>NC_139806.1:1983700-3336200 GCF_963457635.1 Microchirus variegatus
GATGACATTGTCACACACACACACACACACACACACACACACACACACACACACACACACACACACACACACACCACACACACACACCACACACACACACACACACACACACACACAGACGGCGGAGCATATGTTTTGTGCGACCTCGACTGTTTGTTGTCGTCCGTGTGAAAACAGGAGTTGCTGCGACGCGGCTGTGCTAAAACAAGGCAGTTTGTATGATTTCAGGTTCAGAATGGTGAAGGTGCTGGCAGTGTGGTGGTGTGTGTGTGTGTGTGTGTGGGGGGGGGGGGGGGTCATGGAGGTAGGGTTGCATTCAGGTTTAATATGATTGTCTCTGCTGCTATCTGGCCCAGCAGCGGAACCGTCAGTGCTCTGCATGGTCTGAATAATTTATGGGTCCAAGAAGCTGCAAAGTCTGCAGCTCAGCTGATAAATCCAACACACACACATACTCTGCTGGTGTATGCATGTTTTTTATATGTGCATGCATGTTCAGTTTCTCTGTATGACTGAGTGAATGAATGGAAACTTGTCAACTTTATTCCCAGTGGCGATGTGAGCCGCCGCTGCTCCTAGTTTCAGTTTCCTCCATCGCTGTATCACGACTCTGTCAGGGAATGACAGGACAGCCGAGGGGGGGCCCTAAAAGCCCCCCCGGAGCTGGGTCACACTCAAGCTTTCTGTTATTGTGTCATTACCCTAATCTTACGACGCTGTATATCAAATCAATCTCCACTTTTTGCCTCGACTTAAAAAAAGTCTGACTTGATTTGATGTTTCGTTCATTGTACACATCCCCATGAAGAGACCAAATGTGCCTTTTCTGTGACGCTCATCAGTTCCAACTGGAGAGTCAAACACTGCAAATATTCAAAAAGATGGAATTGTCACTGGGCATACTGCTAAATATCAGCCACCCAATGCTACAGCAAGGATATCATGTCATGGGATGATTGACAACCATTGAGTTGAGTTGATTTTGGCCAGATGTTCCATTTGGGTGATGAAAATCAAATAAATACACTGCAAGTACACTACCTATACACTTTGTTTGTGTTTTCCATTAAAACGTACACAGTTTTATTCATCAAAAGAGTTGCAAAATGAATTGAAAATATAGTCAAGACATTGACAAGATTAGAAATAATCAAATAAGCAATAAGCAAAACTGTTTTCAGCTGTGCTAACATCATCGCACAAGGGTTTCTCATCATCCAATAGCCTTCTAACGCCATTAGCAAACATAATGTACCATTAGACTATGGAAATGGCCTCTATACACCTATGTACATATTCCATTAACCCTTCCATTGAACCCTCAAAGATGCTAGATTGATAGTTCGTGACAACTCCAGTCAATCACTGTCCACTTCACTCTCAGTCAAGTCGATGGACTGGCCAACTGTCCAGGGTGTGACCCCAATTCTAACCCTAACCCCAACCCCAACCCCAACCCTATGTGGAGGATAAAGCAGTAGAAAATGGATGGATGGATCGCCCGGCCTCACCAACACCATTTTCCTCGAACGACTTGAAAGTGACCATCACATCGAGTAAGGAAAAACTGGGGAAAAAAACGGGAGAAACCTCAGGAAGCGCCACAGGAGGAGGGATCTCTCTGCCAGGGAAAAGTACGAGAAAATGTGGCAGTGATCATGAACAGCTGCAATACCGTTCAAAAGTGTGGGCTCAGTTAGAAATGTCCTTATTTTTGAAGGAAAAGCTCTTTTTTTTAATACATTGTTAAAGTGGTTAAAGACTATTCTAGCTGCAAATGTCTGGTTTTTAATGGAACATGTACATCGGTGTACAGAGACCCATTTCCAGTGTGTTTGCTAATGGCATTAGAAGGCTATTGGATGATTAGAAAACCCTTGAAAACCCTTGTGCAATGAAGTTAGCACAGCTGAAAACAGCTGACCCTAACCCAAATCATTATTTCTAATCTTGTCAATGTCTTGACTATATTTTCTATTCATTTTGCAAATCTTTTGATGAATAAAAGTGTGACCTTTAATGGAAAACACCAACAAATTGTATAGGTGAGCCCAAACTTTTAAACGGTTGTGGATCCGGAGGTCAGAAAACAAACAAAACGCATGCGTCACTTCTAACTTCTAAGTGTTTCATTGACAACGTGTGGTTTTCTGGACCAGATCTTCTAGCCGAGCAGAACACAACGCACCGTCCTTTCACCACATCGCCCAGTCGGTCGCGTCAGTGTAAACTTTTCAACAAAGCAGAGAGACTCCCGATCGCAGCAAAAATGTGGACTGCACTGAAGCTGCTGAAGCTCTGTGTGGCTAATGATTTGGCGCTGTGACTCGTGTGTCCTGGAGACGGCTCGACGGTAACACTTTCATGACTCACTCATGTTGCTCTGCGATAGTGTGCACGTCGTCACTCGTGTGAGTCTTTGAGGTATAACAAGAGCCGGACACCGAGGTGCTGCAGTCACAGTATGATGAGGATGAACACATGTCACCTCTGTAAGTACTTTCACACTTTTATCCACTCCACAAAGGTGTGACCGTGTACCGGGGAACGATGTGCACTGCAGATTTTAATGGCTCAGATTTAAAAAAAAAAAAAAAAAAACGTTGTCCCAGAGTAGGGAAATTCACGGTATCACAGCAGCAAAGGCAGTAAAGGTAATAAATAATCATTAAAAAAAAATAATAATAACAGAAGCTTGAGGAACATACCTGTCCATTTCTGGTGCTGGTGCACACGATAACTGCGCTGTTGCCTCCAGCGATGGACGGAATGTTGTCGTTGACATCCAGGACCTGGATGGTGACGGGGACATGACTCACCATGCGTGGATTATCTGGAAATGTACATAAGACACCGGAAGTTCCTATTAAAGCTGTTTTTTTTGGTGTGTATCTGCATCATTACCTTGTTTATGAAGCCCTGAAGGTTCTAAACAAACAGTTCAGCCACTGTTGAGAACGCTGTGTTTATTATAATCTCGGGGCTCAACGAGATCTCTGAAAATCCCGTAATAGTTATGTAAACATCGGTTCTCCAGAACAGCAGATCACCCTGCTCCGGGCACTAGTCCGGGCACATCCGGTTGCGTACATTGAACCGCAGAAGCAGAATAACGTCTGTTGTGGAGGTGTTTCACGAGCGGCAGTGTCTTCTGACTCTGGGTCAAAGTCATAAAAGGGACTGCGGCGGGGAGTCGTGAAGAAGCTATTTTTAAACATTGTTAAAACAATGTTTTGATCATGAGGAGCAGTGCATCCACCGTTCCAGAGGGGGGAGCTGCGCTTCTGAGAGTGGATGTGCTGAATAGTATTGGCCAATCACAAGACTCTGTCTTCTGGGGGTCAGAGTTCACTCTGAAACATCGCGGCTGACGTACAGCGTCAGAAAAGAGGATTTCTATCGGCTCGTTTACAGCAACTAGGATGTTTTTGACCATAAAAACAAGTTAATGTATGTAAGTAGACCTCCATAACTAACATGTATGTGCAACAGGACCACTCTGTGTGACCTTTAGTAGCTGCTTGTTGTTGAGCAGATTTAGATCAGATCAGATACCAGAGAATACTTTTTCTCCAACAACCCTTTCAAGACTCGATCCACATGATACCAACAATGGGATTTGACCTGGGAAACCTGCCGCCATTCAGAAGAGGCCATGCAGTATATACAGCGTGACTCATCGTATCCCACAATGCACCGTGAGACGTATTGTTGTTACTGACAAAGCGATGCATGGCATGATTCATTGGGATGATGATGTTGTAGAATGAAAGACAGACGGCTGACCGATGGAAAAACAAGCAGCACTTGGCCGTGAAGACTAAAAACTGGAAACACAGCATGAATAAATGTGGCCAAATATTTCCCAAAGTGCCTCGATTAGGGCTGGGAATCATTAACTATCTCACGATTCCATTAGAAATCAATTTTCGATTCAAAATGATTTGATTCATTATGATTTCTGTTTCAATCTATAGGTGTGCAAAGCATGATCTACTCCAGTCTGCTTTGCAATACAGAAGGAGACATTGAAGTGTATTTTTCAGATTTATTATGTTTCAAACATGTATCCATGCTTCGATGGAATTGTTGCAAATGTTGCATAAAAGCAAAATCACATAATTGCATAAGTAACAAAAATAATAGTGCCTCTATTAGTGCTGGCCACGTTAACAGCGTTAACAGCGTAAACGTTAAAAGCGTGAACGTTAACAGCGTGAACGGAGGTTAACAGTGTCAACGTTAATGCACGTTAATGCATGGCGCGTTTCGAAATTATCACATTAAAATGTCAAATTAAGTAAATTGTTTAATTGGATTGGATATAATTGTGTAATTAGCGTACGGGAACCACGCTACGAAATGTCAAGCATGGCCATTGCACTTCAAAGATGTGTTGCCTTCCATGTATGATAAGGTGTGTACGCTGAAAACGTCGCACAAGTAAGCGAGTTTTGCGACTCACTCCTTGTCACTGAAATGTGCTGCCAGCGGTGACTTCTTTTCTGAGAGCGATCTCTGCAGCGGCTCTCGTAATTCAAACACTCTGGCCAGCGATCTCCCTCAGGAGAGTGAGTCATAGATGGATGTAACGGAGGGAATCCGGTCATTTTTCAAAACAAAACATTGTTCAGACCCCGATAATAAATAAAACGGAAATAATGTTATTTTTATTCAAGTTATTTATTCTTTCTGTGCGGCCCGGTAACAAACGACCCACGGACCGGTACCGTTCCACGGCCGGTGGTTGGGGACCGCTGCTGTAGACCACATACTGACTTGTTAAGACAGAACCCAAAGCTGCCCTGTAATGACAATACAATATACAATACTAAGTGACTTTAATAATCCCTTAGGGCAGGGGTTCTCAAAGTTTTGATACCTGAGGGCCAATTTAGGAACCCAACATTGGACTGAGGGCCGCCAAAGGGGGGAAAAAAAGAAGAAAGAAATCCCATTTGTAATCATTTTAATGACCAGATTACAGTTCTACAGTTTACACTTATTGGTCTGTATCCAGTTATGTCCAATAAACATTTAACAAGCCGCCAGACAGGTTTCTGCGGGCTGCCATTGGCCCGCGGGCCGCACTTTGAGAACCAATGCCTTAGGGCAATTTGGTTTTAGGGGACGTCCACAATGACGTTTTTTTTTTCTTTTTTAACGCTTTCTCATGATAAAATAAAAGTTCTCTGCAAACATCACATATGCTTTCTCATCAAGGTGCGTCCTTAACACTCATTGACAGACTCAGCCCCTCCCTGCTCCTGGCTCTGTCTCGCTCTTTATGGATTGTGTGTCTCTTTATGGATTTTCTGACCATTAGAAAACCCATCAAAGTTTTTACTGCCCTCACCAGGGGGAGGCAGGACTCAAAATAAACTCTCTGAGTCTTCTGCTGCGCCTGTGTGCAAGAGCCTGAACAGAACTCAGCAAATGGCAACCGTCCTCACCCTCATTCAGTGTCGTAGGTCGAGTTGAAATCAACATTTCATCTGGTAAATTAATAAGAAAAACCGTTGTTGATTAAATTTAACCTGAAAAACAGTCTTAGAAAATTAGGAATTTGTGACAATTTCCAACATAAAAGCCTGGGATTATCGTCCACAGCCCCATCTGTGGATTAGTCATTTTATTTCATTTGGTCAATTTCCTCCATCATGCGTACCTTCCATTTGTTTGTTTGTTCGTCCATCACATCCGATATCTCACGCACCGATGATCGTATAGCGAGATGACGCCCGGTGGAATAAGTACAGTTGACCACAACATCGCCACAAGGACTTTCATGACAAACGAGTGGGACATCTGATACTCAGATACTTGCGGCCTCCAATTAATTCTGCACAAACAGATATTTGTAGATCTGTAGAAACTCTGAGGGGCTTTGATATTGGATTCATCGTCTTTCACCAGTTTGATAATAACTGTGTAGCTGCTGCCGCTTCTTCTTCTTATTGTTATTATTAGTGAACCTTTTTCTTGTCGTTAATTGAGATGAATCATGTTTTTTTTTTCCCAAAGGTGCGAGGCGGAGTGCTGAGAATGCTAATGCACCGCAGCATGCTAATCATTTAACACTTGTTTTTTTTGTACAAATTTCAGTTCATTAATCACAGCATGATTATGACGACCAGAGATGCAGAAATATGTGTTAATCAACCACCTGAGCTCTCTCACACTCACACATAATCATGGTTGATTTACCTCAAATCTCAACAAGAGTAACAATATCTTAAATAGCCACCAGGTGGCGACTTGAACAGAAGTCTATGGGAAAATGAGAAGATACCTTCAGGAGGTATCAATCACTAGTTTGTGGTCTTCAACAGCATCTGATCACAATATTATTCAACTTTATTGAAAACATAAAATCAATAAAAAAAAACAAAGAAACATTAAAGTATAACATTGACAAAATAAAATAGTAAAATGGTAAAAATGTTGATAAAAGTATCCGGGTTGACTCTTCTTATCCTGAAGTGTATACAGCTTATAAAAGTGTGCGATATAGAGCGTCTTATATCCTTATTTTCAGCACAATCAAATAATAATAATAATCTAGTGATTTTTTTTTCATTTTCACCAATTATAACAGGGCTGTCAAACTAATTTTCACTGAGGGCCACATCAGCATAATGGTTACCCTCAAAGGGCCAGATGTAACCGTCATACAGAATAAATGTAACTAAATGTAACGAAATATAATGTCAAATAAAGTAACTACTCTGTAACATATTGATAAATAACTTTCTGTATTTACTTTATTACTTATTCAATTTCACTCGTCGCATGCTGCATATACAATGATACACTGCGCTCTAGTGGCGGGATGCCGCCACTTTGCGGGTAAAGCAATCGCCATGCATTGTGGGAAATTTAGTTTATGGTCAACGCACGCCTTAAAGTAGCATAGACCTTTATTAACAGAGATTTTTAAGACAAATTAATCAATCGCGGGCCACATAAAATGACGTGGCGGGCCACATCTGGCCCACCGGACCTTGAGTTTGACACATGTGAACTATATAAGCACACTGGAGCAAACGTACTCAAAATGTTGAAAATAAGATTGAATTTGTGAAATTTGTCAGCGATCAAAGTTCGCTTGGCCTGTTTTTTAAAGAGGAAACGGTCTATTTTGTGATTTCTGCACAATTATCTCGACTTTACACCACTACCGAAAGATGCAATATAAAACTAATCACAATTGTGACTCAACAACACAGATAAGAAGAGGAAAAATCTTTTCTTTTAACCCCTTTGCAGCATTGTTTACATTTGACATACACGATCATTTAACACCACCTCTTAACTATGAGCAGCCATTTCCCTCATAGAACAGGAGGATAACACGTACTGTACACGTCTGGAAAAGAAAACTTCAAACTGCAGAACTCGTATGGCGTTCCGTACTTTTTTTTGTCTTTATCGCCTCATCTCTTCCCGTCCTCGTGATCGCTCGTCTTTCTAAAATCCCCTCTCTCCGCCCCTCTGCTCCACTCTGGCTGCCTCTCAGCTCATTCCATTAGAGGAGGCTTTACAGAGAGTATCTCGGGAGCAGCTTGCCGCTGCAGAGATGCACTTTCTGAGCGCGCACACACACACAGTGTAACGGGCAGGAGCGAAGGTCAGTCAAAACATCTGAGAGAAATCTGTAACCCTAACGATCTAATTCACAAAATCTGCTCTCAACTGCACACACACACACACACACACACACACACACACACACACAGACGGAGCTCAATGTTGAGGGATCTCTGCCAATTTCACATTTTCACCAGACCTGACCTCTATGTTTACGTGCCGCGGCACCGGAGTGTAGGCACCGCCTACCAGTTAGCTCCGTTAGCTCCTTTAGCGCCGTTAGCGCGCCTACAGTGGAACTGGAGCGGTCTGTTTATTAAAGGAAAAGAGCAGTGCTACAAACAACCAGCGTACCTGTGTACTGCGTATGTGTGCCTCTGTTTTTAAAGTTTAGCTTTACTTTAGAGACTCATTTTAACAATCGGGAGTCACGTAAACATGACGTCACGCGTGTTATGTCGGTCAGTCGTCATGGAAACGTTCCTGCATTAACGTTGACACCATTAACCGCCGTTAATGTGTTAACGTGCCCAGCACTACACTCTTAGAAAAAAGGTTTTTTCAAGTGTTCTTGGTAACACTCATGGTTCCAGTAAGATCCAGAGAACCTTTTTGATCCAGAGAACCTTTTAAAACCCCTTTCCTGAATAAAAGGTTTTAAAAGGATTCTTGGTGGAACCCTCATGCCAAAAAGGGTTCTCCTACGAGGACAAGCCGAAGAACCTTATATGGTTCTACTTAGCCCTTTTACTTGTAAGAGTGTACCTTTACTACCATTATCATACATGGAAGGCAACACATCTTTGTAGTGCGATGGCCGTGCTTTACATTTCGTAGCGTGGTTCCCGTACGCTAATTACTCAATTAAATCCAGGGTTTTTCCACCACTGAATGAGGTCTCATAAGGTTTACAAACAAAACAAAAGGCAAAAGTGTTAGTTATCGCTTTAGTGCGACCGTTTCGATCGATTTTTATTGGCATTAAAAGGAACACAGGACACACATGAGTTTTTATGTCATAATTTTGACTATTTAATGATGTGATAATTTCGTCGTCTCCACCATTTTTTAAATCTCAAAATTTTGACTTATTAATCTAAAAAATGTGACAATTTATAGAACATCTCCTTCTACTTTGTTGCATGCAAAGAAAGCCAAGTCCAAACTCCAGTCCGACTATAAGCGCATACATGCAGTAAAGGAGTAATCGGACTATGAATCGCATTATCCAGGTATGTTAGTCCGACTTAGACTAGCTCGATTTTAGTCAGATTAGCACGTTTACAAAAACATGTCAAGAAAACCAGGGTTTTTCCACCACTGAATAAAGTCTCATAACGTCGATAACGCTAGTTATCGCTTTAGCGCGAGTTGAATTTTCTGGATGTTTCGATCGATTTTTATCGTCATTAATGGGAACACAGGACCTGCGTGAACATGCTAGTCTTTTCTCTTCGTCATGGCCACTTTCGGCGTCTATTTACAGGTAGGAATTCTTTCTGCTGCACTTGGCCAGTTGCCTTTGTTATTAGCTGCAGGGGTCACCAGCTGGGAGCCGCCACTCATGAATGTTTTTTTGCCGCTCATCGAGCAAGATCTCCTGGTAGAGGAGACGTAAACACGGGCCTCTCTCTGACAAACCCTACAGCTAATCTACTAATTGTTATGAGGCAGCTCTGTCCCTACATGTGCCTCGTCCTGCGGTCTCAGCCATAGCCAACAAAAATCATTCCTTCTCGGATGCCTCCCCCAACAATTCTCTGATGCCCCGTGCTGTCAAGGCTTCCCCAAAAAGGCCCCAGGTCCTTGAAAGACAAAAAAAATAATAAAGAAAAGTCTACAGCAAAGCACTTGACTACATTTTTTTGAATTGTGTTCCAAAAGGCCAACTTCCTGTTGAGTAGAGGCCATGGTTTCGGTCGACTTTTTTGTTCGTCAACATCTTCCCACCAAGTTTCGGTGGGAAATTCTGTGGAACTCAATGTATACCGAAGTCATAGGGCACTTCCTGTTTCGCTGCGAATGGTCGAAATTCGGCAAAATGCCCAGGGTTGCCGTGGCCACATCATTGTACGACAAACGTGCTCGGATGACTTTGCTTATTTACTTAGGGTGCAAATTGCCGAAACGGACGCCAACATTCAAAATGGCTGACTTCCTGTTGAGTTGAGGCCATGGTTACAGTTGACTTTTTTGTTCGTCTTGGTCGATAACATCTTCCCACCAAGTTTCGCAGCGGGAAATTCCGTAGAACTTGAAGTCATAGGGCACTTCCTGTTTCGCGGCGAATGGTTGAAATTCGGCAAAATGCCCAGGGTTGCTGTAGCCACTCCGTTTGGAATCCTCAAAACCTTTCAACAACTTTTGATCTTTGATATGTCTAGTACAAATTGGCTTGTTTTTTTTTGTTTTTTTGTTATGCCTGTACGACAAACGTGCTCGGACGACTTTGTCATTTACATAGAGTGCAAATTGCCGAAACGGACGCCAACATTCAAAATGGCTGACTTCCTGTTGAGTTGAGGCAATAGTTACGGTTAACTTTTTTGTTCGTCTTCCACCAATTTTTTTCGACTTTTTTAAATCTGTTTTCACCTTAGGGGGGCGCTACAGAGCCCTTGAGCAACGCATGGGTTTCGGGAACTATGCCAATATTGCATTTTCACCAGACCTGACCTCCATCCGAAGGATAACAATAGGTTCCTGGCACAAATTTGCCATTGGTGTCTTGGGCCCTAATAAATCTGAAAGGCAGAAAAATGAAAAATATATGACTATATCTATTACTTTTGCCTCACCCTATTGTTCTGGCACACACACACAAACACACATGCACACACACACTTTGAGTGCTACCCAGCAAATTTTAATGAACACCTTTTTAATAAACTAGAGAGACCTTCACCAGACTTATCCCCGCGCAGAACTCGACTTCTGGCCACAGACGATAACAACCAAACAAACATTTGCACCGCACTAATGTCAGTTTGGCTGCGGCTAATTGGCTGCTCTGCTGCAGCACATTAAGCAGCACTTAAAGCTAGCATACGACGGTGTGACTCCAGTCTGTGAAGATACTGGCCACTTCATTACTCCTCGATATCATACAACAATAACAACTCAAGCTTTGTTTACTCTTCTTTTGCTTGTATTTCTGCTGGTAGTGAACAATTCTACCTGCACCTAGAGTTCAGTGCTTTCCAAATAATTAAAACCTCACAGTATTTTCAATATATTGCGTCATTGCTGATGCTAAATGCAACACAAGGTCGCTGTTATATATGTTGGTGATTGGCAGTAGAGTTATTTTACTTTAGTTTACCTCTCAAGACTTAAAGGTCCAAACGTCCTGACGATGACACGTCGGTCAAATCAAAATTTCAACAGCTGTCGTTCACAGCTCAGACGCACAACAACACATGATGCCCCCTCACAGCTGTTGTCACTCAAAAGATATGATTTCCAATAATATTTTGCCCTTCTTTTTTTCTTTTGTGTCATAAATATATGAAGCAAATGAAAGAACCGATTAAAACAGGTACAAATATGGGTTGTTGCTATAGTTTCACACGTATACACTCATATTATACTGTTTCAATAGCAAATCCTTCATGTTAACTGTTTATCTCAGAATTTTGACTTTTTATCACATAATTTATACTTTTTTTATGTCATCATTTCAATTTTTTAATCTCATAATTATGAGATTTTTTTAGTCTCTTAAATTCAACTCTTTAATCTCATAATTTTGATATTTTTTCACATTATTTCGCCTTTTTAATCTCTTAATTTCAATTTTTCAATCTCATAATTTTAATTTCTTAATCTCATAATTTTTACATTTTATCTCATAATTTTGACTTTTTATCTCATAATTTTGACTTTTTATCTCATAATTTGGATTTTTTAATCTCATAATTTCGATTTTTTAATCTCATAATTTCGATTTTTTAATCTCATAATTTCGACCTTTTTTAATCTCATAATTTCGACCTTTTTTAATCTCATAATTTTAACTTGTTAATCTCATAATATTGACTTTTTATCTCATAATTTGGAATTTTTTTATTTCATAATAATGACTTTTTATCTCATAATTTCGACTTTTTAATCTCAATTTCGACTTTTTTATCTCATAATTATGACTTTTTAATCTTATAAATTCGACAATTTATACGTCGTCTCCTTCTCCTTTGGTGCATGTGAAGAAAGCCAAACTCCAGACCGAGTAAGTGCATACATGCAGTAAAGCAGTAATCGGACTATGAATCGCATTATCCACGTACGTTTGGCTGACTGAGATTGGCTCAATTTTTGTCATATTAACATGTGTACAAAAACATGTTAAGAAACCCAAATGATTGTCTTAGTCCGACTAAAATCGGACTTTGAACATACAAAAACACTGACTGAAACATTATTCTGTAAAATTCCAGCACCTAAAACTAAAAGTAGACCACAGAACGTTCTTCATCTCTGTGGCCTAACCTCAACGCGTCATCTGAGGGTAAAAAAGGCTGAAAGTTAAGAGGTGATGGCTTTTAATTTAACGCCGTCTTATCTCCTTTTTGCATTAGGACAGATTTTAAATTAAGATTGATTTCCCAGCAGTTCACACCAGGAGAGACTTGCTGGAGTAGCATCTTTAAAGGCCCAGTCCTCAGATTAATCTCCAGAGATTGGACATCAGGGTGACTGAGCCACCTGGCATTTATTAATGCCCCTGCTCAACTCCATTACTCTCACCGTAGTGCGCTAACGTGCGGGAGAAACGATAATTGGCGTGATGAGCGGGGAGGATCAAAGAGAAAGAAGTAATGAAGTTTTCCTCTGGAGTGGTGGAGTCTCTGTGATGTTCTCCACGGATCCCGTCAGATCTTTAAATGTGACTTCAGAACAACTTTCACAGATTTCCACGCGCAATCTACTGCAAATTACTGTAAATCCATGGAATAAACAACACCGTCCATATCCTCGCTGACCCAGAACACCATTTTCAGCCAGAACTTATTCAGAATGAAGTCAATGTTTTACATTTTAATAGCTGCATATTATTAATTCTTCTTTATTGTGTCACAGAATGACTTTTCATTTTCTTTCTCCTCCATAAGAATAATCACTTTCATTTACATGTCATCGCAACACTGCATTTTAATTTTAATTGTGCATTTAATTATGAACGATGTAAAACTGTGTGGTTGTACGCGCTGTTTATGGCGTATCTTAATTAACATATTTATATTGACATTTAATTCAGCCCACAGCACAATAATTTGAATTCCGCTTAAATGTCAAAGAGTTTTAATTTAATTTTAACAGTCACGGAATATCAATACAAATATGATTAATTATCATTCCATTTTCACTGACTAAAAGGGTGTTTTTGCAAAGTTTCTGCATCTTCATTTACTCATTTACATTAATTCATTTAATAAAGTCCTCCACAGATTTCCATTTTAAAGGTTCCTAACATGCTCTGAGGAGGCATTAAGAGATGATGGTGACTAAGAGTAAAGCTTTAAACCACAGTCATTTATAAAAGAGGTAACATAAAAGTTTGTTATTATGAGATAAAAAGTCAAAATTATGAGATAAAAAGTTCTAATTATGATATAAAAAGTCCTAATTATGATATGAAAAGTCAAAATAATGAGATAAAAAAGTAATTATGAGCTAAAAAGTCGAAATTATGATATAAAAAGTCAAAATTTTGAGATAGAAAGTCATAATTATCAGATAAAAAGTCAAAATTATGAGATAAAAAGTCCTAATTATGAGATAAAAGTCCTAATTATGAGCTAAAAAGTCAAAATAATGAGAAAAAAAGTCATAATTATGAGCTAAAAAGTCAAAATTATGAGATAAAAAGTCCTAATCACGAGATAAAAAGTCCTAAAATTTAGAAAAAAAGTCATAATGATGAGCTAAAAAGTCCAAATTATGAGATAAAAAGTCATAATTATGAGATAAAAAGTCAAAATTATGAGATAAAAAGTCATAATTATGAGATATAAACTTAAAATTATGAGCTAAAAAGTCATAATTTTCAGATAAAAAGTCACAATTGTGAGATAAGTTGTCATTATGAGATAAAAAGTCATAATTATGAAATAAATAAGTCACAATTATGAGATAAGTTGTCATTATGAGATAAAAAGTAATAATTATGAAATAAAAAAGTCACAATTATAAGATAAAAAAATGAAAATTATGAGATTTTAAAAAGTCATAATTATGAGATTTTAAAAAGTCATAATTATGAGCTAAAAAGTCCTAATTATGAGAAAAAAAGTCACAATTATGAGATAACAAGTTGTAATTATGATATAAAAAATTGAATTATGCCATAAAAGTCGAGAGACTTATTTTGTTCAACTCCATTTGCCACTGCTACTTTAAATAAAGTAAAGTAAAGGCTAAAACTTTGTCTTCAAAACAAGTATCGGGTCATGTTGAGCGAGGTCACTTTGAGACACATGCTGAGTGGAATGGATGGATGATGGTTTGAGAATGAGAGAGAGAGAGTGATCGCTGTTTGAAAGACTTGGGTGACAAATAAATGGGCGTCACACTGGTCGTTGCTGGTTACAGACGAGAAGAAGAAGAAGAAGAAACCAAACAGAGTGCTGTGAAACGTACCCACTTCTGCAGCAATCACAGTCATGTTATGCCACGCTCTTTCCTCCCGGTCCAGAACCTCCGTGGTCCTGATGACGCCGCTGTTCACGCCGACGGTGAAGAACAAAGGTCGCTCCTCTTCGTTGTCTATGAAGTACCTGTGATAAAGAGGGACAGCGTATTCAAGACTAAGGGCCAATTCCAATTCCTATCTTAACCCTCAATCTTAACCCTTCATCTTAACTGGCCTCAAAACCAAGTGTTGAGGGTTATTTTGTCACTTAGAAATGGGACACCCCTTAAATGCAGATACGTCTTCAGACTGTAGGGGGCAGAATAACGGGAAAGCTGCGTCCAGTCTGTCAACTCCAAAAAAGAACACATTTACATCAGGATTATTTATTACGATCCGTTTGTCAGTCAAGTTATTAGGTTGTCAGCTAGTTATAAGATGATACTCATACAAATACCACAACCACGGACATAATGTTAGTTATGGAGGTCAAAGAAAATACTTAATTTGTAGCGTACTCGTTTCGCTGCTTTCGCCAACATCTTTGTTCTGTGAAAACACGCAATGCATTCTGGGTAGCCATTGCTCCCAAGGGTGGTCTCGGAAAATCTCAATATTGAGGGCGATGCAGCCCTTAAACTTGGCCCTCAACTTAATTTTTATGAGAATCGGGACAGCACTTGCACTAGTGGGAGCGCACATTTTTGAGATTGAGGGTTAACATAGGAATTGGAATTCACCCTAATACCATCATCATCATCATCATCCACTCACAGATGCTGGCAGAGAGCAAACTGCTCCGCTCGCCTATAGCGTCACATCGCTGATGTACACATAATTATAGATTGGTCATTACAGTCACTTTATGACAAACAACAACCTGTCAACAGAAGTCATTCCTCTGTACGAGTAAAGCCTTGCAAGATGTCCACTCAGTGAGGAACAACCTCCTCCTCTTCCTCTTTAAACAGCCACCTGAATTCCTCCCTTGTTCCCATCATGATTACAAAAGCCACGACGGGTTACCTAACCATAAAATCCCACTATGGGTTGTAATAATTATGCTGCTTGCTGAGAGAGATTATTACAGCTCTTCTTCATTTTAGATACTGGTACTGACTGAGACTACTGAGGAAGAAGCCATGCTTTCTTTTACAGAGAGATGAATTCATCATCACCCCCCCCCCCAAAAAAAAAACAACCTTCCAGTTTAACTTTTTGTTAATTTCTTCCAGGGATTTAAACAAAAATAAAAATCACACACAGATGATAGAATTTTCAACTTGAATTCTCAATCACAATTTCAAACGGTGAGTGATGATGGTGTTTCATTCCCAGCTGTATTTGAAGAATTTGTAGGAGTTCCACATACACACACACACTCAGCTGTGTTGCTGCTGCAGTATAAAGCCATCAAACGCCTCCCCCAAAAAAAGTTTGAGTTTGAAAAATCTAAAAATTGATATCATTAAAAGAAACTGAATCTGAATCAGCTCCTCGCTCACAGCTGCATTGTTCCACTTCATTCTGGTAAGGAAACGTGACATTTTCACACAACACCTAACAATATATGTCAATATTATTTTTTACAGATTTATGGAAATATGATGGTATCTGGTTCATAAAATGGCTAAAAGGACATTGCTGCTGTGCCATGAAAAATGAGACGCAGGAACCCATGTCAGCGTCACTGAGGCGCCGGCAGCTAACAGCTGTTAGCATTTCGAAAAACTTTTGGAAAATCATTTGACTTCCGGATACCATTGCCCTCGACTGCACTCTAGCGTTCTCTTAGAGACAAAGTGGAGCTCCGCGAGACAACAATTCCAGGAATGTTTCATTGTGACGTAGCAATGAGTGCGGAAGTCAACATTGCGTGTTTTTTCTCCTGTACTTAGATTAAGGCGGACCACTCTACTACTGCCTACTCATAGGGTCATAGAGTCCCAAATATAAGTATTAAAATGGTTAAAAAGGGTTAGCTTTGGGGTGATTTTGCATAATATGTCTCCTTTCAAGGGATAGTTCGGAATTTTGGACATAAGATCTATTTTCCAACTCAGCCGGTGTGATGGAGACGTTTTCGAGAAATTTCATTCAGTTCTTCCAGTTGCCGAGTTCGCTGGTGCTATGGCTAGCGCAAGCCAATGGTACCTGCTAGCATGGCATTAGAAATACTCATACCGACTCCACAGTGCACCCGAGGCAAATCAATTGTAACGGCAGACTATCGATGTACATATCTGTGTTGATAGAATGTTTGAAATAAAACCAACCTTGCAATTTGAAGGATTTATGTCTCAGCAGCAGCGCATCATACTTCCTGTTAGGCTATGGTAGCGGCAGACTGATTCCGCTGCTGCTGAGAAAGTAGTCCCTCAAAAATTCTTGCGATGCGAGGTTAGTTTTGTTTCAAATATTATTCTATCAACACAGATATGTACATCGATAGTCTTGTGTTTTAATTGATTTGCCTCGGGTGCACTGTGGAGTCGGTATGAGTGTTTCTGATGCCATGCTATCTTGTACCATTGACTTGCGCTAGCCATAGCACCAGCGAACTCGGCAACTAGAAGAACTGAATGAAATTTCTCGAAAAAACGTCTCCAGACGTCTCCATCACACCGGCTGAGTTAGAAAATAGGTCTTATATCCAAAATTCCGAACTATCCCGTTAAGGAATACTGGAACTATGGGTGATAATCATCAGTGTGTGTCACACAGTCGGTTTCTTTTACCTGACGGGGCTGTTGGTGCTGTCCGGGTCCATGGCGACCACGGTGCCGACCTGGGTGCCGACCGGCGAGTTCTCGTACACGTCCATGATGTAGTAGTCCATGGAGAAGACGGGCGGCTCGTCCACGTCGCCCACGATGACTCGCAGCGATGTGGAATCCTTAAACGGTCCCAGGTGGGAGAAGCGCGAGTCCAAGTGAGTGTTGGAGCCTTCGATGTTGAGCGTGTGCACTTTTCTCTTCTCGTAGTTAAGAGGCTGTGGGGAAGGAAAAAAAAAACCCAGAGAGAACGTCTGAGGACACATTCCTACGACTTTTATGTCATTTTAATGTCTTTAAATGTTACAGTTTGCTGGTATTGTTATAGTTTTATGGCAGGCGGCGTCTGCACTGTGGCACCACGGCCTCCCTTACTTAAACCTTCTTGGAATAAACTAAAAAAGGTTT
This sequence comes from Microchirus variegatus, assembly GCF_963457635.1. Lineage (NCBI taxonomy): Eukaryota > Metazoa > Chordata > Actinopteri > Pleuronectiformes > Soleidae > Microchirus > Microchirus variegatus. Next base: position 2,001,104 of record NC_139806.1, read on the forward strand.
TTATGGCTGTTATTTCTGCTCAAAGGTCGCTCAGGTGGTTGTTTCAGACTCGGCTGAAGCCTGCAGGGAACGCGCCAGGTGGTCACTCACAACTCACACAAACCCTAGCTACATAAACACGTTGTGTTGTGATGCTAACAAAAGGCCAGTTAGCATGAATGGTCAAGGACGGGTGAATGAAAACCATTAATGTGTTTTTTTTCATTGTATTGTTATTTTTATATCATTTGTGCAATAATTGCCTCGTTTTATGGTTTCAAACCTTGTAAAGCACTTTTTTTTATATGTTTATAGTGGCTCTGTTGTGATTGGTCGACCAAGTGGACAGGACTTTTAAATAATAGCTCCTCGACTCTTGGTGCCACTAGTATCTGGTCGATGTTTCGGGGGTACTTTTAAGCTAATGATTTATTGCTTTTTGCCTCTAAAACTACCATCCCTTTCCGTAGTTAGCAATGTCCTCTACAAAAACAGACAGCACATGGACGTCCCTTGATAGTTTTACCACAAACATTCCCTGTTTACAAGGTATATGAGCTGCTGTAAAAGAACAAAAGAAAATCCAATTTTCAGGATTTTGGCCTCACTGAAACAACAACACAATACAGTCTCAGGTTTCTCGCTGTTCCAAGTAGTTCAACGTTGCCAAATCATGTGACTCTAGAGGAGGATGTCGGAGCATTGAGTTGCGCCACGATCGAGGGCCATGCTTAAAATATTTGGTGGCATTTTCATCCTTTGTTTGATAGGATAGAGTAGAGATGAGATGAGTTGAAGGACAGCAAGCCTTAAATTCATCTGGCCAACATTGCTCCAGGACGATGATAAGATTTATCTTGACAGAAGCTCCAACATCGATAATTAGCGGCGCACTGGAGCTCATTTTTCCTCAAGCTTCCTCATTGCTTCTACTGGGAAACAAACATGTGCAGGTCTTTGTTATCCCCGCAGCATCACATGCCAATACAGAAACATTCCCCTGGAGATAATGAGTCTATTCAATTAATTCAAGATAATTACCATTTAGTACATAGCAGAAGAACAATCTGTCTTTTCAACTGTATTAAGACCATTTTGCACCACTGAATCCAAAAATGACATCCATTTTTCTCAATCAGGTCAGGTTTTTACGCTAATTTGAATTCAGAAAAATCCAATCTTCCGACTAAATTGATTACAATTTTGTGACATTATCAATTGATTTTCGTTAATATTTCTCATACAAAAAAGGTTTTAGGAGAAAATGTCATTCACTTGTAATATATAAAAAAAACAATTGAATTTAAATGACGTGAAAATACCCGTACGTGTAAACAAAAACGTTAAAAAAAACATTTATGTAGCTTTGTTCAGAAAGTTGACCTGATTGAGCAAAACCAACGTGATTTTTGGACTCAGCACACCAAAATGATCCTAAATCAGCAAAAAAAAACAATAAATTTGGTGTGGACCAGTGTAATAACAGTGCTGGACAACCGCCGCTAATGGCGCGTTTCCATGACGACTGACCCAGAAAAAGACCCGCGTGACGTCATGTTTCGGAGCCTCCAGACTTTTAAAACGAGTCTCTAAAGTAACGATTATTGACATTTACTTAAGTTAACCCCCGTTTAAAATGATGCCACGGCTACTCAGTAACACGGCGTCTGATTTGTCCCGTGTCAAGTTCTACTCGCCATAGCTTGTCGTGGTTAAAGGCAGCGGTGTCACATCATCAACCACTGAACCTGTGGCCACTTGATCACTCTTTCAAGAGCTTTTTTCCTTAACTTTTTTCCCTGGACAGATTAGGGCTCCGTCCCAATACCTCCCCTAACCCTCAATTTTTGCCCTAACCCTAAATGTTGCACTTTCTCGTGTAGGGGGGGGAGCAAGGGGAAGTGCGATTTTCCCCTTATAATCAACCTTCAAAATGTAGTGAGCTCTGGTGCGGGCTTAAAACGAAGTGGAAGATGACATTACCCATGATGCTTTGCGAGTGAGCCGGCTGATTTTTCATGCAAATAAGCATGTTACAATGTCGGAATGTGTTGGAATATGTTGGTTTGTTATATATCCAAAGGACCGTTGAGCTTTGAACACTATTTATGAAAGCAGCTAGCTATCAAACTAACTAGCTAGCTCGTGGTTATTTGCAGAGTGCTTCGAGAGGTTAGTAGCACGCTCCACCGCTAGAATTGTCAACATGTGATGTAGGTTAGCACGTTCGTTACGTTCACTACGCTAATTTGCATATAGTGGTGTCCCAACTCCATAGGAAAGCCACTTCCCTCAACGAGGGGAATTTACAGTTGAGGACATTCCAAACCAAGTGGAAATTTTTAAGGGGGAGAAATGGGACGGGGCCGAGGACTTATGAGCAGAGAGCTCCTTCCTCAGCGTTTAACTGTATAAGCTGAAAGTCATTGAGAGTCAGGTGATTACAGGACTCGGCTTTAGCTTCCCTCGGCTTTAGGGCGCAACGCTGATTCACCATCGCACATTAACGCAGGTCCTTTTTTTTGTCGCTTTAACAGCGATGCAGGTTTCGAAGTAACCCTTGTTTAATAACTTGCAGAGCTCGGCTGCCTACTCACAGATGGGGAAACTGTTTTCCAAATTGATTCTTCTGTGTCACACTGCAGCTGTTGGACCGCAGCATTTCAGCCACAACTGCATCGCTGCTGCTTTCAGGGGAGAATCACACACGGCTGAGTTTTTTAGAAGAAAAAAAAAAAGAATGACGAATCGTGGTGCAAGGACGGTGAAAGCACCAGCTGAACCAAATAATAATAATAAAAAAGGCTTGTTCATCTTGTTCTTGTCTGCTCCGGCGCTGAACACAACCAAGCCTGGCCGTGGTTAAACAGAATATAAGCTGTGGTGTTTGGTGCTCAGCTGAGTAAATGCGACTAAATCATTAAAGTATCTGTTAAAATAGCTGTTAAATAACACATTTTCTCCCATTTGGTGATTTCTCCATCACTGGATTAGCCTTAAATGTGATGGCTCGTCATCGGCGATGCCAATAACAGTTGCGTAAACATAATAACTCTCATTTAATGGATTGTATTATTATTATGTATGATGTATTTATAAAGCACTCAAAGCTGCTTCACAGCACATTTTCCATCATCTTTCAAAACCCAAGGACACATCGGACATCGACGACCGACTCTACCACCGATCGACGATCATCTACGTGGCCAAAATAACATATTATAATGGTTCCAAAAAGCCCGGTAACTTCCTACCTGCTTGAGTGAAATGATTCCCTCCCTGCCATCGGCATCTGTGGTGACGTTGAAGATGGCGGCGGCGTCGGTGTTGGTGATGCGGTAGCTCATCTCGGCGTTCTGCCCCTCGTCGCCGTCGTTGGCTCTGATCCGGCCCACGGCCTTTCCCACTGCCGCCAGCTCTGGTACGTAAAGCTGGTAACTCTCTGGCAACACAAACCACGCAATCCAGCGTTTGTAAATTATAATTATTCTGTAAGGCCCACTTTACATCACGCTTTCGCGACAGCGGGACTGGCGACATCGGGAACCCCCTGTAAAGAGAATTTCGGCTGTCGTAGTCCCGCTGTGTTCAAATTTTCTCCAAACGACTGCGAAGTGGTCGACAACTCAGCAGGGAGTCCCCAACAACTCCAAAGTGCATATAAAGAGAACGTGTCGGGCTCGCGACAGCGGGAGGTCAGGGTTTAGGCGAACACCATAGCAAAAATGCAACAGCGGATGATGGGAGGCCGGCTACGATCGTACAGTCGAGCAAGTAAAGAGGAAAGTAAGTGTAAGTGTCCTGCCAGATTTGCGGGCGCTGCGTCTAAAGACGTCACGACACTGGCGTCCCGACAACAAAAGGAAATTTTGCGTAGCGTAATGTGGGCCTTACTTAAAGGTGAAGTAAGTAGTTTATAGTGACTGAGAGGCTGAAATTTACAACAAAGAACTGCTCCTCTGCTCACCCCCTCCCTTCCCTGAGCGCTACGGTATCCTCAGTCGGTCAAATGTCGTCCTCGTCGTCTTTCTCCGTGTCAGCAGATGAGGCTCGTGAGGCGAGGGAGAGGGCGAGCTACCGCGGCCGTAGCAGACGAAGCGGAGCGAGTGGAGGCGAGACTTCCGCTACAAGTAAAGCGACGCTTGATTTGTTCTCTGGCGTTTGTCCTTACTGGCTCCGGTAGAAACATGGCGTCTCGCTGCTAACAGTGGCAATGCAACCGCGGCCCGCAACCATGTTATTTTACATGACTTTTTGAAACACTACGAAAATGAAACAAATAATATTATACAGCGACTAGACAATGCAGGAGCACATAATATGTATAAAAAAGTGGATTTTGGGTCATATAAACCCATAAATACTACACAGTGTCCCTTTAAAACTTTTTTTTTTTACCTTGATGTATCTATCATTTATTATGTATTTGAAGAACTGTTGAAAAAAAAAAAAATAGTGCCTCCAATTAAACGCCGCTTTGCGCTGATGTTTTAAATGAGGGATTACCGCGACTGATGCTGTTCAAGCTACAGGAAGTGCAGTTAATTATGGGAAATGATGGTGCCGTGAAAACAATGGAAAACAAAAGATGAAAGCATTGATTAAAATTAATTAATTTTATTTATTTATTTATTTTTAATTATTAATTAATTCATTAATGAAATAATGAATTAATTAATTCATTAATTAATTAATGGATCATAACATTAGTTCTGTTATAGTAGAACAATACTACAGTGGTTGCTATCAAAAATACAAGAATGCCCCTCAACGACAAATTAAATGAAAGAACATTTAAATAGCGTATAATACGTATATACTATATATATATATGTATATTTTTTTTTTTTATATATATATATACAACCATTTCCTCAACCACAAAGAAAGGGGGTTTGTCCTTGGGCATGAGACTCCAGGGCTCAGACAGATGCATGTGAAGAGTATGTACATGATGGTACATGATGGTACGTGGGACTCGACTTAGTCACTGCTGTCTGGTTTCTTCTCTTAAAGAATGTTCTTTTTTGGCCTCAGGTCATGACAAGTGACATTCTGGACATTCTGCCAAAGGCACCATTTTCACAGCAGATTCAACTGCTCCACGTGTCAAAAATACTCTTTCTACAACACGTCTGCCACAGAGTTTAGGATTTGACTGCTCTCTGTCTGACTGTCAGCAGGATTTACTGCACAAAAGATGGTGGTTGGGAAGGTTCGGGTTAGGATTGCCGTTAACGCAACAACCAAAATGTAAAAGTGACAATAGTGGAAAAATCAGAACGTTGCTCACTCTGCTGAAACTTTGGCGGATTGTCGTTGACGTCGGTGAGGGTGATGTTGACCGTGGTGGATCCCGACAGTCCTCCGATGGAGCCTGCCATGTCTTTGGCCTGGATCATCACCGGGTACCGGTCCCTGGTTTCGCGGTCCAAGTTGGACAACGCCGTGCGGATGACACCTGAGGGAACACAGAGCATCATCAGTAGTATGACGTACTACATAGTATAGTATGACGTTTTTGTCAAGTTTTGGACCAAAAAAATGTTTTTCAAAAAAATTGTCCGATTTTGGACGACATAGTATAGTATGTCGTTTTTGTCAAATTTTGGACCAATTTTTTTTTACAAAGAATGGTCACATTTTGGACGACATAGTATAGTATGACGTACTACATAGTATAGTATGACGCTTTTGTCAAGTTTTGGACCAAATTTTTTTTCAAAAAATTGTCCGATTTTGGACGACATAGTATAGTATGTCATTTTTGTCAAATTTTTGACCAATTTTTTTTTCAAAACATGGTCACATTTTGGACGACATAGTATAGTATGACATACTACATAGTATAGTATGACGTTTTTGTCAAATTTTGGACCAATTTTTTTTACAAAAAATTGTCACATTTTGGACGACATAGTATGACGTACTACATAGTATAGTATGACGTTTTTGTCAAGTTTTGGACCAACATTTTTTTTCAAAAAAATTGTCCGATTTTGAACGACATAGGTATGTGGTTTTTGACAATTTTTGGACCAAAATTTTTTTTCAAAACATGGTCACATTTTGGACGACATAGTTTAGTATGACGTAGTATAGTATGATGTTTTTGTCAAGTTTTGGACCAAGAAAATGTTTCTTAAAAAATTTTCAGATTTTGGACGACATAGTAAAGTATGTCGTTTTTGTCAAATTTTGGACCAATTTTTTTTTTTCCAAAAATGGTCACATGTCCAAAATTTAACAATTTTTTTGGAAATATTTTTTTGGTCCAAAACTTGACAAAAACGTCATACTATACTATGTCGTCCAAAAGGTGACCATGTTTTAAAAAAAAAAATTTGGTCCAAAATTTGACAAAAACGACATATATACTATGTCGTCCCGGCTGGATTATTGGAATTCTCCAGAGACCACATCAAGCCCGTGTGCTGCTCCTCCCTCCACTGACTTCCGATTCTTTTTTGGATTGTTTTTTTATTTTAAAATATTATTGTTGGGTTTTTAAAGCTCGAAATGCTTTGGCACCATCTCACCTCCTGGAACTCCTTCTTCTTCACACCCCCCGTCCCCAGGTGTGAGGTCTAACAGGTTGCTTTTCGATGTGCATAAATCGTCGTGCCTTTAACTCTGTAAAGCACTTTGGTCTTTTGTAGTTTTTTGTGGTTGTTTTTAAATGTGCTCTACAAAAAAAGTGGACTTGACTGCATGTGTGAATGAGTTTTTCCTTTCATAAAATTTTTAGTACTTAGACACGTGTACGTTTAACCCTGTAACACCCCTTACCTTTAGCTTTCCCAAATAAACAATATATTGTATTTTATCTTTTTTTTTTTTTTTTTTTTCATTTTTATTATTCAGTGTGACAATGCTAGAGGATGGTACAATTATTTATAAGTCCAACTTTATGGCTATAAACACACAATCTCTCAAGATTTCTTTCAAACAACATCTCTTTGTTTCATTGGACTGGATTCATCAGATTCATGTCAATAAAATGTCTTTCACATTTTTTTTGGTTCTTATTACCATTTCTAGAGCATGTTATTATTTAGTTATTGTGGAATAGACTTCATTTAGAAAGCAGGTTTTTCCATATTTGGCTCTTACAGGGTTAAACGCCATACTCAAACATGGACACTCAGTTTTTTTATGTATAAAAACCATAGCTGTTGTGTTGCAATACTTGAGTCGAGTTGTGCTGCAGTCCCGACTCTCGATAATCTCGAGTATTGATGACCCAGACGTGAACTCAGAGTGGAGCATTCAGACTGTTTTAGTCTGTTGTTGTTGTTGTTATTATTGTTTTTCTGTGAGCGGAAAGTGGAAATAATGGTGTATTAATGCGACTGTAACGCATGCCCACGCTTGTGGGTCGATAGGCAGGCGTAGTGTACACAATCATAATAATTAGATTATTTTCAGTACTGTCACTTTGTGTGTGTGTGTGTTCCTGCGTATGTAAATAAAAAAAAATGTGCAGCAGGTAAAGCGTGGAGGAGGAAACGACATCTCGAGTGTCAGACAACTCAAACAAATGTGGATAACATGAAAAATATATAGATTCTGAGTCCCTCTGTGTGTCATAAAATAAAGAATAAAAGCTGTTCTATATAAAATCACTGTAACATCGATGGAGCCAATCGCTCTCACTTCTGCCGCTTTATTAAAAGTCGTCGTTGATTTGGTCAGAATATTAAACGTGAAGCTTGAGACTCATCGGCGTGTGCAGGATTAGTTTTCTTTGTTTTTATTTGCGCTCAAGTGCACACGAAAAACACGCCTGTGCTTTCAAAATAAAGCCGGTGTTCAACATCGATCACGCTGAAGGCCGAGTGTGAAGAGAGGATCAGAGTGGACCGGTTTGAAACTGGGAATTTAAAACATTAACATCAACATGATGTGTTTTTTTTAACATGAGATATAGGAATATAATAATCCTGTGAAATAAAAACAAATAAGAATAGTAGAAATTCAAATAATGAAAGAGCAAATACTTTACATCACTGTTAAAAATGTGATATAAAATGAATCGTAACGTTGACTCAACAGCACATAAGATGCCTGAATATGTGACCTATAAACACAGACCCCCAGGATGTCCATATAAGGAGTTGTGGATGATTCCCAGCACTTGAGACTTTGGATTCCCTTTATGAACAAGTGGAAAAAGTCTGTGCTGAGAATAGATCACAGGTGGGCTGCTGGAGCAAAGCGCTGACACAGCGGCACAGAGGCCAGTTGTTGTTGTTGTTGTGGTTGGTCATCTATAAAGCAGAGTCATCCTGCAGCTAATTCAATGATGTTTGTCCTAAATAGCAAACAAAAGTAAACTTACAGCAAAGAACGAGCAGATTCACGCAATAATTCACAGAAGATATGTCAATAAATAACATTTTGTTTCAGAAAATAAGTTGTTATTGAGAATTCGGTTTGGTTCGTTGGGTGTAAAGTTTAATATTATTGTTTTAATGACTTTATTAGTCCATAAGTGTATTATTTATAGTCACAATTTGGACACATTACAGTCATACATATAGCTCTGCTCATGGACCACAGATTTGTTTGATTTACTGCATGATGATGATGAGGGAAAAATAGTTTCTGCAATATAACATTTTGTCATAATGAACTTTAGTCAAAACACTCACAAAATATGAATTATTCATTTATAAATGTTTTAGGTGAATCTCACCCACAGTCTTAACTGGTACTTTGAGATTTAGATGAATTATTATTATTGTATGTATGAACAGTTAAGGAAGAGTTGTCATTTTTTTATTTTATTTGTTTATTTGAGTGCCGTCACGGGAAGAGACATCTGACATCTGAGAATCAAGCCGAACAATGCTGAACTGTAGATCAGTTAAAAAGACTTAAGAATCCTAAAAAACACAGTGACGTGAGCTCATTATTTCAGCTGAAAATAATAATAATTAAAAAAAATACACCGCCATTCCACTCCAGTTTACCACGGTCAATTACCAGAGCTATGGTCTCTAAGTGTTTTGGCCGAGCCCGGTGTACGATCTCATTCTGAAGTGTGTGTGCGTGATTTAATGAGATCATGTCCACAAAGATAAAGTCGCCGCCTGCAGGAGTGAGAAAAAAAAAACATGACCTCAGTGTGGAGAAAACATCCACATTTAGAGGGTCTGAACATAGCCTGGTTCTAACAAGGGCAGAATTACCATACACACACACACACACCTGCACACACACGGGGATGGAGGCAGTGTTGAGCCTGGAGGCCGTGCTCCAGTGCATTACTCGCTTCACAGGCTCACAAAGCACCAGAGCCATCTGGCCTTATCAGCCTCCTTTAGACTGAGCACAGAGACGCAGGAGAGCCAGCAAATATGCACCTGTACGACAAAGACCAACATATCTGCAGCGACAGAGCGAGTGAGTGAGTGAGTGAGAGCAAGACGTACATGTGTGAGAAAGAGATTAAAAACAGAATAGAGAGTGCAGAAAATGTCGCTTATGTAGGAATCCAGGCAGAGATCAAGGCCCCGTCCCGATACCTCCCCTAACCCTACATTTAGGCTGAACCCTAAATTTTGCGGGATTTTGCCTTTATAATCAGCCCTCAAAATGTAGTGAGCTCTGATGTGGGCTTAAAACGAAGTGGAAAATGAAATTACCCATGATGCTTTGCGAATTCAGTGAGCCGGCTGATTTTTTCCAAAAAAGATGGCAGCCACACTGGCCGAGGAACAATTTCGTTGTAATATATTATTATATAAATATATTTATGAAAGCAGCCTGCTAACTAGCTAACTAGCTAGCATCGGCCAAGGAACAATTTAGTTGTAATATATTATTATATAAATATATTTATGAAAGCAGCCTGCTAACTAGCTAGCATCGGCCGAGGAACAATTTTGTTGTAATATATTATTATATAAATATATGTATGAAAGCAGCCTGCTAACTAGCTAGCTAGCAGCTATTTGCTATTTGAGTGCTTCGAGAGAGTTTGCCCATCATGTAGAGCTACAAACTCTACTGAAAACTCTCTCGAAGCACTCGGCAAATAGCCGCTAACTAGCTAGCTAGCTAGCTCGGCTACATCTAGGTAGTTTTGTCAGTCTTTTGGATATGTGTACCGGCGTTCAATTGAACACGAATACCCGAGAGAAAAACAAACACAGCCAATGCAACAGGCAACAAAACAGTGATGTAGGTTAGCACGTTCGTTACGTTCACTAGGCTAATTTGCATATAGTGGTGTCCCAATTCCATAGGGAAGCCACTTCCACTTCCCTCAATGAGGGGACTTTACGGTTGAGGGCACCCCAAACCAAGTGGAAATTTTAAGGGGGAGAAATGGGACGGGGCCCAAGTGTCGTGAACCTCATGCTGCTGCTGCTGCTGCTATTAGCATTCACAATCCAACCGTTGAATTTGATTGGTAGATATGCATCTTATCAGAGAGACTGCATAATCCAGGCTTCGGTATTTTCTGACACACACACAAAAATTGGCCTCCACCAGCAAAAAAAAAAAACACAAAAAAGGACCTTGAGCTGTGCATATTATGGTCTGCCTCCTGAAATCAGATCAGCTCCAATAATGTGAGGGACTGTATGCAGAGGGGGAAAATGTATTTGATTGCAAATTCTCCCCCCAGTGAAGATCACTTGACAATATGAATGCAGATATATTTTTTTTTACTGTAATCTGCGGCACACAGACAGACGAGGAAGAGGAGGAGGAGGAAGAGATAAAGGGAGGATATTATTCCTCCTCTCCAGATATGGACGCATGAGGAAGCAGGGTGAAAGGGAAGTTAAGGGTGTTTCTGCAATCGCATCATCATCATCATCATCTAGGTGAATAAATACATTTGTCGTAGGGCTGCACGAAAAAAAAATCTGAGTTTCTAACGCCTTTTACGTCACTGGATCGCTAAATGTTGGGAGATTAACCCGAGACAAGTCTTTTTAAACTGACCAAAAACAGCACAGTGTGGGGGGGAAGACGGTCGTCTGCGGGCTGATCACACTACACTTTATTAACTTTAACAGCAGCTGATGTAAGACGCTGAAACCTGGCTGATTTTAACCAAGGTAAACGATGACTGTGAGCAGACGACGGCGGCGGCGGCGCTGAAGAACATATTAGCGGCGCAGCATCTGTGCTCATAACGGCGTAACTCGGTTTGGTCCGAATCCATAAAAGTCACCAAATGCTTTCTATTAAAGTCATTTTTCAGCCTCTGTGGTAACTCCATTTGATAGAATGTGAAGCGTTTTACACACACACACACACACATTGTTTGTCATTTCCATTTTCGCCGTGTCACGGTGGAGTAACGAGGCCTTTGTCAGTCCGAGTTGAGTGTTTGAGATTTTTTCAAGTGGAGAAAACCACAACATGAAAGCCAAAGAGTGTCCAAGGTTAGCCGTTCCCTTTTAGCCTCTCCTGATAATTCACGCGCTCATAGAAGCATGAAGGCGCAAAGTCGGCGCCTCCTTTCCGAGGCCTCTGGAGAGCTCTCACAGACAGGAAATTACACCGTAATATCAGCAGATGCAGATAAGGGCAGGGGTTCGGTGCGGCGTACGACAAACAACGGCGTTCACGGCATCGCGTTTGTTTTGTTTCCATAGACAAACATTGGCGAGCTGTGCACCTCTTAGCTGCCGCTATCTTCTCCGTGGAACCTTATTAAACGAGCCAGGGGAAAACGAGGAATAAAAAGTGGAACGCGATGAAAGCAAGATAACGAAGATGGCGGGGGGCGAGCGAGAGGGAAGGCGAGGGAGCGCGGAGAATGATTACAATGCAAGAGGAGGGTTTTGCATTGTGTGCATGTGCCACATTCTGTTCCTCTCTACCTTTATTTTGAAAATACCAATAAAATATGTGCATTTAAAAAGATGTATTGTAAAAGAGCCAGGGATCGTAAATCCATTTAATTTAAACCAAAAAATGATGGCGGTTAATGGGGTCAAAGTTAACGCACGTTAACGCATGACGCGTTTCCATGACGACTGACCGGGAAAAGGACGCACGTGACGTTTACGTGCCGCGGCACCGGAGTCCAGGCATCGTTACCAGTTAGCTCCGTCAGCTCGTTTAGCGCCCATTAGCTAGCCAACAGGTGAACTGGAGCGGTCTCTATTTCTCTGCTTTACTGGTGTCCATCTTCTACTGCTTCGTTCATTCTTCTACTGCTTCATTTTAAACAACCAGGCTCGACCAAATGTGCTCCACAGATTAAAAGTAGTCAACGTTAACGCACATTAACGCACGACGCGACGACTGACTTGAAAAAGGCACGTCTTGTTTACGTGACGCCCGATTGTTAAAATGAGTCTCTCAAGTAATGCAGTTTTTCCGTGCGGTGGCACCGGAGTCCAGGTACCGTATACCAGTTAGCTCCGCTAGCTGCGTTAGCTGCATTAGCTCCTTTAGCGCCGTTAGCGCCCCTACAGTGGAAATGCAGCGGTTTCTGTTCATTAAAGGTGCATTATGTAATAAATTTAAAGCAACTGGCCATAAAATCCTCCTAATATGTCACAGAGACTCAGGAATAATGTTCATATAACAAACTGAACTCACCAACAAGAATAGTACAGACAAAATATTTGCATTAAAAAAAATATTTTGCAGACTGCAAATCATGTTTATGTATTCAAATCATGTTTTTGCATGTGGCGCCACCTACTGCTGTCTACCAATCATTGCAGTCAGTAGAGTCTCAGCTGCCCAACAACCACAGGTTGACAGTTACGTCAGAAAATGAAACCTAAAAGACCTCGGTATTTTGAATTTGAATGTAGTAACCGTTTTTGGCCACATTCTTACATATGGCGCCTTAAAAGAGCAGCGCTACAAATAACTAGCGTACCTGTGTCCTGCGTATGTGTGCCTCTGTTTTTAAAGTTTAGCGTTACTTTAGAGACTCATTTTAACAATCGGGAGTCACGTAAACATGACGTCACGCAACATCTTTTTCCGGGTCAGTCGTCATGGAAACGCGTCATGGGTTAACGTTGACGCTGTTATCTGTTATCGAGGGAAAATAATAACTCAGACTTGTTTGTAAAATAAATATGTAGTTTTGTCAAATAGACGTTTTTTTTGTTTGTTTGTTTGAAAATGATAAGCTGAAGAAAAATTGAAGATTTAAACCCACAGTCTACAGTCAATGCGATGAGTCATTCAGTTCTTCTTCCTCCACTCCTTCCTCTCTCTTCTGCATGTTTATTTACCCCCCAATTCTCCAAACCATGTCAACTAAATTCCAGTAAACTCGTTGTGCTGGGCTCCCACCTGCCTGCACCGCTGAGTTCATCTGTCAGACGACTACACGTTAAAAAACAAGCCTTTAGCATTAAGCTGCTACAGCCTCGGTGTATACACACAGTATATATCTGCAGAGCGAGTGTGGCCAAGAAAAGCAGCCTGAAAATAATTTCCCCGTCTCTCTTTTGTGGGGAAATATGAAGCGAAAGAGAGAGAGAGGGAGCTGCTGATCCAGGTGAAGGGTAGGTGGGAGGAGTCCTGCGGGGAATTTTGAAGCTGCTATGTGTGCAGTAAAGAAAAGAATAATAAAAAGGGGGGAAGAGTTTGATATAAAAATCCACCTGTCCTCCCACACATCATCTGTGCTATAGAGGCGAGCGTGCAGCCCGTTATAATTAACACAGCACCTGTAAGAATCGCATCCCGTCCGTATGGTCTGTCCTCCACCAAGATTTATAAAACAAAACATGAATTCTTGATGCTGGAGCCAGGTTTTCCGTTACTATATTGCCACGTCAACGTGGGCGGAGTCGTCGTACCGCGGCTATTTTATATACGTGACGCCAACTAGTGACGAGCAAAGCGTTTGTCGTCATGTTTACGTGACTCCCGATTGTTAAAATGGGTCTAAAAAGTGACGCTTAACTTCAAAAACAGAGGCACACATACGCAGTACACAGGTACGCCGGTTTATTTGTAACGCTGCACGCTAACGGAGCTAACTGGTAAACAGTGCCCAGACTTTGGTGCCGCGGCGCGTAAACATGACGTCACGGGCGTCTTTTTCGGGTCAGTCGTCATGGAAACGCGTCATGTGTAAATGTTTGAAGCTTTTTTCATGATAGACAAGATTTCTGATCTTTCAGCTTCTCAAATGTGAACATTTACAAGAATAAAGACGTAAATTTACAAGAATAAAGACGTAAATTCACCAGGACACTATATCAGGAGGTGCTCCCCCCGTCAGATCACAGATTCGGGGACAAATGATCTAAATGGTGTTCAGGTTGGGACTGACTGGGCCAAGGCAACACAATGCAATTACCCGCAGAGATGGAGTGGGCGACTACAAAAGCACTCAATCCTCTCGCAGCTGTATACGGCGCTCGAGTCTGGAGCGATGCTTCTTTTTTACCCTCGTAAACAATCTTTAGTACAGACGGTGGTTACAAAGAGTGCCATCTGCTACTGATCATGACCTGCCAGCAGCAGCATTTGTCATTTTAAATCAGCGAAATCTACAGGAGCCAGAATGAGAAGAATGAGACGCTGGTGTACACGGAGTCCGCGCTTCCAAGAGATCGGCAATAACAACTTCATTAACCGTCGGAGCAGAGTGAAGCTACAGTACTGGGGCCAACAGTCGATGACCTTTAATTATCACTCGCACATGGAGAGGCTTAATCACACCGTTGGGGCCTGGGAACACACGATGATGTTAGGGAAGCTGGTGACGACACTGAGAGATCAGTGGAAAATGTACCAGATTAAATATTGAAAGACTTTACCGACAGACTTTTTATACAAGAACCTGAAGAGGAGTTCGCTCTCTTGGTGCCGACACGAAGCTCAAAGATGGAACTTTATACTTGCAGAGGTTTGGTCAGGAGGAGGAGGAGGCGCCGGGTTGTGCAATTTCCAGTCTACACTGCAGACACTGCACCAAGATATTTTTTTGGTTTTTGAGAAGAAAGGCAGCTCACTGTCAAAGTGTATCAGGGCAAATGGATCTTTTCATGATTTTCAAAAATTCATTAAAATGATTCCTTAAAAGATATGCAAATATTTTCAACGGATCCTTGTTCAGGGCGATATCGACTTTTATGATGGTAAATTTCAATTCTTTCCGGGATAGTTTTTTTTTTTGAGACTAAACTCAGCTCTCTGTCAAAGTGTATCAGGGCAAATGGATCTTTTCATGATTTTCAAAAATTCATTAAAATGATTCCTTAAAAGATATGCAAATATTTTCAACGGATCCTTGTTCAGGGCGATATCGACTTTTATGATGGTAAATTTCAATTAATTCCGGGATAGTTTTTTTTTTTGAGACTAAACTCAGCTCTCTGTCAAAGTGTATCAGGGCAAATGGATCATTTCATGATTTTTAAAAATTCATAAAAATTATTCCTCAAGAGATATGCAAATATTTTCAACAGATTATTGTTCAGGGCGATGCCGACTGTTATGATGGTACATTTCAAGTCATACCGAAATAGTTTTTGTTTTTGAGAAGAAAGTCAGCTCACTGTCAAAGTGTATCAGGGCAAATGGATCATTTCCTGAATTTCAAAAATTCAATTAGGAGGAGGCACTGGGTTGTGCAATTTCCAGTCTACGTGATAGAAAAATGTCCACAAACATGCGTCCAGACACGATCTGCAGTTCACTTTACGATGAAAACAGCAGCAGCAGGAGGAGATTGTTTGGGTCGGTCGCGTCCAAACAACAGGAGACCGCACAAATCTTCATGTCTGGAGAGATTTTTTTTTACAAACTTGTGTCCTCATATATAACAACATAACGTCTGAGCGAAGCTAAGGTGATATTTTAACTGTGAGCCTCGACAGACTGATTCATAACCGGCTAGACGAGATAAAAAAAAAGAAAAAAGTAAAGGACATATATTTGAAATTGAAAATAGAAAGTGATAGCGTAGCTGGAGGAGAATAGCAAACGTTCCTAAGAGGAAACAGTGAGAGGGAAGAGATTTAGCTCCCTGAACTTCTGCCACAGCTTCATTTCAATGAGCACAGATCAATACAGGGTGTGCATGAGAATGTTATATAGAGGTTGGCAACAGAGAAGAGACTTTAGTGATGAGGCCTTGTTGATGTGTCCATATCCAATAATATTCTTAGGCCAGTGAAGATATGTGTGTGTGAGAGAACATTGCTCTGCCACACTTCGTTCTTTCGTCTTCATTTATCCCGTCCAACCCTGCCAAGAATCTCCAGAACTCTCCGTCGTCGTTTTCAGAACGCCGCCGCTCACAGTTGAACTGCAGTGACCTCAGCCTCCAGCTGAACCCCAGTCCTTGCTGTTTACCGATTCCCCTTTCACTTCACTTCCTCGTGTTTTCAGCTGCTCTCCGTCCAGACCGTCTGTTACTGTGTAACTCCAGCCTCTCTTACACTCTTCTTTTTCCGATGTTTGTTTGTCCAGAGTAAACGTGACATTGATCACGTGCAGGTTATCTGCATATCACTGCCAAGAGAGTAGGAGCAACTATTGATGCTTCTCTCCATCAGCCTTAGCTAAAGTGATGTACACTGTTAGAAATTTTCCTGTAAAAAACGGCCAGCTTGGTTGCCATAATGTTACTGTAAAATTAACATCTTTTTACTGTCACTGAAATGTACAGTTTTGCCCTGTAAATGAAAAATACAGTGTAAACTAAATTAAATGTAAATTACTTTAACTGTATTTTACAATTAAATTACTATTTAGCTTGTATTATTTGTACATTTCAATAATCTATTAAAAAAATATGATTGCACACAGTTTAAGGCACTTTTGTTAAGAAAAACATGTTACATGTCACTGACTTTAGGTTTCACAAAATCTCTGTTTGAACCTGGCCACAAGCACGGAAGGCAAACCATAATAAAATTAAACTACTGATTTGTCAATCATGTCATTAAAATGTAGGATAAAAAGCAGCTTCTTATTGCACTTTCTTTTATTTGAATGTAAAGATGACATCTAAAACTTCACATGCTGAACAAATTGCATGTTAAAAACAGTGCAACCTACATATATTACATATATTAACAGTATTCCGAACATATGCCTAATACGGAATATTATGATGGTAAATTTCAAGTCATTCTGCGAATATTTTCAACGGATCCTTGTTCAGGGCTTTACCGACTATTATGATTATAAATTTCAAGTCATTCCGAGATACTTTTTTTTTTTGAGAAGAAACTCAGTTCATTGTCAAAGTGCATCAGGGCAAATGGATAATTTCCTGATTTAAAAAATTCATTAAAATTATTCCTTAGGAGATATGCGAATATTTTCAATGGATCCATGTTCAGGGTGATGCTGACTATTATGATGGTAAATGTCCAGTCATTTCGAGATACTTTTTGTTTTTGAGACTAAACTCAGCTCTCTGTCAAAGTGCATCAGGGCAAATGGACCATTTCATGATTTTCAAAAATTAATTAAAATTATTCCTTAAGAGATATGCGAATATTTTCAACGGATCCTTGTTCAGGGCAATACCGACTATTAAGATGATACATTTCAAGTCATTCCAAAATACTTTTTGGTTTTTTTGAAAAAAGTCAGCTCACTGTCAAAGTGCATCAGGGCAAATGGATCATTTCATGATTTAAAAAAATTCATTTAAATTATTCCTTAAGAGATATTCGAATATTTTCAACGGATCCTTGTTCAGGGTGATACCGACTATTATGATGGTAAATGTCAAGTCATTTCGAGATACTTTTTGTTTTTGAGACTAAACTCAGCTCACTGTAAAAGTTTATCAGGGCAAATGGACCATTTCATGATTTTCAAAAATTCATTAAAATTATTCCTTAAAGGGGAAATAAGTAGTTTATAGTGCCATCTAAAGGAGAGGCTGAAATTTACAACAAAGACCTGCTGCTCTGCTCACCCCCTCCCTTCCCTGAGCGCTACGGTATCCGCAGCTGGTCAAATGTCGTCCTCGTCGTCTTTCTCCGTGTCAGCAGATGAGGTTCGTGAGGCGAGGGAGAGGGCGAGCTACCGCGGCCGTAGCAGACGAAGCGGAGAGAGAGGAGGCGGGACTTCCGCTACAAGTAAAGAGACGCTTGTTTTGTTCTCTCGCGTTTGTCCTTACAGGCTCCGGTAGAAACATGGCGTCTCGCTGCTAACAGTGGCTATGCAACCGCGGTCATGTTATTTTACATGACTTTTTGAAACACTACGAAAATGAAACAAAAACTATTAAACAGCGACTAGACAATGCAGGAGGAAACCCATAAATACTACACATTGTACCTTTAAGAGATATGCAAATATTTTCAACGGATCCTTGTTCAGCCAATACCGACTACTATGATGATACATTTCAAGTCACTCCGAGATACTTATTGTTTTTGAGAAGAAACTCAGTTCACTGTCAAAGTGCATCAGGGCAAATGGATAATTTCCTGATTTTCAAAAATTCATTTAAATTATCCCTTAAGAGATATGCAAATACTTTTAACGGATCCTTGTTCAGGGCAATACCGACTATTATGATGGTAAAATTCAAGTAATTCCAAGATACTTTTTGTGTAGGCTCTGCCCCTCAGTGACACTGACGTAGTTTCCTGTGTCTCATTTGCATTTAAAGAGACAGGCACTCAAAAGCGAGCGTTCTGAACAGGGCTGTTTTGGCTGCATGATTGAACTGCTATGGTTCTTCATCCTTGAGGTGTTTTGACCAAAGCATGTCACAGACATGTTCATTAGGACACCAGGGAACTCAGGTATACTCCTTTAATGAAAATGAGAACAGGATTCTGCAGGCAAAGTCACATAGGATAAGAAGGAGACAAACGGTCGATTTACACTGGGACTGTGGTTAAAGACAGGGGAGATAATAAGGTTGTGGGTGATAGATAACCATGCGATGAGATGTCTGATGTGCAGGATAACATGAGGGGAGGATGAGGAGGAGGAGACTGACCCAAGACAAAGAACGCTGCCATATTTTGAATTTCAAGAGCACAAGATGGAAGAAGCACAGATAACTGAGCTGTAAAGCAGCTTCGCAAGTACTACATATGACACTGCATCAAACCATATTGTTTAGACTTCACTGAGAAAGTTGAGCAGACAGGAGATGAAGACGTGGCCTCGGGGGAATTGCAAAGTTTCAAGAACTGAGCAAGGACAAAAAAAAACGCTGGCATTTTGTGTTTGTGTTTACACCCGAGAGAACGTCTGCAAAAAAAAAGAGGCTTTTTCATGTCAAAACGTGGTTTCCAAGGTGCAACTGCTATGAAAACCCATATAAACCTCATTACCATGACCAGAACAGGGCTAAATGTGGTGTGAGTGATGGATCTAAAATGGATCTTGGTTGTTCCATTTCAGACCATATGGGTGTGAAAGTGATGTGCTAGGAAATTACAATTCCATCCCTGTGTGTCTGAATTGAGTGTTTTTCTATGCCAACATTTCCTAACCACAAGGTCAGCATAATGACGCGGAGAGAGATGTGCTGAATGCTAGTGAAAGAAAGAAAGAAAGAAAGGAGTGAAAACCACTTTACAGTGAGTCGAAAACTTGTTCAAAGGTTTGACGACAACGCAATTAGCCTCCATCCGTTCGTTCGTTATCTATACTGCTCATCCTTTAAAGGATCACGAGGGAGCTGGAGCTAATACCACATACCGCATATAGGACTACAAAAATACAAGCATCCAGAACTTTAAAAAACTGCAGAAAAAGTTTCCCCACGTCTTTGCCCAAATGCTGAGCCTTGAGGGCTCAATTATATTCCCACGTAGACTCTCGTCTGTCTGGTTGTTGAGAGTTTGCTCCGAGGCCACGTGGACCCGTCCAGCTACTGTCTCCTCTTAGGGCAAAACATCTCAGTAAATATCAACATGCAGTCCAAAAAATCCCCCTAATTGCCGTGTCTTTGAACGAGTGGAGGGGTGGGGGGGGGGGGGGGGGGGTCAGAGGATTTTAGAACAGCTGCCAGGTTCTCTGGAGATGACAGCAGGAGTCTGATTAGATTTATGTCTTCACCTTGGACAAAAACAAAAAACCTTGGTTGCCCGGGGGGGGAAAAGCACGTTGGTTTTTTGAGGTTTGGAAACACCGAGGTGAGGTGCAAAGACTGGAGAGAGAGGAGAATCTGCATGATGTTGGAACTCGTGTTGCAGAGGGACTTGTAAGCGAGGGCTGACGATGGTGTGGAAAGAGACCGTGACTGCCTAAAAACAGAGTGCCACATTAGTGTTTTCGGTGGGCGGCCACAGGGGATCAGCCTCTCTGGCTCTGTGTGTTGTGTGTGTGTGTGTGTGTGTGTGTGCTGGTGTGCATTGGCTGGACAAGCTTTTTTAATTAGTTTTCTTTTGACGAGTCTCTGGTTTTCTTCTGGCTGTAGACCCCGCGGCTGGTTTGGCAGACGTTCGTGGATAGAGGGGAAGCAGGAAAAAGAGGATGATCTTAAGTGGAAAATCACGTTCCTATAGCATTATCTACAGTTGTTGATCTACAGATGGGATGCATCCAAAACCAGGAGGTGTGACCGGATTGTGGAGGTGCTTGACACCTGTCCACGATACAGAGGATCTTCCTCTGAGATCAGTTCCGACATAAACTCTCTAACAGAGCGAGACATGACAAAACAAGAGAGAAATATTGTTAAAGACCCAGACGACTTCTCTTTGACCCCTAGATTTTCACCATTTAACGATTTTATTGTGTTTTATGTGGGTGTTTTTTGCCAACCATGGTTGGATTAAAAGTGCCACGGAAATAAAGGTGACTTCAAAGATGAGACTGTCAGTAATGGATTGGACCGTGGGATTCAGGAGGAACGATTATTCACGAGATTCAAATCTCAGTCTGTTTTGCCTGATACGGATCTACTACTATACGCCTGGATTAGCGCAGAGCATTTACCTTGTATTAATGAAGAAATGTAAATGTTATACTGGTTGCAGAGCGCATAGCGTGTACTATAAATAACTCTTATCGGGTTTTGACCTTAAAACGTGATATAAATTTAAGAGAAGAGTTAGCAATGATGTTATTGGAGTAATATCCAGTGTTTCAGTTATTGGCTAAAGCAGTAGCAAAACAATTACAGGACCGCTCGTAGGACTCAGACATGAAAGAGCCCTCGTCCCACGCATCTCGTCATATCCGATGGCCGTGAGGAATTCCATGTAGTTCTGTTTACGTTAAAGCTTTCAAAAAGAAAAAAAAATAATAATTTTAAAGTACTTTTCCTGCCATTTTAACGTCAACTTTGTCAGAGCACTGAGGCCACGTTTTGATGTAGAAAAAAACATTTTAACAAATTTTAATCAATCATTGTATGGATCATATGGACCGAGTTTGATGCGGCTAGCTAAAACGTGCTAGAACGAGTTAGTTCAAATGCATAGACTCGCCATTTGTGTTTTTCCAAAATGGCCGACTTATGGGTAGGCGGAGCTAATGGAAGTACATTAGAAATTAATTTTGTTTGGAATCATTAGTTCAACAAATGTAGGAAGTTTGGTTAAAATTGCAACAAGTATGTGCGACCTGGACATGATATAAAAAAATTAAAACATTTAGCATTCTCCCGTCAAATATTCCCCAAAAATTCCTCAAGAAACTAGAGTGAGCCCGACGCACCAAATGTATTCCAGAGAAGAAGAAGAATCTCAACAGGATCATTCGTTCTCAGGCCATAGTAAGTAACTTAAACAGGTACACAGGATATAGTTGGTGAGAGAGATAGAGTGCTGTGTATTTATTTGGTAGCTAGCTCAAATGTGCTAGCATTTGGCTATGTTTTTCCAAAATAGCCGACTTCTGGGTGGCTGGGGGCTAATGGAAGTACATTAGGGATTTGTTTGGAATCATTAGAGAAAAAATCCAACATTTAGCATTTAATGTCATTTTGGCTATTTCTCTCGTGTCAAAAATTCACAGAAAATTCCTCAAGAAACTTTGCAGTAAGCCCAATACAAATTCCCCAAGTTTCGTCTCGATCTGACGACTTTTGTCTGACCATGACCTGACTTCTGGGGGGCGCTATAGAGCTCTGGGGCTACGAATGGATTTGTACCCTATTTCACTATCGCATTTTTAGCCAACCCGACCTCTGTGCCAAATTTCAAGAGTTGTTATGCACATTAACTTCCTCAAAAGTTAGCACAACATGGAAGAAAATGGGCCCTAATAAGCATCATAAACAGGTGCAGAGGATACAGCTGGAGAGTTGTGTTTTTATTTGGTCGCTGTCACCTTCTTCTTTTTCTCGTCAACTCTCCCATTATTACAGTTCTGTGTTGACGTTGTATTAATCCCACCAACAATCTGCCTTAATCTGCAACCAGCCTGAGCTCTCTCTCTCTCTCTCTGCACCACGTCAGACAGTTTGTGAGCAAACACTCGGCATGCGTGAAAGTAAAAAACGAGACGGAACGCAGCGTAAAGTCGTGTAGAAAACAGACCAGGATGAAGGAAGAAGGATGTCAGGCTTCCTGAATGCCTGTAAATTGATTTTTTTCCCCCCTCTCCATAGTGGAAATCTCAGTTGAGGGCAGTAACTATGTTAAGTCTTTGCAGTGGACCACTCTCTCTCTCGACTTTGTCTTCAAAGAAGAGCAAATCATATAAACCCTCCAGGTGGGAAGCAATCCTGTGCTGGCGAGGAGACGGGAACGCAAACGAGAATAATTGGATGAGAAACGGGAGGAGGGAGGAGGAGGAGGAGGGTAAAATAAAAAAAAAGGTGCATTAGAAACGAGTTAGAGGAGCGAGAATCAACATCTTTGTGGTGACAGGAAGGGGAGGGCAACTGGTGCTGTGCCCATTTAGTCTGCGGTTTTCATTATCTAACGTCCCACCAGGGGAAATAGCAGTTTAATAGCGTTAACGACGCACATTAACCTGCAGTTTTTTTTTTTTGTTGTATTGTTTCCTGCTGCATGTTTTTTATTCCTGCAGAAACATGATCAAAGGTATCCATCTATTCATAGTTCTTCTTTACATAAATTTGCTCATGGCTGAACCGGCATAGCTGAGATAACTTTTGACTGTTAGCAGGATTAGCGGGAAATCCGGCAGAACTGATTTCCATACATTTGAGCTCTTTGGTGAATAGAAACAACACGATAACGGGTGAATTCCAATTTCTTGCTTAACCCTCAATATCAAAAATGCGCTCCATCTAGTGCAAGTGCTGTTCCTGATTCTCAGAAAAATTAAGTTGAGGGTCAAGTTTAAGGGCTGTATCACCCTCAATATTGAGATTTTCCGAGACCACCCTTGGGAGCAAGGGCTACCCAGAATGCATTGCGTGTTTTGACATAACAAAGATGCCGCTGAAAGCAGCTAAACAAGTACGCTACAAATTAAGTATTTTCTTTGTTTATAGAGATATAAAAATGATAAAAAACCATTGTATTATCTTAGTTTAGGCCCATATTATGGATTACTGACGTCATTGTTGCTTAACATTTATTTTTATTTTACGATCTTTTGTCAATAGCCGGCCGGTGCGCACACGCGATCGTTTGCTATGGTTTACTTTCCAATAAGCCGTGGTGTGTGGTTACTGTCAGCTGAATATGTCCGTGGTTGTGGTATTTGTACGAGTATCATCTTATAACTAACTGACAACCTAATAACTTGTCTGACAAACGGATGCTAATAAATAATCATGACATAAATCTGTTCTTCTTCTTTTTCTTCTATTTTGGAGTTGACAGACTGGATGCAGCTTTTGCGTTATTCTGCCCCCTACAGTCTGAAGACATATCTGCATTTAAGGGGTGTCCCATTTCTAAGTGACAAAATAACCCTCAACACTTGGTTTTGAGAGCCAGTTAAGATAAGGGTTGAGCTGAGGGTTAAGATAGATATTGGCCCAAAGAGTTAAAGTATCATAGCACTTATGGAAAGTTCCTTTCTTGTAACAAATGTACTTATTGTAAGTTGCTTTGCAAGCGTCTGCCAAATGCCCAAAATGTAAATGTAAATGTAAAGAGCAGCAGCTACCGCACGGCAAACAGCTTCATGTGTTGTTTGCTCGTGTTTGACTCATCCCCGCTTTTTAAAATCACCAGAGTGTGACAGTAACACACCTGTGCCATAATGAGGCTGTTTAATCAGCGTCTTGATGGATAGATAGTCCTACAGCGAATGTTCTGTGGACAGAATTTGAGCGGAATCAGCCTCATGTGCACGCTGAAGAAAGCCGAGCGGAAATTGTTGCATTTTTTATTTCGGACCTATTGCACTGAAATAAATAAAATTGAAATAGTTTTGATTAGTTTAATCAACACTGGCACAGTGTAATACTCATTTAAAAGATTCAGAGCAGTGTTAGTCAAAATCCAGAGAATGTCCTCAGTGGTCCAGAACATGAGACCTGATACAAAGAGCAGTTGATTAAATGCTTAAAATCCAACACAAAAATATGTGACCTGGGATTACACTACCGTTCAAAAGTTTGGGCTCACTAGAAATGTCCTTATGTTTGAAGGAAATGAATGAATGAATATAACATTAAATGAATCAGAAATACACTCTATACGTTGTTAATGTGTTCTTATGGTACATTGTGTTTGCTAATGGCATTTTAAGGCTATTGGATGATTAGAAAACCCTTGTGCAATGATGTTAGCACAACTGAAAACAGTTTTGTTTTGAATAAAAATCATTATTTCTAATCTTGTCAATGTCTTGACCATATTTTCTATTCATTGTGCAACTCTTTTGATGAATAAAAGTGCGACTTTTAATGGAAAATACACCCAAAACTGTATCTGTGAGCCAAAACTTTTGAACAGTCGTGTACCATTTTAACGCGAGTTCACCTCGTCGTTCTGACGCCGCAGCCTCGTCAGTCCCCTGCCGGCCGTCCTCAATGAGTATATATGTATAAACCTGAGGGTTTGCAGCTGCAGATTTATAAAAACTAAAAAAATTGCTGAGCTCAACATAAGAAGCAGCATCCTAAGCCTGCAGTGCACAGCGCAGCAACAGCTGCTTCTAATCTGTTTTCTTGGTTGTTTTCATTCACAGCTGCAGCGCGTCGACAAAGTGAAATATATAGAAGGAGGGTGTCGAGCGTCGTCTCGTAAAAGACCCACGTGGGATGCTTGTCAGTTTTCACATATAGAAAATGGTGAGAGAGGAATCTGTGAATCCAGCCTGAAGACGACTGCTATCTCACATGAAGGAGAGAGCAAACAAACTCTGCCGAGCCTCCTTTCATATCTACAGGGGGTTAGAGTTTCACACACCAAGGGTTTTGTGGCTGTGCTTTACTGAAATTTAAAAAACAACAACAACAACATTGTATATGAAGCCTGACTGCCAATATCACGACCAGGGTATTATTATTCTGTCAGTTTCAGTATTGGGATGCCATCGAGATTTAGATTATGACACTAAAGTGAGAGTTGGGTTTGTTTCCAGGTCACACAGGGGTTACCATGCACGATCCTAGACTGTTTGTGATATCTCAACTCTAACTTTATTTCTTTACAACCAGGGTTGACCAAAAGTGCTCTACAGATTAAAAGTAGTCAAGGTTAACTGATGACGAGTTTCCATGGCGACTGACCGAAAAAAGACGCGTGACGTCGTGTTTACGTGACTCCGGATTGTTAAAATGAGTCTCTAAAGTAACGCTAAACATGACGTCGCATGGGTCTTTTACCGGTCAGTCGTCATGGAAACGCATTAATGTGCGTTAATGTTGACCTCGTTAACGCGCCCAGCACTAATTAACCCTTTAAGGTACCAAGAAAAAAGCAAAGGAAAAATGATTTCTTTGTATTTTTTATTATTTTATTTTATTCACTTATGATAACAATAACGAAAATCAATATTTATTCATTCATTATTATTATTTTTTTAAATTAGACCCTACAATATATCAGATAAAATATTTGCCTCTACCAAACGGTTGAGACGTCTTTTCATAATAAACCTGATTGCATAATTCATAAAGTACAACATTCAGAACAAGTCACATTAAGTGTTAGCGAGTTCAGCTTGATGAATTTTTCAATGAGATACAGTGACTAAAAGTGTGGTCGACCAAATGATTGAGTCGTACCTTAAAGGGTTAAAAGCAATACAGATGATAAAAGTAGCCCAATGCAATGCCACAGTTGCAATAAATAGAATAAATAAATGCTAAAATAACCCTGCATTTCGCCCTATGTCATCTGAGATTGGAGGATAAAGCAGTAGAAGATGGACCGATGGACACCAGAAAGCAGAGAAATAGAGCTTTGCAGCCGTATACTTGTTTTAATTACGATAGAGCGTCAGTGGCTTCCATGCAACGACCGCCCCAATCGACGTCGGCTCATTCCTAAACGGTTGAATAGCTGCCAGATATTGAAAGTGAAAGTTATCTTGGGTAAAAAAAATATTGTTCTTTCTGCACGAAAGAAGGTTTTTTTTTTTTTTTTTTTTTATTAAAAAAAATCCATATTTTGACGGTCATAAAAGGACCTTATCCTTTTTTTTTCCCCCTCCAGAAGCAGCAAACAGATGTACAATAGTATCTATGCCACTCAAATGGGGACCATAATGAGTGCTACTTAAAACAGGGAGTCACAGTTGCTCCATCAGTCTCACTCACACACACACACTCACACATTCTGGCTCCAGATAATTCCATTCAGCATGAATGGAATTATCTTTGAAAAGCACTCCGAGCACGTTTGAATCCCCTCAGAGCGCCGTCTCCATGGCCCCTGTGTTTCTGTTCGCTCTCTTGTGTCTTTAATGGACGCACTATCGCGCCAGGGAAAAGCTTTTGTTTGGGGGGGGGGGGGGGTTATAAAGAGAGAGAGAGATGAATTCATACGGAGCCTCTTTTGCTTAATTAAGTCTGAGTTACAATGCATTCACTTCACTGCGGCGCTGCTGAAAATCACAGTAATCAAATGAAAACCGTAATTAAAATATTCACAAAAAAATATAATATTCTCCCAACAGGTCGTACTGTATATTGTAAGGGAAATAACACACTGCATTGTGGCCTTTGAGGCCGCTCCGTGTGTGTGTGTGTGTGCGCGTAATGGAAGGTAATTTTGACTAATATACGCTGCAGTAGCTAATAAAGTTAGAGTAAAATACTGAGTGGGCGGAATTGCCTGTAGCCTCTTGAACCAGCAGACACAGAACACAGAGCACAAACTCACTCGTATTTAATGTCCTACAAAAGTCGCAGGCTTTTCATGTCTTTATTAAAGCAGAATATTTGTTATTTGTTGACCATTAACCCGTGCTGGACAAACTCAAGGCCCGGGGGCCAGAGGTGGCCCACGACGTCATTTTATGTGGCCCGCGAGTGATTAATTGGTCTTAAAAATCTGTGATAAAATAGGTCTATGCTGCTTTAAGGCGTGCGTTGACCATAAACTACATTTCCCACAATGCATGGCGATTGGGTTACCCGCAAAGTGACGGCATCCTGCCACTAGATCGGAGAGTATCACTGTATATGCAAATATATGAAATTGAATAAGAAATAAATACAGAAAGTTATTTAGCAATAATGTTACAGAGTAGTTACCTTTATTTTATACCATTATATTTGGTTACATGTAGTTACATTTATTCTGTGTGACAGTTACACCTGGCCCTTTGAGGGTAACAATTATGCTGATGTGGCCCTCAGTGAAAACGAGTTTGACACTCCTGCACTAACGCGATGGTGAACGGCGTTAATGGCGTCAACGTTAACGCACACGCAAAATGCATGGAGCGTTTCCATGATGACTGACCCGGAAAAATATGTGCGTGACGTCATGTTTACCTGACTCACCGATTGTTAAAACGAGTCTCTAAAGTAACGCTAAACTTTAAAAACAGAGGCACATCAGCAACACACATACACGGTACACGGGTACGCTGGTTATTTGTTAGCGCTGCTCTTTTTGAATGTAGGTGCGCTAACGGGCGCAAAAAAGGAGCTAACGCAGCTAACTGGTCAACGGTGCCTGGACTCCGGTGCCGTGGCACATAAACACGACGTCACGCGCATCTTTTTCCGGTCAGGCGTCATGCGTTAACGTGCCCAGCACTACCATTAACATTAATCAGGGTTAAATGCTAACCCTGTAATCCAGGTGTAATGTGTATAGGTCACATTAAATACGCTGTTATTATATATATATATATATATATTTGATTTATTTACTTATCTTCTGTATGGATTGTAAGCTTGGACGGCTTGGACAGAAACTTTAGCTGGAAAAACACCTTAAGTGAACCTTTACCACTTTATACATGCATCTGCTACTGAAACTTTAAGGATTCACGTTGGGGAGGAAACACACAGTGTATTTTTTTGGGGCCTGCAGCAACATTTAAACATTGTGTTTGAGTTAGTTTTGGACTTTTATCAAATCCAACTACTTTTGCAAGTACGATTCAATCAGTGATGGATGACAATTATTCAAATCTATTAAAAGAGGAAAATTGCAGTGTGCTTTAATCACAATCAACCTCCCATGATTGCCCAGTATTCATCGTGTCATCTTAATCGTGAGAGAACGGGAAGATGATTTTTTTTGGTATCGACCAATAACGTATGAAAATTGAGAAAATGATGAGAGTTGTCCCGGTTATTATTTGCTTGATTTCAGATTCATTGATTTATTTTGCATTAATAAATTATCTTGTGACTGTTGGGTGTACGTTCCTTCCACATTAAAACAAGCACTTTTACTTTGAAATTCTGTGAAATATCATCATGAAAATGATGGAATAGTGCGATGATGTTAAGCTCATCTTTAAGCCCACCCACAACTGAACAGTTGTTTTAACAGACACTTTATTCAGGCTTTACCGAAGCTCATGTCGTCATTTTTTTTATTCACAAATATTTCCCCCTATATACACTACTCTATATCTGTGTCTGTTCTTTTCAGAGGAGAAATAGAAATATGACGAGCAAACAAAAACCAGCAGGGTTTTTTAAAACTATCTGGGGTTATAAACTAAATAACTTTCACACTTTCACCTAAAAACAAAACAGGTGCAGGACGTCACAGTTCACGGGGGAAAATTGCCGCCTCTGCAAAGTTTGTCCAGCTCAGTTTTGTCGAGCATTTAACACACAACCCTAACCCTAACCCATTTTACCTGTCTTGGGGTCGACAGAGAAGTACGGCTCTCCCTCCAGAATGCTGTAAACTATCTTGGCGCTGTTCCCGTAGGTCGGGTCGTCGGCGTCTGACGCCGTCACCTGGAAAACGGAGGTTCCTGCAAATAAAAGGAAAGGCAAGTGTTCATTAATTAATTAATGAAGTAATTAAAGGTGCATTATGTAATAAATCTAAAGCAACTGGCCACAAAATCCTCCTTATATGTCACAGAGACTCAGGAATAATGTTCATATAACAAACTGAACTCACCAACAACAACAGTACAGACAAAATATTTGCATTATAAAAAATATTTTGCAGACTGCAAATCATGTTTATGTTTTGAAATCATGTTTTGGCATCTCAGAGTCTCAGCTGCTGAGCAACCACGGGTTGCCAGTTATGTCAGAAAACGAAACCTAAAAGACCTCGGTATTTTGAATTTGAATGTAGTAACTGTTTTTGGCCACATTCTTACATATGGCACCTTTAATTAATTAATGAAGTAATTAATTAATTCATGGAGTAATTAATTAATTAATTGATAATGTCATTCATTCATTCATTCATTCATTCATTCATTAATGAAGTAATTCATTCATTAATTAACAGATGTGGTGCATCTGCACTGGCCGCAAATGGTAAATCAATACACATGAAAATAACAACAGATCACAATGATCCTGTGTTATTCAGCCAAATCTAACTAATAAAAAGAGCATTACTGTAAGCTGTCAGGGCGGTTGTTATCAATATTTAATAAGTGTAGAGCTGAAACGATTATCGATGAATCGATTATTCATTGTTTCAAGCTTCTTAAATGTGAATATGTTCTTTGTTTCTTTGCTCCATAAAACCATTCGAGAACACTGATCAACACTTTTTAACATTTTCTGACATTTCATGGACCAAATAATCAACAGAATAATCAATTATTAAAATAATCGTTAGCTAAATCCATTAAAAAAATATGCTACTGATGATGGCGTTGCTGTCTCTCCACAGTTCACCAAAGTAAAAATAAGATATGCTGCATAGAGACAGAGGGAGAAGGGAAAACCACTCAATGACAAACACACAGATTTGATAATAACTAAACCAACGTTGGTGTGTTTCACTATTACAGCGGCTCAAATGTATCTGGAGAGAAAGGATAATAATCAGCTTTATACGACACGTTTACCTCAGAAGAACCGATTGTCTGTGGTGAGGCCGACTCAACTGCTTGTTTATTTTGCCAGCAATGAAGAGCGTCTTTGTCGAGCTGCGAGGAGGACGTTGTTGCCCTATATATATGTATATGTGCTGCTGCTAGAATCATGAATCCATCTCAGAGGTGGACATGTAGTCAGAAGATGATTTCATGTATTAAGAAGGGCACAAGGCTGCATCGTGATCAAGAACAACGACTCAACATCGCTGCTTGACCTTTTGGTAAAAGAAGGTTCCACGACCAGTATTTCTAATTTCGTTTGATACTAAGCTTAGCTGACTTTACAGGGACTGAAGTAGAGCTGACGCAATTACTCGAGCAAACGATTATTAATCAATTACTAAATTAAATGTTAAGGCTCACATAGAGTGGTCATGTTGCACATATATGTTAGTTATGGAGGTCTACTTACATACATTAACTTGTTTTTATGGTCAAAAACCTCCTAGTTGCTGTAAATGAGCCGATAGAAATCCTCTTTTCTGACGCTGTTTCCCAGCCGCAAGATTTGAGACTCAACTCTCACCTCGGCTTCCCAACTGTCTTGTGATTGGCCAGTACCCGGAAGTGACATATTCAGCACACCCGCTCTCAGAAGCGCAGCTCCCCCCTCTGGAACGGTGGATGCACTGCTCCTCATTATCAAAACATTGTTTTAACAATGTTTAAAAAATAGCTTCTTCACGACTCCCCGCCGCAGTCCCTTTGACGACCTTTGACCCGGAGTCAGACCCAGAGTCAGAAGACACTGTCGCTCGTGAAACACCTCCACAACGGACGTTATTCTTCTTCTGCGGTTCAATGTACGCAACCGGATATGCCCCGACTAGTGCCCGGAGCAGGACGATCTGCTGTTCAGGAGAACCGGTGTTTACATAACTATTACGGGATTTTCAGAGATCTCGCTGAGCCCCGAGATTACAATAAACACAGCGTTCTCAGCAGTGGCTGAACTGTTTGTTTCGAAACTTCAGGGCTTCATAAACAAGGTAATGATGCTGATACACACCAAAAAAAACAGCGTTAATAGGAACTTCCGGTCTAGGTCCGCTTTAATGTCGCCGCTCATGACTCTTCCAGTGATGTCACTCTCTGACCAATCAGTGGCTGGCTAAAAAAAAGCACCAGGTACCAGGTTTGAAACACCGATGGAGCAAAGTGCAAAGAGCAAATGGAGTAAAGTCGGGTCGAGCGGTGGTAGAGCTGCACCGTGAGTTAACTCGCAAACTCTCTTTGACAAGCGCTGACATCAGTGTGTACACGAGTAAACAAGCACAGAGTCAAATTTAATTTAGGCCGCTTGTGTTCGCCGTTGCAGCTGAATTTCAATGCATTTTAGCAGAAAAAAAAGCACATTTGCTTCTCATTAATTAGTTACGGCTCTGTTTAGTTCATGTACTTCAGGGCCAGTGCGGCAGAATTAACCAACCCTGAAAATTAGGAGACGCTAAGTGGAACTGAATCCATCATTAATTTGATTATTTTCTAACTGTTTTGACCTGTCAAAATTCACATTCTCTCTCATCAGTTTTCCCTTAAATCTGTGTTGTCCTTCACATTTGTTTTTAAAAAAATTTATAAAGAAACTGGTCCTTGTGTCTATTTTCTAACTTAGAAAAAAAAACACCAAACACATAAAATCACAAACAAGCCCAGATGCTGGGCGTAATGCCGCTGTCACCGCCGAGCCTCTGTACTCTGATCAGCATCTGAAATGAAAAGCGAGCCGCGATCCGTTTTCTTAACGGTGCAAAAATAAATATCTTGTTTTTATGCAAATGTGAAACATGCTCACGCCTAAATACATGCTGTAGCATGAGCCGCAGTGAGACACAGTGTGTGCTGTCAGCGCTGCTCTTGTAAAGAGCCACAGCCCATTAGCCTGACCATGTAGCAGCAGACAGGTGAAGCCAAAGCTTTTATCCATTCTCATTCATCATGGCTCAACCTGTGCTTCGTTTATTCACATGGAAAAAGGCAGCAGAAGATGACGCATTTATATTCAATTAAGGTTCCAGGAGTCTTTAAAACACTCCACTAGCCAATGTTTCTTTTGTTAATTAACTATATATATATATATATATATATATATATATATATATGTATATATGTGTGTGTGCTTGATAATTAACAAACAAATCCTAGTGCTTCTGTTTGCAGATTCTCCATCCTGGATTTACGCAGATCAGGGTTTGCAGTTTAACTGGAGAATCTAAATTTAACGTTGGTGCGAATGCGACTGTGAATCGATAATTACCGTGCCTCTCACCAAGCGTTCGATAGATGACACCCTTCGTGATCTCAAAGGTGTCTCCAGATAAGTGGCATGGCGGCTTAGAGTGGTTGGCACTGTGTTGGTGCTGGGTTTGAGTCCTATTCTGGGACCTCTCCCATCACAACATATGGTCGGTTCCTTGTGACCTCCAAATTTTGTTGTGCGATTTTGCCTGTGTAACGACAATGAGCATACCTTCTTCCACTATACTAATGCTCTTCATTTGCTAGGTTCCCTCAACTCTTCTGGGCTCTAGAATGGTTCGATTAATGGTTGAATTGTCAAATGTTCTGTTTCAGATAAGATATCCGTTTTTAAAAATGAATGGGAAGTGTCCATTTTGTGCTCGGTTAAAAATGCATGTAGATATTTTGTAAAATTACAACTTAGTTTAGGGCTCATCTAATATTAACTTGAAACTCAAAGCATCTTTTATTCAGTGGTCAATGACTCACTCACTCATCTCCTACTGCTTCGTCCTCCACACGATGGTCACGGGAGGCGTTGGTTACAATCTCAGCTGACATAGGACTCAAACAACCATTCATTCACGCTCTCATTCACACGTAAAGTTAATTCCTATTCCTAGAATGTCTAGAAACACACACAGTTTCAAGTGATTTGTGACTTTCTAAATGCGCTCAGTGTTTATGCTACATACTGTCGCATCAAACATGTAACGGAGAGTACCAGCTGTGCTGGGCCTTATTATAGGACAGTTTATTACTCACCATCTCCTCTTAAATAAGTCAAACAAGAAATACTCCACACTGAGGCTTTTCTCAGTAATGTCTGCTTTAGGTCTGCTCAACCCCCCATAGTAGTACATTTTATACAGTATTTAGTGATGATTCAAGTACTGTACTTGAATGCCATCTCATGTTACAGTGTATTTTTATACTGTAAAATAGCAGTTGAATTGTTATAACCCTAACCCTAACCCTAGATTATACATTACAGTCTCATACACACTGTGTTACTCCTACGAGCAGTGAATGCCTTTGGTCTGGGACAAAGCCTAATGCTATAGCTTTTAATTTCAAATGGGCTCGACTGACAAATGGCTGCCTCTGTTAATAAAAGAGTAATCATCAGATACACATACAGGTACGTCATCGTTGGAAAGACGCTCTGAGAAAGTGGCATCCAGCAGATGATGTGGTCTTTGCAGGAAACTGAGCAGCTGCTATAGCTCAACATTTGACGGAATTTATTGGTTGAGTTGCTCCCTTTAATCTCCACAGTCAAACATAAAGTTTCCGAAAAGGGACGCTTGGCAGCAGACTGTTGGTATGTCAATATTATGTCCCTCTAGTATGAACATTTTCTGTGTCAACATCAACAAATGTGGAGCACGCCATGTTTGAAACTCATGGTTCACTTGGGTCCATTATTGTGTGAATTGTTGTTGTACCATAGCTAATATTGTACATGTTTGAGATTGCTCGTGTTGCATTTCCTTGTGTCGTCCTGAATTAGGAGCTCCCTGAAACCAGATGTCCTGAAAAGTGCAATAATTGCAAGTTATTGCTTTGCGTCTTTCTTTTGAATTTCCACTCCCAAAAGCTTTAAAAGAAAAAAAAAAATAGGTTGTGTCATGATAAGTGTGTTGGCCCAAATACACAGCCATAGCCACATTAACACTCAGTTCCTCACAGTATTTGGACAAATACAAGGCAAAGTGGAGGTGCTGCCATTTTCAACTCCAGCCTATTCAACCAACTCTAACCCTTAGATCAGTCTCCTCAATCAAAAGCCTTGTCTTCTACAGCAAATCTGTGAAACATTACAACCGTGAGCCTTGCTTCTGGCCCATTGTCAACTGAATCATCAGTAAAGCAAAGCGTTGTTGATGTTTTTTTAAATTATTCATATGCAGCATTCAGCAATTCTAGACTTGACAGCAACATAATCTCAATCTCAACAATTCGCGCTCCCGCTAGTGCTGTCCTGATTCTCAGAAAAATTAAGTTGAGGGCCAAGTTTAAGGGCTTTATCGCCCTCAATATTGAGATTTTCCGAGACCACCCTTGGGAGCAAGGGCTACCCAGAATGCATTGCGTGTTTTCACATAAGAAAGATGGCGTCAAAAGCAGCGAAGCGAGTGCAATTCAAATTAAGTATTTTCTTTGTTAATAGAGATATAAAAATTATGAAAACCATTGTATTATCTTAGTTTAGACCCATTTTATGGATTACTGACATCATTGTTGCGTAACATTTATTTTTATTTTACGATCTTTTGTCAATAGTCGGCCGGTGTGGACACGCGATCGTTTGCTATCATTTACCCTTCAATAAGCCGTGGTGTGTGGTAACTGTCAGCAGAATATGTCCGTGGTTGTGGTATTTGTATGAGTATCATCTTATAACTAACTGACAACCTAATAACTTGACTGAAATAAAATAATAAATAAATAATTGTGACGTAAATGTGTTCTTCTTCTTCTTTTTTGGAGTTGACAGACTGGACGCAGCTTTCACGTTATTCTGCCCCCAACAATCTGAAGACGTATCTGCATTTAAGGGGTGTCCCATTTCTAAGTGACAAAATAACCCTCAACACTTGGTTTTGAGGCCAGTTAAGATTAAGGGTTGAGCTTGAGGGTTAAGATAGGAATTGGAATTGGCCCCAAATTACACTCAATTCTAGTGCTGTAGTCAAGACCACACCAATAGAACCAAGACCAGGCCTGAACTGAGATTCAAGATCAAAACAGAGTGAGATAAATTCAAACCCATTATATGTATATAGTATATGGCCTGCCTGTCATGGTCCCTAAAGCCCAATTTATACTCCTGCGTAAAGTGCTCTGCGTAGCTACGCAGAGTCCTCTGCGTCGACGCAGAACCTGTCGAAGAGCCTCTGCGTCGTCTCCGGGTGCACGGAATATTTTTTAAGTGTCCGTCACTCCGTCAAGGGACTACGGAGACGGCAAGAGCTGCGATTGGTCCTCAGGACAGGCTGAGCTAAGCTGCTCTGTGCCGGCTCTCAGTGCGCTCCGGGCGTCCTGACAGAGGCGGAGCTGATCCCCGCCGATAACGCCGCTGCCGAACTATAAATACGTCATATCTTAACACACACAGCACATGTTTAGACTCTAAATGGCCAATTTCTCGCCTCAAATTATCTTAAAACTGCGTTCCGTGACACAGAAAAGTGAGAAACGGCCACTTTTTCAACAACAACAGTCTTTCTCTCTCTTTCTTTCTCGGACGCCATTGCTCACTGTAGCCAGAAGCACAACAACCTTGCGCAGCGACCCCTACTGATCGGGCGGGAAATTGCAGCGAGTGTCCGTCACCACGACGCAGAAGTATAAATGCTCGAGGCGTCTCCGTGGTGACGCAGACGGATAACGCATACGCAGTCGGAGAAGTATAAAGTGGGCTTAATTGTCTTGGTCTTGGGCACACTCTCGTCTGGACTGATGACTGTGAAGATGCTTTCACAACTTTTGGCATTAGAAAGGGCCTTAACTCGAGTCAGTCGACTGCAGACTGAGACGTTATTAGAAGAGTTCTACTGCTCTTCTACATAAAAAGGGGGGGATAACAAAAGAACGAATTCTGCCATAATCCAGCGAGATAATGTTGAAACATATAGGAAGAGCTTGTGTAATGCAAGACCGGCCTAATATTCATTTATACAGGGGATTACAAGCAGCTACAAAGTCTATTATAGAAGACTGAGAGAAACAGTCACAGCTCTATTGATCCATGCGATCTAATAACCTCGAGAAGTGATCATTTATGGCCTTTTAGACCTAAACCTTTCATTATGATGTTAAAACTGTACAGTATAATGGTAATTACAAAAAAAAAAAAAAAAACATGTTTATTTATTTCATTCTATATGTTTTTTTGGCTTGCTAACAGGATGTTGCACCGAGTCACTGCCCACAGATTGTGTCGAGGATAGTGATAGTGATTGTGATGTCTAGCATGGGTTAAATGCAGGGTTGCCTTTTAAAGACACATCACCGAAAAAGAAGTAATGACGTCCTTCTCCAGAACCTTGCCCCTCCTGCAACATCTCAATGACTCAGTGACTAATTTGCTGAAGTGTGTAGGACGACCCAAACACGAGTGGACAGACAAAAGGATGTTGGTCCTCCAACGGACGACTTCTTCAAAAAAATCCATTGATTTGTTTGCTTCTCCCAGTTGCTGGAACCAATGTGTCCACTACACAAAATCAAATGTGACCCAGGTCTTGATGCTACTACGACTACTGATCATATACTTCATGCAACTTTAGTAACTAAAACACATTTGCTAAATATCAAGCATGCATTAATGACACGGAGACTAAAGACGAAGAAGCACTGTTCTGGCAACTGAAAAGGAATTATAAATAAATACAAGGTTATAAATACTCTTGGGACTAATTAACTAATTGGTACACTGGTGAGAAAATAGTAAGGAAGTAAATGGTTTGTGTTTATATCGCACATTTCTAGCCTTGATGACCGCTCAAGGCTGCTTTACACGACACGTTTTCACACCCAGCACATTTTTTCACTCATCTTTCACACGCCGTCAAAGAACAACCTTCAAGTTAAAATTGAAATCACAAGCCCAGGAAAATTACAAAACCTAGGCCAAAATGACCAAACTTCTCACCAAGGATGAATAAAGTCAAAGAGGGGACGGCCATTTTAGATACTAAAAGATGCAGATAAAGCCGCACATGTTTATAATTCCTTTCCTAGACTGTTGCAGGTCATTGTCAATCTCGCCCCCAAACAAGTTTCTAAAGAGGACATCCATAATTAACCCAGAGGAACTCAGCAGAGCCCATGTAGTGCGGCAACATCCTCTTCTCCACCTGCATATGCAGTCGTGTCTCATTAATGCATAAACGTTGCTAACTTCTGCTTCGTCACTCTCCTCCTGTCAAACTCCGCAGGTATTTTGAGTGGCACTGGGCCAAATACTTTCTCCACGGGATGATTGAATAAAACTCACTTGTCAGAGACGGGAAGTAAAAGATGAGGTGTTGATTGTACTCCCTGGTGAATGATGGGAATTCAAATTATTATCTTTTTGTGCTGGGCACATTAATGGGCACATTAAAGCATGATGCATTTCCATGATGAGTGAGCGGAAAAAGACGTGCCGTTAACCGTTAACTCCATTAGCTGCTTTAGCACCTTTAGTGCCGTTAGCGCAGTTGAACTAGAGCGGTATGTTTATTAAAGGAGCAGCACTACAAATAACCAGCGTACCTGTGTACAGCGTAAGTGTGCCTCTGTTTTTAAAGTTTAGCGTTACTTTAGAGCAGCCATTCTCAACCTTGGGGTCCAATTGGGGTCGCGAGATGATTTCTGGGGTCGCCAAATCATTTTGGAAAAATATATACATATTTTTTTTTTTTTAAATCAAAATTAATGTAGCGTCCGATCAGACGTTAGAATGACGACGAGCGGTTGGGCAGAAAAAGTACACTGAAAACACCAGCTTTTCACCACCTGACCACATTGCTTTCCCGGCATGCGCACTTAACCTTACCCTACCCCCCTTATGTTTAAGACGGGGTTGAGGGGCACAACACAAGCGCTACACAAATGAAGACGCCATCTCACCCAGTAAAGATCCTTCACTCTGGTGGACACCTAACAAGCGCAGGTTCAAAAACCTGAGCCGTCTGGAGACACATCCGTGCCAGCGGAGAGTTTTTCCTTTTTTTGCCTCTCATTTTTATTAGCGCTGCTTTGATGGTCAATATTGGACTGTACAGCCATGTTTTTTAGCTTAAAATGAATTAGTACAGTGTAGAATAGTTTTTTTTTTTTTTTTAAATAGACAAAATTTGACACGTGGACCTTGACAATCAACTCTCAAAATGCCGTGTAATTCCCATCCCTAGTTATCATTTTATTTCATTAAAAAGAAAAAGAAAGTTTGCGTTATTTGCGGACAGCCGTTCATGTTAAATTGGGGGTCGCTACTCAAAAAGGAGAACCACTGCTTTAGAGACTCATTTTAACAATCAGGAGTCACGCTTGTCTTTTTCCGGTCAGTCGTCATGGAAACGTGTTGTGCGTTAATGTTGACGGCGTTAGCGTGTCCACTACTATTTAAGTATTATGTTGAGAGTATTCTATATTGGTGTACCATTTTTTTTTTAGATTGGGTACGGTTACAACTTTGCATGTACTAGACATAAGTCACAGTTTGTGTCTTACCGACATCGGACATCTCAGGCACCATGGCTGAGAACGGTCCTTCAGGGAACGTTGGGGGATTGTCGTTGACGTCCTGGACCTTGATGATGAACTCTGACTCCGTTTCCAGCGAGCGGTTCGTCCGGCGATCGATCGCCCGTGCGTGCAGGACATACTCCGACTTCCTCTCGCGGTCCAGGCTCCTGGCGGCGTGGATGTCACCTGTGGTCTCGTCGATGATAAAGACGGAGCCGGCCCCCTCGCCGGACAGGATGTATCGCACGGAGCCGTCGCCCTTGTCAGAGTTGGAGTGGAGCTGGAGATGTAAGGAGAAAATGAGTGAGAGGCAGTAAAGAGTGCGACAAGTACGTAATTCAGTGTAATAGCCAAGTGTCAGGATGAGTGGTCAGTTAATGGTGAGAAGCAGGCTATGGGTGATACAACTATCCAATCAAGCAGGGAGAAGCAGCAGCGGCGGGGCTGGAGGATTGGAGTGTGACAGGGCCGTGCAAGAGATCCAGTATCTGGAAGAAGTTACTGTCAAAGTAAATGGAAAAAGTGGAGTATGACGGAACACATTCTGCAGTATCTGCTCGGCTCAATGTGTCACCAAGCAAATTAAGGACGGAGAGGGAGCATCAGGTAGCTATCAGAGAAAAGTGAAAACCCCTCATAAATAGCACTTCATTATGATGTTTCATGGCAATCGACTTTCAAGCTTTCAAACAAATTAAATGCTCCCTTAATTGCATAAAGAACGAGTCTGTTTCCTGCAACAAGTGCCATTGTTGTGGCTGATTGCTGTCACACTTCACCACATAGGCCATGGATTATAAGGTAATCGAGACATGCCTTTTTTTTCCAGGAACTTGACTTTGTAATTGCCAATTACGCTGTGGAAAAACTCCTATAAAGACATTTAAAAGAGGCTCTCTGACGCGTAGGCTAGTTGGTGGAAACATTACGCAAATATGAGGCCAGGATGAGGCACAAACCTTGGGTTAGGGTTGTTTTCATGACTTGAGACCAGACGTACTCGACGCTTTCTTCCTGGAAGTGTGTGGTCCCCAATTAGTCGTGTAGTATAGACTAACTGTGGTGGGTCGAAGGCTGTGAAAGTTGTGTTGTGTGACATTAGACTAACCCAGCAATCAGTCATAGATATACTAGCTTTCAAAAGTTTGGGGTCACGATAACATTTTTGTTGTGTTTTCCATTAAAGTCACACGTTTATTCATCAAAAGAGTTGCAAAATGAATAGAAAACCGGCACAACTGTTTTCAGCTGTGCTAACATCATTGCACAAGGGTTTTCAAGGGTTTTCTAATCATCCAATAGCCTTCTAACGCCATTAGCAAAACACAAGAGAACACTAGAAATGGGCTTCTATACACCTATGTATATATTCCATTAAAAACCAGGTGTTTGCAGCTAGAATAATCGTTTATCACATTAACAACAACACTAACGGTAGTGTATCTAATATGAAGGAACTATGCCTATGACTGGTACAGGTATGTTGGACTTTGGTTCTCCTGGCCACACGTTACTGTTGAAAACAAAATAGCAACGATAACAAACTCATAGCATCTTAAAACAAAAGTTTTTAGACAACGCTCGGTTGTCTCAGTTCAGCAGCGTGGGCGGCAATTTAGCTCAGACATTACCAT
This sequence comes from Microchirus variegatus, assembly GCF_963457635.1. Taxonomy (NCBI): domain Eukaryota; kingdom Metazoa; phylum Chordata; class Actinopteri; order Pleuronectiformes; family Soleidae; genus Microchirus; species Microchirus variegatus. Next base: position 2,041,510 of record NC_139806.1, read on the forward strand.
AGATGCTGAGACTGCAGCGCTGCTAACCTGGACAAAGCCATAACTTGACTTTGGCTGCTGTTGATACAAAAACTCTCAACCCTCAGCACTTTCCAAACACAACAGACTGCTAAAAACAATAAAGAATCAATCTGATGGCTTCAGGGATTACCACATTTTAGGATTTTTATGTCCCATTGTAAGACAGAGTACTCTGTACCCATCGGTGTGTCGGTTTTCTGTGTCCAGGACTCAATTATTTCGCTATATTTACAATCAATTCACACCCCATCTATGACTTTGGATGTTTCTGAGCTTCAGTGTAACGCTTTCTTTTACAGTCCCCTAATTACCAGGTATTTACCTGGTAAATTCATGGTAACACCAATGTGTTACCAATGGTAATAAGAAAGTAAATACAATGAAACTATGGCCAACATACCGGACATTTACCTGGTAATTCGATCTTGATTTACCATACATATAACAGGGAAATACTAACCTGCTTATTACCAGTGTTAATTTTCCAATAACACAATTTACCAGATGAATACATAGTATTTCCGCTGTATTGACCCACTTATCACCAGTAGTTATTACCAATAATGCTTTATAATTTACTGGGTAATTGCCCAGTTTTTTGGCCATGATTTAATTTTTCTTAACTTTTTATTACAGGCTAATACCTAGCAAGACATTTGTGTTACTATATATTTACTAGGTAAATAGCTAGTTATTAGGGGACTGTAGCTACCTGCTTATTACCAGCTTATAACCCAATAACACTCTATAATTTACTATATAGTTACCAGGAAAATACCCAACATTTTGGCCATAGATTAAGGCTGAATCCCAATACCACCCCTTAGCCCTCCCCCTTCCCCCTACCCCTTGTTTTTGCGCGTTCATGTGAGGTGTAGTGCTGTCTCATTTCTCATAAGGGTTAAGGGGTAGGGCCAAGCCGTAGGGCTACGTAGCCCTCGAAACGAAGCTTCCTCAGGACCACACTTGGAACGGAGGGCTTTGAGGAATTTCGCAGCTTCTGCCGCGTCACCTGTCAGCGAAGTTTGAAAGCTGGCCGTTAAAGACTCGCACAAATGTATTTTCAGTATTTTAATCACGACAGTCATGTGTAATGATTGTATTGTGGTCTTCTTCAATTGTCAACGGTGTTTCTGAATCACTAGTCAAGTTTGTTTTGAATTACTAGCTAGTCGTAGCCGATGCTATCCCGGCGTTCCTTTCGTAAGTGGTTAGCTAGCTGCTATCGCTATTTTTTTTTAACATTAACAAATAGTGCCGGAGTGCACAGTTACGTCTTCAGGACAGAACAGGAGATTCTGTCCCCGCTCTCCTCCGCTCTGTCTGCGAGCAGCTTTCTCCCTCTGCACCGTGTGTGTGTGTGTGTGTGTGGCTATGATAATGCAGCGGGTCTGCAGTCGCTGTAACTGTGTGTGTGAACACTCCTCACAGCGTCGCCGCCGATGTCGTTGGTTAGCAGCTGACAGTCGTAAAAACAGAAAAATAGCCCAGGCAACAGACATTACTTGTGAGGACGGCATTTTTGGATTGTTACATCAACAAGCATCGCATCGGCTTGTTGATGTAGCAGTCCGCGAGCGTCAAGTCCGGACGACGTGATGACGTAATGGAGGTGTGTCTCATTTCTTAGGGGAACGTTCGTACCCCTCGCTCCCTCAACTCTGTTTTGAGGGCCAAGGGGAACTCTGACAAAGGGGGAAGGGGAAGGGGGAGGGCTAAGGGGTGGTATTGGGATTCAGCCTAATTGTACTTACCCCCTTATTACCCACAGTATTTACCCAATAACACACTATAATTTACCATATAGTTGCCAGGTAAATGCCCAGTATGTTGGCCATAGTTTCATTGCATTTACTTTCTTATTACCATTGGTAATTACAGAGTAACACTTTTAGTTTACCATGAATTTACCAGGTAAATACCTGGTAATTAGGGGACTGTAAAAGAAAGTGTTACCATCGTTTTGTGTATGTTCAGGTGAAATAAAAAGCATTATTTGGCTGAAAAAGATTAGTAATGACCTTACTTTAAAATGTTGACACCTTATCAGAGCTCATGAGATCAGCGCCTCTCATTATATTAGAACACTTTTTTTTTACATGCGTGCTGGCAGCTCTGCAGTTGCTTTAATTTCATTATATCTCTTTGGAATTGGTCTTGGGCAATTAGTTATATGACCATATAAATGTTTAATATTACTACACTAATATAAGACTATATTACTTTTATAATTAACAATGGATCAAATGACTAAAATGTGTCTTATCCTACACACGGCAATGATAATCCAGCCTCCCTCAGTACAACAGCATTATCGCTCGTGTCAGTTCTCTCGTCTAGACTTGAACCAGATATTATAAATAAGGTAAAACAATCTTGTAAATTAAAATCGTGCACAAAACACAGCTGAAAGTCTTATGTGCGAGAGTAGAACAGCTGTGCAAAGCTTTTACATTTTCAGTTAAATACAACTTTTTTCCTTTTTTTAATACATTTTATATAAATTTTTCAGGGCAATGTGAGTTAGTATTATCAATAAAATCCAGAACATCCAGTTGAGAGTGTGTGTTTCTCCTGCTGCATTCCAACATTAGCTCACTCAGACATTAAATAAAGATTAGTCTACAGCGCTGGCAACCTTTGGCATGCATGGTCTTTTCTTTTCCTTCCATGTTGATTTATTTACACCTCTTTTTTTTACTTTTCACACTTGTAGACACTCCAGCAATCACTCAGCGTTTCAAGGAGCGTGCTTGGGAGGGAGGTGCAGATTATAATTCAGACATTGAGGAGCTTGATAGATATGCCAACATCCTGCACCCTTCCTCTTAACCTACTTTTTTTTTTTTTTAAATCATACCGGAGAAAACAAAGAGGCAAAGACGGTGAATCTGACAGTCTGCCCCATAAAATGAAACGGTAAAGCGATAGCAGGGGTGTGATGGACTGTGCAGAGAACAGAGGACGCAACTGACGGTATGAGGCTCCGGCGATGCAGTGTGAAGACAAATACAAATCCATTTCCCTGGCATGAAATAAAACATTTAAAGGAATAAGAGGAGACCGCAGACGACAAAAAACAAGAGGGGAGGAGAATAGAAATGCAGTGGAAATGGAAACAACGGCGTCTCCAAGCAGAGGCTGGTGTGGAAAGAGTAGGGAGTGACATTTTGAGGCTAGAGTAACCCACCCCCATGCCTGTCTTCCCAGTTGGAAGAACAAAGGCCCATGATGTTGTGAAATATGATTCAAAAGACATGTGGGGGGGGGGGGGGGGGGGAGTAAGTGATGGTTATTCATATAAATAGGTTGATTCCCTTCAGGTGGGATTTACAGAACATGCTACACGAAGCTCCATCACTAAAGCTGAGAGTTCGGACATGCGGAGGTGCCAGTTTTTAACATTAAAACACTCTAATGAGGCCTTTATTTGTTGCATTAATCAATCCTTAGCTGCGAAAAGCCTCAGAACTTCATGTCACGATGAGGACGACAAACTGTTGCTGCAGATCCTTCAACGGTGGGACCGTTTCTAAGACAGCACCGTTCTCATCAATGATTTGAATCATACATATGACACGTATTTAAATATTAAGGCGACTGTCAGTATAAATCTGCGTCTATAGATTTGCTCACCCCTGGTGATCACAAAGACACAAGGTGTGATCTTTGTCTCGGCGAGACCACTGTTGAAATATGAACAGTCGCGTACAGAATGGCATTTAACAAAGAAAAGCCATTTCTTTTGAAGAGAGCACAACTGACTCACACCCAACAAATACCAAGTACTTCCAAACTCCTAGCTTCTCTCCTGTAGTGCAAAATGTGTTCCTTTTTCACTAAATACCCAATGGCAAAGGGCCCACAGTTGGTGTAGTGGTTAGCGCTCTCGCCTTTGCAGCAAGAGAACACCCGGGTTACTGGGTTCGGTTCCCGGTTGGAACAAGGGTCTCTCTGCAAGGAGTTTGCATGTTCTCCCTGTGTGTGCGTGGGTTTTCTACAGGTTCTCCGGCTTCATCCCATAGTTGAAAAACATGCAGAAATGGGGATTAGGTGAACTCCAGAGTCCTGCCGCCCTATGTCAGCTGAGAAGGGCACAGCACCCCCGTGACCCTCCGGTGCAGGATAAAGTGGTAGATAATGGATGGAACGGACCCAAAGTGAGGGTTGTTTGACATCGTTTGATCACCAGTAATGCAAAAGATCACCAGTAATGCAAAAGATATCATTAAATATATCGGTAAAAAAACCACATAATTATTTATTGTCTTTTGCTGCTCTACTGTAGCCACTCCCCCTCTCACACACACAGCACTATGGACTAAGTGGCCGTTTGTTGGCAGAATCGAATCCACGGGTAAAAAGTTAAGCGGGTGCAAGATGTGTGGGTGATTATTATGGTCTGACCTTAATAATAAAGGCTCCCTGAAGGCGGTGTGCGCTGAAGCAAATTCCTATTCAGTTTTTTTTGCATAGATGGTAATAAATGTTTTGTAATTCTGATTACAATGAGTCAGCGGATTTGGCAATAACACACCAACAAACACAGGTATGCAGTGGCTATTCAAAACTAAAAACAGACTTTGCATGGACAGAAAATGTCTGAATACGTGATTTCTTTCAGGAAGTGACTCCAATGGTCTCCAAATGAAGTGCAAGTTTCTGGACTTTTAGTATAATGCAGTCAAAGCGGAGGTTGTTGTTCGAGCACAACGCATCGAGCACAATCCAGTTTACTCTGCATCTCGAGTTCTTAAAGTCAGTGCGGTACACGGCACAAGTCATGCATACTTTAAACAGAAATAGGTTTGTACAAGGATTGCACAAGTCAAACACTCTTTTTCTTCTACAGCAGTCCACTGACAGAAACTACAATATTCTTTTTTCGTAAATCACAAACTGATGTTTTGGGCCAGAAAGTTGGACTCAAAAGAGAAACATGGTCCAAATGATGTTTACTTTTTAATTTTTATAAAGCCATCACAGTATGAGACTATATGCAAATGCACATCTTTGTTGAATGTGTCTTTGACAAGTTTGTATTTCACATGCTTTAAATCTAAATCGAGCAACGCTGGAGACTAAGGGTGAATTCCAATTCCTTGCTTAACCCTTAAAAAATTAAGTTATGGGACGAGTTTAAGGGCTGTATCGCCCTCAATATTGAGATTTTCCGAGACCACCCTTGGGAGCAAGGGCTACCTAGAATGCATTGCGTGTTTTCACATAAGAAAGATGGCGTCGAAAGCAGCGAAGCGAGTGTGATACAAATTAAGTATTTTCTTTGTTAATAGAGATATAAAAATGATGAAAAACATTGTATTATCTTAGTTTAGGCCCGCCGTATCTGCATTTAAGGGGTGTCCCATTTCTAAGTGACAAAATAACCCTCAACACTTGGTTTTGATGGCCAGTTAAGATTAAGGGTTAAGATAGGAATTGGAATTGGCCCTGAGTCTGCATTAAAAAAAAGTGTTTTTTTTGTTCATAACAACTAATAAACACAAAATATTAAAGAGAAGACAGTACTGAGCGATGCTTTCTTGTTCCCAGCCGTTAATTGCTCTGCTGCATGTTGCGTTAACTCCTAGATTTCTATTTATGAGGAAATGAGATCCAATTTGTAATAAACCACAATCTTCCCTTTAAACTACAACAATAGACACAGATACAGTAAATTATCCACAGATGAAAAGTAGAGAAATCGTGTCCCCGGAGGACGATGCGAAACAAGTCCACACATTCATCACTCGCAAAATTGACTATTGCTACTCCTCATAATTAGGACCGTTCAATATTTGTTTGGAAAGCCACCATTGTGTCCAAAAAAATACAGCAGCGTGAGCACCGAACATTGGAAAATACATCACATTACTGTGGTTTGAGTAATACGATCCTGAGTGTATACTGTAGCTTCAGAGAGCTCATAAAAGCTTATTATCCTGAAAGATCACTTTGCTCTCCAGACGCAGACACGTCCTTATCGGCATCATCACCGTCATCGTCGACGTTTGCTGCTGCCTCGGGAGGACAATGGCGGAAAAGACTCAGACGAGACGAAGCCCAAGCAAGACTTTGAATAAACGTTTCAGCCTCTGATGAAGAAAGATGAAGGGCTGCGACAGCAGTGTGAGGTAGCATTGGTGCAGCAAGAAATGAATGAGAGAGGAGAGTTTATCTAAATGGACCTGATAGTGGTCAGGCTTATGGCGACCACATCAAAGCCTCATTTAGAACAAGCAGACTGACAGCGTTTTAAATACAACAGACATTAAACTATTCATATATTCTCCCTAAGCCGAACCCATCAATGCAAATGTCCTCCCACACCTCTCACCCTCACAGTCAGCCGGTCTGATCCCATTTATTTTTTCTCTCCAGTGTCACCTCGGTGTGTTTTGCTGTTCAGTTTCTCCCTGTAACAACGTACCATAAATACAGACGCGTGTGATCACGTGCGGTGTGTGATGATAGCCAAAGTTGAGTCTAATGTAAGAATACCGTACGATCGACAAGTAGCTGAAAGGCTGCCGCTGAGCGGTGCGGGCAAATGTGCACTGCTATGATTTAAAAAGGACCATTGGGTCGGCTAGCTCAAACGTGCTAGGACGAGTTTGTTCGAATGCGTAGATTAGCCATTCTTGCTTTTCCAAAATGGCTGAATTGTGGAGGGGTGGATTTGCAATCATGAGAGCAACACGTTTGAAAAATCTGAAATTTAGCATTTAAGACAATTTTGGCCAATTTTCCTTAAAAAAATTCCCCCCAAAATCCTCAAGAAACTTTGGAGTAAGCTTGGTGAGTGTGTCGAGCTTACTCTGTCGAGGATTTATGTCTGACCATGACCTGCCTTCTGGGGGGCGCTATAGAGCCCTGGGGCTATAAACGGTTTCCTGTCCTATATGCCACTATCGCATTTTCTGCCTATCGGACCTCCGTGCAAAATTTCCAGAGTTTTCATGCACGTTAACCCCCGTCAAAAATGAGCGCAACGTCGGAGAAATGCTAAGGAGTCATTGGCGGAGATGACCTCAGGTCACGTGAAGTGGGTGGGGCTTAAAGACATGGAAACTCCGCCTTAAAACGTTAGTATTTCAATGACCTGGAAATGAGTGTTGTGATTGTGCTGCAGTGTTTTCTCAAACTCATTATTTATCCTTTTCCTGCTTGACCTGCTCACGATAACACATCACATGACCGAGTGAAAGTGCTGTGTGTGTTCATATTCACAATTTTCCCAGATACTATCATCATCATCATTAGCCTGCCGCTGTGTTTATGAGGGAGGAAAAAACAAGCTTTAGTGAGAGCAAGAAAGAGAAAGAGAGAGAGAGAGCGATAGATAGATGACCCAAATGAGACTCTATATTTCTGTGGTTATGAAGAGCGAAATGAATCATACATCAAACAGATATCAGCCTTCACCAGCTTGTCAGACAGAGAGAGTCGGCCTAATCGTGCCTTGTTCGACTGTGGCGCAGCGCTCTTGCCACGAAATATCAGGATCACACACACGCACATACACACACACACACACACACACACACACACACAGTGCAGCGCTCCTTTATTCTTGGCAGAAAGTGTATTCCCTGAACAGGATATCATTACTTAACTCATCTCTCTCTCACACAAACACAGACTTCCACATTGGCTGCAGCTCTTGTTTTGATGTTTTGGAATCCACAGAAAACTGTGGCATGGAGCCAGCGCTGGATTCACAGCACAAACACAAAGTCATGTTTCATTACAGGGACGTGCGCCCGTTCCCTGACGACTCACTCGAACACAACTTCAACCTTTCAGTATTATCATTTCACCCCTTAAATGCAGTGTTTTCATGTCGTTCTGCCCCCCCCCCCCGCCCCCCGTGTTATATATATAGGAATATTAACGCTGAGCTATTTCACTGCAGAGTCAGAGGCGCACAGAGCTGTTTCAGGTAAGCTAAGGTGAGCTAACGTCTGCGACTTGTCTGCCTCTGTTATTAATAGCCATTGCAGTACAAGTGCATTGTTGAACCTCTGTAATGGTTAAAGTCAAGGCAATAAAGAACAGATTATAAAGCCACCATGAGACAAAGAAACCCGCCATTAGACTCCGACAGACCTGTGTCAATGATATAGGTCAGGTTGATTTGGAAATGACTCATTTATCTCCAGCTCCACGGCTCCATTACAGCCTCTCATATGAACTCAACCCGATTGCATTTCAGCTTCACAGTTGTCCCAAAATCAAGGCTAAAGCCTACGTAGAGTTGGCCGAGCCTAAATCAGGCAGACCTCACACTTCATCTTGTGGAGCTGTTTCTCGTGTGTTTTAGCTGATTTTCTTAGTTAGGGTTCGTAACTAGCGTTAGTAACTAGGGTTTCTTAAGGTTAGCAACTAGGGTTAGTTAGGTTTTGTAACTAGGATTAGTAACTGTGGATTGTAACTTGAGTTAGTAACTAGGGTTTGTAAATAGTGTTAGCAAGGGTTAGTAACTAGGGTTAGTCAGGGTTACTAACTCGGGTTGGCTAGGGTTAGTAACGGGTTCGTAACTAGGGTTAGTTATAGCAACTAGAGTTCATAACTCGGGTTAGTAACGGGTTTATAACTGGGGTTACTCACTAGGGTTAGTTTTCTTATGTATTATTGTTTTAAAATGCTTCTTTTATTTGTGTATTTTAGCCCTCATTAGCCACACGTTGATCCACCCTGTGGTTTTATATCAATATGCTTCATAACCCTAACCCTAAAATGGATGGAAAACCACCGACTAAAAAAACGAAATCTGAAACTGCGGCAGCCAAAAGAGACGGTCAATCTTTATTACTATTATACTAAAAAAATATGGTTTATCAACTTCCTTGTGAGACGTGTTCACAAAGGTAAGAGGGCCGATCTGTTCCCATCCAAAACAACAAGCACTTGTGAGCGCCCATGTCGGTGTTAAAATAAGGATGTGTCCAGGTGCACTGTGAGCACACTGATATTTCAACAGAGCAGAAAAAAAAAACTGTCCAAGTAAGCAACAAAAACCCGGGGAGGCAGTGGTAAATAAATAGTTTGCTTTGCTGTTATTGCAACATTACATACATGGGTACACATTACTCTCACAGGGACACTCAGCAATAATGATAGATTTAAAAAGAAAAAAAATGGCAAACGATATGAACAGTTGTGGGGATACACACACACACACACACACACACACACAAAATAAACATAATCCCTTCCCTCTGCAGAGATTTGGCCTCCTCTCAAAACTCCTGCCTTTTGATACCAATCCTCCAAAGTGCAAGATTGGTTTAAGACTGTAATTGGTCTTTTACATGTTGTGCTTTGAATGGTTAAGGTAACAAAATAAAACGGACTACTTTCTAATATCACACACACACACACACACACCAAAGGGTATACTGATCTCCCATCATCATCATCATCACCATCCTCATGCTTGTACTGTACTTATTCTTTATCATCCATATTATTCCAATCATACCCTCTTGGACCAGATTATCTGGAGTCTTTAAAGTAGGGAATAATTGCTCAGGAATGGTCAGTTTTGTGATGAAATGACTTGCAGCATAAACAAAGATGACCATATATGACAATTTTGCTTGTTAAATGGTGTCAATTGAAAACCAAAAATCCAAATCAATCCAAAAAAAAGTGTCAGTATTGGATCCATGGAGATGTTATGTCGTCCTTGCGAACTTGCGATCTCTCACTCATCGCGTTTTGTTTTGGAATTATTTCACTAAAACACCGGCGAATATTAATTTATAGAGCAATTCTCATGTCTTCTCCCCAACGACTTGTTAAATGTAATCAATTGGTGGAGCTTGTCTGCCTGAAACTGGCAGATTTTTAATCACAGGTATGTATCTCTTAAGTTGAAATCATGTAAATGCTAACGTGACATACTTTACATTAAAGCAGAGAACTTGCCCTGAGGCTGAGGAATAAATAGCAATTCTGTAAAATTCTGGAGTGACGTTTGTACGTAATCTACATCCCCCCAACCCCCCTACAGTAGCTTCCCTTCGCTTCAGGCTCGGGAAGCTACTGTATTTCCTTCTTTTGTGCACTTTGATAGCATTTTTAATGATTCACCTGTGGGAAGCAAGAAAAAAATAAATACATCTCGAAGGAAATATATGCCCGACCTCATATCAGAAATACATGTTTTCATACTTCATATTCATCAAATAGGGTATTTTTTGTTGTGTAAGCAGTGCCCACATGTCATAACATTGGCTTCCTGCCTTGCTGTATTTTATGGCAGGTAAGCATTTTTTTTTTTTTTTTTTTTTACTGCAGCCGATCATCTGTTCACTGGCAGGAAGAGGCCGGGTTTAAAGGAATAATGACAATAAAGTCAAGGGTCAGGAAAAACACATAAACATACCTATATGGAAAGTAAACTGTGGGCTATATAAATAAAGATTGATTGATTGATTGATTGAAAGTAGCTCTATACTGAACAGAGTTTTTTACTTTTGTGATAATAATAATAATAAAAAATAAAAAAATACAACCAGGAGTACATTTTAATGCATTACATTCACTTTATTTTGAAAAGTGCTTGTTAGGCATTTCTCGCTTCATTCTAATTGGCTGTTGTACTTACAGAGCGGTGGATATAATAAGTCTCTTTGCTTTGCTCACTGTACATTTGGGAGTGGATTTCAAAGTTGTACAGATGTAGTCTGTGTACATCTGCACATAGATTTTTCCGACTGTGATTTGTGAATTTTGCCTTTTTTTGGTATGAGCAAAGCCTCAAAAAAATCGAAATATTGAAATATTATCTGCTGTACTCTGATGCAGACAGATGATATGAATTATTTCCTACATTATTTGGCAGTCTCGGTTTCGCCGCAGCATCAAACAGCACAACAGACTCCGAAAAAGCAGGATTGTGACACATTAATGTTTGACATTACAAATCCACGCTGACATTCACAAAGTGAGTCAGAGTGCTGCGGAGAAAGGAAGCGAGAGGGAGGAGGAGGACGGCGAGCATTCAGCGCTGAATATGGAGTCTTTTAATTCTTTGACAGCCTAATGGCTGAGGATAGCTCCTGACTGATGTTTGCCACGGGCCGACACGCACTCACTCACAACACCACGGTTACGCCACTGAAAAGCAGCGGAGACAACAATGAGGAGGAGAGTGGTGTTTTTGCTCAAGATAAAGACGCAGCCATGTGAGGGATCGAAGGAGGTAGTCTCTGAAAGGCAAGGGGCGAAAGCTTATTTAGACATGGGGATGAATAACCAACACAGAACACGCTCACTGTTCTGACCCCCTCTCACTCACTCCATCACTGTTATTTAATGACAAAACAACCTTTTTTTTTCTGTTAAAAATGACTTCAAAAGTCAACTTTTGCTGGACGTGCCGCATCAAGCGACTCCTGCATTAAATCTACAAGGACTCTTAGGTCCAGTTTGTAACCCTAACACTAAAATGGATGGAAAACCACCGACTGAAGAAGGGAAATCTGAAACAGTGGCAGCACAAAGAGACAGTAAATCCACTTCACTTTATTACTATTATACTATACTTACTACAAAATATGGTTTGTCAACTTCTTTATGAGGCGTGTTCACAAAGGTACGAGGGCTGATCTGTTCCCATCCAAAACAACAAACACTTGCATATGCGCCCATGTAGGCACAGCATCTTTGGTGTTAGAATACACTCACTATTCTGACCCCCTCACTCACTCACTGTCATTTAATGACAAAACAACCTATTTTTTGTCTGGACGTGCCAAAGCTGCACCAAACAACTTGTGCATTAAAGCAGACCTAGACCGGAAGTTCCAATTAACGCTGTTTTTTAGTGTCTATCTGCGTCATTACCTTGAATCCATGAAGGTTCAAAACAAACAGTTCAGCCACTGCTGAGAACGCTGTGTTTTTAATTGTAATCTCGGGCTCAACCTGGTAAGGTTACGTAAACAGTTGTTCTCCGGAACAGCAGATCGTCCTGCTTCGGGCACTAGTCCGGGCACATCGGGTTGCGTACAACCCGATGTGCAGAAGAAGAATAACGTCCGTTGTGGAGGTGTTTCATGAGCGACAGTGTCTTCTGACTCTGGGTCTGAATCCGGGTCAAAGTCATAAAAGGGACTGTGGCGGGTAGTCGTGATGAAGCTATTTTTAAACATTGTTAAAACAATGTTTTGATAATGAGTAGCAGTGCATCCACCGTTCCAGAGGGGGGAGCTGCACTTCTGAGAGCGGGTGTGCTGAATATGTCACTTCCGGGTACTGGCCAATCACAAGACTGTCTTCTGGGTGTGAGAGTTGAGTCTGAAATATCGCGGCTGAGCAACAGAGTCAGAAAAGAGGATTTCTATCGGCTTGTTTACAGCAACTAGGAGGTTTTTGAGCATAAAAACAACTTAATGTATGTAAGTAGACCTCCATAACTAACATATATGTGCAACAGGAGCACTCTATGTGAGCTTTAAAAACTTTTCAAAGAGCTCCGACAGGCTTGCCAAACTTCTAAAAGGACAGTTTCAGATCAGACAGTTTCACAACTACTGTTGGAGTTTTCTTCAAGGGCCGCTCTATTTGTACATTTACTTCATTCCTAAACCCGTCGCTCCCTGACCTGGAGGATCACACGCAATTTAATCGATCGACCGCGAAGGCCTGATTTAACAAAGCGCAACCGCGACCCTGACCTTCTTGCCCAATTCTGCTGGATGAATCTGAACCGATGGCCTCGCCCTCATCAGTCTTTTACTGTTCGATCACCGAGGTGAACGGACAACAAAGATTGGGCCAGAAATCATCTGTACATCTCACTTACACACACATGGTGAGCAGCTTCAAACTGCAGCAGGAGTTTAAGCAGAACTCATGGAGACAGTTCAGTATGAAAACATCAATATTTAGATGATACCCACCATGACTTACACACATCCAATGATGCTATATCCGACGTGAATGCGCTCCTTTGAGCTGCACCACCTGCCACGATTTAATTGGAGGCAGTAAGGATTCTTTTTTTTTTTTTTTACTTTTAAATGAACACAGTGACAGTTTCTGTCTACATCAATGGGAACATTGCAAACGTCAATCGGTGAGCGGCGAATACAGCAAAACGTTTACTGGTGCCACTTTGTCAAAGCAGCACAAAGGACAGACTGTGTTCTTTTCTAAAGTGGTTCAATTATAATGCATTCCTGTATATATATATATATATATATATATATACACACAGTATATACAAATGGTGGTATACTGTACACTTACACCACTGCCATTATTTTATTTTAGATATAGTTAGTTGTACCTGTGGTTACACCATGATTGATGCTGGATTGATTTTTATTTTTATTCTGTTATCCTGGTATAGCGCTAATAAAACTCCATTTGAAGGGCCAGTTAAACCATACACTTCACACTTATCTTAAAATTTGTTATTTTCATCTAGACATACACTATCGTTCAAAAGTTTGGGGTAACTTAGAAATATCCTTATGTTTGAAGGAAAATCACATTTTTTCCCCAATGAATACATTAAATGAATCATAAATACACTCTATACATTGTTAATGTGGTAAACGACTATTCTAGCTGCAAACGTCTTGTTTTTAATGGAATATGTACATAGGTGTATAGAGGCCCATTTCCAGTGTTCTAATGGTACATTGTGTTTGCTAATGGTGTAAGAAGGCTATTGGATGATTAGAAAACCCTTGTGCAATGACGTTAGCACAGCTGAAAACAGTTTTATTTAATCTTGTCAATGTCTTGAATATATTTTCTATTTATTTTGCAACTCTTTTGATGAATAAAAGTGTGACTTTTAATGGAAAACACAAACAAAAATTGTACAGGTGAGCCCAAACTTTTGAATGGTAGGGTATACAGAGTCAGCGAGTTCCTCAAACCAGGGTTTTCTTTAAGCCTTAGTTTGAATCTGCTACTGACTTTTTTTGGCCTCATCCTTCCCATTTTTGTTTTGCTGTTGTTGTATGTGGAATGAGCAAAAATAAATGCTTTCAAAGAAAGGCCATTTCCCAATATCACCCCCTCCCCCTCCATAACACTTCTCTATGCAGGAGTGTTACTCCATGTGTAGTCACGCTCTCGACTCACAAGGGCTCTCAGTATACAGACAGTGAGGGGAGGGGAAGTAACATGTCCAATGGACACGCTCGACCAGAAGCTGCCATCACCATGGATACTAAACAGACCTGCTTGGCTCTTGATACATGATAGAAAAATAAATGATCGCCACCACCGCGTAGATCCTTACTTTCTTAGACCTTTCTTTATCAACTCTACAGTTGTATCTAGAACACCTCCGTGTCATCACTGTGGTAAAGCAGAGCAGCTCGACAAGTATGGACAGTCAACAATCAGCTCAGTATTAATCCCTGAAAATCAACGACAAAAAAATTTGTAAAATGCGAATTGATGCAACAACAACAACAGAGTTTGGGGTAATCAGAAAGAAACTGTTGATGTCGGTGCTAATTGGATGGCTTTATATCGGTGAAAAAAGAAGTGGGATGATGTTATTAAAACCATGCCAGTGAAACATCAAATGGCGGTCGACCTTTTTCACATGTGCACAATCTAGACTATAGAGTTGGTCATTAATTGGTATGGGTATTAGCTAAATGGCTGAATGACACCAGAGCTTTGAGGACAAGTCTGTGTCCTTTTACTTTCCCTGTACTCTGTTGTTGTAAAAAAAGGCCTAAGATGTCTTAAAGCTGCATTATGTAATAAATCTAAAGCAAATATTTTGTAAATAATCCTCCTATGTCACAGAGACTCAGGAATAATGTTCATATAACAAACTGAACTCACCAACAACAACAGTACAGACAAAATATTCACGTTAAAAAAAATATTTTGCAGACTGCAAATCATGTTTATGTTTTGAAATCATGTTTTGGCGTTATGTGGCGCCACCTACCGCCATCTACCAATCATTGCAGTCAGTAGAGTCTCAGCTGCTGTGCAACCACAGGTTGCCAGTTACAGTACGTCTGAGCCACAATGGCAGAGAAAACGAAACCGAAAAGACCTCGCTATTTTGAATTTGAGTGTAGTAACCGTTTTTGGCCACATTCTTACATATGGTGCCTTTAAACCTTTTCTAGCAAAGCACATATAACTCAAAACAAATCTGCATTAGTCCCTTTTCAACCAACATTTCCAGCAACTTTGATGACCAAGAACTTATTTACTTATAAACCTGCTCCTCCTCCTCCTCCTTTTATTGTGTTCTTCAGGACACAGCCCCGCCCCTCGAGAGTTTCCCTGTAATCCCTCATCATGAGTACGTACTTCTTCGGGTGAAAGTTTTGGGTCGAGGGAATTGCAGTGAAAAGGTCGACATCTTGGGTAAATGAGAAAAGTTCCTGTGGTGGATTTGGGGCATTAGATCTAAAAGTGAGTGCAACACTAGACCTGTAAAATACCAATACACTCATGCAGGATTCATTTCCAGAAAATTCCAGTATATCAACGTTTCTTAATCCCACACACACAATTAATCAGTATGTGTCGTCTGACAAGTGCATTTTTCTTTGTTCCGTCTCCGACTATCGTTCTACTGAGGGCAACGATGTCAGACCAAATTTGTGAAATACAAAAGTGTGGCCTAATTAAAAAGAGCCCGGTGACTCTGCTCAACTTAACAGCTCAAGTTCATTAACTGAGCTTTGTTCACCACTCTTCCGAAAAGAAAAGACGAGAGAGAAAGCAAGGCTTTGACACAGTTACTGAGTATGACTGAAGACTTTTCTTTATTGGAAATTAGAAAAATGCCAACCCGGAACCAATGATATGTAATTATGTTGGTCCTGCACACAAGAAAGTGAGAAGTTTCTCTATGCTACAGGTCTCCATTGGAAGCAGTGATGGCGAGATTCCAACTGACAGCTGTGGCTTATATGGAAAGTTTTCCTAACGTTAGCTTTTGGTTGCACATTCAGTTCCTAGAGCTTTGCCTGTACAACGCTCTTTTAGTTGTAAAAAAACCCCAAACATATATAATCAGAAAACAACCAAGTGGGAACGTTGTGTGGAGACCATGGTGGAGAACGTTTCAGTTTTCGGTTATCTCAACATTTAGGGAACGTTAACGTTTTCTCAACGTTCTCACAAACGTTTTGGGTTGGTTGTAACTAACCACAGGAGAACCTTAGGGGGTGTGGGGATGAAGCTTCTTGAAGCTTCTCCGCTATCTCGAGCACTCTCAAACACTTTTTACACTTGAGGGAGGTTGTGTCTTTAAAAAGGTAGATGTGAATTAAGAGCAATGAAACCAAATTAAGAGGACGTTGAGAAATCACGTGACTCTAATGTCGATTGTTTACGTATGCATTACACTGGATAAGCATTTTACAGACAAATGGCGCAGTGACACTTTGGAAAAAATGCAGATTTGCAAAGGATAATCTGTCAATCTACGCGTGTGTCTGCACTTTGACCTTTGTGCATGAAGGAATGAGGATATTTTGTTTTATTGCAGAATAATTCCAAAGAACTTGACACCCGAGACAAAAAACCCATCAAATTGCATGAGATCATCTGATAAACAATAATATCCAGTATTATAGTGATTAATATTTATTACACCCTACTCCTGGCACATTATGTGTAGTGTAATGCTGGGCATGTTAACAGCATGGACGCACATTAACACATGACACGTTTCCATGACGACTGACCGGAAAAAAGACGTGCGTGACTCCCGATGGTTAAAATGAGTCTCTAAAGTAACGCTACACTTTAAAAACGTACGCAGTACACAGGTAGGCTGGTTATTTGTATGCACTGCTCTTTTCCTTTAATAAAGAGACCGCTCTAGTTCGACTGTAAGCGCGCTAACGCAGCTAAAGGAGCTAACGCAGCTAACTGGTAAACGGTGTCAGGACTGCAGTGCCGCGGCACGTAAACATGACGTAAACATGATGTTTTTTCCCAGTCAGTCGTCATGGATGCGATAATGATTTTAACGTACCCAGCACTAGTTAAAATCACTTCAATATTTATCATTCACATCTGCGCCCCCAAAACTAGAGAGACTGTCACTTAACAATGACCGGAGTGAAACTAAAGCGACTCCTCCGACAGTCCTCTAGCTGGATGAGACATTGTCGTTATTACAAATACAACATCCTTGGGCATTTCAATGTAAAAGGTCAGCATTTATCAGGGTGTTTAAATCTGTTGCTGTGAATGCCCGCTGCTGACATAAACTCACAGAAACGACAGCATCTGTCTCATTGGCCCTAAAAAAATAAAACAGAAACTGAAAAATCCCCAGCTCTGCCTCAGGTGCTATAGCAGCAGTAATGAAATCAAGAAAACTCAGTGGAGGGGAAAAAGAAAAGAAAAAAACGACAAACGTCGGTACGAACGGTGTTATCAAGGAGACCTGCTTGGATTTGAAGGTGCTGTAATTCAGTATCCGCGTCTCCCTGCACGCCAACAGAAATGTGAGCAGATGGCGGCTCTGAAGACTCGCCCAATAAATCTTTTTCTTCTTAGAGGACGAGCGGCGCTTAATCAGGCGTGACGGCTAAAAAAGGCGGGAAATTTGATCAACGGGACATTAAGGGACAGCACAGGACGTCAACACAAACTTCTCTCGGTACGTGTTGCCGTCACTTCAGATTCAGGGGGAAGATAAAATGGAGACGCAGCAGATCTGGAGTCTGAAGGTAAGGACTAGGAGACTCCAGGTGTCAGGATTTGGAAACTACTTCCACTGCCCGGAAGGAATCTTTACACACATCATTCCTGCAAGTTCTGCACTTTCCTCTACCCTCGCCTCCTCCTCCTCCCCCTCTCTTGCCACACTTCATCTACTCTCCACTCTTTCATCATCCCTTCCCCCTCACCTCGCCTCTCTTTACCTGGCTTCACCTTCACGCCTCTCTCCTTCCTTTGCTTTTGATCTTTTCGGTCCCTCATTTTCAATCTTGCTGATTTTTCAGCAACTCATCACAAGACCCAACATCTTCTTTACTGGTTTCCTCTCACTTTGGCCTTTGCACATTAAAAAATGACAGTGTTGGAGAAAGATAAAGGGTCCAAAAGAGACAATTAAAAACAGTACAACAGAACAACTACAAGTGCTTTTGACAAAACCATTAGCAACCAGAGAATCCTGCACAAGGTTGACCGTTTTTAGAGCCTCAAAATGATGAAAAATTACCATTTCTGACCATGTATTAATTCAATCGTCAGGTGCTAAGAACAACATTTAAAGCGGACCTAGACCAGAAGTTCCAGTTAACGCTGTTTTTTAGTGTGTATCTGCGTCATTACCTTGTTTACGAAGACCTGAAGGTTCAAAATGAACAGTTCAGCCACTGCTGAGAACGCTGTGTTTTATTGTAATCTCGGGCTCAGCGAGATCTCTGAAAAAACCTGGTCCGGTTACGTAAACACCGGTTCTCCGGAACAGCAGATGGTCCTGCTCCGGGCACTAGTCCGGGTACATCCGGTTGCGTACATTGAACTGCAGAAGAAGAATAACGTCCGTTGTGGAGGTGTTTCATGAGCGACAGTGTCTACTGACTCTGGGTCTGACTCCGGGTCAAAAGTCATAAAATCGACTGCGGCGACTACAAAGTTTCTTGAGGATTTTTTGACACTAGAGAAAGTGGCCAAAATGCAAAATATTTGATTTTGTCCGCACATAGTTGTTCCAATATTAACCAATATTGGTACATTTGTTGCTCTCATGATACCAAACACATTTGAAATGTACTTTCATTAGCTCCCCCCACCCAGAAGTCGGCCATTTTGGAAAAACAACAACGGTTGGTCTATGCATTTGAACAAACTCGTCCTAGCACGTTTGAGCTAGCCACATCAAACTCGCTCCATATGTTCTGCACACGTTAGTGATTAAAAGTTGTTAAAGGACTTTGTCTATATCAAAATATGTGGCATCAGCGCTCTGTTAAAGTGGCAGGAAAACTACTTAAAAATCCCACTTTTTGAAAGCTTTGACGTAAACACAATGACGTGAAATTTCTCACAGTGAGGAAAAAAAACATAGAGCTCAGCTCTCGCAGCAACAAAAACAATGACTCAGCATGGCCCGAGGAACACTCCGAGTGTGTGAGTGTGTGTGTGTGAGTGTGTGTGCGTGTCTGCACATTTATCCACTCCTTTCAGTGAGCCAGTCACCATCGCATGCTGCGAGACAAACACACAAAGACTCACATACACAGAAAGTCCCGCGGGGTCTCAGTCCAACATCCAGCTCAAGTCCTCACCTTTGAGGAGAGTGCAGCATCAACTGTCAGAGCAGATTAGATCAGGCTCAGTGCACACACACACACACACACACACACACACGCACGCACTGTGACCTGTCCTGTGGCCATGTCAGCCATTTATGATGATTTGAAATAAAACATTTATTCACAGGCATATATCTATGCATTTTTTTTTTTAGTTTGACTGCATTTATTAAACAAATACAAAACGCAGGCACACACAGAGTAATATTAAGTGCATTAGTAGCGGCATTACAATAATTCTCTTGCTTCTGGTGTGACCTTCCGTCCAGACACTCGTCTAAATGTTACTTCCTGTGAGCGGCTGCATAATCGTCTGCCCAAGGTTCCGTACCTCCATGATCTCTGCGAAACGTCGGCACTGTTTTTCCTCGTCGAACACGCCCGCAAATCGGTGACCCATACAAAGTGTTTTCAAAGCTGCGAAGGTTAAAAGAACAAGTGCAAGGTGTCGCCTTAAAGCAAGAATTTATTTTGTTTACCATTTACATTGAATTTGTATTTTTGGAATTAGGTTTTATGTCCTTGCAAAATGTGCTTTAAGCTTCTACTCAGTCTGCACGGAATCCACTAAAGCACAACTCTGTACTTTAGGAGTTTTAAACATTCACGAGAAAACAAGCTTGAGCTCACATTCATTTGCCAACAGCCAAAGGGGCAAATGGACATTAAAAAATGGACAAGGCCTTGAGCTTCGTAAAAAGGAAATACACTTTTCCTCAGAGTGAGAGTTTTGATGAGTGTGAGGAGAGCATTAGCTTCACACCTGTTCAGTTATGGTAAACCGTTAACCAGGACCTTACTTTGTCGTGTGGCCGTCCTTTTGTCCAGTTCTACACTCTTAGAAATAAGGGTTCCTAAAGGGTACTTCTACAAGGGCTGAGGTTCTACCTGGAACAATTTGCTTCTGAAAAACCCTTTCCTGAAGAAAGGATTCTTGGTAACACTAATGGTTCCAGTAAGAACCATTTTGATCCAGAGAACCCTTTAAAACCCCATTCCTGAATAAAGGGATTTAAAAGGGTTCTCGGTGGAACCAAAAAGGGTTCTTCTATGAGGACAAGCACTTTTATTTATAATAAGAGTATATAATAAGACTGGAAGTTTTCTCTTGATATCCGAAAATGTTTCAAACTTTATCCAGAGAAAAATGACTAAATTTAGGTGACATTGATGATACATTAATCTTTACTCACTGAATAAAGTCTGGCTCATGACTGGAGAAACTGACAAGATTCAAGATGCTTTATTTATCCCGAGGGAAATTATTGAAAATCACTGGTCACTTCATAAACTACGCAGTTTACTCGTATTGGCTTAAGCTGATTCATGTACTTGTCTCCACTTGCATTTAAAGGTGCCATATGCCATATGTAAATATGTAAGAATGTGGCCAAAAACCTTTTCGTTTTCTGACATAACTGGCAACCCGTGGTTGCTCGGCAGCGGAGACTCTACTAACTGCAATGATTAGTAGATGGCGGTAGGTAGCACCACATGCAAAAAAATGATTTCAAAACATAAACGTGCAAAATATTTTTGTACTGTTGTTGTTGGTGAGTTCAGTTTGTTATATGAACATTATTCCTGAGTCTCTGTGACATATTAGGAGGATTTTATGGCCAGTTGCTTTAGATTTATTACATAATGCACCTTTAACGTCATCAAACGCTTGGTTCGTTCGGGTAACATTCTCTGTAACTGCAGTTACTGTTCCTGCAGTTTTCCTCTCAGAAGGAAGAAGATCATTCAGCTCTGTGGAATCTGCACTGCAGCAAACAGCTCCACCAACATTTTACTCACCATCTTCCCTTAGAAAAAAACAAATATTCAATTGGCAGAACTCTGCCCTACTGGATCACAGTAACTGTTTTTTTTTTTGGACTCCATTCTCTCTAATGCGTGACTCACTGGTACACAGAGAGGGCAGGTGTTGTCGGTGTCTGCTGAGGATTACGTGCCTGCCACAGGATCACAGCTTCAACTGGAGCCACTGGTTTTATAACAAGGTCTGAAAAGACCTTAAACAAATCTACAGAAGTCAGTGCGTTTCCATGCACATGTTAGAAATCTGATTTTTGTTGGACTAAGACAATCATTCTGTTAGGCTATAGTCATAGTCGGACTAACATACCTGTACAATGTGATTCATAGTCTGATTACTCAGACTGGAGGAGATGTAAAGGTCAACAGGAAACTGATTCAATACACACTAGCTTATAGTATAAGTTGTCCAATTGCCTGTCTTAGTCAGACTACGGCCTTTTACAATTAACTGTACGTGGCATTATAAAAAAAAAAAAAGAATAATTATTGGGTTTGTCACACTATAGCAGACTCTTTTAAGATACATGAAACATGTAGAGTGAGTCAATAACAATGACAAAATGACAAAAACCACATTAAATTCAAGGCCAGTAAACTGAGACTGTCTACTGTCGACTAACTACTCGCCAAAAGGGGGTGTATGGCCACCTGCTGGAGCGGAGGTGGACTCATGTCAGTCATTAAATTGATTCCATGGCCAACAACAATAAGAGCCCCCCCCCCCCCCGTCTGATTATTAGCAGAGGTTTTATTTAAACAAAAACATTTTTTGGGGGGGGGGTTATTTTGGAGACAAATAAAGCCACCGTTCATTATTTTAAAAAGAGCCCTGAAATCTGAAACATATTCAGCCATTTTAACAAAAGTGATTATCACATTCATCCTGAGGTTGTTCTTTCATAGCTGTTGTACAATGCATCAACATGTTCATATCATTCAGATTTTTAACGGCCCTAACGTACTCCTGTATGGACTCTTATTTAAAAACAGCCACATCTGGCACATAAAATAGGCTTTTATTTTCAAAACACTCCATTTTCTCCAGTTGTTCCTGACTTCAAAGCTGCAGATGAACACGTGAGCCAATTACTATGCAAATATGCAGGAGAAGTTGTATTTATTTTTTGCTTCTTCTGGATTCCGTTCAAGGTTTCACTGCATCTTTGTTGTTTGTGTTGTTCTATATAGAAAATAGACCACCTAAAAGATGTGGTTTTTTTTGTGTTGATACAACACAATACAACACAAGCAGAATGCAAACACTTCTTTGTATGAATAAATAACATTTTCGGTGAATGCATTCGCTCACACAAAACCAACATAAGACATTCCCCTCTTTGGGTGAACAACAGTATTGTGTGTAAAGATGTGTATTACCGATGGGCTTTTTAAATTCCACATTTATATGCAGAGATGTCTTATTAGATAGGAGGCAAATATTTGCCAGGTGTGGAACAACATCCAGATGCAGACTTCTCTCAACTGCATCTCTGCTCGATTATTATAACTGAGATTATGAAAATTACACCTGTTTTTCCACACAGTATAAACCATAAGAATGTGCAATAGAGAGTGTCTTATATCCTTAATTTCAGCACAATCGAGGCAAAAAGTACTCAAAATGTTTAAAATCAGATGGAATTTGTGATTTTACTGTAACATATAAATTTGGAAATATGTTACAGTAAAAAGTTCACTTGGCTCGTTTTTATGAACAAAAATGAAAGAAAAACGGTCTCAGTTTGTGACTTCTGTAACAATTATTGCTACTTTATATCACGGCTAAAAATCGTAAAATTAATCGTAACTTTGACGCAACAACACATAGGAAGACGAAAAAGAGTTGTGTATTATTCCCACAGCAAATTATCAAGGGTGGGTTAAGAAAAATATCAGTATCACATTTAATAGCAATTAAACCATTTTCAAGGCGCCATATATAAGAATGTGGCCAAAAACGGTTTCTACATTCAAATTCAAAATACCGAGGTCTTTTAGGTTTCGTTTTCTGACGTAACGGCAGCTGAGACTCTGTAGTGGTAGACGGCGGTAGGTGGCGCCACATGCGAAAAAACATGATTTCGAAACAAACATGATTTGCAGTCTGCAAAATATTTGTTTTAATGTAAATATTTTGGTTGTACTGTTGTTGTTGGTGAGTTCAGTTTGTTATATGAACATTATTCCTGAGTTTCTGTGACATATTAGGAGGATTTTATGGCCAGTTGCTTTAGATTTATTACATAATGCACCTTTAAACATATACGCTCACAGCACTAGGACGTGGTCTGATTTAAGAGATGATAAAAAAAGTTGACGTTTGTTTCAATCCACCTCAGAAACAAACCCCCCCCCCCCACAGCTTTCATTAAAACCCCAAATCTCCTGTTCTCTGGTGATACCGTCTTGTACTTGTACTTGTATGTATAAACCCATCCTCATCCCCCATCTCAGTGTTAGGTAGTGTTGCCGTTTCCCTGTTAGACAACATCTGTGAAACACAATCGTATTCATGTATTTTGCGTAATCAGTAACGACATTCATAAACACGCTCATCAGTTGCGTAACCTTTGGCTAATTTAGCCTGCTCATAATGTCTGTGAACACACGGCCCACAGGACGCAGGATTCATCCTGCAGATCTGTCTGGAGTTAATCCGACCTTGTTTCTCACAGAGAAACATCGGGATCAAACAGGAGGGAGCGGCGAGCGACGATGTTCACCTTCACGTGAAACAGGAATGCTTCACTCCGAGCCCGCAGGTTCGTTCAGGGGCAGACGTGGAGCTTTTTGAAATACTAACAGCTGCGGCAGTGGCAGCCGGCGGTGACAGAACTTTCATGTGACGTTCATTACAACCTTTATTTCTCACCGTGTGAAGCAGATAGAAACAATTAAAGAGTGTTATCCCTTTGGGTTTTTATTGTCACTGTCGCCTTGGCGTTAGAAAAATATATGACTGGAAACAAAATTCAGCTCAGGAGTTCAGTGTTTTTTGGGTGTTTTATTGTGTATTGATCTTTTAAAAAAAGTGTTAAAGGACATTCCGTCAAAGGCAGTGACTTAATAATAAAAGCTGCAAAGATTCTCACTCAGTTTGTATTCCTTCGTTTCTTTCTTTAGCATCGCATCAGGTCTTTTACCTCATCGCTTGTGGCGATACTGGATTTTTATTCACAAAAATATGTCATCGTCAATGAACAATGTCATTCTTCTTTGCCCAAGTAACTGCTGCACTGCAGGAACTCCTCTGGAATGGTGTTTGAACTGTAAATTTAAGTAGGATCATTCTTGTGCCGTCCATAACTTAGCACCTTCATGTCTCACTGACCTCCTCCACAAAGCCGTCGTACCCCCCCAACTCTAGAAAATAACTCTCACATCACATCCAAACAATATAATCACGTCTAACAATACTTTTTCAGATCATCTTACCCATCACGACCACCTCTCCAATCACCTCAGCAATCTTTTTCCATTTTCTGCATTTTAAATTCTTGTATCCATTTTTAAACCTCCATCTACTGTGTTGATCTAGTCCATTTTATTCGTATCTTAAAGCGGACCTAGACAGGAAGTTCCAATTAACATTGTTTTTAGTGTGTATCTGCGTCATTACCTTGTTTAAGAAGCCCTGGTGGGTTCTAAACAAACATTTCAGCCACTGCTGAGAACGATGTGTTTCATTGTAATCTCGGGCTCAGCGAGATCTCTGAAAAAACCCAGTCTGGTTACGTAAACACCAGTTCTCCGGAACAGCAGATCCTCCTGCTCCGGGCACTAGTCCGGGCACATCCGGTTGCGTACATTGAACCGCAGAAGAAGAATAACGTCCGTTGTGGAGGTGTTTCACGAGCGACAGTGTCTTCTGACTCTGGGTCTGACTCCGGGTCAAAGTCATAAAAGGGACTGCGGCGAGGAGTCGTGAAGAAGCTATTTTTAAACATTGTTAAAACAATGTTTTGATAATGAGTAGCAGTGCATCCACCGTTCCAGTGGGGGGAGCTACGCTTCTGAGAGCTGGTGCTGAATATGTCACTTCCGGGTACTGGCCAATCACATGACTCTTGGTGAGAGAGTTGAGTCTCAAATCTCAGAAAAGAGGATTTCTATCGGCTCGTTTCCAGCAACTAGGAGGTTTTTGACCATAAAAACAAGTTAATGTATGTAAGTAGACCTCCATAACTAACATATATGTGCAACAGAACCACTCTATGTGAGCTTTAACGTTTGCGTGTTTGATTTATCTTCTTATTTAATATGTAAAGCGACCTTGAGTGATAGAAAGACGTCTCCTCAGGAAACTCCCATTGTGTCTAATTAGCCCTGTAGACAAGACAGACATGGCTAGCTTCATAGATAGTCTTGGCTAGCTTGATAGCTAGACAGCTAGCGAGATAGATAGACACAAACTTGGCTAGCATAGATAGACTTGGCTAGCTTGAGAGCTAGATATATAGACACAGACTTGGCTAGCTACAGAGATAGACATGGCTAGCTTGAAAGCTAGATAGATTGTTTGCTAGCAGACAGACAGACAGATGGAGTTTACTGTATGAACTGAATTTTCTTTCTGGCCCACTGTGCCGGAACTACTATGCAACTTGAAGCTAACTTGCAAGCAAATCTAATTTTAATCCTTTAAGCCCATTGAGATTTTGTGTTTGCCTCAGTTTGAAAGTGTGAAATCTTTGACACACCCTGCTGTTTAGGAAAGCTGTTGGCGTACGGAAACACCACCTGCGGTAAGCACATTGCGTTTCCAGCACACACAGATACTGCACGTTCAAATGTCCTCAGCCTGCTCCGCTCAGCGAACAGCAGTGGGTATAGACTTTAAGCAGCTGCAAAGGATTGATTGTAAAATCCCTGAAAATAAAATCTTTGATGAGTTGGCACCTTATCGCCAGAAAGGGAACGACTCTGGAAATGTGCATTGTAAAAGGATTGCATAAATCTCTGAGTAAAAGCCTGTTTCCTCCTATGAAATGCTTTCCCCATAAAACATTACAAAAGATGCTTCTGCAGCAGGTGGCTTTTGTGTTTAACTGGATTACCAGCAATTTAGGTGCTTTGCAAAACTAAATAATATACTACTTTACTGTAGAAAACACACTGGACAATGTACACGTGGTCCAATGTAGCTTTGAGACGTTGACATTTGCATTAAATAGAAAGGTATAAGCTATATATGCACCTTTTTATTTATTGTTCCTTACATTCATAGTCCCATCACACTGTATAAGCAGAATATAATCTCTACTACAGAGAGAGACTGGATAAGGCATTTTTTTTTGTTATTTTATTGTTCCCTTCTATGTTTTCTCCTGATGAATGTTTGCACATAACTGTACAACTGGATGGTTTGTGCTAACTCCAAGGATTTTCTTTAGCTTTATTGGCCTGTTTTTGGACATTGAGAACTCAAACAAATGTCATTTTAAACACGTGTTGTACTGTACAGATTTACTACAGTGTTTTTTTTTCATTTTGGATCAGTAATACACTACTTTAACATGCAGGATATTGAAAGTTATTCTGGAAAACAATGAGCTAAAGCACATTTTCTGGCACTTTTATGGTTAAAATGAGCACAAAAAAAGCAAAAGCACCATTATCAAAATTATAATTGTAAAAAAAAAAAAAAAAAGGACAGTAATGTCTACCTTGCCTTTTACACAATGGCATAACTGCATACCCCCTGTAACCCTTGGATGGATGGATCTTCAAAAGTGTACAAACAGGCAACAGTTGCCTGATCTGGATGAATGGCAACCTTGACAGACTCAGCTCAGTTTTCCTCTGAATGTAACCACTTCAGATCATCTCAAATCAACACTTCCACACTTGAGCCATCACAGGAACATTAACATATTCTATCTGAAGAACTGGTGGTTCAGGTCGCCATGGCAAAGCATACTCTTTCAATGCTCAGATATAAAAACGGGCAGA
The DNA here is from genome assembly GCF_963457635.1 of Microchirus variegatus. Lineage (NCBI taxonomy): Eukaryota > Metazoa > Chordata > Actinopteri > Pleuronectiformes > Soleidae > Microchirus > Microchirus variegatus. The sequence continues at coordinate 2,068,602 of NC_139806.1, forward strand.
AAGTACCACCCCATTTTTCAGAGTCTGAATAGTCTTTTGTGTCTGTAGACCTAAAATGACCCCAATCTTGAATGAGAGATATCACCAGAACATTTACATGCTCCCAAATTGTTCGTATCAAAAACCTTCGTATTGCACTTTCATCCAAACGACTTCCTCTTCTTTATACATTCCCACATCACAAGTATCACACCACCGACCTTTTGTTCCTACAGTACATACGGAGGCCAAGCTGCTTTTCACCACGTTGCATAATTTCCGACTATATTTAACGGTTACTTTAATCTAATGTTTTTGGAAATATTTTTGCCTTTTCCTGTAGCAGCCCACTGTGCATGCTGCGCTTGGGTCCTCGCATCAATTACTCAATTGTTACATTTGCAAAGCAACAGCAATTAAAAAAAAATATCACTGAGGTGAAAACAATGAATTGTGCACATTCTAAAGTTTGCCCACTTATGTAGAAAATAACCGTTTGGCTGGGAGGATTTTAAATTGGCAAACTGGTGGCCATGATAGTAGTAGTAACAGTGATGGTTGCCTCATGCTGCTCCTCACTGCAACATCAGAATAAAAGAAAATAATTGATTCCACTAATGGGGACATCAAAATGAATGTTCTAACAATAACTGCAATCAAAGCACTGGATCATATTCAGCAGTGTTTGAGCTGAGCACAAGAAGCAGCCGAGTCTTAATGTGTTTCCAAAATAATACGATGTTCAACAAGACATCGCCAAATAAATGTTATGGATCAAAGTAATGGCTTCATTAAATTAGGACGAATGAAAAAAGGGAATTGTTCCACTTCCATTTGTACAAGAAAGAAGATTTCTTACCTTTCCGACGTACTGAGACTCAGGTCCGATGTGTTCTTCCAGAACAAAGAGCTGGTTCCAGATCCAGCCTCGCTTAGGTCGTTGCTGAGAATCCCTGTCCACGTCCAACAGCTTGGTCTGGTTTCTCTGTGCTCTGACCGAGGTCCTGGGGCTCAAGTCTGAGATCTTTGAATCCAATTTGGCGTTTGTGTTTGTTTGTGAAGAAGGACGGAGTTTGGGATGGGATTTGGGATTGGAGAGGGACGCTGGGCTGGCACTGTGGTAGGTGCTAGGGTTCATGTTAGCAGATGTGTTATACCTTTGATCGGGTGTGGACTGGGAATATGATTTACTGTTGTGGCTCGACTCAGAATTAATCTTGGATGCCCTCACCACTTTGGAGTTTGGAGCTGCCTTGGGCTGCAGCAGAGATCCGAGCCTTGGTCTTGGACTGGCGTTGAGGGTGACCTTTGCGGCTTGCTTGGGATTGTTGTGAGAAGGCATGTATGAATTGTAGCTCTTAAGTCTTGAGTTTGAGCTCAATTGAGCCTGGGAGTTGGCCGGTGGAAGGTCCGGTGTGTTGGCCATGGGGTTGTCTGTGAGATAGACCGAATCAAGCCTGGGCTTTATCTGAAACTTGCTCCACATGCTTTGACTGGAGCTGGAAAGTTGGCTGGGCTTCAGGGCAGTTTTGTGTTTTTCAGGACTCTTGCTGGGAATTGATGTCGGTTCGGGTAGAGGCTTGAGCCTTGGGTTTGGGTAAGGGCTGGGCTTATTGACCCAGGTCCCATAACAACTCTGGGAGAGGACACATAGGAAGACCACCAGAGGACAAAGACAGGAAACTGCAGCCACACTGGCTGGAACTGTCATTGTAAATAAAAAAAATGTGTCTGGAAATATCTTCCCCTCTCACGTCCACTGTGTCATTCCACCATGAGTGCACACGAACTCCCCCGCGGATACACTCAAACAGACACGTTTGCAGTCTGCTTCACAGTGCAGTGCAGCCAGGAGCGTCAGCATGTTGCAGTCCAAACCAAATTGTTTCATAGAAGTCCCTCAAAAAATAAAAATATCAGATGTTCCTTAATATGTGGCCGGTTTCTTCCCGCCAACATAGTCTCCACGCGCGGGGGTCCGACTGGATTGTTAATATTCAGACTCCACGACAGTGGTGGTTAAAATCTCAAGACCTGTGTCTTCATCCTGAAAGGAGTGAGACACGGGTGGTCGGTTGTTTTCTTCTGCAAGAAAAAAACAAGACAAAACCTATGATCAAAAAGTATGAAATGGGTATAAAAATGTGAAATATGATTATGCTACAAAGATCCTATGTCTTGTATTTTTAAAACTTTGTCTATCTTATCAGTTTGAGGTCAAAATGGATTGAATATTCACATCTAACAAAAGGTTTTGACATATTCTCTTTGCATCCGATAGATGTTTTATCAGCGACGGCTCTGTTGAATATTGATTTCTGTGTGTATGAAATGAGTATAAGAGTAGTGTGACGACACATTAACTTGAACTGAGGGCCCTAATATGTGCCAGACACTTAAATACTGATAGGCAATACCTGACATTAATGGAGGGTTGACTTGCGTGGAAGAAAATTGTTTTTAAAATAATTGGATTCATGCTGCTAACTCGTCTCTCCTCTCCACGTTAATACACGGTCCTACATTTACACTTTCAATTGGTAATGAATTGCTGTTTGTTTGGAGATAATTGGCTAATTATTTAGCTTTTTTGTTTATCATGCACTAATAATTATGCCTCAAGGCCCATGAAATAATAATAATAAAAAAAACAGTCCTTAATAAACATGAAACATTTCCACTGATGCAGAAATTGACACAAAAAACTGTTAAAATGGCAACAAACAGTTTAGAAGTTTGAGCACATGAATAAGTTAGGACACATTAAATATTAAAAACGTTATCTCTCAACAATAAATAACTTTGCCATAATGGCAGCTATTCTATGGGAGCTTATTAAGTTCATATTATGAATCTACAGGACTGCCATACAGTTGCAGTTACATGCAATGAATGTGACAGTTAGAAAGCCATACTGCATTATCCGGTCATAAGGTTAACTGTGAACTGTGAAGACTGTACTCTGCGTCCATGGATAATTACTTTAAAAAGGAGAACAGACTATCTAAGAAATTAGAAAGCCGGCCTTATGTAACACAGGACTGGGAATAGGTTGGAGCCTTTAAAAGGAGGTTCTGCAGTATTCCATCTATTCAGCACCTCGTGATTTATGAGGTATCAGCTTCGCTGCCGATTGCAAGAAGCAGCGGTGCTCCTTGAAGAACACGATGCCTCAAGGCCTTTACACGAGTGACTGTACACTTCCCTTATCAGTGACATCAGAGTAACATCAGACCAGACTTGAGGCACTTTAAATGAGGAGAGAGGAACTTCTAGAACTTCAGAGATGTCTCTTTAAGACTCGACATGTCAGACAGACATGTTGTCTTATAGGCCAAATTCACACACGATGACTTTCAGAGTCAAGCTATGAAGTCCACAGATGATTATGTTAATTCATCATAATTTAGGCCCATTCAGGCAGCGTATTCTTCAAAAACACGGCATATCCTCTTCCTGTTTCAAAGTAAAAGTACTCTAGCATCTCCATACCCAGATTCCATTCGCTCTATTCCGACAAAGTTTTACTGTGACATATGTGCAGCTTCAGACTGAGGAGTCCTGACATTCAGGTGATTACAGAAGATGATTTAAACCAACTAAAAGTATATAATTCTATGTATAAAGAAAAAAAAAAGCACTGTGAAACAGATGTGCCTGAGACACTAAAATTGCCAACATTTATTTCACTGGGAGCTTTCTGCTCTATCTTAAAAGACCGACAACGGGAGTCCATTGAACAGTGCCTATGGCCTTAAATTGTTACTGGAACCATAACTCTGTTTATTTACTTGCACTTTTATATTTCAGTCTTGGTTTTATACCTGTTATCTCCCTGTTTTTGATTAACTATGACGTGTGCTGCTGCCTTTCTTGGCCAGTTCACCCCGTTGTGAAAGAGGTCTTGATCTAAATGGGTCTTTTGTCTGGTTAAATACAAGTGAAATAAATAAAAATACAGCACATAAACCGTTACACCACAGCACATGCTTCCTCCTGCTACCTCAATATTATCAAATATTACACTAAATATTACACTAAAGTTGATAATAAAAACACAACAAGACTATTTATGTTGCTAGCATGACCTTATCACAGTTATCCAGTGCAAGTAGTCCCAAACTTCACAACAAATAAACTACACTACCAGTGGAACAAAGTTCAAAGTTGGTTCTATTGGCAGGTTAGGACAGATCATTTAGATTTCAGTGGTTCCAATTAGCTCCCGACCCCCAAGCTTTGGACTTCTTCCAACAGCTTCAAAACAAAACTGAACAGAAATGATGAATTGCAAGTACAACACAGCGCGACTCAGATTACACAAAAACGATAATGGAACCATGTCAATTAAGTATACGCACTGCTTTGTTGTCAAACCAGAGTGCTTGTCAGGTAAGACATGGATAGGTTTGTATGGTTTTTTTAAACGATGAATCTGCATTACATATGAAAACTAAAAAAAAAAGAAGCAAAAGCAACACTATTACAGAAAGGGTGGTTGAGGGCAACGACAAAATACCTGAGAAACAGCACAAACACAGATTCAGGAAACACAGGTTCAAGTAGCTGAGAACCAATCAAACAAACGAACGAACTGGAACAGGGTTCAGCGGAACAGGGTTCAGCAGAACAGGGTTCAGCAGAACAGGGTTCAGCGTAACAGGACTTACCCCCAAACTGAACAGATGAATCAACAGTGAGACTCAGGAGCACAGAGATTAAATACACTGTCGAGACCGGGATAATTGAACACAAGTGAAAACTAATGGCACACAGGTGGAACACAGCAGAGTGGAGCAGACCATCACAGTGGGGGCGGGGGGGGGGGGGGGAGTAGAACAAACACAGGATGTAAACAGGTGATGATACAAAATAAAACAGGAAGTCAAGGAAGCCCACGGGGGGGGGGGGGGGGGACTACAAAATAAGAGACCCATAAATGCAAGACAACATAGCAACGTATATATGTGTATATATATATATATATATATATATATATATATATATATAATATATATATTCACTTTTCTGTGGAGGAAGTTCTGACAAGTTTACTTTGCATGGGGAAAGTTATTTGACTTCCACTTCCAGGAACTGCTGCTGCATCACCTCCCTCTGAACTAAACTATTCTACAGCCTTCTGGAGTGGAAACAATTTACTGGTGGAAGCACCGTGACCTACAGTACTGTCTGTAGATGTGGAAAGGCCAAGTGAGACACTGTTTGTGTGTGTGTGTTTTGTACAGTGTAACAATCTCAGTAACATTCTGTACTTTGATCCACGTTTTTTTTTAAATGTATCGACTGTTTTAAAGGGAAACGTTGTGAGTGGAGGTGATTTATCCCCCGTAATGAGTTCAATCAGACAGACAGTGATACACATAACCACCCTTCTGGTGCGATCCAAGGGCAGAGGCTGTGCTCCCGTTTCCTTTTTCGGTTTCTGGATATCTATCAAAAGTAATTAACCGTGGATTAGCATCCACTGTTGCTAATTATGATGCTAATTGCGGGGGAATACACAGTGGACCTGTGGAGGAAGGCTGAGGTTGTGACTTGAATCCTGACAGTGATTCTATCAGCCTACGCACAACAGTGGTGTTAATAATCATTTAAATTTATTTGTTGATCTTCTTCTGGGGTATAAGATAGACTATAAACTAAATAAAATTGTTGCACAAATGAATGATGACGAAAGCTTTGTTTTAAATAAGCACAAATGACAAAGTCGATGAAGAGAATAGCATTCAGCTGTTATCGACCATGACGGTTCTCAGTTGCCCTTTGATTTTACACCCACCAAACAACACAACTACAGGACATTTGAACCCAAACTATCAGTGGTGACGCAGAAGCTGTTTCCAGACCGACCATCTTAACCCTCCCAGCACAAATAATACATCCAGCCTTTTTTTCGGACTGATGTATAATGCAATAATATTACAATGCGGATCCCTGAATCACAAGGCACCTGGAATGATTCAGCAGTGGAGGCTCACACTGCGTGCCTGCAATGCTGCTCTCACAGCGTGCACTCCCAGCAACATCAGAAAAATAAGGATATAGAAAGTGCACAGACACCTACAGGTTAAATAGCGTATCTTCTAAATACAGCAGCAGAGTGTGGAGACTGCTGAAAAGTCAACATTTACCCGTGCTTTTGTATTTGATTGAGGGGTGTATTAATGCAACACTCTTGAAGACGATAGGCCATACATAATTTATTTCAGCCAGAGTATGAGTTGAGAAATTCTGCTTAAATGTAAAAACTTCTCTGGCAGAGTTTTGACGCAGACATGCTGTGAATGTATAACACGTAAATATTTGCATTCTATTGGGGGAGCGCGATTGTGAGAAGCCAAAAATCTTGATTGTAATCACGAGAGTCGGCCTCTGAGATTTTCTGTGGCTGGGCTTGTTAGCATCGTCAGCCGTAGTCAAACTGTATGCATGCAGCTGTCTCGCTTTACTAGCGCCATGTGCTTCCGTCTTGCCTCCATCTGTCATGGCTTAAAGGGACACTGCATAGTATTTATGGGTTTATATGACCCAAAATCCACCTGTTTATACATATTATGTGCTCCTGCATTGTCTAGTCGCTGTATAATAGTTTTTGTTAAATTTTCGTAGTGTTTCAAAAAGTCATGTAAAATAACATGGTCACGGCAGCGAGACGCCATGTTTCTACGGGAGCCTGTAAGGACAAACCCGAGAGAACAAATCGAGCACTGAGACAAGGCTGAGAGCGGATCATTTTACACGTTTAGAATGGAGGACCACACGTATTTTACAGCGGATAAAGGAACACCAGTACCTGACCGTACGCCCGCACCACGGAGAAAGACGACAAGGACGACTTTTGACCAGCTGAGGATACCGTAGCGCTCAGGGAAGGGAGGGGGTGAGCAGAGGAGCAGTTCGTTGTTGTAAATTTTGGCCTCTCCTCTAGATGTCACTATAAACTACTTACTTCACCTTTAAAATGAACGTGACAAAACACTGCTGCACTGAAAGAGAGAGAGTAGCACCAAGACAGTTGAGTAGATCAGCCGATCAGCGTTGTGCAAACTAATTTGACACTGGTATATATATATAGAGTAACAAGAGAACATCTCAGTTTTGTGGATATATTTGGGGGCATATGGAAAGCGGTGTGCTACACGCCGCGTGAAAACTAAATTTAACATCAAAGGCCAAAAGGGTAACGTCTTTGAACCACATCAGGGGTGACGACGTAATTTCACCTCAGATTATCAAGTCGGTTGCTTCGAGCGCTCAGCTTTGAGTGTGTATGACTTTCTCCTCTTAATGTAAACGCCTCTGCTCTCTCGCAGTGTTCAGAATAACAAATACAAAGCCGCTGGAAGAATAATTATCATCCAGTGTAACAAACTATTCCCTGGTTGCGGCTGTGCACTTAACAGCACTTTTGCCAAGTTCTTACATACTTGAATAATTTTTTTTTCTAATCGAACAGTCGTTGGTTGTGCACAATGACTCCCGTGACTGTTACGATGTATGCTGAGGTTTTGTGGCAGTATCCTGTACATCGGATATATTTAGTATGAATGGATGGATGAAGTGAATGTATCCTACAGTGCCGCTCTATCAGGATTCAAGGCCTTCCACAAAGAGACACTGATTGATGGAGATGCACGGTTAGATAGATGGATGGATAAACGGTGAGGTTACAGTGAACCGAAGCACATTCCCGGTCGCTTGTACTCTCTATACGTGAGTGGCGTGTAAAAATAGACTGCCTAAACTTGTTGTAGTTCCTAACAGCTCTTCAAGGTCTCGATATCCTTTGTCCCAAAAGACAAGATATTGTCTTCCTACTTTCTTTGATAGCTTGCAGCACTAGAGTGGGAACATGTGGTGGGTTTGTCAGGACATATACAGTATAGTATACATTAAGTATAGTAGGAATTCTATAATCCGAGGCTGCTCACCGTTGCAATAACAACAAGCAGAACAGCAGCTTACACAGTCAAACGAGTGGTCCTTGGTGCCAGAGTGGTATGAGTAAGCGTCCAGGGTGGATCATACCGAGGCAGAAAGGGTAACACACACTCAAGAGTTAAGTTCAAGGACAAAACACAGTGGGTCTTTTTCACTCAACGTAAAGGACCTGATCTGCTGTCGTCGTCAGAGACTCAGAAACACAGAGGTCACTAATGGAGTACTTCTGCAGTTGGAGCGAGTGAACAAGTACACCATGCAGTTCCACTGGCTTTTAAGCATATTCATTTCATACATAAAATGTGAGGATACATCACCTTCATATATATAACCTCGGTGGACAAACCTGACTCTTACAAATCCATTCACCAAATGAAGGTTAACTGTCAAATAAATAGAAAAAAAAAAAAGCAGCCCGAAGTTGTATTTTTATATATCGCACAACTACATGACCACTTTCTGATGTAACGCGAGACTTACACCTTTTTTTTTTTCTGTGATTGGATTTCAGTCGATTCGATTCTGGTCCAAACCAAACCGCTTCATCAGGAGGTGGTCAGAGACTCAGTGTGACCACACTGAACAGAAGTGTAAATGCAAAGAGAGTCCGCGCAATAGTGCGACTTCACGCGCAGCTCACACTGTGATTGGATAGCAATCCGATGTTGATATGGACACCGGAGATGTTGTATATCTGCTCCTGGTCTCGACGTCACCTCCCCCTTAAACCCCTCTGTACAACAAGCACTGCTCTCAGTAGACGACACATAACCAGGCTCCTCATCCCATGTGGAATATACTGTTATTTTACATGAGTGCAATATACTGTTATTTTACACAAGTGCAATATACTGTTATTTTACACAAGTGCAATATACTGTTATTTTACACAAGTGCAATGTACTGTTATTTTACAAGAGTGCAATATACTGTTATTTTACATAAGTGCAATATACTGTTATTTTACACGAGTGCAATATACTGTTATTTTTACAAGAGTGCAATATACTGTCATTTTACACGAGTGCAATATACTGTTATTTTTACAAGAGTGCAATATACTGTCATTTTACACAAGTGCAATATACTGTTATTTTACACAAGTGCAATATACTGTTATTTTACACAAGTGCAATATACTGTTATTTTACACAAGTACAATATACTGCCTATAATGTAAATATCTAGTCCATACTGCATATATTCTTGAAAGTGTCTATTATGTACACTATACATTCTACTCTATTTAAATGTTTTATTTAGTCTTAGTGTTAATATCTTTTTATATTGTACTTTTCTTGTTAATGCATGTTTATTATTTATTATCCTTATCTTTACTATCCTTGCAGTTTTCCTTTCACCTCAACCTGTCTAGGCAGATTCTTGAGTCTGGTTCTGTCAGAGATTTAGTCATGATGTTGTCTATGTACAGTGCGTTGAGATAAAGTATGTTGTGATTTGTCACATTTGTTGAATAAATTTGAATTGAATTGAATAGATGTGTGTTAATACCAGGTGTAAATCAGGTGTGGTAAAGCGCTATAGCATCACACATTATGATGTCAGGTGTAGGGGCCCTAAATGTGTGTGTATATATATTATATAGTGTTTAAATTGCATCATAGCATATTTGAACATAAAGCAAACGGTGGTGGTTGCTGGTCTTTGAAAACAGTGGAAGCTCATTTCCGACCCAGTTATTTACACATAAATGATGCCCTCCGCTCAAGGGCAACATTTGGAAGTGAGGGTTTAAGCGTGGATTCCCTGATGTGTCATGATTGGCTAAATCATGTGTATAGTCCTACTCACCACTAAAAACAACCTCTTTTTTTTACAAATTGCTATCTTATGTGGCTGTTTTACACAAAGACACCAACATCCCTGGTCAACTGAAACAGGAAATGATAACTTCTACCAATGCCCACCTTATCAACACCTCAGCAGAACTCCTGCTGAAACGAGAGATTTGCTGTCACGCTGGAACACAGCGACCCTGCACAAACTGCTTACCCACAGCTGGAATGAACATTGTCGTCTCAATAATAATTGTGTGGCTGCATAATTAACATTTTTCCTCAAAGGAACAGAGCAGTGTATTCATGGTCGTGTCCACACACTATTTTATTTTATTTTTTTTACAATAAAATGCACAAAAACATTTCACACAGAAGATTTGAAAAGCTGTTGATATCGTACAAATGAATGCTGAAGGACGGCTAAATGAAACGAATAACTCAAACAAAATGCATTGAACGCTGAAAAGTTCAAAATCCGTGACAGCGTTCAAGGTGAGAGACGTATTTGTGTTTAATTCATGAACAGTTTTACCCTCAGAGGGACATTGACTTCACTTTATCACAGCGTTGACTTGGCCATATTTGACAAAAAACATTTGACAACCCGACCATCTGTTACAGTAACACATTACAGTTTGAACTGTAAACAGAAAGACACCTCATTATACTGCCCGTCGCTCCTGTCGCGACTGTGTTTGCTGTTATTAAAGCGAATGGTAAAAAAAAAAACAACAAACAAGCGTGCTTCATTATAACAATTCATGAAAAAATAGAAAATCTCAAGCTGCTCCTCACTCCCCGTACTTGCACTAATGAGGTCTGAGTGAACACTGGCGCAGTGACCTGTGACAAATCATTGTGTGACAACAGTTTACACCATTATTAGTTCGTTTGGTAGGTAGGAAGGTAGGCTGTTGTTTAGGATGTATTAATAGAAATGAAAAGTGGCTCGACACAGTGTGTCAGCCACCTCCACATTCAGGATGAAAACAGTGTGTACTACGTACTGTATTGATGCGTGTGTCTGTAAGGATGTGCATGCTTAGCGATTACCACGTAAACCGCAAATGTCTCGTGAACTGCCGATGTTTCCGAGCCCAGTTGACTCTGATCTCCTCTCAGCTTTCGCTGCTCTACGTCAACATTTCATTGTGTTTACGTGACACAAATGCATCGCTTGTGTTTTCATGTCGACGTTGTGTTGAGTGTTTTCCCACATTGACCGGAAAAGGACATCGTGTTTTTTAAGTGACTCCCGATTGTTTAAATGAGTCTCTAAAGTAACGCTAAACTTTAAAAACAGAGGTACACATACGCAGTACACAGGTGCGCTGGTTATTTGTAGCGCTGCTCTTTTCCTTTAATAAACAGACCGCTCCAGTTCCACTGCAGGCACGCTAATGGTGCTAAAGGAGCTAACGGAGCTAACTGGTAAACGGTGCCTGGTCTCCGGTGCCGTGGCACGTTAAACACGTTTCCGGTCAGTCGTCATGGAAACGTGTATATACAGTATTATACTGTACATGCTATACTCGATGTGTTATTTAAAGCAGGCAGGCTTTCATTTGCATACTTCCCCATACACAACCCCCGGTGAAGCTGTCATTATGAATTCGCACCAACTGCAAAGCAAGTATTCATGTCACAGATTTTGCTGTAGGGCATTTTGTGTTGACTTATATATATATATATATTTGTTGTGCATGGAAAATTCACTACTGCATATTATCTAACTTAGAAGAAACCACTCCAAACCCACATCAGCTCTTCTGCCAAGATGGTGTTTTTACTCTCTCAAGGATCCACAGTGTCCATTATTTCCATTATCCACGACAAACATTCCAGCCTTTACCATTTGTCTCATCGAGACTCGATTAACGGAAGTTTTTCCTCCTCCGGTCGACCTCAGTCGTCCATTAACGGCTTGCTGCTGCAAGAATAGAGACCACATTCAGGAAAAAAGTCCCTCTTACATATGAGATCTCTGGTGTGTTGATGCTTTACCATGCTGTAGCGTCTCTAGCATACATCATATTTTACCTGTCAATGCATTCCAAGGAAACCGATAAGGACGGAAGGCTCAGAACGTGCCTGAATTCTTTCTCACGCTATGTGCAGTATGAGTAACCGACACAAGTTTTGCTGTTGCCTTTCATGTCTTTCATCAACATATGTACAGTATATCGTATATCTATTGATTAGCTCATTGGCTGCCAATGATGTCTACACACACAAGAAGAGAGTCTCCTCTTTCTTTTGGTAGTTTACGTGTTTACATAGTCATAGAACACACTTGTTTTGTGGGTCAAAATGCTGTGAAACACTTGGCGGTATAGGGGCTGAAAATGGCTGGCAACCAATGAGTTAATATAAATTATATATTACACACACACACACACACATAAAAGTGCAGATGTGCTGTATGTCAGGAAATAGTAGAAAAACAGGTTTCCTTTCTTTCTTAACCCTTTAACACCCAGCGTATAGCTCGTAATCAAGAAACGGTGGTTTGTGCTATCAGAAACATTGAAGTTGCACGTCAAATCCAACGTGTGGTTACTACGGTAATTTCATTCACGCTGTTGCAGGAAGCCGGCGAATCAGCGTCTTTGTTGCCAGAAAGGGAGAAATCGCCTGACCGTTTTTTTAGGCCTGGTTTTGGACATTGAGACAAAAACTAAATGTTGTACAACGATATAACTTCTTTGTTTATCTTCTATTTTAACAAACAGAAAAATTGTAAATTGACAGATTTTGAAATTCTGGAAAAATGTGCAAAAGCACTGACTCACAGAATCATTTCTGGCCCATTTTATGGTTAAAATAAGCAAAACGAAGCTCTTTATCTGCACAATTATTTTCTGTAATGTCTGAGCTCCACTCCAAACCAACAGTGCCATATTATTCCCAAACAGTTCTCAGAGATTCTCAGATTAGAATACGAGGCAGAGTCAACAGTTACTAAGCTTCTCTGCTGTGGAAGCGACTCACAGTTGTTTGAGAGGTGGACGCTCTTTCTACATTTTAGGCTAAATGTAAACTTAAACTCCTCTATGTCAAGACACACACACACAATCCTTTCCCATGTATGTACAGTACGACAAACTGATAAATACCGTCATTTTTCGGTCCCTGTCCTTGTTTTTTGCAGACCTCTATCCCTGATTCAGGAACTGCCGACACTGCTGCCATTTGTAATCAGAAAATGCTCATAAAAATCATGCTAACAACACAGTCTGGCTCCGTTTCTCTGATTTAAAAGGGAAATAATGAGGTTTAGATGAAAGTTGTAAGCTCACGAGCTGTGACTTGACGTGTTGTGTTGGTCAGATGATGTAAACAGACGGGTCCATCAGCTACATCTCAGTCTGCTTTTAGAAATATGTGCTACTTCGTCTCATTTATTATTAAAAATAACCGTGGCTGTTGTGTCTCTCGAAGTAATGTCAATGCTGAGAGAGCTGTCAGTTAAATACCCAGTCTCTTATTGTACTTTATTTATATCACAGGAACAATTCAGCAACAGGATTTGATATTTTAGTCCTATCTGGTGTGTTGTTTTTATGAAAAAGAACACTCACAGTTTGTACAACACAACCCTCTGTATCTTTTTATAGCTTCATAGACACGGGGAGAGAGACAGGATGAGAGATGCACGACGATGCACACTTTCAGACTCTCTCCTGGAATCCACGCTGCGATGGGTTGTGCGCGTTAGAAGCGACAACAATTGTGAGTCAAAACCCCCCCTGGCTTTAAAACGTAACGCAATGTCACAGTTCAGAAGTCTGGAGATTAGCTCAACTGTATGTTAACTTTTGGTTGACTTTCTGAAGGTCACTTTTGTTTATAAACTGTGCCAGTATTCATTCATTCATTCATTCATTCTAAGTTGGTTAGATGTGTACTTCTAATGTATTAAATACACCTGAGTGGTAACTAGAGAAAGGGCGCTTTCACACCTACAGCATTCGGTGCGCACCAAAACGCGTTTGTTCCCTCGGTTCGGTTCGTTTGCGTAGGTGTGAAAGTAATCTCCGTACTTTGGTGCGCACCAAATAAACCGGCTTTATCTGCTCTACTTCGGCACGGTTCCTCTGGCGTGAAAGCAACCAAACCAATTGGGACGAAACGATGAGATGAGATACGGGATTAGAATTTCTACTGCGGTTTTGCGCCGTCCTCTGCCCAGCGTCAATCCCCACCGGCCGATTATGGCGGCCATGAGCACCGCATTGCTAGCCAGCCGTATTCAGCGAGCCAGCGATCAGCTCCGGTGACCGCGACGCTTACCGTTCCGCGGCGGTGACGCTCCCGGTGGAAATCAGGGGTTAGCCTGGTTCCGGTGCCGATGGTCTTCGTGGTCTATTTTGGTTTGTTTAGAACTCTGCATATGTGAAAGCAAACTGTAGCCTGAAGGGGTTTTCTCTGAGCACTTTATCTGCCCTACTTTGGTACGGTTCCTTTGGTGTGAAAGCAACCGAGCCAAATGGGACGAAAAGGTATAGTTTAATGCATTATGGGTATGAGATGAGATACGGGATTAGAATTTCCACTGGGCACGTCAGCGGTTTTGCGCCGTCCTCTGCCCAGCGTCAATCCCCACCCGGGCGATTATGGCGGCCACGAGTGCTGCATTGCTAGCCAGCCGTATTCAGCGAGCCAGCGATCAGCTCCGGTGACCGCGACGCTTACCGTTTTCCGCGGCGGTGACGCACCCGATGGAAATCAGGGGTTAGCCTGGTTCCGGTGCCGTTGGTCTTCGTGGTCTAGGAAATGGATGGACGGATAATCAGACTACAAACACATTATTCAAAACTAAAAGATTACATCCTTCGTGCTGAAATTTGAAAGCACTGGCAGCATAGAAACCACAGTGAGGACCGCCGTGTGCAACGCTGTTAAAAAATGCTAATTGCTATATCTGTTTTAACCATAGATGATAGAGTTTCAATTAATATAATTTTAACATTTTCCATTTCATTGAATAAGTGAACGCTTATTTCCTGCTGCTGGTTATACAGGAAAGAGAGTCACATTTATTTTATTCATGACATTAGGGTTTCTCTAATTCTACACCAATCCGTCCAATATGTGTCCATCAAGTCAAAGATGCCAAGCAGCTGTTTGATGATGTTTAACTACCATCATACAGGAAGTTCCTTGTCACCGGTGGGAACCAACACTGGTAAAAAAAAAATAAGTAAATAACTGAAGTAATAGAGGACATGACTCACATGGCAAACTTTAAAAAAGTCTCACAGGGAAAGGCTTCTGCAAAAAAATGACTGACACCGGTGCCAGTTTCAAGCTGTCAGAGTTCACTGCACACTTTAAATCCACAGAGATTGAGAAATACAGAACAGAACTGGACACAGGAGATGTCTGACCCTCACAATAACCTCCAAACGGAAACACTGTTTTAAGACCTGCAGACATTTTTTTTTTACGACGTCTTCAAAGTTCGGATAAACTTTCCTCTCATCGAACTCCAGAGAACACTTACAAGTCGAAATAAACGCACCTAAAATCAAACAAACAAGACATTAAAGTTAGCTAGCATCAGATTCTGTGCCTGGTATGAAGTGGTCACTGAATAGAAGCGAGAAAACTGCTCTCTCCTTTGAGGACTTATGCAAAATACATAATTGACGTGTTGAAAAAAAAGACTTTCAGAGACACATTGTTTGAAGCTAAATGCTAATGTTAGCATAATTGGACTAGCATGTGAGGATGAGGAATAATCATCAATAAACACAAATTAAGTTGATATTTGCCACAAACTGAAGAGAAACTCAGGTAATTGTGGTTAATCATGAAGGTGACATGAATATAAAAGAATATTTGTAATTTAGGAAAATGCAAGAAAACAGCACCACCTACAGGGAAAGTGTATCAACCCTACAGTAACACACACACAATACAAGAAGCGGGAAAACTGCTCTCTCCTTTGAGGATTTATGCAAAATATATAATTGACGTGTTGAAAAAGAAGACTTTCAGAGACACATTGTTTGAAGCTAAATGCTAACAATAGCATAACTGGACTAGCATGTGAGGATGAGGAATAATCATCACTAAACACACCTTAAGTTGATATTTGCCACGAACTGAAGAGAAACTCAGGTAATTGTGGTTAATCCTGACGGTGACATGAATATAAAAGAATATTTGTAATTTAGGAAAATGCAAGAAAACAACACCACCTATAGGGAAAGTGTAGCAACCCTACAGTAACACACACACACAATACAAGTGGAAATGGAACTTTGCATATTGATTTCTGGGGGAACAATGACACACACACAAAAAAAACACACCACACATCAAAAGCTCAAGTAAAAAAAAAAGGGGAAACTTTTCACTGAGGGCATTTTTAAGAACATCACTCTGTCAGCGGCTCGGACAAATCCACAACAAATGGATGCTTATGGACCACAGTCCACTGTGCCAATGATTTCCTTTAGGCTCTACCTAACAATACACTGTGTGTGTGTGTGTGTGTGTGTGTGTGTGTGTGTGTGTGTGTGTGTGTGTGGGTGTTTTGACGTATGTGCAGGAAAATTAAAAAAAGAAGAAGAATATTCTCTGTGGCCAAAACACCCAGCAGCTGCATAATATGAAGGGTGTGACGATCCTGGCCAAATTTTCCTTCATCTACACACACACACACACACACACACACACACACACACACACACACACACACACACACACACACACACACACACACACACACACACACACACACACAGTGTATTGTATATACTTTCACAGAATAGACATTCTCTCTCTCCCTCCCTCTCCCTGGTCACCTTATTGGACCAACTGGACCAACACTTTTTTCTATTACACACACACATCTACACACACACACACACACACACACACACACACACAGAAAACAGCTGCAGCAGTTTGAACATTTTCTCTGTGGTGAAGCATTAGCCAAAGAATGATAGGGATGTAGAGGAAGAATGGGATGAGGGGAACACACACACACACACACACACACACACACACACACACACACACACACACACACACACACACACACACACACACACACACAGAGAGAGAAAGCGTGGCGGTGTTGAATGGACTGATGGTCTTTACCTTGTGCAGACAGATGTGTTTAGACTCCAGTTCGCCCCTCGCTGCTCCGCTCTGTCTCTCGATGCCGCTTCCTCTTCCTCTACATCTGCTTGCTAATGTGGACAAGAAAGTGTGTATCCCTCTCTCTCCCTCTGGCTCTCTCTCTCTCTCTCTCTCACACACACACACACACACTCCCTCTCTCCCTGTGTGGCTGTAGCAGAGATGAATAAAAAAAGAAAATGCTTCTGCCCCACCTCTCTTCCTCTGAACTCGCTTGCCTCTTTCTCTCAGTTCCTGTCAGCTCTTTGGTTTAATCTCCCCTTTCTGTCTCCACACACACACACGCACACGCACACATATGTGTGTCACAGTCTGTCCTACACACGCACATAAATAAAGAAAGGGGTTGCAACAACAAAAAAATCTGTCTCAATGCTCACAATAGCACACGTTGTTGAGTTTAACAGAAGGATCCATGGAGATGTTTCAACAGACAATGACAAGGTTCCAGAGGTCTTTTTTTTAGCTCCTTCTTATTGAAAAATGTCTCTTTTAGTCACAGTTCATGTGAAGGACCTTGAAGAGTTTGAACTGGATTAGTCGTGAGATGTTTGGGTTCTTTTGGGACTTCTTTGAAGGTTCTACTTGTGGGAACTTGTAGTTGTAGTCATGTGTCAGGGGTTCCTTTAAAGGTTTCGGTCATCCACAGAGAGCTCCTATAGTCGTCCATCAGACGTTTCTCTTTTCCAGTGCATCTTCTTTCTTAGAAGACTTTGGGCCAATTCCAATTCCTATCTTAACCCTCAATCTTAACCCTCAATCTCAAAAATGTGCTTCCTCTAGTGCAAGTGCTGTCCCGATTCTCAGAAAAATTAATCTCCCATTTCGAAGTGACAAAATAACCCTCAACACTTGGTTTTGAGGGCCAGTTAAGATTAAGGGTTGAGCTTGAGGGTTAAGATAGGAATTGGAATTGGCCTTTTGTGTTATCAAGAACAATGGCCACACTTATCGTAAAGCAGCTTTAAAATATGCTTAAATCATGACCTTGATGGATCAACCATCACGTCATCAAAGCTCAAAGATCAGCGACATACCCTAACCTTCACCCAAAACACACGATATGTCATGGACCTTTAGAATGTTCTTGTTGCATCTGAGACCAAGTGAAAAAAAGGAAAACATGTCATTCTAACTGAGTCTATTGATAATTCATGAAGGCTTCCTTTCCTTCCTGCCCTGGTGGCTTTTATATTATTAAGCATCGCAGTAATGACACTCAGTTTATTTCAGGGTGAGTCCGTGGTCTTCTCTCCATCTTGTTTTTTGTATCAAACTAAATTATGTGCAGCATTTCACAGCAGAGAAGGAAGAAGAAAAAGAAATAAAAGGATGTATTTCAGCTCCTTTCCACCCACAGTGAGGGCTGACACGAGGCAGCGGGGTTGATGACCACCAGGCAGAAGTGGAATCTGCAGTGCTCGAGCTGTGCTGAAGCCACACGTTATTAGATAAAGGGCATCCATATCTAATGTGAACGGCAGGTATTCATTAAGTTCTTGAATCTTTAACGAGTGATGTTGCAAATACGTGTAAAATCCAAGAGAAAATGATGAAAAACAGATGGGAAGACGGTTTCTATTTTAGTGCTATTTTTGTCACACTCACAGGTGGTTTATTTGAATACTTCAATGTAATTCAAAAAGGTTTCACAGGCAAACTTTGTGTCCGATCAAATGTGACACGAGCAGCTTTCTAACGCTGTGTTAAGGTTTGTAAAACGCATCGAGGTTTTTATGTGATTCCACTCTGTGAGACTAAAAATAGCAGCAAAACCAACACAATCCTCTCGTGTGTTTCACGTTAATAGTCGCAGTAATCGTCAAGGTGATTGATGACACATTCTTAACTTGTTTATAAAACAGCTTTGTGTGTGTGACAAACCGACTGTAGCCTGGGCTATTTGGCATATTTTATTCAAGATTCAAGATTCAAGATGCTTTATTTATCCCGAGGGAAATTATTGTGCAACAATTGGGAGTTAAAAGTGGAGATGTACAAGAGTTAAAAGATACATAAAATAGAATAAAATTAAATAAAACAAAAATAAAAGTATATATTTTTATATATATATATATATAGTATAATTATAGGTTTGTCGCCCTGGCTGCTTATAATTACCATCATTTGCACATTACTGACAAATCTGACCTGTGCTTAGTGGAGTTACTAAACATGACGTTAAAACTGGAATCCACATTATTAATATAGCAGTACCTGATTCAGCCATAAGTGTATTCATGTATTCATATTTGGGGAGGGGTGGTGCGAGTTGTCTTTCAACTTGAAGGTTCTGCGTCCGATTCCCTTTCCGGGCGAGTTTGCACACCGGTTAGTTTATTATACTTAATTCATAATAATAATAATAATAATAATTCAGAATAATGCCAGTGAGTGAATGGTCTAAAGCAGGTCATCGAGCCTAGAAAAGTGCTTTATATAAATGCAGATCATTAACATAATGCACAGGGTTCTGTACAAATGTAGAGCACAAGCAACGATGGATTAAAATCAGAAACACACAACTGGGGACATAACTCCAGAAAGTAAATATAAAGTGGACGTCCTCTAGGTATGTCACGAAGCCAAATAGGCAGGCTTGCAAAAAGAACATTAGCCTACTTCTCACTTGATTTAGAAGTCTGGAGGAGTTCATGGTCTTGACTGCCAGTTTCAGAGATTCTTCAATGGACCTTAACCCTTAGCCATTTAGAAAAAAAAAAACACAATAAAGAGTTTCCGGTGCAAAGCGACAACATGGCGTCAGAAAATATTTACTTTTAAGAAGCTGAAAATGACAGAAAGTAGAAAATATTCACATTTAAGAAGCTAAAAATGGCAGAAACTAGAAAATATTCACATTGAAGAAGCTAAAAATGACAGAAACATGAAAATATTCACATTGAAGAAGCTAAAAATGACAAACATGAAAATATCATGTTTGTCATTTCAAAATAAGATAATAATTTCAATATCAAAATAAGATGAATCCGATTCTAATGGGTGACGTCATTACTCCAGGTGCCACTTGAGTACAAAATGTGCAACAGAGCTTCAGCCGAAAGAAGGTGGAGGTTCATTTATCAGCACTTAAACATACCAATTATACATTATAAATACAGTATATGTAAATATACACACTCGTATTAGGATGGGGGCCTTGAACACTGTGACCCCCGTGTGACACTAAAGGATAAACAAAGACCACGTCGAGTGTCTGTGGTGTTAATGATGATGCATAGCTGTAATTAACAAATTAATCGTGTCGTTTTTTTGTTTTTTTTTAATCCACCTAAACTCACAACACTTGCTGAATAAATCATGTGCTAAATGATCAATGGAAAATAAACACCATGAGTGGTGTGTTATGACACCGTCAGCGGGATTTGGGGAAAACGCTTGTGATATGTGGTGTGATTATTCTCTCCGTCTCTGTGGACTGTAGCTCACCTGTCTCAAAGAAAGCCTCATCATTAGCGTCTATGTTGATAGTTGTTTTCTCTGCATATTAGAGGGTGACACAAGACAGACGCGTATCTAATTCACAGTATATATATATATTTGCATTAGTTTGAGCCGTTTGCTGCACAGCTGGAAGGATTCACAGTTTTTCAATCGCTGGTCAAAAGCAGAGATTATACAAGGTTCTCAAACCGCGATCAGTAAAACGCCTGATGAGAGAGTGCTGTTCATTCCTCCAGTGCAGATCAATACACTTCAAGAATTAATGACACGGAGCACTGGAGATGCTGCGGAGGCTCGAGGTGGGGGGAAAAAAAATCACATTACTAACAGAGTTTGTACTTACTTTACCTTCGCTTTCTTTCCACCACACTATTCTACATATGTACGTGAATTGAAAATGGTAAATCTGTGGTGGAGCTGTGGGGAAGGCAGGAGCACAGGTGATCCTCTCATATTTTTGATGGATCTTGAAGGGTTTTTGTTTTTGCACAAATAGAAAAGACAGAGTGCTTTAATAAAATCAAAATGTGCTTCAACAACATATTCTCCATGCGTGTGCACACTTACGTTTGACAGACACACAGGAAATATGTAAATATGATGATTATATTTCTGTACATACAAAATTAAACCATATATGGTTCTTCGGCTTGTCCCCATAGGAGAACCCTTTTGGAGGGTTCCACCAAGAACCCTTTGAAAACCCTTTATTCAGGAAAGGGGTTATAAAGGGTTCTCTGGATCAAAATGGTTCTTACTGGAACCATTAATGTTACCATGAACCCTTGAAAAACCCTTTCTTCAGGAAAGGGTTTTTCAGAAGCAAATGGTTCCAGCTAGAACCTCAGCCCTTGTTGAAGGATGCTTTTGGAACCCTTATTTCTAAGAGTGTACCACTCGGGGGTTAAGACTCCAACCATTAACCACAATGATCTGAGTCTGATTCTAAAATGATGTCCTACCAGAGGATCAGGTTGACGGATGTCAAGATATCCAGGCGCTTTGGTCCGCTTACAAAAGTGAAGTGTGAAAGTGAACCAAACCAAATGAAGGTGTGATATTCACTGCCCAATCAAACCCTAATCCCTGTAATCCCCTGGACTATCCAACAAGAGATTGACAACAGCAACACCATCAACACAACACACTAGACAGAGAAACACATAGGAATCCTGGGAAACCAGACAAAGACAGGACGCGCTGGTAAGAAAGCAGACAACAAGACAAGGACATACATTACGAAGTGAATCAGCTGTGGTGTCAACAGTGACGGAGTCCAAGGGAACAATAGAGAAAGTGCAAACAATAAAAGTCTCAAAAATCCGACAACTATTATTATTCCAAACACACAAAAAGCAGCTCAAACACAAATGTACACAATAAAAGCACTGAAAGTGATGCTCTCAGTAAACATACTTTAAATAATTTAAAAAGCACTGATGAATGCGGCTTCATTACCAAAATAATTGACTATTCCATGTGCGTGTGTCAACATCTCTCGGATTTGAAACCGAGAGAACTCCAGTGGTGAGAACAGCCTGACGGGAAGCAAAACTGCAAAATGTGTCATATATTTAATTCCAGAGATTCCAGCACTGACTACATTATCATATGCATGGTGATGTGTGTGTGCACACAAGCTCTCTGAAGTATACTCTGACACAGAGGTGTAGACAAGTCACACTCCCAGTTTACGCAATCATCGTATCATTTTTGTGTTGTTTCATTCAAAATAAATCAAAATCTGATATGTATTATAAATACTAGGACTCACAGTCATTGAAAGGGCCCTTGCCCCACCCAACTTGTCATGCCCGACAACTGTGAGAAATATCATGTCGTGCTGTTTTCGTTAAATTAGTTTTCCTGCCATTTTACGTCAATTTGTCGGAGTGATGAGGCCACGCCTTTGGACGTAGAGAAAATCCCTTGACAACTTTTAATCAAAAACTTGTCTAGGACACATGGACTTGACATGGAGTTTGACGCGGCTAGCTCAAACGTGCTAGGGCGAGTGTGTTCAAATGCGCAGACTAGCCATTTTGTTTTTTCCAAAATGGCCGACTTGTGGGTGGGCGGAGCTAATGGAAGTACATTAGAAATGTGTTTGGAATAATGAGAGCAACAAGTGTACCAAGTTTGGTTAAAATCGAAACAACTATGTGCGACTTAGACACAATAAAAGAAAAATATATATTTGTTTAGCATTTAACGCAATTTTGGCCACTTTCTCTCGTGTCAAAAATTCCCCCAAAAAATCACCAAGAAACTTTGGAGTAAGCCCAACACACTCATCATGACCTGACTTTTGGGGCGCTATAGAGCCCTGAGCCTACGAATGGGTTCGTGTCCTATGCCACTATCACATCTTTTGCCGACCTGACCTCCATGCCAAATTTCAAGAGTTTCTATGAAAGTTAACCCGCTCAAAAATCTTAAATCATCCTATTGATTCACAACAATCCTGTACGCTTTAACAGTCTCTCCCATTCATGATGTTTGCATGAGCAACCGTTTCTTTAATCACGTTCACAAGAGTGATTCTATTGTAGTAAAATACAATTTCCCATCCTTACAGTTTAGAGCATTATCTGCAGGTGCTGCATAATGGGAGAGACCATTTTAAGGGAAAATTGCCCAATTTCATCATCCAATTTGATGTCAATGTTTGCTGACGCACGAGAGCTCAATTTTTAATAGTGGGCCTACAATGCAAGTATAATATACTCGAGCACAAAAGCACACACACAAACAGAGGCTAAAACGGATAAAAACAGTATCTTCTCCATGAATCTATTATTCAGCAGTTACGATTTGAGTCTGTGAACGACGTTTTTGTCACTTTTTGTCCCCCTGTTTTCCATAACAGGAAACCATTCATGTGAAAACTCATCTCCTTTAGCGCCGTGTACACCTGATATTTCACTCCTTGTGTTGAGTTGTTAAAAGGTTAAGAAATACAGGTTATAGAGTTAAAATATAAGGTTCAAGAGTCTGTTTTGCATCTCTACGGAGCCCTGGGACATGAGAAAAAAAAAAAAGACAAAAAAAAAACTTGAAATCTAAAGTTTCAAAGTCGAGATCTTGAGTTTTCAAAAAATTATGTTTTTTTTTCGTTTTTTTTTTTTTTTTAAATCTGGAGTTTCAAAGTCGAGATCTGGAGTTTCAAAGTCGAGATCTGGAGTTTCAAAGTCGAGATCTCCAGCTTCCAAAGAATTATGAAAAAGAAATTGAATTTTTTTGAAATCTCGAGTTTCAAAGTCGAGTTTCCAAAAAAATGTATGGAAAACAAAAAAAACTTGATCTCGATTTTGAAACTTGAGATTAAAAAAGAAATAAAAAATGAACAAAAAAATTGACGAAAATTATTATTTTATTATTTTTTCATAATTTTTTGGAAACTCCAGATCTCGTCTTTGAAACACAAGATTTAATTTTTTTGGTTTTCATTCATTTTTTTTTTTTTTTCTCATGTCACTTATCATCTCCTTGAGAAGTGTGTCTGCCAATTTAAATCTAAATCAGAGTACAAATCATGTTTCTAATTATCTATTTTGTAAAATAAAACAAACTTACTGGGTCACAAATCCAAACAGTTCCATGTTTGTTTTAAATGTGCATTTGTGTGGAATGATTCCATATTTCCGCCCTCAGCCTCATCAGCCTCTCGTCTGTCGGCTCATCGTCACTCACTGAGCTGAACATCTTGCAGATCACCTGTCACTCAGACTCTGTGTGTTTCCTGTGACTCTGACAGATGTGGCTGTTGTTATTTCTCTTCTTTCCTTTCTCCCCGGAGGCATTTGAATTGCAGACATTTTCCTGCGAGATTTCGTCAGTTAACATGTGAACAATATTTTCTTCCTCAAGTTAATACATAACAAAGCAATAGCAATGATTCGATGGATCTTATAGGTATAACCCCGTATATGAATAACCCATAGTGACTGCTTATAAAGTGACACGAACAAGGCTTCAGTTCTTATTTATCTTAATCTTCTTCTGAGTTTGTTTACCTCAAACGAAGCATCAAAACTCTCTTGATAGAATTTCCTCCCGCCGAGTGCAATGGATCTGTCACATTAGCCAATTTATTCCTCCGTTAATTCGATTACACTAATCGAAAAATTACTCTTTTTTTTTTTTTTTTTCACAAAATAATGAAAATGTATTCATTGTTATATAAGCACAGTCACAGAAAAAAAAAGATATCACAGTCTTTTATTTTTATTTGACAAGGTGTAATTTTACATTTCTTCAGCGCAGCAATGAAACAATAAAATATAATAAAACAGACGAGGATAAACCAGACAAAGTCAAATCTTAAAATCACCTTCAAATCTGACTGGTGACTAAGACGTGGACGACAGTTCTAGTTTTATTTATTAAAACATAGAGAACTTGAGCTCTGCTACTCTTATGAGGACAATGCTTTGACTTCCATTAGTTTGGACAGCTTAAACAAACCTTTATACCTAATCTTTTTGTTTGTTTAGGAATCACCAAGAATCGTCCAAAAGAGGCAACAAATACAAGTGTATCTACACACACAGAGGCATATTGCAATCTCTAGCCCCTTACCCTTACCTTAACCATCCCAACTAAACGCCTTACGCTAACATAAACCCAATTCTAACACAATAGGCCACATTTTACTTCTACAACTGCACAATACGTTACCCAACTGCGTAACCACGGAGACCCCTCGAGCCTTCATAGTCCTCCGTTGTGGTGCCGGATACGCATTGCAATTTCCCGCCCGATCAGTAGGGGTCGCTACCCAAGGTTGTTTCTTGCTTCTGGCTACAGTGAGCAATGGCGTCTGAGAGAGAACGACTGCTGTTGTTGCGGCTGAATAACATTGAAACACGGATAAATGGACGACTACTAAATGTACCGAGAATGATGGCAGGCCAATTTAACAGTATGTATGTATGTTTAATTGTTGGTCCTCACTCGGCCACAGATACCCAGAAGAACCCACCCACACACACACCTGAAGGATGCAGGGTAATTTATCTTTATCTAAACATAGACCTGCTGGAAACGACGCGTTCAAGGTTCCGTTACATAACCGAGCACCTGTGTGAAGGAGGTCGCCTGCTAAATTACAGCGCTCTCATCCAGCGGACTGTTTTGCATTTGTTAGCACATTGCTGCAATAATTAACACGTGTGCAGTTGTTCACAAACAAATGCAGCGTTAACACCTGTCTCCTGAGGTCAAAGAAAATAAAACAAAACAACAACAACAGCGGCAAAAAGTAAGTGCAAGTATTTCTTTCATGAGAACGAGCTGTAAGTTTTCACAGCGCCTTTCATCCGCGGATGAGCTGTTTTTCGCCGACGATGTTGCCACAGACACGAAAACAAAACTGCAGCCGTCGTGTGAACTCGCTTGAAATTGGTTTGAATGAAACAGTAGGATGGAGGACGTAGCTTCAAGCGTCAGCACTGCTTGCTGCCTTTTTGAGTTTTGGATATCATGCACTTTCAATTTAGGCCAAATCAGAAGATGGAGGATATATATGACCATGGACAACAGAGGAAAAGAGTAAGGGTGAATTCCAATTCCTTGCTTAACCCTCAATCTTAACCCTCAATCTCAAAAATGTGCGCTCCCTCTAGTGCAAGTGCTGTCCCGATTCTTAGAAAAATTAAGTTGAGGGGCAAGTTTAAGGGCTGTATCGCCCTCAATATTGAGATTTTTCGAGACCACCCTTGGAAGCAAGGGCTACCCAGAATGCATTGCTTGTTTTCACATAAGAAAGATGGCGTCGAAAGCAGCGAAGCGAGTGCGATACAAATTAAGTATTTTCTTTGTTAATAGAGATATAAAAATGATGAAAACCATTGTATTATCTTAGTTTAGGCCCATATTATGGATTACTGACATAATTGTTGCGTAACATTTATTTTTATTTTACGATCTTTTGTCAATAGCCGTCCGGTGCGGACACGCGATCGTTTGCTATGGTTTACTTTTCAATAAGCCGTGGTGTGTGGTAACTGTCAGCTGAATATGTCCGTGGTTGTGGTATTTGTATGAGTATCATCTTATGACTAACTGACAACCTAATAACTTGACTGAAATAAAATAATAAATAAATAATTGTGACGTAAATGTGTTCTTCTTCTTCTTCATTTTTGGAGTTGACAGACTGGAAGTAGCTTTCGCGTTATTCTGCCCCCCGCAGTCTAAAGACGTATCTGCATTTAAGGGGTGTCCCATTTCTAAGTGACAAAATAACCCTCAACACTTGGTTTTGAGGGCCAGTTAAGATTAAGGGTTGAGCTTGAGGGTTAAGATTGAGGGTTAAGATAGGAATTGGAATTGGCCCTAACTATATAAAATATTATTTGTTAGGGTTACAGTGGGTACACTCTTAGAAATAAGGGTTCCAAAAGGCTTCTTCTACAAGGGCTGAGGTTCTACCTGGAACCATTTGCTTCTGAAAAACCCTTTCCCTGAAGAAAGGGTTTTAAAGGGGGTTCTTGGTGGAACCCTCCAAAAGGTTCTACCTGGAGCGAAAAAGGGTTCTCCTATGAGAACAAGCCGAAGAACCTTATACGGTTTACATCACCCTGAAAATTGATTTTTGCCACTAATTAACGAACGACAGTGACATTTAGGTATCGTCTCGTCTGACTTTGTGTATATGTTCTTGTTTGGGTAACCGTGATTGGCATGGATATGTTTAGGCCCTCAGGTGGAGAGAGAGATTTATAATGTCTGCGTTCAATGAAGGAGTGAATGACAGCTCTCCGCTAACACTGTGGTAATATGACATGCCTCCCTCTGAGTTCTGTGCGTTCGACTTTAATCCTGATGCCGTGGCGTCAGGACATATTAGACAATGATTGATGGCGTCTTCCAAAAAAAACTGATTGTTGCACTTTACTTTCCCATTCTCTGGGCTTGTACCTGTCAATCCAGATTGTTATTACTGTTTTCTAAAAAAAAAAGTCTTATCATCTGTCTGTCTTTTATCGGAAAACTACTGCTGTGCTTTTCCATGAAATGTTGTAGGAATGGGTCAAAGAAGAAGCCACACAGAGGACGAATGGAATGGACACAGGGTTTGTCTTTTTCACCTTCCTTTAAACCTCCAGTGTATAATTCCCCTAAAATCATTAATAGGATGTCATAAGTGACAAATGGAGTGGGTTAGTACGTTGGTACGCTCTCCCTTTGAGCCCGGACAGCCGCTCTGGAAGAAGCAGATCCAACGATGACAATAATATAACGAGACAATAAGCGAGAATTCAAACTTCTTAGACATTGCAGGAGCCTCATGCCAGCTTTTTATGGCCTCATAAATACCAGCCCTTTAACAAAGCGCGGCGCTGTGCAACACACACATATATATATAAGCACAACGGCACATTAGACGCGAGTAACAACTTCCAGCGCTGCAAAGTCAAACGAAAGGAACCATTAAATAAGAGAACAGTGCTTTCTTTAATTAGGAGTGTGTTGTTGGTGTAAGGCTGGAGGCTCTGCTTGCTGCTGGTGGAGAGAGATAATTGGGGGGGGGGGGGCTCAAATATGTAGAAAATGTAGGAAGAAGAAGAAGAAGGGAGGTTACGATGGGGGGGCTGTGAGGTTTTGGGTAGAAGAAGCCTGTAAAAAGGTGCACAGAGAAATGACCACTGATGCAAATAAACAGTATTTAACAGTCATTATTAGCGATTGGTAAATAGGCAGGAATACATTAAACTCACGCCAAATTGATGAAGTATGCATTTAGTGGCCATGTCTTCCACTTCCTGATGTAGTCCAACTGTTTCATGGAGAACGTCTCTATCGGGGATGTGAATCTTTGGCTGTCTCACGATTCAATTCGATTTCGGATTCTAAGGGTTACGAGTCGATTCAAAATCAATTCTCGATTCAAAAATTGATGCAATGCATAGTGTGTTAAGGCAAATTGTGGCATCAAAACGATCCAGTTATATTAGATAATGTAATTTTTAAATGAACTGACTCCAATGATGTAATCACACAATGGCAAAGTTAACATTAAGTCATTCAAAACAAATAAACCCCTCGTCTCTATCATCTCAAATCAGTCTGGATGTTCTCCCCCAACCGTCTGCTCGCACTCACTTTTCTCTTTAAAGCGGACCTAGACCGGAAGTTCCAATTAACGCTGTTTTTTTAGTGTGTATCTGCGTCATTACCTTGTTTAAGAAGCCCTGAAGGTTCTAAACAAACAGTTCAGCCACTGCTGAGAACGCTGTGTTTTATTGTAATCTCGGGCTCAGCGAGATCTCTGAAAAAACCCGGTCCGGTTATGTAAACAGCGGTTCTCCTGAACAGCAGATCGTCCTGCTCCGGTCACTAGTCTGGGCACATCCGGTTGCGTACATTGAACCGCAGAAGAAGAATAACGTCCGTTGTGGAGGGTCTGCGTCTGACTCTGGGTCAAAGGTCGTCAAAGGGACTGCGGTGGGGAGTCGTGAAGAACTATTTTTAAACACTGTTAAAACAATGTTTTGATAATGAGGAGCAGTGCATCCACCGTTCCAGAGGGGGGAGCTGTGCTTCTGAGAGCGGGTGTGCTGATTATATCTTCTGAAGAAGTCTTCTGGGTGAGAGAGTTGAGTCTGAAATTTCGCGGCTGGGCGACAGTGTCAGAAAAGAGGATTTCTATCGGCTTGTTTACAGCAACTAGGAGGTTTTTGACCATAAAAACAAGTTAATGTATGTAAGTAGACCTCCATAACTAACATATATGTGCAACAGGACCACTCTATGTGAGCTTTAAAACCATCTAAAGTGAGTATTGTGCGTGAAAAGCTCCTGTAACACTCAGGCAAACAATCACACCACACTCAAAGTCACTTTATTCATTCCATTCTTTCCCATTCTGATGCTTGGTTTGGTGCTGATTCCATATTTGCCACAGTATATATAGTTACCGTGGGTTATTTATTTTGACTCACGGAGCTGTTTGCACCAAACTTACAATCATCTTACAATACATCATGGAGCGCATATATCGACAGACGTTTCCTGAATCTCTACCACAGTGGCCTCTGATAACATGTAGTAAAACCACACTATGTAATTGAACAGACAGAGATGCTCTCTGTGCGAACATCTTTATGAACAAATAACGTTGATCATCTTCGTGCATCCGTTTTTAATAACCGACGTCTCCCGCCGCCTCGTTAATTTCCTGCACATCAATAAATCTATTAAAAGCTATAGCGTTGTGACTTTGATGTGATTAACTATTTATTTCTATTTCAATTCCAATAACAGGTCTGTAGTAAGTAGCCGTGTATACGTAAGCAAGATAATGTGTTTGTGTGCAAGTCATTACACTCAAAGAAGTGCTCAAAAATAATCTTTAAAAATCTACAGCCGCAGAAACAACAACAACACTTTGGAGCAAAAAAATAAAGTTCTACAAGTTTTACACAGAAAAATAATCTTATCTGCACTTTTCTGTGCGGCTATAACCACAAGGAAGGAGTTGAGACTCAAGTGACGCATTACGCAGAGACCAGTGAAGCAGTGAGGTTGAAACACTGAAGCGAGCGACTCAGAGGCCATCAGGAAACGCTCAGAACAGAATAGAGAAGGTAAGAATACAGCGGGGGATCATAATCCTGTTGTTTGTCACAGACGAAGAAACTTCGAATCCTAATCCCAGTGAGGAAAAAGAACTGACGGCTCCATGTATGTACAGATACTGAGAGATTGACAATGCTTCCTTGACTTTGGGGCAATTAATATATATGTTTTTTCCCCGTTTTCCTGCTAAATCAGCTCCCGTTGACGCAAGATTAAATGAGCTGAAACATTGGGTCGATATATCTGCAAATGAAGTGTGACACGATCGAGACGCATTTTCAAAATTAAAGCAGCAATCTCAATCTTGGAATATGGAATATATATGTAGCACGTTCATTTTCTGTCCGAGCGCAAGAGAGTTCGGGATGTGAGGATCTAAATGTCATACAACTCAGTTTTTTTTGTTACTTCATGACCTGCAGGTCCGCAAGCTCTCTTTCGGCATGCTAGCCAAGATGCACCATTTGACATCCCGTATATAGTCTACATCCTGGGTGGGTTTTGTCCAAAAATAAACGTGAGTAGCAAAGCAGTTGCTGATATTTAAAGAATTTGTGTTTTGTGTTGTCAAAATTGCAAAGATTAACCCAATTTAATCTAGTGAAGTGTATTAGACACTTTAACACAGCAAAAATGTTACTATAATTCCGTGGGTTCACATGCTCTGTGAACTGGGGTTTACAATGCCCTACAATTAAGTTTTACGACAGATGTCTGTAGATTTTGTCTGAGCAGGTACTGTTCAGATGGATCATCGGTTGACCATAAAGTGGAGGTCTAGGTTAGGCATTGGTCCTGGCATTAGTCCTTTGATGTGCTCCCTTAGAAGAGACTGGAGGTCGAATGGCTAACCAAGGGCATAGGAAGATGTAGGAGGAGCAGGTAACCTTTATTAAGTGTGGCCTTGCTCAGGAGAAGTTAGTGCTTCTTAGGATTTTGGCTGAGGCACTCCCGAGCAACTGCAGAGCTTGGAATTGACACTTGACTTGTTACAGAATAAAGATTTCTTTGTTTGGTAAAATGTCTTGTGTCACGGAGTCTCATTCTACATCATCATCTCATCACCTGGTGTTCTGAACAAGAAGGAAGCCTGACAAAAACGACACTAGCTAGCTTGCTAACTTTGGCTGTGGCTAGCTAGAAAATCCTTTGGACCAAGGCAAAGAGTTAAGGTTGAGTCAAGTGCAGTATTATTGTTTCATTTATCATAAGACGTAACTCAATTTAGATTCTGTGAAGTCAAATATTTTCGATGTGATATCTGGACATCTTTTTTTTTTTTTTTTTTGAGCAACGTTATACTTTCTTCAAGCTGGCTAGTTAGCTAGCGTTGGTGGTGGCTAGCTAGAAAATCATTTGGACCAAGGAAAAGAGTTAAGGTTGAGTCAAGTGCAGTATTATTGTTTCATTTATCATAAGAAGTAACTCAATTTAGATTCTGTGAAGTCAAATATTCATCTTTTTTTTTAAATTTGATCAAGGTTATTCGTTTTCCAGTGCAGTTGTGAGTAGAAAATGTACTTTCCTCTAAAACAATGGGACGCGAGATTATCTCATCAAACCTGACAGGTCCAAAAAAAGCTTATAAGACCATAATCAGTGTATTATATAACCACCATCAAAGTGGCCTTCAATTAATTTCATGTCTTTTTCCAGGCATAATAATGTCTTATAGTACTGAATTCTCAGTGTGCCTTTGCTTATACACAGAATCCTCTAGATTCTGTGAAGCCCATGCAGGCAAAACCTGGAGACAATTTAAAAAAGAACAAAAAAAAAACAGATCCACGGTTCACTAAAGCCTGCTTTGTATTTGTTGTTGTGTGTCAGGCAAAGAGGGTGGAGAGAGACGAGCAGAAAGGATGGGAAAAGTTGCCACAGTGACTGGCTGCAGACCTTATATATCACACAGGAAAGGATTCAAATACAAGCTTTATCTGAGACACAGACACCTATACATTTGACTACTTGCACATACCCTGTTCTGTGTGTGACTTGTCTGTAATGAAACTATAAACTGTGTTTTTTTATATATGGAAACAATATTTGGAGGAAAATAACTGGTCCACTTATCTCTCTGAAGCAGCAGTGAATGAAATTCTTCACATTTTTTATCTATCCAAAGTGCTGTTAAACATCCTCCTACATCATCCCCATTGCACTGCAATATTATTTTCTTTATTTTCAGCTGTTGCTTAAGCCAGCAGAGCACACACACACTGTCACGGTGACTGGACCGAGGGAGAGAGACAGTCCCAAGACGGCACAGAGAGGCTCGCACATAAATAAATAAACAAAAGCGCGACACATAAATAAATAAGTAAAAAATGCCAACAGCGGTGTCAGGACATGCTCTGAGAGACAGCAGCAGCAGCAGCAGCAGCAGCAGCAACACAATCTAATTTCCGATAAACACACAGATTAGGTGGTGGAGACACAGACTCTGTAAATACTCCACACGCCCTTTTCCATGTGGAATAAAGAATAACTTTCACATATCCCGTAATTACGGAGCCCCCGAAGTGACATGAGAAAAAAAAAAATGACGAAAAAAAAAGAAATTGAAATCTCGAGTTTCCAAAAAAAAACAGATTTTTTTTTTTTCATCATTTTTTGGAAACTCGAGATCTTGACTTTTCGAACTCGAAATCTCGAGTTTCCAAAAAAATGTGAGAAATTTTTTTTTTTTTTCATTGTTTTTTTTTCTTCATATTATGGAAACTCCAGATCTCGACTTTCTGAAAAAAAACAAAAAACTTATTTTTTTGGAAACTCGAGATCTTGACTTTGAAACTCACAATCTCGAGTTTCAATCGGATGATTCCGCCAGTCTGAAGGTTTTTTTTCAAACCTTCAGACTTTGAAACTCGCGATCTCGAGTTTCAAAGTCAAGATCTCGAGTTTCCAAAAAAATGTGAAAAAAAAGAAAATGTCAAAAGTTTTTTTCGTAATTTTTTTTTTCCTCATGTCACTTCGGGGGCTCCGTACGTAATAATGAACATGTATATAATTTTTTTGTTTTTGTTTTTTTTAAAATTGTCATATGGTTTGTTATGTCCACAGTAGATGCATATTTAAATGTATTTACACCAGTTTCGGGACCAGAACTATTAAATACACACATACGTGCTGGTTTTGCATTCTTTGTGTGGACAATCAGACATAATGCATCATAATTAATGCCTAAATTTACCCCTGACCCTAAAGTCTGTTAAAGTTGTATGGGGAAGCCAAAATGTGCTCACAAAGATAGGTTTGATAGGACTAATCCTAACCCTGACGTCAACCCTAACTTTATGGGACCTCGATGTTTGTCCCCATAATGTGGTCCCCGCAGTACAGGGAATACAAGTACACACAAAACACACACAAAAGCAAAATATGCTAGAGATGCATTTTTAATGCTCAAGATGTACTAAAAGTAATATTAATTCTAAGATTGTGCAGTAATGAATCATGAGCACAATGAAAGAGGCAAAAATGATGATGTTAAGAGAAAATCACCAGTTGACACATTTTCTTTTGTTGTAATGTGAACATGAGCTTTAGCCTCTCAGTCGTTTTAATGCATTGTAAATGAACAAAAATGTATATCTTCTTCTTCTTCTCGGTCAGAATAACCCAGATTCTGACAGGATCAATTCAAAATGAAGGTGAGAATCTCAACTGCGTCCCCCTCCTCCTCCTCCTCCTCCACCCCCCCCCAAAAAAAGAGGATAAAAGATGGAGGATGAGTGGGAGAGCAGAGGCAGGAGAGACGAGTGGAAGAAGGAAGGACACCTGAGAGAGAGAGCAGTGGCTGGTGAAGGTGTGAAAAATGAGTGAGATATGAGAGATAAGGAGCGATGGGAGTGGGTGAGATTACGGGCAAATGGACAGAGGTGTGTGTGTGTGATGGTGAGGCGACTGCATCTCGACGACAGTCTGAAGAAATCACACTGAATTCATCACTGAAAAAGGTGATTAATCCCAATCCCATTTCCAGTGGTTACTCCGCCCCCTGGAGTTTTCGCGTCTGCTTCACAAAATGCGTTGAAAGGACGAAGAAGAAACGAAGAAAGCTCAGCGTCTATTTTTAAATATTCCACTCTGGTCCTTTGATCAACCTCAACGGTTAAGTGCTTGTTAAAGCAGAACGAGATGCAGAGTAAAGACTGGAATATGAACAAGCACAACAAATGTAAAATGAAGCAGGCAAAGAAGAGGTCTTGGTCTTGGTTTTTCACAAATGTCGATAAAATGTTGTCATGTTTAAATGACCCAAATGTTGTTGGGTCATTTAAACCTGAGAGTCAATGCTTATTATACATAAATGCTCTGCTTTGTGAACACCCAGTTCCACATAATAGTATTTACAGTTTTTAAAAGAAGGTATTCAAAATTGATAACTACAAAAAAAATGAAAATAAAACTGAAATTAGGAAACCCCGAAGTGACATGAGGAAAAAAAGGACACTTTTTTTTTTTTTTTTTAATCTCGAATTTCAAAGTCGAGATCTCGAGTTTCCAAAAAAATATGACATTTTTTTTTTGGGGAAAAAAATATTTTTTTCCATATTTTTTTGGAAGCTCAAGATGTTGGCTTTCCAATAAAACATTTTTTTTAAATGGGTTAGCCCTAACCCTTTGAGGCTTTCAGGGGGCCTCCTTCTAAAATGCCTTCTGTCCCTTTTATAAAGACAGAAGACGCCGTGGTCCAATATTTAAATGAAATAAACTGGCAATCGAGTCTAAAATGGGTGGAATCGCTCGCCGTTCCAGATGCTGGGTTGTTGTTTTTGTGCAATACAATAATTATTAACCATTATACAAAAGGTATAAAGAGAAACTCTTATTGTGAACTCAGATTTGGTGCCAGATTTTACAGCATCCCGTAAGGTAAAGTTGAAGGTAAGTTGAAAATCTAACTTTTTTTAGACGAAAATTCTCCCACAAAACAAAGCAAAACATGAAACTGTAACTGATTTTGTAAAAACTGCAGCTATCCGACCGTTAACTCTCCACATAAATGCACGGTGACACAGGATACGAGTCATTTCCCACACATTTCCCCTCATTTTCACCGCCATAATTACCAGAATGACGTGGTTATTTCACACGAATTCATTCAGAGAAGCGACAGAAGGCATTTTAGAAGGAGGTCACTTCCAGATATTTACGACTTCTGCGCTGTTATTTTACACCAAACCATTGGTGAATGATTACTCCCATTATTCAGCCTGAGATTCATTTAAAATCAGTTTCTTCGTTCGCGTTTTGACACATTACACACGACACCTGAGCAACTTCTCTGCCTCTGGGTGTCAATTAATATTGCAATATATATAATTCATCCATAAATGCAGTCACAATTAAAAATTAACACAATTGTGCTAATTGTGTTAATTTTAATTAACTGTTGTGCTAACAGTTAATTAAAAAATGTGTGTGTCTGACTTTCGGAAGGGACTAGAAAATAAAACAATTATGCAGTGAAAATGTATTTATTGGAGATATAATTGCTGATGACAGCGTTAACTGGTCGTGCCGTCTGCTACAAAAGTCATCAGACTCTCAATAGCTAAAAAATGGCTCTAAAACATCACAACTCATGCTTCCTCCCACGTCGCTGCCTTCTCTTTCTCCCTCTGGCATTATCGTCTTTGTATGGATGTCCTACATTTGCTTCTTCCATTGTTCATCGGCCCATATTCACTCATGGTCTTATACCTCTTACACTTTAAAAAGCTCTCACACACAGTGACCGACTTGCTTCTTTTTCACCTACAAACACACGTGTCAGGCGTCTGCTCCTCTACTTCGTGTCCACGTGCGAGTGTAAAGAGTGAGTGAAGACAGCGTGAAAAGAGAGGAGGTGAAGGGATGAAGATGCAGCACGGAGCGCAGCTGGTTACGCAGTCATGCTCTCCAGTAAAGAGCGTGTACCCAGGAACAGCAGCGGTGTTCGCGAGGCCCTTCAGTCGCCCAGGCATCAAGCGGTCCTAATTTGAAAGGAAACTCATGTTTCAGGACACTGTGCTAAATACAGGGGGGTCTGGGGGGGGTTAGACCCACCCTGATTAACACTCAAGACCCCCTGAAAGCCTCAAAGGCAAAATTTGAGGGGGGTCTAAACTAGGGCTTGGCGATTAATTGAATTTTATTCATGATTTTGATTTTGGCTTCTCACAATCATAAAAACATTATAATGGAAGAAAAACAATTAATGTGCCACATGGCGCGGCATGTATGTAAATTCCTATGCCTAACACCTTGAATGCACCCATGTTGCGTGCATCTGCAGCAAGCATGTAACGTGTGTGATTTTTTTTTTTTTTTAATCTTTTTTTTTTTTCTCAAGTTTCCAAAAAATATGAAAAAAAAATGTTCATATTTTTTTGGAAACTCGAGATCTCGACTTAGAAACTCGAGATCTCGACTTAGAAACTCGAGATTAAAAATAAAAAAAAAAATTGTGTTTTTTTTCCTCATGTCACTTCAGGGGTTCCGTAATTTATTTTGAATTTTATTTAAAGTTGAGTTTTGGTGGTTCAATAAAATAAGATTTGAAATCAATGAATATCGTGTCTATTACACATGA
This sequence comes from Microchirus variegatus, assembly GCF_963457635.1. Classification (NCBI taxonomy): domain Eukaryota; kingdom Metazoa; phylum Chordata; class Actinopteri; order Pleuronectiformes; family Soleidae; genus Microchirus; species Microchirus variegatus. The sequence goes on from NC_139806.1 coordinate 2,105,130, forward strand.
TTTCAATCAGTCAAAAATAATTGTGACTAATATTTTTGCCATAAACGTCCAGCCCTAGTTTAAACATGTTACAGTGTAATTGAAATTATCTATATCTTTTTTAATTTCAGTTTTACATATATGATCTACATACATAATACACCTTGCATGCTTTCTTATCCTTTATAACCAAACAAAATATAAATTATTTTTTTAATTATTATTTTGTATTTTTAATGTTTTAATGAATTGTTTTCCAAATGGCGCTGTGGAAAAGGCCCACACGAGCCCACAGCTGACAGGGAAGATAGCCAATACTGCAGCGTGGCACCTGGGGAGGTGAAACAGTATTGTGCAACAAATGGGAGATGGGAACCCCCCGATTATTAATGGGTATTTTGCACACTGTTTCAGGACTCCCGTGACCTTCTTCGTGCCACCACGTGGAAGACCTAAAACTGAGCAAACCAACAACTGAGAGATGAGAAAGAGACAAGAACAGGATGAAAAACAAACCTGGAGTAAAATGTACTGAGACAAAGTGAGCAGAGAGAGTAATCACATCAGGGGAGGAACTGAGGTGAGTGTCTGTGGGCAGGGAGGACAATCATAGAGGACAGCATGGACAGCGAGTCAAGAAATAAGAACACACACTATGAAATAAACTGTAAAATAAAGCAATAACAAAAAAAAATAAATCTATATATTTAGTCCAATTCTAGCCCAACTGTAACTAAAGCGTCCAAAAGCTGTGTTACTTGAGCTGGTTGAGTAAATTCAAAGCTTCAAATTGAATCCAATCCAACCCAACTTTATTTATAAAGCACTAACAACAACAGCTGAGACAAAGTGCTGTGCATCGGAGAACGTGTGACCTAATAGACCTAAGAACAAACAATAAAACATACAACAAAATAATAAAATACTGTAGAAAATATTTAAAAGAAAACACAAATAAACAGGTCATACAATAAAACTATAAAAAAGATAAAAACCAACGTCTCATACACTCTTAGAAATAAGGGTTCCAAAAGGGTGGTTCTACAAAGGCTGAGGTTCTACCTGGAACCATTTTCTTCTGAAAAACCCTTTCCCGAAAAAGGGTTGGTTCTTGGTAACACTAATGGTTCCAGTAAGAACCATTTTGATCCAGAGAACCCTTTAAAACCCCTTTCCTGAGTAAAAGGTTTTACAAGGGGTCCTGGTGGAACCCTCCAAAAGGGTTCTAGGTGGAACCTTTATAAAAAGGTTCTACCTGTAGCCAAAAAAGGTTCTCCTATGAGGACAAGCTGAAGAACCGTATATGGTTCTACTTAGCACTTTTATTTCTAAGTGTATTGGGTTGAAATCCAAAGGGTAAACATTGATTTTAAGATGCGTTTTGTAAAATCATAGCTGAGAATACACGAGTTACAGCTTTAATTAATTTCCCCCATTTTTACTAACTCATTCAGAAATTGCAGTCTGGTGGAACTTCTGTGGTGTGGTGGGAAAAGCCATCGACTCCTCTGAGAACAAACTTTTTAGATCTGTTAACTGAGAAGCTTTTGGACCCTCATCAACCTTTTGAAGAAAGTGACAGACATCACAGAGAAATATGGAGAACTGGGGAAATTAAATGGTGGGCGAAGCAGAGACTCACTGCGGGGAAACAGCAGGGAACATAGTGCTGTCCATGGTGCTGAAAGCTTGATAGGTCACAGACACTGGATAAATGAACATGACTCATGACAGCTGTTACACTCAAATCATAAGAAGCTGGTGTCAGAGAGGAAATGAAGTTTCTTCCATTAATCAAGTGTGAATATTTCTGTTCTTCCTGTTAAAATGGTGTTTGTTTTTTAAAGCGCTCAAGAGATTGGCATCGTCTTGACTGAAACTCAGCTAAAAGCCTGGGCCCCAAGCAGGTAGGTTGACATGGCGGCCTCTTGTGTGTTTGCCCACGTCCGGGGCCCATGTTACTGAAACCATATGGGATAACATTCCCACTTAGTACCTCAGTATAGCCTGGAGAGTGGGCGTGATCTTAAAGTGGGCAAACACATTTGGGACCACCATGGAACCCATGGATAAACCCATGTGTGACCCTTACTGTCAGGCCAAATATAACCCGTATGGGGCCTACATTGACAGGCCAAGGTGTGTGTGACTGAAGAGATGAGAAAGAATTGTTTAGGAGTTTTTCTCATTCCAGAAGATGCCATTAAAGCTCATTGAAGAAGAAGAAGAAGAAGAAACATATTAGAGATTAAAAGAGGATTCAATACAAATAAAGCTAAGGGGAAAACAGTATAATATGTTTAAAAATTAAAATAATGATGATAAATAAAAAAAAAACCAACAACACTAGACTTTTTAAAATGCTTATAATAAATGTCATTGTGATAAGTGAGTGTAAACAAAGACGTTGCTAAAGTTCTTTTTGCCTTTTGCACATGCATCTGTTTCCTCACCAGAGGGATTCATTATTATTTATAAATAGTGTGATGTAATTAAAGGCATTTTTCATTTGACCCTTTTGTCTTTGCTGTGTGCATTTTGACCTCACCTCCTCCTCAGAGAATCACTGTTGCTGCTCTGTATTATTCTCTCTGACTATTAATGCTGTTTTTGTGCAGCAGTATAATCAGCCCACAAATGAACTCTGCTCAATAAGCTAAGTACAAAACACTTGGGGAAAAAGTCAAATACCTTTTTTTTCGGAAAAAATCCGATACACCTGATGTGCCAGTTTCTCATTGAACTCATTCGACTCCATCCGACTTCCACGCGTTGGCGACGCTGCAGTGGTTTCGCTCCCCACCGTCCACCTTTTTCACCAAACCCTAGTCGAGTGCTCCATCTACTCCTCAATTAAGTCAGCTGGGAAATGGAGCTCAGCCGTTTTTCAATATCAATCCCGAGGTATTTCACCATCCCATATATCAATCCTTCCCCCCCCCAGACGCAGGCATGTTCTGATTGGAATAATCATACTGTGCCCATAATTTACCTTACAAATCAAAATGAGCTCAGGAGTGCGTTGACGCCGCGCTGCCAAAGCCCACTGTTATCCATTGTCACAGCTGAGATCAAGGCTTGATAAAGTGAAGGTCATCCCGACTGTCTGGGGCTATCAGTTACGCCGTAGCAATCAACAAAATCTATTTTCCATCACAGTGGCTGCAGGAGGGAAGATGGATTCTATGCACATAGACAGATATTGATTTGGCAATTTCCAAGGGACAAACAAAATGGTCTCTCAACTGTTTAAATGTTTTTACTTTGCCTCAGAGTGATTCCCGGGCCCCAGTGGGAGTTTCATACAATCTTTAATCAGGAGAAAAACTCTGTGAGACGGGGGCTTCTTCTTCTGTGCGTTTGTTTGTTTGTTTGTTTGTTTGTTTGTTTTTAGAGCGATCCCAGCATCACAGCGCGAAAGGTGAAGAATTCATGTGACAACAAAATGTATTTCTGGAATAACATTTGTGAGGTTTCAAAAGTTTGGCGTCACCTATACAATTTTTTTTTCTGTCTTTTCTATTAAAAGTCACACTTTTATTCATCAAATCAGTGGCAAAATGAATAGAAAATATAGTCAAGGCATTGACAAGACTAGAAATAATGTTTTTTTATTCACTTTGCTTTGGGGAAAGAACCAGCAAAACTGTTTTCAGCTGTGCTAACATCATTGCACAAGGGTTTTCTAATCATCCAATAGCCTTCTAATGCCGTTAGCAAACACAATGTACCATTAGAACACTGGAAATGGGCCTCTATACACCTATATACATATTACATTACAAATCAGACGTTTTCAGCTAGAATAGACGTTTACCACATTAACAATGTATAGAGTGTATTTATGATTCATTTAATGTTAGATTTAGTGCTTTTCCTTCAAAAATAAGGACATTTCTAGGTGAGCCCAAACTTTTGAACGGCAGTGTACATGGATCATTTTCAATAAAAAGCAGCATTGGGATACTGAGCTCACTTCCTGATGATCTACACTAACTTCTAAAAAGTGCGTTTGTTTTCTCGAGGCGGCAAGAACAAGAAGATAGTCAGTTCCGGCCAGGAAGTTTCATACTTCACGAGAAACTAGGGAAACGAGGTTGACGTTTGAGGTTGAATGAGGTCAGGGAATGACTTTTATACTAATTATTGACCAATCACACAATAGTTCGGACACCACAGGAGATGAGAGTTCTGCCCAGATGATGTTTTCAAGAATAAACTGAGGAAAAATACCAAAGCAGGGCTTTAAATGCATCTGTTCTTGGACTTCTTCTTGGAGTTGCTTTTTGGAGTTTGGTTTTTAAAGGTTCTGTTTCCGCCCATTTTACTTCACTCTTTTTACTCATAAAACGTGTTACAATTGACGGAAACACGTGAGCACAAGAGCAGCGCCGGGCTTTTATTTCCTTTGAAAGAGGTGACTTTGACGTCCAAACTTTTGCCAGTTTCATTTCATGTTATAAATGACGACAAAGGTCACCAACTCTGTTTTTATCCTTAGCTGAAATCACAGTGTTTAAAACACGGTGTACTGGAGAAAAGTGAGCAATTCCCTTTGAGAATGGAAGCCCTAAGAGGTGGCAAGTAGAGCGTAAGTAGTTTTTTTCCCTCTTTTGTGTACTGTGTGCAGCAGACATTTGAACCAACAAGTACAGCACGTAGTTTAGGTCCAACAAAACCTTCTCTCATTAGTTCTTTCTTGTTTATTGTATCTCAGATCCACCATCTAATGATCAGTGGACACAGACCCAGCTCCTCTCTCTCTCTCCACCTCACTGCAAATGCATCAACGCCTCTCAAACACCAGCTAAGGGAATTTAGAAACAGGAGCAGGAGTTTTCATTTTAGCAGTGGTCAAAGTGAATAAATCAATCATATTTAACAACAGCTCCCGTGCTGTTAGATTTAAGAACGATTTTAGAGCTCCAAAACACAAAAGTCAAGTATAATCAACACGAGGAGGAGAGAGGTGACTGTCGCAGTTCCTCTGTGAGGGTTGAACATCAAACTAGCGAAAGAGTGGAGAGGAAGACGCAGTCGTTTAAGTGAGCAAGCAATCAGTGGTGATCGGGAACAGGTGTGAACACGAAGAGCCATTACCAGGACGTGAATCAAAGATGTTGTAAACTGGAAAATGGACCGAGCTTCAGTGTTAATGGGGAAAAGTCTTTATGATAATGGCTCCGTTCACTTTCCACCTTTAATGCGACACAGTGAGTGGTCCGCCATATGATATGTGAGTTGTTGTATTTGTGGCTTTGTGACAGTCCCCACAGGGTTTTTTTTTTTCGGGGGGGGGGGGGGGTTGAGACCTGGTTTTAGGGTGAGAATTAGGCTTAGAATGGGGTTTAGGTTTCAGGAGACCACTTATGCAAAGCTGTTTGCGATCCTTTCCACCTTGTTATCATTTTGTCAACCCCGTACAGAGCCCTGTGTTTATATATTGGTCTGTAAGTGCACGTCTTTGAACAAAGTTCTCTCAGGCAGTTCACATGGTAACCGTGACACAGGAATTTCATTTGCTGCTCTATTTTTTTTTTTTGTTAAAGTTCATTCCATTCTGCTTCCCCTGCCATTAGTGACCTCACATCACTATCACTACATTGACTACATTTGAAATTAAACCCAGTAGAAATAGCGAACAATATTGCATTTGTTTGGCTGTAGCTACTCTCTGTGATTATTTCTAAATAATGACATTCCCATAGACCACATCAAAGTCTACCTCGTCTAAAATCCTTGTCCAAAACTGGTGGAACAACTGGTGTATAGTTAACGCATCAACGTCAATGCACGACAATGTGTGACAGCGCTACAATTCTCCTCTCACTCAAACTCAAGTCATTTCCTCAGCACATATATTTAGGGGGCTTTTAATGGCTGTTACAAAAAAATGTTGTAATAGCCATTCTGTGTTTGTGTAGCTTTGACATTTCAAAAGTGTTCTCTCGATTTTTAAAAGTGAAGAAAGCAAAGTATCGAAAAAATTGACGGATTTGATTTTGAAATCAAAGCATCAGATCACGATGTTGATTTTTAATATATATTTTTTTTATTAAGTATCATGAATCAAAAGACGATGTAAACATACAGAACCTCAGGCACTTTTGAGGAGCTATCAAGTTTACCATGTCATGCAGCTGTCGCTAGATTCTCCGCTCTCTAGCCCGACTGGCACTGCCGTCAACAACTACCTCACATGGACTGTTTTCAAAAATAAAAAACGTCCGAACCTGTCGTTCTAGTCGGTGCCTGTCACAGTAAAAAAAAAACAAGAACACGTCTAAAAAAAAAAGTATTTACCGCTCTTCAAAGTCAGCTCTCTTTCGACAGAGGAGACGGCTGTCTGTCCAGGATGCCAGCTAACGTTTTAAACGGCTGTCCCCAGTCACGGAGGGACGGCAAATCCCCCGAACTGTCAACCACCAACGTTTCCTCTATGGAGCTGAGCGAGCCGGCCACGGAGCCGTCGCCCTCGTAGGCATAGGTCACGAGCGAGTCAAAGGGCGCGGCGGAGGCGTATCCTTTCTGGCTCTCCTCCAGCCGGTGCTCGATGAACTCCTTGATCATTTCGGCGTCGCCGTCGCTCACTCTGCCGCGGGAGGAAGCGAGCGAGGCCTTTTTCTTCACGGCGACAACAACGCTGGCCGTTTGACGGTGGATGTCCGGCGACCTGACGTCGTCGCGGCGGCCTCCGGTGAGATGCAGCAAAACACCGTCGCCATAGCTGCCAGCGTCCTTTTTTTTGTTGCCGGTACTGCTGCTGCGGGCGCCGGCGTGCTGCGTGTGCGTGCTGCGCAGCGTGCCCATGTCGAAGGCGTGCGTGTCCGCCTCGCCGCCGCCCTCGTCGTCGTAGTGGATCACGTTGTCGCGTATGTCCTCCTTGGACGTCATCAGGGTGTCCTTCTCTTTGCGGCGCCGCTGGCTCATGTACAAACCCGCCATGACTGCACAAACAAAGACAAAGACAATGAAGCGATCCAGTTAGTCGAGGTTCAAACACTTTTTCCACAACTTTCCTAAAACTGCTTCTCCGCCACGTATTTCACGAGGTGATGGATCGCAGCGAAAGTTTCCCGATGGCAGCATCTAATGGGGTTACGCTTCACTCCCAGGTCAGACCCAGAGTAATTTGCTCTGCTCTCAGCTGGGAGTCGACATGTGAGAAGGGATACAAACTGCCAAAAACTGAGCACGAGTCGCTTTGAAGATAACGAGAAGAAGGAAGCCCCCGCTGCTCCCCCCAAATCTCGCATCGCGTCTTACGGGCACAAAACCTTGATTTCGCGTCCTTGATTTCGCGTCCTTGACTTCTCTCTAAACTTCTAACCGTGTTTGTGTATCCGTCAAAGCAAAGCTCCTCCTACTTTCTGACACTGACACACTGCCCTACAAATAATGTAAATGGCTGCTTTGTGATTGTTGTTGTTATTTTATCTATTGAATTTTCAAGGGGTCCTTGAACATTGAATGCGATGCTTGTGCGATGGTGACTCAGGGTTAGCAACGTAACGAGTATATTTTCTCTCCATCTCTGTACCTTCTTATGCAATTTAGACCAATTTTATTTTCTACCTTCATGTCAATAAAATGACGAGAAAAGGTCACACGCACTCAGTTTTTATCCTGAGCTGAAATCACAAGTGACTAAAACGTGGTCTACAGGAGTGAAAAAGTGGGCTCCTCTCTGTGAGAATGGAAGCCCTCAGAGGTGGTAAATAGACCTTACGGGCACAAGACATTGATTGCGCTCGCGTCCTTGACTTCGCTCTAGACTTCTAACCGTGTTTGTTTATGTTTATCCGTCAAAGCAAAGCTCCTCCTACTTCCTGACACTGACACACTGCCCTACAAATAATGTAAATAGCTGCTTTGCGGGATGCAGAACGTATCGATTACCTGACGCCTCAGCAATCCGTGTAGTTGTTCTCTCTCTCCACGGAGCAACAACACGCTTGCCAAATGATAGATTGTTGTTGTTATTGTATGTATTGGTTTAAACCTTAGTTTTCAAGGTGGTCCATGAACATTGAATGTGACGCCTGTGCTATGGTGACTCAGGGTTAGCAGTGTAACGAGTATGTTTTCTCTCCATCTCTATACCTTCTTATATAATTTCAACCAATTTTTTGTTCTACCTTTGTGTCAATAAAATGACGAGAAAAGGTCACACACACTCAGTTTTTTTATCCTGAGCTGAAAAGTGACTAAAACGCGGTCTACAGGAGAAAAGTGGGCTCCTCTCTGTGAGAGGTGGTAAGTAGACCTTAAGTTGTTGGTTTTATTCTCTCTTTTGTGTACTGTGTGCAGCAGGCATTTGAATCAACAAGTACAGCAAGTAGTTAAGGTCCAACAAAACCTTCAACTTAAGCGACCACATACAGTCGGTCATTCAGATCCACTCATTTCAGTGCATCTAGGGAAAAATGGCTGACTGAAATACAGGCGTGAACAAAGTAATTAAGGAAATGCTCCAACACGCTATGAAAAGTGTAAAACAATTGTAGATCATAATAAACTAAGTTTGTTCTTCTCTGTTTCAACGCTGTAATCTCTTCACTTTGCAGGTAATAGATGGTTAACAAGCGCCGGCTGTGAAATCTCTACTGCACACAACAGTGTGACGCTCGAGCGATGTCTCGAATGCATCCACAACAATGTTTGACATCAGCAGAGCAGATGAAATGATCATAATAATTAGAATAATAGCAGATTCAATCAAGGCACTGCTGCTTTTCTTCAGTGCAAATGAAGCCCTGCTCCTCCAGTTTTGATCGGCAAATGTTTTTTGTCTTTGCGTTCTGCGATGGAATCAATGGAAGCAGGGAAACAAACGAGCAAAGCTGTGAACAGTGAGTTTAAACCGAGGCTTCCTCTGTCTGCACGGCTAATGTCAGCACTGCTGCTGCTGCTGCTGCTGCTGTTAGAGCCGTCGAAAACGCAGATGTGACATAAATCTTCATTACATTTTGTCTCGATTTCTGCTTCACAACTTCACTGACATTATGTGAGGATGAGGAGTTGAGACTAGAAGAGCCTCAGCTGGTCAAACGCGGTGCTTTTACCCTTATAGTATAGCCATATGACGACATTCACAAGACTAAATATAAGGGCCCCCATGACCCTTTAACACCAAATGTAGCGTAACTGTATTATTACGCAACGGTTTGTGCTATCGGAAATTTATTTTAAAAGTTGGTTATTACAGTAATTTCACTTGCGCTGTTGAGGAAAGCCGGCGAATCAGCATCTCTGTCGCCAGAAATTCAACACGCCAAATCTGGTGTTCATGTACAACGACAACTTTTTGTTTTTCTTCTATTTCAACATACAGTAAAAATTGTAAAAAGCCATATTTTGGCCCCTTTTATGGTTAAAATAACCACACAAACATTGAGGCTTAGGTGTTAAAGGAGTCATGGTTGTGGTATTAAAAAGCTTTGGCGCCAACAAAAGATGTTACAGGACATAGTTTGATCATAGTTGATATTTTGAGCCACTCACCACTACAAATAAAGACCCTTTTTTTATTTAATTGTGGCATCTCAGATCCTGACAGAGTGTGACCTTGCTCAGCACTGATCCCATCACAGACTAAAAATGATCCCAGTGTCATCATCTGGCAACGATATTACACATTTTTTGCTCAGCAAATCTGTTTCACACTACAGTAATTATATCAGAGTGTTAACACAGTGCTGCTTTCCATGCAAGCATATAGGACTGTTAGCATGAATTTAAAAGAAACAACAGTCAAATATCTTAATTTTGTGAGTTTTTATATATATATATATATATCCATATATATCCATATATTATCCATCGCCTCACACCAGATGCTTTTTATTGGAAAGCCAAATGAGGCAACATCAGTGTCCAGAGAAAGAAAAACAACAACCTCCCCGGGGAAACTTAACAAGGTCATAGGGCTGGGCTAATGGGGGCTGCTGATATGCACATGGAGTATATTGATATTTCAGCATGCATGTTCAGCTCTTTGAGAGACTAAATAGGAGGTGGGGACGTGGTGTCTGCTGCTGCAGGAAGTCGAAGTGTAGGGCACAAGAGTCACCAGGAGTGATAGCAGAGGCATTGCAGTCAGAGTCAGAGTCAGGGGGGGATTTTAAATGCAAAGTCCTCGCATTTAAAATCCGCCCCTGACTCTGACTCTGATAGTCTGCAATTTGTCGGTGGAAATAGCCGTCCTCCGTTAAGCCGCGTGTTGTTTATCGGCTTCCCGTTCTGAATCAGGTGAAAGCCAGTGTTCTGACTGTTAGTTAGTTAGTTTCACGAGACGCGTGAAATGAACACCGAATTTACAACACAGGGACAAAACAAAACAATCAAATAAACGCTGTGGTGCGGTTGCGTATTGTGTCGAAACTGGACATGGATGAATTAAGTTTGGTGAGAAGAGAAGCGCAGACGACAGGATTTGGAAATCTTTGCAGGGCTGTTTTGAAACTAAAAGCCACTTTCTGACAAACAAAAAAGGCAAAAAAATATAGCAACATCTGAACCAAAAGAGAGATTTTATTCTCCCTTTTTATCTCTTTATTCTATCTCCGCCTTAACTCTGCCAACACATATGAGCTCCCAGTAAATAGGAGAAGGATGGCGGTAATGAGTATACATTGAGGATACTGTGTCTCTTAAGGGAGGTGCAGTACACAAGTGTCCACACGCTGTATCATCGCTGTTATTTTGCACAAAAGTAAAACCACTCTCTGGTGTATTAGAGAGGGACATAGTGTATTCCCACTGCGTCTGGGAGCACAGGCCAATTTCAAGATTCTGGGCCAAAATTGCACGGGAAATTATATTTTTTAAAACAAAAGCTTCTTTCTAAAGATCCTCGGCTACTGCCGGCCGAGATCTGCTTACAGACTTTGCATTTTACTGTAAATTGGATCATTAAAGAGTTTCCCCCAAGTATTAATACAGTATGTGATATTTACCACCCTATAAGTCATAAAACTAAGCGTGTAACGGTTCTGAACCAAAACCAAAAACCTCGCTTCAAAGGACTTCGGTTCAGAAACTCATTCTATCGGTTTGCTCAGAATAACTTTCCGAACCTCGGTTGCGCTCGTCGTCTTGTGTCTCACGGGAAGCCAATGTGTGCTTCTTTTGCATTACTTCTCCAAACAATGTCAAACTCGCACTGCACTTACTCATGTCTGTAAAATTTTCACTAAGTACTGGAGCTCCACACCCAGGCTTCCACAGACACTTACCCGCCCCGGGGGGGCCCCAGACCAGCCACAGACACCGCCACACACCGCTCCTAAACCCTGGAAGTCAACCCTAACCCTATTTCTTTTACAATTTTATGCCATTTTCCAGCTTTTTCACAAAGGCCTCCACCCAGCCCTTACCCTGACTCTGCCTCTCCGATAACTCTGGGCCCTCCCTCAAACTCACTGTTAAGCCCACCCTCGACTATCTTTACCCTAACCCTGCCCTGGATCCACCTCCGTGCCGCTGGTAATGCTGAGAAGACCCAGGCCTAAGCCTACCCCTAACCCTGCCCACTGCAGCCCCCAATGTTCAAGATCTGGTCACCTTTTCTAGATAGAACTTCCTACTCCTTCCTACCTTTTACTGAATGGAAGAACCCTCTTAGAACGTTCAGGGATGAAATTACCAAATCCTTTCACATGCTTAATCAAAACATGGCATGAACAATCTTCATGCCTCAATAAAATCATCCACTTAATAAAAGCTCACAATCTATTTTATTTCAGTCTCTTTCAGAACAGTTTTATGTCCTCATCCGTCACAATAAACAACGCTGACATACGTTTCATGATATTTTTTTAAAGCAGAAGATGGAGATGGAGAGTATATAATTGTCAGCCATCTGGATTCTGTGATATGAGATTAACAAGCTGTTTAACATTACGACAGCTTGGCTCCTCAGCCCCTCAGAGACGTCCTGTGTTCCTACCTAACTGTATACGGAAGAAACTGACGCTGCTTTATCCAGGGTTTTTACGAGATTTAATCAGTCGCTGTGTTTGTTTTGTGGGGAGGAGGAGCAGGAGGAGGAAACGGCTGCTGGGGGGTAATTCAGGAATCCTGAACAGGAGAAGCTGTCAACAGCGATCCCGACAAGCCCCAAGATCCCACACAACAGCAATACCATCGTAATATTTGATCCAATATTGCTGATTATATATAATGTCTGGCCCCGTCCTTGTGTGGCCTCACAGCTTCTCATGAAAGAGTCAAATATGACATGTGCTCTATACATTTATCCAAGCCTACATCATCTATCAAGCTCCTGTATTGCTGATGGAGGAATTTGCTGCTGCAGCTGCTTTCTTCCCCATTCAGAGCCCAGTGGAAGGAAACAGGGAGGGCTAACATGCTCAGGAAATGGTGTGGAAAATACAGCGTCCAGGCGTGTGTGGTCTTACTACAGCTCAGCCAACAGGTCAACCAGTGGTTTTTAATTAACACGCAAACAGGCCAAAAAGGCCTGGCTCTGTGTTTGCACCAAACTGGATTCAAATGTTTAGTTTTTATCATTAAATTGCTTACAAAGTCAATGCAAAGTGATGGTGAAACAAAAGTAGCTGCCCACTCAAGAGTAGTACTAAGTTAACGAGACTTTGGGTGAATTCCAATTCCTATCTTAACCCTCAATCTCAAAAATGCGCGCTCCCTCTAGTGCAAGTGCTGTCCCGATTTTCAGAAAAAACCCTTTCCAGAAGAAAGGATTTTACAAGGGTTCTTGATAACACTAAGGGTTCCAGGTGGGAGCTTTCTAAAAAGGTTCTACCTGTAGCCAAAGAAGGGTTCTCCTATGATGACAAGCCGAAGAACCTTATATGGTTCTACTTAGCACTTTTATTTTTAAGAGTGTAGGTCTAGTTGTCTAATTACGCGTACACATCCCTTACTAACCCACATTAAAAGCATGGTACAGAAGTATAACCCATAGGAAGCCAATCCTTTCCTCCACTCTCTGCTTCACCTGTCCATCACAGCGTTGACGCGTTGTCATTTCTGTTCAAACAAAGTCAGAACTGAAGAAAGCTCAAGCAAGGTCGGACAACTTCGAAACGACTGAGCGACTCCACAGACACGTTGTTCTGTGATATATAACAACCACTAACACAGCTTCCCCCCCCCCACCAATCTCAAAAAGCCCATGTGTGTCACTGTTCTTTATCCTTGGACCGTTACATAACTCCAATATCTGCCACTGAAAAGCTGCAGCTGCTTTAGAGGAGACCGCTAAAAGGCAGACGCTACCGAGAAATAAAGACGATCCGTGAGGATTTATTTCTTAAAGTTCTGACACAAAACCAAAAAAAGGTGAATATATCTGATGTTTTCAGAGCTGCCTGTCAAATTATTGTCGGTCATACTTAGTTTTACTCGGAGCGTGGGGAGAAAAATGATGTGTAATTGCTTTAGTCATATATATATACAGGAATAATGGGCAGCTTTACCATCTGAGAAGATAAAGAGCCTCATCCACAACTACCACAAAAGCCCTCAAGATGTCATTGGTGTTAAAGGGGGAAATGCATGGTATGCAAACTTTCAAACAGGGTCATTTGGGTAGTTTAAGTTGTCATTGTGATTTAAAAAGAGTAAACACAGTTGTTTGACAATAAATGGCTCGAGCCAACCACTAACCATGGGTGAAAGAAGAGTCATTCAAATTCTCTATCTCTAAGAAATCATAAATTCTGTGAGGGTATGTAAACGTATGAGCACAACACTAACCACACTCTTAGAAATGAAAGTGCTGAGTAGAACCATATAAGGTTCTTTAGCTAGTCCTCATAGAAGGGTTCCACCAAGAACCCTTTTAAAACCCTTTATTCAGGAAAGGGGTTTTAAAAGGTTCTCTGGATCAAAATGGTTCTTACTGGAACCATTAGTGTTACCAAGAACCCTTGAAAAAACTATTTTTTCGGGAAAGCGTTTTTCAGAAGCAAATGGTTCCAGGTAGATCCTCAGCCCTTGTAGAATAACCCTTTTGGAACCCTTATTTCTAAGAGTGTAGGTGATGTTTTCCTTTATTGGACAGGACGGTGAAGTGTGGAATGGGTCTGAGACACAGCAAAGGACTTCAGGTGGTGGACTCCTGGAAACCTGGGTCAATTTGCAATCTTAACCGTAACCAGTTCACCAAATCTTAACCCTACACTGATGCACTTCCTCAGAAATGAGCCTCTTTGTCATTAGAACCAGGTTCTGGTCCTCAGGGACTCCTGTCCTGCACGTTATAGGTGTTTTCTTATTCACCTGATTCAAACGAAGGGCTCGTTATCAGGCTTTGGCAGAGTTCGATGACGACCTGAATCAGGTGTCTCAAAGTCCCTGAGGACCAGCATTTGGTGAAACACTGTTCCCGCCATTTTCTGACGATGTCGAAATGACTGTTTGTGGACCGTTTCCAGTTTGCTCTTCATACAAAACCAGCAGCAGGAAAAATTGCTTTTTTTTAATTCCCAGTAGGGACAGTGAGGCATTTCCACTCCTCAATATTCCACTGATAAACACTTAATCGGGTCAATTTTGTTGTGAAACAAATCACTGCTGCACTCGCTGCATCCACACACTTGCTGGCTTTTGTTGTGTCTGTGTATCTCTACCCAGTTGCTTGTTAATGTTATTTCTGGCATCATTTCTTCAGCAGCTCACGCGCTCGTTGCTGTGCTGTTTTCTGCCCTCAAGGTAGCAGCAGCTAAAAGGAAGTTAATAAAACAGTAGGGGATGCCAAGTCAAAGACTGTTCCCCAGAGAGTTCCCCACAGAGCTCCACCATTGTTCGGGGCTTTTTCACCAGCACACATAGCTGCAACTGCCTTTTCTATCTAGATATCCAGATAGTAACACTTATTAAATTAACATGAAGGCAGGTTTTTTTTTTTTATGTCCCTGGTCTTTTTCAAAAGGGTCGTTTTTTTCGCCACCGCCGTCGTGATTTATGTGGAAACAAAAATGTCTCTCTCTGTCGAGCAGGAGGAAGGAGTAGATGTTATGTGTGCTAGCAGCGATTAGCCGGCCCTGCCCGTCCCCTTTCTTTATGTCCTCTTTCAGTTTCCCTTCCTCTCCACAGAGGACACCAATAAAGAAGGCACAAAGCCCCGAGGAGGCGACGGTTCTTCACTGACATGACATCAGTCAGTCCACACACACACACACACACACACACACACACACACACACACACACACACACACACACACACACACACACACACACACACACACACACACACATGGATAAGGAGAGATGTGGGACCAGGATAAAGAGCTGCTTTCACACTTGCACTCTTTCATTTCTGCTTCCTGTGCAATGCAGCACTCTCTCTCTCTCACACACACACACACACACACACACACACACACACACACACACACACACACACACACACACACACACACACAAACACATACATATGCACAGGTGCATGTGGGTTAACTCCCTGCAACAGAGTCAGAAATGAAATGACACAATGGAAGGAGGTGCAATTTAAGTACATGAGTAGTCAGACTCAGAGTGAGCTCTTGTAGGATAATTATTAGAAGTGTGTCACTGGCTGATGGCTCCCTCTAGTGTTACGACATATGCATACACATATTCCAGTCAGCAGCTCTAGGCCACATAAAAATAAGAATTCAGATCGTGCTGTGTCTGAACTCTAGAAACTATAAACCCTATTAATCATAGCGTAATTAAAAGAAAGAGGTGGAGACAATGCCAGAAGACTTCACACATTAGTTGTTTTGTGGTTAAATAAAATAAAATAAAATAAAACAAAATACAAAGTGGACTTATGTGAGGGTCGATATGTTTGTTAAATTTTAGCAGACATTATTCATTTTTGGACACACATCTTCACCATTAACTAGGTGCTTACTAACATATATAAGTAGCATACTAGCCCTTTATTACTAATCATTAAGCACATATTAACACCTTATTCTACATAACCTTATTCTAACCTCTATTACGACATGAAGGTGTTAATACATGCTCAATACTTCACCCTTACCCTATTTTTTAATCCACATGTAATCGATTTGGTTGATCTGATTCTTGCAGATGCATCTCAGTCAACTCGTTGTCTTTCAAATCCCTAAACTAATGAGACACCAGCACAACAACACTGCAATAATACAGAGAACCTGCACCAGTCTCCTCCTGTTATTGTTTTTCCCTGATGCCACAAAGGAGTTCTGCAACCTTCAACCTGACAGGGTGATGTTCAAGCCACCATTTTCTCCTACAAACACACTGGGTACAGACACACTGATACCAACGTGTGTGGGTTTGGTCTGGAGCTTACCGATGAGCAGAACCACACACAGCAGAATGGCCATCAGAGCTCCGGTGCTGAGGCCCACGGGCAGAAAGATGGCCTCCGCCGAGCAGGTGAGCAGCGAGCCCCTCGTTGCGCACGAGCACACGCGGATTGTGAGCGTGGCTGTGCTGCTCTGAGCCGGGTAACCGCTGTCCTCCACCACGACGGGGAGAGCGTAGACGTCCTGCAGGCGGCGCTTGAAGCCCGAGCGCCTCGTCACGATGCCGGCGGTATTGTCTGGAAGCAACAGAGGAGGAGGTTGAGTTACATATATATATATATATACAGTATTGTGGGTCCTAAAACCATAAACTTTGTGTTTGAATGAAGGTTGTTCGATCGCTGTGAATCATTCCTAGTTTGGGTGTGGTGATCTGCACATTCTAGAGCTTTTGTTGTTTTTTCGGCCAATCAGCTGACGGAGAATACACATGGCTACTTAATATGCACGCACAGAGAGAGAGAGGGAGGGGGGGAGAGAGAGTGTGTGGAACTTTCCAGCAGTTATTGAGCGTGTGCGGTGTGAAAGCTGATTGTCATCAAATCAGTCGTCACCAAAGCTTTGTTGAACAAAGGAAGGCAAAGAAAACATTCATATATATTATATATTATACATATATGTGTATATATATAAATACCTCAAAGTCATATTATGTGTTATAATTAGAATATGTTATGATTATCATATTTATGTCTCTGTAAATTTTTTCTTCTTCTTCTTCTTCCAGACAATAAAAGTAGCTTTAAACCTAAAGGTCAACATTTCCCCAAAGTCTCCCACACTTTCTTTCTTTCTGTGTTACTTCAGTGTCAGACTCCCAGCAGGCATCACAACCTCGTTTTCTGTTCTCTGTCTTTTTTTTTTTGTAAGGTTATTTCGATTTCAAGGTGTGTGCTGTTAACAGATTCTATTTACAAGGTTTGGAAGGTATTTGTTTTAAAATGACATTATACTCACACGGCGGATAAGCGTGGCACGCACGTGTGATTATGATACATTCAACTGTTCAATGAAAAGCGTATTCTATAAAGGCAGGGGAATCGAAGGTGAGGAAATGCCCTTGGTAATCATTTCCAATGAATATGACAAAAACGGTGCTTTCATGCTAATGTCTGTGAGAGATTGAAAAAGAAACATGAGTCGGATCAGAGCTGATTTAATATAGATATATATGTTTAACTGATGGCTGCATCACCCGTGCTTCAGTGACATAGACATCCAGCAAGAACATGCAAGTTCAGGGTGAGTTTTGGTTTGAAAATCTCTCTCTTTGTGAGTGTGTATGTGTGTGTGTGTGTGTTTGTGAATGAACTCTCCAGGACCTCGTCTTGCATAATCACCTACAGAGTGAGGACCAGGAGTCCTCGCGAGGACGCAAACCTGGTTCCAAAGAGGCGCAACCTAATTTCTAAGGAACTGGCTCAATTTATGGCTAAGATTTGAATCAGGCTTAGATTGAGGTTAGGATTAAGCATTAACTGGGGGTTAGGTTATGATTTAGGGTCAGTGCAGAGGCCTTAAAAGGATAGCTGTGCAAACCTGCGTGTGTGTGTGTCAGAAAAAAGATATGTTCTCCCATTGCTCGACAGTGATGGAGCTTGACAAGGTAGAGACCATTAAGGCACCTTGTCCCCCCCCCCCCACACTCTAGTTCCCTGTGTGGCTGCAGGTCCTCGTGTCTGACTCGATCAGACGTGATGTTGATCATATACAGGTGCAAATATATACCAGCACAAAACGGTGAGGTGTTGCGTTGGGAGAGCAGTAAGTAAAGGACTTACTGTACTGTCTGTCACACGGTTACATGTCGCCCCCTACTGGTGGAGATGCAAACTAATCTCCTAATGCACCATGTCCTGCCTGATGGACAAGATACTGTTTTTTTTAAAAAAAGGGACCAGAGTCTGTGTTACTATTTCATTTATTTTCATTTATTATTTGTGTTGTTCTGACTCCAAATTTGGGGGCTTTATTTCTGTTATTTACCCACACAATGAACACGTGCACATTTATATCGGGAGCCAGGTCATGTTTACCGACGCCAGCCTTTTGAACTCACTGTTTTTACAGTATAGCCCGTGATGGTCAAACTAATCATCTTTGGAGGTTTGATGCAAACTGAAGGCTACTATGGTGATACAGTTGTGTCTTGTCACTCACACAAAATAGATTTGAGAGCAAAAGAGAATCGGTTGCAAGCTTGCAAGTTCAAACGTTTTGCTTGCAAATTCAAAAAAATTAGCTTGTGACGAGGTGTGTGCTCGCAACTCCAAATGGGCGGGGCCTACACTGATCGATGAGAGAAGAGTTTCTATTGGTAAACTTGAAGTCGCGAGCAAAACTTTTGAACTCGCAAGCTTGCAACTTATTCTCTTTTGCTCTCAAAATGTATTTATGTATTGCTTGCAAATCTGTCTTTTTTTGCTCTCAAATCTCTTTTTTTGGGTGCAAATCTATTTTGTGTGAGTGTATAATAAAGACACAAGTCTATCTCCAGTACACTTGGAAGGAGGTTCAGAGAAACATCATCAGGTTTCCTCCCACAATCTAAAGAGGTGACACCGGTCGTGTGAAACTGTAACGTGGACTCCAAACTTTATAAAACTATAGAGCAAAAATATCATAGAATCAAACCCAAACAGCAGCAGCAGAGCCAATGCTCCAATGCTCTGCAGGAATCACGGTCAGAGCTTTTAAATGTGCAATTACTAACTTTGGCATCTTGGGGGCAGTGCAAAACCAGTTTTGAAAACAAGACGTGATGTCAAACCTGGAAGAGAAGTGTTGCTCATTTATATATGACGCTGTAAATGTTCCTTCCCCACTCCAAAGGGAAATATGTACCTAATATACACTACAGCAGTCTTATTGTTTGGTGTTCAATAGAGCTGCAACTAACGATTAATAATCGATTACTCGTGTTCAAAGCTATGAGAAACAAACTAAGACAGAGAGGTTTTGGGGAAAAGAATGAGCTTGAAACACTGACAGTTTAAACCCCAATCTTCCCCCTTTTTTTTAAACGTACTTCCAAAATCTCGAACGGTGAAGTTTCGGTTGCGCAGCTCCCTCGGGACCTTGAAGAAGAACCTCTGACCAACAGGAGGAAGATCCCTGTCTACGGCGCTCACCATCTGGATCACCTGGTCAGGGAAGGAGCCAGCCAAGAGAGAACAATTAATCGGGGGGGGGGGGACGGTAACTCCAGCCTGGAGGTGCATGTTTTTAATAGTGATGTGTGCCAAACCACTAGATTCAAGATTCAAGATGCTTTATTTATCCCGAGGGAAAAATAAATCCACTGTATTTCCCAGTAAATATGGAACACAATAAGATGTTTAAACCGAGTTTACCTGTCCGACCTTGGAGTTCTCACACACGAATGACTCTGAAGGAACAGCCAACTCTGGAGGGAACTCGTTCACGTCCAGGATGTTGACGGTCACCGACACTTTGTTGGAAAGCAGCGGGTTGCCTGTGTTGAAAATCCATGGTTAAGGATGTGAGGTGGAACCATTCATAGGAAGACTGAAGAAGCATCATTTATTTTTGATAACACTAGTGCAGTGCCTGTAGGAAGTATGTATTCCTGTAGTGGGAGCTGAAGAAGATTTTTCAGTTATGGTAATGCATGATAAGGAAGGTAAAGGCTAACATAATACAAACACTGTGCAACCTCATTGTGCAACCTCGCAATGGAAATATTAAAATTTTCGGTTAGCATTAGCCAGCTAGATGTTGTGACTGTCAGCCATGCCACAGGTTGCACAGTGTTTGTATTATGTTATCCCTATAGCTAATGCTAATCGTAGCCTCGCTAGATTACCTTTGGAAACAATTTTGCCAAGTGAGCTGCAAAGTAGTAGCATGCTAATGCTAAATAAATATGTGCTCGCGTATTGGTGAATGGACACCGACCTCGTCATTTCAGTATGACACCATGTTCTGCGGTGAACCGTGTGAAAATGTCAACATCTTCACTCCCACCTCCCCGCGCCAGACAGCGCAGCCACTGCTGATGAACCGCTGCCTGCCTGGTGTAGTGTGATCAGTAAATCAGTAAATCTTAGGGCGATCTGACCAACAGTCAGCGAGATAAGCCTGTCACAACTTGCTTTATAGATAGATGTCTGATGTCTCTCTTATTTTACACATATTTCCATTTAAATGTAAAAGTCAACTGCAGTGCAGAGACAAATACTTGAAAGTGTTATTTCAATAATGTTGATTACAGTTAAGCCATTCTGTGTACTACCATTTGTTCTGATGAAAGTGATTTATTTTAACTTTTTTGGGGTGGGAGTAGTCAAGCTCTATCAGACATAATCTGATTCATGAACGTGGGCCAACAAAAATGGAATTAAATTTGACGGAGCAACTATGCTACACAGGTTTCTGGGTTTGAATGGAGGCAGATGGTCCCGACCTGTGCATGTGTGTGTGTGTGTGTGTGTGTGTGTGTGTGTGTGTGTGTGTGTGTGTGTGTGTGTGTGTGCGCACACTGGTATTTGTTTTCTGGAGCTTTTTTCTCTGGCATAAACAATGACCTTGTCAGTACCGGTTGTCCTCATGGAGACCAAAACCTGGCCCCAATGAGACATAACCTCATTTCTAAAGGAACTGGTTGAGTTTTTGCTCCAACATTTAAACTGCGGTTACAGGTTAAGGTTGAAGTTATAAACTTAAAGTTCGAAATGAGGCTTTGTTTAGTTTATCTGCTGTTTCCGATCATCCTTCTGTTTGATTTGATAACAACTCTTGTTGTTTGAGGATTTCTATAGTTCCTCTGTGTAATGGGAAGAAGTTGGCAGAGTCCACTCGCGGCCTCCGCAAGGAGATCATGTGGTTACGCGGTTGCCACAGCTGCACCTGCACTTTTAGCAAATCTGCAGAAAACAGAACATCTCTTAAGAATTGTCTGTGCCATAACTGCATTATCCAACACTAAAGAGCACGTCGGATAAGTGTTGTTGCACGTGTTCACCCATTCCATATGGAAACACTACATCTTCATCTGCTACTAAAGTCAGTTTGGATCACTGTGCCTTTAACCCATGATCGATGAGTGTCAGCATTAATAATCAGTCTGTGCCTGGATATTTAATCCACAGAAAATGCATTTTGGCACAAAGCTGAGGTGTGAATGTGAGTGTGTGAATTGTGCGTGTTTGCCTTTAACAGCTTTTTAAATCAGCATAACACACTAAAGACATGTAAAGCTAATTGGCTCTAGTTGAGTGAAAAATGTAAAAGTGTCAAGTCACTGTAGCAGCCTCGCAGGAAGACGCTGACTCAGTCCTTTAAATTTGTATGAAATCATCCGGTACAGTACTCATTTTTTAATTTCTGATTTCTGTCTTTGGATGAAATTCACAATAAACTTGAAACTAAATAAACTTGTATTTCTGTTCAGACTTCTCTGGCTCTGCGGGGGCTGCACTTTAGTTTTGTTCATCCATTTCATTTTCTTTTGTTGTAGAAGCCACCAGAAATTTCAGAAAGGAAATATGAACCGCACAAACACAGCTATGCATTGCACGTAAGATTTTTCCGATCTGTTTCATGTTTCAGTATCAGGATCAGAAGAGAAATGGACTTTCATTTTTGTTCGCCTGCGCAATCCATTATCCTGCATGTGTTGTTTCCTTTCACTGTGCACAATCGTAGCCTCAATGGCGATGTTTTTCACCACATCGGCAGATTCACCGGTCAAAGGTTTTCTGAGTGCAACGGCCAAATATAATTTGGTGGAACAAGTTGGTGAGAATGTCACTTCGCTGCACTCAGAAATAGAATATTGGACCTTTTTGTTTGGAAATACTTACTGACTTTGGTCGCCACCACCGTGATCTTGTGCTGCATAGCCGTCTCTCTGTCCAGGTAGTCGTTAGAGGAGATGGTCCCCTCGACGGTGTCGATGTCAAAACAGCTGTCAGACTCCGCGTCCCACAGCAGAGAATACCTGCAGTGATGAGAGCGGTCGACATAAGAGGGTGGAACAGGTTCAAGCGGTGAGATGAGTGCTCTGTCGTCAACTTCTGTCACAGAAACAAAGAGAGCTTTTGTGTGACAGAATAACGCGGAAAAAAGTCCCGTCCGTTTTTTGTATTTATTAATAGTGACAGGAAAGGACAACCATGAAATGAGGTTGGGTGAGGTAATGAAATAAAGTTAATGGCGTGGCCTCGCAGGAGTCTAACCTAACACCTGCTGCCCAACGCATGTGCACTCTGTATAAATAAACACCCTTTACTTTCCCGTGTTTGCTCTCTTGAAGACAAACAAAACTACAAAGTCACTCACTGACTTCAGGCCAGTGGCACTCATGAAAAGGAAGATAGATAGATGTGTTTTCTTGTCATTTAAAATGCTAGCTTGATAGCCAGCTAGATGGTTGCACACCTATGTTCTGAAATCCCTATGTTCTGAAAGCCCTATGTCCCTATGTAAAATGTTCTGACACAAGCACAAGTATTAAATGTCATGCCCGCAGGCTCATTCCAAGTACATGGAGCTCCAGGGTGTGGGGCAGAAGGTGGTAGTTGTCCCC
Organism: Microchirus variegatus; assembly: GCF_963457635.1. Taxonomy (NCBI): domain Eukaryota; kingdom Metazoa; phylum Chordata; class Actinopteri; order Pleuronectiformes; family Soleidae; genus Microchirus; species Microchirus variegatus. The sequence goes on from NC_139806.1 coordinate 2,127,992, forward strand.
ATTCTGGGGCTCCAGGGAGGCTGTTAGGTGGTAGTCAGTGTCTCTGCTCTAGGGCTCCAGGGAGGCGGGTAGGTGGTGGTCAGTATCCCCGATGTGGCGCTCCATGGTGTGGGACGGGAGGTGGTGGTAGTTGTCCCCGTTCTGGGGCTCCAGGGCAGCGGGTAGGTGGTAGTCAGTGTCTCTGCTCTGGGGCTCCAGGGAGGCGGGTAGGTGGTGGTCTCTGTTGTCCCCCCTCTGGGGCTCTAGGGCAGCGGGTAGGTGGTGGTCAGTGTCTCTGCTCTGGGGCTCCAGGGCAGCGGGTAGGTGGTGGTCTCTGTTGTCCCCCCTCTGGGGCTCCAGGGCAGCGGGTAGGTGGTGGTCAGTGTCACCGCTCTGGGGCTCCAGGGCAGCGGGTAGGTGGTGGTCAGTGTCCCCGCTCTGGGGCTCCAGGGATGTGGGACGGGAGGTGGTGGTAGTTGTCCCCCCTCTGGGGCTCCAGGGCAGCGGGTAGGTGGTGGTCAGTGTCCCCGCTCTGGGGCTCCAGGGCAGCGGGTAGGTGGTGGTCAGTGTCCCCGCTCTGGGGCTCCAGGGATGTGGGACGGGAGGTGGTGGTAGTTGTCCCCGCTCTGGGGCTCCAGGGCAGCGGGTATATGGTGGTCAGTGTCCAGTAGACAACGGTCACCACCTTTTAGTACTTTCGGGAACATAGGGCTTCCAGAACATAGAGATTTCAGGACATAAGGCTGATAGATAGTTGGGGAATAATATGACAAGTTAAAAACTCACCCTGTCCATCTATACTGATAAGGATAAGGAGTAGAAATGACCAAATATAAATACCAAAACAAACATTGTTATATATAGCACAAGTTGCTCTTGCGATGTCCCCTCAAGCAATGACGAGTCTGTTACCTGACAGCGCTGCTGCTGACATCCAGGTCGTGGGCAGTCACGGAGCCAATGATGGTCCCCGGAGGAGTGTCCTCGTACACGTCCATGGAGTACGTCGGCTTGGTGAAGACCGGAGGCTCCTCCATGTCCAGGACACTCACCTTCACTGTGGCCGAGTCTTTGAAAGGCCCCAGGTGGAGGAAACGAGGGTCCAGCTGAGCGTTGGAAGCCTCCACCTTGAATGTGTAAGACTTTTTGGTTTCATAGTCAAGGGTCTGTGGAGGAGAGGTGAGGAGAGGAGGGACACTGGATTTGCAAAGAGGCAACAGACAACACACAGGCAATACAATGAACTGGACAAATGCCAATATCTGTATTTTGGACAAAAGAATATCACAGTTCTTTCACTTTAAACCCAGATCATGATGAACCCATGAAAACAGGTATGAGCAAAAAAAAAATCCTCTTAATCCTCTTAAAGATGTTGCCTGAGGCTGAGGTTAATAATTATCAAGGCTGATCGACACAGAAAGACTAAAACCTTTCATGATGCAATTGTACAATACGTGTCGGTGTAATCTCCACATAATTAAAAATCACTTTTGTGAATGCTGTGTACTTACACATGTAACACACTAATAAAAAAAATTACAATTACACTTTACCATAATGTATAATTCAAAGAAAAAACATTTTCTACACTTTTCCATCACTGGTCAAACAGCCTCACTCATTATTTCTATTTTACCGGTCTCTATATCAGGTTTACGTGGGCAGACTTGTTCTTCTTTGTTAGTGTAAAAATAAAGAAGACTTAAGTACACATGAAAACGTTATATTCCAAAGATGAAAAACAACCCCTTTGTGGCCATTTTTCGGTTGTTAGTTATTCAGTAGAGTTGAAGTACATTATTATGATATTATTTAAAATGGTGGCTGTTTTGTGATGAGGTGCTAATGGCTCCATTACACCTTTAATAGATCTATCTTTTGGGAGATGCTGGGCCATGAAGGAGCCACCAGTTGGATGTTGGATGGAAAGAGTCTTTAAAAAATACAACCTCTGTAGGCGGCCACTGAACTGAAACACGGTAAATAATGTTCCGTTCTGCGTTCTCGGAACGGTACCGAGGTGACCCTGCCTTATCGTTGCATAGCAACCGTGACTGCATCCTGATCAATTAATTCCTCACAGTAGATACTTCAAAGGATAGGATTCGCCCTACGTCTAATCACCGGCAACAAATGCGCTGATTGATTTAGACGTAGAGAAAGGTCGATTTCCACCCCCCCCCCCCCCCCCCACACACACACACATATACTCGTCTGTTTGTGAAAGCACGGGAGCGACGGATGCAGGAGACGGACACTTTGATATGGAAATCTAGCCACAAACTGTACCAAGACACATTTGTATACACATCAAAGTGAGTTTGTATAATGACGCTGTAGCCATTTCACATTCCCAGGCTTGACTGTTGCTCTCTCTCTCGTCGTATGTCAGAATCAAACCATGCGAGTGCTTCTGGTTTTTGCTCCACAATTCTTCAAGTGGAGGCTTGAAAAATGAGCGACTGTCCACTGCATCACAACAACAAACATAATGCCGCTGAGGAGGCAGTTCAAAGCTACATCTATCAACACAAAGAGAGAGCCTGAACACGTCTAAATCTCTTCACAACCTACACAAACACACATTTTGACTCTTTAGCTTTCATCTTCTCATTCCCACAGATCTCGTGGGAAAGAAAGACACTGTCGTTTCCCACTAAAGAGCCCCATGCCAGTCACTTCCACTGAAGGAAACCGTCATGTGTGGATGTGCCTCGGCTCCCAAGCCTATACACATATGTGGAAAACAATAATAAGTCCAACGAGGAAAGAAATGGACATAAATGTTTGCGGTCACACAGAGTGTACCAATGTGCTTTACTTCAACTGCAGTTATGTTTCCTGGTCCTGGTTTCAAAATGGAAACTGATATACGATTCAAAACATGTGGACTGCAGTGACAACACAGCGTTCTCTCAGAAATGAACCTCAACACTCGCAGTCTCTGAGGATGCACAAAACATTAGCCGCGAGAAAGTTTTATGCACAGAACGTTATGATGCAAATGTCAAAGCAACAGCACTTAGGTTGGACTCCTGTGGCAAACTGTGGAAAAGCTGTTCACTCATATGGATTTCGGGGTTTGGGAGGATGCTTGGCAAATTCTTTCTCCACCTTTCCCTTTTAGGCCCCATTAATACCTGGTTTTGACATCCATTCTGAATGATCCAATCACATGATGCACTGGGCTTTCAACTGACTAATGTTTAGGGCCAAGACAAGGACTGAGGTTAGAGTTTGGGGCCAAGACAAGGACTGAGGTTAGGGACCAGGACAAGGACTGATAGGGGCCAAAACAAGGACTGAGGTTAGGATTAGGGACCAAGACAAGGACCGACGTTAGGGGCCAAGACAAGGACTGAAGTTAGGGGCCAAAACAAAGACTGAGGTTAGGGGCCAAGACAAGGACTGAAGTTAGGGGCCAAAACAAGGACTGAGGTTAGGGGCCAAGACAAGGACTGAAGTTAGGGGCCAAAACAAGGACTGAGGTTAGGGGCTAAGACAAGGACTGAGGTTAGGGGCCAAGACAAGGACTGAGATTAGAGGCCAAGACAAGGACTGAGGTTAGGGGCCAAGACAAGGGACTGGCGTTAGGATTAGGGACCAAGACAAGGACTGAAGTTAGGGGCCAAGATAAGGACTGAGGTTAGGGGCCAAGAAAAGGACTGAGGTTAGGGGCCAAAACAAGGACTGAGGTCAAGGGCCAAAACAAGGACTGAGGTTAGGATTAGGGACCAAAACAAGGACTGAGTTTAGGATTAGGGACCAAGACAAGGACTGAGGTTAGGGGCCAAGACAAGGATTGAGATTAGAGGCCAAGACAAGGACTGAGGTTAGGGGCCAAGACAAGGACTGGCGTTAGGATAAGGGACCAAGACAAGGACTGAAGTTAGGGGCCAAGATAAGGACTGAGGTTAGGGGCCAAGACAAGGACTGAGGTTAAGGGCCAAGACAAGGACTGAGGTTAAGGTTAGGATAAATATCCAGGTTTGGCTTAGTGGATATCCACCATTGACTTCCCTTTACAGGAGAAAATGATCCACACTGGCATCTGTGTTTTAGTTTCGGTAAAACATAAAGCATTTCCAACGTGGAGCAACCTGGGTGTTATGAGCTGCGAGTTCATGCAATAGGTGGTTTAACAGGTCAAGTATTTCAGTCTAACCTCTCTCATGGTTTAGAGTTTGGTGTTATGGTTGTTTCATAACAGTGAGTGCAGTTTAACAATGAGCTGGCGCAAAGCAGTGAAAGCCACAGATTTTATTTAATTTTCTGTAACAAGAGGCTTTAGCTCTCATGTCGTCTGCCCTGGTTTAGAAATCAGTCGGATATAAAAAGCCTCTGCAGTCGTCTGATGTGATATGACTTGGCTGCTCTGTGTGTGTGTGATGTGAGGTGCTATAAAATTCCAGATGGAGCATTTAACAGGTTGTGTCATATGTTGAAGTCACATACACACACACACACACGCCCGCACACCTTTACCTTCCTTTCTTACGCACACTCGCTTCTCGCTGATTCTCCATCAGGCTTGGCTGACGCTGCAAACGTGAAGACTGTTTTGTGTGCATCAGAGTGTGCCGTCCTGCCTGTGTGTGTGTGTGTGTGTGTGTGTGTGTGTGTGTGTGTGTGTGTGTGTGTGTGTGTGTGTGTGTGTGTGTGTGTGTGTGTGTGTGTGTGTGTAAAAGGCATTATCTAGCCTAATAAGTTGGTTCAATGGAAGGTTAAGAGGCAGATTGATTGGGTTCACAGCCAGATCAGCACATTCCTCCCTCTCTCTTAGATCACTGACAGCACATCACAGGGGGAAATGCTGATGACTGCAAATTTTGCCTTCACTTGTGAAATTATATTTTTACATATATAATGAGTTGATAGCCTCAGAAACAGAATCTGACATGTTTTAGGCTAAAAATTGAAATATATTTCCAATGAATTGCCATATTTTGTCGTTAAAGCTAAGGATTAGATCCACACGACCACTACTTTTTCGTATTGATGTACTCCAGTGTTAATATTGAGTGATTGGTCCTCTAATTAAAAGGTTAGGGTTTCCATCTCCTACTTTTTTCCATTCCACATATTGAAGTGTCCTTGAGCAAGGCACAGGGTGTAATGGGTATCACTGATAGACACAGAAGTGCCTCATGAGTATTGTGTACTGTGATATGAAAGGCGTTGAGTGCATGATAAGACTAGAACAGTAGATTGTTCCCCACTGTAGCTTGTTCCCCACTGTTTTGATGCCGGCCTCCCCTTGTTACAGTTGTGGCTCTGCTGTTTCCACTAACACGGACATTTCACTCTGCTGCTCTATAATAACGCCGTACATAGGGAAACTGCTGTATTTGTATCATCAATAAACAAAACAACGGGAATGGAAAAGGTCAGCCATTCTATTATGTCACCAATCAAAAATAAAAAAAGTGAGCGGTGAGATCCATATCGACTGGATTGAGTTCAACTCAACCTGAGTTAGATGTTTGATCAAGAATCAACAATTAATTTTTAGCATTATTTGTTATTTCACTGATTAAAAAACTCATAATACAATTATAGTGAGGAAAAAAAAAATCATAGTCCAGATAGCAATACTGATGCCATAGGACAAACAATCAAATACTTCCATGTGTATATTGGTGCTAATAAGTGTATGCACCTGTTTTAAGACGATGGTGCCCTCTTGACTGTGTGGATCTGAGATGATGTCAAACATGTTGCCCTCGTCCCCTGGAACGATGGCGTAGTCCACCTCCGCGTTGCTGCCGGCGTCCAAATCGTGGGCCCGAATGCGACCGACTGGTGAAGCAAGCGGTGCAGACTCTGGCACCCGCAGGTGAAATACACCTGAGAGACAGACAGACGTGTTATTCGTACGGTACAATCGGTAGCAAACAAAGCCAACCTTTTTTAAAAGACAATAATCAAACCTCACGAAAGTCGAGACTTTCTTACTCTTTGCAAAGCGCGGTGGGTTGTCGTTGACGTCGCTGAGCGTGATGTTGATGGAGGTGGTGGACGCCAGCCCCCCCAGCTGACCCCCCATGTCTTTGGCCTGCAGAATAACCTGGTACTCTTCTTTCACCTCTCGGTCCATGTTGGCCAGCGCGGTTCTGATCACGCCTGGAGGAGGGGAGAAGTCACCTTGTTATTGTTATTTCCATCACTCTTGTATACAGGTCACACTTTACTACTATTTAATACTACTTGGGATTACGCTTCAGACAGTTAAAGTTAAAGGAGGACTGTCTTAGATTAGACTGTAATGGTTACACTCTGATCCGATGTTGCCTATTCAGAAACAAATTTTGTCTGATCCATGTCATGAAGAGAAGCGTCTTCTTCTACTTCCAGAGAATTAGATAACACACTGTGTGTGTCAAAATAGTCCATTCCAACACTCCAAACCCACAAGTTCCAATCTGAACCAATCCTTTCAGAATGAAGACATTTTGCACATGTAAATATAGCTATTGTTTGACGGCTCCCGTCCTTCCTTTGACCAGACAGCATCATCAGTGCTGCAAGTTCACATTAAGAAAGAGAATAGTTAAGTGCGCTGTTCCTCAGGTGGGAAATGAAACGTGACATTTGAAGTTCACAACGATTACAGCTCAGCTGTATGATGTACGCTGAAGAACTGACAATCTCCTCCGCCTATGTTTTTCAGCACCTGTTTGAAGAACCGTGGAGCAGGACTGAGGAGAAAGTCGCTCTGGAGGGACTGCTCGCTGTGTCATGACCGGTTCAATTTCATGCTTGCAAAAGGGAGCGAATGCAGCTGAGAGTGTGAGCTGGAGGTTCACAGAAAAGTCACAGAATCTCTAATAACAACTGTTGAGGAGCTGCTGATTTCCTTTATCATGGAAGCTGCGATGGAAAACTTCGGACATAATCTCCTCACCTGTCTTGGGGTCCACAGAGAAGTAGGGCTGTCCGTGAATGATGCTGTACACGATGCGCGCACTGTTGCCGTATGTGGGGTCATCTGCGTCTGTGGCTGTCACCTGTGTCACATACGTTCCTGAACAAAACCACACACACACATTATTTGGGCCTTTGGAGACTTACAAGTATAGACTTATCTTTTCAGATTGGGTTGGGCCTTAAGGTTATGGAGATGAACGGATGAAACCTTGTCTGTTGGTAGAGTGTCTGATTCTTAATGGCCACACCAACTTCCGTTCAAATCCACTGATTTTTGACAGATATGTTATTTTTTTATATTTTTGCCCATAATAAGAGATGGGGATTTCTTGAAAATGTGATACTTGTTGTGATATAATCAGTGGGTGAATTCAAAATTCACTGAGAACATAGTTGGGTGATAACCTGGATTACCTCAGATTGATCCCTTAAATAGTGTAGAAAGGAAGTTCCTAACAGAGGGCCAAACGTATAAGATTAGGGTTAGGGTTATGGAGCTAGGGTTAGGGTTATGGTTATAGAGAAAATGTGTGATATAATCAGTGGGTCGATTGAAAATACACTGAGAACATAGTTGGGTGATTAACTCCCCATCCTGAAAAACATCCAGACTTAGGGTTAGGGTTGTGGACATGGTAGGATGGGGCAGAGTGAAACTTGGTCTGTTGGAAGACGGTTTGACCCAACATACAACCCCCCAAAAAGTGCTTTACCCATTATAAGAGATATGGATTTCTTGAAAAATTCATTATTTTTTGTGTGACATCATCATTGGTGGGTAGATTTTTAACAACACTGAAAAAACAAACTGTGGGGCAAAGGCTAAATACTTACAGAGATACTCTGTACACGACAGTGTATATAATAACAATAAAGGTAAAGTGCATGGTGTTGTTCAACTAATCCTAAAACATGATCCGAACAAAACCACTGCATTCTTATCAGCGGACTTCTCACAGAAGGGATCATGTTTTTGTTATGTGGAGGCTTGTGTTGTTTGCTACCATAGCTAATCCACTCCACTGTTTGTTGCTGTATTTGAGTGTAATAGAGACACAGCGAGGTCAAGCTTCTCTCGGAGCACTTTAGTCCTTAGCTGAAGCATTAACAGCTTAAGGCCTAAAGACCTTGACTGTTAAATTACGTCCCAGTAATGTGTTTAGCAGACAGATGGGCAACTACTGTTAAGTCGGGCTTTGTTTGTGTATGTGTGTGTGTGTCAGTGCTCGTCACAAGCATGTTGCAAGGTGAACAAAAATACCTTAGTTAACCAATGAACATGCAAAGTACGTCGGCAAAAACTGTAAAGTTTCAAAAATGAAAAAGGCCAGTTTTCCAAATTGCTATTGGTTGATCAGAATTTCTATTTCATAAATGATTTTGCATTGGATTCATCTCGTCTCATTACCAGTGCTAATGATGCTGCAGCCCCTGCATCCACCACCGGTCACTAAACTTGTGCCACCTACCTCCAAACATTTTTCTTTCACCTCCTGAGTTTGCCATACTTGCAGCCGCCATTCCATGTGACTTACCCAATCATGAAATGTTAACTGCCTATATGCTTTAGTAGAGCCCGGGCGGAATGGGATCAGATCTGGTTCAAAACATCCTTCATGAGTGATCCTAGTGATCTACTTAGCTGATGTCCTCTGACCTAATGCAGTTTTATAGTGAAGTATTTTTTACACAGTTTGATTTGAATTTGGACCGATTGCACGTGCTTCCTATAACACAAAAACACTTTCCAGTCAAGTTGGTAGTTTATATTAGACTGCATGAACAGCTCAGTGCTCGTAGGCTACAAGGAAACAGAAATATGGGCAACTACAATAAAGTTTGAGATCGAGTATGCATGTGAGGAACCATCCAAAGCATTGGGTGATGGATGTTTCCATCTTGAAATAAGGTGTGGTCAGACTTCTGGCAGTCAAGGGTGTAGAATTCAGTGTTATTTCATGCCACGTTAGTAACATATTCAGATGAATGCACAGAAATATACACTCTGCAAATGAGCAGGTCATTTATGTTTAACAAGCCGGGTTTCCTCTATCCCCTGCCTGTCAAATTGGCCGCTTTAATAGCAATCAGCTTGATCCAGTGTCGTCCATATCAGTTTGGATCGTGGTTGAATACCCACAGGACAATTATAAAGCAAAGTTGCAGTTTACACTGCAGCATTTACACATTCTAATTGTCAAAAGACACCATCCAATTTGTCCTGGAGTAGGAACTATTCTTTCTCCGGGACCTCATTGTTCCCCTTTTTTGGGGAGGGGGGGAACTTATTAACTATGTAGTCAAATATGTAGAATATATTTTTTTCTTTGTCTGAGATTTCACAGCTCTATTTTTTGTCGTTTGCCTCGGTGTCCGTACCTGTTGGAGACATCTCCGGCACGCTGCCGATGTACGGTCCGTTGGGGAATCGCGGCTCGTTGTCGTTAATGTCCTGCACCTTGATGATGAACTCGGACTCTGGCTCCAGAGGGAGGCCCGTGTGGATGTCAACAGCCTGAGCTCTCAGTGTGTAGTAGGACCTCTCCTCCCTGAACATGAAACATGAAGGGTAACACACCTGCAGTTATTCCCAATTAAGCGATAAAAGCGCGCGCGCGCGCGGGGGGGGGGGGGGGGTAGAGGAGTAGTCGCGCTGTAGCTTTTACATGGTTCTACGTGATGTATGGGTTTTCAGTGAATCCAGGTTGAAGGTGTCAAGGTCAGCTCGACACTGAGAGCTGTGATAGAATCGTATTGTCATGGCAACAACTCATCATCTTAGCCCACTTCTCTTGTACCTTTGATTCCCTGGTTTGTGCAGCTTCGACGAGATCCTCCAGTATGTAATCTTGAATTCCTATTTATATACTGTAACATCTTGGGTGAGAGGTGAAGCCTTGAGCAAATCCAGTTCTTTATGATATAGGCATCTGCAGTAAACCCTCCTAATAGGCAATATTACTATTTATTCTCTAGATGAGAATAATCTAGATGAAAGAACTAATTTTAGAGAATGTTAAAAAAACAACAGGAATTGAGTCAAAGTATTTTACAGAAGCGCAGGGTTACACGGGGCAAATAAGACAGAATAACAGCATCGGAATAAAAAGTAGAAGGTGTGAACGTGTAGGTGCCCTTAGAGGCTGTCGGCTCACAGTGTCTAAAAACATGTGGAAAAAAGCTAGAAGTGTTTTTCTCCAAGGCGCTTGAGGGGTTGCATATGTAGAGCCGAGAGGTAGTGAATCTGCTGCCGTCTCATTGAATTAATTAACACATTAAAATAAGTATAAAATTAAAACAAAGAATGAATTATCAGCGCCATATTTTCTTAAAAAAAGCTTTGCTGCTCAATGCCTCTGTGCGTATGCCATCCTTCACCATGATATCTATACTTGGACCAACGTCTTTGCTCCAAGTATTACAAGGCACATGCTGCTTTCAAAAACAGTAGAGATTTGTTTTTGTTTTTATTTCAGTGACTTTGAGACGGGTGCAACAAATGCAAGAAATGCGATTCAGCGTTCAGTGTCACTTCTTCTTTGTGGAAAAACCGCATTTGTGTGCACATAAGACACTACATGAGTGTCCGTGTTTTAGGGCGCTTTCACACCAACAGTAGTTGGTGTGCACCAAACGATCCATTCGAACCAAAAACTCTAGTTTGTTTCATTTTTGTTGGTGTGAAAGTATCAATCGCACTCGGGTCCGCACTAAATCAAGCGGACCAAGACCGCCAAAAAGAGGTGGTCTCGGTCCGCTTGACTCCCCACCAAATGTCAGACTCTGGTGCGGTCCCTCTGGTGAGAACGCGAACTCAGGTCCAAACCATATTCTGCAGTAAATGCCATGGACATAGCCAACCTTGTAGGTCTTTGGAGCAATCTTCGTCTCATAGTTAGCACGACCACATTCATGAAAATAGCGTGTCTCCTCTGCCTGAAATGACGCGCTATACGTCTTCGCCGACTCCAGCGCATCAGCAGATTGTTCTCCAGACGCAGCCGCGACTCGTTCTCAATATTTGGATATTTTGCCAAAAATGGCCAATACAGAGAATGTAATAAACGAAGATCAGATCAAATAGCAATGTGCAAACGTGTTGCTCCATAGTGAGTCAAAATTGGCGCTTTTCTACCGGAAGATATATACACATTGATGAAACGTCAATCGGGCCAATTTTGGTTCGTTTGCTGGTGTGAGAGCGGACCACACTGGAGTCATATGTTACATAATAACAATTGTATTGCCTGGTGCGGATCAAATAATCGAACTAGTGGTGTGAAAGTGCCCTTAGCCTCACTAACTGCCAAATAAGCTTGTTTCAGTTCAATAAGTTTCAGATGCTTCAAAAATGGATTGTTATGTAGCAGAGCAATTGTTGGGGAGTTGGTGATCTGACCCCTTTGTTGTTGATGCTTAGAGCTCCCTGGCAAACAGTGGAATTAAAATATCTAAAGAAATGAGAGGCAAAAGAGGCATAAAAAGTCTAAACTATGAGATAAAAAACTCATAACTATGAGATAAAATGTTGAAATCATGAGATAAAAAGTTGAAATTATGAGATAAAAAGTCGAAATTATGAGATAAAAAGTCTAAATTATGAGTTAAAAAGTTGAAATTATGAGATTAAAAAAACCTTGTAATTATGAGTTAAAAAGTTGAATTTATAAGATAAAAAGTTTTAATTATGAGATAAAAAAGTCTAAATTATGAGATAAAAAGTCTAAATTATCAGATTAAAAAGTTGAAATGATGATATCAAAAGTCATAATTATGAGATAAAAAGGTCTAAATTATGAGATAAAAAAGTCTAAATTATGAGATAAAAAGTCTATATTATCAGATTAAAAAGTTGAAATGATGATATCAAAAAAGTCATAATTATGAGATAAAAAAGTCTAAATGATGAGATAAAGTCATAATTATGAGATAAAAAAGTTGCCATCATGAGATAGAAAGTCGATCATAATTAGTAGCAAAAAACGTGGAAGAAAATAGTTTTAGTAATCATCCTAAAAAAAGACACCAAACATGAACAATCCATTAAAAGATCTTTCCGACGTGCATTGGTCTGTTTGTGTGATCTGTGAGACTCCCCACAGGTCAGATCACATTGTCGCTGAGCATTCATCCATCCATTCATTATCCATACAGCTTTATCCTTTTACGGTCACACGGGAGCCACAGCCGATCATCGCTGACATTAGTTAACGGACAGAATTTGCATGGGTGACTCCCTGGGGTTTTTTCCAACTTTTAGTTGTACAGACTATATATAATTATGACCTATACAAATATATCTGACTGATCAAATACAAAATAAAATCCTCTTTGTATTGGTTTCCAAAACAAACCCATTACTTCGAAGTTAACGTTGTATTTCCCTAGACTTAACCAAACCTTACAAACTCAGGACGTATAAAACAATTGTGTGACTTTGTCTCTTTTGATGAACATGCCCCCCCCCCCCCCCCCCATCTGTTTCTCAGAGGTAACAGACTGCCACATAACCTGCTTTCACCTTTTCCCCATTAGTCAATGTTTTGGCGTATTAGCTCGTCAATCTGCAGAATTAAGCAGCATCTGTCAGCGGGGAGTCACGTCACATCACATCATACACCCTTAACATGGATAAGTAACTTACTTTAGCTTCGCCATGCTGTGTTTTTGAAAACTTTTTCCATGTCTGGACTCTTTTTTTTACTGCCTAACAAACATTATTGTGGGATATATTATGTTTACATGTTTAATATTTGGGACCCAATCTCTGGAAACGACTGTTTTATTATACATATACTGCAAGTTCAATGTACCATTTTTAACAATGGGGTTTATTCTTGCGATCCTTTCTGTTCTCTGTTTTCACTGCACTTTATGTTCGTCTGGTGCCTTAAATTGGATAGATTTCCAGTTAGAGCTGAAATCCCCTCTTCTTATCAGATCGGAACATTCACAGAATTGTATAATATATAAACAGCGAACTATCAAGGCCTTCCTGTTGATCTTGTTTATAGTTATTGTTGTTGATAGTTATTGTTGATCAGCACAGCGTTGCGACGACTCTAAGCACTTGGAAAGTGAATTTTACAGGTCATTATCACTCAAAGTTCCCCAAACTTGGTGGGAAGATGTCATAGACCAAGACGAACAATAAAGTTGACTGTAACCATGGCCTCAACTCAACAGGAAGCCGGGCATGAATTTTGTAAATGAGCAAACTTTTTGCTAGATTTGTTGTACCGCACCAATTTGTACGAGTTTATCGGTGATGTTCATTGAGCAGAATTATTCCGTGTGAAGTCATAATTTAGATCCAGCTGTGTTGGAATATACATGAGAAGCAGACAGTCTTATCATTATTGTTGTTAACATTCATGAGCGCTGACCTGTCGAGCCCCACCAGAGCGTGGATGTCTCCCGTGATTTGATCGATGTTGAAGATGGACCCGGCTCCCTCTCCTGAAAGCGTGTACTTCACTGCGTTCTCGCCGTGGTCCATGTCTGTGTGGAGCTGCAGAGGGAACAAAAAGCAAACATATGGCTCCGCCTGTAGTGGCAATCAGTCATAATAAAACGTATTGTATCGCCAAGGTCAGTGGCGCAGGTAATGCCGTGTAAAACAGAGCACGCGCTGCTTACAAAAAAGGTAAAATATGCACATTTAATGTGCATGTTATACATTGTATACATTATTAAACACAGATTTGCACTGGAAATACAAACAGAAATCATTGTTGAATGAAGAGAAAGGGTGTACTCTTTCAGTAGTAGTAGTCATTACATATTATCTGTATTTTATTAACTCCACAGTCCTCTTCTTGATTAGCTTCTTAGCATTTTTTCTGCAATAAAGAAAGTGCATCATCATGGAGTTTGCATGTTCTCCCCCGTGTGTGCGCAGGTTTTCTCCGGGTTTTCTCCAGGTTTTTCTCCCACAGTCCATAAACATGCAGTATTACGGGATTAGGTAAAATTGGACACTCTAAATTTACTGTGAGAGCTAGAGTGAATGGTTGATTGGTTGTTTTGTCCCTATATGTGTGGCCCTGCGATGGACTGGCGAACTGTCCGTGGTGTGACCCCGGCCTATCGCCCTATGCCGGATGCGATTGGCACCGCTCCCCTCCTGTGGAGGATAAAGCGGTAGATAATGGATGGATGGATGGATGTAGGATCAAAGATATATGGACTAACGCACAGTTCTATCATTGCAGATTAAACACAGACACCTCCATATCAGTGGCTAATGAAAATGCCATTATGCAGCCCTTATGACGGCCAATGCATCAAACCTGACCCACTTTGGGAAACCTGTTGTGATTGGACTGACCTGTCTCAGGATGGAGGGGGAATTGGTCTGAGGGGGAAGACCTGTTTGTGAGAACCAATAAATATGAGCTCACTGATTGGTGCCCACTTGCTACTAAGGACGGCTAATGATACTGTTACATGTGTGCAACCATTGAGAAACCAATTGCATTAATAACAACATGGGTCTTTAATAAACATACTAACAAAATGGCAAAAACAACGCCTTGAAACACAGGGAGCAGAAACATGGAGAACAGGACCAGTCCGTCCTCTCGGTCAAGCAAATGTTTGGGATAATTAGGGTTTTTTGGATTCTGTCAGATGTTATGATCTCCATTTTCTAATATCCAACAGTGAGTGGCAGCTGAATGTAGTACCTGATTCATTCTATGACAAAAACACACGGAACACAAAAGGCTGCTTTTATAGTGTTACCAAATATCACCCAGTCTCAGTATGGAAAAACAAATCAAATAAAGTTCCTACTTCCTGTTTTACAATGTGTCCAATCTCCAAGATGAAATAACCCAGATGAAATACTATTATTAAGGTTATTTTCTTCAACCTCCTTCAGCGTAAAAATAAGACGTACATCATACAACTGTTAAACTGACTGATATGCAAAAGTTTTTTTTTTCTGAAAGCCTGCTGGGCTTTGAAATAAGATAAGTAAGAACACACATCGCTGATAGATGATTTAATAAATGCAGGGCACCCACATTTACGACTGCAACTTCCCTAGTTAGCTGTGAAATGAAACTGCATAATAAAGACACGGTTCTGTCTCGCACAGCCTCGCTCTTTAATACGAGCCCATTACATTACATTCTAGAAATGATAATAAATCAGCGCAGTGCTCGTCCCCGCGATGTCTACCCAGGAGCCAAATCCTCAAGAATAATCAGCAGGACAGCGCTCCAATTACATGATTTATTAATGCAACATTGCAGCGAGACACCATTTCCCAGCATGCAAAACCAGACTGTGTTAATAAATGTGAACCCTGTCCTGCTGGTAGTTATTTAACACCGCTATCACAGACCTCAAACAACACATTTTGTGTTAATTATAGTTGGTAAATCTTCACATCCACAAAAAGAAGAAACTTTACCAGAAGCAATAATTTTATTCTCAACAGCAAATTCATCATATTTCTCCAGAAGCGATCCGAACATTGTTGCGCAAGTTAACAGCTAAACACCCAGTGGGGCTCCGAATACCAACGTGAGAGGATCAGAAAACTGATGAATTTTATTTATCATCCAGTTGGAGCTGAAATGTCGACGCGTTCGCTCGCCCACAAGACCCCACAGTGGGACGGACACACAACGCCGCAACGAGTCAACGCACAACATCAGCTCTCAGAGCTGCTGTGAAATCAAAGCAATGTGTTCTCCGAACATTAGCCGAGTGCAATATTGATGCTTAAATACATATTTGAAATGGGAACGCACACAGATGTCTGGAGCATGGAGCGGCCGAGGGCGGAGAGCAGCCATGTGCAACATGTTTTATACATGTATAAAAAGTATGGTAACACTTTAGATGAGGGAATACATATTCCCCATTAACTAGGTGCTTACTAACATGCATAAAAGTAGCATAAGCAAAAGTATAAATAAAACCATGCATTTTCCAGGTTCATAAAGACCAGGTGACGGACCACAATGATATAAATCATTATTTTTATATAATATAATTGCAAGATATACCCCCCGCGACCCTCATAGAAGACGAATGGATGGATGGATATTGCAAGATTCCACAGATGCTAAAAACACTCTCAGGGTGTAACTCTTTGGCGCATACAGTGCCTGGTAAAATGATATCGCTATCACTAGAGCCAGGTTTTCAATATTTTGATGAAGCCATCTGCACACACGAACCCCCCTGCTGTGCTGCCAGACTGGCCTCGTCCAAATGAACGAGGAGGCTGTTACTAGTGTTGCTGTAAACATCATATTCAAACATCCAGAGTTGAGATTTTATGCAAAAGTAGCAACACAAGGATCCTGTGGACCATCATGCGAGAAGAAAGCCACCGCCAATGTGGACGCCAATTAAAAACACTTGAAAAACCTTGATTAAAGCGGACCTAGACCGGAAGTTCCAATTAACGCTGTTTTTTAGTGTGTATCTGCATCATTACCTTGTTTAAGAAGCCCTGAAGGTTCTAAACAAACATTTCAGCCACTGCTGAGAACGCTGTGTTTTATTGTAATCTCGGGCTCAGCGAGATCTCTGAAAAAACCCGGTCCGGTTACGTAAGCATGGGTTCTCCGGAGCAGCAGATCGTCCTGCTCCGGGCACTAGTCCGGGCACATCCGGTTGCGTACATTGAACCGCAGAAGAAGAATAACGTCCGTTGTGGAGGTGTTTCACGAGCGACAGTGTCTTCTGACTCTGGGTCTGACTCCGGGTCAAAGTCATAAAAGGGACTGCGGCGGGGAGTTCTCATCAATCAATCAATCAATCTTTATTTGTATAGCCCACAGTTTACAAAACATAGTTTGTCTCACGGGACTTCACAGGGTTGGTAACATCCTCTGTCCTTAGACCTTCGGCCAGGGTAAGGAAAAACTACCAGGGAAAAAACCCTTGTAACAGGGAAAAGGGTAGGAACCTTAGGGAGAACCACAGGTGAGGGATCCACTCCCTGGACGGACAGACATGCAGTAGATGTTACCCAAAAACATACAATACACAATGACAAATACTAAGCTTTTTTTAAACACTGTTAAAACAATGTTTTGATAATGAGTAGCAGTGCATCCACCGTTCCAGAGGGGGGAGCTGTGCTTCTGAGAGCGGGTGTGCTGAATATACTGGCCAATCACAAGACTCTGTCTTCTGGGTGAGAGAGTTGAGTCGCAAATCTCGCGGCTGGGAAAACACTGTCAGAATAGAGGCTCGTTTATAGCAACTAGGAGGTTTTTGACCATAAAACAAGTTAATGTATGTAAGTAGACCTCCATAACTAACATATATGTGCAACAGGACCACTCTAGACCCACTTTAAATGAGTTTTTGACCAATAGGAAAAGGCTATACGTTTGACAAATTGCGGTGCCTCATCCAGAACCCTGGGTCCTTGCATCAGTCATACCGTGGCAGTGTGATTTTGGATAATTTCAAACACTGTCAGAATTGTGACACATCCTGTATTTGAACGAGCACAGGAAAATCCGAGCTCCTCTGCCCTCTTCTGTCACCAGCATAGTCTTGTAGTTTCGTCTGACAGTAAAATACCTGTGCCGACAATTATAGTTAGCAGCTAAAGACCCGTATTTGTCATGAGTTGGTGGCTTCACGTTAGACCCAAATGTCCATGTTGTCGCACACCTGCAAATAAACACTTCCAATATCCTAATCCTCGCTGGATTGCTGGAACATGGCATTAATAAACCACAACTTCAGCGCTACATGTTAGCACAGATGGCAGCTCTAATTAGGGAGCCCATCAAGGCAGAATCACCCTTTCACAAACTTACATCACTTCACTCGACTCACTTTAATCTTCGGTCGCTCTGTAATTAACAGTCAGACATTAATTTTGCAGGTGACACCAGTCACTATCAGGCTCCCGGGGATTTATTTAGTCTCCATGTTCAGACGTACTTAACCGCTTTGTACTTGATTTTTGGCATAATGCAGTACCGTATGTTATTAGCGGCTCATCCATTCGTTCATTAACAACTACTTGAAGGGTCCCAGCTGAAGTTTCTCACCCAAATACTGCAAACTTCACTTTAAGGGTCTGGCATTGGGTACGTCTGGCATTTTGAAGACCTCACTATATTATGGTCCATATGCTCCAGAGAGGTCATCTTGCTAAGCACTTGTGCCTATACAGTGACAGATGGAGGTGCCAGCGCAAAGGTCAGGCAGACATACTGTATGTAATGAGGGCAATGAGGTGATATATCTTCCCGCCCCACCCCACCCAAAAGGCCATAAGAGATGCACGTAGGAAGTTCTGTAGTGACTGCAGCAAAACAGCCAGCTCTGCTCTGTTGTCAGGGTGAGAATTCAATATTGAGGTATACTCTCTATACCTTGTTAATGTGGTAAACGACTATTCTAGCTGCAAACGTCTGGTTTTTAATGGAATATGTACAAAGGTGTATAGAGGCCCATTTTCAGTGTCCTAATGGTACATTGTGTTTGCTAATGGCGTTAGAAGGCTATTGGATGATTAGAAAACCCTTGTGCAATGATGTTAGCGCAGCTGAAAACAGGTTTGCTTATTGCTTATTTCTAATTTGTCAATGTCTTGACTATATTTTCTATTCATTTTGCAACTCTTTTGATGAATAAAAGTGTGATGAAAAAGTTTTGAGTCTCTTCTCTTGGATTGAATAGTGGCATGCACTTTTGTTGGGTCCGATTTGTGGTTTTGTCCATCTTACTTGTGTGAGACAAAATTGTGTTTCTGTAATTTGTTCTAACCAATGGGGGAACAAACCTAGCAGCCTTTTATGAGTTCATTCCAGTTTGTGCATACATTAAAATGGCCACATATGGCCACATACTTTCAGAATCTGTATATAACTCAAAATGCCCGTCAGGGAGACTTGGGGTGAATTCCAATTCCTTGCTTAACCCTCAATCTCAAAAATGCGCTCCCGCTAGTGCAAGTGCTGTCCTGATTCTCAGAAAAATTAAGTAGAGGGGCAAGTTTAAGGGCTGTATCGCCCTCAATATTGAGATTTTCCGAGACCACCCTTGGGAGCAAGGGCTACCCAGAATGCATTGCTTGTTTTCACATAACAAAGATGGCAGCGAAAGCAGCAAAAAGAGTATGCTACAAATTATGTATTTTCTTTGTTAATAGAGATATAAAAATGATGAAAACCATTGTATTATCTTAGTTTAGGCCCATATTATAGATTACTGACGTCATTGGTGCGTATCATTTATTTTTTATTTTACGATCTTTTGTCAATAGCCGGCCGGTGCGGACAGGCGATGGTTTGCTATGGTTTACTTTTCAATAAGCCATGGTGTGTGGTAACTGTCAGCTGAATATGTCCGTGGTTGTGGTATTTGTATGAGTATCATCTTATAACTAACTGACAACATAATAACTTGACTGACAAACGGATCGTAATAAATAATCCTGACGTAAATGTCTTCTTCTTATCCTTCTTTTTTGGAGTTGACAGACTGGACGCAGCTTTCCCGTTATTCTGCCCCCTACAGTCTGAAGACATATCTGCA
Organism: Microchirus variegatus; assembly: GCF_963457635.1. Classification (NCBI taxonomy): domain Eukaryota; kingdom Metazoa; phylum Chordata; class Actinopteri; order Pleuronectiformes; family Soleidae; genus Microchirus; species Microchirus variegatus. The sequence goes on from NC_139806.1 coordinate 2,147,432, forward strand.
TTTAAGGGGTGTCCCATTTCTAAGTGACAAAATAACCCTCAACACTTTGAGGGCCAGTTAAGATGAAGGGTTGAGCTTGAGGGTTAAGATAGGAATTGGAATTGGCCCTTGTTCCTGGTTTTTCCATGGCTGTGCACATAATGGTAGTGTTTGGAAAACCTTTATGGAGTTAATTTGATGAACCAAATGACGAAAGGCAAATAGGGAAACTATGACATGTTTGTGAGCAGTTTTGGTGGAGTTCTCTGGTCCACAGTCCAAGTTCAACTGACAATTAACGACCAGACGCTCTATGGCTATTTTAGATGTCAACAAACAAAGTAGATGTGAAAGCACAAACATTGTGGGACTGGGATGAATCGATATCCCCCGGTTGTCTGCCATGTTCTGGCAATCTTAAAAACAAGAAATTGTTTACTTTGCCTGCCGTCAGTGGATTAGACACACAAATTAAGATCCAAACCTACTAAATCTTGATCGGTTGTTCCTGAAGCATAGATGTTAAGTTTAAGCCACAGAATATAGGGAAGGATCAAGGTTATTAGAAGTGGACACACAAGACGAGGGTCTTAAATGTCCTCGCTGTCCACCGTCCAGAAGACAGCGTTCGAATGTCCATTTGAACTTAAGGATTGAAACGATTAGGAGCGAGCGACTTAAAACACAATGTGTCCAGGAATAAATAATTCATGAGCTAATTATGAAAAAAACGTTGAACGCAAATGTCTAATTTGATAAATGAATGAGATTATGACATTTTTCATTTAAAGGTCAACTGCACTTTGATAGCAACACTTCCATATGTGACACTGTTGTGGCTCAGAAACACAAAAGGAAGACTGTGGCCATAATTCATGTAACTTTGCAATCAGGAGGAGGTTATTCTTCTTTTTAAAGAAAGGTCACCACTCCCACTTTTAAGAAAAAGCTTTGACGTATGCAGCAACACACACACACATTGAAACACTTGTGCTAGTTCTACAATATTACATTTTCAGTATGTAGTCGTAAGACTTTTGGAGCTTCAGATTTGGTGCTGGAATTTGGATGCATCTTAATTTAAAGCTTTCCAACGTGGTCAAAAACTCTGATAAAGAACATTACCTTCTTCTTCTTCTCCAAACAATCTACCAAACCTTCAAGTTAATCTAGAACCACAATTACGCCCAAATTTAAGAGAATCCCAATTTGACGCAGTTGGTCCCCAGGACCCTGCATATTTTAGAAGTTGCTTGCACAGAAACATGCCAATTCAAAAAAAGGGGTCATTATCAGGCTTCTGCAGAGCTCGCTGATGAGTTTGAATCAGGTGCCTTGGAGCTGAGAAACATCTAAAACACGCAGGTGCAATGCAGATTCCCAGCACCAGGATTGAGAATCACCCTGATTTACCCTTGCTTTTTGTCCACAACAAAAAAAGTCACACCGTATTAAGGTCCACACAACATGTAGAGCACACACAGACACACACACCCACACGCACAGTTCTGCTGATGTTGCACTATGGGAAATACAACCTTATTTGTCACAAGTGACCAGTGGAGTGAAAAATGCAGGGAGGTTCCACCTCAACCTATACTGTATACCCACAAAGTGTCGTCAGCCACATGCCAATGTGTGCGAGCACTGCACACGACTACTCCTGCTCTAAAGCGTGAATTTGTCTCAGGAGAAGAACTCTCTTCAGACCAGGGGTAAAGAATTATTTACTCTGGAGGCGTTTTTTTTTTTTGCCTATGATTCCGACTTCCTCCTCTCCTCCATCCTGCAAGACTCCACGTGCCTGCAATCCAAATGTAGCTCATTGCTTTAAAAAATGAATGATATTCTGAAACATTTCACTATCGGTTCGGTTTTCGAAAAAAGATAATATACACTCACAAAGCACTTTGCTTGTGCTGCGTATGAAGCCCCACGCAGATGATGAGCTTCAGTTAATATTACATCAAGCAGCAGATGGATGAAGAACAAAAAAAAAAATGTAATATCAGTGACTTTGACTACAAGGTGATTTTTTGTGTCAGACAGTCTGGTTTCAGGGGACTCGTTCACTACAGATGCTCTAGATTTCCTTTCTCAGAATGAAGCCAAACCCCCACAAAAAAATGATTCCATTGAGCAGCAGCAGTTTTGTGTTGTGCTGTGAACGGTCAGAGGGAAAAATGGTCCAAACCTACAACCTCAGAGGCCGCATCGTTGATCCACTCCTGCCAAGGAAAGATGACGTGAGGCTGTAGTGTACACAATAATCGCCTCAACTGAAACAGCTACTGTGCAGAATCATCTTTAGTAATCAATGACAACACAGCCGTTTTGACAGTGTTTCCCAGTATTAGTATGGCTGATACGGTGTCTTCTCTGTATGTGACGAATGTGCCAAACCACTGTAAACTAAAGGCACTGGGTTTTCCCAATTCTTCACAGCACTGACGTCAAGACAGTTTCTCCCAGTTTGCTTGACGCGGAAGACACGAGACAGGCTGACCCAAGTACTGCAGAGGTTTTGTTGCACGCTTATTTCAGACCATTTACACCATGTTAGCTAATTCCATCCATCCATTATTTACCGCTTTATCCTCCACCAGAGGGTCGCGGGGGGTGCTTTGCCTATCTCAGCTGACCATTGGTCCATTGGATCATGGACATTGGAGCTGACACACTCTCACTCTCACACCAATTCACCAAATCCCCATATCGCATGTTTTTGGACTGTGGGAGGAAGCCGGAGAAAACTCACACACACGGGGAGAACATGCAAACTTCCAAAAAGTTCCAAATGGGGCTCGAACCCAGGAACCCGGGTCTTCTTGCTGCAAAGGCAAGAGTGCTAACCACTACCCCAACCATGGGCCTGTTAGCTAATTAAATTGTTTAATTCTGTGAGCCATTTTCTTTTCTAAATTCAAGTTCTTCAAGTCAAACTCAATGGCAAAATCCCCCAATCTTATTTAAATGTTGCTGATGCATTCCAGATTTCCATCCTATCACAAAAAGTAGTTGGAATTCTGCAACGACTGCAGCCGTCCGGCCGATCAGAGACCGAGTCAGTGAGCAGGAAGCGTTGCTATTCCAGGCTCCTAATGGTGACGCTGATCATGTTGTGTGAATTTACAATCGCTAGACTCAAGATCTTACTCCGACGAACCTTTGGGCTTGTGCCTAATACGTCAGTGTTTACAGGGCAGTTTGTGTGCAACACCTCAAACACTGTACACGTGGGGAACGAGCAGACATTATAATATGCAGCATATATAAATATATATAACACATCAGTGTCTTGAAGTGCTTGTGATGAATTTGCCGTTTGGACGATGCAGCTGTGGCGTCGGGGAATAAGCCACGAACAAACAGAAAGAGACGGCGTCTTAAAACTGTAATTTGCCTCCAAATCCCATGCAGTATTTTTCATTCTGTTTTCATTACTCAATTTGTAAACATCTATAGTCTCCATTCCCGCCCCCACCCGTCACAGGGAGTCGTTGGCCTTGCTTGCAGCTCTCACACAAGCAGTATACATTATTATTATTATTTATTTTATGTGAGATCTCTATAGCTGCATTGAGGATGGCAGGTGTGCAATGACCCTGCACTGTTGCACCAGATATTTAATTGAGTTTAAAATTCTGAGTCATGTCTCAGAAGCACCTTGGTTAATATTAGGAGGAGGAAAATGGTTTTGAACAGCTTGTGTAAACAGAGCCATGCATCGGTTTTGTCACAGTGGAGTGGCAACTTATGGTTTCCTATTAAATGTGAGAGTGATATGAAACAGGATGGTCTGCATACTGAAATGTCATATAAACTATATATATATATATGAATGGCATAATAGCCAGCCATCTTCTGTACCAAATTTAGCTTTGCTTTGGATTTGAAAAAAATGTGAAAAACCAAAAGTGGAAACCTCAGCAGGCAACTGAAATACAAAAAAAATGTGAAAAACAAAGGTGTGGTAGCTGATCCGAAAGGAGGGAAACTGGACACAATTAAACAGGCAAAACTAACAAATGTAACAAAAAGTTTGAAACTCAAGAAAAATCCACAACAGTAAAACATTACCAAATTCATAAAACAGAATTCCAAAGTCTGAAACTAAAACATAAGTCCCACCAGAAAAGCAAAAAATGTTCAAAAGAGTCAGTAAGTAACAGCAGAACCTTGCAACTTCAGTAGAATCCAAATGTTTTATTCTTATTTTCTTGTACTTTATAACATTTATTACCAATGCGAGCGTGTGTGACAGTGTGATATATCGTATTCCTCTGCGCCACAAGGCCCCATTGTTTCCAAAGACTTAAATAAAAGCCACACTGTTGCACTGGGAGACAACAAAGTAGTGGTTGACAAAAAATAATACAATAAAGCCTCCAGCTTTATCCTCGAACTTCCATTCCCATGACCATTGCATTTTTGTTCTAAGAGATACATCTGATTCAGCTGCTTTTCCGCACCAAAATAATGGGGAAAAACTTGCGTCCGGTGTGACGTTAATTTTGTCAAAGCGTTGACTTTTTATTAGAAAAAAATAAAGTTTCATCTGCAAAGCAGTGATTATAAAGTGGGACAAACACATAATACAGTTTACAGTGAGTCTGCTTCAACCTGTTAAGCCCTGACTGTACGAAAATGAATAATTAATTCATAGGCATGTTCTTGATGTCTAAGGACATCTAGGGACCTCAGAGAATGTATAACCAGTGACAGAAATATCATGTCTGTTGAGTAAAGTTGACTAAACCAAAGGAAAAAAGTGAAACTTCTATGCTAATAACATGCTAACAATGATTCCACAAACACAGACGGCCTTCATTGATACGCTTCAGCAACTTCGCTTCTCGCCTTACAAAGGACGACAAAAATGGCTGGTCCGGTCCGACATTCGAAATGAGCCCAATAAAGATTAAAAGCCATTTCTAAACGTTCATTTTTGTACTTGTTTTTGTTTTGTGCATATTAAGTTATTCAGTTTTGTTAAAAAAGTTAAAAAAGGAAATATTTTTTTTTATTGCTGGGCGACTGACCAGAAAAAGACGCGTGACGTCATGTTTTCGTGGCTCCCGATTGTTAAAATGAGTCTCTAAAGTAACGCTATCGCTTTTTTTTATTTATAGCGGATTAAGACAACTACGGAGCCCCTGAGGTGACATGAGGAGAAAAAAAAAATCTCTCAACAAAACAAGATTTTTCATAATTTTTTGGGAAACTCAAGATATTGACTTTCCAAAAAATTTGAAAACAAATTGTTTTTGAAAAACTATTTTTTTTAATCATTTTTTGGAAACTCGAGATCTCGAGTTTCAAAGTCTAAAAAAAAATGTTCTTCTTTTTTTTTTCTCATGTCACTTCGCTAGACACTTCCGTAGACAACTGTAGTTTTCGGGGCAACAAAAAATGCATCCAAATCTACTCTGTTTCTGTTTCTGTTTCTGGCTGAACTTTTGCTCTGTGCCTGAAGCATCCAAACCTGCACAGACTCAATCTGGCTTTTTTTGCACTAATGGCTCTGACACTAAGTGGTAAAGGTCATCAGATTCCTTCTGCTCAACAACCCCCCCCACTGCCCACCCGCCTCCTTTCACCAAGTGCTGCCTTCTCCTGTGATAATAAAGTCGTAACACTGCTATTAGCACCAACAGCATTAATTAGGAGCCCCTGGGCACAAGTCCTCTCTGGCTGAGCATGATTAGAGCCATTCAGCCTGACTAACTCTTTAGCCCTGTGCATGTGTTCTCTAGCCCCCCCTCCCCACCTCAGCCTGTTGCTGAGCCAACAACCGAAAAGCAGAGCTTAGAGAAGTTTAAAATGCACTCAGTTGCCAACCTGATTTTCTTTTGTCACGCATGTAGGCGCTGGCTGATCTCAGGTCATGGTGCCAAGACTATTTCTTTGGCTGAATCATGCAAAGCGAGGCGTCTTCGACAAGGCCCTTTATCACACACCTCATTGTGTGTGAGTACATGCAGTATTTTTTTATTTTATGCTAGGGTATTGTGTACATTGTGTCTTGCAGATATCTCTATTTTCCGTGTTTGCGTTCGTTCTTTGTCTGTTTACAGAGAAGAGGCAGAAACAAATCATAGAAGTGACATTGACCTCGAGACTCCAGCGCTGATAAGAACAGTAAATGTTCATCAGATAACCTCCGTTTGTTTATCTTTGCCGAACGACAGAGGCAGACAGTGGCTCATTACAACTTAAACGGTGTAAATGTGCCATAATAATAACCTCATGCTCCCTGAAGGAAATGCTGAATATAGCAGTGATGGCAACAAGGAAAAAAATAAGGTGTCTGATAAATAAGTAGTTATTGATGGACTTGGGTGTTAATAATGTTTTCATTTATCTTTTTTCTTGTTCTCTGACTTCAACTTTATCCATATTGCTAATCTTTTTGGTAAAACTTTATATTAAGGAACACATATTCACCATTAACGAGGTGCTTACTCACATTTATAAGTAGCATACTACAATGGACCATTTCCTGATTTTCAAAAATTCATCAAAATTTTTCAGTAAGAGATACGGATCCTTGTTCAGGGCGATACCGACTATTATGAGTGTAAATTTCAAGTCATTCCGAGATACTTTTTGTTTTTTTGAAAAAAGTCAGCTCACTGTCAAAGTGTATCAGGGCAAATGGATAATTTCATGATTTTGAAAATATCATCAAAATTATTCCTTAAAGGCACAATATGTAGTATTTATGGGTTTATATTACACAAAATCCACTTTTGTATACATATTATGTGCTCCTGCATTGTCTAATGTGTGTTGTCACTGTATAATATTCTTTGTTTCATTTTCGTAGTGTTTCAAAAAGTCATTTAAAATAACATGGTCGCAGGCCGCGGTCGCATAGCCACCGTTAGCAGCGAGACGCCATGTTTCTGCCGGAGCCTGTAAGGACAAACGCGAGAGAACAAATCAAGCGTCGCTTTACTTGTAGCGGAAGTCCCGCCTCCTCTCTCTCCGCTTCGTCTGCTACGGCCGCGGTAGCTCGCCCTCTCCCTCGCCTCACGAACCTCATCTGCTGACAGGGAGAAAGACGACGAGGACGACATTTGACCAGCTGCAGATACCGTAGCGCTCAGGGAAGGGAGGGGGTGAGCAGAGCAGCAGGTCTTTGTTGTAAATTTCAGCCTCTCCTCTAGATGTCACTATAAACTACTTACTTCCCCTTTAACCCTGTAAGACCCACGGTTGTAAATTTACAACGTTAACTTTAGCCATCCCAAAAAACTGTCTGTTATATTTTATCTGGTTTTTTACCACATGTACATAGTCATTGGGTCTTATTGTTCAGTCTAACAATGTTAGTGGATGTTACATTTGTATATAAGTCCCACTTTATGGCCATGAACGAACACAACTTTTCAAGATTTCCTCCGAACAAAATCTCTTAGTTTCATTGGACTGGATTCATCAGATTAAAGTAAGTAAAATGTCTTTTATATTTTTTTTTGTACATATGTACATATTTGGTTATTGTGAAATAGATGCATCAAATTTCATTTAGAGCTTGTTACATAATTGTTGTAATTTTACAACACTGGGTCTTGGTGGTAGCAAAAATAGCAGGCTTGTTACAGTGGACACAGACAGGTTGTATTCCCTCCACAACACCACTGCCTGAAACAGAGTATTTTCTTTATACATGAACAGTATACATTACATACATTATACCCTTGTGTTGTGTCCTGGTCAAATTTGACTGTTTTTAAAGTTTTATGTCTAAAAAAATACATAGTTAATTTGATCAGATTGAGCTAAAATCCCATGTATTTGTCCACAAAGAGGATATCAACAGACAATTCAGTTCTGGGAAAGGTGTAAATGTTCCTGAATGTGGGGTGTGGATGTAAGTGGGGGTTTGCATGTTTTTCTTTTAGTATGATAAGTAGAGACCATAGGCTCAGACAATTACATTTACATTTAGGGCATTTAGCAGATGCTTTAGTCTAAAGCGACTTACAATCAGCAGACAGTATTGTCTGCCTTGAAAACATTTCTACCCAGAGAACTTGGTCCACCACCCTATCTATTCCTTCAGGTTATGTACTACTATATACAAAGCATATTTATATATGTTAATTCATTGTTTTTTTTTCCAGAATGCCACCAGCAAGGAGAGAGAGCCGTGATACAGTGTACAGGATGTGATTGATATCATCCAAACTGGATGAGAGTGAAGTTGAAAATGGAACTCAATGACACTGATGAAGACTCAGATGAAGATGTTTGTCAACAAGTGGACAAAGAAAACCAACCACCCATGGACTGTCTAGCTGATAATTACATGGACTTTGAGCCAAAAACACACAAACACATCATGCACTGTGACAGGTGTCGCTGGCCGAAAAAATATTTCATCAGTCCCAACACAGATTTTTCTGGTCTGGATATGATCTTAAGGCAAAGAGAGTCCAGCAACACAGACAGTGACATCATGAAGCCTCTGAATGCTCAGAAGAGACCATCCAAGAGATGTGCACACCTGTTGTTGGATGTACGTAAAGACATGAAGACAGGGAGAGGATGCTGCAATAAAGGATTCACCAACACACAATGCAGCAAGTGTGATGTTCACCTTTGCTTTTCAGAGGACAAGAACTGTTTTTAGGACTTTCACTAACAATGAAAGTTTGTCATGAAAAGAAAAAAGGAATGAAGAAGTTGCAAGAAAAAGCTAGAGTTTTATCCTGTTTATTGATTTATGTATTTTCATTTATTAAATGATTTCATAAACATATGACTAATGTGTGATTATTTTTAAATGTTATATACATTTATGGAGCTAAGTAAGCAATCAAACTTGCAAATAAACCCTTAGTTGTTGTGAATTTTTGTTCAGACAAAGTGAGTAAAAACACAGAAATTCTGCTACTACCAAAGCCCAATGTTGTAAAATTACAACGTTTCTCTAAAAACGTACATAAACATTTTTTTTCCAAAAACTCTTTGATTTCTGCATCAAAGGCCTCCTACAACAACATCTGAATGGTCAAATAATTTTTTTTTTAGGTTTTTCTTAATTTGGGTCTTACAGGGTTAAGAGATATGCCAACATTTCCAACGGATCCTTGTTCAGGGCGACGCTAACTAATACTGTGTAACATTTCCAAGTCATTCCGAGATACTTTTTGTTTTTTTTAAAAAGTCAGCTCACTGTCAAAGTGTATCAGGGCAAATGGATCATTTCATGATTTTCAAAAATTCATTAAAATTATTCCTTAAGAGGTTTGCAAATATTTTCAACGGATCCTTGTTCAGGGCGATACCGACTATAATGATGGTAAATTTGAAGTCATTCCAAGATACTTTTTGTTTTTTTGACAAAAGTCAGCTCACTGTCAAAGTGTATCAGGGTAAATGGATAATTTCATGATTTTCAAAAATTCATTAAAATAATTCCTTAAGAGATATGCTAATATTTCCAACGCATCCTTGTTCAGGGCGATGCTGACTAATACTCTGTAACATTTCCAAGTCATTCTGAGATACTTTTTGTTTTTGAGACTAAACTCAGCTCACTGTCAAAGTGTATCAGGGCATACATAACCTTATTTTAACTCTATTATGACATGAATTAACATGAATTAACTGTTTACACTACCCTTCAAAAGTTACCCTTCTTTTCCAGTGTTCGAGTGGCACATTGTGTTTGCTAACGGCTTTAGAAGGCTATTGGATAATTGTAAAACCCTTGTGCAATGATATTAGCACAGCTGAAAACAGTTGTTTTGAATAAAAGTCATTATTTCTAATCTTGTCAATGTCTTGACTATATTTTCTATTAATTTTGCCACTCTTTTGATGAATAAAAGTGTGACTTTTAATGGAAAACACAAAACAAATTGTCTAGGTGACCCCAAACTTTTGAACGGTATTTTATGTATAATGAATTCTGACAACTGACAAGTCTCAGAAACGGGTGTGCTCCTCTCGTAAGCCATTTGAACTGTTTCCTTCAGATGTCCAGTAGGGGGCAGAATAAACAGCTGGACATAATGAAACACAACACTATACACTCTGTGTTCCGTGTACACCAGACGCTCACTGAACATAAATAAAGACAGCTGAGAAGTCTTGGTTCTTATGTCTTGGGTCACCTGCGTCTGAAGTGGACGTTCCGAACCGTTTTACGCTGATCCGACCGCACACAGCTGCTGATCAAAGTCGATACCGACAGCAAGCAAACACACACTGAGGCTTGATTTCCACGCGTTGATTGCTGATTGTGCATTCGATCATTATGTGGTGATTGACCTCTAAACTGCCAATTACTGCCCAACGCTGCTATTTGCCTGATTGTAAGTGCACATCAGAAAGTGACCTGTTGCCGGGCGATCGTAAATAAATCACAGACGTGTATGGATTTCTCAGCCGAAGCAGGGTTATTTTTTGTTCTAATGAGTTTGTCTCCAAAGTAAGAAGTGTGTAATAAACAAGCTTCCTTCACGACATTCAATAATGTGGGGTCACCTATTCAATTTTGTTGTGTTTTCCCATTAAAAGTCAGACTTTTATTCATCAAAAGAGTTGCAAAATGAATAGAAAATATAGTCAAGACATTGACAAGATTACAAATAATGACTTTTATTCAAAGTAAAACTGTTTTCAGCTGTGCTAACATCATTGCACAAGGGTTTTCAAGGGTTTTCTAATCATCCAATAGCCTTCTAACGCCATTAGCAAACACAATGTACCATTAGAACACTGGAAATGGAGCTCTATACACCTATGTACATATTCCATTAAAAACCAAACCGACGTTTGCAGCTAGAATAGTCATTTACCACATTAACAATGTATAGAACAGTGTTTCCCAACCCTGGTCCTCAGAGAACACTGCCCTGCAATGTTTTAGATGTTGCCCTGCTCCAAAAACAAAAACAAAAAAATCACAAAAGTTGAAACATGATTTTTTTTTTAGTGAGTATTTAAAACATGTTTCAAAAGTTGAAACAAAATAGTTTGATTTGAACAAAAATGTGTGGGTTTTCCCCCCAAAAAATGTTATAATTCAACTTTTGTCCATTTTCTTCAAAAGGGGCAGTGTTCCCTGAGGACCAGGGTTGGGAAACACTGGTATAGAGTGGATTTCTGATTCATTTAATGTTATATTCATTGAAAAAAAAGTGATTTTGCTTAAAAAATAAGGAAATTTCTAAGTGAGCCAAAATTTTTGTATTTCACTTCCCTGCACACACACTGTAAAAACAATAGCAGAAGGACCTTCATCAGTGCAAGTCATTAATAGAAGGGACTCTCATGAGCTTATAATGGCATTATGTAAGTGTGCTGGTGCTTTATCACGCACATACACACGCGACATCAAGTTCACAGCTTGAAGTTCAAATACACTCTGGACGGAGAGACAGTGGGACAGAATAAACACAAGCCTGAAGTGTTTAGAGTACAACTAATACTGTTTTTACAGACACTGGACACCATCTATCGCAGGTCCACACAGACACTAACAACCATTCACACCTACGGTCAAATTTGGATCGTCAAAACTAAGCTTGACTTGTTTTTGGACTGCGGGAAGAAGCCGGAGAAACGTACGCCTAGAGAACACGTCGAGAGCATGCAAACCCGCGAGGGCGCGCGAGGGTCATTTGTATCCGACAATGGGCTCATGCTAACTGAATAAGTCTGCACAGTTGCTGGTTCTTGGAAAAAACAACAGCTGGCAGAGTTGTTTTTTACTTCCTATTCAAGAATCGGGTAGAAGAAGAAAAAGCTTCTTCTATTAAATGATAAACAATGACATCACGGTAACTCGGTTATCCGCTCACAACAAACCAGAGAGCAGGTCTCTCCTGCATCGTGGGATTAGGTTATGCTGCGTTCCTTGTTTTTCTTTTGCAACGTCTGACGTGGACTCGATTTGACATAACTCCGGGAGATTTGATTTGCCAACAGGTGTTCTGTTTTTTTTCCAGACTCTCGCATGCTCCTTACCACCTACACCCTCTGTGTGTGTGTGTGTTTGCCAGCTACAGGTCTCAGGCTTCCTGCAGAGGAAAAAGCTGCTGCCGTTCAACAGTGGTAGGGCGGCCGGGCCGGCTGGTGGAGAGCTGCTGGCAAGACGGACTGCCAGAGTGATTCACATCCCGAGCTCCGTCATGTGGAGCCTGTGTGGATAAGTGATTTTCTCTGTGGTGAGATGATTAGAGAAGACGCCTGCAGTCGCTGCTGCTGCTGTGCATACAGTGCATTAGCAACTGTAGACGCGATGCATATGAGTCACGAAATAGGGTGATTATTGCAAATCGTTTCATCGGTGGGAACAGAACGCCAAGCATTGTCGTCACTACTGTCATATAAGTCGATTTCTCTGAGATACGTGACGTGATTGCATGACGATAACGCAAAGATTGAGACCAAGTTGAGTGTTTTTAAGGTTTGTTTTGTCCGATCCATGGAACACAATCCAAAACATTACATTTATATGCACAGGAGACTCAGGGATGCACTTTTGCTTCGAGAAAACACACACACTGTTGAGAACGCAGTACAGTTTTGGGAAGCACAATGAGGAGACTTGAGGTTGTGTTACGATTCCATCTGCACCTTCTTGTCAGGTTGGGTGGAAAAAACTATTACACAGGTCTGAAAACTAGCAGCAAGTCATTTTTTTCTTACAAAGCCAGTAAAAGGGTGTTGTCTAACTGGAGTCTTTGCCTATTGGTCAAGCAGATTAGCAAAACAATCATTCACAAGTGGAAAGAAGCACCAACATTTGACTGAATGCACCTCTTGGGTCATTTTTTTGAAAAGTCCCATTAGCCATGCTAATTTCCAACCGTCTTTTACGTCAGAATTTCATTTCCTGGACCATTTCTCAGTGATTTTGGTGTCAAATTGTAAATAATTCTAATTAATAAACCAGAAATACTTTTTATATCTCTCTCTCTCCCATTTATTGAGAATATTTTCTAAAATAATGAACAAAAGGTTTATTCGCATTACAGATGTTCTGATGTTCAGGTTATAATTGGTTATTTTACATTTTGTTTGTTGTATGCCATGATTGTACAAATGACCATTTTTGTACATTTGTAATCAACGTTTTGCTGGAATAATGTTGTGTTTGTGCCTATTTGTGTTCATTATTTGAGAAAATGTTTGGAAAAGAATTTTACCTATCATTTGACACCAAAATCACTGAAATCAGCCCAGTAAATGATATTCTGGTGTAAAAAACGATTGGAAATGAACGTGGCTAATGGGATCTTTCAAAATAATTCAGTCAAATGTTGGTGCTTCTTTCCACTTCCCAAAAAATCCAATAATTTACTCTACTATATGAAACACAGCACATGAGGAAAAGAAGATTTTGGTCTGAATGACCAGCAATGTGTACGATGTGTGGCGCTCGTCAAGTTTAAGGGCGATGGTCTATTCAAATATCACAGTAAAGACTGTCCTCCTCATCATCATAATAATAAGGGAGAGTTTAATATAAATATCAGTCCAAAGAGAAAAGGGTTTCCGAGGCACTCGATGTAGAGTAAGTATTATGTACATATTTCAAGTTAAAATCCAATGATTTTCAAGTCAACAGTGCTCTAATGCTCTGCCTGAATGGACACTGTGGGGGAGTTCTAAAGCCTTTTCACTACATTCATTCAACCATGGTGAGTGCACCTGAGATGTCCTCTGTGCTTAATAATATCATGTTATTGACCAATGTCTCGTCAGCAGGTAAATCCAGCATATTGTAATTCAGAGAAAAAAAAAATTAAGATTCACAAAAACAAACTTGTCTTACCTTTCCAACATACTGCGGTTCGGTTCCCATGTATTCCTCCAAAACAAAGAACTGGTTCCACACCCATCCTCTCTTAATGCGATGCATCCTCGACCTCTCGCGTTTCCTCGGCCTCGTCGGGCCCTCTAGCGACGCCGCTCGCCCAGCGGACGACACCCTTGCGCCCCTCGCTCCGGTCGCCCGTCGACCCGACATCGCGGCGCCCTTAGTCCTGCTCCACAGCTGAGGATGCTGGGAGCTGTAGTCCAACAGGAAACAAGAGCCCACCAGGAATAGAGTGACATATTTCCTTGTGATCATCAGGGAGTGTTGTCGTCGAGATAAAGAAACAAATTAAAAAAAAGGTCGGAAGTGGCGGGAAAGTTGGGTACTTCCAGGTTGGATATCTGAGCGCGATCCAAGACATGCAGTCTGTTAATGTAATGTCCTTGCGGGAGCGTTGGCGTCACTAAAGGTCATTATGTCATAATGACCAGGGAGACTCTGATCACTTTGGTTTGATCTGGCTGTGATTCTATCTAAGGGTTTTTGTGCCGTAGAGTTTGGGTTCTGGCTTTGTGATGACCTGATGATGATGATGTTTGAAGTGCTCTCGTGAACGCTTTGATGTGTCAGTCTTCGCCTTCACCACCTGGAGGGGGAAAGAAATGAGATCATGACGCGGTACGTCCATTCTTGAGCTTGGAGATAATAATTTAGCCAAAGCACAACAGGGGAGTTAACTCTCTAATAATTGATGATATGCCATACATACATAAAGCCAGATTTAAATTCTTATTTATAGATAAGATATAGCATTACTGCATATGGAAATTAAACATAGTCACCTAATGGATGATACTTGCTGTCAATCACACAGGTCTTCACTTTTCAAACCCAAAAACTACATCCATTTTCAGATCAGGTCCATGGTATAAACCAGTGTTTCTCAACTGCCCTGTGTGTTGTAGATGTTTCCCTGCTGCAACACACCTGATTCAACAAATGGCTCATTACCAGCTGTGTGGACCAGCAATCAGGTGTGTTGGAGTAGGGAAACATCTAAAACATGGACCAGGATTGAGAAACACTGGTGGATCTGTGGGCCATCATGGGCAATACCTTAGGCTAAACATCCATCCATCTATCCTTGAGCTGACATTGTGTCAGAGGCACAGTATACACTACAGACAAGGAGACAAACAATCATTCACACTGGCATTTACACCGACGGTCAGAGTCTCCAATAAACCTAAGCCCGGTACATCTTTGGACTGTAGGAGTGGAAAAACCCATCGAGACACATCTGAAAACCCCCGCACAGAAAGGTCCCCTTGGAAATGGCCGCTCATTATTACACAGATTATTGTCCCGTACACAAGACATCTGAGGAGGTGACTGAAGTGTTTATTCAGTCCGAGTCTATCACTGTTGCCAATGTCTCTCACGGATCAGGCCCAAGGATCTGGGATTGGAT
The DNA here is from genome assembly GCF_963457635.1 of Microchirus variegatus. Lineage (NCBI taxonomy): Eukaryota > Metazoa > Chordata > Actinopteri > Pleuronectiformes > Soleidae > Microchirus > Microchirus variegatus. Next base: position 2,162,668 of record NC_139806.1, read on the forward strand.
CTCAAATCAGATCAAAGGGCTCTAATTAGAAAAAGGCTTTAGAATGCAGGGTCGGCGGTCTCGTTTGGATTAGCCCGACAGCTGATGCGTGGCACTTGTACGTGCAGAGAAGGGGAGGGGGAGGCTGTTTACTTATGCATTACACTGTTGGAAAGTCTTATTAGTTGTGTAATAGGAAAAGAACGCCCAGTCTTGTGTTGCATTCCGACAACCCTCTGGAACCCGTTAGCAAACAAACTGGGAGACCTGCACTGGAAAGTAAAGAAAATGAAAACACCTCATTTAAGGCACCTGATGCTGATGAGTGGAATGTAGGGTGCGACATGGTGAGGTGTCAGGGACCGTGGAAAGGTTAAAGATGAACGGCTGAGGATGAGGTGTTGGTCGCCAAGGCAACTGGTTTAAAAAAAAAAAAAAAAATAGTACAATCAGCACCACACACGCACTCGATATAGATGGAACAACAATTAACGGGGCTGTCAAGTTCATTTAATTGTTGATCACATAAAATCAGGGCAAAATGAGGTAAATAATAGTTCATTATTAAATGAAGTATCACAAATAATTAGAGCCCATAACTTTGGATCAGTCAGTTACTCATTTAACGATAAAGTAAAATGAAAGGCAATGAAAAAAACAGCATAATAAACACAAGTAAACACTGTATATATATAAATATATGCATTGTTTTATGAGTCTAAACAGGGTCAGATATTGGATATTACACAAAATGATAAATGTGTAGGAGACAATTATGCATAATGCAATTAAAAACAATGTTTTATGACCCACAGTTTAACACCAATAGCCAAATCAGCCCTATAAAACGGTTATAATGTTGTGCAAGCTAAAGAAAATAATTTGGGAGTGAACAGTAACTGTATAGCGTAAACTTTAAATATAAAATATAAACGATTGTGTACATCAGCCACAATATGAAAAACAGTTAATGTTGAGGCCATTTTGGTGTTGTCTTTAGGACAAAGTAATTAAAGATTATGTGAAGGGAGGGGTACAATTTTTCGTAAGACCCCAGTGTGATTTTGCTGTTTCTAGACGTCGGGAGCCTGTGTATACACAGCAACCTCTGCTGTTTGCAAACCTAATTACTCTACTTTCTCCACTTGTATTTGTTTCCTGAAATAATTTACCCAAAATCTCCAATCAGCCATAGTGCCACAGTGAAAGCGGGTTCTTGGATATATACGTTTTAATTAAACATTGAAAAACTGAAGTTTGTAATTGCCCTCCGAAATTGTGATCAGGTGCATCCCATTTGCAAAGTCTTTTGAAATGCATGAAACCTCAGCGGAGTGCATCTGCGGCAAATTTAATTTATCAGACACAATTTAGAAAGGTACACACCTGTGTGTTATTATTATGCTCCCACAAAGCTGTGACCCCCCCAAAAAGCCCTCTCTGTAGACGTCTACAGTTAAAATCTCTAAAGCTTTACGTTGGTGGTGGTTTGGTCAGTGGTCAGGTGACCAAAAAGCCCAGCGGTCATTCTGAGAGAGGGAGAGTAATCATGTGTCTCAGCAGCACTTTATCACATCATCGGCCTTTAGGGTACAGTTATTGGTTCGCTGTACAGCATTAGAAATAAGGGTTCCAAAGCGGTCCTTCTACAAAAGGTAAAAGTTGTATGACAGCAACCTCTTGATTTGTTTGCCAAACACTACACATTGTTACTAACGCCGTTAACGCAGGATCATTTATCTTTATTTAAAATACTTTATTAATCCGCTCGGGGTAATTCTTTATCTGCATTTAACCCATCTTCTACACTCTTAGAAATAAGGGTTCCTAACGGGTCCTTCTACAAGGGCCGAGGTTCTACCATTTGCTCCTGAAAAACCCTTTCCTGAAGAAAGGGTTTTTCAAGGGTTCTTGGTAACACTAATGGTTCCAGTAAGAACCATTTCGATCCAGAGAACCCTTTAAAGCCCTTTCCTGAATAAAGGGTTTTAAAAGGGTTCTCGTGGAACCTTTATAGAAAGGTTCTCCCTGGAGTCAAAATGGGTTCTCCTATGAGGACAAGCCGAAGAACCTTACATGGTTCTACTTAGCACTTTTATTTCTTAAGCCCAATTTATACTCCTGCGTAAAGTGCTCTGCGTAGGTTACGCATTTTTTAAGTGTCCGTCACTCCGTCAAGGGACAACGGAGACGGTAAGGGCTGCAATTGGTCCTCAGGACAGGCCGAGCTATCGCTGCTCTGTGCCGGCTCACAGTGGGCACCGAGCGTCCACAGAGGCAGAGCCGATCACCACCGACAACGTCGCTGCCAAACTATAAATACGTCATATCTTAATACACACAGCACATGTTTAGACTCTAAATGGCCAATTTCTCACCTAAAATTATCTTAAAACTGTGTTCAGTGACACAGAAAAGTGAGAAACGGCCACTGTTTCAATGTTATTCAGCTGCAGCAACAACAACAGTCTTTCTCTCTCGGACGCCATTGCGTAAAACAACCTTGCGCAGCGACCCCTACTGATCGGGCGGGAAATTGCAGTGAGTATCCGTCACCGCGATGCAGAAGTATGAAGGCTCGAGGGGTCTCCGTGGTTACACATCGGATAACGCATTACGCAGTCGGAGAAGTATAATGTGGCCTTAAGAGTGTAGTTTGCGAGTTTGCCTGTGCAGCAAGAACACAAAGCCCACAAGGGCCTTTCTGCATGGAGTTTTGCACGTTCTCCCCTTGTGTGCGTGGGTTTTCTCCGGGTTGTCCTGCTTCCTCCCACAGCACCCCCCTCTGTGGAGGATAAAGAGGTAGAAATTGGATGGATGGATGGATGGATGGAATAATAACAATCTGGATCATAAATCACCGTGTTCTCCACAAGATTGGCACCAGCCATTAAAAGAAAACAAACATACAAGTGAACCTCTAATGATGCGAGTGTGAGACACGTTAACGCCAGCCTCGTCTCCACCACTGCAGGACACAGGATAACTGTCGTCTGCTCGGCTACAGAGATGCTCTTTGTTGCGCAGTACATTTTGGAGGAGGAGGTGTGTGTGGGAGAGCGCCGCTTCTGTGTGAGCCTCTATTTGAATAACCCTACACTGGAATCAGTGTTGCGGACTCACGTGAACGTGAAAGGACAAAGTAAATAGAATTGTCATGCAGAACAACGCCGTTTTACTCCCGGAAAAATCCCACCTTATGCTTTAGGTCAGAGGAAAAGAGTTTGTCTGCCCTGCTGCCCCTTTCACCATCACACGACCAGACTGTTATGGATCAGTGCTCCCTGAAATAAAAGATGGTGGAAATGCGTCGCTCTCTCTCTCTGTATGTTTTTCGCATTCTCCAGAGAGAGTTGTTAGCCCAGTCAGGCAAAGAGCATTGAAAAAAAAATTTTAAAAGGAAAAAATGAAAATGTAGTGGTGCTTCAGAGTACATTACATAATTGTAGCTAAGTGACCAGGAATGTTCAGGCACGTTACACAACTGGCTCCAACGCAATCGCTGACTTTTACAGTAAATATTGTCTTTTCTACCTTGTACGCTACCCTTCAAAAGTTTGGGCTCACTTAGAAATGTCCTTATTTTTGAAGGAAACTTTTTTTTATCAATGAATTTAACATTTAATGAATAATAAATACACTCTATATATTGTTAATGTGGTAAACGACTGTTCTAGCTGCAAACGTCTGGTTTTTAATGGAATATGTACATAGGTGTATAGAGGCCCATTTCCAGTGTTCCTATTGGATGATTTGAAAACCCTTTTGAAATGACGTTAGCGCAGCTGAAAACTGTTTTGCTGGTTCTTTGACAAAAGGGCAAAGTTATTATTTTGAATAAAAACCATTATTTCTAATCTTGTCAACGTCTTGATAATATTTTCTATTCATTTTGCAACTCTTTTGATGAATAAAAGTCTGACTTTTAATGGAAAACCCCAAACTTTTGTGTATTTATTTGTTTTTTTTAGACACTTTGTGAAGAAGGGTTGTTCTGCCAATCAACTGCGTAGATTTTAGAAGATGAACATGACAAATAAAGGAACAACTACTCCCTGTGGGGCTCTAATACAATATGCACTATACAGTAGAGTATATACATATAACAGTATAATGTGTATACCTGATGTAGTGGTTGATAGCTGATGGTAAGAATCAAGAATCCATAATATATTTGGTGTCATTAGTTTTTCACACATGGAATCAAAAATAGCTTCAATGATGCTGCACACTGCAGAGAGAAGGGGGAAAATAGCCTCACACAGTCTAAAAGAAGTGTCTTCAAGTGAATTCCCTCTGGCTTGGATTCTTCTTATTGTGTGGTGACTGTTATTCTAAACGTCTGTTTTACCCGTTTGACCGTTCTCAGACACCATGGATTTCCTCGGTCTGTGGCCTGAATGTTGAAATGCAGTCTTACACTGCTGCAATTTATTGTTCTATCTCCTCCAGAGGTGAGAATCTCACAAAGTCGCACAGCTGGAATAACAACCCCATTACTTTGTTTTTTTTTCTTTTTCTTCTGTGAGATACATTTGCAGTGTCAAGTCAACACAGAGCTATGAACAAAGTTCAATTTAAACCTAGAACAGAGCAATCCACTTGTGTCCTACTCCTTGTATGTGGTGGGAAAATGGTTTCTCAACCTTTTATGACAAGTTTAAATTACACTTATCTGTTATAGGACATCCTGGTCTTTCAAATATCTCTCTATATTTGGCCGATAAGAACTTTCTAAAATGGCAGACATGTTTACACGTTTTAAAGCTCACATAGAGTGGTCCTGTTGCACATATATGTTAGTTATGGAGGTCTACTTACATACATTAACTTGTTTTTATGGTCAAAAACCTCCTAGTTGCTGTAAACGAGCCGATAGAAATCCTCTTTTTCTGGACGATCTGCTGTTCAGGAGAACCGTTTTTTATGTAACCGGACCGGGTTTTTTCAGAGATCTCGCTGAGCCTGAGATTACAATAAAACACAGCGTTCTCAGCAGTGGCTGAACTGTTTGTTTAGAACCTTCAGGGCTTCTTAAACAAGGTAATGACGCAGATACACACTAAAAAACAGCGTTAATTGGAACTTCCGGTCTAGGTCCGCTTTAAGGAGTGAAGTTAGGACGCTGAATCGGCAATGCTTTGCACGTGTTAAGTTTCCGCCGTGCTTCAAACAATGGTGTTAACATGATATAAACCAGTCATGAATCCATGACTGTTGCTGTCCACATCAAGGCGAGATTTGCTCTTGATTACAAATGGCATTTTTGCTTGTGCAATTGGCAAAAACGACTTTGCCAAAACACACTTTTTAAATGTATAAAAATAAACACTACCATTCAAAAGTTTGGGGTCACCACCTACAATATTTGTTGTGTTTTCCATTAAAAGTCACAGTTTTATTCATCAAAAGATTTGCAAAATGAATAGAAAATATAGTCAAGACATTGACAAGTTTGGAAATAATGGATTTTATTCCAAATTAAACTGTTTTCAGCTGTGCTAACATCATTGCACAAGGGTTTTCAAATCATCCAATAGCCTTCTAAGCCATTAGCAAACACAATGTACCATTAGAACACTGGAAATGGGCCTCTATACACCTATGTACATATTCCATTAAAAACTAGACGTTTGCAGCTAGAATAGTCGTTTACCTCATCAACAATGAGTGGATTCAGTAATGTTGTATTCATTGAAAAAAAAAGTGCTTTTCCTTAAAAAATAAGGACATTTCTAAGTGACCCCAAACAAACGATAGTGCATATGATACAATACTTTGTCAAGTTTGTTAAATGTCCATGTCCATGTCAAATAAAAATAAAGATAATAAAGAAAATGTTTCACTCTATTCCGGTAAAAATACTTGGACTGGACTTTTACTGGACACAGCCAGACCATGAAATAGCCTACGTGAGAAACAGCACTTAGCATCAACCACTTTACTTTTCCTCTTTTTTTACTAATGGTTAAAAACTCCCTCAGCAAACAGACAGGTGTCTTTTGTAATATTCCACGGACCACTGAGCGCTAAGTAGCTAATTAACGACTGTGTCAATCACACACGTTCAAGGTGAAGCTCGTAAAGGAGCAGAGCAACTTTACTCTGTGACTCTGGAAACTTTCCTCCCCCACTTAGAGGAAGTTTAAACCGGGGAAAATGATCTTACAGGAGCAGCAGATGGGTGACGCTCATGTGGGTACAAATTTACCCTGAGTAATAAAATTATTATTTCTTAAATAACAAAGAATAGGCTCAGGATCGCCGGTTGGGGACCTTTCTGTGTGGAGTTTGCATGTTTTCAATTCCCTCCAGCTTCTTCCTATAGTCCAAAAACATGCAAATCGGGGATAAGGTTGATGTTCCCTTGCTGTGTCTTGCTCTAATGTCTATGGAATTAATTTATCTGACCCTTTATTTTGGGCAGTTTGTCTGATTTACTTCAAACCTCCAGTACCATAAATATTTGACTTTTTAAGTCATCTTCTTTGTCCGTGAAGGCACTCTATAAATTTGTCTTACTGTTCGCTGTTATTGTCTATATTATGGTAAAAGAAAAAGCCAATTATCAGAACAATAAAACATCTACTGCTAACTTAAAGAGCCCATATTATACCCTATTACCCCAAGTTAAACTACTTCCTGATGCCCTAATGAAAGTGTCTGTGTCATGCTTTAGTCAAAATATCATAAGGATGAAGCACAATAGCAGTTCAATAACTCTGCCAAAACAGCCTTTTTCAAAACGCTCGGTTTTGTGCCTGATCATTTACATGTGAATGAGACCCAGGTAAACACACATCCACTGCTTCCAGGGGAGTGTCGATCTAACTTACTATACACAGCCATACTGTCGCCACTTATCACCTATTGTCATGCAGCGTCGTCACAACCCCCGCTCCATATACCCCATAGTAATCTCCGTTTACCTGTTGTTACTGCGTTTTACCGTAATGCATAGAGTGACCACGATTTTGGCTTCTCGCGATCATAAAAACATTAGAATCGAAGAAAAACGATAATGCGCCGCGTGGCGTGTATTTAAATTCCTATGCTACAAAAACACCTTGAATGCACCTGCAAGCTGCAAGTGACGTGTGTGGATCAATAATGAGGAGAGAACGTGTAAACATGACAGAAAGGCAGCCTTTGGTTGGGAAGAAATGTAGGACAACATCTACATCTTTCTGCAGTGCTTTCAAACGCGTGCTCTTCATATTATTGATCCACACATGTCACTCGCTAACCGCAGGCACGTAACTGGTGCGTTCAAGGTGCTTCTCTAGCATTGGAATTTACATCCACGATCAACAACAAAGGGCTTGTGAAGCTTGTCAACATTTTTTTCATAAATAAAATATATCCACTGGACACACAAATCCTCTGAGGCTGGAAGTTTGTGTAAAACACTGTGCTCCGCTGTGCAGCCACTCTTCCTCCCTCGCCTGCACTCTCGTATTTCACAGGGACAAGGAGGAGCTACGGTGGAGCTGTGAAGTATTCTGCCTGGCGGGGTGCCAACATTCACGGTGAAATGCTCGCTATGTCGTAACTGCGCGGGAGGTTTAAACATTGCGTGTTTTATCGCCTATACTTACACTAAGTGGAACCACTAAAACATGACTGAGTCTTGTTTTTTCACATTTTGGGGACTAGTATGGCCCCCTAAGTCCCAAATATAAGTACTAAAATGATTAAAAAGTTGATTTTGCACAATATGGGCCCTTTAAATCCTCCCAGCGCAGTACAACACAGAGAGTAGAATCATTCTGCATCACCGCTCTTCTTCATTCCCCTTTCCCTCTGTGGCCTCATCACTGCAACGCAACTGGTCAATTTTGATAATCCACTTAACCCTAATCCCTGTTTGCGTGCCTGAAGACAGAGGAGAGTGGAGGAAAGTGCAGCACTTGCAGAATTTGTTGAGGATCCGAGATTGAATTTAACTAATCAATATTTTATGCTCAGGTGAATATTTAGGGCAGCAGGACAGTGTGTGTGTGTGTATGTGTGACCTATGTTTCCAGGACATATAGTTTTTTCTCGTCTTCATTAGATAGACACAATGACAGAGAGGGGGAAAAAAGAAGAAGATATGCTGTCAAAGCAAGGAGTGCAGCCTGTGACATACAGGCCAGCTATCGGTTATTTGTTTGGAATCATTTTGGACACAAATGAAGCTCAGTGGCCGGGAGATTGGCTCACTGCATGGTGGTACTGCTGTAATAAGCCACCGGTCAGCTGCTTCTTCTTCTAACTACACTACACTTCTTCTTCTTCTTCTTCTTCTGGACCTTGTTATTATTTCCACAGGTGCTCGAGCAGATGATGAGAAAATGTTGATGAAGAGATTTAATTGTGTACTTCGGCGCCTTCTAACTTTTGAGCGGTACGATAGCCGCGTGCGAATCATTTGTGCCCATATGTCGTTAGCTTAGCTCCACACACACACACACACACACACACACACACACACACACACACACACACACACACACACACACACACGTACTGTATCCACCAGCTGCAGCACATTTGTTTATTTCAACGTAAAGTGTGGATGGTGTTGAACACTGGAGCCTTGTTGTTGTAGCAGCTGTTGGGGGGGGGGGGAAACAACTTTACCCTTATAACACAGAGTATTTTTGAGTTCAAAGCTCGTTTTTATGAACAAAAAGAAAAATAACTATGTCTATTTTGTGATTTCTGCAGACTTATGCAGACGTACAATTGCAATAAAATGAATCATAACGTTCACTCAACAACACACGAAGGCGAAAATAACAACGCATTTAGGGCCTGATTTACTAAGATTCCAAATAGCGAGCGCTAAATTGCTTGCGCGAGCAGAAAGACTGCGCCCGCTACTGGGTTACGTTTTGCGGGTGAACTACTAAGATTGCGGCCGCAATTGACTACAGGCGCAGAAGTGGTTAAGACCGCCCTATTTAAATGAGGATTTTGCGCGAGTCAAGAGTCAACATGGAGAAAGAGCAGACGGAAGCGCTGAATTAAATTTGAAGCCACTGAACAGAAAGTGACGTTCTGCGATGAGCAGATAACTGGGATCGAGGCATATATGACATATTGTTCCCCGGGTCCATAGGACCTTTTTATATTATTATTATTATTATCCTGCAACGGTATTTTGGACAGCTCCATCATTGCCTGACGTATCAAACAAGGAAACTATGGACTATGGATGTTGCCGTAAAAAAAAAAAGGTGCTGCGCTCTCCTCCTGACTCACCTGCAGCTCACTGACAGCTGCCAGGGAGCGAGTTCTGCTGTTTCTATGGATCTAATGGATGAGTGACTTTCTTATCAATAAGTAAATAAATAAATGAAGCGGATCATCACAACGGCTTTTTAGTCCCAGTCCGTCCCTGGTTTCATCTGTGTTCATTCAGTCAGGCTGAGTTTCCATTACACTGTGCCACCTGCGCTTCGCCGTGCACCGAGAGTAGACCAGGTTAGAGCTGGACCCGTTAAGGTAAAGCGGGGTTCCCCTTTCCTCCGGTCTTAACTGGGGAACATAGGTACGACCCCTCCTTGAACCACAAACTGCAGACCAAGGTAAGCCCATACCAGTACAAACATACATTTCTCCTCTGGATATCTATGTTTAATTTATTCAGATATACCAAATAAGAAATGAATGTGCGTCATCTGTGAACGCGTAGTTGAACATGCTCTGGAAAAGCGTAATTTCCTGATTTACAAATATATATAACTATAAATAACCGCAGCCATGTGCGCGCCGCGCACCGCTGTGCCAGTTAAGACCTGCCTTTCAAACGTGCTAAATATAGACGCAAAAATAAACACCGCAATCAGTTTCAGGTTTGATAAATCACTTTGCGCGTGCTAAAATAACATATTTACATTTTCTCCTCCCATCACACGCAAAATAGCGTGTAAACGCCCCATATTGCATATGCATTAAGGCAAGAACGCTAAATGGGTTGCGGGTGCTATTTTGCCCGTCTGAGGGATGCGCTCCTCGTTGCGCCCTGTTAGTAGATCAGCATCAACGCTAATCTGCGTGTGCAATCCAGTTTGCACACGTTTTTGCACGCGCAAAGCTTTAGTAAATCAGGCCCTTACTGTATGTGACCTGTAAACGCACAAACCCCCACTATGTCCATATAAGGAGCTGTGTACGATCACTGAGGGTTAAATAATAAATAACTTATGTATGCTTTCAAAAACTCCTCTGTACATCAAATGTTAATCGTGTTTATTTTCATGTTCAAATTCTGTTTTATTCAACACCTCAAACACGACAGAAGCAGCCTGCGCTGTGACTGTGTGACCTTGTCCTCTCTCTTTATAAATGACGGTTTTGTTACGTACTTATTTTTAGTCAATGATGTTGTTTTGACAGCTTGAGCAGCTTTCTATTAGTGGCAGAGTGGTATCATCATTTTACATTTACAAGACGACCGAGACCTGGAGCTGCTCCAAATAGAACTGTTTTTATTATTATCCTTTTTGTGACCAATAAATATAGATAATGGAGTTGAAACTGCTCACAAGTAACTGGAAATGTTGTGATTTAGAAGCTTTAAAAACAGGATTAAGTTAAGTTTAGGGCTAAGATGTGAATTGTGGTTAAGGTTAGAGTGAGACATGAAGGGATTGTTAGGGGATCAAACAAAGACGAATATCTGTGCTCACCTCTGTGTGGATTTCAGCGTCATCACTATACTCTTTGAATGTGTTATACACTGGTAGAAGTTTGAGTTAACTTATAACTTAACTTATAATCCTCCTCCGTGTCTATGTGCATTATGTAAATGAATGCTGCGGCAACACGGCAATACGTTTGACTACGCAAGAACCCCTCTGAATAGATAATAAAGTAGCAGTTTCAAATATGATTATATTTAATGAAAAAAACGAATTAATTAGCTTCTTTTTTCATATTGTATTAGTGCACATCGTCATGCAAATATATGCAATATAATCAGCGCAGCAACTTTTGCAGCATTGGCTTCTTTCTTTTTTTTTTTCTCGCCGAAGACTTAAAAGCCCTAAAGATGTTGTCAGTGTATTTGCCCACGAAGCAACTTTCCTGGGAATGAATGAAGCCCCCGAAGACACAACTGGCACACAAAATAGGAGCAAGGCAGTTTGCACAATAAAAGCTATTTTAAAGCGACGACTAATTACTGCCACTGCAGTTTTCATATAAATAAAAAAAAAAAAACGACCTAAGACAAGACAGATTTAGGAGGCTCCGTACTGAGTGAAACGGTGTCAGCTCTGTGTGTCATGACAAAAAGATGCTTTTATTTAAAGTAGACATATTGTACCCTCTTTCTCCAAGTGAACCCAGTTCCCTGGTGTCCTAATGAACATGTCTGTGACATGCTTTGGTCAAAATACCAAAATAAGGATGACGCACCAGCGCAGTTCAGTCAAACCTGCCAAAACAGCCCTGTTCAGAACGCTCGCTTTTGAGTGCCTGTCTCTTTAAATGCAAATGAGACACAGGAAACTACGTCAGCGTCACTGAGGCTAACGGCAGCTAACAGCAGTTAGCACTTGGAAAAGCCGTCATTTGCCGTCATATGTAAAATGTAAATCCTCTGAGCTGGAAGTTTGTGTAGAACTCTGTGCTGCACTGTGCAACCAAGAATAGAACACTGCAGACTTCCGCTCTTCCGGATACTATTGCCCTCGCCTGCACTCTCGCGTTTTTTTAGGGACAAAGTAATTACTTACTTTGCCTACTCATAGGACCTCCCAAATATAAGTATTAAAATGATTAAAAAGACGTCCCCTTTAACACGTCACTGAACTCACTCCCATGTTCATGAGTCTTTTACTTTGGAACACGGAGTATTATCGTGCAGGCAAGTAGCTATTGGACGACACAGGAAACTGTGGTCCTGATGGCATGAACATAGCCAATAACAAGACTCTGTGAACAGAGTGTGACAGCCATGCTGTGACCGATTGGTAATAAGGCCCAAGGAAACATACATACACCGCACCATCACAGCAGCTGCAGCAGCAGCAGGCTGAGATGTTGAAACGAGGCAGGTCGACTCTATGGATGCTCTCGATGTCAGACCTGCAGCCTCAGCACAAATCCAAATAATCAGAGCAGGCTACCCCTTTGCAGTCATTAAGTGTCCAATGTTGGTGACTCTGTGTCCTCACACTTGACAGGAGTGAAACCTGACTTGTGCTGTTTGAAGATCATCCACCTGTAGTTTGGATTGTCCTGTCAGCTCCAGCAACTCTGGCCACATTCTCCTCACCCTCGATACGCTTCTCTCTTTAACAGAGAACTCACTTTCCGTCTATCCTGTCTACAACAAAGTTCTGCTGAATCGCTGCATTTCCTTTTTTGCAGGTTTTCCCTTCATTTCTGAACCTCTATTTGAGAAACCTCCACCACCAATCACGGCCCCTGTTGCCTTTTTTTATTCAGTTTAACCAAAGACAAAGAGTTCCCAGTGGCTTCAAAACTTATTCCATGTCACATCTTTCTATTTTTTTTAGGCCACTTTGCTCCAGGGAAAATTCATAGCTTTAGAAATGTTTTTTTATATCCTTGTCCTGATCTATTACTCACTACAGTTATATCCCAGAGGTCCACGGAGAGTTCCGGCGTGTTTTATTCATTCATGGTTTGAAACGTGGAACCTTAATTTACTACAGGAAGACTCTGCTCGTGTTATAACCACATCTCTTGTATAATTAAAGCAATAAAGTGGATTTAGGTGAATCCTAGCGGTGAATTATTGACAATGAGTCAATCAAATATCCTGAAAAATGCACATTCACGTCCCTCCCCGAGCATCTAATGAAACCCGAAAGTATTGACTCATCTTAACATGAATGTATGTCATTTTTTTTGTTTAATTCATTTGCATTTCATTATCATTAACTTGTCTAGAAGATATGGAGTTTGACGCGGCTAGCTCAAACGTGCTAGAACAAGTTTGTTGAAATGCACAGACTAGCCATTTATGTTTTTCCAAAATGGGTGAGCAGAGCTAATGGAAGTACATAAGAAATTTGTTTGGAATCATGAGAGCAACACGAGCACCAAGTTTGGTTAAAATTGAACCAACTATGTGTGACTTAGACACGAGTAAACCAGATACAATCACCAAATATCGTCCCAATCTGACGATGTTTGTCTGACCATGACCCGACTTTTGGGGGCCCTGGGGCTGCGAATGGGTTTGTGTACTATGCCACTATCGCAATTCTCACCAACTCGACCTCCACGCCAAATTTCCAGACTTTTAATGCTCGTTAACCCCCTCAAAAGTTAGCGCAATGTCGGAAGAAAGATGCTCTACTTCACTTGTGTTTGTGGACACAACTGCAAGATTAAGTGTGATCATTTGATGAAATCCCAGCAAAGACTCTTTGTGAGGTATCCCTCTATGCATGAGTGAATAACAATGCAGTGTGTGTGTGCAGTGGAGCTGCAATGCAGGAGTCAAGGACGTTAGTATTCAAAACAAAGAAAAACCTATAATGATTAGCATGATTATAGAGACTAGCATACGCATTTAAAATGATGAATGGTTTGTTTTAGCGGCGCGTAAAAAAAAGCAGCATCATTGTTTACTGTATTCTCTCGCATCCGTAAAGACTTTATTAAGTGATAAAAAATCTCTCCAATAGCGCATATTAGCACGCCACTGCTCTCTCTCTCCATCCACTTGTTGAGCTAAAGCTGCTGCTTATATTTATATGACATTTACTGCTTATGAATCCTGAATGAGGGGCTATGAATACGAATAAACCGTATGAATAAACCGCTGAGCAAATGTGTGTGTGTGTGTATGTGTGTGTTCTTGTACTTGCGGCATACTGAGGACCAGTGAGGATTTTTAAACAACAAAGTGAGGTCATTTTTACGAAGTGAGGTCATTTTGGCCGGTCCTTACTTTGTTTTCATTTAAATCACTTCCTTAGGTTGAAAACATGCTGTATACGTTTTTAACAGAGCTCCTCAATTTGGTACAAAAACCCGTTTTCCAGCCCTGGTGGATTCACATACTTTTTGCTCTGGGGCTCCACCTGCAGACATTTTATGGTACTGCACCCAGTAGTTCTTTATAGATGTCATTCATGAAGTAGATATTTGTTATTGTGTTGATTTATAAAGTGGAAATGCTGGTCCTCACTTTGTCAGCATTTTTTACCGCGTCCTCAGTATGCAGCAAGTACAAAAGTGTGTGTGTACTTGCAGCATACTGAGCACCAGTGAAGGTTTTTAACCAACAACTCACTTTGTTTTCATTGAAATCAATTCCTTAGATTGTAAACATGCTACACTCTGTTTTTAACAGAGCTCCTCACTTTGGTACAAAAACGGATTCACACACTTTTTGCTCTGGGGCACCACCTGCAGACATTTTATGGTACTGCGCCTGGTAGTTCTACATAGATGTCATTCATGAAGTAGATCTTTGTTGATTTATAAAGTGGAAATGCTGGTCCTCAGTATGCAGTAAGTACAAGAATGTGTGTGTGTGTGTGTGTGTGTTTGTGTCGTCTTTTAATACAAGTCAATATTGATGCATTACACGGCATGATTCCTCATAAACATTTAATAATGACAATAGAGTAGTGCAGCAGACGTGGAGAGAGGGGAGGTGGAGAAAGAGAGAGGGAGAGGGGGAGGACACAGCCGGGGAGCAGGAACAGGTGCAAATCCCAGAAAACCCAGAAGTCATCAATCTTCCACTGAGGTGGAACAGGCCTCGCTGCCCCAGTTGCAGCCACACAGAAACTCTCTACATATTACTCTCATTCATTTCCATCTATCAGCAAGTGCCGGCAATAACAATTTGACAGGAAATATATATGAGGAGAGGTTATTTTATTCAGGATTTGATTTGTTTTAAATTCATTTTTGTTGCAGTCAGATTCAGATACATATATCGTTCTTTTTTTTTTTGCACTCCAGCCGTGGAAGTTCATTACATCTCAAGGACAAACTATACTGCGGTTGAGACCCTGAAGGAAAAAGAAGAAGAAGAAGAAAAAAACAAAACTTTACATAGATTGAATGTATCGCCTTTGTGTCATCTGAAGAAGATTCACTTTCCTGTGCTGCAGAAGGTCAGCGAAGCACTCTGTTAAAAGACCTTGTTCAGATAATATCGCACAAAAAAAAAAATAGACATCAGGAGGCGACGCATAGGCAAGCTCTAATATGAGACAGCTTCAAATTCAACACACAAGCATCATCAGGAGAAAATATATCCTCCTAATATCCACACACACACAGGTCAATCAACAGCCAATCCCCAAAAAACCAAGAAGAGGCACCACTTCCCTTCACCGTGTGACGACAAACACAACGGTTTGGGAAAATCCACTTGGTTTCCAATGCTGCTCTGCTCTGGCACGGTTGCACTAATTGGACACACGATTATTCACTATATTTCAACTCATTCAACGATCTGTAACCTGGACCCATATCATCGACTTTTTAAAATGTCCTCACACATCGACCCCAATGATCACGGTTTTTAGCTTATCGATGAGTCGAGAGCTAGTTTTTTCAGGTTTTGAGAGAAAGCCTCGACTTGTAGACGCTGAAAAGGTTGAAAGAATGTGTGACACCAGACATGGATGATCAAATCCTTTCATTTCATTCTCTTTTAACCTGTTTTACATTAAAACTCACAAAATTAGAAATAATGATTTTTCTTATAAAAATAATTGTTTTGCCCTTTCGTCAAATCAGAAGCAAAACTGTTTTCAGCTGTGCTAACGTCATTGCACATGGGTTTTCAAGGGTTTTCTAATCATCAAATAGCCTTCTAACGCCATTAGCAAACACGATGTACCAATAGAACCAATAGTAGTCATGAGTGACAACAAATTGTTACACTACCGGTCAAAAGTTTGGGGTCACCTGTACAAATTTTCCAAGTTTTCCATTAAAAGTCAGACTTTTATTCATCAAAAGAGTTGCAAAATGAATAGAAAAAACAGTCAAGACATTGACAAGCATTGAAATAATGATTGTTATTCTAAAACATAATTTTGCCCTTTCGTCAAAGAACCAGCAAAACTGTTTTCAGCTGTGCTGACATCATTGCACAAGGGTTTTCTAATCATCCAATAGCCTTCTAACGCCATTAGCAAACACAATGTACCAATAGAACACTGGAAATGGGCCTCTAAACACCTATGTACATATTCCATTAAAAACCAGACGTTTGCAGTGAGAATAGTCGTTTACCACATTAAGAATATATAGAGTGTGTTTATGATTCATTTAATGTTATATTCATTGGAAAAAGTGATTTTCCTTAAAAAAACATAAGGGCATTTCTAAGTGAGCCCAAACTTTTGAACGGTAGTGTAGGGTTAACCTGAACTCTCAGTCTAAACTCACCCAAGCACATTAAGCAGAGCAGAAACACAAAAATGATGCCACAGCAAATAAAAAAACAAAGCATGCATCCCCACTGCAGAGCTCCGTTGAGAACGCAATCATTTGTTAATTCAGTCAACCTGGCTAAAAGGGCCAATTATGAGAACGAATGGCTCCTTTTAAACCCTGTGCTGCTCAGTGCTGCTAGTTTGAGTCACATCTTTAAACAAAATGGAATGGAAATCCATTTAAAATCTTAGCAATATCCACCCCTCCACTCCACAACGACTGGATGTATTGGAATGAAATTCAGAAGTGACATGTCTGTTTTCAGTCGATGAATTTTAATAACCTTTCATCTGGCGCCGGGATGGGAGTAAAATATTAATATGTCCCTTACTTTCGGGCTCTGTGACCAAATACCTGCAAATGCTATAACTCTGCAGTCAGCGTCAGCTGATGCCATTTTTTTTTTTCTCCACAGCTGAAGGATCAGTGTCAGTGTTTGATGTGGCCTGAGAGGATTTGAAGGATTTGAAGGTTGTTTCGTAGGAAGATTTTTTAGTTTTGCGCCTCACCTGCATCAAACCAGTCCTCCTGGCTGTAGAACCCTAAAAACTGAAGGTAGATTATTTGGTCACTGCTGTTTATGAACCTTATTTTCGGCAGAAACGAGAAAGTAGAAGTCCACCATTAAGGGTGAATTCCAATTCCTTGCTTAATCCTCAATCTCAAAAATGTGCGCTCCCTCTAGTGCAAGTGCTGTCCCGATTCTCAGAAAAATTAAGTTGAGGGGCAAGTTTAAGGGCTGTATCGCCCTCAATATTGAGATTTTCCGAGACCACCTTTGGGAGCAAGGGCTACCCAGAATGCATTGCGTGTTTTCACATAAGAAAATTGGCGTCGAAAGCAGCGAAGCAAGTGCGATACAAATTAAGTATTTTCTTTGTTAATAGAGATATAAAAATGATGAAAACCATTGTATTATCTTAGTTTAGGCCCATATTATGGATTACTGACGTCATTGTTGCGTAACATTTTATTTTTATATTACGATCTTTTGTCAATAGTCGGCCGGTGAGGACAATCGATCGTTTTACTTTTGGTTTATGGTTTACTTTTCAATAAGTGGTGTGTGGTAACTGTCAGCTGAATATGTCAGTGGTTGTGGTATTTGTATGAGTATCATCTTATAACTAACTGACAACCTAATAACTTGACTGACAAACGGATCGTAATAAATAATCGTGACGTAAATGTGTTCTTCTTCTTCTTTTTTGGAGTTGACAGACTGGACGCAGCTTTCGCGTTATTCTGCCCCCTACAGTCTGAAGACATATCTGCATTTAAGGGGTGTCCCATTTCTAAGTGACAAAATAACCCTCAACACTTGGTTTTGAGGGCCAGTTAAGATAAGGGTTAAGATTGAGGGTTAAGATAGGAATTGGAATTGGCCCTTAGACTATTAAGTAGTTGGATAGCTTTACACGTCAGGACAGGACAATAACTTTTAAAAGATAACATGACTAGCAAAAAAGGGTTTCATGTTTTTCGTAACAGTTGGTTTCAGCAAAAGTCTTTAATGAAACGGGAATTCCAAGGCAATGTCAGCAGCCACAGGTAAACCCAGAGGTAATTATGATTAACTATTGTTTGGGGATCCGAGTTGGTGTCCCAAGCAACAGTTGATAAAGTCGTGAAGGGCTAATTAAAACCAAGTTCTATTGCCGACACAGTTGTTCCCACGATGCTTCCAGTCCATGGCTGCGCAGAGGACAGATTACAAAACGAAATACTTTGTCTTGTTTTATCACCCTCGCGTCACGAATCATACTTCAACCCTTTTTAAACGCAGTAAAGGTTTCCTGAAATGCACAGCGAGGAATTCATCACATCTCTTCCGACTGTGAAGACACGATATGCATGAGAAACCCCATAATGACTATGCATGCAAGGAACGCTGGAATAAGGAGATGTCACGTTCAGATGCATGAGCAGGAATCCTGCAGCAGAATCACTCACTGAAGACGAGGAGTAAAAAAACACTGGCCTCAGCCGACGTCCAACACCAGTATCCAAATGAATATTAATAAGTTGCCACTTCTCGCTGGACCAACTGTCGGGAGGGCGATTCAAGTCGTATTCAATCAACATATGCAGCATTCTCATCGGAGCCTTTCATTACTCTGTTATAAATCATAGAATCCAGACAAGAATTTACTCAAATGTCAGGTTATGTGCAGCAAATGTATTATATCAAAGGGGACATATTATGCAAAATCAACTTTTTAATCATTTAAATCCTTACATTTGGGACTCTGGAGGCCCTATGAGTAGGCGAAGTGTGAAAAAATATGACTCAGTCATGTTTTTGTGGTCCTCCTCAGTCTAAGTACAGGAGATAAAACACGCCATGTTGACTCCGGTTACACACCTATGTCCCGAAAGCCCTACAGAATGCTAACCCTAACCCTAACAGACATCGACTGATGCCGGGACCGTCGGGAACATTACACTGGGGATTAATCCGCACTTCCCCCAACACGTATGGCTCGTTCCACCCTGCGAAAACTGTACAACGGGCTTGTCAGCCCTGCAGGCTTTCGGAACATATGGCTGTCCCCGTTAAGGTTAGCTCGCATTGCTACGTCACAATGAGACACTCCTGGAATTGTTGTCTCGCGGAGCTCCGCTTTGTCCCTAAAAAAACGCCAGAGGGCATTAGTATCCGGAAGAGCGGAGTCTTCTGCAAAGTGTGCTATTCTTGGCTGCACAGTGCAGCACAGAGTTCTACACAAACTTCCAGCCTCACAAGATTTACATTTTATATATGATGGCAATGTGCCGGCTAGAGTGGGCAAATGATGGCTTTTCCAAATGCTAACTGCTGTTAGCTGCCCGGAGCCTCAGTGACGCTGACATGGTTTCCTGTGTCTCATTTGCATATTTAAAGAGACAGGCACTCAAACGAGAGTGTTCTGAACGGGTGATTGAACTGCTATGGTGCTTCATCCTTAATTTGGTATTTTGACAAAAGCATGTCACAGAAATGTTCATTTGGACACCGGGGAACAAGATGTAAAATGATCAATCAGGAATTGAGGAGACCGTGTGAAACTGTAAATACTGAGCTTCACTAATAACAATGCTGCAGCCTCCGCCGCAGACTGTGTTTATGCTTTGGTTTGGTGTTTTAAAAGCCAGAAATCCCACAAAGAGGCAGCAGCAGCCCCCCTCTGCTCTTGAGATTAAGGCTGCTTGAAAGTGAACAAATGCCCCCACACGTTCCCGTCAGAAGGGAAGAGAGGGAGCCAATGCTAATGACAGCAAAGTGCTGACTTGCAAGAGTAAAAATCCAGATCTGAAACTTTTTCTGTAGGTGCTTTTTTGTGGATTCAGTCACACTCCAGCCGTCTCACTTTAATAATGGTGCAATGTCGCCTCTGTCTGTCTCGACATTAAACAACCTGCAGCGACGAGCGCCTGTGATAAAGGGTTACGATACTGTCAGGCGAAAGCATTAGTTTATCTGGCTGCTACAGGTGCTGATGGCCTCAAAGACGGGGTCAGTCAACATGTGGTGGCTTGGATTATTAAATGCCTTACACCCCGAGCCAAAATGAGATCATGCTAACTACTGTGGATTGATTGGATACGTTCTAAATTGGCATTAAAGTGGTATTTTAAGTGGTGGGAGTGTCCAGGCATCACCTGCCACTGTTCAAGAACTCAAGAAATAAATGAGATGAGTTTGTCTGAAAGCAAACGGAGTGTTTTCATTTACTTGGATCATGAGTGACTACAAATTGTTACACTAACGGTCAAAAGTTTGGGGTCACCTGTACGCATTTTCCAAGTTTTCCATTAAAAGTCAGACTTTTATTCATCACAAGAGTTGCAAAATGAATAGAAAACATAGTCAAGACATTGACAAGATTAGAAATAATGATTGTTATTCTAAAAAATAATTTTGCCCTTTCGTCAAAGAACCAGTAAAACTGTTTTCAGCTGTGCTGACATCATTGCGCAAGGGTTTTCTAATCATCCAATAGTCTTCTAACGCCATTAGCAAACACAATGTACCATTAGAACACTGGAAATGGGCCTCTATACACCTATGTACATATTAAAAAACAGACAGACTTTGCAGCTAGAATAGTCGTTCACCACATTAGCAATGTATAGAGTGTATTTCTGATTCATTTAATGTTGTATTCATTGAAAAAAAGTGCTTCTACTTCAAAAATAAGGATATTTCTAAGTGACCCCAAACTTTTGAACGGTAGTGTAACTACTAAAAGGGATTATATTCTCTGAAATAAAGAGAATACTGTAAAACTATAAATGAAATGCGAAAAGCAAAAACTTGCCGTCACCTTCTCCATAACCTAACTCTCGTCAACATAAAGCCAGGTTTATATGATGCATCTCACGCAGCGATATGCCTCCTATCATGTTACCAAACGTGAGCCTGTATCAGCTGCATTAGAGAGAGACAGCTGATGGATTGCAGCTCTGCTTTGGCTCTAATTACAGGTCAAGTGAGTGCAGTTTGTTTGCATTTTCATCATTATATCATTATACTGAGCAAGTGAGACCAAAAACAACCAGAATAACTCCTTTATTTCAGATAAGCTTAAATCCCTAGATCGTCCGTCGTCACTATCCGTGTCATTGTTGTTGTTGTCAGTTTCTTACAATAAATCTACATCTAATCTCAGTCTTTCTTTTCCCGACCACCAGAGTTGACAGTGTTGATGTGCAGTTATTGAGAAAAATGAAGAACAGACACAGAAGAGGAATACATATTTGGATATGTTGACAGCATCTCATCTGTGTTATTTTATTTTTTATTTCAGGGTTTGGTGTCTGTTTCACAGAAACAAAACGTGAACAGCATTGAGATGATTTTATTTAGATTTGGTTTGGATCACGCTGAATTTTATGTCGGGATCAAAATCAAAATGTAGCAACATAACAACTAAACAAAAACTAAACAAAACAAAATCAGCAAGATTGCAAAAGTATTATTTGCACGACAGGCACTTATCCCCCCCCCCCCCCCCCCCCCCTCAAAGTTTGTTCACATTAATTATACGTTCTAAATTTGCATCAAGTCAATGCAACTTTCACATCAGTGACGGAATTTCAATAAGCAATTTTGCAGCTTTTATTTTTTTTTCACTCAGGATCAATTTTTGGCCTCTGCCAAGAAGGTATATGTCTTCACCAGGGTTTGTTTGTTTGTCTGTCTGTTAGCAACATAACTCGAAAAATCACGGACAGATTTCGATGAAAATTTCAGGAAATGTCCGCAATGAGACCAGGAACAAGTGACTGGCGCGATACGTAGCCGCTGCGCACTGGTGGGGTGTATTTTGTAGGCCTTGGCGGAGGTCTGCGCTCTGTGGTGCTCCTGATGACTTGACGTTAAAAGAGTCAGAATTAGCGAATTAGCAAAGTCCATTGACAATTTAGAAACAAGCAAGACTGTTGCGGACTTTGAAGACGGCGTCATAGGCGGACAAGTTGGGGTAAAGCACTGGCTTCGTAAACAGTCTTCTATAGAAACTGTCTGGAGACTTTGGTTTAAAGGTCTGGAGGTTGTTTTGTCTCTTTTTGAGCCTTACAGTGGCTTTAGAAATAGCCAATAGCTTTTGAGTCGAAATCGCAAAGCACAAAATATGACCGAAAAATAGACCTATGGAATATATGATATGTAATAGTAATATGTAATATAATATATAATAGACCTGTAACTCCGGAATTTTCCCTTGAACTTCATCATGCCAGATGTGCACAGAAAATCCACCTCAGAATTATTTTCATTTCCGTATCTATCACGTATGTATGTATGTATGCATCAATTTTCCATATGGTACGTTGGTCTATGCCAGTCTAAGCCGTAACAGACTGCATGTTGCAGTATGCACACTGTGTGTGTGCTGTAGTGAACGGATGTTGTTTAGCCGAAGGAACAAAAACACACTCATGAAAAAAACATAGGTAAAATGCCTGTGAGATATGAGTAAGTGGAGCTGCTCTGGGGCTTTGAGACAGTGTACTTTGAGAGGATGTTAGCCCTCTCTCTTTGCCAGGCTTTACTATTTCCCCAAAGACGTCCCAGTCGTTCTCTGTAGCCACAGCTAAAGCTTCAGTCAAGCAGCAGAGCTCGAGGAGATTGAAAACTACTGGGCTTTGGTGACTTCACTGCCTCCTCAGACAGAGGACCATGCTCATGGGAGGCTGACGCTGCTGCTCGTGAAGGTAAAAAAAAAAAACAGAAATAACGTAGACTTTGTTTGGGCAAACACTGCTGAATGAGCTGCATGAATACGAATTGTCCTCTGCACCAAATAACCATGACCAGTGAAAAGTCTATAATCGGTGTCTGATATAATGGTTATAAACACTTAATAACCATGACATTGTGGGGTGAGCGGCATCTTATTATCATCTCACTGTTTGAAATCACTTCCAAATTCAAATGTATTTCAGGTTCAGGTCAGTGCTGAGGTATGTGGCGCGATGTGAAAAACACGGTCGCCCTTTTCTGCTCTTTGCTTTTTAAATGAAATATACCCAGTGCCTTGTTAGATATTGTTATTTATGCTTGCTATGCGTCCTTTGCAGATGACGACTTGCCTGTGTGGCCTGTGTGGGCTGTGCTGCTGATTCTCAGCACTTTTGTGTGCAAGGGAAAGAACGAGGAGAGAAGATGGAAAACAGGTCGGTTAAATGGACAAGAAATGTGACCTTTGTTGTATACGCACAGACTCAGATTTTGGAAGAACAAAGATCGTGTCTTGTCCCTCTTAAACACACTAATTATTCAAAACAATGATGTTCCAAATGTGGAATAACTTGACTGTCTCGCACACCTGCTTGTGATTGAGCTGCACCAACACAGTAAATCCCAACAATCCCAATCTACTTATGTCCTGTTGGCTTTGCAACAAACCAGATGTTACAGCTTCTCCTGACCTCTAATCCTCATTTTTTTCCTAATCCCATCTCTCACCTCAACAGGTGTACTTCATAGACAAACATGTCTGCTTTTAAAGCTGGAGTACAATATCAATAAATACTTTAAGTGACGTGTATGCACCGATATGATGAAAAAAAGCTTTGAATTCACTTTGATGGTCCATTAACTTGTAACTGGGAAGATGGTGCATCTTTCACCCCGCTCGTCATGAATTATTTAACCCAAAAAATGGGTTCAACAGATTTAGAATTTGGTGCATGTTTCTTTTCAGTGACAAACACCTCCTCCTGGTTTAGGATCGCCAGGAATCATTATGTATTCAAAGAGTACGGTGCAGGCCGCGTTCCAGTTCAGTGAGTATGACGAACGACGCAGATGGAAAGCCGGGGGTGAAGTGATCTCTTATGCAGTCCACTGCATGAACCCCCACAACCAATTACAGCCACTACATTACAGCCAACCGCCCATATTTGCAAACCTAGATGAATCCCAAGTCAAGGGCCTCCATGGCAACTGATAAAACTTCATTTTTATTGACATAGAAAGCTGTTGATACGCAAGTCCATGGACCACACAATGGATGTAGGTTTTTGATATATACTGTATATATATATAAAAGTGTGTGAGAATGGAGGCTGCTACAAAACACCTGTGCCCACTGCTGCTTTGGGGGTTGAAGGTTAAACCGACTCTCCATTGACTCCTCCACCACCTACAGACCCGAGCTCACACTACTGAATTACTGTGCATTAATCAAATTAGTTCCACGATTAAATAATTTCTACATATTTTATTTAACACTCTCTAAAAGGCTTTCACAGACAACAAAATCTCATCATATATATGATGGCAAAATGATCCCTGGTAAAGTTTTAAGTTGAAAAAAAAATACTAGTTAGGGGCACGCTAACGCCGTGAAGCGTTTCCATCTGTTTTGCGTAGACTAAGGGTCCATGGTGTGGATAAGTACATTATGTTGTTGTTTTATAGAGCTACTATTGAGTCCATAATACGCTATGGCATCACAACATGGTTCTGCAGACTGACCGTAAAAAGCCAAACACAACACACAGAACCTTGTTGAGAGGGCAGGGAAAATAATGGGGACTCCATCCTCCACTCCTTAAAGGAGATCTTTGTCGACACAGTTAGGAAGATAGGTTTTAAGACAGCCACAGACCCAACCCATGTCCTAAATATGGAGTATGAGCTGTTGCCTCGGGGCAAAAGATACAGACTCCCATTCTGTAGGCTAAACGGATTCAAGTTCTCCCTTGTACCATTATCAATTAAGCTTCTCAATGATGGGAGCTTTCCCTTTTTCCCTGATGCAATAGTGCAATAACTACTTGGGCAATAGTGCAATAATTAGTGGGGCAATAGTGCAATCACTAGTGGCAGTGTAATCATCCCCAGGGACTAATCTTCTTTTTATACTATTTACCTGATGAGCTGTGTGTGTGTGCGTAAAACGCGACAAAAGGTCATCTGATGAAAGCTGATTTTCTGTTTCGTAAGCCCCTCCCACGTCCAATTTTTTCCCGCACTTTTTCACCGAACTACCATGTTGTATGTATGTGTATGTAAAAATCTTTGTGTATCGCCGATGCTCCCTGTGTGCCCGAGACAATTAAAGACTTCCTTACTTACTTACTTACCATGACGAGTAACGCTAAACTTTAAAAACAGAGGCACACAAACAGCGCTTACAGCGCTAAAGGAGCTAACGCAGCTAACTGGTAAGCGGTGCCTGGACTCCGGTGCCGCGGCGCGTTAAAACATGACGTCACATGTCTATATCTCTGCATATGTGTCACCCATTTGTCATCAAAGCTTTAACACTTGCGGTGTCTGTGGTGAAACTTGGAGTTTTTGGCTGCGACTCTTCTGAGACTCTGATCATCTGCCACTGGTTACGCCTGCCAATAATTCCATATGCTCCCATGTATTTATCATATTTATATTTATTACTGTATATTATTATTGTGAGGAAGACACTGTCTTTTTTTTATTGACAGCTGTCACAGTGTGAAAACAGCCACATTCCTGATAATAAACCATGCATGTTTGTAGTACAGGATATACTCTCCTCTCTCCTTGATCATAGTAAAAAAACAAAAAAAACAATATTCCCATAGGGATGAGGCACAGTGACGGTAAATAAAGCTGAGACATGGGATTTCCCTCGAGGCAAAATAAAAACCAAGAATTGAGTCTATTAAGTCCACGTATCTGACTTCAGCAAGACATTTTCTTTCAGAGAGTGCAGAGGAGCATCAAAAGACTTATTCAGCAGTGAGGTAGCCCTATGCCACTCTCCTCTGCTTATAACTAATAATGACATGTTTTCATTCCACTCGCTTTGTACAGTAAATATGTGTTGTTGTTGTATTTTTTCCCCCTCTGCCTAATGTGTCACAGATTAATGCAAAGTGACATAAGTGGAGCGTAGACATGGACGAGCCTTTGTCTTTGTAGTGTGACATTTGAAGTTCTGAGGGAAATTTATAGTGGGTGTTTTTATATATATATAATAACATGCACATATTTGATGTAGTGCACTTTAAGTAGCCTATCAGTGGCTGTCAGCAGCTCCCTTTAGGATCACTGCTCATTGATTTTTGAGTCACAGCTTTTATCAGCCACTGTTTACCATCTGCCCACTGTTAAAGCTCAGGCAAACACTGATTTGCGACAAGACGTAGCCTGTAGGGGACTTTCTGCGCAACCGAGGCCACATTAAACACGTCTGCTCACACATTTCAGCATCAGGTCATGGGGTTGAGCACTGTTCTGGACGTGTTTCCATCACGGTCAGGGTTCAGTTTGGTCCGTAGATCAACACCGACTCTTGGGGTGAATTCCAATTCCTTGCTTAACCCTCAATCTCAAAAATGCGCACTCCCTCTAGTGCAAGTGCTGTCCCGATTCTCAGAAAAATTAAGTTGAGGGCCAAGTTTAAGGTCTATATCGCCCTCAATATTGAGATTTTCCGAGACCACCCTTGGGAGCAAGGGCTACCCAGAATGCATTGCGTGTTTTGACATAACAAAGATGGCGCCGAAAGCAGCGAAGCGAGTACGCTACAAATTAAGTATTTTCTTTGTTAATAGAGATATAAAAATGATGAAAACCATCGTATTATCTTAGTTTAGGCCCATATTATGGATTACTGACGTCATTGTTGCGTAACATTTATTTTTATTTTACGATCTTTTGTCAATAGCCGGCCGGTGCGGAAACGCGACCGTTCTTTTATAACTCGCTATCGTTTACCCTTCAATAAGTCGTGGTGTGTGTTAACTGTCAGCTGAATATTTGTATGAGTATCATCTTATAACTAACTGACAACCTAATAACTTGACTGACAAATGGATCGTAATAAATAATCCTGACGTAAATGTGTTCTTCTTCTCTTCTTTTTTGGAGTTGACAGACTTCGCGTTATTCTGCCCCCCGCAGTCTGAAGACGTAACTGCATTTAAGGAGTGTCCCATTTCTAAGGCCCTTGGAAACCCCTCATTATCTGAAAGATTCTAGCTCGGAAAACTTCCGGGTTGCACTTGCACAAATTTTGGACGGGCAGCAGCAGAGCGACCCTTTAACGTAACCCCCGGTGGCGTTCTCTTTGACTTCGTTTGTTCCTTTATCGCAGCTGGAGAGCAGTTACATGTTTTAACAAGACGAGATATGACCATTTATACGTCTCCGCCGTGGAGGGTTATGATTTCTGTGCCTTCGCTTGTTTGCAGGATTATGCAAAAAACGTCTGAATCTATTTCCTTGAAACGAGCAAGGTGTGGGTACCAGATTTCGCCCTCTCGTTCTCCAGCATCATCCAAGTACACAGCACAGATATTTATGTTTTCAAAGCACCGATTAGTTACATACATTTCAAGGGAAACGAGAATAATGAGCATTTCCAGTGTGTTTGGAGCCTTATCAGGTAAATAGTACTTAATGTATTCAAAAGACCATAAAGCAAAACGAAAACACAACCATTGAACATGTTCATACGTCGCAAAGTAAAGACAATTCTGAAGCACAGCGCTAATGTGTGTGAATCTTAGATGTGTAAAGTTAAAAACACCAGCCACCAACTTTTATTTTGTTCCGTGTCTTATTAACAAACTATAGTTGACATCCATTTTCTCCAAACTC
The DNA here is from genome assembly GCF_963457635.1 of Microchirus variegatus. Lineage (NCBI taxonomy): Eukaryota > Metazoa > Chordata > Actinopteri > Pleuronectiformes > Soleidae > Microchirus > Microchirus variegatus. Next base: position 2,190,164 of record NC_139806.1, read on the forward strand.
CTCCTCTCCTCTCACCATTCTTTCCCCCGACTCTCCACTCACATCGAGTCACATCTAATAACTCAGTATGCAAAACAGCTGCATACATACACACATACAGTCGTTATATTGTAATAATCACAATCACTTGTTTGGTGCCTCATCATAAACATAATGATGATGATGATGTGATGCAGCATTAGACTTTGAATAAAAACATCTAAACGGACGTCACATCACTGGGAATCTGTTTTGTGATCGTCTAATATTGAATATCTGTTCAGGTTTGTGCATTTATATTGACACCTGTATACGTCGATGTGCTGACTGTAACTAAATGTGCTGTACGTTCTCCAGCAGGATCATTACGTGGCTGTCGAGCGTCGTATCAGAATGTAAAGCGATCGGTGCTGAATCGGGCCACTTGAGGAACGTGCGACGCGTCCTGAACGCAGCGTCTCTTTAGACAGCCGTCACTACTTTAATTGATTTAAGACAGCTTAGAGGTCCATCACCCCCCTACCCCACACACACACATACTGCCCTAACCCCTCACCCACAAGCTTATTTCTTCCCCATCTCTTGGAGGAAAAACAAACCACAAAGTGTCACAAAGTCAGGATTGACTGTGATGTGCAGTTTCTCATCAGTAAGCAGTAGTAAAGGCGAGCAGTTACCTCACACAAGCCTCTCAGTGTCTGTCTCCCCCCACCCTCTGATGCTGATGATGCTGAGCGGAGTAAGTCCAAATATCGCAGAACTGTTGTGATTCCTCTCCGTCAGTTCTTCACCCTATTGAACTAAAAACATGCTCCATCTGGCTTCCCCCTCTTCCCCTTCTCCTCGATGTATATCCTCTCTCTCTCTTTTTCCCTCTAAGTCCCTCCCTCCCTTACTCTGCCTCTTTCTCTCTCATACATCCCTTGGCCCCCTCCCTCCCTCTGTGTGTGTGTGCTTCACTCATTCACACACTCCCTTCCTTTATTTTTGTTTGATCCAGTCCTTGTTTTGGCTTTTCTCCTCAGAACCAAATTTCATAGAAAGAACTTAAAGGTGAAGTAAGTAGTTTATAGTGACATCTAGAGGAGAGGCTGAAATTTACAACAAAGAACTGCTCCTCTGCTCACCCCCTCCCTTCCCTGAGCGCTACGGTATCCTCAGCAGGTCAAATGTCGTCCTCGTCGTCTTTCTCCGTGTCAACAGATGAGGTTCGTGAGGCGAGGGAGAGGGCGAGCTACCGCGGCCGTAGCAGACGAAGCGGAGAGAGTGGAGGCGGGACTTCAGCTACAAGTAAAGAGACGATTGATTTGTTCTCTGGCGTTTGTCCTTACAGGCTCCGGTAGAAACATGGTGTCTCGTTGCTAACAGTGGCAATGCAACCGCGACCATATTATTTTACATGACTTTTTGAAACACTACGAAAATGAAACAAAAGCTATTATACAGCGACTAGACAATGCAGGAGCACATAATATGTATAAAAAAGTGGATTTTGGGTTATATAAACCCATAAATACTACACAGTGTCCCTTTAAGAATAAAGTAAAATCACTGTAAACACTATAAACGTTCTGATATCGCGTGTTAGTTTGGAAGTAACGCAGGAATCCATCATTCCGTCTTCAGTCCACAGTGTTTTCGTTGCCATCGACCTCAACACAAATAAGGTATTTGGATGCAAGACAGGTTTTTTTACCTAATGTGACAGACCTGCATACGCCTGCCAATGACCACAGCTGCTCGCCGAAGCTTGATCCCTTCATTGGTTCTGCTGCAGGTGTTTTTTTTGCCCTAACACCTGCATGTGCTTTTCCCTGCTGAACAAGACGCGCCCCCCTCCACGGCGCTTTAAGAAGAACATCCGTTAGCTAGCTCTGGCGTTAGCCCTGAGCGAATAGTCGCAGGTTGAGTTCATTCATTCGTGTAACGCAAGTCATGACCAACGATCCACTGGCCATGGCCTCAAAAAGACATGCACAGGGAACTTGAAATGAATTCACACTGCATACTGCTGCTCTTCATAAGACGTCTATGTTATTAATCGGGTTAATAACAGTCTAAAAACCTCAAACAGGATATGAGGCTTGTAAGCGACAGGGTTGCAATGAGCCTTGATAAACACTTTACTCATCAGTTCTTCTTCTTCTTCTTTTTTTTTTCAATCACACATTATTTACACATCATTCCCACCGTGCTGGCTCAGCCCCGCAGCAGCAGTTTGTGGTTAATGTCTTGCATATAAGGACACTTGAGAACGACGCTCGACGCTCGGATGAGTGAGTTACTGAACCGCAGGTTAGTGCACAGACGATGTGTCGTGTTCACACTGTGGAAACAGAACGTCACTCAAACATGGTGGATGACAACTGTCCGCCACCCCTCAAACAGTGCGATGAAATTCATTAACAAGTCAAACAATGTTGAGTGTGAAGGAAATTCCAGCTGCAGCGGAGTTGGAATAGTGTTAATTTTTGAGACCTTGCTCCCACTCCTGCTGCTGTCGGTTTGACTGAAGTGGGAAATATTACAGCTCTCTTGAAATCTCTCAACGTTCCTTTGATTCACTAAAAGGTGGCGGCTCATATTGGCTCGTACTATACAGCGGCAGTTATAATTCAATAATAATACCTTTAAAAACAACAGTTGCTTGTTACATACAATACATGCACACATATAAACAGTATAAGTAAAACTAATAATTATTGATTTATGGTGCTTACAAAGACAGAGCAATGAGGTAAAAGGAACACCAACCTGAAAAATAGAATAAAAACAAACATGGCTGTTCAGTTCTTCCTGCTGTACTTACGACAGTCCTTATTGACTTTTTGGACTGTCTTGAATCCTGTGATTGACACATGGACCAGCTTTCGTTCACGGACGTAAAACGTGACAAAAAGTCACCTGATGAAAGCTGTTTTTTTTTCCATTTTCGTAAGCCCCTTCCACGTCCAATTTTCCCACACTTTTTCACCGAACTAATTTCATACGGTTGCAAAAATCGGTGAGTTTTGGGGTAAGAACGAGATTCATTTGAGATGAATAACAAGAATTATTTCCATGCACCTTGTACTTGAACCCTAATCATATAAAAGACTGAAAATGTAATTATGATAGTGTTCGTGCGGCACAATCGGTGTTCTAAGGGCAATTTGTTGAGTTTCCTTGGCGATGTGGATATGAATATGACCAGGAATACAAAGAATAATGGACCGAATAGTGTAGTCATCAATGTATATGAATTAAAATGACATTAAGTCGACTATACACGGATATAAGTGGTGAAAACAAAATGCTAGGGGAAAAATAGCCCAATTTGAAAGTTTAAAAAAGTGTAAAATTAACTTTGTTTGAGTGTTTTAAATATTTTTATAAGCACTCTTTTTGGGAATGTGTTGACTCAAAGCATGTATGCATGTATAATATAATCTGAATTCTCTCTGTGTCGCCTTTTTTTTTGCAGCAGACCATGTTGAAAACGTCCCAAACTTATATTTGTCTCTTTTCTGCTCTGCCTCCCGTCTCTTTTCCATTTTATCATATTCCCTTGTTCCACTTCCTCTCCTCAGCCCCCCCTGTAAAGATAGTTCAGAGTTGTTGACAGAATATCAGTGGAAAAGGTTCCAGGCAAACAGTCTGTTCCTCTGCCGGCTGTTTTTCGCTGCATTGTAGGAGATATTCGACTGCATCTCCCCTGAGCTTCTACCAGCAGCTCGGGCTCTCGCCTAGCACTTAATCGCACACACACACACACGCGCACACACACACACACACACACTTCCGAGCATGCCTGTTATGACAGCCAACAGTGACTCCTGCATGAATAGAAGACAAAAACACACACACACCGGGTGTGACTTTAACCCACAAGTGTGGTTGTGTTGTTTTTGCACATCGACACACACACTCTTCTTTGGTTAGCCTAACATGAACCTGAAAACCAAAACTTAGCCCCGGTAAACAGCGCTTTGAAGTTTGAGGAGTATGTAAAAAAATGCAGGTGAGCAAACACACACACACACACACACACACACACACACACACACACACACACACACACTCTTGTACTTGCCGCATACTGAGGACCAGCATTTCCACTTCATAAATCAACACAATTACACATATCTACTTCATGAATGACATCTATAAAGAACTACTGGAACCTTATCGCAATAAATATCGTACCATAGAGACTCTCAAAATATCGCAATAAATATCGTACCATAGAGACTCAAAATATCGCAATAAATATCGTACCATAGAGACTCTCAAAATATGGCAATAAATATCGTACCATAGAGACTCTCAAAATATCGTAATAAATGTCGTACCATAGAGACTGTCAAAATATCGCAATAAACATTGTACCATAGAGACTCTCAAAATATCACAATAAACATTGTACCATAGAGACTCAAAATATTGCAGTAAATATCGTACCATAGAGACTCTCAAAATATCGTAATAAATATCATACCATAGAGACTCTCAAAATATCTCAATAAATATCGTACCATAGAGACTCTCAAAATATCGCAATAAATATCGTACCATAGAGACTCTCAAAATATCGCAATAAATATCGTACCATAGAGACTCTGAGGACCTTAGTCAAAAACAGACTATAGCATGTTCACGACCTAAGGAATTGATTTCAGTGAAAACAAGTGAGGACTGGCCAAAATGTCCTCACTTCGTAAAAATGACCTCACTTTGTTGTTTAAAAACCATCAATGGTCCTCAGTATGCCACAAGTACAAACACACACACACACACAGTCTGGACAAAACAACAGTCTAAAGTGTGGATTAGCCTCATCCTCCCTCCCTCCCTCCCCCGTGTTAAAGCTCGACACCACAGGAGGTCTCCGTCGGCTTCTGCAGAGACCTTCATCTGGCTTCCATAATTACAGACTTACACACACACACACAGACGATGACGCTGCGCTGGTGCTCGCTCACAAGAAGATTTTTTATATATACACACATATCCCTTTTTTACGAGTGTGTTGAGCCTTGTGACGGCGCCCCCAGAGGTTTGACAGATGATCAGAGCGCTTTCTGTTTATGTGTCTTTAATCTCAGCGCTAATCAAAAAAAAGCTGCAGCTCTTGCATTTTTGATCAGAGCTTGTGATAGATGAATGTCCCTCACTGGTGACTGACCCACATACACACACACACACACACACACACACACACACACACACACACACACACTCTCTCTTTGGTGTTTGTTTTCTGACTCTCTCATGCTTTTATCTCGCTGACGTCTCTTGCACTCACGTTCTTATCTCACTCACAGGTGAAAAAGACAAATATACATTTTAAGTGGAAATATTGATCTCAGTCAGTCGCCGCACTGGAGAACTGGATCCTGGTGATTTAAAGAGTTCTAATAGAAGTTGGAATTATGTTCGATCTTCGTCTGAGAGTGATGCATAAACAGGCTTTACCCACGCGCCAACGGAGCCTCTGCTTTATTAAATATAAAGTACTTTTCTGTAGAGCTGCAACCACGGATTATTTTCATAATCGATTAATCTGTCGATCATTTTCTCGATGAATCGATGAATCGTTTGGTCCATGTTAGAAGACGTTGACCAGTGTTTGTCAAACTTGGGGTGAATTCCAATTCCTTGCTTAACCCTCAATCTTAACCCTCAATCTCAAAAATGTGCGCTCCCTCTAGTGCAAGTGCTGTCCCGATTCTCAGAAAAATTAAGTTGAGGGCCAAGTTTAAGGGCTGTATCGCCCTCAATATTGAGATTTTCCAATACCACCCTTGGGAGCAAGGGCTACCCAGAATGCTTTGCATGTTTTCACATAACAAAGATAGTGTTGAAGGCAGCGGAACAAGTACGCTACAAATTAAGTATTTTCTTTGTTAATAGAGATATAAAAATGATGAAAACCATTGTATTATCTTATAGTTTAGGCCCATTTTATGGATTACTGACGTCATTGTTGTGTAACATTTATTTTTATTTTAGGATCTTTTGTCAATAGCCGGCCGGTGCGGACACGCGATCGTTTGCTATGGTTTACTTTTCAATAAGCCGTGGTGTGTGGTAACTGTCAGCTGAATATGTCCGTGGTTGTGGTATTTGTATGAGTATCATCTTATAACTAACTGACAACCTAATAACTTGGTAAATGACGATGTTCTCCAATGTCTTTGTTCTGTCCACGAACCAAAATTATTCAGTTTTTAATGATTTCTTTGTTTTAATCGTGGGAAAAAGCTTCAAACCGATTATCGATTATCAAAACAGTTGACGATTAATTTAATAATAACAATTTGGTAATGGATTACCTAAGAGTTTCGGGGGCGTTTCCACTAGCCTCGTCTCAGTGCGGTTATTTTGCGTTTACACTCACATTGACAGTTCCTGTCAGAGCGCCGTCACAGGAAGAGACGTCCGACACAAGAATCAAGCCGAACAATGCCGAACCGTAGATCAGTTAAAAAGACTTAATAATCCTTGAAAACATGGCTTAATCTCCAACAATTACAAGGGAAATGTCTAAAATCTCAATATTTTTAAAATATTGTTAAAACAGATGAGTCTGGTGTTTTTAGCAACCAGTCTGTGCTCCGGTCATGGAGGAACAAATATGTTTTAATGAACTGAATCTAATGAATCAGTTAATTTTTTTGTCTTGGAACACCAACGTAAAACGTATTATTTAAAATAAATCGAATGTTCCAAGCAAGAACACTGTTCAATATCTTTTACCAGATCTAAATTTATGAAGTTGGTTTTATAGACAAACAAGCATGGCTAACTCTACCTATAATATTATTTTTATTATTATTATTAGATCTATTATTAATGATGTTCATCCTCCAAACCACAAATTATCTCCCTGTGAGCCGTCATTACCAATTAAGCTGAGGTTGTGAGCGTTTTCCACCGATCGTCTGGTTTTCACGCTGATGACCAGATTGTTTGGGCAGATGACGAGGTTCACTTGCTTTAAGACGGCTCTTTGTAAAATAGATCCATCAACATTAGAAGCTGTAATAAAACGCTGGCCAGGTGTTTTTCTTTAAGCTTTATGTGACTCTCCTGGGTGCGAGAAGCTTTCCAAGCTGTCTAAGGACTCTTCTGGGACTTACACTACATTTATGCACATTCATAGATTATTATTATTAAGTGTTATTTAGATAGGGACAGATACAAAAACATAGACAATTTTGAACAGTCATCTGATGCATGCATCATAGTGTTTTTAGCTAAAGCTAATTCACAACACTTGTCCCTAGTAGGGCTTTTGAATAAAACAAAAATACAGGTTGACATTATTAAAAAAAATAATAATAATAAAAATAAATACAATAAAATAGAGTAAAAGGAGAGTAGTATACACTGTATACACACAGTATACACAGTAATACAGATGTCATATTCACTACCGTTCAAAAGTTTGGGCTCAAGGGAAAAGCTCTTTTTTTTTTAATCATAAAAACACTCTATACATTGTTATTGTAGTAAACGACTATTCTAGCTGCAAACGTCTGGTTTTTAATGGAATATGTACATAGGTGTATAGAGGCCCATTTCCAGTGTTCTAATGGCAGTGCCGGGGATCCAACCCCCAACCTTCCAGTTGGAAGATGACCTGCTGTACTACACTCTTAGAAATAAAAGTGCTAAGTAGAACCATGTATGGTTCTTTGGCTTGTTCCATAGGAGAGCCCTTTTTGGCTCCAGGTAGAACCTTTTTATAAAGTTTCCACCTGGAACCCTTTTGGAGGGTTCCATCAATAACCCTTTTAAAACCGTTTATTCAGGAAAGGGGTTTTAAAGGGTTCTCTGGATCAAAATGGTTCTTACTGGAACAAAAAAACAAAAAAAAACCTTTCTCTGGGAAAGGGTTTTTCAGAAGCAAATGGTTGTTGAAGGACTCTTTTGGAACCCTTATTTCTAAGTGTACTGATATACAGCTGACAAAAGTAAGAAGACTATTTGGAGAAGATTTGGCACCCTAAATGTTGAGTAGTTAACTGACTTCCATGCCCTCCATCGGTGATGTGCTACTGAAAAACCTTCAGTTACCTTCTGAGGACGTCTGTTAAAGATTTTGAGGCATGTTTGGAACATTATGTGTTATTATTGGGACTTTTGTCGAAGCTTTTCATAAAGAGACGCCATGCTGTTTGTTTTTCTGCACTCAAGCAAAATACATGATCGATCGGGCCCTGTACGAACTGTTGGAGAGGTAAACTTCGCCTCTCCCCTCTGCTAACATACCTCTGTTCATTCATTCATCTGTTCCTTCTTACACTTCTGCAGCTTGAGCGATGCAGCGAGGACACACGCGATTATTTTCTTTCAATTACTCCTCAATGAGGTTCATCTGTGAAGTTGTGGCTTGCACAATATAACAGTGCATGCAGCACTTTAGAGGGAGAATTTAAATGATCTCTCTCTCTGGACATTTTACCTAACTCTTCTAAAGTCTTGTGTATTTGCTACATTATAAACAAAGACAAAATGTTACCTGAAAAACTATCACCGTAGTTCTTAAAAATGTTCTTCTGCTTTGCGGACTAATTAGGCAATTATAATATGACACCTCGCTGAACGTTACCAGAGAGCTCAAGTCTCTTGAGTTGACCAAACCTTTTTTTTCTTTTTAAAACTTCACCGACATTGTTTTAGATATTTCACACCACTTTTCACACACATTCTGTGTTAATGAGATACAGCTTCCTTGTTACGTTTCCTTTTTTTTAATCATCGGTGGTGAGAAAAGCACCGCGATTACCAGATTGTTTGGGCAGACAGGGCTTCAGTGGTCGATGTGAATGGTAGAAAATAGAAGCTGTAACCATAGCTTGGCCAGGTGTTCTTTAAAGCTTTATGTGACCCCCTCCTGGGTAAGGGAAGCTCCGAGCTACACTTTATTTACTCTTCAACGGAGCAGAAAATGAGATCGAGACAAAATAGCCCGCAGTCACATGGTCACCGATAACGTCCAAACAAAACTTTGTGCAAAGACTCTAGCTTCTGACAGAGTCGTAACGTTGTCATAAGGAACGGTTCCCATTATTCCTCTTAGGAATCTTGTCCACGAGCGACAGTTCCTAATCTCAGGAAGAAGTGTGAAGCCAGGAGGAAAAGCAATTAACACCTGGATTTAGATCAATCTTTAACTTTTATGAAGCTCATTCATGAAAAAAAAAACCGTTGATGTTTGGACCATTTTGTTCTGATGCGTCGAGCTGAACCAGATCAAGGGATAAACACTATGGAATATCATCCATCCTATAAATCTATTTTCTACCGCTTTATCCTCCACAGGAGGGTCACAGAGGGGGTTGCTGTGCCAATCTCAGCTGACGTAGGGTGATAGTTCGCCAGTCCATCGCAGGGCCACATATAGAGACAAACAACCATTCAGTCTTACACCTACGAACAATTTAGAGTGACCAATTTGCCTAATCCCCATAATTATTGCATGTTTTTGGACTGTGGTAGGAAGCCCCTGGGTCTTCCTGCTGCAAAGGCAAGAGCGCGAACCACTACATCAACATTCAGAAGCTCATCGATGAATGAAAAGTACATGTTGATGTCTAGACCATTGTTGTCTGAGTCTCAAGTGATAAACACTGTGGGATGTCATTGAGACAGAAATACCCATTTGCTATCTACGACAAATGTGCAAAGCTTTAAAGAGTTTAAGGAAACGGTGTGTTGAAAATGGCCTGGTCAATAATTCCTTTCACACCCAGATGTATACCCAAGCTTACATTTCATGAAGTATAGTTTGTGGTTGTGGGTTCGAGTGCCGCCCGAGTCCAGAGTTTTACAGTAAACCTTGAACATGTAGGTGTTTGAAATGGTGCTTTTTCCATTTGCTCTCCTGAAGAACTTAACGTTACCCCTCGACTACTCCATTCATCCAAGGATTGTTGTCCGGCGGTGCCGACACACCCCACACGCCAAGACAATCCAGACTCTTTACATGTGTCGTTCCACGCTGGTGGGATGGCCTACCGAGCGCTACCAGAACAAGGGCGTCCCTGTTTATCTTCATGAAGCTCTGGAAAACCCAGCTTTTCCAAGAGCATCTTCTGTCCTCGCACTTACCCTAACCCGAGTCCACTGGTCCTCCAAGTTTTTCGAGTTGCGTTCTAAGGGCCTGATTTACTAAAGCTTTGTGCGTGCAAAAACGTGTGCAAACTGGATTGCACACGCAGATTAGCGTTGATGCTGATCTACTAACAGGGCGCAACGAGGAGCGCATCCCTCAGACGGGCAAAATAGCACTCGCAACCCATTTAGCGTTCTTGCCTTAATGCATATGCAATATGGGGCGTTTACACGCTATTTTGCGTGTGATGGCAGAAGAAAATGTAAATATGTTATTTTAGCACGTGCAAAGTGATTTATCAAACCTGAAACTGATTGCGGTGCTTATTTTTGCGTCTATATTTAGCACGTTTGAAAGGCAGGTCTTAACTGGCACAGCGGTGCGCGGCGCACACATGGCTGCAGTTATTTATAGTTATATTATTTGTAAATCAGGAAATTACGCTTTTTGAGAGCATGTTCAACTACGCGTTCACAGATGACGCACATTCATTTCTTATTTGGTATATCTGAATAAATTAAACATAGATATCTAGAGGAGAAATGCGTGTTTGTACTGGTATGGGCTTACCTTGGTCTGCAGTTTGTGGTTCAAGGAGGGGTCGTACCTATGTTCCCCGGTTAAGACCGGAGGAAAGGGGAACCCCGCTTTACCTTAACTGGTCCAGCTCTAACCTGGTCTATTCCCGGTGCACGGCGAAGCGCAGGTGGCACAGTGCGCACACGTCACCAAAACCTCACAGGCAGGTTACCCTAACCCTTCCAGTTCCAGGCACATTTAAATGCAATAAATAATCACAACAATCACTATTTAATGTAACTATCTGAATCAGCTATATCATCAATATCGATTGTCCCGTCGCCTCTGACGTCAGATCAAAGGCTGTTGGCACGCGTTGAATCTCAGCCTGACTGAATGAACACAGATGAAACCAGGGACGGACTGGGAATAAAAAGCCGTTGTGATGATCCGCTTTATTTATTTATTTACTGATTGACAAGAAAGTCACTCATCTATTAGATCCATAGAAACAGCAGAACTCGCTCCCTGGCAGCTGTCAGTGAGCTGCAGGTGAGTCAGGAGGAGAGCGCAGGACCTTTTTTTATTTTTTTAACGGCAACATCCATAGTCCATAGTTTTCTTTGTTTGATACGTCAGGTAATGATGGAGCTGTCCAAAATACCGACGCAGGATTATAATAATAATAATAATAATATAAAAAGGTCCTATGGACCTGGGGAACAATATGTCATATATGCCTCGATCCCAGTTATCTGCTCATCGCAGAACGTCACTTTCTGTTCAGTGGCTTCAAATTTAATTCTGCGCTTCCGTTGAGTCTGCTCTTTCTCCATGTGGACAACTCTTGACTCGCGCAAAATCCTCATTTAAATAGGGCGGTCTTAACCACTTCTGCGCCTGTAGTCAATTGCGGCCGCAATCTTAGTAGTTCACCCGCAAAATGTAACCCAGTAGCGGGCGCAGTCTTTCTGCTCGCGCAAGCAATTTAGCGTTCGCTAGTTGGAATCTTGGTAAATCAGGCCCTAAGAGCGGCGGCGTTTTCGAGCGGCGGCATTATCGAGCTGCAACAACTTTGATTGTGATAAGCGACTTTGTGTTGTGTACAAACAGAGGTCAATAAATACAGAGACAATGTAACTGTGCATCGGCGATGGCGTGGAGACGATGGCGTTGCCTCGAGGTGAAAACCATAATGCTCTCCATTCTGGAATAGATTAGAAAAACAAAACATCAGCAACAAGAGGAGTCTGATATACTTAGAACATCAGGTTCTTCTCAAATTATGAAGGGGGCGGGGCTAATCTCAGGTTGACATCTGGCGGTTCCATGTTCGGTCTCCATTCTGGAATAGATTAGAAAAACAAAAAGACAAAAAAAAAAAATCAGTCACTTATGCAACAGAGTCTGATATACTCACAACCGCAGGTTCTTCTCATATAATGGAGGAGGGGGCGGGGCTAATCTCAGGTCGACATAGGGCGGTTCCATGTTCCACGTTCTGATCAAGTGGAGTTCTTTCCTTCTTCTTCATAGCTTATTCCTCTCTTGTAAGTCACTTTGGATAAAAGCATCTGCTAAATTCTTAAACGTTAAATGTAAATGTAGTTTTTTGTCAATTTGTCGTCACCATCTCCAAGACTTATTTGCTCCTGTAGATGTATGGCATGAACCGAAACTACTATACACTATCAACAGGTGCTGTATCTGCTGTATGTACGGTAGATTAACCATGTCACCATATTACAGCTTGATAGACGAGCCACTGCTGCAGCTCTGTCACTCAAAAAATGTCCTCCTGTGGCTCCCTTTTTTTTAAAATGTAGTGTTCCTGCACTCTTGTTTGAAGCAATGCCGCAACCTAATGCTGGCTCCACACCTGCTTCCTGTCCGCTCGGTGAACTGTACGTGTCATGTATTGTTTTTGTTCAAGGTAAAAGGTGAAGATTTCCATTTCAATGGTCCCTTTTGGACAGTAAACGAATAGATGCTGTATTTATTGCACATCTGCAGTCGGATAACATAATCGGAGCTAATGGCATGTGATCAAAACCATGAATAATGCATTTTAAAAACCGTTAGTTACTGAGGCCCTCGTTTGTAAATGTTTTCATTTAAAGGACAGAGTCGTGTGCAATGCGGAAGAGACGTGCGACCTGAATAACTTAACAGCTGATCAAGGACATACAAACAACGCCTCAGGGCCACAAATATATTTTTTAAAAAGGTTAGTTACACCTATGTAAGCATTGTGATAATGCAATTGTGCATGGTTTAATGAGTATTAGTCTCTAGTTGTGTGTAATCCACGACTAAGTACATCTAGATACCACACGGTTTACCGGTTACTCATTAAAACACACCCGAAAACAAACATAGAAACGAGTCATCCATCACATGCACCGTGTATATTAATTCACCAAAACTGGCACAGGCATTATAGTGCGTCTCTGAAAGCCATTAGTGAATCAAATACACTCTCTCTCTCCAACAAAAGAATTAAAAGATGCCTGAAGCTCACGACGGGACCATATCTATGTTCCCCGGGTCCTATGTTCCCCGCTTTGTATGTGACCGGGGAACATAGGACCCTTTTTCCAAAAAAAAAGGTCCGATGCTCCCCGATCGGGGAACATAGGTATGACCCCCTCACGACCATATCATCCTTGTTTGTGTGTGTGTGTCATTGTGACCATAGCATGCATGCTGCTGTTGTTTAGTTAACGCGGTCCTTAATCAAGCAAATGTGAGTAGACTCAACCGTGTGTGTGTTCACTGTGTTAGTCTGCCCCTGCACAGATGGTACAGTGCGCCTCTTTGTAGATGCACAACTTAATCCCTCGCACACACGGTATGGCTTAAATGGAGCGTGTGTGTGTGTGTGTGCATGCATGTACTGTAAGTGTGATAGATCTGTACAGACTGCAGAACACAATATCATTGTAATATACAACATATACAGTATATGATGCATTTAATTCACCTTTTTTTCTCCCTTCCTTTAAAAACATGTTTTTATAGAGGTTATAACTGTTTCCAACATTATTATTATATCAAGCAAATCCAGTGACCCCAGATGATATTACACCTCTGTTTCTAGCCTTGTGAAGGGAGTGAAAGGTGACTCTTATTGGCTTTTTTGCGAAGGTCAATATTCCAGTACTGGTTGACTCAAGCGTACAGAGCGGAGTAGTCGACTGAAACTCTTTGCCGAGCTCCCTTGGCTTCCGTTGTATGCGGCAAAAGTTTGGAAATGTTCAGTGCCCAAAAAACAAAATCAGGTTTTTACACATTTAGCTTAAACACTTCCTGCCAAACAGAGCTCATGGTTCATCAGAGGTTTCCCTTCTTACTTGTTTCTTTTTTACCAAAACGAGCGCTGAACAGGACGAAGAAAAACCCGGCTCCTCGCTTGACCGGGACTGAAAAAAAAAACGCAAATCCATCGCCTTCAGTCGGCTTGGAGCAACACCACATGTAAGCAGTTTTGGGGGGTTTCTGTTCTGCCGAGTATTTCAAGCTGCCAAGCGTTCCTCACTTCCTGTCTTTGGCTCGCTGGATGATCCGTGTACATTTCCCGCTGCAAGAGAACCGAGACCCATGTTTTGGTCGGCACCGGAGTTCGGATGAGCTTCCACAATCGGCTCAAACTGAGCGGAACGATCCGGGGGAAACAAACTCTGGGTCGTTTAAACTCTATATCACATGATAAACGGTGACACAGACTCTGTGATTCTTCAGTTTCATCCTGTGTTATTACAACCTGTCAGGTATAAGTGTGTGTGTCTCTCGCATGTGTTCTTCCAACACACTAACCTCAGTGTTACCTGTGCATGTGTGTGTCCTGCTTTTTTACACTGAGGCAGGTCGATATGAGAAAACTGTCTGTTACTTAGCAACAATGTCGAGACTTGTCAGGTTTGTTTTTTCCAAGGCTTTGAGTCACTAAAAGACTCTTGAGATGCGTCGGTCTTCGCATTAATGTCATTACTATACACAATGTTTACGCCGCCACGGACCTGTTATAATAAGCAATCGTTAAATTATACATGTGTTAAATTATAGTAAACATTATGGGAGTGAAACATGCTTTCATGAAAAGAGTATAAAATATTCAGTGCGGCGGCAGCTGAGTGTTGTGTCCCTGCAGGTGACTAAAGGTGGGGGGGCATGGTCGCTAAAGGATCGTCGTCTGGTCTTCTCTGACCACTGAGAGTTGGATTCTCAATCAAAATGCAATTTATTCCGTTTCCGGAGTCCAAATTTGACAAAAAGTCAAAAAAGATTTGACAAAAAGTCCAAAACTAATTTTGTCCAAAATTTTACATAAAGTCAAAAAATAATTTCTTACAAAATTTGACAAAAATTCCAAAACTAATTCTGTCCAAAATTTGATCAAAAAATTATTGACATTTTTTTTTTCTAAAATTTGACAAAAAAGTCATAGGTTAGTATGTTATCCATAATTAGACAAAAAGTAGAACAAATGTGTCCAAAATTTGAGACAAAAGTGTGATGTTGTCCAAAATGTGTCTCTGTCCTGTCTATACGTCTCTACACATGTATCCGTTTCCCCGTGTCCACCACTCTCTTATCTTCTTCTTTATTTGCACTGTACAAACGTCTCTTGCCTCTTGTCTTGAAGTGGCTTGCTTCCGTCCCAGCGGGATCGGTGACGTCCCTGATGGAAGAGCTCTCTCTCGGGCTCAGTTATTATGCTTTGTGGTGCAGACATGGCAGTCGTGGCTAGGGAGGTAAACACAGGCTCTTATGCTGTTATGACTCAGTTGTTCATCACAACGAGACAGAGTTACGTCTCATTTCCTTAAACTCACACTCCCACACAGGTTCACATTTCATCAGTCGTTCACATTTTCAGATGTCTTTTCGAGCAAGAACGAGAGCGGAGTTTCCCTCTCCGTCTTCAACCTTCGTGTGTGTGTGTGTGTGTTTGTGGTTTCTTTCTTGTATGGAAAACAAAAATGTCTTGAGGGAAAATGGGTTTTGTCATTTTTTTGTTGTTCATGGGGAGAAATCTAATGTGGCAGCTGGGCGCTCATGTGTTATCATAATTATGTTAACACTGAATAATTAGACTCCAGCCAAGCTTGATCCATACAATACAGAAGTATCAGTGTAGTACACGGCTGAATGAGAGCAGCCATGTTCAGACACGAGACGCGATCAAGAAGTGAAGACATCACAAACATCGGTAACGTCACTAAAGAGAGAGAGAGACTCTACATCATGGATGTTTTACAGAGTTTTAGCAGATCAAAAACTGGAATTGTCTGGATTGACATGTCGACTTCTTTCGGGAAATGATATTCCAACTTCATTCACAAAATCTCACTTTTAATCTCGATTTAAATCTCAACATGATATTCCAACTGAATTCACAAAATCTCAATTTTGATCTCAACTTGACATCTCGACATGATATTTCAACTGAATTCACAAAATCTTGAGTTTAATCTTGACATGTCGACTTAAATCTCAACATATTATTCCAACTTTATTCAAAAAATCTCAAATATAATCTCGACGTGTTGACTTGAACCTCAACATGATATTCAAACTTTATTCTCAAAATCTTGAGTTTAATCTCAACATGCCGTCTTAAATCTGGACATGATATCCCAAATTTATTCCCAAAATTTCGACATATTCCGATTTTACTCCCGCATTCTCGAGTTCCTTTTTTGTAAAACCATAAGGAAATGTCTATTGACATACACTGAAAATAAAAAATGAATTGCATTATGCAAACATTGTTAAATGTTGACGTTAGAGTTTCCACTGGTTCACTGTGCACAAATAAAATTGCCTGTCACATAGCTTGAGGCCGTCTGGCTGGATCAGCAGCAGAACAGCCTTCAGGGCAGATGGAGCTTGACAAAGAAATGGAAAAAAAAAAGAAAAAGACTTCACATCCAACTGCTCTTCTCTGGGTTTGTCAGAGCTGATGTTTGGGGCTGAACCCAGAGGTGACGGCGGCGGCCGGCCCAGTTTGGTGGTGGACTTTGGCCTGCTGTGATGAAAGCCGGTGATACGCGTCAACAATTTGTGCTGCACACGTAAAAAGAGTGACATCATGTGACGCGAAACACATTTTAACATCACAATTTATGTTATTATTGTTTTTTTACACTTGTCACTGATTAAACACATCATAGTAGGCAGAATATGTCCACTCAATATATTCCAACTTTATTCTCGAAATTTTGACTTAAATCTCAACTTGTATATACCCCAATGTTATTCTCAAAATTTTGACTTAAATCTCAAAATGAAAGCCCAACTTTATTCACAAAATCTCAAGTTTATTCTTGAAGTGTCTACCTAAATCTTGACATGATATTCCAACTTAATTCAAAAAATCTCAAGTTTATTCCTGACGTGCCTACCTAAATCTTGACATGATATCCCAACTTTGTTCTGGAAATCTTGAGTTTAATTTGACTTAAATCTCGACATAGCAACTTAGATCTCGATATATTCCAACTTTATTCTCAAAGTCTTAACTTAAATCTCGACATGTCGAGTTTAATCTAGATATATTCCAACTTTATTCTTGAAATGTTGACTTCAAAATTTAAATATCAGGTGTCCCACACCTGATTGTAATAATTGTCGCTGAGTACGACGCACTCAACGTGATTGACCGATTTCCGACGCTGGCTGCTCCTATGTCTGACATAATATATATATATATATATATATATATAATAATTGTGTTCACAACGTGTAGTTTGACCTTCGTACAACACGATCCATCCATAATGCAGGTGGATTATTCCTCATCCCACCCTTTAGATGGTCTCTGCCGCTCCCTTACAGCACACAGCAGTGTATTTTAGTGAAGAGACTAAATATTCTGGTTATTTATGAAGCATCTTTCTTGTCTCAGTGTCCATCACAGCACATCTACATTCTGTGCCTGCTCCTATCACACTCCAACTGTTGAATGTGAATGTGAGCCTCAAGAGTTAAGGCCCTGTTCATACTCTGGCAAGAACAAGAACTCCAAAGGAAAGAAAGAAGAAAAAAAAACCTCACACTTCTGGCCAATCACACACATAGTTGAACTCCCCAGGCCTTCAATGACAATTAAACAACACTGATTAAACACAGGAACTATGCTGGTCCTGGAGACTTCTGTCTACAAATCATTACAGGCTCAAAAATAGAGATTTGTATTCCTGTGAAGGTTCTCAGTCATCCAGGTCATAGTCGTCTTCATAGCTATTTGCAACTGGACAAACAGGCCTAGCTATATTTGTATGCGTGGTGATTATAGCCATTTCAAGCGCTCATTATGGCAGGGAAATGCTTTACCTTGACTGAGAACTTGCAGGAGCTAATCGGTCTCCCACTTGAGAAGACCCAAACACACCAATCAGCGCCGTCAAAGTATAGCAATCGAATCGCACAAACTCACAAAATAGCATGTGTAGCTAATTTAAATGATTAAAAAAATGCTGCCGGACAACTGTCTCAAACTTTCCTTGAGACCATTAGGTCTTATTTTTAAGTTGTTAGCTTGATAACCGTTAGCATAAGTGAACACTTACGTGTTAGAATCACAGTGATATCACGTATCACGTTCGGCCAAAGATGAACCGCCGTCCTCTCACGACTGCGTGGTGGTCCATTAAAGCGCTGCACACATTCTGGTGTGTGTGTGTGTGTGTGCATTACATGAAGATGATGAACATCACACGCTGATATCATCGAAGCACAGTCAAAACACTTAAGAGAAGTCTAAACGAGAAAACGGTTCATGGGGTGAACTGAGGTTAGGGGCTCTGAAGTGTATCTTAAGTGTTACTTTTATAAATTGCTGTTGATCTCTCGGGGGCTCGAGTTCACTCGCTGATCCATTGGTTTCTCCTTGGTATTTGAATGAGATCCTTGGATGATATTTAATGACTTTTTGCTCGATGCTGGGTACAGAGTACAACCACTTTACTAACTATACGAAGCTGTTTTCCATGAAAAAGTGAAATATGCGTACGAGTCAGACAGTCCTGGTGACCAAATTGAGACATTCATTAACAAGTCATAAAACACTATATCTTATGGTACTCAACGGTGAAGTTTACGATCAAAGTATGGACACTGCAAGCAACATTTGCAAAAAAAACAGATGACAATATTCTGCATCGTAAAACAAATGAGTAATAACTAGGACTGCAAGCAGTCATGATAGGGCCACGTCTGGGGAGTGCAGCAGTTTTTTGTCTCGGACGAGTTAGCTCAATTACGTAATGTGCAAATTGCCAAAATTCAAAATGGCCGACTTACTGTTGAGTTGAGGCCATGGTTACGGTCGACTTTTTTGTTCGTCTTTGTCCATAATGTCTTCTCTCCAAGTTTCATGAAATTCGACAGAACTCAACATAAGCCAAAATCATGGATCATCTGTTTCGTGGCGAATGGTCAAAATTCGCCAAATTGCCAAGGGTTGCCGTGGCCATGCCATTTTCAATCCGTAAAAATGAAAACATTTTCATAGTACAAAATTTGCATGTTTTATGTATGACCGTATGGTTACGGTCGACTTTTTTGTTCGACTTGGTCGAAAACATTTTTCCACAAAGTTTCAGGAAATTCAGTGAACCTCAATTGGCCTCTGTTTTCACCTAAGGGGTGGCCCTATTGAGTTATTTTGGCCCCTGCCATTTGTGGCTTGGGCCTTAATAATTGCCCCGCTCATCAGAACTGGCGAAAAATTCAATAAATACTGGACTTGCGAAAAAACAATGCAAAATGGCTCAGTAGCGCCCTCACAGGTCATGCGACTACGGTGCGGGCGGAAATTTAGTTGCGCCGAATTTCGCGAAATTTGTTGTTCGACCCAAGACGAACAAAAAATCCTCTTGACACCATGACCTCAAATCAACAGGAAGTCGGCCATCTTGGATTTGGCATATATATGTTGGCGTTTCGCAACTGAGCTTGTGTGAGGGCATTTATCCTAGGATTCTTTGACCTTTTTTGCTTAGATTCAACTGAACTTGTTTTCCGTACAGAATGCAGATCTGCTGACTAATGAAGAGCGAGAGACGACTGCTGAATCATGCAAAAGGCCGGCTGACGGGCACAGGTGCAAAAAAAGTGCACATCCTGTATTCTCTGTTGTGTTAAAACATCATTATTACAAAAGTACAAACTTTGTCACGCTCCTGATGTAGAACAAAGGATGATAATTGAGTGCAGAGAGGGGTCAGACATAGACTGGTCTATCTGTCTTGTAAATACCTAGTTCATGTACTTCTTATTTGTCCAATCTGTTTCTTCTTTATCATTTCCCTTCAGAAGTAACGATGTGACGTCTTTAGATGATGCAGAATCATGTGCAAACTTTACTTTGCTCTAACAATTTGCCTTATGCGGTATTACATAGTTACCACCACTGGTTACACCGATGTTGCACTAAGTTTGGATCGTAGATCATCAGGAACCAAAGTGACCAAGACTACATTTAACCCCATCTCCAGAACTCTCTATCTTACTTTAGTTCTGACCTGCGGTGAGAGCGAGAGATTAATGAGATAGCAGTTCTTTGGTTTTCGACCTCCAAATAAAGCGATTTAGATTATCTACAGATAGCTAGAAATCAGCCGCCTGTCTCAGAGTCCCCGGCCTTGACAATCGCTTGGATTTCTTCGTGGAGATAATCAATAGGAACGATTTAAAGAAAATTACGTTTTCGACTTGTGTTATGATAAAGTTTTTAGGGCTGTGAGAACATAAATCAATTCCGCCCATTTATCATCTACGGAACGCTCAATGGCCGGAATCCCTGGGAGCTTGGAAACAACTGTCCACACACTCCTGTCACAACATGATTAAGGCATAACTGCTACAAAATACAGTGTGATCAGGTGTTTGTCGACGTCGTCTAATTTAGAAAAAAACACAGAAGCAAAGTTTCCATAAATGGAATGGTCAGAAAACAAAGAAACCACCTCCTTTTCCAGAACTCTACTTCGTGCCGTGATTGGTTATCTGTCCAGAGATGATAGACTAGGATTAGATAACATTACATCTCACATATTATAACCACATATTTCATAAGTAATTACTTTTGCAAACCAGAATGATTAAGTGCGGCGACACTGCGACGCTTCACATTAGCATTTCCATCCCATTCATCACAGCTCCTGTGAAGCACACAACAAAATGAGGTGTCTTCAATACACTGTACATTTGTGCCACTTCTGGATTATGCACATCTGCCTTATGAGATAAACATCGCCAACGACGGCAAGAAACAACAATGTAGGCTGCGCTTGCGAGATGAATAATGTATTTTTTTTGTTTGTCTTATTAGAATCAATTCAGCGAGGCTGGGTTTTTTCTTTCTAGCACATTCGCAGCATGAAAAATTATGAACCTTGGCTTGTTTTTCTATAACGTAACATCGAGAAAAAAACAAGACTTACAACTTTACATATTTTAACCAAATAACATTGTATGTGCAGCAGAATCAGACAGATAATAGAGTACAGAATGAATTGGTGTAGTTTTCAGTGGAAGAACAAGAGCAGTTATTCAGGTAAATCAGATTATTATTCTATTTGTGGCTTTCCTGTCATTTTTGAGCAGGTTAATGTGCATAGAAACTCCTGAAACTTGGCGGAAACGTGATATTGGCATCACTCCCGGATCTGTGCGTTGCTTAAGGGCTCTATAGCGCCACATAAGGTGAAAAGAGAGGCAGAATTGAGTGCCACGGAATTTCCCGATACTTGGTGGGAAGACGTTATTGACCAACACGATCAAAAAAGTCAACCGTAACCATGGCCGGAAACTCAACAGGAAGTCAGCCATTTGGAATTTTGACATCCATTTTGGCAATTTGCACCCTACGCAAATGAGCGAACTCCTCCAAGCGCGTTTGTTGTACCGAAATTCTTGGTCGGTGGTTGAAAGGTTTTGCGGATTCAAAACACTGTGGCCACATATTAGACACATCAAAATTACTTGTTGTCTTCTTTCACAGGTCTGCTCCCAATTAATGGTGTCCATGTGAGTTAGAAAATGTGGACTCTGAAGTGTGTGGGCACTGAGTTGACCTGACAGAATCTTCCTCATGTTCCAGCAGCAGGTCACTGGACTCACGGAGGGTAAAACGGTTGAGTTTTATCTCCTCCTGAATATTCTCTGTGCTGACAGAGTGCCATACGTCAATCGTAATGTCCTCCTTCAGCAAATACCTCCTCCAAACTTCTCTGAACAAAAAAAACACTTTTTACTATATGAAAAAGCTTTTTGGAGCCCATTATTTCTTGCAGTGTTTGTGTAAAATCAGGACAACAAATTTAAGACAAATAAATATCTTGTATTGACAAAGATATCAAAGTGTATTCATCAGCCTTTCGCCAATCAGAGCATCTTTTTTTTCTTCTTCTTATTCTCTTTTATGAAAAGTGTTGTGTGCTCCCTGCTGTGGCGTTCTGACAGTTTTGTAATGGATGAGCAGAGCTGGCAGGCTGCAGTGGAGAAGCTTCTCCCAGGAGAGCCGCTGATGTCCTTGGATGCAGATGGCGCTCTGCCAAGGGCACATGATGTTCTTTTAAAGTTCAATTCATATTTCCTGCTGGCGTAAAAAAAAAAACGCTCTGCATTGTTCTGTCATTTCCCTCCCGTCCGTTTTACATGACTGATTAAAAAGGTTGCATTCATTTAATCCCTGCCACCATAAACGGATGCAAAAAGATGCAAAGAAAAGCTTATTGTCAAATGGGGGGGAAATCTAATTAATTTAAAGATAATCCCATTCCACATGTTTGCATGATTGTCCGCCAGCAGTTGTAGGAGATTAAATGCATTATTTAAAACCATAGCTCCATTTTCCTGTGGTTACAGCCAGTGTTTGAAGCTCACACACGTTACTAAATAACTAATATGTATTCTTTTTTTTTTACAGCCAAAACGGTCAGCATTTAAATGTAGTTTAATTCTGACACTGGCAAATTAACAATGGATTATTCATGTCCTCAGTGAGATAAACAAACATAAATAACAGTTCATTAATCAGACAGGGTTCATCTTTGAAACTTTTTCCAAGTTTGGGCACAGTACCTAATCAATGTGGGCGGAGTCATCGCTGCACGGATGCATGAAACTGCCGTGACCTTCTAACCGTCCAAAGGTCCTACAGTATTTAATAATAATAATAAAAACACACGTAAATGCGGATTAATTAATGTAATGTTGTGATCCCAGAAAATGCCCCAGTTATTGAAAGAAGAAGTTTCTATTACATTTTAATTGCACACTATGATTTACATACATTTGTAAATTACATGGAAGAGTTTTTCTCTGCATTTTATACAGTTTTTTCGGTCATTTTAACTCTGCAATTTGTTCTTGTATAATGTGTGAAAGAGGAGAATCTCTACATTTGCAATACAGTATGTACTATTAACTTCATGTAAGCTGCAGTGGAGTTAATGCATTATATTTAACATTGTGTGACTGACATTGATGCCGTCTACATTTATAGCACATTAGCAACCTGACATGATCTCATTATCGCAATAAACGCAAATAAACATGAAGATGATGATGGCAATGTTAGCATAAAATATTGTCGTACATGGCTGCATTTGAGATTGTGGTCCTTTCCTGCTAAACAGCTACGTTATATGAGAAATGCATTGGTTTAGGTCCTTAATTTATTCCATCCCTACTTCACATTGCATCAATATTTGCTGCAGATTGCCAGGTCTCAAAATCAAGGGTGAATTCCAATTCCTCGCTTAACCCTCAATCTTAATCCTCAATCTCAAAAATGTGCGCTCCCTCTAGTGCAAGTGCTGTCCCGATTCTCAGAAAAATTAAGTTGAGGGGCAAGTTTAAGGGCTGTATCACCCTCAATATTGAGATTTTCCGAGACCATCCTTGGGAGCAAGGGCTACCCAGAATGCATTGCGTGTTTTCACATAAGAAAGATGGCGTTGAAAGCAGCGAAGCGAGTGCGATACAAATTAAGTATTTTCTTTGTTAATAGAGATATAAAAAATTATGAAAACCATTGTATTATCTTAGTTTAGGCCCATATGATGGATTATTGACGTCATTGTTGCGTAACATTTATTTTTATTTTAGGATCTTTTGTCAATAGCCGGCCGGTGCGGACACGCGATCGTTTGCTATGGTTTACTTTGCAATAAGCCGTGGTGTGTGGTAACTGTCAGCTGAATATTTGTATGAAGTATCATCTTATAACTAACTGACAACCTAATAACTTGACTGAAATTAAATAATAAATCAATAAATAATCATGACGTAAATGTGTTCTTCTTCTTCTTCTTTTTTGGAGTTGACAGACTGGACTCAGCTTTTGCGTTATTCTGCCCCCTGCAGTCTGAAGACGTATCTGCATTTAAGGGGTGTCCCATTTCTAAGTGACAAAATAACCCTCAACACTTGGTTTTGAGGCCAGTTAAGATTAAGGGTTGAGCTTGAGGGTTAAGATTGAGGGTCAAGATAGGAATTGGAATTGGCCCCAAGTCTCTAGTTTAGTCAGTAAGGGGCCGGTCAAAGGTCCACATTTTTGGGAAAAAGACAATAATAATTCACATTATGTCAAAGTAAAAGTGAGACTTTTTTCTGTATCAAACACCACGTCTAATATTCTTTCCTTGACTTTTTCCATTTCTCATACATTCCCATTTTATTCTGACACATACGGCGTTTTTGCGTAATTTCCCAGCACTTGTGTCGTGTCATCTTTGTCTCTAAACCACTGGGCTGTTCTGTACGTGTGAGTGCGCTCACGCTTGGCGGCGACATGTGCTGTCATCGTCGAACCAAATCCGGTATGTAGAAAAAGAAACGGCGTTTTGACTTTTTACGCAGGGTTAGCAGTTTTACTTTCCTTCTCATCAACACATACAAGTCATTCCAGCTTTACTGTTTCAGTCAGATGACTAATGCGCCCGCAGGTGGTACAGTGTTCTCTTATAGCGTAGATGGCCCAAGAATGACCACGAGAGCTCTTTTCCCTCCATCACCGGCAGCCAATTAAAGTTATTTTGTGCATCACCTCATGTCTAACAAGATCCATAGGGTCTCGTCGAACGAGATGCAGCCTCGGAGCCTTCAGCACTTTTCAATTTGTCACGGCGCAGAGGGCCCCATTTGTGAAGACAGTCCTTTTGGAAATAATTGTCCCACTTTTAATTCTCTAAAGTTCACAAATGGTTTGTTGTACTAAACGGTGGCACGTTCGGCGTCCGCGAGCGATCACAGCCTTTTTTACCGTGCGCTTGTCTGCTGCGCTCTAACAATTCCTGTCATTTGTTCTCGACAAATTGTGAGACTCGTCGACGCTAATGTTCGCCGGGGTAGATTTTTAAGCTGTACCGATTTATCTGTTCAAGCTTTTCTCAACAGAAATGACCAACAGTTACTTTTTCTTTTTCCAAGCCTCATGGATTTAAAACTTTGATGTGCAAAGTTCCTAAATCATGCTCAATGGAATCACCTGACTACTGGAATTCCACTGGGAGTCGCCTACTTTGTGGGACCTTGAATGTCGGAAACATCATGTATTAGACTGTTTGACTCCACCTTAAAGTGCATAACTGTGTCTTAACGAGGACCATTCAAACGTTTGGGGTCACCTATACGATTTTTGTTGTGTTTTCCATTAAAAGTCACACTTTTATTCATCAAAAGAGTTGCAAAATGAATAGAAAATATAATCAAGACATTGAAAAGATTAGAAATAATGATTTTTATTCAAAACAATAATTGTGCCCTTTCGTCAAAGAACCAGTACAACAGTTTTCATCTGTGCTAACATCACTGCACAAGGGTTTTCAAGGGTTTTCTAATCATCCAATAGCCTTCCAACGTGATTAGCAAACAAAATGGCCCATTTCCATTAGAACACTGGAAATGGGCCTCTATACACCTATGTACATATACCATTAAAAACCAGACGTTTGCAGCTAGAATAGTCTTTTTTCCACATTAACAATGTATAGAGTGTATTTATGATTCATTTAATGTTATATTCACTGAAAAAAAAAAGTGATTTTAAGGACATTTCTAAGTGACCCCAAACATTTTAACTAATCCATTCTCTGTGGAGGATAAAGTGGTAGAAGACGGACGAAAATGTTCTGTTAAAATTCAGGTGCCTTCCTACGAGGATGCAGGTATACAGGATACAGTACAGTATCACTCATGGCGTGTAATTGTATTGAGGTCATTTGTTTCTTCTTTTCTTTATTTCTTCATTTATTTGTTGCCGTTGTTGGTTTCTTTACACGTGTCGTGTTAAACTTTAGTACTTGTAGTTAAAACGTTTGTTGGCCACTGTTTGCCTCTTTTAAAACACTCCACTGTGCAATAAATCCTGGGTTTGATTTGGCCGGGAGGGATCTACTACCTTGATTGTCCAACTCTCTTTTTTTTCTGCACACTTTCCCTCCATTAGGTTTCTTTGCAGCACAATAACTTGTTGCCAGTGATGAAGTGAGCAATCTCTCTCTGCTCTCTAAAGGGATCTTTATCCAGAAAAAAGTAACATGTTTTTTTTTTTGTCTTGCACCAGGAAGGAGTCAAGATTGTCAGTCGGTTGTGCGACAGGGTCCTTAAAATGTAATTGAGTATCAGGGAGGGGTCTTACACTCTTATACCCTCCCCCATCGAACTGTGTTTGTGGAACAACCCTTTATTCTTAGTGAATCATGACCAGGCCCTGTTGTTTTTCAATTTTTTTGGGGGGGGTTTTATCACTTTACATTTGTTATCAGCAGCCCCCCTGATGCAAGAGGTAATGGAAATTTTATAAATGATCAGCGTGAAAAAGTCAACAGATCGTATCTGCAGATTCTCCATAACTCCAGTATACAAATACTGTACTATAGAGTTGTTTTTGTTTCCTTCACTCTCAATTCCTTCTCATAGCACACGGTCATGTGTAATTACAGTAATAAGAAGTGGCCAAAACACTGGTCAAACATGTAGATATAAGTATTTCCCTCCCTGCATCAACACGCTGTTGACTAATATTATGTCCTGGAGGCTACACACAAAAAAAGGTTTCACATCATTATTACTTACTATTCAGAACGCTCGGAATCGCATATCACATCAGTGAACACTCCAATTACACAGGAGCTCCAGGGTGTTACCATGTTGCCATGGTTAGTTACACTCACACCTGAGACTATTCATGCCTGTTGAAAGGTGATAAAGTGGCTCCTCGCTATTGACGAATACTTGTTTTTATGTTAAAAAACATTTTTTTCATGCATGGAAAACCTGATAATGCATTAACATTTAACCGTTAGCAGTTAAGTTGTCATGACCGTGAACTCATAAAGGTGTGAATTAAACGTTTAGGCACCTGGATGTTTCGCACAAATTAAATATATATTATGTGTTATTGCTTGCGACCCATCTGCAGGAGTTTGGACCAATCGGAGTTCTGGCAGCAGTAACTAGGCTGCTTTCACACGGACTAATGACACGGTTCACGCTGCCCGTGTTAGGGCGTCACGTCACATTAGAAAATGCACCTCCCACCTACAGAGCTGTGCTCGTGTCACACCAGAAAAGGAAGGGCAAAAAGTATCCTTCACCACTTCACGTAAAAGCCTGTATGTTTATCACATAGTGTGTGCAGAGGGGGAAAGTAATGAAATACATTTACTCGTTACTGTAATTTAGTACGTTTTTTGTGTTTTTACTTGAGCATATTTTTTTTGGACGTTACTGTACTTCACATCCTTTACTGATTAAAAGAAATAAAAATGTTGGCCTAAATAATGAAAGGACAGGTGAATGTTGAGGACACATGAATGAGGATGACGGGTGAATGTTGAGGACGCATGCATGTTGAGGACACGTGAATGAGGATGACAGGTGAATGATGAGGACGGTTGAGTGATGACAGGTGGGTGATAATGACAGGTTAATGATGAGGACAGGTGAGTGATGACATGAGTATGATGAAGACAGGTGAATGACAATGACAGGTGAGTGATGAGGACAGGTGAATGATAATGACAGGTGAGTGATGATGTGAATGATGAGGACAGGTGAATAATAATGACAGGTGAGTGATGAGGTGAATGATGATGACGTGAATGATGAGGACAGGTGAATGACAATGACCGTTGAATGATGAGGACAGGTGAATGATGATGACAGGTGAATGATGAGGACAAGTGAATGATGAGGACAGGTGAATGATGATGACAGGTGAATGATGGGACAGGTGAATGATAATGACAGGTGAGTGATGACGTGAATGATGAGGACAGGTGAGTGATGATGTGAATGATGAGGACAGATGAATGATGACAGGTGAGTGATGACATGAATGATGAGGACATGTAAATGATGAGGACCGGTGAATGACAATGACAGGTGAATGATGATGACAGATGAGTAATGATGACAGGTGAATGATGAGGACAGATGAATGATGATGACAGATGAGTAATGATGACAGGTGAATGATGAGGACATGTGAGTGAGGATGACAGGTGAATGACAATGACAGGTGAGTGATGAGGACAGGTGAATGATAGTAACAGGTGAGTGATGACGTGAATGATGAGGACAGGTGAATGACAATGACAGGTGAGTGATGAGGACAGGTGAATGCTAATAACAGGTGAGTGATGACGTGAATGATGAGGACAGGTGAATGACAATGACAGGTGAATGATGAGGACAGGTGAAAGATGATGACAGATGAATGATAATGACAGGTGAGTGATGACGTGAATGATGAGGACAGGTGAATGATAATGACAGGTGAGTGATAACATGAATGATGAGGACAGGTGAATGATGATGACAGATGAGTAATGATGACAGGTGAATGATGATGACAAGTGAATGATGAGGACAGGTGAATGATGAAGACAGGTGAATGATGAGGACAGGTGAATGATGATAAGTGAATGATGAGGACAGGTGAATGATGAGGACAGGTGAATGATGAGGACAGGTGATTGATGATGACAAGTGAATGATGGGGAAGTGAATGTTGACGACAGGTGAATGTTGAGGACAGGTGAGTGAGTGAGAAAGTTGAAGCAAAGGTCAGGTCAACAGTTTTCACTCTCTCACTCTTTCATTCACTCTTTCCTGGCTGGGCTGCGGCAGTCATGATAAACGCTGACGGACAGATGGTTCATCCAAACACCGGCCAAGTTTCTTTGGAAGCACCTGCCCTTTTTTTTTTTTCTCTCTCAATGAAGCTTCTCCCAGATGGCTTTTGAGCAAGAAACCATCTGGTGCACCATGTTGGAAAAATATGTGCAGTGCCTTCTCAACACTGTCTCAGATAATAAAACATACAGTATTAAAGCTGGAGGAGTTGCTGCAGACACTTGAGAGTGGAGTGGGTTTGTCAGCGAGCACCTGTCTGGTTTATTATTATGCGTCTGCTGTCATCAGCTCAGTACATTAAATATTCACATATCGATAATTTGCCTTCTTACCAACGTTATCAGGGTGAAGAAGAAGACATGTAAATTAAAATGTGCAGAATTTCTGGACAACAGTGTAGTTCCTTCAGTTTACATGCATCTCTATTCCTGCGTTTCCCAATCCTGGTCCATGTTTTAGATGTTTCCCAGCTCCAACACCACTCGCAGCCTTTAAACTGAGGAAAATATTGATTTATTTTCTATTCTGGGGTGAAAATCAATGCAATATTCATTTGCTTGATGGGTCAAAAGTTATGATAAGAGTTACACAATGTTGCGCTGTGATGCATGGTGTAAAAAAAGAACGTGTCTTCATATTTTGATGCCTGTGGTCCGACAATAGTCCCAATGCAATATCTCAGGAAAATGCTGTGAGGGGGGAATGCATCGCATTTACACTTTCATGTGATGGCAGAGTCCCCGGCCACCTGTGCGGAGATGGTTTGACTGTTGACAGATCACAACTCACACTAAAACAGTGGTCAGAGTCAGGACGGTGCAACTGTAGATGGAGACACTGTTGTATATCATCATTGTTGGTGTTATACAGCTCATAAAGGAACAGCCATCCCTGCCTTTCTGGAACCTCTGACACTCACAAATATTTAGCAGTCATGGTTGGTGAGGAGGCGGTGAATATAATAAAAAAAGGATCTGCTAAATGGCACAGAGAGTGTGTTGCCGTATACAGAGGGGAATAAGAAATGTCATGCGGATATTGTGGATTTGTGATAGACAAAGAAATGCAGTGATATACACACACCCTGCAAATGGGTCTGATGTGCCAAACCAAACCTCGTAGCAAAAATTACCTTTTTTTTTTTACATTACAGGCATAACAGGAATTGTTGATCCACTGCTTCCATCTGCAGTATAAGCTCAAAAGAGTTTATCTTGTGAATTTCGGTGAGTTTGAAAAACTGTGTTGGGATTTACCCAAGTGATGCAAACTCACCAAATGAGGGAGCAGAGAACCAGCAGCAGCTCCCTGTTTCCCCTGCAGGCTCAAACAAAAAATATAAAAAATGTTGATTTTATCCCACGGACTTTTGGGTGAGGGAGATCAGATTGCAAATGTTGCTGTCTAACAACAAAGTGGTAAAGATACATTCGTAAGCTATTTTTATTTATAGCTCAAATGTTATGTCCTAATCACATTAAGAGGTTTGCAAATATTTCGACGGATCCTTGTTCAGGGCGATGCCGACTAATATGATGGTAAATTTCAAGTCATTCCGAGATACTTTTTGTTTTTTTGAAAAAAGTGAGCTCCCTCGCAAAGTGTATCAGGGCAAATGGATAATTTCCTGAATTTCAAAAAATCATTAAAATTATTCCTTAAGAGGTTTGCAAATATTTTCAACGCATCCTTGTTCAGGGCGATGCTGACTATTATGATGGTAAATTTCAAGTCATTCCGAGATACATTTTGTTTTTGAGACTAAACTCAGCTCACTGTCAAAGTGTATCAAGGCAAATGGATCATTTCTTCAATTTCCAAAAATTAATTAAAATTATTCCTTAATCTGGCACCACTATGAGGGCTCCAGGGGTCTCCGTGTTCACGAAGTTGTAGAAGTATAATGTGTAATCTGCTGGAACGTGGATACATTTTTCTGATCTTGGGCTTTCGGTGTCATCAGATGCATCTGCACTATTTCCTCTTTGCCCAACTTCCTTCAATTTACTTCACATCTCTCGCTCTCTCTCGTCGTATTAATTCTTCAGGTCACACACACACAATGAAAAACAAAGGTCAAGTGTCATTAAACGCCTCACCCTCTCGAAAAATAAACACTTGTCATGCTCTCAACTTCCTCCAAATAGTGTGTGAATCCACCACCTATTTCTCTTCATATGTTCCAGTGTATCTTGTTGTTATCCAACCCGTATTTAGACTATTAATAATATAAAAAATCCAAATCAGATTTCTGCATACACATTAAATTCAATTCAATTAAATGAATCAAAAGCAGCTGCTCCATCTCTGTTCTGCCTCTCTATCCAATTTAGATATTAAGCTGAAACAACAAAGTATATTCCAACAACTTGTAACAAATGTATCATTTAAATGTCAAACTAATTAACCTACCTTGATGTGTTCATAATGAAGGTTTAATGAAAATATTTGTTTATAGACATGTAGCTTATAATAAAATAATGATATTATATGTGACAAGACTTAGACTAATGAGCCTACACTGTAAAAAAAAACTGGCAGCAAAGTTTCCAAACGGATACCGTAAAATTACAGTAAATAATCGTATCACAGAACTACATACAATAACTGTAAAAATACAGGACTAGATTTTACAGTAAAAATTTATCAAAATACAGTATATTATAGTTAATGAATGTCAATTATACTGTAAAATAACATGTATATTATGTCAAAACACATTAAGATCAGATACCTTTTAGGTTAATCTCTGTAATTTCACAGTATAAATTATTTATTTTAGGAAACAGCCAACTCTATCTACAGTAATTTGTAGTAATAATAATAATGTACAATAAGCTAAATGTCTGCAAATTGACGGTATTAATCTGTCATTTTAGAGAATTAGTACAGAATTAAAAAAACAGCTTTTGGACAGTGGAAAAACAAGCTAAATACTCTACAAATACATAAAAAATAGCTACATTTAAGGCCAATCTCTGTAAATTAAAGATATGTAGTAGTTTTTCTCATTGAATGGCCTCATCCATCTACAGTAATTTCCTGTTTAAATAGTGTTCTTTCATGTACAATGACTGAGAAATAATGTATTAAAATTCTATAAATGCATTAAACCACTGATAAATGTCAGCCCATTTACAGTATTAATCTGCAATTTTAAAGAATTAGAAGATTTAAAAACACATCAAAAACAGCTACATTTAAGGCCAATCCCTGTAAATAAAGGTTATTTAGTAGTCATTTCATGAAACTGTCTTTTCCATCTACACTGATTTGCCGTATTATTGTAGTTTCCCCAAATAAAAAAGTAATGACACAATGTATAAAGAAAATATGTACCTTTAATCAAATAGGAATTTCTGCACATTTACAGTATAAGTTAATGTAGATAATAGGACAATAATAATGTAACACTGTAGATCAAAATACATGTACAGATATATTTTTTAAGAAAATGTGTGAACCTAATAGTTAGCAAGTCATTACACATCAAAACAGCTATGGCTGACTATTTTTTATATGAAAAGAAAAAAAAGACAGAAATATTACAATATTTTTAACCCTGGTCTTGAATAACATGTTTTCAGTCATGATCCATAATAGTAGTAACTTATTGCCTGTTATGTGCAATAAGAGTAATTTTGAGGCCTTTTACTCAATGCAATGAATGTGTATTGGGAGCTGGAATCTGTTCCACAATTGTGAAGCACATGAGCAGCTTATGAAGACATCAACAATATTTGGCCTTAAATCAGCTTAAGACACACACCATCATGGCCATTATACTTTGTAACTACTTCTAGCAAATGAAACAAATGTAAAAATTCTGTTAGGATACATTCAATGTGGGCAATACATACTGTGCGTGAGAAACTGTTGTCAGATGATTTCAAACTGTCAGTTCACTTGCTTGGCTGCTGGGGCCTCCTTAAATACCTCCGGTTGTCCATCTATGGAGAAAACAGGCATTTGTTTAGACAATCCATGTAAATCTTCTGGCGTTTTACAGAAAAACTTTCATGAGAAACTGAAATTATCATTTCTACGTTAAGTTGCTTTTTTCTTATCATAGCAACAACAACAGTGAATGAGAGAAATAAAATGTTATTTTGTGACTAGATACAAAACTGCTTCTGAGCTCTGCAAGCTCTAATATGCATTGTCAGCTGTGAGACCTTATATAGACAGGTGTTATGCCTTTCCAAATCATGTCAAATCCACTGAATTTACCTAATCAATGAGCAGAAACATCTCAAAGATAACCAACATAAATCGAAGCAACCTGAGCTAGGGCTAATAATAAAAAAAAAAAAAAAAAAGTGGTTTTTGGCTGTGTGTGTATGTAGGCAGGCTACAGTGTGTTCATGTCCCTTTAAGACACTCGTCTGTGTACAGCGTGTTTAGTCACGTGACGCCACGCCCTCTGTAACAAGCGAAAGAGACGGTGAGGAAAGACGAATCGGCAACTGCGGTGTGTGTGTAATCAGTTTTGCCAACTTCGTCGCTAAATCTGGTGACTTTCTGACTCCTCCTAACAACTTTTTTGTCAAAAGCGACTTGTGACAAATCTCCCGACTTTTGGTGTTATTGGAGACTTTTGTGGTGTTTGGAAACACTCAAGTGAAAGCACGTATCCCTCTCAACAAGCAGCAGGTGCTGTCTGAGCCCGAGCTTGATTTAAACCCGACAATTTTTTAATAAGTGAGCATTAAATGTACACGTACGTCCACCCCACAGCGGGAGCTTGTAGTACCTGGTGCCACAGTCTGATTTACAACAATAACAGAGCTGCTAAGATCTGCACGTTGCTAATGACGATAAGCTTCCTGTTTTTTTAATGATGCGTTCACAGCTGCAGGTTTTTACAATTTCACACAATACGACGTGCTATAACATACCATGCGAACACGGCGAGGGAGAAAAAACACAAATGCTTGCTCAAGGGCTCAGGCAGTGAGTCAGAGCAGTGTAAATGTTTCTTCACTCAGTCTCACACAAAATAAATCTCAAACTTATCGTTCATTTATCGTTATCGAGGCGAGCTGCTCAATATATCGTGATATTGATTTGAGGCCATATCGCCCAGCCCTAATCTGAGCTATATGTCAAGTGTCATAATAAGGGGTCTGAAAACTTAGTACAATGTTATATTTAAGTTTTTAATTTGTAAATTGTAATGAATTTGCTAATTTTTCTAAAATTCTCTTTTAACTTTGTCATTATGGGGTATGAAGTGTAGATTGATGAAATTAAAAATGAATTGCGAATGATTTTAGAAAAAGGCTGCAACAATGTTAAAAAATTGAAGGGGTCTGAATATTTTCTGAACCCATTGTATCTATTTTACAAGCTAACCAGGGCCGTGCAGATACATCGCGTCAACGTGTTAAAAAGGGGCACATGGAGAAATATTACACCAATACCACGCACCAACCTAATTTACAGCACAACCAAACCATATCATAGTGTATTATTACCCCTTACCTGATGTAAGTGGAAAACGACTATGATTTGTTTTTTATTTTGTGTGTGTGTGTACACACTCACTTTGACTGTGCAAGGTGAAGCGTAGAGGAGTGTCCGTTTTCTTAGCCAGATGACTTGTTCTACAGCAGGTACCATCAGTGCTAATGAAGAGAGAACCATGTCATTATTTTCAGTAAAGGGTTCATCAGGATTTTTTTGATTTGAAAGTATATTTCACATTAATCATCACTCACTTCAGGTTGGTACAATTACAGCAGTACACGTCTGCCTTCTGATCCACAAGCCACTTAGCATTGCTAGCAAAGCCAACAGTGTGCCACTTTTCTTACAAACTAAGAGAGACAGAAGAGTAGAAATAAAGAGTCATAAATTTTCCCTTTAGAGATTACACTCACATTACTCCAATCCTGTCAACATATGTTCTTAAAAGAAAGATTTGCTCAAGTGAAAACATTAACAACATGTCAATCACAGATCCTGATAACGCTTCTCTTTCCAAAATAGATTCATGCAGTTATATACTGTGTTTTACATAAAAATCAATATCGGTCTTACCTTTCCAGTTCGAAGTCTCCTTTTTTACAGGCATGACAAGCAGCTCCCGCACATATATGGGAAACAGGAGAAAAACAGTCAGCCTGGCTCTGTCCAAAGCTAATATAAGCTCACAAATTAATATGTACCAAATATTCTTTACTCCCAAAATGTAATTTATCTATACAGTCATCATAGTCTTGCTCCATATCTGGTGGCAATGACAGTAATTATCACTGGAGTCATCCTCTATCATATATTAAATATGTTACCCATCTCCATTTCATGTCTTTGTTGTGTCCCAAGTTGAAAAGCAGATGCAGGAGTCAGGACTGGATCTCTGGATCTTTACTTGGCAACTGTGGCGACGGACAGAAACACACAGAAGTGAGCTGTGTGTGAGCTAGAAGGCTTTTTAACTTGTGAAATATTAAAATAAAATAAAAAAATTGCACAGTAAAATTAAATTACAAAAAAATAACACACATTGGCCCTTTAAACAGGTTAGTTTGTGATTTCAATGGTTCAGTATTTACAGTTCAACGGGAAACACAAAAACAAACATCAATAATTTTTCTTTTTTGTAAATGGAGTACAGGTTAACATTTCAAACCAAATGGACTAATTAACATATGTGACCCGCCACGGACCAAAAGGCAACAAGTCGGCCGAGCGCAAAACGAGAAAAACAGGAAAACGTTTTTTTTTTCCAAAATTAGGGATTTTCGTTTTTTCAAAATCACACAAGTTGAAGTTTTGAAGAAGCCACTACATGTTTCAAATCACAGTATTGTGGGTCTTAAAACCATAAACTTTGTGTTTGAGTTAAGGTTGTTTTATCGCTGTGAATCGCTCCTAGTTTGGGTGTGGCGATCTCACATTCCAGAGCTTTTGTTGCTTTTTCAGCCAATCAGCTGACGATCACGGAGAATACACATGGCTAATTATACGGAGAGAGAGAGAGGAGGGAGGGGGAGAGAGAGTGTGTCGAATGTCCAGCGTATGTGTGCAGTGTGTGTGTGTGTGCAGTGCGAAATTAAAGCGTGAATATCATCAAAGCAGTCATCATCAAAGCTTTGTTTGACAAAGGAAGACAAAGAGAAAAGGACAATAAGTCTGTGGCTGAGCAGCTTCTTCACGGACAAGGACAGCGAAAGTACAGAGACTGCTGGTGTGTGGACTGTTAGCATTTTAAGCTAGCGATCTTTATGCTAACGTGTTAGCAGACTTCATCGTCACAAAAACAACAAACAGATGATTATTCCGCGGCTGAAAGAGAGCAGGACACACACGGTAGTTGTCTGAGATGATGACATGACGCCAGCACCACTCTATCTCCTATCGAATTGGACTTTTGGAGGCGAACAGACATAAAACTGCAACGAAAAGGAAGCACGCCCGGCTCTCTTTGAGATTTTGTACACCCGCAGGTTCAGTTTGATAATTCAAATGCTTTGAGACGAAACTCCCGTGTTCGAAACCTAACATTGCATTGAATGATGTGTGAATGCCACACCTTTGCATGCATGAATCACACATGATTAACACAATGTGTGATGAACGTGTTAATTACACGTGCAATTCATGCACATAAAGGTGTGGCATTCACACATAATTCAAGCAATACTACTGATCAATCTATACTGATTCAGTGATAAAGTGCCTGTTAACATGAACCATGATCTGAAACAAGTATTTTTTTATTTTTTTTCAGAATCCTGGGCATAAGGATTGGCATGTGAAGTTGCTGCCAACCCATGTGTCCAAGGCCTCAGTGTGGCGTCAATACATGAGGTCGGCTAAGGCTCTTGGTATGTGTATAAATTGATTTCTATACAATAGCCAAATGCTTATATAGACTGCTATATGTAATGTGTAAAATGTGATTTTTTTGGAAAAATAAAATAATTATTTTCATTGTGGTTCTTGCTGTCAACAGGTAGTGGAACACAGCTCTGCTGAAAGTCGCCTCAATATTCTGCAGCTTGTTGGAACGGCAGATGGCAGAGTGATAGTAAAGACCATCGACTGGCAGACACATCTGAGTCCCTACTTTCAAAAGCTCCCACAGATCAAGAGTTATCAGAACTTTAGGTATTTATATTCAAAATTCTGCATTTTATGAATAAAAAAATCAGGAATGAACATAATAGTGTTCCATGTGAACAGTGAGCCATGTTTTAAATATCCTGTTGTGTGCTTCTATTCTGTCACAGCTTTGATGCCAACAGACCAGGTGTGGTGCTTGCTCAAACTCACAGTGATGCAGAGCCTATCGAGTTTCAGCTACTGCGCAACACAGGAGTTCTGCCCCCTGTTGACAGTCTTCCCGTCCTGGCCCCACCTGGACTGACCATGGACAGGCAGACGTATCTTTTTGAAAAAATCCGGCCTTTCTGTTCTGATGAGGCAAAATACTTCACATGCCCAGCACCAAAGGTTACAGCACAGAAGAGGGTGCGTTTGTGATGTCATCATTTAGTCCGCATATCAACTGTGATGGACAGAGTGGGTACAGCCACATTGTGGGGGAGGAACTGGTATTGAAGATGATAATATAGTCCATGGTCTGGAAAATATTCCTTCACACACTTAGATATATTTTATTTCTTTATTTTAGTTCTATGCACCATATATCTGGAACAAATTCCCAGAAAACTGTAGGTCTGCTGAAACTCTCACCTCTTTTAAATCAAGAGTGAAGACTTTTCTGTTTGCCGCTGCATTTCAGTAATTTCCAATACTGCACTGTAACCTCTATTCCTTATATATACTCTTGATTTTATTTTTTATCTTTTTATTTTATTTGTATCTATTTTATTTTTTAATCTTAATCTTTAAATTTTACCTGCTTGTTTTTATTTTGATGTTATATCTGATTTTATAAATGTCTCTTTTCTATGCTTTTTAATGCTTTATGTAAAGCACTTTGAATTACCTTGTTGTTGAAATGTGCTATACAAATAAACTTGCCTTGCCTTGCCTTACATTGACATGAACTACATTCATTCCTTTTTTTTTTTTTCAAACTGCTACACTGTTTCTGTCCTGTGGGCTAACAGACATCAGATGTCACTGACAGCTAGACTGGGTGGGGGGTTGTGACCATGTTAATGTGATGCAAATGAGCAGCTATTGGCCTGACTCCTCAAGAGGGTCGAAATCTTTCAGGCTGAATTTCTCCCTAAAGCAGTTTGAGTGCCTACATTCAAATGACCACATCTTCTTCAAAAATTATCAGATGGATATGGGTTTGACATTGTTGGAAAGCTTAGATATCACACTTTCGGAATCTGTAAATAACTCCAAATGTCCCGAAGTAGACATGTGAACCCTTTTGCCATGGCTGGACACATATATCTATCATTTAGCAGCAACAACTTGTACATTACAAACAACAAGGATGCTCAGGCTTTATAAAAGCTATATAAAACCTCCATCTGAGCACTGATCAGCTTAGCCAGAGCACAGTGGCTGTGGCGCTGTGCAGCTGAAACAGCGTGTGTGTGCGTGTTTTATAACGACGAAGAAAAAAAAAAAACACAGACACTCTGGTCAGTTAAAGGTTAATAATCACAGACACCATGAGCTGTGACTGACTTAGCTCTCCTGGTGGAAAAAAGGACCAGACTTGTCACTTGAGCGAGGGAAGACAGCAGTGAGCAGGCTAACGAAATTAATTAAAAACTTAAATGAAGATCTCAAGTCTCTGCGGGACTCAGACAGGACGAGTGGGACATGACACAGAGCAGCATACAGCAGTTTGACCGCATTCAAATCACGAATAACAAATTTTATGAACATGTATCAGCAGAGAGCAACACAATTACACTAACCTCTGGCCATGCTAGAAAGCGCTTTGACCGAAAGCGCGCGTTAACAATTAATAAATAAAATGACCAGACTGCCGTCGGTCACTTAGTCACAAAACCATACAAAACGATAGCTATCTGCTAACAATAGCTAACGCGGTTGTAGCAAGAGGGGTGCTAACGTTAGCTTCAAGGCTGTGGAGGATGACATGTTAAAAATATAATTAACATGCGTTATCAGGGACACTTACCTCAAACGGTGTTCGGCTGACATGTCCGCTATGACTATAACCAAGACGAGGGCAGCTTCAGTGCATCCTTGAAGATCGCGCGTCCATGAGGACACGTCTTTCACGTTCATGACTCGTGACATGCCAATGACGAACCTGATTGGCCCAACCTCAGCTAATGCAGGTTGTTTGTCGTTATGGGCGGGACGAAGCAAACCGACTAGAAATAGGCGCCAATTTAAAATTAAAAAAGACAGTCTGTGCTCTGAGAGGGGGGGGGGGGTTGAGCTGAGGTCCAGAAGGCCACAGATGTTTAGTTTCTAATAATTCCATAAGGCATTTAGATAGGGGGCTAAAATTTCAGTATGTCCATTTATACAGTACAGGTGACCACAGTGCTGAATTTCAGAAGGTCAAAGGTCAGCGGTTTGGGGGCGATCTGTGATATTCGGCCTTAACCTTCCTTTTTTTGTAATAATTCATAAAGGCATTGAGACAGAGGTTTGATTTTTGACTATGTTGTGCGCCACAGAGGCTTCTGCTAGGATTGTTTGGTATCTTTGCAATATGACCCCCACAGAGCTAGTTAGCTTTGCTGAGGGTCTACAGAGTTGGGACTCTGGAATATTGATAAGGGTCTTAGGTAAGGTCCGTAGGCCAAGTTTCATGCAGTTCAGTTGATTTTTGTGGCAACAGTGAGCAATCAAAAGCAGGAAAAGGTGACTTTTCATAGCCCCGCCCATCGAAAAGTACACGTCCTAGAGGCACAGGACTGACGTCTATCCGCTTGTCTCGGGACCCCAAACAACATATAAAAAAGACTCCTGCTACTTTTAGAAATAGATTTCCTCCATAACCTCCACTCTGACAAAAGGGTCTGGAACAGTATAGAGTCTGCCAGGACCTGATTCTCAGTTTTTGTCACAGGACAAATAAAATTCTACAGGACTTTGGGCTTTTTTTCCCTGGATTATTGTTTAGTGGCTCCGGAGGATCCTCCGTTCCAAATCTGGGGGCCCTGGGGTCAAAGGTCGCCGCATAGCAGCCAAAGAGACAGCATTTAAAATTTGTGTGAAACTGTCTTTTTTTCAATAATTGTATTATATATATATATATAAATAAATATATATGTACACCCGCATATATACAAAAAACCCTAAACATTTTATACAAAATTACAGTGGAATGTATACTAATACAATACCGTATAAATGAAAAAATAAATCTCCAAATCTACATGCATTTTATATTTAAAAAAAGGAAAATATCTGTAAGAATACTGAATTCTTCCTGTAAAATGACATCACATTTTATGTAAATTTTCATTTGAATGTGAAATAAATATGTTAATTTACCTTTAAAAAACATAATAATAATGTAATATCGTATTATGGTTAATTACTTGCAATTCTAAAGGTAAATCTTTAAAATACTGCTTGTATCCGTTAATTTACAGTTATTACATTTTCTCATGGAAAATGGTAATAAACCTGTAAAAAATACAGACAATTGTATGTAAAATTACAGTTAAATATATACAAATACAATAAATTGTCATTAAAAAACATGATATTAACGTATTCTTACATTATGGTAAATTAACTGTAATTTTAAACATAAAACCTAAAATTACTGAACATATCTGTAAATCTAATAACATTTCATTGTTTTATTGGAAAACAGTAAAAATCTGTTAAAAATTACAGAATATTTCCTGTAAAATTACAGTTTTTTTACAGTGTACCTACATATATATCCACCAATTTAACTCATCTAAAATGTCTCACTGTCAACACATTAAGATCTTTGAGATCTTTTGAGAAAGCCATAATACTCATCATAATCTGTATAAGTCTGCCATCTTGTGGTACTACTTCACCTGACTCTATTTGTCAATGCATGCAGGGAAAACAAAATCTGTTAATATGGTATTTTTACTCATTTAAAAACTAAAAATAAATCTTCCTACAGGGCAGATTGTTGCAAAATGAATAAAACTAGAGAAGTAAAAAGTAGTAACTGTAGGAAGTCAACGAGCTTTCAACCCATCAGACAAGTTCTATTAAAATTCATAATAACATATATAACCTCTGCAAAGTGTGGGTTTTATAGCTGTTAAACCACAGCTTCTAAATAAATCAATGGCCCTGCATGTTCTTGAACGTTCCCCTGCTCCAACACACCTGAACGTGGTCGTTTACCAGGCTTTTGAAGGAGCTTGATGACGATTTGAATCAGGTGTGTTGGAGCAGGAGAAACAGTCCTGGTCCAAGGGGTCCCACGCCCCCCCCCCCCCCTTATGTTTTTGGATGTTTCCCTGCTCCAGCACACCTGACTCAGATGAATGGGTCGTTACCAGGCTTTTGGAAACATCTAAAACATGGACCAGGATTGAGAAACACTGTCTTCTTAGGTCATGGATTGTCAAGTTTCTTTCTTTGAAAGCAGAAGGTTCTTCCACACCTTCATCTACTCACAGAATACAGACAGTATGTCTGTCCACATACGTTTGGCTTCTTTGTATTTATGGCTGCATTGTCTCACTGTGACCAGAAGAGGGCACAAGAGACCCATGTCAGCCTATAATAGGAATCACAGTGACACTGGTGTGCTGATTGATTAGAAAGCAAAACATTTCAACGTGACCTGGGTGTGCGATCACATTTCTCATATACAAAACACACATGTAAACACTTCCTGCTTCTTCTTCTTCTTCTTACACTGCTGCCAAATAATGAAATCGCACTGATCAGCACTGATTCCACAAGAATTAGCACCACGTAGCACTTCAAATTACTCCATTTATTTTTGTAAAAGGCATTACCTTTGTTGCATTTTAACTCATCAAACTCAATTCATGTACTCAACTCATTTCGCATGCAAGTTGCTTGCTGTGTGCTAAGCTAGTTCATGGCTGGGTCAGTTGAAACAACATACTCGAATGTCACAACCTACCGCAAACAACGTTTTCTTTATACATAATATGCTTTCTTTGAATTTCAGTATGTCTTACAGTCCGAGAAAAGAAAGACTCAGCGGGTTTTTGAGGAGAGCATCAAAAAATGCAGGGAAAGTCCTTCAGATCTGTTGTACTGTTGTACACAAATAAAAGTGCTAAGTAAAACGATATAAGGTTCTTCGACTTGTCCTCATAGGAGAACACTTTTTGGCTCAAGGTAGAGCCTTTTTACAATGGAGGGTTCCACCAAGAACCCTTTTAAAACCCTTTATTCAGGAAAGGGGTTCTATTTCATCCTTACTGACCGCCAGAGGCGGTGCTTTAGCACTGGAATATCTCCATCTCGCGCATGCGCAGGTCGAGTGTTTATACCAACAAAGTCACCCATGACCCCTGATGACGCCGGCTAGCCTATATCTTCCGGTGACATCAGAGGATCTGTTCCTTTTTTCTTCTCGCTTTCGCAGGTAGACGCATGTCAGCGAAATTCTAGCTGAACTAAAAGCGTTCATTGCTGCTCCGTCGCTGGTAGCCTTGTGACAATCTGTCGGAGCTGCGAGCTGCTCGCCCTCCAAGGGCTGCGACGAGCGGAGACGGGAGGTTCGTCGCGGTTCACCGCGAACACCCCGAAACAGAAGTTGGATCAGCCAACGCTACAACTGGCTGAGTATACCAGGCGTCTTTCGCCTCCTTTGAGAATATGTAGCTTCTCTGTAATATTAAGTCGGTGAAGGCGTTGTGCTCGCTCTCTCCCGACATTTCTGTGTGTTAGTTACGGGCGCTAGCGGTTAGCATTGCCTGCTCGACCTAGCGTCTGTATAATCGGTACACAGCTGATCGTACCCGCTTTGTTGCGGTCATATGTTGGTGAAGAAAGTGTACTCGCTTCCTAAGCTCCCCACATCTGTACTTATGCTATATCTGTGAGTAATTGTACAACTTGTACCGCTTTTTATCTGTACTTTCCCACGTTATGAAGACAGCGTGTGCGCTCTCTCGACATTTGCGTCTCTTGTTAAGGGCGTTAGTGGTCAGCGTTGCCTGCTTGACCAAGCGTCTGTGTAATCGCTACACCCGCCGGTTGTACCCACCTACAGTTGTAATCTTATGTCGGTGAAGAAAGTGTACTTTCTCCCTCTCCCGACATCTGTACTTATGCTATATATGTGAGTAATGGTACAACTTGTACCGTTTTTTATGTACTTTTCGCATGTTATGAAGACAGTGACATTGCCGTCTCTAGCTAGCGGCCAGCATTGCTTTAATCGCTACACCGCCGGTTGTACCCACCTTCGGTTGTACTTTATATGTCGGTGAAGCCAGCGTACTCGCTCCCTCTCCCGACATCTGTACTTATGCTGTATATGTGAGTAATTGTACAACGTACCGTTCTTTTATCTGTACTTTTCCATGTTATGAAGACAGCGTGTGCGCTCTCTCCCGACATTGGCGTCTCTAGCTAGTGGTCAGCACTGCTTTAATCGCTACACCGCCGGTTGTACCCGCCTTCGGTTGTACTTTATATGTCGGTGAAGCCAGCGTATTCGCTCCCTCTCCCGACATCTGTACTTCTGCTATACCGGCAGAGGCTTGACACAGAGTTTGTGTAATCGCTACACAATTGGTTGTACCCACCTTTCGTTGTAGTTGTATGTTGGTGAAGCCAGTGTACTCGCTCCCTCTCCCGACATCCGTACCTATGCTGTATCTGTGAGTAACAGTACAACGTGTACTGCCTCTCTCTTTTTTACT
Organism: Microchirus variegatus; assembly: GCF_963457635.1. Taxonomy (NCBI): domain Eukaryota; kingdom Metazoa; phylum Chordata; class Actinopteri; order Pleuronectiformes; family Soleidae; genus Microchirus; species Microchirus variegatus. The sequence goes on from NC_139806.1 coordinate 2,233,694, forward strand.
GTCATGTGTCGGGGCAGACAGCGTGTGCGCTCTCTCTTCGACATTTTGGTTGTTGCGCTGGCGGTCAACATTGCTTGCTTGACCTAGCTTCTGCGTAATCGCTACACCGCTGTTTGTACCCACCTCCAGTTGTAGCCTCAAATGTCAGTGAAGCCAGCGTACTCGCTCCTGACATCTGTATTTCTGCTATATCGTAGAAGCTTGACCTAGAGTCTGTGTAATCGGTACACAGCTGGTTGTACCCGGCCCACCTCTCGTTGTGGTTGTATGTTTGTGAAGCCAGTGTACTCGCTCCCTCTTCCAACTTTGTACTTCTGCTGTATCTATGGGTAACTGTACGATGTGTACTGTCTCTCTTTTTTACTCTCCTGTGTCGGTGAAGACAGTGTGTGCGCTCTCTCTCCCTGACATCTGTGGTCCTTAGTTATAGGCGCTAGTGTCAGCACTGCTTGCTTGACCTTGCGTATGTGTAATCGGTACATTATACATATGTCGGTGAAGCCAGTGTATTCGCTCCCTCTCCTGACATCTGTACTACAGTTATCTGGAAGCAACTGTACAGTGAGTACCGCTTCTGCTTTGGGTTTTACTGTGTTGATGATGATGATGATACACCGTTGGCTGTACTCTTCATTCTAGTCCCCTGTAGTTAGCAGACGTGTTCCACTAAGGCTAACTGTATTAGATACCTGTTTGTGAAGGCGGTGTGTTCACTCCCTTTCCCATCGCAGGTGTATACTACTACCTCTAGTAACAGCCACATCCTGAGCTGTGTTGCTAGGCAGGGATGGTTTGTATTCGGCGCAGCAAGCCGACCTTTTGCCGGTGAAGGCAGTGCTCTCGCTCCCACTCCCAGCATAGGCGGGTGCTGTTGCCCTCCAGTTAGCAGAAGTGTGAAGAGCCCACTAAGGCTAACTGTATTTGTCTGTGCGACACCTGTTGGTGAAGGCAGTGCGCTCGCTCCCTCTCCCGTCACAGGTGTATGCTACTTACCGTCAGTAACAGCCACATCTCGAGCTGCGTCTGCTCGGTGGCGACAGGCTGTATTTGGCGCAGCAAGCTGACCTTGCCGGTAAACGCAGTGCTCTCGCTCCAGCTCCCAGCATAGGCGGATGCTGTTGCCCTCATAGTTAGTGTGAAGAACCACTAATCCTAACTGTATTCGGCTGTGCGACACCTGTTGGTGAAGGCAGGGTGCTCGCTCCCTCTCCCATCACAGGTGTATACTACTTGCCGTCAGTAACAGCCACATCGAGCTGTGTCTGCTCGGTGGTGACAATCTGTATCGGCGCAGCAAGCTGACCTTTGCTGGCGAAGGCAGTGCTCTCGCTCCCTCTCCCAGCATCTGTTGTTCTTTCCACTCTACAGGCGCTGACTGTCGCCATGCTTGGTGACCACTCCTAAACGGCCTGTATGGCCTCTCTGCAGCCAGAGGATGGTCATGATAGGTGTCCTCCATGCCTTGGCCTCGAACACTTGAGGGAGGGGCGTTCGGAGGTTTCCGTGCATGGACTGCAGCTTCATGCCCCGGGCAGTACGGGTTGCCGGACTGGCTGAGGTTAAACACCTGCTGGGTCATGTCCCGGTACCGGACCAGTTGACCCCAGACCAGCGACTGCCTCCAGCACAGCCTAATGGGGCTGTGTCAGGCTGCAGAGGCTGTGGGCGCCCCCTCTGGGAAGAGGGTCGAGGAGTCTAAACTGGCCTCCAGGGTGGACCAGCTGACTGAGTAGTTAAACTAGATGAAGACCCTCTTCATAGCCGTCCAGGTATGGGACCGGTGCAGTGGACGCGGGTCTTTCCGCTTCCCCGCTGCCACGGCCGAACCGGAGGAAGACGTGCTCTCCGTGGCGGCTTCAGCCACCGAGTTCACCAACTATGGGGCCAATGTGGTTCCCCAAGATGCTGCCTCGCACACCTCAGGGTGAGCTCCCACTCCCCAGCCAGCAGTGGCGGGTATAACTCCATGGGTGCCACCACCGCATGGCCCCGCAGGCTCAGCCGGCTCCCGCCAGTGCCTCTTCAGGCGTGAATCATCCCAGCTCCCCACTGTTTAGACTCGCCGCCCGTGGCTAGCTCAGGGGAGAGTCCTGGGCTGATTATCGGCTTCTTTTTTCCAGCAGCACCTCAGCTACTGGGCTGCTTTCACCACAGGCCCTTAGGTGATTCCACCTTAACCCCACGGGTACAAATTTCAGTTGCGACACCCCCAACCTACAGCCTGGTCAAGATGACCATTATATGCGACCCGGCAGAAAAACCCCTGTCACCAGGGGGTTCTACTCAACTTACTTTCTCGTGGAAAAGAAAGACGATTGGCTCCGCCCTATCACTCAACTTGAGGGGACAACAGGTTCCTGAAGGTCACGTAGTTCCACATTGTCAGTACTGCAGTGATTCTGCATACTGGCTTTTACAGGGGAATGGTTTACCTCAATGGACCTGAAGGACGCGTACTTTCACGTCCCCATAGCACCAGGCATTTTCTGCAGCTTGCTCTCAGGGCCACCATTATCAGTCCGGGGTGCTCACTGCTCCCGTTCGGCCTCTCTCTTCACCACTGGTGTTTGCCAGGTGTGTGGCAGCAGCCCTCTCACCCCTGCAGTCGCAGGGCATGAAGATCCTCAGAGTGATTTTCGCAATGAGCTGCTTGGTACCCTCTCAGAGTACACTTTTCTAGGGGGGTGACTCTGGATGCTGTTGCCATGAAGTCCTGTCCGTCATCTCGGCGTGTGGACGACATCCTCAGCCTCCTTCTCTTCTTCAGAAGGGCCGTTGCTTGCGCTACGCCCAGTATATGCGCCTCTTAGGCAAGCTAACAGCTTGTGGCTCCCTTAGGTCCGCTGTCACTACGCCCCCTTCAGAGGTGGCCGAACAGTTTTCCACTTGTATGCCAAGTGGCACCAGCACAGGAAGCTTAAGGCATCACAACGCTGCCTCCTTGGCCTCCTGCCTCCTCGGCCTGCTCTGGCCCCACAGAGGGTGAGATTGTTTCTTCTTCAGAGCACGCCCATGGGCTCCATTACATCCCTTCAGGAGACTGTCACACGGATGTATCCCTCACAGCTACGGGCAGTGCACATGGCACTGCAGCTTTTTCTTCAGTTCCTTCAGTAAAGGCATGTGCTAGTACGGTCAGACAATGTCTCAACTGTCTCTCTGACATAATTGCACACACTCTGATGTAGAGGTGGTATTTAATATCTGGGATGTTTTTGGCAGGGCAGAGGTGGATCTCTTTGCCACAGAGGAGTCGACCCATTGCCCCCCTCTGGTTCTCCTTGACAGAGAAGGCCAGCCCTTCTAAACTGCGAGGATGCTCTCGCCCACGATCGCCCAGAAGCTCTTATCTATGCCTTCACACAGAGCCGCTGATTCCTCAAACATTGCAGAGGGTCCTCCAGCAGGGCCACGACCTGCTACTGGTGGCCCCCCCCCCTTTTCTGGCCAGGGATGACATGTTTTTCCTCTGCTGCACAGGCCCTGCCGCAGCTCACCGCGGCGTCTCCCCGACAGGTTGGATCTCCTGTCTCAGTTAAGGGGCCAGGTCTGGCATCCTGACCCTCATTGCCTCCAGCTCTGGGTCGGCCACTGCAGGGCACGACCTCTTGGCAGAGTGTTCAGACACAGCCCAATGTACCACACTGAAAACTATGGAGCTTTCTACCCAAATGCAGTATGTGAACAGGTGTAAACTGTCTGCCTGGTGTTCCGACAGGGGCGAGGACCCCGTCTACTACTACAACTACAACAATTCTGTAGTTCCTACAGCCACTCCCGAATGGCGGACGGGAGGGCTTATGTGGCGGTCTTTTCCTCTTGACACACTCAAGTCGATGACAACACCGTGGAGTGCCACAGGACGGTCAGGACGGCCGTGCCCTGCCCAGGCCTAAAGAGTCTATATAACTTCGACCGCGATCTTGAGACGGTCAGAACAGCTGTTTTCTCTACTACGGCGTCCTAAAAGGCCGTGCTCCCTCCAAACAGCGACTCTCACACAGAATTATGGACGTCATCACTCAGGTGTACAAACACGGTGCCATCCGGGGGAGGTGCCACTCTACTAGGGCTGTCGCTACATCATGGGCGGCTCTGCACGGCGTGCCCCTAGTGGGCATCACCAGCTACCCTCTCCAGATTCTATAGGGTGAATGTGGCCACCCCCACCCACTGGGTGCGGCCCTGTTGCCGCCTCTACCCTTTACTCTCACTGAGGTACGTACTGGCATTCCTCGTGACTTTGTTGTTATGGGTCATCCAGTGCTAAAGCACCGCCTCTGGCGGTCAGTAAGGATGAAATAGAACGAAAGTTACGTATGTAACTACGGTTCTATGAATCCTGGATGACCGCCAGAGCGTTCTGTCACTCAGAATCCTCGTGGTTTCGCGAGAAGATTCTGCAGGAACAGATCCTCTGATGTCACCGGAAGATATAGGCTAGCCGGCGTCATCAGGGGTCATGGGTGACTTTGTTGGTATAAACACTCGACCTGCGCATGCGCGAGATGGAGATATTCCAGTGCTAAAGCACCGCCTCTGGCGGTCAGTAAGGATTCATAGAACCGTAGTTACATACGTAACTTTCGTTTTAAAGGGTTCTCTGGATCAACATGGTTCTTACTGGAACCATTAGTGTTACCAAGAACCCTTGGTAACCCTTGGTAACACCCTCAGAAGCAAATGGTTCCGGGTAGAACCTCAGCCCTTCTAGAAGGACCCTTTTGGAACCCTTATTTCTAAGAGTGTACTACACCATTTAATAGCAGACATGTATACACTAGTTCCTATCAAATTTTGAATGCACTGGCTTAATAGTACGCCATCTACGATACAGAAATGTCAAAAATGTTCCAACTAACCCCAGCCTCCCCTATATAAGGAGTCCACTCTACAGAGGCTGCCATTTTGGACCACAATGGACAAACAGAGCATCTTTTGAATTTTGATGCACCAGGAGAAAGAAGTACACTCTGATTTTGACAGTGGCTCTGGGTTACAGACGTGTAACTAAACAAACCAAATCGTTGAATGCCACATCACCAAGTTTAACAGACAGATATCATTGATTGAGTCGGCCTCAGTGTGGCCATGGAAAGCTTATTGGATGCTACAAACAATATCCCTTTCCGGAAATAATTGGCAGCCATGCAGACAGAAAACACAGCCCCTGCTTGGATGCAAAATGAAATCACTCTCTTTCTTCTCGAGCTATAATAGAGGATTACACACAGACACATAAAAAAAAAAGAACATTTTGTACATAAAACGTCCAAACGAAATGTTTTAATCCTCCCAGGCTAAAAAAAAGAAGAATAGCTAACTCAATGTTGTGGATGTATTTCTGTCCAGTGCATTTGTTAATCAGCTCAACATTGCTCAACACAACCCTGCTGAAAAAACCAGCTTAGATTGACCAGGCTGGTCAGGCTGGGCTGCCAGCCTGACCAGCCTAAGCTGGTTTAGAGGGGTTTTGGACACTTTAGCTGGTTAAGCTGGTCACAGTGGTCCAGCAAACCATCCCAGCTTAGGCTGGTCTGCCAGCCTGACCAGCCTAAGCTGGGATGGTTTGCTGGTTTAGAGGGGTTTTGGACACTTTAGCTGGTTAAGCTGGTCACAATGGTCCAACTTAGGCTGGTCAGGCTGGCAGACCAGCCTGACCAGCCTAAGCTGGGATGGTTTGCTGGACCACTGTGACCAGCTTAACCAGCTAAAGTGTCCAAAACCCCTCTAAACCAGCAAATCATCCCAGCTTAGGCTGGTCTGCCAGCCTGACCAGCCTAAACTGGGATGTTTGCTGGTTTAGAGGGGTTTTGGACACTTTAGCTGGTTAAGCTGGTCACAGTGGTCCAGCTGGTCACCATAGCTGCTTAAGCTGGTCACAGTGGTCTAGCTGGTCACCATTGCTGGTTAAGCTGGTCACAGTGGTATAGCTGGTCACCATACCTGGTTAAGCTGGTCACAGTGGTCTAGCTGGGCACCATAGCTGCTTAAGCTGGTCACCATTGCTGGTTAAGCTGGTCACAGTGGTATAGCTGGTTAAGCTGGTCAGAGTTTGGTCAAGCAAAGCATATATTATGCAATAAACACTTAAACAATACTGGAATCTTGGAAAACATTTATTGAAAATGATCTACAATATAAAATCAAATTCAGCATATTTCAGGTCACTGGAACACAAACAATAAAATAAGTCAACAATCAACACCTGTTGGCCTCAAGAACAGCTTTTAAATTAGAAAAGGTAGTTAGCTCTACTTGCACGCAAGTACTCTTGTCTGAAGGAACTTCACCTGTTTGGACTCCCCTCCTGGCATTTTATAGACTGCGCTCTGTAGGAATTCCCACACATGCTTACACTGCTTTGGATATTCAATGTCGAAGATGAAATTGCCTTAAAGCAGACATCAATGGCCTGAATCATGCTCCAAAGCCTCTCCGGCAACAATAGTAATAGCCTGATGGATGGTGATTGTCATTCCCCAGTGTCAGGACATAGGTGTAGGGTCTGGATCTGGCCTCATGAAGATACTCCACCATGTTTGTTCCAGGCTAAAAAACAAAAAGAAACAAAGAAAGAATGCAAGAGAGCAAATGTGAGTGAGTAAGAACCAAATGTCTATCAACTATAGTAGAATTAAAACTAGACATTGTGAGGACCATTTTCCTGGTGCCCACAAGAACAATGAGTCTTTGTTAGGATTACTATTTGGAAAAGATTCAGTGCATTTATAATTCAAAAAGTTGAACTTTTATAGTCTACCTTTCACTGCACATAACAAATATTCAAAACTTTTTTTGTTTAAGTCTTAATGGTTATGGCATATAGCTCACATTACAGAAAACAATTAAAAAAAGGATTCAGACCTGAACTGACCTAAGAAGCCACAAATTGATTGAGGGTCTATCATTACAATAAACATGTTCTGAAAATGTGTGCAGCCCACCTATGGGAAAAAAAAAAGGAAATTATATTTAATAAGAATTTATACAAAAAAGGAATGCAGTCAACTCCATAACTATCCAAATTATCACTATGAGTAGTGCAGAATCGATATGCTGTGGATGGGTGGAAAAAATTGTATTTCTTACCTTTCTTACCTTTATTACTATAAGCTCTGACAGTTGCCACTCTGTCAGAGTGTTGGTGACAATGCGCGATTGATCTGAAACAAACACAAAAAGAAATTGTTTGCTCCATAAAATGACAGAAAACCTGATAAGTGTTTGTCAAACCTGGAAATGACGATGCTCTAAAATTTCTTGTTTTTTTCCACAAGCCTAAACAATTCAGTTTTAATGATTTATTTGTTATGTGGAGCAAAGAAACAAAGCAAATATCCACATTTAAGAAGCTAAAACAATCAGAAACCTTGTTTTAATAATGAAAAAAGCTTCAAACCGATTCATCGATTATCAAAATAGTTGACGATTAATTTAGCAATCGATTGTTTCAGCTCTATATTAACTATTCAGATATCACCATGCAAAAAGCAATGCATTCAAGCAGCAGAATGTAATCCAATGTGAATATAACAAGCTTGTTTGTGGGTGAAAGAAACCAATCCTCCCTATCGCCCTATACATATATATGTATATATATATATATATATATATATATATATATATATATATATATATATATATAAATGTATGTAATATACACATACATACATAATATACAGCCTTCCCAACACTGCGCTTAGTCTGCCATCAACGCCGAAACACACCCCCTTACACCCCCCCCCCCCGCCCCGACGAAATCCCACTCCGTCCGAATTCACCTCTAAACTGTATGTGTGTGTGCGTGTGTCTGTGCGTGTGTGTACGTATGTGTGTGTGCGTGTGTCTGTGTACGTGTAGGTGATAAATTGCATACATAAATAAAAGAGTAAATTGAGTTAACGTTACATGACTTCGGGATATTTAGCCCGCGACGTGAGAGACGTACCGGTGGAGACTATAGCTTGTGAGCTTCCATGCTAGCGGCTAAATGGCTAGCTACGTTGTTATCCAAACCAACCCACCAGCCTCGACAATATAAATATACTACTTTAATAGAAAACGCAACACAAAGTGTGAATTATATACCGTATGTAGTGTGCACAGACCTTTTGTTCCCGTTTTCCTTCGCCGGTACGGTTCCCCGGTGGTGGCTCGCGCTTCACGGTCTTCAGAACCTGGCGAGGTGTGTGTTGCGTCATCTTCTGTCGACGTGATGACGTGTGACGTTGGACGCACAGACAACGTTGATGGATTTTGACCCAATCAAGTTTTGAAGTTTTTTATATAAAAATAATAATGATATTTTTTTCTCTTTGACCACACCGATCACTTTTTGGAGTATTGGTGTGTCATTGATATATAAACTGTGAAACAAAATATGAGGAAATAATTTTCATTGCTCTTCATGGTTTGAATGGATCACAGGTATTAGGACAGTCCATGTAAATCCTCTTAAAACAATAGTTCATGAATTCATTTTCTCAACCTGCCTTTGCCTCTTCATGGGAAAGAGGGACTATTATTGTTTTGATATATTTTTTTAGAGCAAATACGATAGATCTGTTGTAGGTTTTAGCCATAACTTTTAATCTACTAACCAACACACACACTTTTAATCTACTAACCAACACACATATATATATATATATACATATCAGGATGTATTATTTATACATATCATGACAATTATGAGCCATGCTTGCCCAGTCCAGCCTGGTCAGTCTAAGAGGCTGGCCATCCAACCAGCTTGCCCAGCTTACCATTCGGGTTTTGCTGGTCTGTCTAGCTGACAAGCTAGACAGACCATCTGACTCCAGCCTACCAGCCGGGTTTTGCTGGTCAGGCAGGTTGAGACCAGCTTAGCCTGACTGGGTGACCAGCCATACCAGCTGGCCAGCGACTGACACACCAGCCTGGCCAGCTTGTCCAGCTTGGTAAACCAACTAAACCAGCCTAAGACCAGCTAAGACCAGCTAAAACCAGCTAAAACCATCAACCATCCTAAGCTGGTCTAAGCTGGTTTTTTCAGCAGGGAATCAAGAGTAACTATTAAAACCCTTATATTCAATGCTTCAGAGTCTCAAAATGATTGCGCGGAGCTAGTGAATAACAATAACAAGAAAAAACATCCCTGTATGTGACTGAAGACTAGCAGCACACATTGCGTAGATGAAAACTCACCCATAAGGTGACAGAGGGTGCTAGCGTCACTTCATCATCTCAGACAACTACTGGGTCTGTCCTGCTCTATTTCTGCCGCTGTATAATCCATCTGTTTGTTGTTTTTGTGATGATGAAGTCTGCTAACACGTTAGCATAACGATCGCTAGCTTAAAATGCTAAGGGTCCACTTACATATAGCAGAAGTTCTGTCTCTGTCTTTGTTGAGAAGTTCAGCCACAGTTCACTTATGGTCCAGTTTTCTTTGCCTTCTTTTGGTAAACAAAGCTTTGATGGCTTTGATGACAGTCGCTTTAATTTCGTTCACGCTCAATAATTGCTGGAAAGTTCCACACACTTTCTCTCACCCCCACCCCCCACCCCCGACTCTGCAACCTGTTGCTCTGCCTCCAAGTGACAACCTTGTAATGCTAAACAGCGTAAAAAAAGGACCACTGGCAGCGACATGAGCTAATTAGTCACACCCCACGGGAGGAACATGTTTGTTCTATTGTCATGAAGTCAGGAAACAACTAATGAAATGGAACAGCCGGGCTGTGGCCGTGCTCACCTCCCCTCCCCGTCCACCGTCATTCAGGAGAATTCTGCTGCAGCCGTCACAGCTGTCAGTCGTCACACAGTAATAGCCGCACTTTCACAATGTTGGCTAGAGGCGTTTGACAAATTACATGCCTCCATACGAAAAAGGCAGCAAGGGGAAAATATCAACACTTATGTAGTCTACTTGTCCGACAGATCCAGATTTCGGTGTTGGAACATTCTGAGCAAATTAAATATGTTATTATTGTAATATATAAGTCAATTGGCACTCTCTGTGTGATTTCATTCTTGACAACTCTGTGAGTTGTTAAAGTAACCTCAGGTGAAGTCGGTGAATAAATACAAAGAAATAACTAGGATCCAATATGAGGATTGAAATTCCGTATGACTCACCTGCAAATGGGAATTTATTAAATTCAATGTAATTGTATTTGTATATCACCAAATCATAACATACATTATCTCAAGGCTCTGTACATAGACAACATCATGCAGAGCAGAGAAACCCAACAGTTCACACATTGAGCAAGCACTAGGCATCAGTGGAGAGAGAAAAAAAAACTCCCTTTCAATAGAAAGAGAAGAAGAAATCGCTGACAGAACCGGACTCATGATGGTGTGCGGCCATCTGCCAAGACAGGTTGGGGTTAAAGGAAAAATGGGGGACAGAAAGGACAAGAGGGAGATGAGGAACACTCTCAGAAATAGGGTCCTTCCAAAAGGGTCCCTCTACAAGGGCTGAAGCTCTACCTGGAACCATTTGCTTTTCAAGGCTTTTTTCTTGGCAACACTAATGGTTCCAGTAAGAACCATTTTGATCCAGAGAAGCCCTTTACTGAATAAAGGGTTTTTAAAGGGTTCTTGGTGGAACCTTAAAAATTAGTATCGAATATTAATTATAGCAAAAAAATAATAATGGTGATGATATGTATGGTAATAATAATACTAATAATAGCCTCGAAACTGGATCTGGATCCTGCAACCTACAATATGAGGACGCAGAGTGGAAGAGAGTGGAGGGAGAGAGGAAATCAGTCACTAACATGACTGCAACTCTTGGACATGGTGAAGATCATGTGAAGTGAGAAAAAATGGTGACTTTCAACAATGTATGTTTGTATGTATGATCCGAGCAAACAGTGTCACTCCTCTGATTGGGCACATTTGTAGATGCATGCAGGCGATGCAACTTTAAAGCGGACCTAGACCGGAAGTTCCAATTAACGCTGTTTTTTTAGTGTGTATCTGCATCATTACCTTGTTTAAGAAGCCATGAAGGTTCTAAACAAACAGTTCAGCCACTGCTGAGAATGCTGTGTTGTATTGTAATCTCGGGCTCAGCGAGATCTCTGAAAAAACCCCGGTCCGGTTACGTAAACACCGGTTCTCCTGAACAGCAGATCGTCCTGCTCCGGGCACTAGTCCGGGCACATCCGGTTGCGTACATTGAACCGTAGAATAACGTCCGTTGTGGAGGTGTTTCACGAGAGACAGTGTCTTCTGGCTCTGGGTCTGACTCCGGGTCAAAGTCATAAAAGGGACTGCGGCGGGGAGTCGTGAAGAAGCTATTTTTAAACATTGTTAAAACAGTGTTTTGATAATGAGTAGCAGTGCATCCACCATTCCAGAGGGGGGAGCTGCGCTTCTGAGAGCTTGGTACTGGCCAATCACAAGACAGTCTGTCTTCTGGGTGAGAGAGTTGAGTCTGAAATATCGCGGCTGGGAAAAGAGGATTTCTCGGCTCGTTTACAGCAACTAGGAGGTTTTTGACCATAAAAACAAGTTAATGTATGTAAGTAGACCTCCATAACTAACATATATGTGCAACAGGACCACTCTATGTGAGCTTTAAATCAACCGCAGTCCAGAGAAAACATCACTCATTGACTGATGTGAAAGCTCACATTGACTGTGGATACAAGCTCTAAAATGATGAATAATGTGCAAATACACCGCATGAGAAAAAAAGGTGTTGTGCAAATACCTGAAAGCAGAGGTGTCAGACCTGCGGACCGCCCCTCAATCGTGGCTCACCACTTATTATCATGTTATAATTGAAATACAGTGGCACAGCTGAATAGAGAGAGAATATAACACTCAATGTGTCTGTTTTTCAGTTGTCCGCACATTTTGATATCATGATGATGAGTATTAAATAAAGGCAGGTCGAACGGCAACAACCTGGGTCCTAACATAGCACATTGTTCCGGTATCGCAGTACGTATGACAGTTAGCTCCAAGTGTGACAGATGGACTGAAGAATGTGAGCCAGCAGGGTGAGTGAAATGAATCAGGTGGAGGCCAAAGTGAGCCAAAAAAACATCACTTTAAATCTGATTGGATGGACTTGAAAGTGTGTCCATGCCAACAAGTTTTAAACGTGGAAGGGGACAAATTATATATATATATATATATATATATACATACAAAAACTCTCATCTCTCTTGCATTGATATTTATGCACACTTCGTTTGATATTACTATTAAAAAAAAAAAAAAAAAAAAATGGCTTGTGTGTTATAACTGAATACAAATAATGAAATTACAGGATTCCTGCTGCACGCGCTCTCTGAGCTTAGGCTGAACCTTTTGATGTGGTTTACAGTGTGGATCAAAGAGAGGAAATCAATAATAATATATCTGCAGCCGGACCAGCTGAACATCCATCTGATCACCTGAATGCATGTGTGTGTGATGATGATGATGGTGATTTCCCTGGTTGACTAATAGCCTGGAACTATTTTTACATATCTGTATGATTGGATGTTTAGATGCTAATTTTCTTGACTTACCCTTAGCAGGTAACATACATGCAGTATTTATTTGTGTTGTGCATTGGGCACACTATGGTTGCCTGATACTGTTATTTATGTTTCTATTGATCCAACCTGTTTTATCTTTTACCTCTGTATATCTGCCTGTCCATGTTGGAAAATGTATGTCTCAATCCTTACTTTATAAGATGATTAGATATTTTATGTTATGGCACAATATTCTTCTAAATTCGAAACAAGAAAGCAACGGGAAGTCCGTTATGTGCCGCGATCTATTTCCATCCCAAACGTCCACTTGATGTTAATTTCTCTTCTCCTCAACCTCCTCCCTCTGTGTGAGCACAGCCTTAACTGCACCCACACTCAACCTTGCACAGTGTTATATCTGTGCTACCGTGCAGTAGATTAGCAAATGACTCACATTTGGGGATCATGACTCTCCATCATGGTCCCGGTGCTACAGACACAGTCAGTTCATATGCAACAGATACCCAGAGGCAGTCTTTCTGGCCCTCAAACTCTCTCTTTTTCTTGAGCTTTCTTTGCAGCCTAGGCAATTTTTTTTGTCAGTGCTGAGATAGTGATCTTCCGACTGAAGGAACCTGCACAGAGCAGGCGCAATGTCCACCTCCACAGACTCTGAGACTGAGACTCATTTACGGTAAGTCTGACACGTTCTTTCAATAATGCCAAAGGGAATTACCCACAGTTCATAGTGTTCGGGCAACAAACCCAAAGGCAACCCTTAATGCAGAATCTCAATCCTGGTCTTGGGGGACCGACTGCCCTGCAATGACACAATCATTAATTGAATCGGGGTGTGTTGGAGCAGGGAAACATCTAAAGTAAGTTCGAATCCTCGCGTTAATATAATGTAATTTTAGCGTTAATATTTAGTAAACGATTTATAACAGTATAATTTACTGGGTAATTACCCAGTATTTTGGCCATTGTTCTTATCTTCTAATTACAGGTTAATACCAAGTAACACATTTCTGTTACCATATATTTACTGGGTAAATGGCTAGTAATTGGGGGCTGTAGCTACCTGCTTATTACCAGCTTATAATCCAATAATACACTAAAATTCACCATATAGAAACCAGGTAAATACCCAGTATTTTTGTTTACACTTATTGCTCTGTATCCAGTAATGTCCAATAAACATTTAACAAGCTTAGCAGCTCCTGGATTAAAACTATCAACTGTAATTCATTGCGGGCCGGCAGAAATGTTTCTGCGAGCCGCCATTGGCCCCCGGGGCGCACTTTGAGAACCAATGGTGTAGTGCATGAGCAGTTAAAGGTGATTTAAATGGTCAGGATACTTGCACACAAGTTAAAGATTTATCAACGGCTGCCACATGCTATACAAGCAAAGCAAGGCAAAGCACCCATGCTCTATTCACAGTTGACGAGAAGCCTTTCAACATATGAGTCCAGCACGATGACAGAGTTTGGGACCAGGCCTTAGATGTGATGTTGTCGTTCTCTCTCACATCATTTCATTTACATTTACGGTTATTATACGATCACTTGATTCAGAAATGTCCCGTCACAGCCATAACAGTTCTGGACCGTCTGTACAATGTGGCCTGGTTCTGCTTCAATATTTAGTAATATTTCTTTTTTTTTTTCCACAGTTTGAGAGCACCATAAGGAAAACAGAGTGCAGTTTAAACAAAAGAAACAGATGGAGGGCTCTCAATGCTGCACAATTGTTCCCTCTCACGTGGCCGTCTTCGCTTCCTCTGTCCCTTAATGTCTCGGGGGGTTTCAGGGTGCACTGAGCACTGAGTTTGCAAAGTGAATACATTAGCAGCTGCGGGGTATGACAATCTCAAAGTGTGTGTGTGTTCATGTTTGATAGGAGAGTCGTAAAAACTGGATGAATTTTAATAATATTTTTTTGCCTATTCATAGTTGAGTGAAGTTTTTCCAGCAGATGCAGCCAAAACTCTGTGTGCCGAGATAACAACAACAAAAAAAACCATTTACATGTCATTTCAGTTCAGGTTTCACGCGTACAACCAGTGCTCTCTTTCACCGACTGGTTTCTGATGCAGCAGAGTAATAACCTACAAAACGACAGAGTGAGTTTTACTGCACGGAGGTCTGCCGTTACATCCCTTGATTCTGCCATCTTGAATATCAAAGCCTAAAAGGTTTCCCCCCTCCTTCTCTGAAGAGCGGCAGGCGCGAGTCCTGAGGGAAGAGGAGAGGTGAGTGCTCGGTGGCAGCGACATGAATTGAGAAGTTTTTTTTTTTGTAGCAACCCCTTTGCTCTCGTTGCTCCTTTGCACCTTAACCCTTCCCTCCGCTGTGCTGTCAGCTTCACTTATTCGCTTTGCGTCGTCTCATCTGAGGAGAGAGAAGGCGAGGCAGTCTGATGACGAGACATCGTGCAAGCGTGCGAGGCCATCGAGACAGAGGTGTGTCTGTCAACCCGGTCGCTGTAGCCCCCCCCCCCCCCCCCCGAAGAAGTGCGGATATGGGCAAAAAGAGTTGCTTAGAGTCGTGTCGAAACAAAGCCTGGACTCGTTATAATTAAAAACAACCTCAAGTCAACACGAGAGCTCAATGGAAACACAAAACTCTTTCTGTTTTATGTACAACTTGTTTTATCTTCCAAATTTCCAGTTTGTCAAGTTTGTACAAAGTCCTTCCTTAGAAAACTAATTAAACTTTGTTTGCGAGTGAGTAGATTTTGTGTGAGGGGTTTTTAGGCATTTTATTCTGCAAAATGCAATGATCTGCCACCTCAAGAATTTAAAACTTTAAAGCTCACATAGAGTGGTCCTGTTGCACATATATGTTAGTTATGGAGGTCTACTTACATACATTAACATGTTTTTATGGTCAAAAACCTCCTAGTTGCTGTCAACGAGCCGATAGAAATCCTCTTTTCTGACGGTGTTTCCCAGCCGTGAGATTTGAGACTCAATTCTCTCACCCAGAAGACAGAGTCTTGTGATTGTCCAGTACCCGGAAGTGACATATTCAGCACACCCGCTCTCAGAACGGGCATCCACCGTTCCTCCTCTGGAACGGTGGATGCACTGCTACTCATTATCAAAACATTGTTTTAACAGTGTTTAAAAATAGCTTCTTCACGACTCCCCGCCGCAGTCCCTTTGACGACCTTTGACCCGGAGTCAGACCCAGAGTCAGAAGACACTGTCGCAAGTGAAACACCTCCACAACGGACGTTATTCTTCTTCTGCGGTTCAATGTACGCAACCGGATGTGCCCGTACTAGTGCCCGGAGCAGGACGATCTGCTGTTCCGGAGAACCGGTGTTTACCTAACCGGACCGGGTTTTTTCAGAGATCTCGCTGAGCCCGAGATTAAAATAAAACACAGCTTTCTCAGCAATGGCTGAACTGTTTGTTTAGAACCTTCAGGGCTTCTTAAACAAGGTCTCTTTGTATCCTCACAAATGTAAATCTAGGAAGAGGAGCTACACAAGGACAACATTAGACTATCCCAGTGTTGCTCAGTCCTGGTCCTGGTCCTGGTCCTGGTGTTCCACTGCCCTGCATGTTTTTAGATGTTTCCCTGCTCCCACACTCCTGATTCAAATGGCAAAATACCTGGTTAGGGTTGGGTTAGGGTTAGGTAACGACCCATCCATTTCTTCAGTCTTTGGGTTTTGCAAGGACCAGAGTCCAAGAGCAGTGGTTCCCAAAATTGGAGAACATGGAGGTACGGTGTAGCTGAGCAGGTGAATGTAAAACAGTACATGAATCCACACTAGGGCTGATGAATACACCAGCTGTTTCTGACTGGCTGAGTCGACCGTTCTAATTTGCATAATTTGTCATGTTATCTGGCAAATATTATGCTCTTGCTCCTCGAGAATTCAACTACAATTAACCTGTCAAGCACAATTCACTGCATCCACACACACACACAGATATATGAACAAATGCTCCTCCCCTGAGGCAAAAAAAAAGAGTAAGGAATAAAATGAGACATACAGCTACTCACAAAACTACCCAGTGGCACCAAACAGCACTATTTTCCAGGTGACTCTTCACAAAGCAAAGACAGTTCCCTGCCATTGCCATGTGGATGATGAAGTTTTGTGCCATATTTTTTATTTTATTTTTATCTTATTGTGCTTTGACGGTTCAATTTAACACCGCCGCTCATTGAGATTGTACCCTGCTCTGTGAAACAGTCAAAACACTGCTCTCTGAATGATCGCCCCGCGAAAGCCTCTGCATAAATACCCCTGAAAGAGGCTGCGCTGAGCGATTCAATGCGCAGCTGATATGAGGTAGAAATGCAGCGCCTCGCCGTGTGATGATGGATTCCTATCTCAGACGGCTGTGTCGGAGGAGCCCTGCTCTATTATTGATTATCCCTATCACTATAAAGTCATCTGTAGGGAGTGGAAAGTTCACAGATTCAATAAAAATCTATGCTATGTTGCCAAATGGTACTCCAGTACTTTGTGTGCAGGACAAAGAAATATCCAGTATCAGGTGGAAATGGTTGTCTCATGAATGCGTGCCCCAGATTAGACTGCCTCGAATAGATTTAGCAATTTTCAATGTCAGATTTAGCTCGAGGTGGGAGACGGCCGTTATCGTGAACATGTGTGTGTGCTGTAGTCTAAAGAAATACACAAAATACACACAATAAAGGAGATGAAGAGAAACCTATTTTTTTAACAGCAGTGCAGTAAATATCATTGAATTAACCCGTGTGTCATTCATTCAGTCTTTCTTCTTTGGTCCAGACGACCAAGAAGAAATAGACAATTTAATAGACGATCGTTTTGTGCACATCCCCTCCAAAAAAAAATCTGATTTAGTTCATCCCTTGTGGACTTTCACACCTCCAACACAGCTGATTCAGATAAATGGGCCATTACCCAGCTTTTGCAGTGGCGTGGGCTAAACTATAGCCTCCAAAAACCATGCATGCACATGTGGGAAGTAACATGGAAAATGATGAGTGAAAGCATTTCATTTCACTCTTTCCTCGATGACTGTGCACACATTTTCATGTAGTTCTGTTTACGTTAAAGCTTTCATAAAGTGTAATTTTAGGATACTTTTCCTGCCATTTTAACATCAATTTTGTCACAGCGCTGAGGCCGCGCCTTTTGACGTAGAGAAAATCCTATAATAACTTTCACTCGATAACATGTATTGAACAAGTTTGATGTGGCAAGCTCAAACATGCTAGGACCAGTTTGTTCAAATGCGTAGACCAGCCATTTTTTGTTTTTCCAAAAAGGCGGACTTCTGGGTGGGTGGAGCTAATGGAAGACAATTAGAAATTTGTTTGGGATCATGAGAGCAACAAGTTTACAAAGTTTGGTTAAAATTGCAACAACTATGTCTGACTTAGACACGACAGAACAAATTCTGAAAAACATCGAAACACTTTCTCTCGTGTCAAAAATCTCACAAAGAAATCCATAAGAAACTTTGAAGTAAGCCTGACAAACTGGCCAAATTTTGCCTCGATCCGAAAGAGTGTAGTACTAAGCTAAAGAGTGTAGTACTAAGCCAAAGAGTGTAGTACTAAGCCAAAGAGTGTAGTACCAAGCCAAAGAGTGTAGTACTAAGCCAAAGAGTGTAGTACTAAGCCAAAGAGTGTATTACTAAGCCAAAGAATGTAGTACTAAGCCAACGAGTGTAGTACCAAGCTAAAGAGTGTAGTACTAAGCCAAAGAGTGTATTACTAAGCCAAAGAGTGTAGTACTGTCAAAGAGTGTAGTACTAAGCCAAAGAGTGTAGTACTAATCCAAAGAGTGTATTACTAAGCCAAAGAGTGTAGTACTAAGTCAAAGAGTGTAGTACTAAGCCAAAGAGTGTAGTACTAAGCCAAAGAGTGTAGTACTAAGCCAAAGAGTGTAGTACTAAGCCAACGAGTGTAGTACTAAGCCAAAGAGTTTAGTACTAAGCCAACGAGTGTAGTACTAAGCCAAAGAGTGTAGTACTAAGCCAAAGAGTATATTACTAAGCCAAAGAGTGTAGTACTAAGCCAAAGAGTGTAGTACTAACCCAGCTAGTGTAGTACTAAGCCAAAGAGTGTATTACTAAGCCAAAGAGTGTAGTACTAACCCAACGAGTGTAGTACTAAGCCAAAGAGTGTAGTACGTAGCTAAAGAGTGTATTACTAAGCCAAAGAGTGTAGTACTAAGCCAAAGAGTGTAGTACTAAGCCAAATAGTGTAGTACGTAGCTAAAGAGTGTATTATAAGCCAAAGAGTGTAGTACTAAGCCAACGAGTGTAGTACTAAGCCAACAAGTGTAGTACTTAGCCAAAGAGTGTAGTACTAAGCCAAAGAGTGTATTACTAAGCCAAAGAGTGTAGTACTAACCCAACGAGTGTAGTACTAAGCCAAAGAGTGTAGTACGTAGCTAAAGAGTGTATTACTAAGCCAAAGAGTGTAGTACTAAGCCAACGAGTGTAGTACTAAGCCAAAGAGTGTAGTACTAAGCCAAAGAGTGTATTACTAAGCCAAAGAGTGTAGTACTAAGCCAAAGAGTGTAGTACTAACCCAACGAGTGTAGTACTAAGCCAAAGCGTGTAGTACGTAGCTAAAGAGTGTAAGAGTGTATTACTAAGCCAAAGATCCGAAGACTTTTGTCTGACCAAGACCCGACTTCTGGGGGCGCTATAGAGCCCTGGTGGCTACAAACGAGTTCATGCCCTATGCCGATATCGCATTTATCGCCGACCCGACCTCCGTGCCAAATTTCAAGAGTTTTTTTGCACGTTAACGCCCTCAAAAATGAGCGCAACATCAGAGAAAATATAATAATCTCAACAGGAACAATAGGTTGGCCCTGGCATATTGGTGCTCGGGGCCCTAATTATGAACAGACACATTCCACTCCCACCCACGCCAAACACTCCTCTCACACTGGTGAGACCAACTTCAGCCAGATCACCATGGTGGTTTTTTTTTTGGCTGTGGGAGCTGTAAAACGGGGGCCAGGATGGATTGTTCTCATCAAACTGTGAAAAATGTCAGGCCACATATCTGTGTCAGCCCAAAGCACTTGGAGCTAATTTGACATGCAAATTTCCACGTCAACAGAGTACATTCCCAAAAAAAAACCCTGAAGTGATTTAATGCTGCGGTGATAAGTCAGGATCGGCAGCACTCGGAGTTCAGTACTTTATGAACCCGGAACAGCCAGATCATATGAAAGCAAACGACAGCTAAACAGTTTCCCCCTGTCTGTAAACTCAAGAGTGATTGAACGAGATGTGGGAACTATAACCGTGGGAGATTTGTGGTAAACGTTACAGCCACTTAATTGTACAGACAAAAATAATGGAACGGTGTATTCTAGCCATTCTTTAACTTGAGAATGTGACAGCATGTTTGAAAGCTTGGAGATCTTTTGAGACCCAGCTTAACCATCTCGTACAACTCTAATCACCTCGAAACATCTTGCCTGACCAGGTAAATAATGAACTAAAGGTGTTCAACTATCAGCTGTGCTCTTTGACGTGGTGAAAACAGGAAAAAAAACGTTGATGGGCACGTCTTCACATATACATATGAACACCGAAACTTCCACAACGACTCAGACAAAGAAAGCAAAGCCTCTTCTATTTCCATGTCTCCCATCACTCCAATTATAAAGGCACTGTAGGGCACAGAGCGCAGCCTTGCTGGCTGAAGCAGGTTGTGTGTACAAAGCAGCGATGACAAGGCTATTTGCCCACACAGATCCTTCTTTTACTGGGGTTGTTTTTTTTTTTTTTTGCGTTATTTTGCATGCATTCGCTTGTTGTGCTCAAATGTTCGTCTTTGAAAAAAAGATTTGGCCATGTCCTTGGGCGGTGAATGACCACCGTGTGCAGGTGCAGCTGGCCACGCAGGCAGGTAACAACAACACTGAGCTGCTGTACTCAGATGTTCAGAACTGGAAATGAAAAGCATATTTCATCATCCTTTTTCATTTTGTCAAGAGTATAATGGGAATTTAATCAGGAAATGAAACTTCAGACCACCGTTGTGCTTTCTTAAAACATGTAGAGTCTCATTTTAGGCTGCGGTCGAGGGGAATATGAGTTATGTTCTCTCGTGTGAGTCGCTGTCAGGCGTCGTAACAGATGCAGCATCGCACGGACAAGTCGCAGTGGCTTGAAGCGGTTTAATGATTGCGTGTTTGTCCGATCTGTGACAAAAATACATTACTGCTCGAGATAAGAGTTGTCTCGCGCGATGACCGCTGTGAAACAATCACCACTTTGCCAGGAAATAAAAACTCCCACGAGTTGAAAGCAAACCCGTTTGATATCGATTGCTGTGATTGTGTCTGTAACTGTATCCGTTATCCGTGCAGCTGTTTGTGCACCGTGTGCTTTTACTAATTGGCGAACGGTCACCGTCGAGATTATCCGTCAAGCGTGGACATGCGGAGCGGCTCCTTTTTGTTTTACGTTTTAAACAAATAAAGTTGCAAATGAATGCGTTATTGCAAACTGAGCAAAAGAATAACAAGTTGATTTAACTGAATTGCTGGGTGGAAAATTGAACATGCTACCCTTCAGTGAGTATGTTTTAAGTATGTGTGTCATTCCGTGCCACCACGTACTGTATATTTAACAATCTAAGTCTCTCCTGGCAGTTTGTTCTCAATCTCAATGGATGTATTAAAACAGTGGAGTCCATGTTGTCATGCTGAAGAGATTACTGTAATGCTCGGGAAACCGCTGAATCTCTCTAATCCCCCGTTTGTTTGTTGTCTCTCAAGCACATGGGCATTCAAGCTGTGAGCCTCTCTCTTTCCATGCTCCCCCTTTTTTTTCCCCTGCTAACTCAGACTCTCTCTCCTTTTTACCCAGGCTGTGAGTGCCTAATTAGTGATGTTTTTTTCGGATCTGGATCCTTTGTCCTCCTTAAGCCAAGGTCCAGTCTGGTGAATGCCAGGCATTTGCAGCCAAATCATAGTCAATCAATCAATCCCAATCAATCTTTATTTGTATAGCCCGCAGTTTACAAAACGTTCATTCATTCATTAAATTTTTCTAGAGAGCTTTTCTAGACACTCAAAGCGCTTTACAAATTGGCCATTATTAATTAACACATTCTCACTGGTGGTGGTGGTAAGCTACGTGTAGCCACAGCTGCTCTGGAGCAGACTGACGGAAGCGTGGCTGCCAATGTGCGCCAAACGGCCCCTCCGACCACCACTATCATTCATACATACATTCATTGCAGTTTTTTCGAACTGTGGAAGGAACCCAGACAACCCGGAGAAAACCCACGCACTCCTTGCAGGAAGGCCCTTGTTCCAACTGGGGCTCGAAGTTGTTCCAACCGCGGTTTGAACCCAGGAACTCGGGCCTTCTTGATGCAAAGGCGAGAGTGCTAACCACTACACCAACCGTGGGCCCAAAAACATAGTTTATCTCACGGAACTTCACAGGGTTGGTAACATCCTCTGTCCTTAGACCTTCGACCAGGGTAAGGAAAAACTACCAGGGAAAAAACCCATAGTCTAAACAGTCATGGAGCATAACTGTATTAAGAACATGCATAAGCGTGAGGTAAGTTTACTCTTAGAAATAAGGGTTCCAAAAGGGTTCTTCAACAAGGGCTGAGGTTTGACCTTGGTTTGAACCATTTGCTTCTGAAAAAACCCTTTCCCAAAGAATGGGTTTTTCAAGGGTTCTTGGTAACACTACTGGTTCCAGTAAGAACCATTTTGATCCAGAGAACCCTTTAAAACCCCTTTCCTGAATAAAGGTAACCCTCCGAAAAGGTTCCAGGAGGAACTTTTATAAAAGGAGCCAACAAGGGTACTCCTATGAGGACAAGCCGATTATTATAATAATAATAATGATAATAATCGTAGTAGAAAGAGTAGAACTTTTGCAGAAAATATGCAAAAGCAAAAGTGAGTAAAATATAGGTTCAGAATGCACCAAAAACCACCAAATGCCACCATTTTATTCAACATTTTCCTCCCTTGTTCATCCCATATATGGAGTATCTCATTATGCGATATAAAGTACATTAAACCCATAGATGCAGGGGCCCCACAAATGGCTAACTTCCCCTGTGAGAAGATGATTGCACCTGCGTATTAGTCCAAATATCTAATTAGCACCATTCCGATTCTGAAGCAATAAAGGACTCATTCTTCCCATTTAATTGCATGCTTATAGGGAAGTGCTTGATAGTAGAGTGGAGAAATAAGCTGCATATAATATAGCTTAGCACAAATATATTTAAATGTGGGTAAATTGAAAGACCAAACTCGTCTCAAATAGATTTTTAACGACAAAAACAGAGCTTCACTTCTTTCCTTTTTTCCCCCAAACACATGCAACAGTTGCCGTCTCTGCTTCGATTCGATTCCAAACACTAGTGGCAAACCTTTCCAATTTGTACGACTCTGCAGACTGAAAATGATAGGAAATGATATTCACTTACGACGACTGTATTTTCTCGGGGACCAAAGTAGCGCGGCCATGAAACATGAACGCGCGTTTGCATCGCGTCTTGTTTCTCGTCTTCGAGTCACGGAGACGCATTTATTACCTTCCAAAAATGTTGCGCATTAACCCTTTTCTGACGAAACAGCAGCAGCAGAAAAAAGATGAAAATTACAACAATCATATATCGAGTGGACAAAAATCACATGCTCACCTGGGGTCACTGCTTTAGAGTCTCCATAGCAACACACACTACTTATATGGATCTGTCGCTGCATTATACTCTTTGGTCACCAGACAGACCGATAATGGTGCACGTGTGCTTCGCTGTTTCCATTCAACAATACACATTTTAATATTTGCAAAAGAAAACACAGTGTGATATTCACATATGACGAGGTTGATAAACTGATTGTTAATCAACGACGTTTTGGGGGGTTTCAAAAGCAGCTCTGGTTAATCGACAAAGTCAGACCCAACGTTCGCGTGGGATTCATACACCACCTTCTGCCAGTGCCGCTTCTTCGATCGCTTGCACTCTCAGGTAAAAGGTTTTTGGGAGTCAGACATGACAATCAATCGGGATATTTCCTCTATTATTTTTTTGCTGTGCAACATGCACGAACGATAATAAACGAGACATCTAAAGGTTTGTGTCATGTGGGCAAGTTGGACTGTCTCCTCTGACCATCTGCATGCATCATTTCGATGCCACATGGTCGTTTAAAGCACATGTATTTTGGTCTGAATGTTTAGGGAAATGTCTGAAAACATGCAGGGCAGTGGGTTGAGGAGACGCTGATCTGGTGCCATAATCGGTCGGAAAAGCATGCTCCAGTGAATCGTTCGGCTATGGAAACAGGTCTGGCTCTGGATAGAGTGACATCTGAGTCTGGATCTAGACAACGGCCCACATATTAGTGACATGGGATGTAGACGCATAACAGTTCCTTCAATTCAGTGTTGTCACTGGTGGCATTTTTGTCCAAATGTCTTCAATGTTGCTCCTTAACCTCCTTAGTTTAACCTCCTCATAATTCAAACTTTGCTTTGGTCAAAGAACCAGCAAAAATGTTTTCAGCTGTGCTAACATCATTGCACAAGGGTTTTCACTGGTTTTCTAATCATCCACAAACACAATGTACCATTAAAACACTGGAAATGGGCCTCTATACTAACTATGTACACATTCCATTAAAAACCAGACGTTTGCAGCTAGAATAGGCGTTTACCACATCAACAATGTATAGAGTGTGTTTCTGATTAATTTAAAGGTGCCATATGTAAGAATGTGGCCAAAAACAGTTACTACATTAAAATTCCGAGGTCTTTTAGGTTTGGTTTTCTGACGTAACTGGCAACCTGTGGTTGGTAGACGGCGGTAGGTGGCGCCACATGCCAAAACAGTCTGCAAAATATTTTTTTTTTATGCAAATATTTTGTCTGTACTGTTGTTGGTGAGTTCAGTTTGTTATATGAACATTATTCCTGAGTCTCTTTGTCATATTAGGAGGATTTTAAGGCCAGTTGCTTTAGATTTATTACATAATGCATCTTTAATGTCATATTCATTGGAAAAAAAAGTTTTTCCTTCAAAACTAAAGACATTTCTACGTGACCCCAAACTGTTGCGTATGTACCTTTGCATATTATGTCCAAAAGCATGTGTTTGGTTGGGTGTAGGTTACTGGATGTGAGTGTTAAGGATTTCTTGAGGAGTCCTGGCTGCCGCCTCTGGCAGGTCTAGCAGACTGAAGAGTAATTGTGATCGCTGCTTCAGTGTCTTTCAGTGGGGGCATCAGGTGAAGACAGGACACTTTAATAGACAGAGAGAGATGAGAAGTGAGTCCAACAGCTGAGGCCTCAGCCCTCAGACGTCCACGCCATCGAGACAGCTGTCATAGAGTCGAGTCGAGAGGAGAGTCGAGACGGCAGAATCGCTCGTCCTTTCACAGCAGACCTGTCTAAACTTCAGTCTCCGTGTTAATTTGCGAACATGTTCTCGAGCACGCATGGACACGTCGTTGTCTGCTCGGGCGCGGTGCGCGGCTCCGCTCAGCCGTCAGGAGGCAGCAGCGATCAAGGAATTACAACGAGCGCCTTGTCATTTTTTTGTCACACCGTGTCAGAAAAACATGAAGGTGCTTGAGGAGTGCAGCGGCGGCGCCTTAGGGGAATTAAAGTTTGCGACGCCGAGAACAATGCACAAGGAAAAACATTTTGTCCTTGTGCGACGAGCAGCAAGTGTGACACGAGCACAGATTCTGCTGGATGCTCCTGCGACAAAGTAAACAGCGTGATTTGAGGATGTGTTTAAAAAAAAATACTCAGCGACTGTGGTGATTAATCAAGCCTCTCCAGGACACACCTGTTCTGAAACACGTCACAACATCTTTCCCAGCTTCTTAAAGCTCACATAGAGTGGTCCTGTTGCACATATATGTTAGTTATGGAGGTCTACTTACATACATTAACTTGTTTTTATTGTCAAAAACCTCCTAGTTGCTGTAAACGAGCCGAGAGAAATCCTCTTTTCTGACGCTGTTTCCCAGCCGCGAGATTTCAGACTCAACTCTCTCACCCAGAAGACAGACTGTGTTGTGATTGGCCAGTATCCGGAAGTGACATATTCAGCACACCCGCTCTCAGAAGCGCAGCTCCCCCCTCTGGAACGATGGATGCACTGCTCCTCATTATCAAAACATTATCAAAACAATGTTTAAAAATAGCTTCTTCCCGCCACAGTCCCTTTTATGACTTTGACCCAGAGTCAGACCCAGAGTCAGAAGACACTGACGCTCGTGAAACACCTCCAAAACGGACGTTATTCTTCTTCTGCGGTTCAATGTACGCAACCGGATGTGCCCGGACTAGTGCCCGGAGAAAGGAAGATCTGCTGTTCCGGTGTTTACGTAACCGGACCGGGTTTTTTTCTGCTGAGCCCGAGATTACCATAAAACACAGCGTTCTCAGCAGTGGCTGAACTGTTTGTATAGAACCTTCAGGGCTTCGTAAACAAGGTAATGACGCAGATACACACTAAAAAACAGCGTTAATTGGAACTTCCGGTCTAGGTCCGCTTTAATGAAGATATATGTAATAACACATGGATTGGTGGTTGGTATACCAATTTATCATCATATGAGGGTGTGACAAAAAGTAGAACTACATACATACAGATTTGCTCTTGTTGAGTGTTATACTGCAAGGTGAAGTTCAGGTCGCTCCCGTATCATGGAAATGTCTCTTTTCAGACATAGGCAAAGACACTCTGTTTCTCTCTCTGTCTCTCAGCGGGATTCAAGACTTGCTTTTTTCTGGGAAAACCGTTGAAGTTCTGTCGGCGGAAACGTCTTGGAAAGAGTGTCCCAAATCTGTCTCGCGATCATGCCTCAGAAATCAAAAATCAAGGAGGGTGGCACTTTGGCCTCACCCCAGCGTTTACACCCATAAGCATCACTGGCTCTGTAACGCTCAAGAATGTCTACTTTGGATGGATCCGTTCCTCTGCAGAGGAAGCCATGTCTTATCTTATCTCTGCCCGGCCCTTTCTCTTGCTATGTCCCGTGCACAGCTCTGCTCGCTGTGTTGCTCCCAGTGTCTATTTGTGCGCGACAGAGAGCGTCCTCTGGGGCTTCCCCCTGCCTGTCAAACTGACTGTGTGAAGCCATTTCACAGGCATATGGCTCCACTGGGGCAGCTCCTCCAGAGACTATCAGAGCACACTCCACCGTGGGGAATTACATCCTCTATGGCTTTTGCAGGGAGGAATAACAGTGGGAGGACATTTGCTCCGCTGCATCTTCCTGGACTTTCCCCCTCAGCTCTCTCGCTTCCCTATGACGCACTCAAAATCAAGCGTTTTGACCGAATGCTTGAGATGGGTCTGTTAAATGTCCTTACCCTATTACTCTATGGGGAATTTTCATAATTCCTAAACTCAACTTTGGGCATCTTAACCCAGTGAGCGAAGAAAAGGTCGTTTTTGCAGAGCAGTGGAATTTGAAGTAAATATTAGGTCTATTACACATGTACATGTGTGTGTGTGAAGTGCAAGGGATAAACCAATCAGTGCGGGAAAAAGATTCAAAAAGTTTCAAAAATCCAAAATATTACAAAAAAGAAAGAAAGTAAGAGACTTCAGGAGGCAGGCAACAGTAACAATGTAACACCATGTAACAATACACATAGTAGAGGAAAATTTACAAAATTACATGGAAACGGAGAAAATATATAAAGAAAAGTGAAATGGTTCTAAATCACATGGTTCCTCTTGGCAGTGACTGACTTCCATTTTATTAAATCTGAGCAATGGGATATGTCACCTGACAGCTGTGTCTAATTTTAGATGGTCCCCCCCCCCCCCCCCCCCCCAAACCCTGCTTCCTTCCTTCATTAACCAAGCACTAAACACCATTCACAATGCATATATTACATAACCTCACAGTTAGATGTGATTCTCAGGCAGGCAGAAGACAGAGCCGTCACCACCGTATACAAACACTCACTCAGTGTGTGAGACCAGGACACGCCAACCTTATTCTTGAAGCAGCAACGTAGTGCCGTACACTGAGGCTAGGGGGAGCTATGACCATGTTACAAATACTGTATATGTTGTGCCCGTTAAGCCACCTTAAACATTTTTTTTTTCTTTGCATTTGTACCACACTGTTCCCATTTACAGGAGATTACTGTCATGTGCTGCCGGCCATGCCGTTGAAAAACATAGACACATCATCATGGCCAGACGTATGTACCCAAAATTAAATTCTAATCTAGCCTGAGGTTTGCAATGTTGTCTCATAGTGCTATTTTGTATTTCATTTTTTGTCTGCTTGTTTTGTGGATTGGTGTAATCTGCAGGTCAATTCAGAGTGTGCCATGGTGCCACAGCTTGTATCACAGACCTGCTCTCGACGCACCCCCCCCCCCCCCCGGTTGATGACACATACTATTATTAAGCAAGGGCGTAGCATTTAGCAGGGATTGTTGCATCGTCCTCGCCGCCCTGAACAGTCACACAGATTGTGTTGTTCAAATATTTCACACCTATTCCGCAAAAAAACCTGTCAGTCGTTGCTCCTCCTCAGAGAAACTCGGTTGTCGGTATATTCCCCAGCAATCATTTAAATGCCTAACAGTGACTGATAACGAGCTGCAGTCGCTCCAAATGAGCTAAGGATGTACGATGAGATGAAAATCACTTTTACAGACCTATCGTGCACATTGTCCGTGTCCTATTTTGAATTGCTGTAACTATCACAGAAACGGGGAAGCAGCGTGTTTCATACAATCTAAAAATATAATACACCCATGTTACCAATTACCATCCAGCTGAACCTACCTGTGTTTATAGGTTAAGGCGACAAAGACGCAAAAATGTGGATCTAGACACATGAAGACAATTTTAGGAGCCATTCTGTACATTCATTCTGATTATGAGGTCTTTGTATTTGTTATGGGTATAGTGTATGGGTCTCTAGTTATCTATCTATCTATCTGCTAGAAATACATCTGTCTGCTAGCAAGCAATCTATCACGCTGCTAGCAAGCTAGAAAAGTATGTATCTATCTTATCTATCTATCTGCTAGCAAGCAAACTATCAAGCTGCTAACAAGCTAGCCAAATATCTATCTATCTATCTATCTATCTATCTATCTATCTATCTATCTATCTATCTATCTATCTATCTATCTATCTATCTATCTGCTAGCAAGCAATCTATCAAGCTGCTAGCAAGTTAGCCAAGTATCTATCTATCTGCTAGAAATACATATGTCTGCTAGCAAGCAAGCTATCACGCTGCTAGCAAGCTAGCCAAATATCTATCTATCTATCTATCTATCTATCTATCTATCTATCTATCTATCTATCTATCTATCTATCTATCTATCTATCTATAAGTGCATCTGCAGGGTTAGCAATGTGGCTAAGAATTGGACAGATTGGTCATGACAGTAAACATTTTTTTAACTTTTACTTTTAAATAGTGGCAGCAGTTTGATTGATTTAAATCACAGTAATCCCTAATTGTGGAAGCACCACTATGTAATGTATGTAAATGCAAAACACAATATGTGGTACAAAAAGCATTAGTTTTTTAGAGTATATATTTGGCACGAATATGCTCGGTGACTTTCCAACTGTCAACCTCATATCCTATCATCCCAGCAGAGCGAACTACTCTATATTATTGTGTATGAAAAGTTATGAGCCTTGCTTTGCCTAATTGAATAATTGTTATCCACTATTGCTCCATTGCTCCTGTTTCCATGTACAGGAGAAAATGAATGAACACAGGCAGTGATTCTTACCAAACAGAGTGATTTACCTGCCACTGAATTCCCCTTAATTGCTTGTTTTGCAGCCTTTGGTGCTGATCATTACTAACACTTGAGTGACAGCCTATGTTTTGGAGACAAGTAAACAAAGGTACCATTGCATGGTTCTCGGCTGACACTGTATCATTATTCCATTTCATAAAGAATGGGGTTCATAATGTTCTGGGTGTGGGCTGAGCAATACTGTGTGTCCAAGTTGAAATCTGTAAGAACAAAAACACACAGGGAAAACAAGAGTGTTCACACAGCAGGATTACAGTCTCTTACAGACGGATGAAAAGTGTGAATTAAATTAAAATTAACTTTTTGATGTGACTTGACTTGTGTGAGAAACAGTCTGTAACAGATGTCTTATCACAGTTTTTTTTTTTTTCATAATCGAGCAACAATTCCAAAATAACCTTCCATCATAATGTAAACCAAGTGATTAGAGGAAGAGCTGGACCTTATTCTCTAGTCTTTTTTCTCCCAACAGCTGTGTCTATATATTCCTATTCTACTGGCAAAGGGGAAAAGAGTCAAAGTATAGTAATAAATATACTTATTGATACCATTGAAGCATTATCTATCTATCTATCTATCTATCTATCTATCTATCTATCTATCTATCTATCTATCTATCTATCTATCTATCTATCTATCTATCTATCTATCTATCTATGTTAGCAATAAATCTATCTGCTAGCAATAAATCTGTCAAGCTGCTATCTATCTATCTATCTATCTATCTATCTATCTATCTATCTATCTATCTATCTATCTATCTATCTATCTATCTATCTATCTATCTAACTAGAAAGTATCCATCTGTCTGTCTGTCTGTCATTGGTTGGTAAAGAAATAACCTCAGTCTTGGGAGACTTGTGCTGTGGGCACATCATGACAGACAGACACTCTGCCAGAGAGATGTTTCTCGTGTTTGCATCACCACCTCCTGCTTTCCCAGAGATGTCCCCAAAAAACTGAATTAAGTGAAAACGGTTAGGAGGAAAGTTATTATTTGTTTCTGATGGATATTGCCTCATATCAAAGGCCAATACGGCTGTCTGGTGAGCAGCTACGCGTGGTGACGCAGTGGCAGCACAGAAATGGTTTGGGCAGACGTAAACGACTGAGGGCGAGTTATTTGTCTGTAACTATTTGCAAATGTGTAATTTAACACCCGTTAGCATTTCCAAATACAATGTTCTAGGGGGAGAAATGATACGGAAAAAAGTTGAAATGTACTTTATTGAAATTTAAGCAACTTTGAAAATGTCAGACGTATAAAACAAATCAGAGCTCAACAACAACAACAAAAAATGCTTCTTTCAATCTTGGTTGTTTTGTGTTTCTGAATACAGGACTGAGAACAGTATTTGCCTGAAATGTGCCTCTTTTAACACGGAATGACTTGCGCCGTGTCGTTCACTCTTAACACACAAGACAATGCATTCGCACGGAGAGCCAACGCATAAGAATTTCAAATTTGGCAATTTCGTCCTTGAGTCAGAAAATATCCTCTTTACAACTCATGCATAACAACAAGGTTGTTATGGTGCCTGTCTTACCCATCAAGGTATTGTGGATATCAGATAATCCTTTTAATCCCCACAGTGGGGCTAGAACCTTGTTAATCTCGACACCACAGTAAGAAATGGTTATGAATAAACAAATTGTCCCGGTGCCATGAGCATACTGGCTCCAGAAACCTGTATTTTGTTATCCTTCGTGTATTAGTACAACATTAATGTGTAGCCATATTTAAAAAACCAAGCTGTATTGTGTGAGCAGAACATAGAGGTTCCAAAGGGTTCAGGAAGTAGTTTCATTAAATAACATTAAAAACAACAACAACACATGGGCCCATGGTTCTACACCCATTTCCCTGAGGTTAATTGTTTATTTATCTCTCAGTTGTTTACACTGGCATGTTCTGCTCCAACTTCTACTAAGATCACCAGCACCAGTGATGGTTCACTGTTGCACTCTGAATCCCCGTAGATCGAGCGATTATTTTGCAAAAACTCAACAGACTGAACAAAACTGACCCTTGAACCGGCCTCAGGGCTGCTTTTCCCGTGAATATGGACAGAGTCCAAATGATTCTTTCTGGTAAACTTTTAGCAGTCACAATGATGATATTATAGCTGTCATCTGACAGTCACCAGCTCATTTTGAATGGGTTTTACGGCAGTGTTCCACCTCTGCCACCTGCCGGGATCTTTGGGGTTCCGATAAAATGCAGCTGGTAAAGCAGGGGTTCTCAAAGTTTTGATACCTGAGGGCCAATTTAGGAACCCAACATTGGACTGAGGGCCGCCACAGGAAAAAAAAACAGAAAGAAATCCCATTTGTAATAATTTTAATGACCAGATTGCAGTTCTACAGTTTAGTGTTAAGTAATATAAGCATTAATATAATGTAATTTTAGCGTTAATATAATAACGCTTTATAATTTACTGGGTAATTACCCAGTATTTTGGCCATTGTTCTTACCTTCTAATTACAGGTTAATACCAAGTAACACATTTATGTTACCATATATTTACTGGGTAAATAGCTAGTAATTGGGGCCTGTAGCTACCTGCTTATTACCAGCTTATAACCCAATAATACACTAAAATTCACCATATAGAAACCAGGTAAATACCCAGTATTTTTGTTTACACGTATTGGTCCGTATCCAGTAATGTCCAATAAACATTTAACAAGCTTAGTAGCTCCTGGATTAAAACTATCAACTGTAATTCATTGTGGGCTGCCAGAAATGTTTCTGCGGGCCGCCATTGGCCCCCGGGGCTGCACTTTGAGAACCAATGCGGTAAAGGGATGGGATTACCTGGCATATGAAACGGCACAGCCTCCCTGCCAAAAATGGAATTGTTTGCATTACAACAGTTGCATGATGTGATGGCGTGATGTCAGCTACAGGAGCTCTATTGTCACCAGTGTTGCCAGATTGGGATACTTTTGTTTACATCAGGCAGGGAAAAAAATACATTGGGCGGGTGAATAAAATTTGGGCTGCTTTTGTCCACATTTGGGGAATTTTTGTAGTCCTCATACAGGTAATTTGTGATTTAAATAATGACAATTGTTAGGCCTACACGTCTTAACAGTGCACCTTTTTACATGCAGCTGGCATTATTACTAATGTGGGAATGGCGCTAGGATGCCAGAGGTTAATTTTTCAATGTGTGTAGCCTTTCTGTGCTCTTGTTGGCTGCAATTTGCAAAAACCTATGGTAACGCTTTCTTTTACAGTCCCCTAATTACCAGGTATTTACCTGGTAAATTCATGGTAACACCAAAGTGTTACTAGGTAATTACCAATGGTAATAAGAAAGTAAATACAGTGAAACTGTTGCCAAAATACTGGGCATTTACCTGGTAACTATATAGTTAATTATAGCGTGTTATTACTGCTGTTAATAAGAAGGTATGTACAGCTAAACTATGGCAAAACTATGGTAAATGTAAGTGTATTATTGGG
The DNA here is from genome assembly GCF_963457635.1 of Microchirus variegatus. Lineage (NCBI taxonomy): Eukaryota > Metazoa > Chordata > Actinopteri > Pleuronectiformes > Soleidae > Microchirus > Microchirus variegatus. The sequence goes on from NC_139806.1 coordinate 2,266,434, forward strand.
TTATAAACTGGTAATAAGCAGGTACCTAATTACTAGCTATTTACCCAAGGGGTAATCTAACAAACCTAACCCTAAAAATGTGTGTAATTACATGGAAACAAGCTTGGCTTTCTTTTACAGTACAGTTTTACTTTACTTACCGAGTACATTACCGTGCATTACCCAGTATTTTGGCAACGGTTTCACTGTATTTACTTATCTTATTACCCTTGGTAATTACCTAGCAACACTTTAGTGTTACCATGAATTTACCAGCTAAATACCAGGTAATTAGGGGACTGTAAAAGAAAGCGTTACCAAACCTATTTATCAATCATTTATGGTGTGTGGTTATTTGATGCAGATATGAAGCTCTGGATGTGTTTTTTGTGCAAAAAAAGTAAATTAGAGAAAGAAGTTTACCAACTATAAAAGAAGTAGAAAGTGGAACTCTCAACTCAAGATAACTCGATAAAAAAGTGAACGAGGCAATACAATAACACACAAGGGTGCATGTATACGCACACCAGTCATTAGCAGGTACAGCTGTGCAACATCTTGTTAATGCAAACAGTAGCAACAACCTGCTGAGGTTCAAACTGAGCATCGGAATGAGGAAAACAACGGTGACTTTGATGGGCCGATCTGAGCGTTTTAGAAACTTCTGTGTGTTTTGTATACACTAAACCAGAGTTCTTCAATACCGGTGCTGGGGATCAGTACTGCCCTGCAAGTTTTAGGGCGCTTTCACACCAACAGCAGTTGGTGCGCACCAAACGATCCATTCGAACCAAAAACTCTAGTTCGTTTCGTTTTCGTTGGTGTGAAAGCATCAATCGCACTCGGGTCCGCATCAAGCGGACCGAGACCGCCAAAAAGAGGTGGTCTCGGTCCGCTTGACTCCGCACCAAATGTCAGACTCTGGTGCGGTCCCTCTGGTGAGAACGCGAACTCGGGTCCAAATCATATTCTGCAGTAAATGCCATGGACATAGCCTACCTGGTAGGTCTTTGGAGCAATCTTCGTCTCATAGTTAGCACGACCACATTCATGAAAATAGCGCGTCTCCTCTGCCTGAAATGACGCGCTATACGTGTTCATCGACTCCAGCGCATCAGCAGATTGTTCTCCAGACGCAGCCGCGACTCATTCTCAAATTGGATATTTTGCCAAAAATGGCCAATACAGAGAATGTAATAAACGAAGATCAGAGCAAGTAGCAATGTGCGAACGTGTTGCTGTAGTGAGTCAAAGTGGCGCTTTTCTACCGGAAGATATAAACACATTGATGAAACGTCAATCGGGCCAATTTTGGTTCGTTTGCTGGTGTGAAAGCGGACCACACTGGAGTCATATGTTACATAATAACAATTGTATTGCCTGGTGCGGATCAAAAAATCCAACTAGTGGTGTGAAAGCGCCCTTAGAAGTGCCCTGGCTCCAACACACTTGATTCAAATTATCAGGCTCTATGCAGAGCTCGTTGATGAGCTGGACATGAATCAGGTGTGTTGGAGCAAGGACACTTCTAAAACATGCAGGGCAGTGGGTTCCCAGGACCATGATTGAAAAACCCTGCAGTAAACCATCGAGAGTGTGATCTGCAAAAGTGACAATATCCAGTGAGTTTACGCCAAAGTTCAGAGGAGAATGACCACACTTGGACCAGACCATTTCTGAGTGCACAACAATGTCCATTCTTGGAGCAGATGCAAGGTAACTGCCCATCGAGTGCCACTCGATGCTACTTTATTATGTTTCCGCTCTACCTAACAAAGGCACCATCGAGTGTGTAAGCTGACGCTGCCATGAGGTGTAAACAAAACCGATGCCAGCGACAACTAAAAAACCAACAAACCACGGATGAGAGCCAACCAGTGATGTGAGTGAGTGTGTGTCTCTGAGGGATCGTATTCGTCTCCTGAGATCTATCCTTCGCTCTTTCTGTGAGAAGAGTGTATCCGGCCTTGACCCCGAAAAGCACCCAACTCTCTCACATTATAAACGTTTTTTTTTGAGTGTGCGTTTGCGTGGCTTGTTCACTCGGCGAGGTTTGTGGAGCAGAGCAGCATCCTCTCCTCTTATACCTTTAGAATGCAGCGTGGAGTAAAAGTCGCCGAGTAGCTCAGCCTTGATGCTCAAATGCAACATTTTTCGAGTGTCTTTTCCCAACAATATAAAATCATCTGGCTCAAAACACGACTGGTAAACTGATACTGATCAGTCTGCTGACAGCTTTTAACAAGTAAGTAAAGCTTAAGGAGTATTACAACCACTTTATGTGCATTGAAATAAATGCTTTGTGTGTGTGTTTGTGTGTGCATTCAAAAAACAGTTATAAGGAACAGCTGACATTTAGTAAGATTTATGCATATCTAACATTCGTAAAGAGAAGCATTTTTTCTCCGTACTTGGTCAATGTGTTGTTAGTTATAACACATGACATTTTTCTGGATTTTTTATTCAGTCAAATAGTTTTTTTATTTATTTATTTTTTCTCTTTTACTTCAGTCAAGGTTAGATTCCGAAGTTTGTGTGTAGGTGGACTATCACAAAATATTAAAAGCAGGCCTTCTTTTTTTCTTTTTTTTTTTAATGGGAATTGACCCTTTATTAACAATGAAAAACACCTCGCATTTCAATGTTAAGGCTTTTTTATTTATTTTTTTAATATAATGACAATCAAAGATAACCCACTTTGAAAGAGCCACTGTTTCCGGACACAGAAACAGGAATTACTGGAATAAAACTGATTTAATTTAAAAGCTTTATCTTCAAAGTTTACGCCGCCACACCTCCGAACAGTACAGTTGACACAGCGGAGCAACTCTCACCGAGTCCATGCTGTTTGGCTAACAGGGACAATCTCATCATTCCTCACACATACACACACAAATATCCTCTCAGCTTGGTACATGCAAGACAGGACAATTAATTACCAGTGCCCCATAGCACCACGCTTTCCCACGCCCCAGGAGAAAGTCAGTTACTGATTGAAGTAATTGCAAACACTTGAATCTCACAGCCAAGAGCTCAGCTGGTCGCTACTCGTAGCATCAGGTGTTACAGGGACGACGCGGAGAACAGGGACCACATTCGCGCCTCTAAAGTCTTTAGCAACATATGGCACTTAATTGAAATGTGGATTTCTTTGAAATTATGATCACTTAATGGTTTGCCAATTTGTCTCAGCGTAGCTATAGGATACAACAATGATATAAACAATGATTCAGCCAGTGCATGGAGAAAATACATCTCCATTTGTGGTACGCAAATTCAGTTTTTGCTTTGTTGTTCTGTTAGCAGACCTAAAAAGCCTCAGCACCCCTCAAATAATGTCTCGACCAAGGGAGAATAAAATCGCTTTTCCATTGTAGCATTTCTAGCTCGTCTCGGTTCCGGTATCAGTCACGTTAGTATTCCATGACTTCCTCTTCAACATGGACGGGGTCGCCGTGTCGCAAAAATACACCAGAATCCTCTCTTAAATATTGATATTTTACACATTTCCTTTGCTAAATGTTGCCAATTAACGAATGTTTTCAGGATTTTTAAGTCTATTTAACTGAGCCGTAGTGCTAGAACTATATCATGGAAAAAAAAAGGCACCAACGTAGTTTTTTTCACATTCTGTTATTGACACCTTGCCATCTTCTTCTTCTTATCACATAAAAATGATCCGCCGCTGCTCTGACGCAGCCACTCTTTCATTTTCAATCTCAGCCTGTGAAAATGAATCAAGGATTTCAAAGGGTCATGAAGACAAATCAGAAATTCTTTGTTTTGAAAAAAAATCTGGCACCCATGCTCTACAATGCTTTGAATAGTAACTGTTTTCAAATGCTAAAGGTGTCTGTGGCACCTTCAAACACTTCATTTGCAAGTATAAAAAAAGTATTTTCATACCTTAATTTTTAAATAATTTTCATTAATATTCCCAGATTTGCCACAGCCTTCACATTTTCACACAAAATATCATATCCAGTTGTTTCTCAGGTGAAAACTTGAAAGGCCCTAAAGCCCTTTAACATATCAAGTGTTTGATCACTGCAGAAACTTCATCTGTTTGTAATACTGTGAGAGCCTTGAGTGTGGTATGATTTGCTGCTTGTTTTCTTCTTTTTTTTGAATGTTTACAGAAACCCAACAAACAGATTGCAGAGAATCGAGGTGACAGATGAAAAAGGGTGGATAACTGTCTGCTGACAGCACGGGAGCTGAACAGAGTGGGGTTTAGAGGGGAAACTGGATATCAGCACGGGGGGGCGTAGAGGATGAACAGGTAAAACCGACAGGTGTACAGAGATTGTGGATTACAAGGAGATGGGATGGAAATTGGGATGAAGTCACAGTCAACCAGAGTTACACTCAGACCATGTGATACAGAATACAATAACACCTGACTCAAACAACCATGTGGTGAAGGAGCAGGTGAAGAACAGGTTCTTGACTGACGGAATTGATGGATTACAGGTGTGGAGGCAGGGAGAGGGTGAGGACGAGTGACACGAGGAGAATCTTGTTAAGTCTGTGACATAATGGGATCATCCCTATGTTCCCTGGGTCCTATGTTCCCCGCTTTCCCCCAAAAGGACCTGGGGTTAGGGTAAGGGGTAGGGTTAGGGTAAGTATAAGACATATATTATTGGACCTGTTAAGGATAAGTGGGGTGCAGGAGCCAATGTGGGGTTTAGTTTGGGGTTGGTTTGGGTGGTTGGTACAGGATTACTTGTTATATTGTGATTTGCAAATAGTTAATGTCAACTGTTGGCCTTAAGCCTTTGTTAAATATGTGTAGCTTCGTTGCTAATTTTGCCCTTTGGCCAAAGGGCACCATGGGCACTTTGATGTCTTTGCTGGCTATGATATAAAGAGGCATTGAGATATATGCATTAAGAATGTCTAGCAGGCCAGGGCCTCATGTGTCCGTGTTAGCTTACTTAAGTTAGGTGTAATAAGGACTTTTTGACCGTCAGGTCGCTACATGACATTGGATTACATTGTCTTACTGTTTGAACCTATTGATCGTCATTCACAACCCGGAACGTCAAAGGAATATTTCTATGCATTGGTGATCCTAGACAGGCTTGGATACATGTGAACAGGAATATAACTTGGATGTACGGCAAGTGGAAATAAATGTGCAAACCCTTCATATGACTTTCTCTTGCCTTCGTGATTGATGAATTAAAGCAGTGCCTACGAGTCAAGCCCGTTAGAACCTTACTATAGCTGAAGACTTTCAGTGGCTTTGGAATTAATTGTACTTTGGCCACCACACGGGGAACATAGGAACGATTCCGACATAACTAGCTTAGCACCAGTAGCGTCAGTATTTTAGACTCTCACTCTCTTGAGTCCACTCTGAAGATGATGACAATCAAAATGCTCTTTGACAAATCAAAATTCGTCACAGGACTTTTATTTCTGCTGACGTATTTAAAGACGTGCAGCATGGCGCTCCCCAGACGTCTGGGGTTTGAGGCCATTTTTTCCATCATAGTACGCTTCGGTTTGACATAGAAAAGCCCAGGGTTCAGGCCGCGTTAGATTCACAGTCGCACAAACGTCAATTGAAAACGTTGAAACCTGCTCAGTTTGTGGCCGTTTTATCTCAACAAGACGTCGAGTTTGCATGAGAATAGACTGCAGGGCGATGCAGAAACAGCCGCGTGTCATTTTTTACCCAATGTCTCAATCAATCTAAATAAAAATCAAGTTTTATTCACGCGACAGACTCGCATCAGATTCCCTTTTTCCACGTGTGCCCCTGTGCCAAGAGTGTTTCTGAGGATCAGGAGTATTTCTGGGGAAATGAGTCACACCGGGTGCAAAGATTAGGATTAGAGAGCGACTGCTTAGTGATTGAAGTGTGTCTGCCGACGCCTCATCAGGGTATAACGATGCAAAATGACACACACACACACACGCGCGCACACGGCTCCAGTCTTTAAATAATTCAAGCCTCCAGCGTTCGTGGAGTCGACGCATGGGACAATTTCTTTGCCTGCCAGTGTGACACTTTTAGCTAAGGAAAGATTCTGTTGTTTTATTGGTGTGTCTCCGCCAGAGTGTACCATGTTTTTGTTCATCTTTAAATTGCACATGCAAGTGCATCAATAACATGCAGCCAGTATAAAAGTATACTACGGTATTCAGTTTGGGAAGATGTTAGAACTGCAACTCTATCATTTCATGACTGTTTTGTGAGACAATCTGAAGGATAAAACTGCAAAAGCAAAACATTTGTGGTACACAAATTCAGTTTTTGCTTTGGTGTTCTGTGAGCAGACCTAAAAAGCCTCAGCACCCCTCAAATAATGTCTCGACCAAAGGAGAAGAAAATCATTTTATAATTTCATGACTGTTTTGTGAGGCAATCTGAAGGATAAAACTACAAAAGCAAAAGTACATTTCTTGTTCATATGAACGCATGAATGCAGCGTAGCATCATGGGTCTGTTTGTTAAGTACACATCTCGACAAAATGTCAAACAATACTACAATTAAAAAATTAGGAAAAACAAGAGCAATAATAAATAAATACATGCATAAAATAAGACTGTGTATGATTATCCTCTCGTGTGTGTTTATTGTCAGTTGCTTATTGAAGCCGATGTAATTTATTCAGCCTCCCATCGCATATAAACTCATATCTTTTCAAATTACAGCGTTGTCTTTAGTCGTTATTTTCGTTCCGAGAGAAATCAGGATACAACGCTGTCTCGCAGAGGCTAACGCACACACACAGCCTCACTTCACGCAACATTTCCTCTTGATTAAAAAGAACAGAAGTGGAAGTGACATGTTCATTTTCTCGGCTCTGAACGTGGCGCGGTATCTCCACAGTTTGGGGAGTCGTGATTTGAAGCCACCGGTTAAGTAATTTGCTTGGAAATGAATTTATATTTATTTTGATATATTTCTGTAAAGTATTGTGGTTTAATGCAGGTTATCGTTTGAAGAGAAAGTGAATGCTAACTTTGCCAGGTATGAGATAGAGAAAATATTATAACATATCTATTACTATATTTACAGTTTACATTTTCTGTCTCGATGTTGGTCATAAGCTATTTTAAAATGACTAAGAAAATGCCGTCTTCATTGCAGAAGATGGCAGTAATACTGTACAACATCACGGATGCACGCTGCCATTAAACCCAAAGAAGACAAAGAAGAATTTCAATCAATCAATTATTTAAACCGTTTTTGCATAATAACGTCTGAACGTTCAGAATGACTGCTCTAGTCATTCCAGCAGTAAGATAATTCCAGTAATTTCATCCTCCAAACAGAGGAGTTTCCCCCCCAAACATGTTCAGGAACAATCCGTGTTTGACTTATTATTAACACTCTTGACTTTACTTCACACATGTTCTCACGGTGCAGTGTTTACCCCTGCCAGTCTTGTATAAAGTACCTTTAAAGAGATACTTGAGTAAAAGTACAAGTATCTTACCAGACAATGACTTTGGTAGAGGTTGAAGTTGAGTTTTTTTATGATAAGTAAGGGCGCTTTCACACCAACAGCAGTTGGTGCGCACCAAACGATCCATTCGAACCAAAAACTCTAGTTCGTTTCGTTTTCGTTGGTGTGAAAGCATCAATCGCACTCGGGTCCGCACCAAATCAAGCGGACCGAGACCGCCAAAAAGAGGTGGTCTCGGTCCGCTTGACTCCACCAAATGTCAGACTCTGGTGCGGTCCCTCTGGTGAGAACGCATCCAAACCATATTCTGCAGTAAATGCCATGGACATAGCCTACCTTGTAGGTCGGAGCAATCTTCGTCTCATAGTTAGCACGACCACATTCATGAAAATAGCGCTTCTCCTCTGCCTGAAATGACATTAGAGGGAATGTAGAGGAGTAAAGCCCAATTTATACTCCTGCGTAAAGTGCTCTACGTAGGTTGCACAGAGCCTCTGCGTCGTCTCAGACTGCACAAAATATTTTTTAAGTGTCCGTGACTCCGTCAAGGGACAACGGAGACGGCAAGAGCTGCGATTGGTCCTCATGAGAGGCCGAGCGAAACTGCTCTGTGCCAACTCATTGTGCGCACCGACACTCTCGGACGCTCATTGCTCACTGTAGCCAAAACCACAACAAACTTGCGCAGCGACCCCTACTGATCGGGCGGGAGATTGCAGCGCGTATCCATCCACGACGCAGAAGTATGAAGGCTCGAGGGGTCTCCGTGGTTATGGAGTCGGAGAAGTATAATGTGGCCTTAAAAGTTGCCAGAAATATAAACAAATTCCCATACTTTGTTGCGTTACAATACTGATCCCTGCAAGGCTTTTCCATGGCTTGTGCCTCACACATTCAGAGTGTAAAAGAGTCTTTCGGCGCATATTTGCTTCTGACCAGTGACTAAGAAAAACCCCATAAATGCCAGACAATGGTGGTGGACATAGAACAATAGCAACAACATGATTGACTGTTTATTATGTCAGAAAAAGACCAGTTGATGGACTGCCGACAGCTAGGAAGTGACAGCCTACATGCCTGCATGCTCTACCATGTAAGCCGCTCGTCTGAAATTACACAGAGAGCTTGATATTTCCCACTATGGACCATCGCCATGGCAACAAAATACTCATTCAAAATATAAGAAAAGCTCACACTGGCAGAAATAATTTCTGTTGATACCGTTTGCTGCATTGGTCAACGTCTTATTGTGTGGTAAAAATCTACCCGGCAACTGACGGCAGATTGATTAGAACTTTTATAGCACATTTCCAATCAGTGGCCATCACCAAAGGCGAAAATCTAGGATAGAATGTTGGGGTCAGGAGCAGGAGCATGTGTGAGCTGTCGTAGTAGTTTCAGAGGAGGTGGTCGTCGTGCACGCTCAACACAGTCAGCGTGTCCCGGGCGTGAGTGTAAAAGTTAGAGCTCTTTGTTCATTAAAAAGTTTCCTTTCGTGAAACTAAAGGACAAGGTCTTTTTTCCCAGAGGGAACGGCACAAGCCTCCAGATCTATGTGACACCACAGCTCATTAAAACGCTGACAGTCCCACTGCTGTTTTATCACTGGCCATCCACTCCACCCTCCACCCCCCTCCGCCCCCCGTCTTCCACTGTACCAACCTGACACCGTCGGAGAATGAAAATGTGTGTGAATGGAAGTGCGAGCGTAGTAACAGGGATGGAGAAGACACAGAGGTCTCCAATCCCGCCTTCTTGTCCTACAACCAATCAGAACACGGCTAAAAACTTAAAGAACGAGGCAATGAAATCCTGAGGAGACACATTTGAAGAAAGACAATGACCTTTACCGTGTTTGTGACGATGCACAATGTTATGTTGTGCGCACAAAAAAAGTTTTTCGGTCCCATTCTCCCTCAGTTTAAGAGCCTCAAACATTTTAAGAATGAACTTCCGCTCAACAGTCATCTATGGTGTGTTTACTACAGCAAAACAAACACGTACACCATGGATTTATTTTATTTTACTGCTTCATCGGCTGAGAATTATTTGTCTAAAAACCCTCAGGTGTTCAGTGGTTAAACAATGATTGAGGCTTTTAGAAGATTTTAATTAGGCGCCTTAGGTGAAATTGTCATTGTGAGAATGGCATTTTATCAAAATCTGTCAATTTCTCTCATGAAATTGTTCATGTAAGTCATTGAAAACACTTTTTTTTTTGTTAAAATCAATTACATTAGCACGGATTAACAAAGGAATGTTTTATTTTGTTACAGACATGTAGGCTTGTACAGCCTTGGCAAATGAATGTGCTTTCGACAATGGCTCGTGGGTGAATTGTGTTCTTCTTTTTAAATCTGCTTTGGAGCCATTTCCATGTTCATTTTCATTTTAGCCTCCAACGCACCGTGTATCCTTTGTCTGTTTTAATAAGTTATGTTGATGTGATGACTTCTTCTCTTGAGTTTGTTCCATTTTGGACCGGACAGTGATTCTGCGAGATGTCATTTCTAAAAGTAACGTAAGAACAAAACAAGGTCTCTACGTTGTAAGACTGCACACCGAAACGCTCCATTAGCACCGCGGGAGTGACAGTTATTGTTATTCGACTCGTTGTTAATGATCAAGTATTGATCTGTGTGGCTTTTACAGAGTCAGACTCACACACTGGAAGTATTTGTCTTCGAATAAACACAACAAGCGACGAGTTTCTGGATTCTTGAAGATCTTAAAACAGGGGTTCTCAAAGTTTTGAGACCTGAGGGCCAATTTAGGAACCCAACTTTGAACTGAGGGCCGCCACAGGAAAAAAAACAGAAAGAAATCCCATTTGTAATAACTTTAATGACCAGATTGCAGTTCTACAGTTTCGCGTTAAGTAATATGAGCGTTAATATAATGTAATTTAAGCATTAATATAATAACGCTTTATAATTTACTGGGTAATTACCCAGTATTTTGGCCATTGTTCTTACCTTCTAATTACAGGTTAATACCAAGTTACACATTTCTGTTACCATATATTTACTGGGTAAATAGCTAGTAATTGGGGGCTGTAGCTACCTGCTTATTACCAGCTTTTAACACAATAATACACTAAAATTCACCATATAGAAACCAGGTAAATACCCAGTATTTTTGTTTACACTTATTGGTCTGTATCCAGTAATGTCCAATAAACATTTAACAAGCTAAGAAGCTCCTGGATTAAAACTATCAACTGTAATTCATTGCGGGCCGCCAGAAATGTTTCTGCGGGCCGCCATTGGCCCCCGGGCCGCACTTTGAGAACCAATGTCTTAAAACAAGGCGAGCAAAGGAACTAGACCCTCCACAGTCCGGCGTGGAGTCATCGGAGTCAGAGTTTCCCCACGCTGCTTTTGGTATTCTGCAGAAACCGTTTGTCCCCTTTATCCTTGGGAAGTGAAAAGTGGTTGCGTTGGCAGCTGCTTTATATCAAGATACAGTTTGCAACGTCTCATCAAACTAGATAAATGATTGCTGAGAGTGGAAGGAGAAGGTCAGAGACGTGAAGAGGGAGGAAGTTTGAGTCCTTAACACGGGAAACATGGGGGGGAGCAAGTTTATAAACGGTTTGAAATTGAAAAGCGAAAGGAAAGAGCAAGAAAATATTCTATAGGCTGATAGAGGAAGAAGTGCAGTTCTCCATTAAGCCCTGTCCTGAAGCGCTGCTGCAGAGAACAGAGAGACAAGAGCTCATTAACTTACATCACGCCTCACTGTTTCCTGCTTATGAGGGGACCGTGAACCCTCAACTGATTCCAAGATGCTGCACTTTCTCCTTTGTTAGACGGAGCAGTTATTTTCATGATGTGAGTGCTGCGGCTTTAGAAGGAAACAGACTGACGGAATGGCACAGACAAGAGAGAGGCAGGGAGACTGTAGAGAAAGAAAGAAAGAGCGATGCATCATTATCTGAGCGACCAAACTAAGGAGTGTAATTTCTGTCCCCGGCTTTTTACCGAGCACTCACAGCGGAAAAGTAAGTTGCGAGGAAGACACGGGCAAAACGCTTGAAACTTCTGGTGTCTTGTCTGAAAGAGAGAGGGGAGTGATGCTAAACACTGTCAGAAGACAGTTTCCTCACAAACGAGTGCCAGGCTTGGTTGGGAAAAAAAAAAAATGTGTACAGAAGGGAACAAAATGCAGCACTTCTGTTTCCACCACACACTGCTGATAGTGAGTGAGAGTGAGCAGCTGTAGGGCTTAGCAGTGAGCCAGCAATGTGTAGATCTGGACTTTGAATGTAGGCCAATCATGCTTGGTGCTGGAAGTAGCTGGAAGTACGGCAGCCAGATAAGAATGTGCCATTTTGCTTTAGGGTTAACGCCTTTTGAAAGAAAAAAACATTTTTTGCATTTTGCAAAATCAGGAGCACAAACTGTCCTATCATGAAAATGTGCCCATAGTACCTTTGTACTAGCGGATGTGCTTCCTTCACCGTTTCTTCCTTGCGGTATATGTTGGTGGCCCAGGAGAGCAGGATTGTGATGATCCTGAGTTTGTGGTTGGTGCGAGTAAAACAGCAGATGTGTGTGTTTCAGTGTTGTCACATCTGTCCTCTCCAATGTCCTCCGTTTGTGGACGATCCACGAATCTCCAGATCCATACCTCAAGGTACTGTACATAGACGACATCATGCAGAGCATAGAAACCCAACAATTCACACAATGAGCAAGCACTAGGCATCATCCATCCATCCATCATCTACCGATTTATCCTCCACCAGAGGGTCGCAGGGGGTGCTGTGCCTATCTCAGCTGACATTGGGCGATAGGCGGGGTACACCCTGGACAGGTCGCCAGTCCATCGCAGGGCCACATATAGAGACAAACGACCATTCACTCACACTCTCACACCTACGGTCAATTTAGAGTGCCCAACTCACCTAGTCCCCATATCGCATGTTTTTGGACTGTGAGAGGAAGCAGGAGAACCCGGAGAAAACCCGGGGAGAGAACATGCAAACTCCTTGCAGAAAGACCCTTCTTCCGAAGTTGTTCCAAGGGGAGCTCGAACCCAGGAACCCGGGTCCTCTTGCTCCAAAGGCAAGAGTTCTAACCACTACACCAACCGTGGGCCCCACTAGGCATCAGTGGAGAGAAAAAAAAACTCCCTTTTAAGATAAGAACAAATCTGTGAGAGAGCCACACTCAAAGATGTGCAGCCATCTGCCTAGACAGGTTGGGGTGAAAGGAAAAATGGGGGACAGAAACAACTGTGTCAAGATATACATTTATACAGGGCAGTTAGAGTCAGTGAAGATATGTTTATAGAACTACACTCATGTATATAAGCAGCAGCAGAGATTGTGGATCCTGCAACCTGCAAGGTGAGTATACAGAGAGCGAGAGAGAGGGAAGAAAGGAAAGACACAAACTAGGGAGAGAAAGAACAAGGTTAATAACATAATGAAGTTATATTCATACCCTGTGTGTGAGACATTGAGTGTGTGTGCACCACAGGAATTCCCACAGCAGTCGCATATGAACCAACAGGGAGGCGCAGTTCCTGTGAAAGAGGCCAAAACAAAAGCTTTTTGTTCCTCTTCCATGTAGAGGTTGTGACGCATTTTCTGATTGTAGAAACCTTTGTTATAGTGAAAGTAGGTGGTGGTCAGGTCAGGTCTTTTGGTCAGGATGCACGACACTGTCCTGAACTCCTGAAGGTGACTGAGAACCTTCACAAAACATTAAGGGGCTGAAGCTGGATGAAGTTTGGAGATACGGGTGTTTCTCAAACGGAACGAAGAACAAAGAGATTGTGATTGCCACGTGTTATGTATGTATGTATTTCAGTATAATCAAACAGTTAAACTATTCTCATTAAGCGTTTGTTTGTTTTGTTTGCCACTCAAACACAATGTTCATGGCGGGATGTCAAACCTTCCACCTTTTCACTTGTGACAGGGAAAGGGAAAAACAGGCAGTGACATGATCCATGAGATACAAAAGCACATCTTCTAGCATAAAAAAAAAAAAATACTTATATCATCTGCAACAATTGGAAAGGACAGATAAACTATTGCAGTTCTCTTGTGTTTGAAAAAAGCATTTGACAGAGCAACGCGGTAAATAAAATCTCCTAACTGAATAAAGTGAGTTGGTGGATTACTCTTGAGCACTGCCTGAAGTGTTTACCATCACAGACACTGCGTTGTATGCCAGCACTGAACATCATTTTTCTCCACCTGACATCACAGCCTTTTTCACACATTCTCTAAATTGGATTTAAATTTATGATTTAAAAAAAACAACAATAACAATGTACAGCTGCTCAGACAAGGTCCGTGGGCTGCGCAGCAGCTTTCAGGCACCTCTACCCCTCGCACATCACTGCACACACACAAACACAAACACACACAATAAGAAGAGTAACTCAGATGAAGTGTTTAAAAATAGCTTCTTCACGACTCCCAGCCGCAGTCCCTTTTATGACTTTGACCCAGAGTCAGAAGATACTTTCGCTCGTGAAACACCTCCACAACGGATGTTATTCTTCTTCTGCGGTTCAATGTACGCAACCGGATGTGCCCGGACTAGTGCCCGGAGCAGGACGATTCTGCTGTTCCGGAGAACCGCTGTTTACGTAACCGGACCGGGTTTTTTCAGAGATCTCGCTGAGCCCGAGATTACAATAAAACACAGCGTTCTCAGCAGTGGCTGAACTGTTTGTTTAGAACCTTCAGGGCTTCTTAAACAAGGTAATGAGGCAGATACACACTAAAAAACAGCGTTAATGTGAACTTCCGGTCTAGGTCTGCTTTAAATGGTGCTTGAATTACAGCAAAAAACATATCACACAAGTGTTGACAGTACATGAAAACCTGAGATACACAAATACAGATCATTCAAATCCAATAAATAATGAATGAAACTGGATTTTTCCCATCCTCCTCCCCCTTCTCTTTCTCCTTCTCCATTATTTGGCCCAACAGCTAACGACATATTAACACGTTATTCACGATAACGTGCGCCGAAGATGAAGGGGACGACGTATGACGAGGATAAATAATAAAGAACCCACTTTTTCCCCTTTCATGTCAGGCTGCTTGTGTCCACTCCTGAAATGAAACGGCGCTCAGAAAAATATACCAACACGTCTGCTTTGGAGAACCTCGGAGACGTGGTCAGGTTATTTATTTTTCTTTCTTTTTAATGTCGGGTAAGCAGCGATATCACACACAATGGAGACGTTTCAACAAGTGGAGACGAACTTGGACCTTGGAGAGGCGAAAATCCCACGAGGCACAGTGTGCAGCCTCAACACAAACCCACATAAAAGAAAAGTACAACTGTATTGATGCATTTGATTTCCTTTTGTCCACGGTTGACAGTGAAGTACCACAGATTCAGAAGATTGTAAATGACCCTATACTAATAATAGCCAATTGCGTATATTCAACATAATTAGAATTGAAATAATCATTAAAAAGCATGTCTGTATTTTTTTTTTTTTTTCGTTACCTGGTTGCTCTAATTTACGTAACACAGATTGCAAGGCACCAATTAATTCATAACCTTATAAAATAAAATAAAATGTCACTTCTTACTTTGTTACTCTCTTCTTATTAAGTCCCTGATTAAATAGCGTTTTATGAGGAACATTTTAATTGGGAGCATTCGTGGCGTCCGTGCACAATAAAAGTAATGATTTATCGCCGCTGAAAGAGAAACTTCAAACTTACTTGTGCTGTTAAAAGTGATTCCACAGTATAAAGGTGATAGACACCGACTATGCATTTAAATCATAAATATGATCCGCTGCCAATAAGACCAGTGTTTAACACCAGCCCATTAAACTAAAAGGTGTTGGCACAGTGAAAGCAAATACCCACACAAAGAAATCCCCATTAATCTGTAGTAATTGCAGTCGAATGGACCAAGAAAAGAACGTGTTATATTTAACAAAAGAAGGATCCTAAATGCAGAAACTGGCTTCAAGAAAGACTTTAATTGTTTTTTTTTGTAACTCACAGCAAGAGAACAGACATGGAAAATAAACATAAAATAAAGCCAGGAGGAAACAAAATTAGAACATTCCAAACTGAATCCATAACCGGCTTTAAGGTCTGTTTTCTTAATCATCATTAATGTGATTTAAACTTGTGTCGTATAGGGTCAGTTATTCTCTGTATCTTTATGGGTTTGAGTCATTGAAACACAGCTCTGCCATAAAGATTAAGAACAACAGTGCTGTGGTGCGTTTTAATGCTAGTTTTGTGTATACATTGATCAACCACAGCACTACTGGAAAAAACAGGTGGAAGCCAGCGAGACGAATGGGAAACTCACGAGACTCAGGTGAAAGTAATCGGGTAATCAGAGGAAAGTGAAGGGCAGAGGCGATAATATGAGGGAGACGCACACACAAGGAAGGGAAACAAGCAACAAAGCAAAAATGATAATGTAATCCCTAATATAAATTAATGCTCAACGTGAGAAGAATGTGATTTATCGTTTATTTTGTTTTCCCTTCAGAGCATTAACACTTTTTTAATAAAGGGATTTTTCTGCAGAGATTCTCTCTGTGTGTGTGTGAGAAACATGACAGCTGTTCAGAAAGTGGCTCGTTTCTCCTCAACCAACAGTCGGAGAGGCAAAAAATGTACATTTGTAGTCGAGTGCAGACGTCTGATGATTCGCTGTGGCCACTTTTCTCAGGACATACACACACACACACACACACACATATGGTGGTTTGGTGAAGGGTGTTTCCCAAGTCTGAACGAACACTGCTGCGTCCTCTGTGTCTTTTATGTGATTGCCTCCTTTCTCCTTTCATCTCTACTCTTGTCTTTTGTCCACTTTTGTCCACCCCGTGTCTCCTCTTCATCTCGTCTGTCTTTGTCTGCTCTCCACTCCCCTCATCATCTCATTTTCTCCCGGAACCACATTCCATCTTTGTTCTCCAGCCTCCTTACACTCAGTACATTTAAGGTAGTAAATCTGAATGAAAACATCACAAAAGTCAAAAAATGAAACGATTGAAGATATGACTTCATTATATATCATTAAACTTGTCCTCTCTGTGTGTCCTCATCTTGCAGGTTGCAGGATCCAGATCCATATTATCATATCATACGGTACATTTATGTCAGTAAATCTGAATGAAAACACCACAAAAGTCACAAAATGAAAGATTGAACATATGACTTCATTATATATCATTAAAATTGTCCTCTCTGTGTTTCCTCATCTTGCAGGTTGCAGTATCCAGATCCACATCATTATATCATACGGTACATTTATGTCAGTAAATCTGAATGAAAACACCACAAAAGTCACAAAATAAAATGTTTGAACATATGACTTCATTATATATTATTAAACTTGTCCTCTCTGTGTCCTCATCTTGCAGGTTGCAGGATCCAGGTCCACATCATCATATCATACAGTACATTTATGTCAGTAAATCTGAAGGAAAACACCACAAAAGTCACAAAATGAAACGATTGAACATATGACTTCATTATATATCATTAAACTTGTCCTCTCTGTGTCCTCATCTTGCAGGTTGCAGGATCCAGATCCACATCATCATATCATATAGTACATGTCTGCCAGTAAATTTGAATGAAACACCACAAAGGTCACAAAATGAAATGTTTGAACATATGATTTCATTATATATCATTAAATGTCTGTCCTCATCTTGCAGGTTGCAGGATCCAGATCCATATTATAATATCATACAGTACATTTATGTCAGTAAATCTGAATGAAAACACCACAAAAGTCACACAATGAAATGATTGAACATGACTTCATTATATATCATTAAACTTGTCCTCTCTGTCTGTGTGTCCTCATCTTGCAGGTTGCAGGATCCAGATCCGTACCACCAAATCGTGAACATTATTATAATGCTATAATTTAAGTTGATATCAGTATAATTGTGTATCAACAATCTCTGCTGCTTGTATAAGTGACATTGTCGTTCTATAAATGCGTCATCACTGACTCAGAACTGTCCTTCCTTCTTTTCGTCACCTCCCTCTTGTCCGTTCGCTCCCCCATTTTTCATTTCATTCCAGCCGGTATCTCAGATGGATAACTGGTTTTGTGGCAAAGTTTTCTTTTATTCTTTTTTTTTTTTTAAGTAAACAATGACTAATAGCCAAAGCAGAGTTTCCTGCTGCTCTGTTTTTATCCTGGCACTTTCAGTGATTGCAGTCTTTTTGTCCCCACTAAGACTCTGCAGGAACACTGACTCCATTTTTCCAGAGTGCTGATTAGTCAGTAGGTGGTCTGTTTACTCACTTTGCTCCAGTCCAGTGAATTTAACCTGCTCTGGAGCAGGTTAGCTACACGGCACCGGTTGCTATGGCGATGTGCTTTGGTCAAAAAAAAAACGAGGCAGCTTTGTGGGTTAAGCCTCCCCGGTGGAGATGAAGTTGAGGGCCACGTCTCAGATCACAATGGAAGGTTTTTTAAAAAAGACGGCTCCTTTTGAGGTAAAGAGATGGGGGGGGGGGGGGGATGACTGATTCTTTGAGATTTGAGGAGCCGTAGAAGCCATTATGCTCTTCAAGATGACTCACGTTGCCTCGCCGTGTCGTTCTCTGCTCCACCATGTGAGGGCAGTGTTGAGCTAAAGGCTCTCACGGTGAAACCTTCTCGCTCCCTCCACTCTGACCTGCACACACCCAGCACCCACACACATGCTGCTGGTGCCGATGTGTCCAGCCTTTGGTCATCACAGAAAGTGCCTGTTGATGTGTGTGTTATCAGAAATCCTCATCTTCGTCCTTCAGGCCCATTTTCCCGGCCCCCCCTCCACCTCGCCATCCCCCCCCCCCCATCCATCTCTTTGGCCAGAAACATGCTGGTTTGTTCCTTTAACAAAACCTCTTTGTGGTCCATCAAATCCAGGGTTGTGTCTGTCTAATGACTTAATGGGCTTTTTGTGCAACATCTTCTACACATTCAGCATGGCATGGCGGCGGCCCCCATACAAAGTGTCTGAGCACATCATAGCTGAATGTGACGGTCGCAGGGATGCAATGGGAATGACAAGCAGCACATACGTAACGTCACGCATGCAATCGCAGTCAAACCCTAACCTTGTAAAAGAGCTATGGAATTAATCATCTATTACTGATTATATGCTTTGTGTTGTCATAAAACATCTTTAATAACCAAATCTATACATTAACAACGAGGGTTTTAACAGGAAAAAAAAAGTTTGTTAGTTTCAGTTTGACATTTTGAGAGCAGGAAGAGACCGAATCATCATTCACGTCTCGTGTCACGGCACAAGAATCGAATCCAACTCTTCATTAATACTCATTGTTTTTTTAATGTGGAAACGTTATACAAATGACTTTGTAACATGAGTTTAAAGTCACTTTTCATTTGTTCCGACTGAGATCATTAGAGAGGGTTCAGGTGGATCTATTTACAGAGATGAAAAATAATATCTATCTATCTTTCATTAACCTTAAAATGATGCTTCTTTTTTAATAAGTTAATAATAAGAAAATATCCCCTTCAGGTTAAAACTAAAGAAAACTTTATGCCTTGAAGTCACTCACTTTCTGTCGAATATTTCAAATCAAGCGACTTTGAATGAAACTTTGATTTGTATGATTTTGTATGCAATCCTATCAAGCTGAAATGTTCACTGTTTAAAAGTATTATTATTATTATTATTATTTTCGAAGCAAAAAATGTATGAAAGTCATTAGGCAAGACATGTAGCATCTCATTAAACACACAAAATACTTCATCATTTCCAATACAAACTGTAACAAATGAACGTTTTACTCAGCTTTTTACCAACACTGGATCTTTGTTTTTTATTATTATCGGTGCTGTTTTCTGCCGACTGCTTAAACATCACACTCCTTAATTGGTGTTTTCTCTGGACTCGGTGGACTGTGGCCCAGAATCCATTCTGCCGTTCTGCTTCTTCTTCTCTCTCTCTGACTGTGGTCACTAAGGCGGATGCAGTTGTCACCAGCAGTCGCACGAAACGCAATAACCCTGACTTCAAAAAGAACGTGGACGCATTCTTTTTCAAAAGCAGGTTGCAGCTGTCGACCGCATATCATTAAATGATGCTTCCCTGTTTCTCGTGTTTTATCCGCCACGTATGTCCTACTTCCTATTGTTTCGTTCCTAACCTCTGTGGGTTTTTTTTTTTCCCAATTCGGGTCAGGAAACAGACGGCTTCCTGGGAGCCTCAGTGTCCAAATCGTCCTTGAGGCTGACGACAATGTTGACAGCACAGGACAGGAAGTGAGGGGACAGTAATGTCACATGTGAGTCAGGAAGTTGGTGGAAACATGAGCAAGGCCAGTCTTTTCGGGTTTAACAGGTGTGGCTTCATTCTAAATCCCTCATCACCATCGAACCGCCACCTCAAGCTTCCTGCGGGAGCAGCGGCTGATGCGTCACGTCCTGTTTGTGAGGCACGTCAGGTGATGAGATGATCTTTACAAAAGAATATTGTGTCTGACAACAAGAACCATTTCCAAGGTTTTAAAATGTGTTGTTGTTATTAGCTCATAGTGATCTTTTGTGCGAGTTACTGTTGGCTTCTCGATTGTTTTCGAAAACCAAGTCTGGCCTCTGAGCTCTGGCATCAACGTGGCATTTTCCCACAGAAAATCCTGCTGCTTTACTGGACCATTTTCTCTTTTCTTGACCATTCTCTGTAAAAAAAAAGAAGGTTGTGCATGGAAAATACCAGCAGATCAGCAGTTTTCTGCCCCGTCAACAACCATGCCACCTTTAGAGTCACTTAAATCAATTTTCTTCTCCGTTTGCTGATGCACGATTTGAACTTCACCAGGTTGTCTTGACCTTGTCTGCAATCTACTACCACATAAAGTGGGCAGTGAGTGTAAGTAAATGTCCACTGGGAGTAAAAGAGGAAGTAAAGTCTTTTGCAAACAATGTAAGAGTTGCCCCGCGATTTTAGAAGTGCACCTCCATGGCCTGAGACACAACAGATATTTCCCTGTAGCAGAGCCAATTATTCACTGCTAAACTTATTTTTCTTAGACTTTTTTGTAAAACTTGTTTTTCGTAACGTTGTTTTTCGTAAAGGTTTACGAAAAAAATAGTTTTTTTTTCGTAAACCTATTTTTCATACACTTCTTTTTCTAAACTTATTTTCCGTAAACTTGTTTTTCCGTAAACCTATTTTTTGTACACTTGTTTTTCGTAAACTTATTTTGCGTGAACTTGTTTTTTTCGTAAAATTGTTTTTCATAAACTCATTTTTCGTTAACTTGTTTTTTTAAAACGTATTTTTCGTAAACTTGTTCTTCGTACACTTCTATTTCCTAAACTTGTTTTTCTTAAACTTATTTTTGTACTCTTGTTTTACGTAAACTCATTTTTCGTAAACGTGTTTTTCGTAAACTTATTTTTCGTAAATGTGATTTTCGTACACTTGTGTTTCGTAATCTTGTTTTTCGTAAACTTGATCACTTTTGAGACAAAATAAGCAAAGTAAAGGCAAAGTGATTTGTATTGTACTTGTGATACAGAGTTTCCACTCTTCTTCCTTTGAGATTCTCAAATGTTTTCTTCTGTCGAGCATCATTGAGGTCAAACACTGAAGGTTTCTGCCTCACAATCTCTGCTCTGTACATATCCTGTTCGGCCGGCTTAAACCTGAGGCCTGTGTTACCCACAATGCAACTTGGCGGCAGAAAGTTGAGACAGAGACTCCGGTAAGGTTACGATACGATTGGACTAAAAGCCGTCGTCGCGCGACAACCACACTAACAGAAAACACCTTGACCTTTTTAACAGAGGAAGTTTGCAAAGAGAGTAAAAAAAAATAAAAAAATAAGAACAGATTGAATGAGATTCAGCAGCACATTCTCTATTAGCATAAGACAAAACAAACTTCTGACCCTTGCTTTTCTGTGTCAGTCGGCATTTGCAGCGCAGTTAACTTTAACTTCTCCAAAAACAACGTTTGGAATATTTCACGTTTACAAGTTAATCTCGGTCCTGCAGAGAGAAGTGAAGTGCTACTCGGCTGGAACAGTGGATTATACTACAGTAATAAAGGTGCTGTCTAATTGATTCCGCATTGCCCAAAAAACAATTACGTGCCTGGCTTTACTTTAGGTTCTGCGCTCTGTAATTTTCTGTCCCGTCCCAACGTGATGTGATTCGCCTGCGTCTCACTAGATTCCCCCTCGTTCAATCGTCCGTCTCTCCATGTCTTTCCGTTGCCTCAGTCACTTTTCTCTGTATCTCTGCATTTGGATTACCTGTCATCCTATAGATAGATTAAAGACTTGTTTTGGGGTCTTCTAAAATGTGGCGTTTTGGATTATTTTCTGTCAAGCCCCTTAACAGCGACACAATGTGAAACCCAGTCGTCGTCATTGTCATCATCATCATCATCATCATTATTAAAACATGATCCCTTTTTTTTTTGTAGTATTTTGTATGTATTTACAAGAAATCCTAAATTTGAACAAACAGATAGTGAATGGTCAGAAAACAAAGTCTCTCTAGGAAACAGGAAGTGTGTTTTCTCCTCTTCTGACCCAGAAGAAGCTATTTATGTCAAATTCTGTGACGTGTTCACATAATAATAATTCAATTGTCAGTATTTACATTCATTTAACAGAAAAGTACCATATTTGAAATGTTGCTCTTGGTATTTTTGCAACAAAACCAAACTGAATCATGTGTGTTTGTATGTGTGTGTGTGTGTGTGTGTGTGTGTGCAGTTACACACCAACAAACAGGGGACTCCACGTTGAACAGGGGACATTTTTCAACTCCCCCTGTTAGTCATGCTTTAAATCGTGCTAACATCATGTGTAAGACACTTTGGTGATTTTTTTTTTTATATTAAGCAAAGTGGGGACTTCCAAGTGTGTTCGTGTTAAAGCCCATACTCAGCACTGTCCCCGCTGGCTGGAGCAGGGATTGAAACGCCTCATTCACACACTTCGTTTCTTAACGAAGAAACCTCAGCCCCAGACATTCTTTCAGATAGTCGTAGGGCTATTCATCAAAATACTTAGTGAAGAAACCAGTCTATTGAAACACAATTCATTGTTTTTGAAAAAAATATAAAGGTTCAGCTTTCGTAGATATCAAGTAGATACGTTTCAAGCATGACAGTGTATTAAAATAAAGGACAGGAGAGGAAAAGTATTTTTAAAAATCTGAAAAAGGTAAAGGAAGGGATACAATTAGAAATAAAATGGTCATACGAATTAACCTTTCTTTTCTGTTTTAAATCAGATTTTGACAATATTGTTTTTCAGCCCCAAAATACTCACCAAACCAGTTTTTAAAAGGTCCTGGAATGAATGAATATTATCTGACACGTTCCTTCATATATAGTTTAGTTTATAGAATATTCCCTGCCCATGTGCACAAACATGACAACATTATTTATTCCACACTCACTGTTAGTCACGGAAAGGTTGCTCATGACCGTTTGTGACGCATCTCCTGCCGCTTCACTCGGGTGGAGCTAACAGGTGAGTCTGCAGATTTGTGCCCTCACTTTATCTCATCAACAGCGAAGAACCAGACACTTCCACACATGGTGCTTTCTGGAAGGTCTAAGAAGTTAACATAGCGTTAGTGTAGCGGCGCGCTTCCACCGAGTGGATCAGTCCAGGTCGGTAAGATACTTAGGGTGAATTCCAATTCCTTGCTTAACCCTCAATCTCAAAAACTGTGCGCTCCCTCTAGTGCAAGTGTTGTCCCGATTCTCAGAAAAATTAAGTTGAGGGGCAAGTTTAAGGGCTGTATCGCCCTCAATATTGAGATTTTCCAAGACCACCCTTGGGAGCAAGTGCTACCCAGAATGCATTGCGTGTTTTCACATAAGAAAGATGGCGTCAAAAGCAGCGAAGCGAGTGAGATATAAATTAAGTATTTTCTTTGTTAATAGAGATATAAAAATGATGAAAACCATTGTATTATCTGAGTTTAGACCCATATTATGGATTACTGACGTCATTGTTGCGTAACATTTATTTTTATTTTACGATCTTTTGTCAATAGCCGATCGTTTGCTATGGTTGACTTTTCAATAAGTCGTGGTGTGTGGTAACTGTCAGCTGAATATTTGTATGAGTATCATCTTATAACTTACTGACAACCTGATAACTTGACTGACAAACGGATCTTAATAAATAATCCTGACGTAAATGTGTTCTTCTTCTTCTTTTTCTTTTTTGGAGTTGACAGACTGGATGCAGCTTTCGTGTTATTCTGCCCCCTACAGTCTGAAGACGTATCTGCATTTAAGGGGTGTCCCATTTCTAAGTGACAAAATAACCCTCAACACTTGGTTTTGAGGGCCAGTTAAGATAATGGTTGAGCTTGAGGGTTAAGATTGAGGGTTAAGATAGGAATTGGAATTGGCCCTTATTGTCCCCAACGGTTCCATTTTTTGGTCAACCGATTGGAACGATCCGTGAGTTAAGTAATACTTTAATTACTTTAAAGAATTTCTGTCCGGATAAGGAAAATAAAGTCGCTGAGACGCTGCCAGACTCTGGTCGTCCACGTGTTATAATCTTATTTGGAGCTTGCTGTAAACCCACTTGCTTTCATGTTTTGTGATCAAACAAAATGTATTTTAAACCGCAATTAATTGGACTATCACTGTCCATCTGTCCTGTTATTTTTTGCCTCCTGAATTACAAATTGTGGTTATACAACAATCATTATGTTACAGTATGAGTAACAACAGTTATGCCCAACACTGGTGGAGACAAACAACCACAAGGGAGGAGTTGTGCGTCTGGTCCGTCTCCACCCCTTAATATTGCTTCTGTCTGAACAAAATCACACAGAGAAATTTGTCTGACATCAGCTTTCGCCATGCCTAATTTCTGTTTCAATTCACAGCGACACACACACACACACACACACACACACACACACACACACACACACACACACACACACACACAATGGGCACCCAAATGGACTCGTATCAAGGAGCAGCATGCATCGCAGGCAGACGGAGCAGAACAAGTTAATTTGTACAGTGCCAGGAAACACTAATTCCTTGTAGCGTTTGTTAATTCCCATCATGGGAGCAGAGGCAGCTCCTCTGTGAATAACAGCTTGGAGCTGTGACGGGCCAACAACCACCCATGTGTGTGTGTGTGTGTGTCCCTGTTTCTATTTGTGTGCATTATTGCTGCCGCAGAGGGACTCGGACTTTTGAGTTGAGGGATGATTATGAATAATTAATAATAAACACAAAGAAAAGTCAACTTTATGAGATGTGTTTTGAGATGTGTGCATGTGTGTCTGTTTACACGGTCACATGATGATGATTGGTCTAAATTTATATTTTCAAAAGGCATGAAAACGTGTGTGTGTGTGTTCCAAATAACTGGTGCCATTAATTAGACAGAACAAAATTGAATCAATACATGCAGTTCAAGGGCCAATTCCAATTCCTATTTTAACCCTCAAGCTCAACCCTTAATCTTAACTGGCCTCAAAACCAAGTGTTGAGGGTTATTTTGTCACTTAGAAATGGGACACCCCTTAAATGCAGATACGTCTTCAGACTGTAGGGGGCAGAATAACGCGAAAGCTGCGTCGGGTCTGTCAACTACAAAAAAGAAGAAGAAGAAGAACACATTTACGTCAGGATTATTTATTACGATCCGTTTGTCAGTCAAGTTATTAGGTTGTCAGTTAGTTATAAGATGATACTCATACAAATATTCAGCTGACAGTTACCACACACCACGACTTATTGAAAAGTAAACCACACCGGCCGACTATTGACAAAAGATCGTAAAATAAAAATAAATGTTACGCAACAATGACGTTAGTAATCCATAATATGGGCCTAAACTAAGATCATACAATGGTTTTCATCATTTTTATATCTCTATTAACAAAGAAAATACTTCATTTGTAGCGTACTCGCTTCGCTGCTTTCGACGCCATCTTTCTCATGTGAAAACAATGCATTCTGGGTCTCATCTCATATTGAGGGCGATACAGCCCTTAAACTTTCCCCTCAACTCAATTTTTCTGAGAATTGGGACAGCACTTGCACTAGAGGGAGCGCACATTTTTGAGATTGAGGGTTAAGCAAGGAATTGGAATTCACCCTAAGTATGTCTGTGTGTCCAAAATAACACATAAAGATATCTTTGTGGGGACATTTTGTCTGGGCCTCACAAATTTAAAGTGCTTTTTCAGGGTTCAGATCTGGGTTTAGAATTGGGTTTAGGGTTACGCACTTAGTTGTGATGGTTAATGATATGGTAAGCGGCTATGGGTCTATATTACTATATTAGTTTTATAGTGAAAAATACAGTATCAATTATAATATCGCGAAAGTACTCATGAATCACTGCACCATGTGGAACAACCACAGTATCTTTATTGAACTAATACATGATGGCAGGTGCTATATATTAATGTTTAAATCAAGTTCAAATAACCATAAGACATTTTCCATTTAAAAATGCCATACTTTTGCAGACTCAAATTGACAGACTTCTCGGACGATTTTTCAGTAAAAATTAAACATCTGAATACCAATTGTTAGATGCTTATTATCTATTAATAAAATGGTTTTATTTCACTAATTTTCCATGAAGCCAGCCCTCGGAAAGAATTCATCGAACCATGACACCGTCGTGGCCGGCAATAGGTGGCTGGCTCGACGACACGTATGGGAAATAATAAATAAATGAGAATGGCAGTCGGTAACAGTAACCATGGTAACTACACACCATTCTACAGCAGCTTGATTAGTTTCATATCATCTACAGGTTGTGTTAGTAACTTGTTTTGATTTGTATATATGAATATATTTAATTTTAGAAAGTTAGATAATTGTCTGGAAACAACACTTTTTCCATACTTATCCAGACCTGAAAATTACTCAAATTAAATCCCATACTTTTCCATACTTTTCCATGCTGCATAGGATACCTGCACGAAACCCATCATTCCAGACCACTTTGCTGTGTTGCTGTGTTGTTGCCCTGGTGGACTGTGTTTGTTCTGTGTGTACACTGTAAAATTCAACAACTAATAACATTATTACAACATATTTGTGTTTTGTGATGGAATTATAATGGGGGTATGAGTGCGATTTACAGTAATACACTAAATGGCATAATTGTGATGTTAAACTTAAAACAGTATGTATTATGTCTTAAAATATTGCTAAATCAGAGCATAAATGAAGTTACCGTCAAACAGTCGTCAGTTTACGTAGTACGGTAATAAACGAGCAAACACGGTATTACTTGGTCGTAGTGAAAGTCATTTTTTTAGCTGTGGATCTCTTCACATCTTCTCGTCAAATACTCACCCACTAATCATTTGACACTGTTGTGGTTACTTAGGTAGAGATGATTTTACTTTTTGCAAGTAAGAATTTTCAAATCTGCGTCATTGCACAAACCACAATCTTCTTCTTCCTCTGCTTTGGTTGTCCTTCAAGGGGAGGAAAAAAACAGATTAAACACTGCTCACAGCTTGCCAAATAGTGAGACATTTCATCCTTACACTCCTGGACATTCTCAACCTTATGGCAGGATCATGGTATCTGGTTTAAGAAGGTCTTTTCTCACCTTCCAGCTTTATCTATTTTGATGATCTGTAATATAATTAGAATTCAACATTATTTTGTGAAACTGGACCTAGCTAGGGCTGAGGAATGGACAGACGAATGTGATTAATGAGATGATCTGCTGCTGGATGACTTTCGGAAGATATTCAGGTTTTTCTATTTGGATTCCACTTGAATCTTTGATTTGTATTTCTGGATTTACATTTCAGTTGTTTTGAAAACATTGCCCATGTGTGGGGGATTTGATTTTTGCTAATAAAACCCTACAAACAGGATAAGAGCCAGCAGGATTGAGGTGTAAAGCTTGTTGAAATAATCAGCACCAGACATGCAGGGATGGTGTTATTTTTTCTTTTTTTTCTTTCCAGAGCTCTTATTATTTTGCAATTTTCCATAAATGGTACACAAAAAGCCTTTCAGCACTTGCCCAATACGCAGCGGGCAGATATGCAATCAGAAATAGTCGCACAGATTTAGCAGCAGAGTTCTTCAGCAGCAGCACCGACCTGAACTCTTCTCTTTCAAGTATTCTGCTTTCCTACCGTTCTCCTTAGCATAGCACACACAGCGACTAAGGGTGCTTTCACACCACTAGTTTGATTATTTGATCCGCACCAGGCAATACAATTGTTATTATGTAACATATGACTCCAGTGTGGTCCGCTTTCACACCAGCAAACAAACCAAAATTGGCCCGATTGACGTTTCATCAATGTGTTTATATCTTCCGGTAGAAAAGCGCCAATTTTGACTCACTATGGAGCAACACGTTCGCACATTGCTACTTGCTCTGATCTTTGTGTATTACATTCTCTGTATTGGCCATTTTTGGCAAAATATCCAATTTGAGAATGAGTCGCGGCTGCGTCTGGAGAACAGTCTGCTGATGCACTGGAGTCGGCGAAGACGTATAGCGCGTCATTTCAGGCAGAGGAGACACGCTATTTTCATGAATGTGGTCGTGCTAACTATGAGACGAAGATTGCTCCAAAAACCTACAAGGTAGGCTATGTCCATGGCATTTACTGCAGAATATGGTTTGGACCCGAGTTTGCGTTCTCACCAGAGGGAATCGCACCAGAGTCTGACATTTGGTGCGGAGTCAAGCGGACCGAGACCACCTCTTTTTGGACGGTCTCAGGGCGCTTTCACACCAACAGCAGTTTGTGCGCACCAAACGATCCATTTGAACCAAAAACTCTAGTTTGTTTCGTTTTCGTTGGTGTCAAAGCCTCAATCGCACTCGGGTCCGCACCAAATCAAGCGGGCCGAGACCGCTAAAAAGAGGTGGTCTCCAGACGCTTTCACACCAACTACTGTTGGTGTGAAAGCACCCTAAGACACATCCACAATATCTATGTACAATTATTCCCTATCTATAAAAACAGCACAAATTATTATTTCATATAAATGAGAGTTTATTAGGTGTGACTGAACATGCCCTCATTTCCTGGTTCACCTCCACCTATAGTAAGTCATCTTTCTCAAACTGTCATATTTCAATGATTAAAGAGGATTAAATCAGTGACCCACTGCATGCGGCGTGACTGTTACCCGATCTACAATGGATGACGGTGGCAAGGGGTCAGCGGGTCACAGGTAGTAATCATCTCTGAGTGCAATTTATATCCGCAATGACTCGACAGATATGTGCCGAGGTCTGCGTTGGAAGCCTTTTTACCCGTCATTCTCCGCTCTAATCACGCCTCTCCGGTTTGTCACATCTCCCTCGTCTTCCTCCCTCCCTCCCGCTTTTGAACCAGTGCTTTGATCACTCCGGTATCAGCTTGTCTTCCTGTCTTCTGACCTCCTTCACCGCCATTATCCCTGGCAGTGCCTTGTTCTCTGTTGCTATCTGTTGTCTTGCCAAGATTCATATTACAGCCCACATCCAATGAGAGCTATTAATAGCATTTCTTTCTGGCCTTTGGCATGGAATTATGTTAATATTTGAGATGGGAGTTTAAAGGCTAATTTATTGACAGTGTTTTCCTGTACACACATGTGTCATTCATCAGAAGAGTTCAGTTCATCACCTCTATCTTTTAGCACACAATATGTTAAATTTCCAGCTTTCTTTCCCATATATGTGTTGCAATCCCTATACATATCTCAGATTATTTGTAAAACCAAGTGGACAAAATGCATAAATACATAAATTCTCAGTGATGTTTTTTTAAATGTACTACTACTTGTGTGGCACACAATCTACAAATAAAAAAAAGCAGACACCCAAAACATTTGAAAAAATCGCCCACTCACAACACAACACAGTGACTTTGTTGGATGTTTCCAGAGGATTGTCACAGCTCAGCCTTAGCCACACAGCGTGGCACTGTGTGTCGTTTATGCCACAAAGAATGCTTTGCATGCTAGGAGTGGCAGCAGCTGCTAACGCGCTCTGTGTTTGTATCGCACGCTAGGTCATCGACATTTTTGGAAGTATTCCGTCACTGCTGGCCCGAAAACTGTCTGTTCATCTGTAATTCCCACTCACTCGCCGACTTTCACCTCAATTTCATAAGTTTTCTACTAACAGTTGGGCGTATAATCTACACCACATGGCTACATTATTAGGTTCACCTTACTAGCATGCAGTTGGATGCACTTTTGCTTTCAGAAGTCTTGGAATTGTATCCAACAAGGTGCTGGAAACCAAGATTATGGTCCACATTGACGACAGCATCATGTAGTTGCTGCAGATTTATTGGTTTTAGATTGGTAATAATCTATTACCAATCTATTGTCCACATTTGGTGAGCCGTTGAACTGTGTAGCTTCAGTTTCCCATGTTTAGCCAGACTGGGGTGGCACCTGGTGTGATCTTCTGCTGCTGTAGCCCATCAGCTACAAGGTTTGACCTGGTATACTACTTCCAGGTTTCCAGATTTTGGAATTGTTGGAAGAGTGCGTATAAGCCCCGCTAACCAAGCAGCAAAAACATTTAGACAACAGAAGAAGTTGTTTGTCAGGACCGTCATCCAAGCCTCGAACTTGTGGACATCCCGACTCCCCTTCCCAGCTGTGAGCCACTCGACCAGATGTGACTTCTTATTCCGTCCTATTCCCTGCGTCCAGACTTGTACCGCCACCCGATGGTGAGGTGGGATACTACAAGACCCTGACAGCATGTGCACGGGAGTATACCAGGGCCTTTTATTCAAACAAGCCTGGTCATTCTCTTCTGACCACTGCAATCACTTGGCGACCTTGAGTGTCATGAAAGGCGCCTTCAAATGTAATGCATTATTATTATTATTATTATTATTATCGACAATGCCTTTTCACCCAGAAAACCGCTTACTGGATAAAGATCCCAGTCTATCAGGAGTTTAAAAAATACTCCAGACCAGACGATCTGGCACCAACAACCATGCAACGGTCAAAGTTACTTAAATCATGCCTCAATGTTTTGAGTTGCTGCCAAGTGATTGGCAAAAACATCAAATATGCAATCCTTCCATATCCCTGGTCCACTGCAATAAAATGATGCAACGTTCTAGTGTTCCGAGAAGAACTTTCGGTAACGCTTTCTTTTACAGTCCCCTAATTACCTGGTATTTAGCTGGTAAATTCATGGTAACACTAAAGTGTTGCTAGGTAATTACCAAGGGTAATAAGATAAGTAAATACAGTGAAACCGTTGCCAAAATACTGGGTAATGCACGGTAATGTACTCGGTAAGTAAAGTAAAACTGTACTGTAAAAGAAAGCCAAGCTTGTTTCCATGTAATTACACACATTTTTAGGGTTAGGTTTGTTAGATTACCCCTTGGGTAAATAGCTAGTAATTAGGGGACTGTAGGTACCTGCTTATTACCAGTTTATAACCCAATAATACACTTACATTTACCATAGTTTTGCCATAGTTTAGCTGTACATACCTTCTTATTAACAGCAGTAACAACACGCTATAATTAACTATATAGTTACCAGGTAAATGCCCAGTATTTTGGCAACAGTTTCACTGTATTTACTTTCTTATTACCATTGGTAATTACCTAGTAACACTTTGGTGTTACCATGAATTTACCAGGTAAATACCTGGTAATTAGGGGACTGTAAAAGAAAGCGTTACCGAACTTTCCATATAGTATTTCAACTTTCAAGTTCTGCTGCTAAACGGACTGAGTAACCTTCACCTGCAGGAGCTTCTACTGCAGTTTAGAGAAATGCCTAATTTGTTTTTTTTGCTCAATGTTAACTCGCTGCTGTCCCTTTGTTTCTTCGGAACCTACTTAACATCCTCATTTCCAGTTCCTGCAGCTGAAGGGGCAGGACTGTGGTCCCCTCCCTGTCCCAGATTCAGCAGAGTTTGATGCACCACATTTTAAATACCAACCTTCAGTCCTAAGCTGCTACTGCTCACTTCCCACAGGATGTAGTGGTTCCATTTCAGCTTTTATGAGGTCAGGTATCATTCACCCAACCCTAGTTAGTTTTCATCCGAAAATATAAAATAAATAAATATATGCCGTCATCTCTTTTTATTTTATACTTTGATATTCACTCCGAGTCTGCCTTCCACCACCTTACTCTCTTCTCTACAGCTGTATATCTGTCCTACTGGGGAATAGAACAGACAATGTGGCCATCTGTGAGTCAATAATTTATAGCGCTCACATCAAGGATGTACTCTGCATTCAGTGTGTAAAATACTGCATTAGGGACATCTACCCTCTACATCTTAATGATCTCACATCTTCAAAGTCCTTTCTCAAGGCTCTTATGCCTCAACAGCAATTCTAATAAATGGCACAAATTAGCAAATAACACTAATTTAAAGGTGGATGGTTCCAAATCTACACAGACGCCCTTTCCCGTTCACATCAAGTACAACCCAATTAAGAGAATACATCGGAAAGGACCAGGAAAAAAGTTGCTTTCCACTGGACCCAGTGTCTTCCAGTGGTGACCCGGTGCTTGTTGTCCTCAATAAAAAAAAAGAAACAGAGAAATACCTGGAGTAGAGAGAGGAGAGCTTGTTTGGTTCAGGGGCTTAAACTTTACCACTTCACTGCTTCATGACATACTTTAAGATTTCTGTCAGGCAGTTTGAGCTTTTTCGAGGAAGTCGAAGTGTGCATTTGCTCATTTGAAGTTTAGTTGCATAATAATCAGCGTTGCACATTTGGACGTGTTTGATGTCGAAGTGAGACTTTGAAACCTCATTCATTGACGAGATAAAGATATAGAAACACATTTGGTGTGCAAAGGCCTTTTCCTTGGTCTCGCCACACATTGTACGTGACAAAAAAAACGTCACTACTATATAATATGTCTTTTCCCTTCAAAATTGGTTTCATTCATGGTAAACAGGGATGCTTGCTTATGGCAGATTCCATCCAAAACTGCCAGGCACTGGTGCACAGACAAATCCATCGCCTCTCACTAGATCCAACTCATCCCCCACATCAATCCCAAAGATCTCGACAACAGGGAGACACCTTTTATGTCTACCATGTCATGTTTTTTGTCCACTGTTCACCTCTACTGATTATCTGGCAAGAATGTCTGGTACATTTTGGCAGCGACATCAGGGCTGCTTTTGATTCAAGCCCACACTTAAGCCCCGCGACGACTGAGCTGTTGTTCAGTTTTAAAATCCACCGGGCGATGCGATGAGACAGAGCAACTTAGATTGCGGCGCGCCAGCTGTGGAGGCTGCTGCAATCTGGTACTCAGTTATTACCAATAGACAGCTGCAGTATGGTGAAGTAAGTCGTGTCCACGTGTCTCTATAAATGCGAGGAACATCTGTCCATCCGCTTGACTGTTGTCACATAATTCATGATGTCAGTCGCTTGACAAGCTTTTGGTGTCGGACAAGAAACGCAGGAGATATCAGTGGAAATGTAACAGCTGCCAATTGTAAATAACCAATAACCAATTCAAACTCTTCTTATTTCACATGGTCCTTTAAATCAGCCATTCTCAACCTTGGGTTCCCGACCCCAATTGGGGTCGCAAGATGATTTCTGGGGGTCGCCAAATACTTTTTGGAAAAATAACATATATATATATTTTTTTTTTAATTATTATTGATTTTTTTTTCGTCCGATCAGACGTTAGAATGACGACGAGCGGTTGGGCCGAAAAAGTACACTGGATACAGCAGCTTTTCACCACCTGACCGCCGCGAGAGACACAGCCGTGCCAGCGGAGAGTTTTACCTTTTTTTTCCTTTTCAAAATTTGACACGTGGACCTCAACAGTCAACTCTCAAAATGCTGTGTAATTCCCATCCCTAGTTATCGTTTCATTTCATTAAAAAGAAAAATAAAGTTTGCGTTATTTGTTTACATTTTAACCGGCTCAACTACCAGCAATACGATGGGATGTAGCGACAATTGTCCGTCTATTACTCGCGTGAAAAGTTACCCTCTTGATGCTGCTGTATGCTTTTAAAAAAAATCCAAAAGTGTTTCTAAATAAATACTAATAGCTGAGGTTTGTAAGTGCTTGTCTGATTTGTAAATGCGACGTAGCCAACGGTGTATTGATCGGTCGTTGTTTCAGCACCGCGGACAGTGCTTTATCCATCATATCCATCATGCGTTCACACCGGTGTGTGTATGTGTGTGTGTGTGTGTGTGTGTGTGTGGGGGGGGGGGGGTCGCGGACAGCCGTGCATGTTAAATTGGGGGTCGCGACTCAAAAA
This sequence comes from Microchirus variegatus, assembly GCF_963457635.1. Taxonomy (NCBI): domain Eukaryota; kingdom Metazoa; phylum Chordata; class Actinopteri; order Pleuronectiformes; family Soleidae; genus Microchirus; species Microchirus variegatus. Next base: position 2,300,089 of record NC_139806.1, read on the forward strand.
GGTTGAGAACCACTGCTTTAAATAATCAAGGTTACTATATGATCATAATGGGCTAAGAGAAAGACTGTAGCTTACAATGGCTTCAAAAGAACAAGAAAATACTCATCTAAAGCAGGGTTTCCCAGTTGTATATATGGAGAACACATCCACTTGGCAGCCCCGTTGGCTAAGTGGAAGGATAATTGGGCGTGTGACCGGAAAGGTCACCAGTTCAATCAATGGGACAGGTCAAGGGTTCGGGTGCTCCTGAGCAAAGGTACTCAACCCCTGCTGCCCCCTACGCCTGGTTTTTGTGTTCACCAGTGGTGTGAAAAGCAAGGAGAGCAAATTCAATATCACTAATCGGTGTGTGTGTGTGTGTGTGCAAATAAATAATAAAATTAGCTTTTCAAATAAGACAATCACAAAATATAAGACATACTATAGTTTTTTTGGACACATTTTAATTTTTAAAGCTGCATTGTGTAATAAATCTAAAGCAACTGGCCATAAAATCCTCCTAATATGTCACAGAGACTCAGGAATAATGTTCATATAACAAACTGAACTCACCAACAACAACAGTACAGACAAAATATTTGCATTAAAAAAAAATATTTTGCAGACTGCAAATCATGTTTTGGCGTCATGTGGCGCCACCTACCGCCGTCTACCAATCATTGCAGTCAGTAGAGTCTCTGCTGCAGAGCAACCACGGGTTGCCAGTTATGTCAGAAAATGAAACCTAAAAGACCTCGGTGTTTTGAATTTGAATGTAGTAACCGTTTTTGGCCACATTCTTACATATGGCAACTTTTTTGTCAAATTTGGACCAAAAAATTGATTTACATTTACATTATTTACATTTATCATGTATCAAAAGGCTTGAACATAACAGTAACGTGTGCACTTGATGACCTAAACTAAATCAGTGTCCATTAAGTCTGCTGGGTGAGCGATGATCTCTGGCAGAAGCAAACACTCATTGATTTTTACTGTCTTTGGCTAAATATAAACAAACTAATATCTTGGCATTTATCATCTGAAGCCGTTACAATCCGAGGTCGTCTGTTTCGAGGAGCCCGTCGGAATTTATTTCCCAGATCAGCGCACACACTGTGAAATTTGAATCACTGTCACGGTTGTACAATCGAGGTTCAATGACTGGGAAGGCAGGGCAAATTCCTGCGTCCGTTCTCGTCACTAACAATCTGTTCCTCATCGCTTCTGCCACCTCTGCCACTGTGAGGAGACGCGGCGCGGAGCTGTCCAGAAACCACCTCTATCTACGTCTTTTCACTGATGACTCACTGTGACCACAGCCGAGGTGATAATGTTTATTCAATTTTGTGTATGCACACACAGTCGTCTTGGCTCGTAGAGCCTAACACCATTAATGCAGAGTGCAGAGATTGCTTTTTTGAATCATTTAAATTTTGGATTGGACACTGTTTTAGAGCTTTACGCACTCTTTAGCGATATCGAATCTACAGGGTTTCAGCTGACACAGGGCGACAGGCAGGGTCATAACCCGGACAGTTTGCCAGTCCATTGCAAGGACACATATAGAGACAGACAACCATTCACTCTAACCCTAACCCCTAGGAAAAAGGAAAAGAGAGACAGAAAGAGGAGGAGAAAGATTAAAATAATCTAAAAGGGGAAGTATATAAGGAGCTGCAGTGGCAGACATTTCTGTGGGTCCTCGCCTGATGAAGGATCAAACGGATCTGAAACGTTCGCGATTGAGGCCCACATATGAGCTCGTTTCTTGTTTTAGTTTGTTATTTTGGGGGAATAAATACACAGTTCGACACTGGGGAACTCAAAATTATTTAATTGGCATAATCAAACACATAATAAACACAAAATGCTGTTATTATACATTGATATGCCACAAAACACATAAATACTTACCCGACCTACCTGAAAACACTTACCTGGGACATCCTGGAACCTGTAAAAAAAACAAACAGGACAAAATTAATACAAATTATATATACAATTGAGACTACGTAACAATAAATTAATGCTAAAAATCTAACCCTAACCCTATGGTCAATTTACAGAGTCCAATTTACCTAATCCCCAAATTGCATGTTTTTGGACTGTGGGAGTCGAAAAAGCCATGCAGAAAGGCCCTTGTTCCAACTCGAACCCAGGTCTCAGACCATAACGGGCAGTGCATTATCAACAATAATGGTTCCGCATAAGTCTGCAGCCACAAAAAAAAATCTGAAGTGATTCATTGTGCTGTCCTTGCTCTTTTCTTGTCTTTTATACTCACATAAAATGACTTACAGCTAATGATTCTCTTCACGGTGGACGTGGCTGGTGCTTCACGCATCACTTGACAGCTGCAGTCTCAAAAGGCAGATACTCAAATATAGCTGCTGCATCTTCACAATTTTACACTTGCCACTCTGAACTGTGGCTCGGGGATGCCAACGCCGACACTCGCAGAAAACAAGGGAGCGCGTAAAAAATCTCTGCAGCTTTTGATGGTTGACGACCGTTCAGCTGAGACTGACTTTTCCCTGCCAACACAGTTGTGTTCAGAAAAACTCCAGCGGTGACGTGAGTCCTGGTCGAGTGACAAATGTCGAGGACTTCACACCTTAGCATGCCGATCTTTACAAACCACACCGCTGATTCATTCACATAAATGCTTTTTTATTCACTGCATTCACTGGCCAAATACTCTGTGTATTACTGCTGTGTAACATCATTCCTGATCCTAAGGGATAAGTTGCCTATGTTTAACTGGAATATTAGAATATCAGTGCCCCAGGGAGTCATGAATTAAAAGGTACAATACTGCATAAAGTGGCAAATCACTGCACCAAATCTGTGTACCATAATATGGTAATAATATGGTACCTACCATTTAAAAGTAGGATTAGGGTTGGGTTAGGGTTAGGAACCCCAACGTTAGTTCCGTCCTATATGGCAAGGAAGCATATTGTCTGTCTGGGGTATACAAAAAATACCCAAAAGAGTAGAATATAGAAGAAACGCACATATAAAGTGAACGTCAAGGATTTTACACCTTAGCATTCTGATTCAGTGACACCACTGATTCATTTACATAAAATGTTTTTTTTTCCCACTGCTTTTACTGGCAAATACGCTGTGTATTACTGCTGTGTAACGTCCTTCCTGATCCTAAGTGAGAAGCTGCCAATGTTCAACTTGAATAATATCGCACTTTTATTAGAATATCAGTGCCTCGGGGAGTCATGAATTAAGAGGTATAATACTGCATAATGTGGCAAATCACTGCTGTTCCACTAATGAGTTCTATTGGAGGATATAACAATACTTTCTTTTTTTTGCCATAATAATAATGTGGTACCTACCATTTAAAGGTAGGGTTAGGGTTAGGAACCCCAACCCTAACCCAACGCTGGTTCTTTCCTATATGGCAAGGAAACATATTGCATGTCTATAACCCAAAAGAGTAGAATATAGAAGAAAAACACAAATAAAGTGAAAGGAACATTATGTTTAGAACATTATAGAACATTTTTAGAACAGTGTTTCCCACTCTGCTGTGGCAACCCGTGGTTGCTCGGCAGCTGAGACTCTACTGACTGCAATGATTGGTAGACGGCGGTAACCCCTATCCCTAACCCTAAGATGTTGTTGTTTCTTTCTTTGCTAAACAAACACATCACATACGAGTGATTAAACAGTCAGATTTGAAGGACCAGAGAGAGCGAGAGAGAGTCTCAAACATTTAGCCGATGCTCCTTTCACACAGCCTGCAAACAAATCACCACGTTCACTCCCTCCACTGTCAACTTTTTCAATACGCTAATAACAACTGTAACACCAGTTGTGCTATAAAAGCAGTACTTCTCTCATATTTGTTGGAAAAGACAGCGGGATGAAAAAAGAAAGCCTGCTATTAACTGCTATCATCCTTTTGTTGTGCGTATAAAGCATGTGCTGCCTCCCTAATTGTCATGAGCAAACACATAATGGCACAGAGGATATGAAGTGACACACACAGGCAGTGATGAGGGAGGAGAGGTTTCCGAGGACGGTTTTTAAACAGGCCAAACATTAACATAACACTGCTGCTCAAAATAAAGCAGGAAACAAAGACGTGACACTGTCTCTGACTACTTTATTTATTCATTTGTTTTAGTCCTAAAATCATTCATGCTTTCTTGGGGCACCCAGCTGTTTATCCTTTCAACGCTCAAATATACAAACATAATGAACAGCAAAGGGAGGAAAAAATATCACCTTTGTTTCTATGAGGCAGAAATACAAATGTGAAATGTTTCCAATTTTTTATTCTTTATACACTACCATTCAAAAGTTTGGGGTCACTTTTATTTTTGAAGATAAAGCACTTTTATTTCAATGAATATAACATTAAACCAATCATAAATACATTGTTAATGTGGTAAACGACTATTCTAGCTGCAATTTTTAATGGAATATGTACATAGGTGTATAGAGGCCCATTTCCAGTGTTCTAATGGTACATTGTGTTTGCTAATGGCGTTAGAAGGCTATTGAATGATTAGAAAACCCTTGTGCAATGATGTTAGCACAGCTGAAAACAGTTTTGCTGGTTCTTTGACGAAAGGGCAAAATTATTATTTCGAATACTATATTTTCTATTAATTTTGCAACTATTTTGATGAATAAAAGTGTGACTTTTAATGGAAAACAACAAAAATTGTATAGGTGACGCCACACTTTTGAATGACAGTGTATAGACTTGACCACACGTGTGAAGCAACACAGAGACAGAGACAGAGTGTTATCACTACCTGTTTGAGCAAATACTTGAATATTTTTTATATAAATCTGTCAACAAGGCCAAAGGGGGAAAAAAATAAACAGCCTGACTATTGCTAAGCTAAATTTGCTGATCTGAGAGCGCTTTCACACCAACAGCAGTTGGTGCGCACCAAACGATCCATTCGAACCAAAAACTCTAGTTCGTTTCGTTTCCGTTGGTGTGACAGCACCAATCGCACTCTGGTCCGCTTGATTTGGTCCGAGACCGAGACCGCCAAAAAGACCGCTTGACTCCACCAAATGTCAGACTCTGGTGCGGTCCCTCTGATGAGAACGCGAACTCTGGTCCAAACCATATTCTGCAGTAAATGCCATGGACATAGCCTACCTTGTAGGTCTTTGGAGCAATCTTCGTCTCATAGTTAGCACGACCACATTCATGAAAATAGCGTGTCTCCTCTGCCTGAAATGACGTGCTATACGTCTTCGCCGATTCCAGTGCATCAGCAGATTGTTCTCCAGACGCAGCCGCGACTCATTCTCAAATTGGATATTTTGCCAAAAATGGCCAATACAGAGTGTAATAAATGAAGATCAGAGCAAGTAGCAATGTGCGAACGTGTTGCTGTAGTGAGTCAAAGTGGCACTTTTCTACCGGAAGATATAAACACATTGATGAAACGTCAATCGGGCCAATTTTGGTTCGTTTGCTGGTGTGAAAGCGGACCACACTGGAGTCATATGTTACATAATAACAATTGTATTGCCTGGTGCGGATCAAATAATCCAACTAGTGGTGTGAAAGCGCCCTGAATGAATGGCAGCGGTCACTGCTTGCAGATTCAAAAAAACAAAAGAAAAATAAGAAAACAAACATTCAGAATCATATTTACAGCGGCAGTCGAACAAATCTCCCTCATATTCACACAGCTAATCCTGCCTTATTTTTTGTTTCTTTCTCTCATCTGAGTGCTGCACTGCAGCTGTGCCGGGAATCACACCAGACAAAGGCTCTCTATGAGACCCGCTGCACTCAAAATCCATTTTCTGTTACACAATGACATTACTTGACCACCTTTTTTTTGTTCCCGTCAGTACTACGCGCTCACAATGCAGTCGCTCCTCTGCGACAAAGCCCCGGCTCTTACCTGCACTTAAGTACAACACTGTGCATTAAAAGGCACTGCTTGTAATGAGTCCAAATCGGGGGCCATTATGAAGCAGCGCTCTTGAGTCGACTCTCAATGGCTGCGCTGTGCAGAGACTCTTTATTAAAACCTCTAACACCATTAGTTGAAGAGCTCTGAGATAGAGTATCGAGAGGCTCGGTGAGGGAAACTTGGCCCTTTGGCTAATGAGCTCACTTACGTAACTTGTACGATACGTAATTGGCCAAAGCACAACTCTCTTAATTTCTCATCTTGCTATGAGCACAATGACGCCGTCTTTGTTCGCCGGTTTTCAATCGCGCAGACCCTCGTCCCTCGTTTCACCTCCACTCTCTCCCCACTTCCACTTCTGAATCTATGTTTCTCACTCATGTTCTTTGCAAAGGAAAGCTTTGTCTCATACGCCCCCCCCCCAACGAGCCCACCACTCCAGTCTAAAGTGTCAGTAACAGCGAGCCATCACACCATTTGAGCCGTTAAGGTAAAGAGTTTACGATGCTGTGCTCTCCTGGTTCAGTGATGTGCGTCACTCCTCCGCTCTGCTCATTCCTTCTGTGTGTGTGTGTGTGTGTGTGTGTGTGTGTGTGTGTGTGTGTGTGTTTGTGCAAAACTTTGAGTACTCCATCAAAAAACTCGTAGACACTAATGAGTTTTACTTTGGTGGGATGTGGTGCTTTAGTCTGAGCTCGTTTCGGAGCGCTGTGTGGTGACATATCATCGAGGAAATGAAATGAGAGTGCTGTTTTAAAACACGTGCGAATTGAGAGTCGGAATTTTCTTCGTGTTTCACTGCTGCTTTTATCGATTTGATGGCGATGTTCACTCACCTGCTTCAGAGAACACATTCACATTTAAAGCGGACCTAGACCAAGTTCCAATTAACGCTGTTTTTTTGTGTGTATCTGTGTCATTACCTTGTTTATGAAGCCCTGAAGGTTCTAAACAAACAGTTCAGTCACTGCTGAGAACGCTGTGTTTTATTGTAATCTCGGGCTCAGCGAGATCTCTGAAAAAACCCGGTCCGGTTACGTAAACACCGGTTCTCCTGAGCAGCAGATCCTCCTGCTCCGGGCACTAGTCTGGGCACATCCGGTTGCGTACATTGAACCGCAGAAGAAGAATAATGTCCGTTGTGGAGGTGTTTCACAAGCGACAGTGTCTTCTGACTCTGGGTCTGACTCCGGGTCAAAGGTCGTCAAAGGGACTGCGGCGGGGAGTCGTGAAGAAGCTATTTTTAAACACTGTTAAAACAATGTTTTGATAATGAGTAGCTGTGCATCCACCGTTCCAGAGGGGCGAGCTGCGCTTCTGAGAGCGGATGTGCTGAATATGTCACTTCCGGGTACTGGCCAATCACAAGACTCTGTCTTCTGGGTGAGAGAGTTGAGTCTGAAATATCGCGACTGGGGAACAGCGTCAGAAAAGAGGATTTCTATCGGCTCGCTTACAGCAACTAGGAGGTTTTTGACCATAAAAACAAGTTAATATATGTAAGTAGACCTCCATAACTAACATATATGTGCAACAGGACCACTCTATGTGAGCTTTAAAGCCCAGGTCTAAATCTAGAGAAGGTAGTCATAGCAGGTTGTACGATACCAGTACTGGTTCCATCGAGAAATTCCTCGTTAGCTCGTGACTTGCAAAATCCAAACTCTGGTTTGGCCAAATCAAATCCTGTATTGAGTCGGTGGATGGGATAAACATAATGACGACAGAATTGCAACTGTCTGGTGTACAACTAGCATACCTGAAGTGATGCTGCGTCGAGTATTAGCTCTTCCAGAACTTGCAGGGTTATAGCAGGACTTTTTCAAGTCCCTGGGTGTCCGACAGAGTAGGCGGCTCACTGTTTATTGTTTATCTGAAACAAACCTGGTGTGTTTCTACTGCGGATAGGATTCCTCGCTCTTTTCATCCTCCACCCGTCTCCAGTGCACTGGCAAAACAATTTGCTTCTGAAAAACCTTTTCCTGAAGAAAAGGTTTTTCAAGGGTTCTTGGTAACACTAATGGTTCCAGTAAGAACCATTTTGATCCAGAGAACCCTTTAAAACCCCTTTCCTGGATAAAGGGTTTTAAATGAGTTCTTGGTGGAACCCTCAAAAGAATTCCAGGTGGAAGCTTTATAAAAAGGTTCTACCTGGAGCCAAAAAGGGTTCTCCTATGAGGACAATCCAAAGAACCGTATATGGTTCTACTTAGCACTTTTATTTCTAAGAGTGTGCTTTGGGGTTTCTGCTGTTTTTCTAAGATGATTTTGTGCAAAATAGGCAACAGTCGTTGGGCTCTGTTACCATAACATTTCTTGGCTTACAGGAATCTCTCCATTGCCCATCAGATTGAGGTATATGTGTCAGACCCAGACGACTGTGAGAGAATTTAAAACATAGTTCTCACTTGATTATGGTGAGTTTGTGGTCTCCACCGCTAGTTTCAGGTCTTCAACACGGAACCACCCTTGTCCTAACCCTAACATTCTTTTTGTTGTTGTAAATGACAGTCTCACTTAGAAAGACTTAGAGCAAAGCAGGTTAGTGAATTAAGCCATGGACAAAGTGTCATTTAGAGTTAGTACCTCCCAATGGTTGAAGGTAGGTGGACATGAAGGAGAAAAGCCCACATTCTCCTGGCAGTTTCAACAAATCTGATAAGTGTTTAGTAAAAAACAAATTACAGACCCGGGCTTTAAACAAACTTACAAAAGTGTTGTGTGACATTTTCTTTTCTAATTCATTTTTTTGTTTGATGGTTACTTACATGGAGAGAAAACTCTCTCTCTCTCGCTCTCTTTGTGGATCTGCCTTTGTGCACAGTGCTTTTGTACGACTGCCAAACAATTCATCAGTGGAGTGAAGGTGAAGCAGAGCAGCAGTGCAGTTAATATGCATGTCCTTTTTTTTCTGTGTGTACTTTGAACTTTTGCCTCTCCGAGCCATCGGAGAGTCGCAGAGATAAGGCGGCCCCGGCGAATGAAGGTCGTTTTTTATTATTTTTTTTATTTTCCACTTCACAATCGCACACATATGAAGAGATGGATAGTGATCGGTTGGCACAGTGTGTGTCGGAGCCTGTCGACCGGAGGACGTCAGCACTGCGGGGAGTCTGTAGTTCAGCTGCCTGCAGGGCTGTCAGCTGTCACTCTGTCCGCTCTCTCTCTCTTACCCACGCACCACAAGGTCGAATGTCAAAGCACATCAGGAGGCCGTTGCAGACATGTGGACAAACTAACATTTGCCGCTCTGCACAGGGACGGGCGAATGCACCAGGAGCTCTTCGGACATCTGCCTGCTTTCTATTTATATAACTAATTTGATTAACATCACGCAGCCAAAAAAAACTGTAGCAGCAGATGAATTAACATTTAATATTCCATTACATTCAAATTCAAAGTCTGGTTGGTTTTCTGTTCACGGTTGATCGTGGTTTTAATTTAAGAGTTCTTGTGAAGTTAACTTATATCGAGTGTTTTTTTTTTTTTGTGCCTCGCTCAGTGAAAATGCATAACAAAGTCTGATCCTTACATCCACTCTTTCACATTTCTGGCTGCCACTGGGGAGCTGAATTGGAAAGAGCCATCTGTCCAGGCCTGGAGGAATGGAGCGTAGCTGTTTCTTTGGCAGATCCACGACATGATATTGACCCCACTGATGTTTCCAATTAGACGCTAGTTTGCTTTAAAAAAAGAACGTCTCTCTTGGGAGTCCCGAGTGGTTTCTTTCAGCCTTGAGGCAGCAAACTTCTCTCCACACAGCGACTATTGTCAACCACATCCCCCCCCCTTGTCTTCTTCCTTTTTACTCCCTTTCAGCTGCCAAACTGCAAAATAAAAGAGTGGACTGAGTGGGCCATTCACACAAGAGGCCACACACTGTGCGTGCACGTCTTGAGCAGCTTATCTTCATGACATCAGAAAGACATGGCCGCTCTAAAAGGGTCGCATTCTTCACCACAGAGGCGCGTTGTTTAAGCCGAGGTCTTAAAGCATCAAACGTAAGCATATGACATTTCCTATGAGTCTGAATCAGCTTACTGGGCATGAGAGAGAATTAAAGAGTTTTAGCTCGAACAATAGCACGAACAATGATTTACGCGCTAAGTTACGGTAGTTAGTGGTGGAGGCAACTGTGCTCAAGTCTGGTTGAAGGTGACTATGACCTGGATGGATCTAGAACCTTCACAGACCTTGTTTAAAGGTTGCAAATGAGTTGAGTTGAGTGTGTGTGTGTGTGTGTGTGTGTGTGTGTGTGTGTGTGTGTACTTGTACTTGTGGCATACTGAGGACCAGTGAGGGTTTTTAACCAATAAAGTGAGGTTATTTTTATGGAGTGAGGACATTTTGGCCGGTCCTCACTTCCTTAGGTCGCTATATACCAAAAATTTTGGGTCAAATATTTTTTTCAAATTTTGGACGACATAGTATAGTCTGACGTTTTTGTCAAATTTTGGACCAAAAACTTTTGGCCACATTTATTTTTCAATTTTGGTCGACATAGTGTAGTATGAGGTTTTTGTAAAAAAAAATGTGCAGACATTTTACTACTGTTGTAGGTTGTTGGTTATTGTACTGCAACCAGTAGTTCAAATTTTGTTGATTTATAGTGGAAATGCTGGTCCTCACTTTGTCAGCAACCCAGTCCTCAGTATGCAGCAAGTACAATCATGTGTGTGTGTGTGTGTGTGTGTGTGTGTGTGTGTGTGTGTGTAATAAGATCAGATTGTATTGATTGAAAACAACAGGTCTACTGGTGCCAGACTAAAATATCTTGTAAGGTTAAACTTGCAATGATTTAATAATGTTTCTAATATAGAATCAGGTTATTACAGTATATGCACTTTACGATACTGATGCTATAGATTCGGATGCACACTCACAGACCGCAGGTGCACAACGCAATGCAATGCATTTAGAGATTACCGATGGAGATGAACGGTAACACACTAACACAACAACAATCTCAAGGCAGTACAGAGAACGGTCTGGGAAAAAGCGAGTGTACTTTGCCTACAGCGATGATGGCTATGATGATCTGGATGACTGAGGACTGTCACAGAGAGCTTCTGCCAAAGAAACATTACACAGTCGAGCTGCAGTTTCGTTTCTCTGGGCGAAAATGACTTTCCCCAATGCACAAACCACATGTGGATCCTTGAAGCAGATGGGCTACAGCAGCAGCAGAGGACCACACTGGGTGTTAATCCCATCAGCTACGAGCAGGAAACTGTGGCCCTAGTTCACATTGGCTCATTAAAATAGGACATGAGTGGATTGTGGAAATGTTTTCAACCTCCTGTCCTTACGCTACACTACATTAACTGAAAGTGCACAAGTGGGTATGAAAACTGTGGAACCGTCGAGTTTAAAATGAAAAAGTCATCGACGATCTGCCTCCGTCGCAGTGGCGTCGGCTCAATCTCAGAAATCGCCATTGTCCGATCATCAGTTTGTCTGATTTGTGCAACTGTGAATGGAAAAGAGAGCAAAAAAATTCCGAGCTGAGGATTTCCCATTATGTCTGTGTCAGTGTTCACGCATGAATAATGCACACATGCTTGTTGACATCTCATTAATTGATAGAATCCGCCCGCCTTGCTACCTTCAACCTTCTTGGCATGGATAAATGGGAGAACGAAGCACTGTGTGGTGGTGAGGGGGGAACTGCACGTACAATGATAGATGATAGAGTCTGAAACAGTGTGAGTGAATTATAAAAAGACAAATTGCATTTATTGTGGAGAGAATATAGTCTTTTCTGTTTACGACATAAGTGAAACACCATGAAAATGGTCCCATTATGCATTAAATGTGTCCTTATAAGAAGGAGCCGTCCCCCCAGGGTCTAAACACAGGGTCTGATGGTGGTGGCTTTTTCTCATAATGGGATTGGTGAATGAGCTGCGTCCACGTTTCCGTGCTGAGATTTTATTATTTGCTGTGCTGTGCGGACACAGAGATCCATGTCGTCAGATTTATATCCGATAATATGTGATCTCACGACATGAGTGAGAACCGTCGCATCAGAATCCGCGCGGCTTCCGTTGATGTCCCTAACCCTAACCCTATCAAACAACAAAAGTCAAGAGTGCCGTTCACTGGAGTTAAATCTCACCTAAAAAAGTTGATATTCCACTCAGTTCACTCACTCTGAACCTGTCGAGTAGTCCTTCAGTCCATAAAATGTCGAAAAGTACAGATTAGTGTTTCCCCAAAACTCAAAACGATGATTGTTTTTTTTTTAACCAAAATGAATTAGTTTAAATGATTTTTCTATCTCCTTTGAAACTATAATTATGGACATACCCAGAGAGAGCTTTGTTTTAATTATTAATTTAAAAAAAGACCACATTTGCACACCTACATTTAAGAGGTTTGCAAATATTTTATTATTATTATTATTATTATTATTACGATGGTGAATTTCAAGTCGATCCGAGATACTTTTTGTTTTTGAGACTAAACTCAGCTCACTGTCAAAGTGCATCAGGGCAAATGGATCATTTCCTGAATTTCAAAAATTAATTTAAATTATTCCTTAAGAGGTTTGCAAATATTTTCGACGAATCCTTGTTCAGGGCGATGCCGACTATTATGATGGTAAATTTCAAGTCATTCGGAGATACTTTCTTTTTGTTAGAAGAAAGTCAGCTCATTGTCAAAGTGCATCAGGGCAAATGGATCATTTCCTGAATTTCAAAAAATAATGAAAATTATTCCTTAAGAGGTTTGCAAATATTTTAAATGGATCCTTGTTCAGGGTGATGCCGACTATTATGATGGTAAATTTCAAGTCATTCCGAGATACTTTTTTTTGTTAGAAGAAAGTCAGCTCACTGTCAAAGTGCATCAGGGCAAATGGATAATTTCCTAAATTAAAAAAAATATATTAAAATTATTCCTTAAGAGGTTTGCAAATATTTTCGACGAATCCTTGTTCAGGGTGATGCCGACTTTTATGATGGTAAATTTCAAGTCGTTCCGAGATAAAACAATTTTTTAGAAGCAAGTCAGCTCTTTGTCAAAGTGCATCAGGGCAAATGGATAATTTCCTAAATTTAAAAAATGTATTAAAATTATTCCTTAATAGATCAGATCAAAATAATTTGTCTGTTGTCGCTTATAACGCATGCACAAAAGGTTCCAGTGTACAAATTGGTGTCTTTTCAGAGGACAGACATGAACATTGAATTGGAATGAATGGAATTGGAATTGGAAAAAGAAATTTACTTACCCTAACCATAAAATGTCAGGTTTTTCAAGCATGAAAAAAAAGAAAAAGTTGCTTTGACAAAGACAATTCCCCCCAAATTGTGCCATTGTAACAAACCCTGCATAATACCTGCACCAAAGCACATGTGATGGATGGTTCCCATTGCGGTGCTACTCCGCCGGATATGACGCAAGATACACACCAGATGTACGAGTCGTGTAACGCCGTGTTGGCAGCTCGATCAGTTTGCCGAGTGATTTACTGCTCCGGCGTTAAATGAAACCGTTTACTCTACACTATCATGTGTGACTTTTTTTACCAGCTGGATTAACTGTGCGCTTGATACGGCGGCGGGGATATTCATTTTCCATTAATAAATGGATGTGTTTGTATCCCGCGTCCGTACAGTACATCATCGCGGCTAAAGAACGCCGATGCCTCTTCTTCAAAGACGCTGTGCAATTTCAGCAATCGCGTGTGATCATTACAAATCACACTGTGTGGCACGGATCTAATAAACTCGGCCTGCGACATCCGTGATGCATATTAGTATGGAAAATAGAATGTAGTCGCTAGGTTGTGGAGCAGCAGACGTACTGCGAGGTAATAAGTCAACGGCCATATTTTAACCTCTGTGGAGTCTTGGAATGAATAAACACTCTTTACCAATGTCATCCCATCATGATTTGGGCAAATCTACTCTTCTATGAACGTGGACAACAATCAGACCCATGTTTTATTGATGTGTGTGGTTCTACTGTGCCATGTCTTCATGCACACTGCGATGGATTTACACCTAAGGCTCATTCACCCTGGGTTTTGCAGCGTCCAACGCAGAGGGCAAATAATTGAGAGGCGCACAGCATTGTTTAAGGAATTCATTTTGGGCAAACAAGAGTCAGTTTTTCTCAGTTGTTCATATACTAGGTTGGAGAGAATTTAGAAAAGACGCACTGCAACTTGTGCCTTAGATTTATTATCCGGAGTGATTTAGTGCTCTAACTAAATCTGTGCCAAAAACGTTCGGTTCACACACATTTGATCCCGGTGATTGGGCCACAAGATGCAGATTAAACCCCCTGCACACATATGACTGAGTTATAATCTTGGGTTAACCCTGCAGGCGTAGGCAGGTTTGGCACACTTCAAATACCGAGGAGGAGCCTGATTCAAAATGCTCTCATCCAGTTGACAGCTGTCACTCATCATCAACATTCTCCTAAAGTCTACTTTGAATATTTAATCCATAATCCATTTTTTTACATCCAGTACTTGACCCACGTGTTGCACATGCCGTGTGAATTAAATGTATGAACATTTGCATTGGTTGGAGATACCTGTGTTTTCCAGTGTTTAATCATAGTACATAGTAGTATGTTCAATAATATTGGCCCCCAAACTGCAAGATTAGACTCATATTTTATTATATATTTTTTTTATCTGTCTTTATTTGCATGTATTGCATGCATTCATCATGCATATATTTGCAAAGCATTTAAGTGCTCATGGGGTAATCAGGTAAAAATCCCCTTTGGGCTGGGATGTCATGTGGTAAGTTACGTCTGCCGACAAGTCTGACAGGATGATTGACAGCCGCACACCTTCCACTGAAGTGATGAGAATAACAGGACGGAGACGCTCATTACAATGTCATGAAAACGGGTGACAGGAATCGAACCCACAACCTTCGAGTTGAAAGGAGACTCGCTCTCCCACTGAGTGCAATTGGTTATCGGTGCAATAACATGGATGCTGGTCAATTATATATGTATTTATAAGTAAGTTCAGTTATTTATTTTTAGTTTTTGAATGGTGGGTTAAAACTGTTTTATGTTATGCCACCTTGTTATGCTACCTTAACGTTTATATAACATTTTTCAAGAACATACTAGCATTTAGCCTGCTAGTATCTAGTATCAGACACTAGTCTGCTTTCCTCTTAAAATGTAACGAACTGCTGCATCATCACAGAATATATGAAAAAGTTAGGAATCTCTACCTCGAGTTTGAAAAAATAGGGGCCCCCAAATAGTATCTCGCATAGGGCCCCCAAACTGCTAGAAACGGCCCTGCTTCTTGGGCAATTGTCCATGGATTGTATGCATGGATTTCCCAATCTCTGTCCCATTCTGAGGGAAAACCTGTCTGAACTTGTCCTCTAACAGTCTCTCCACAGCTGTTCTGTAGGATTTGAATCTGGTTTTTGTCTGGATTTGGTCTGCAGCCAGTGTTGTGTGTGTGTGTGTGTAAAGGTGAACTCTTGCCACAGTCTGAAGATAAAGTTCACTGTGTTCTCTCTCTGTGTTTGGCTGCGTTTATCTTCTCCTCAACTGTGACCCATCCTTCTGTGGAAAAAAGCCACACAGCGCGTTGTCGTCGTCGTCGTCGTCGTCGTCGCCGCCACGCTTCACCGTATTAGCCAGATAAAGAGAAGTGCCTCCAGCGGAAGTAATAAAGAGTTATGCTGAATGGGATTAATTATGAATTGCCCACTCAGATTTAATTTAGACAGCACTTTTCATACAAAGTGATGCAAATCAAAAGTGCTTGTGCGTAATAAAAAATAAATAAAGTGTCATCAGATGTATATTAATGCAAATAAGACACAACCACCAATTGGGAAAATTACAGATGATAATGAGATGATAAACATTACGCTGAACTAATGCTTCCATCACTTTCTAAATAAAAACGGGGGTAGAAACAAAGTCCAGATTTCAAAGTCGTAGTTTTCTGTTTATCGACTTTTTGAAGTCAATCAGGAGATAAGCATATATTGAATAGCCACCAGGGGGAGGCTACGCTGGTTGCATATGACAACTTTGTTTAATTAGAAGAAAATTTACCACATCACATCAGTGAGGAGTTAATGGTGCCAGGTCTTCTCCAATAGCAGGTGATATTGATTTTGTAAATTGTTCTCTCATTTGGAGGGAAAATAATTGACAAAGCCACAGTTGGTGTAGTGGTTAGCACTCTTGCCTTTGCAGCAAGAAGACCCGGGTTCCTGGGTACGAGCCCCGTTTGAAACAACTTCGGAACAAGGGCCTTTCTGCAAGGAGTTTGCATGTTCTCCCCGTGTGCGCGTGGGTTTTCTCCGGGTTCTCGGGCTTCCCCCCACAGTCCAAAAACATGCGATATGGGGAGTAGGTGAATTGGTCACTCTAAATTGACTGTCCGCCTATCGCCCAATGTCAGCTGAGATAGGCACAGCACCCCCCCGCAACCCTCTGGTGGAGGATAAAGCGGTAGATAATGGATGGATGGATAATTGACGAAGCACACTGCATATAAGTCAACCTGGTTGCAGGTGACGTGTGAACGTCCAGTTTCAGTCTATGGGCAGTTGTCTCAGTTTGGTGATGGACGACCCTGGGGCTTTGTCTCCATATACTCTGCCAATACTGACTCATTTTTATTAGAGTTTTCTATATTTAGTTGTGTGTGTAGCCACTTGTTGCCAGCAATCATTACACTGAAAGTGACTTATGTACAGAGTAGGTGTAGTGGAACTGTGCCCAGAGCCTTGGCCCTCTCTCTGAACTGTCCTGTGATTGGTCAGGTCCTCCCTGTGATGCTACAGGCAACAGCTGTGAGGTTGTAAAGTCTGTGCTGTGTTTTGTTTGCATTAGGGCTGTCAATCTGATCGGAGATATTTGCTTGTTGTCTTATCTATTCACGCGTTATCTTTAATTGCAGCGTGTTGAGCTCTTAGGGCCGACGTACGCGAGATACCTGAGTGAACAGAAGTGCCTTTTCTCTCTATTGCATTACAGGCAACTTTTTATTACTAAAGTGTATTGCAAAAAAGAAGCTTTGATCTGATACAGAAGTGGTTGGAGTGTGGTTTCTTGTAAGCACTCAGAGGGAGTATAAAAGAGGAACATGATGAATGAAGTGATTATGGACTGGTGTTTCACAGAGAGAGCAAAAAAACAGCAGCTCCAAGAACAAAAAAAATATATATATTTGATTGCTCTTACTCTGGCAATTTCCCTTAATAACTCCACAGTTGACACTCGGAGCTTTTAGAATAGAAGCATTATCACGATGTATTGGATCTTTTCCGCGTCTTTTAGTTGAGTGCTGGGGTTAGAGCACACCTTGTGACATGTGTGGCCTGATGTTGGGAAACATTTTAAGCAAACGTACCCTATGATACCCAGTTCAGTTTGGTGCAGTACGGGTGAGAATCACGGTCATCCAGGAGAGGCTCATAGTAGTAGTGCTGCTGCTCCTCCGCATTGAGAAAAGCCAGATGAGGTGGCTCGGGCACCTGGTTAGGATGCCTCCCGGACAAGGAAACCCCGGGGAAGACCCAGGACTCACTGAAGCGACTGTCTCTCGATTGGCCTGGGAACGCCTCGGGATTCCCCCGGAAGAGCTGGATGAAGGGGCCAGGGAGAGGGAAGTCTGGGCTTCTCTGCTCAAGCTACTATCCCCGTGACCTGACCTCGGATAAGCGGTAGAAGATGGATGGATGGATGGATGGATGGATGGATTGATGGATGGATGGATGGATGGTTTGAAACTGTAACGCTCAAGGTCAGCCATGTGTTTCAATTGAAAACAGTACCTTTTCACCTAATAGACAGGAGGTACCTCGAACGATGACCGAACGTAACTCAACGGACAACAATAGAGGCTGATTGACTCAACAAGAGTTTTTCTGAGAATAGACTGCAGGAGTTAAAGAAACACCGGTCGCAAAGTGGCACTTTTCTGTCACCCAATCAGCCGACTGTCGGGGGTTACAGCTAATTCACGTGAACAACAATGGAGCCACCGATTGCAATGTTTCGCATTTACCCAGTGGCTCTGTTGATGAAGATGATGATGATGATGATGAGATTAACAAAACATGTTCTAAAAATGTACCAACACAGGTGTGATGTCATAAACTATTATGCTAACCTCCAGAACCGACCGCCTGCACCACATGTGTCAGGAAAGTGTAACGGTGTAGACTCTAACTATGTCTTCCAGTATTTCTAGTAGCTCCAGTTTAGCGTCGCTTTTATCGTCCTTCATAGGGAAAAACCACATCAAAAGCAGCAGGCAGGATATGAGCTCTGCAATCGTGTGTGGTTTCTTGGAATTCTGTTCGCATTGTTGTAGTAAGCCAGCTAGCTATGCTTTGTTGGTTTTAAACCACTTTCCTGCTTGCGGTATTCCTCTTGAAAAACTTGTGTGGCTTATCGCCACAACTCGGGTGAATGGTCTTCAAGTGTCTCTTCAAGTTGCTAGGTTTTAATGCCGCCCCCCTGCCAATGTTTTGAGACACAACACACAGAGAGGTCTTTCTTCATCTCCTACCACATTCATGGGCACGTTAACGCACATTAACGCGCATGACGTCATGTTTACGTGACTCCCGATTGTAAAAATGAGTCTCTTAAGTAACGCTGGACTTTAAAAACAGAGGCACACATACGCAGTACACAGGTGCGCTGGCTATAGACCGCTCCAGTTCACTTGTAGGCGTGCTAGCGGTGCTAAAGGAGCTAACACAGTTACTACTACTACTACTAACTGGTAAACAGCCCTTTAGCCCCGTTAGCGTGGAAACCATCGTTAACGTGCCCAGCAGTAACACAAACTAAGGCCCACTTTACATTACACTTTTCACGATAGCGGCGAAATTTCCCACTGTCGCAGCGTTTTTTGACACACCGCCCTCTTTACTTGCTTGACTGTACAATCATAGCCGGCCTCCCTCAGCCGCTGTTGCATTTTTACGTAGGCCATCTTGTTCCTGGATGACTCCAGCTTCTTCTGGATCTCGTCCTCTGA
Organism: Microchirus variegatus; assembly: GCF_963457635.1. Lineage (NCBI taxonomy): Eukaryota > Metazoa > Chordata > Actinopteri > Pleuronectiformes > Soleidae > Microchirus > Microchirus variegatus. Next base: position 2,318,998 of record NC_139806.1, read on the forward strand.
CCAAATACTGATCAGGCACTTGGTTTCCCGCGGTATATGCTAATTAGCGCGCGATATATGCTAATCGCCTAAACCCTGACCTCCCGTTGTCGCGAGCCCGACGCGTTCTCTTTATACGCACTTTGAAGTTGTCGGGCAACCACTTTGCAGTTGTCGGGAGACAGCGGGACTACGACATCAGGAATTCTCTTTACACAGGGTTCCCACTGTCGCGAAAAGCGTAATGTAAAGTGTGCCTAAGTGTCGCTTACTACAACTATACATGGACCTTGGGTCAGGTTTGAACAGAAACAGCAAACGACTTTGGTTCTGTGCCTGAGTGTGAAAGTTCCAGTCAGTGTTGCCGAGTGTTAGGGACAATCAGGAGGATCAGAGTTAGGAAAGGATGTGAGGGCGGGAAGAGCAACAGAAGCGCGTATTCGGGCTTTATTGTGCATTTATTATGTCGAAGCTACAGGAAACTTGATTAAGAGTCCGTAGCAGACAGCTGCAATTCAGCCTAATGACAGGCCCCTTCCTAATGATCCTTGAAGGGATAGTTATTTGCTTTCTTGCCAAGAGTAAGATGTGAAGCTCAATACCCCGTCTCATGGCTGTGTGCTAAATAGTAGGAAGCTGAAGCCAGTGGGCGATTGACTTCGCTGAGCATGAAGACTAGAAATGCGGGATAAAACAGCTAGCCCCTTTGAAGCTCACTAATTCAAATGTCACATCCCATTTGTTAGGTGGTGGCAAAAAAAATATATAAACTAAAGCATTGATTTTTAATGATGAATATTTTTCAGATCATAGGGCTGCTTTAGGAAACTGCCTTTTTTTGATTATTATTATTATTAGTATTATTGCTGGTTGGTACAGGGATAGAGAATATCAGGCCTCCAGGCCTGTGAGACAGTTTGATCTGATGCAAGACAGTTAATTAAAAAACTCCAAAAATACAAAATCCCACCCAAGCAGAGATGTCTGTGTGTTGTCTCTTTACAAGAGAGCACTGCATTGTTCTTGTTTAGTTTTTGTTGCACTGTATGCATTTATTATTATTATTATTATTTCATCCTGTCAAATCAACTCTACTGTATTTTTCTTTCTCTGAATTAGTAGGTTGATTGGTTTCATAATCAAGTGTCTAAACGTTGGACTCCAGTGTGTTTGAATTAGATTTTTTTTAAAAAGTTGTATCATAACAACTTGATTTTGATTAATTTAGTCCAGTAAACCTGTCCACATCCATAGCCGTTGATACTACTCGATATGTTGGCTGTTGACGCGTGGCGAGAAAACAACGGTCTTATGTGACACGAACTGTGATTTCATTTTTTTAATCCACTTGCTTTCAACCTGATCAATCGCTCCGTTACATCATCACGTTGACAGCGGCCCCAGTGCTGATTGGATCAGTTTACAAAGTGATGCAAACATCTGCTCGGCCACCACCATGTGCTAGTGGATGATCCGTGTTTTCTTTCTTGTGATTTTTCATGTTCTAATGTCTTACTAAATCCCTACCTGAGTGTATTTCTTTTTGTACCATGTTTTAGAAATCAGTTTTGTTTTGTAATGTCGGACCTTCTGTATCTTGTAGAGTTGACTTCCTGTTTTACTTTGTAAAGCTTCTTCCTTTGCATCTCCTTCATTTCACTTCCTACTACAGCGTAGCAATCAACACCTGGAACTAATTTTCACCTGTGTCTCATCATCTCGTTCAGCGAGTAGCAGTTGGTTTTCTCTGCTCACAGAGAGCACGCCGAAGTTCTCCTCGATGTTTATTTCCAAGCGTTTAAATCTGCCTCGTTGCTCTGGGTTTGTTTTCTTGGCACCGCTGCTTGTTTTCCCGACGAGTGCTCACCTTTACGCTGGGCCTGTTCCTACCGCCGTCCACCAATCATTGCAGTCAGTTGAGTATCAGCTGCAGAGCAACCACGGGTTGCCAGTTACGTCAGAAAAAGAAACCTAAAAGATTTTGAATTTGAATGTAGTAACTGTTTTTGGCCACATTCTTACATATGGCACCTTTAACTTCTATTTCAGCGCAGATGGATGCATTTGAAAGCCCCAATGCCAGAGTCACTGCACTTCTATTCCAAGCATATTCACTTCTTCTCCTGCTAATTACGTGTCTTGGTTTGATGCGCTCCATTCTATATCGGATTAATTCTTTTATTCTGGCAATTAATCGACTAATGGCTAATGAGCTTTGAGAAATAATATACAGTTGTAGTTGTACATAACTGCACAGGCTATTCACAAGGGGTGAGACACACGGGTCTGCGGGTGTGAACCGATGTCTTGAGCGCTGATGGGATCACTCAAAAACACGTGTTAGTGTCAGATCCAAACAAGGCCCGAGAGGGCTTCTTCGGTCGTGAGTGACTGGTCGGGAAGTTTTCCATGGCTCGCTGCCAAGGCCACCGATGTCACTCGGTTCATTAGTGCTGCTGGCAGTCGGAATCACCTGAGGCCAAGTGTGAATGGCTGTCAAATCTCCTGAAATGGGACAAAGGGACGGTGTGGCAGGTGGAAGGATAAGTGGCGGTGCAGGACCTGCGTCTTTGTGAGGAGGATAGTTCCTGTGCTTTAAAGTTGACGGCACTCCCCTGCACTTTCCCCCGTCTTATAATATGTGTCGTACGCGTGTCCCTGAATAAATGTCCCACGTCCCAGTAATTGGAGGAAAAAGTTGGTGGGGGGCCTGGACCGATCCAAAATGTCAATGATCACAGAATTGGACGGACATGAAAACAACAGAGCTGCTGGTGTCCTGAGACTTTTGCATAAATTGTAAAAGAGACGACGACCGACGTAAAAAACTGCAATAAACCGAGATAACGTTAAAAATAATGTCAATTGTAAGGTTTATTACTGCAAACAAATAATGTTGCCACACAGGTAATGAGGATTTCCGCTCTGCGTGGACAAAGGTGTCGTTTGTACACTTGTTTACTTTCATGCAACGAAGAAGATGTTGGTTTTCTGAGACTTTTTTAGCTCTCAGCTCTTGAGGTCCAAGTCTGGGAGTTTGAGTTTGACCCAGCAAGATGTCATGAGCTGTCTGTTTGGGAGTCGTGCGCTGAGATATCAAAGTTGCAGAACAGGCTGGTTTATGAATTGGAACAGAGGTGAAAGTGGGCCACGGACCCGCAGACGCTGATTGGATGGACGAGATTGCACCGATAGGAGGAAGGAGGTTGTTCAGACTACAGGGATTCTGTGCATAAAAATACAACTTCAACATTCCCCACCTTTATGAAACAGAACTAAATGTAACACTTAGGAAAATAGGACACAGAAAAAACATGCCGTACTCGAATGAATGAGACAATTATGTTGTATGTGTGTGAGTGCGAGATGGGTTGCAGCTGTGCGTGTTTGAGAGTCGAGGTGGAGCCTGGGAGCTGATTGGTTCCGGCACAGGAAGTTCACAGTATAAGAGGCCATGATCATCCTCAGCTGCAGTGAGTGGACTTCCTTGAACCACTCACAACCAGACCGGACTGCCTGCAAATATGTTGTGCTTGTTTTTTAATAAACCTAAACACAATTGGGTTTGTTTAGTTTGTTGCTGGTGGTTCTTTTGGGAGTTGGGATGAGGGAGTCTCCTTAGCCTGGACGTCAAAGTGTGTTCTCTCCACTATATTCTATGCGATTGTAGATTACAGGTAGATGTGGAGGAAGTGGATGTGTATTCAAACAAGGGGACATATTATGCAAAATCAATGTTTTAATCATTCTAATGTTTATATTTGGAGGCCTCTGGAGGCCATATGAGTAGGCAAAGTGTGAAAAAATATCACTCACACATGTTTTTGTGCTGCGCCTCAGTCTAAGTACAGGAGATCAAACACGCGATGTTGACTTCTGCACTAATTGCTACTTCACAATGAGACATTCCTGGAATTGTTGTCACACAGAGCTCCCGCTTTTTTCCTAAAAAAAAAAGTCACAGCACAGAGTTCTACACAAATGTCCAGCCTCAGAGGATTTTGTTTTATATATGACCGCTGGAGTCGGCAAATTATGGCTTTTCCCAAATGCTAACTGCTGTTAGCTGCCGTTAGCTGCCTCAGTGATGCTGACGTAGTTTCCTGTGTCTCATTTGCATATTTAAAGAGACAGACACTCAAAAGTGAGCGTTGTGAACAGGGCTGTTTTGGCAGGATGATTGAACTGCTGTGGTGCTTCATCCTTAAGGTGTTTTTGACCAAAGCATGTCACAGACATGTTCATTAGGACACCAGGGAACTCAGTTCACTCAGGTATAATATGTCTCCTTTAAATTTCAGATGCCCTTTTCCTCTACTGTAGGAAACGTGGTCTTCAAATGGAGCCTAAATGAACGTGAATCTCCAGCGATATCACTGCAGCCTAGGCTTTGCAGCTGCACCGTGTGATGTGATGTGATGATTCAGTACAAGTTTGCCCGAAGCAGGGAGCAGTGTTTATTCCGCTAATGGCGTCGGCAGAGTCGACCCAACAGAGAGTGAAACGATGCACTTGAACTCAACGCGGAGTTCAAAGTGAGTCATACTCCGTGTCTCAAAAATGGTCCAATCTCTTATGACCTTTTGCCAAATACCCACAACAACTAAGACCACAGACATTTTGGCTCTGGTCTCGCCTCTCTAAACCTGATGCCAGCCGTGATGTTCTGATTGCAGGGAGCTCTCTGTAACAGCAGGGGCGCTACCTACACACTCTGCCACTGAGGCGTGACGACGGTCTGATGAAGCTTTCGGTGGCTCCGATAAATAGAAAAGGAAACGTTAAGACGAATGATGGATGACTTATCGCCGCGTGTGTGTGTGTGATGAGCGATGGCACAGAAAAGCATCAGGCGAGGGCCCGCTACCTGTGTCTCTGCTCAGATACATCCAGACACATTCAGTGGCGCGCAGCCCTTTACCGTGCTTGTGAAAACACTGTCAGCAACAACAACCTCCATGCTCGGCAAGCCGTGTTGCTGCTGCAGTCCACGCGCCACCCCGCTGTATCCTCCGCTCAGAGATATGAGGAATAAAAATATACCTGCTCTGCTCACAGCTGCACCTCGGAGATAAGTTAGACACACAATCATGACGGGAGGAAGGTGTGTGTGTGTGTGTGTGTGTGTGTGTGTGTGTGTGTGTGTGTGTGTGTGTGTGTGTGCGCGAAAGCCATTTATTTAAATATGAAATGTGGAGTTTCACAGGTGAGGAGAGGAAAACTGAAAGCCGGAAGACGAGCGACGGCAGCACATTTCACATTTCACCGCAAAGAGATAATTAAGCTCTCGGGATGAATGTTCAGAGTTAATTTAAGGCGGCGCTTTGTATAAAAGTAAACAAGACGTTCCCCTCGTTCACGGGAACGAAAGTTGAGTTTTTAACCAGCTTGTGAAAGTGACGGCGGTTGTTTTTCTGTCGATGTCGTGTCGACCTGACTTTACCTGCAAAATCTCAAATCAAATACTCTTAAGGTCACCTGAGAACCATTAACTGCACTGAACTTAAAGGACACATGTTATACCCTGTTTCTCCAAGCTAACCTAGTTCCCTGGTGTCCTAATGAGCATGTCTGTGACCTGCTTTGGTCAAAATGAAGCACCACAGCAGTTCATTCATCCTGCCAAAACAGCCCTGTTCAGAACGCTCGCTTTTGAGTGCCTGTCTTTTTAAATATGCAAATGAGACACAGGAAACCACATCAGCTAACAGTAGTTAGCATTGGGAAAATTGGGCATCATTTGCCGACTCTAGCCGACACATTGCCGTCATTATATATAAAATGTAAATCCTCTGAGGCTGGAAGTTTGTGTAGAACTCTGTGCTGCGGTGTGCAGACAAGAATAGAACACTTCGCAGACTTCCGAGAGACAACAATTCCAGGAATTTATCATTTCTACAAAGCAACATCGCGCGTTTTATTTCCTAGACTGATTTTTTCACACTTTGCCGACTCATACTGCCTCCAGAGTCCCAAATATAAGTATTAAAATGTATAAAAAGTTGATTTCACATAATATGTCCCCTTTAAAAGAAGGCTGAGATCGGACGGCGTGTTTCACTTTATCAGGTTAGTTATCTTTTCTTTAATTTGGTTTAATCAGCTTCGCTTTCGACTGAGGCCTTCTGTTCTCCATTCATTTGTATTTTTGGCACGTCCTGGGTGAAATTACCCCCCCCCCACTCCCCCGACTTCTTCTCTTTTATTTTTTTCTAAAGTAATTCTGCACTCTCTTGTCCCTTCACTGCTCGGTCCTTGACACAGAGCCAAACCAAAAAAAAAAAAAAAGTGTTTTATGTAATTTAGTGTCTGAAATCCAGCCCCGCCGTTAGCTTTACTTTACCACTATTTCATTTGAAGGTCAGAATTTACAAGGTAAAATTTATGTCGCCTTTAAGTGACTGTACGGCCGTATACCAGGAAAGATGCACGCACGCACGCACGCACACACACACACACACACACCACACCGGTGTTGAAGTGGCGGTGAAAAAAAATGTAAGGAACAATGTGAGTAGCAGTTGTGCTAATGACTGAGTGTGGCTGTGGTTTCCAAAGGGACGACGTGGAGCACAATTTTTAAATTAAATTCATTGAACGCACACTCACAGACGGCATGCTGGGAAATCTCATACTTAATAGTAGTAAATGAAACCGCTATGAGGGTAAAGAGTTGAAAAATCTAATTAAAAGCCAAGTATATGTTTGGTTAAGTGCAATGTACAAATGATGTAATGACGTATATGTCTCAGTATGTGTTAAAGAGAATGACATAATGAATATATGTGTGTGTGTGTGTGCGTGTATGTATGTAAGTATAGGTGTATATGTTTATGTATATATACTGTATATGCATGTGTGTATATGTATAATGTGTACATATGTTTGTGTGTGTGTGTGTATGTACATACATATATATATATATATATAAACATATACAGTATATATACATATACACACTTACAGACATAAAAAAGAAAAACAATATGTGTGTATATATATATGTATAAATGTGGATGTATGTATATGTATGTTATAGATGACAGGTGTATGTGTATGTGTGTGTGTGTATATATATATGTATATGTGTGTATATATATGTGTGTATATATGTGTGTGTGTGTATATATATGTGTGTGTGTGTGTATATAAATATGTATATACATGCGTGTATGTATGTATGTATATATATATGTATATATGTCCTCCTTTCCACCACTGCAGATTACAGGCATCACACTTTACGTGCGATGCCATCACGTCGGAATCCTGAAAAGTGAACGATTAGACGCAGATTAGCTCTGATTTATTTCGCTTGTTATTCTTATCGTCCGATCACATCCTAATGTAATAGATTAGAAAAATTCATCCCAGGCTGTTTTTTCTTATTTTTCCCAGCCCACCCACCCACCCACGTGTCATAAATATCTGTATAATAAATCAACTCCACCCCATTCTTGTGGGCCACTCAATATGTATGTGGTGTGACAGGCTCGGTGGAGAGTCAGATCATATATCTACAGAGATGATGGCAAAATAAATCATCGCTTTTACAGTAGCAGTCTGGCCAAGGCTAGAGTGGCCGTCACTCTTTAACCCCCTCCCCCTTTTTCTTTCTGCCTCAGCGGGGATTTTTCCTCTATCTTTCTCCCTTTCAGGCTCCGTCCCTCAGGACAGACTATTTGTAACTCAGAAATGATGTCCTTTCAGGTGTAGAGCCCCCCCCCCCCACCCCGTTTTCTCTCTTTGTCCTGAGCCACACTGGCTCAACTGTGCTTCGCCGAGCGTTTTAAACGTCAATGAATGGCTGTCACGTAATTTTTTTTTTAAACACATTTGCATAATTGCCGCGATGAACAAGACTAACACTCGGAGGAGCGGTCGGTGTCTTCGGCAGGATTTGTCCATGTGAAACCACCAGGTCTGACTTGGCAGGAGCCCTAATGATGGCTCTACTTCAACGAGTACAGACAGTTTCTACTTTGCAGTGAAGCCGCAGCTTGACTCCTCCATCTTCAATCTCCTCTACATTTGTGGCAGACACTGAAGCCTAAAACCACTCGAGCAACGTTCATATTAATAATCTTTTTTTTTTTTGTTCCTCCCTCCTGTCCATACTGGCTTACTAGTGATCATCTCATGAAGAATACTAATCTCAGGGCGCTTTCACACCACTAGTTCGATTATTTGATCCGCACCAGGCAATACAATTGTTATTATGTAACATATGACTCCAGTGTGGTCCGCTTTCACACCAGCAAATTAACCAAAATTGGCCCGATTGACGTTTCATCAATTGGTTTATATCTTCCGGTAGAAAAGCGCCACTTTGACTCACTATGAAGCAACACGTTCGCACATTGCTACTTGCTCTGATCTTCGTTTATTACATTCTCTGTATTGGCCATTTTTGGCAAAATATCCAATTTAAGAATGAGTCGCGGCTGCATCTGGAGAAAAATCTGCTGATGCACTGGAGTCGGCGAAGACGTATAGCGCGTCATTTCAGGCAGAGGAGACGCGCTATTTATAGAATGTGGTCGTGCTAACTATGAGACGGAGATTGCTCCAAAGACCTACAAGGTAGGCTATGTCCATGGCATTTACTGCAGAATCTAATCTGTTGGGCCAATAGGCTACAGGGTAATTTCCCACTGATAACAAATGAGTCTATGTAAAATAACTGAGTTAATAGTCTAGCCTGTTTGGACCCGAGTTCGCGTTCTCACCAGAGGGACCACACCAGAGTCTGACATTTGGTGCGGAGTCAAGCGGACCGATACCACCTCTTTTTGGCGGTCTCGGTCTGCTTGATTTGTTGTGGACCCGAGTGCGATTGATGCTTTCACACCAACGAAAACGAAACGAACTAGAGTTTTTGGTTCGAATGGATCGTTTGGTGCACACAAACTGCTGTTGGTGTGAAAGCGCCCTCATTCAAAGTCCACGCTGAGTAAAAAACAACGCATCAACAACACGTTGTAGAAGCTTTAAACTTTAAATATGAATGCAGTGAGGAAAGCCAGGTTCAAGCTAATACACTACCCTTCAAAAGTTTGGGCTCACTTAGAAATGGAAGGAGGAAGGAAAGGAAAATAACTTTTTTTTCAATAAATATAACATTAAATGAATCAGAAATACACTCTATACATTGTTAATGTGGTAAACGACTACTCTTATTGCAAACGTCTGGTTTTTAATGGAATGGCGTTAGAAACCCTTGAAAACCCTTGTGCAGTGATGTTAGCGCAGCTGAAAACAGTTTTGCTGGTTCTTTGATGAAAGGGCAAAATCATTATTTCTAATCTTGTCAATGCCTTCACTATATTTTCTATTCATTTTGCCACTCTCTTGATGAGTAAAAGTGTGACTTTGAATGGAAAACACAACAAAAATTGTATAGGTGACGCCAGCGTTAGCGTATATCGCTGAAAATAAGTCATTGAATCAGCCTGAATCTTTTTTACAGACACACACACACACACACATTAACACATTGTTGTATTATTCAGAAATGTCCACGCTCCACAGAGGCAGACAATGAAACTCGGGGTCACCGCTGGTTCAAATCCCTCAATTATTCAGCCGTACAGTAAACGTTTACCAGGATCCATTTATGGGCTAAAAATGAGACTACAGGTAAATTAAGTGAATTCTGATGTTTTCACTCGTACAATGTAAAATCTTGCTTCCGTGCTAATTATCAAATTAGTTCCCATGCCAAACATCTAAGATTAGTGAACACGATGAACATTATCCGCGCTACGTATGAGCAGATTAACGCTTTCACAGTGAACATGTTGGCATGTGGCGCTTAGCTCAAAGCTGCTGTGCTTGTCTAAATATAAAACCCTGTCTTGTTTGTTTGCTGTTTTACCTGCTGCATATCCAGGCCTTCTTATATACGGCTCAGAATAGAGCTACTTCTTTGTTCTTTTCTCTGTCGGTTTGGCGCCTTTGAGAAAAAGAGTCGCTCAAAGGGGACCGTATCTATGTTCCCCGGGTCCTATGTTCCCCGCTTTGTATGAGACAGGGGAACATAGAACCCTTTCTCTAAAAAAGAGTCCTATGGTCCCCGCTGTTCACCCAAAGGGTCCTATGATCCCCGCTTTGTATGAGACCGGGGAACATAGGACCCTTTCTCTAAAAAAGGGTTCTATGTTCCCCGCTGTTCACCCAAAAGGACCCGGGTGACATAGGACCCTACCACTTACCCTTACCCTTACCCTAACCCCTAACCCTTACCCTTACCCTTACCCTAAGCCTAACCCTACCCTGCCCTGCTCTGCCCTAACCCTTTACCCTGGAGCTCCACAACATAGGACCCTTTTTTTAAAAAAAAGGTCCGAAGCTCCCCGATCTTCATTAGTTTGTCTGACACAGGTTCATTGTTATAACTTTATGGCAACTTTATTTCTCGATGGCTATTTGGACAGAGCCACGGTTACTGTTATCAGTGATACCTGAGCTTAGTGGGATTTTATTGTTCATACAATCGGCGGTCTATCTGAATTGACGGGTTTCCACTGAGTGGAATGGCTCAATACCGGTATGCATTGTTGTTTTGTGTGTTTCCGTTCCAAAATAACCGGCCCCAACAGTTCCATTTTTTCGGGTACCCTTCCCTTGGGGGTGCCAGAGTAACGGTACGGTACAGAAAAGCGTCACTCCCTTTTGCGACTGTTCCTTCGATGCCCGCAGTCTTGATAGCCACAAACTGAGCAGGAAGCTAGCAAAAATTAGCTGCTGCTGTTGTGCGGTGGGTCGCCTTTGATGCCGTATCTCGGCCTACCGATCGCCTACGGAGCAAAGGTACTGTTCTCTGTCGAACTGCAAGCCACCGTTCCAGACCGTACCGTACTGTACTGTACCATGATGGAAACGCAGTGACCCTCTCCTTGAGGTTATGAGGCTTAATGACTGGATCACCGCTTCTCATCGTACGATTTCTTGAGGCAACCTTGTCGATGCCAAGTTTCAATGTACAGTGTGAAACCTCCTGGTTCTCTCACTCCTTTACTATACTATATATCTTCCTTTGCTCCCCTCTATCTCTCTTTTTTTCCCTACACACAGTCCAGACTGATGAGATGGATGAGAATTCCTCTCTGGAGAAAAACAGGTTTCTTATCAGCTGAGGATTGTCAGGTGAGTGCAATATGGAGAAGATGGATAGACTTACTGGACAGTATCTGGAGGATGATGATTTGTGTGCTATACGTGTGTGTGTCTATGTGTGAGATAGTAATATACTGTATATATATGTTTTAACTAACAATGTAGTTCCTCCTCTGCTGGGCTGAAGACTGAAGCAAATGTGTCAACTGGATTTATACACGAGTGGAAACTGTGAATGGAGAAGGAAGCATAACCACTTTAACTGGTAGCAAAGTCAAAATCTGTTTTGTTGAGTCTACTTTCTCAGGAACTAATGTTTGCAAAAAAAAGTGTTTGCAAAGTGTTATTTTGTTAGTCGTCGTGGCAAAGGCCTGAGTCACTGCTAAAGCAGAGGAGCACAAAACAAGTTTTTAGTGGTGACACCGTGTGCACCTCCGAGTGCTCTCCGATGTCACTTTGAAAGAATATCTTAAAGTGCAGTCCAGTTCATTAGCACTCCACGCACAATCTGAAAGAAAGGACACGGCTGAAATTCAGGTGTTGATGCTTGAATCACCCGTGGCTCTGCATACATCACATTCTGTCTCATGCGTTTCATAAATGTTTACCTGCCGCTGTTAATAATATGGCTTATATCTCATTTTCCACTCTCTTCACCCTGCTCCCTTCCCTAATCCCCTAATTCCTCCTCTTCATTCTCCGCGCATCCTCCTCCTCCTAATTTCTGCAGGGGCGCGCGTCTGCTGTTCTGGCTCAGTTTTGGGGGTTTAATCATATTTATGTGGCGCCAAATCACACCGCGCACGATGTCGAGACACGCGTCGTCGTCGGGTTGAGACCTCACAAGGCCATAAAAGGCTAGTTTGTCAACTCAATCTCCAGAATCTACATTTGCAGTTTGGTCTTTATTAAAGCTCCTATAGAGCGGTCCTATCGCACACATATATGTGAGTTATGGAGGTCTACTTACATACATTAACTTGTTTTTATGGTCAAAAACCTCCTCGTTGCTGCGAAGCAGTCAATCCAAATCTCTCCTCACTGAAGCTCTCGTCAGCAGCGCTGTTTCCAGACCGAATTCTCACCTTGGCCAGCCAACGAGAGCATTCCCAACTGTCTTGTGATTGGCCAGTACCCGGAAGTGATGTAATCAACTCTCAGAAGTGCAGCTCCCCCCTCTGGATCGGTGGATGCACTGCTACTCATTAACAAAACATTGTTTTTAACAATGTTTAAAAAGGCCCCCGCCGCAGTCCCTTTTACGCCTTTGACCCAGATTCAGAAGACACTGTCGCAAGTGAAACACCTCCACAACGGACGTTCTTCTTCTTCTGCTGTCCAGTGTACGTAACCAGATGTGCCCGGACTAGTGCCTGGAGCAGGAGGATCCCAAGAATACAATAAAACACAGCGTTCTCAGCAGTGAACTGTTCGTTTCCAAACTTAAGGGCTTCATGAACTAAGTAATGACGCAGATACACACCAAAAAACAGTGTTCATTGGAACTTCCAGTCTATGGGAGAATCCTTAGAAAAAAATAACCTTTAGACTAAGTCTGGTCCTGCAGATACACTTCAAACTATATCATACATTTGCACAAGCAGTATATTACAATTAAACACACACACACACGTTTGAGCTCAGGGTCTTGCATACAGTACCTCTTTGCGTCTTCTCTCTGTGTTTGTGTGGGTGCATGCACAACCATGCATGACCACAGCTTATATGACACACTGGCCTTCAGTGATAAGAGACAATAACTTCAACCTCGACCCATAGATCACAGCGCAGGATAGAGGAGGAGGAGGAGGAGGAGATGGACAGAAATAGAGTAAATATAGGGGCTGTGTGAGAGAGAGAGGAAGGAGTGATTCTCATTAAAGTCAAAGAGAACACGGCATACCAGAACAGTTTAATCACGGCATGTACCGCGTCGTAATAAAGCTTTAAAACTTTTCATTCAAACACATTTCGGTGGCACAACATTGAAAAACTTGTGTTTCTTTCTTTCTTTCTTTGGCTGCACAATTGTGTTATGTCTAAATGTTTCCCAGGAAAAAAAAAAGGTTTTTACCATTAATACTTTATGTGAAGGCTTAGCATTTTCAGATTTGGCAAAAATTCTCTCTTTGAAGGTCAACGTGCAAAGGGCCAGAATGTATGAATAAATGTGTGTGTGTGCATTATTTGTTCCTCCTCAGGGTCTATATTTAAGTGATATATATATATTTTGCCCACAGTCTGAAGAACAGTGACAAAAGGGCGAAAAATAAGAATTTGTTATTTTATCACCGACTGTAACGTAAATGTGGGGCATGTATTTCCAACGGCAACAAATACAAAATGTTGCAGATGTTGTGTAAAGAATAGGGGGAGAAAAAACGACAACATAACAAATAAAAACACAACTCAAATGTCCCAAATATACTGTAATACAGCGTGTTAAACACCTTTTCCATGCGGCTCGGCGACAGGGTAGTCCAGCTCTCTTTGGATGTAATGTCAACATAATGCCTGCACGGGAAAGCAATAATGTTGCTTTAAAGTGTTTGATTTGGCAGTTGAGTTGCTTATTCTGCACGTTTCCAGCACCATGTAATGATCTGCGGCAGTCTAAAATTATTCAGTTTGAAAGATATATTTTTTGTGACTTTTTTTGTACGTTTCACTTATGCTCTGCTGTTTTTGAATGTGTTTGTGATATCGAACATGAGTCACAGGAGGAAAAAGCACAGGATTGCAAATTCCTCTATAGTGACAATTTGGAAAATAAGTCAATCGCACGTTTATGTGTGTTTTCTCACTTACTCATTCAGTGCATTTACATGACTAACATACTGGGATAATTTGATACACAGTTAGATTGCTCCACCATGTACACTACCGTTGAAAAGTCAAAAGTATTTTGTGTTTTCCATTAAAAGTCACACTTTTATTCATCAAGAGTTGCAAAATGAATAGAAAATATAGTCAAGACATTGACAAGTTGAGAAATAAGGGTTTCAAGGGTTTTCCAATAGCCTTCTTACGCCATTAGTAAACACAATGTACCATTAGAACACTGGAAATGGACCTCTGATTCATTTAATGGTATATTCATTGAAAAAAGTGATTTTCCTTAAACAATAAGGACATTTCTAAGTGACCCCAAACTTTTGAACGGTAGTCTGTATGCTTAGTAGGAGATGGACCGAGTTATCATTGACCCGGAAGTAGAAGGCAATGGCGTATAAACTGCAGTACATGATCTCATTTGTATGTACAGGAGGTATGAAAACATACAGAACCACAGCACCGTCCATCTCACCGCTCACTGTTCCTCTGTGGTCGTTCTGTGGTTCTGAAGTTCGTTCTGTGACATAGGGCCAAAAGCTGAGATGGGTTGCCAGTCCCTGGCCAAAGCACAGAGACAAAGAACCATTCACTCACTTTTGGATGGTCAATTATTGTGTCCAATTAACTTAATCACCAAACTGCATATTTTTGGGGACTTTTGGGAGGAAGCCGAAGTACCCGCGGAGCATCTCGGTCTAAACCGGGTTTAATTAAAAACATTAAATCAATATCATGTTTGAATAAATTGTTAATTAAAAATGATTTTGTCAGAGAGGGAGCGACAAACACTGAAAACAGGATGTATTTAGTGCATCCTGTTTCCTTGCAGATTAACCAGACTCAATGATTTTTCTATTACTCATCAAGTCAGGAAATGAGGAAGCCATTGGAACTAGCTCGTCATGGTAATAGCCATGATTTCAAATTGTCGGTTAGTAATTTGGTACACCAACTGGGGCAGGTGGTGGACATTACAATGAATACTAATTTGCCAATTTGGTGTAGGTGTGTCCTCTTGTTAAAGGTTTGTATTTGTGTTACTGCTTCTTTTACTTGGCAGAGCAAAGACCCCCCCCCCAAAGAGTTTTACTCTACAAGCTGAAATTGCTTTTAGAATCATCCAGGTCATTTGATGGAGCTCTTGAACCTGCAGCTGCAAATCTGTCCAGTCTGATTTGTGTCCTATGAATAAATGGGGGTTGATGAGGTGACTCTTTGTGGATGGACCAAGTTGCATTCAATATTTTCAGATTTATTTCCTGGCAAAGAGCAGAAAAGAGACAACTGGTTCCTGAGCTGTTCTGTTTCCCCACACATGCATGTGCTTGTAAGTAATTAAACATTTAATAAAAACGTGGTTATAGGACTTGAGACTGACAGCAGCAAAGTATCTCCACTAAAGCAGGAAGTTGTAGCAGACCTCCCGTCACATGAAGTCAAACTTTGATCTGATTAGCTCATGGACCAAGCTGTCAGGCACATTTTACGCCACGGGTGTTCAATAACTTCTTAAGGACTCGTCTTCGCTGAAAGGACTTCCTCCTGTAACACCTTGGAACATCCTCAAAGTGCACTTCCCCCCCGTCAGCCATTGTGTTAGAATTGCATATCTCTGTGGTCAAAAAAGTGCCAAATGGAATGGTGCACATTTTGGAGAAGACAGTTCGTGTTAAATCCCAGTGAGACTGAGACGGAAATAACTCAACTATAGGATGTATTTGAACCACCAAGTGAGCTCATATAAGCTCCCATAGACCGGAAGTTCCAAGTAACGCTTTTTTTTGGGCGTGTATCTGCGACATTACCGCCATTACCGCCATTACCGCCATTACCATTTATGAAGCCCCAAACGTGCTGAGAATGCTGGGTCTTCTCACTTCTGTTGCTCATTCGCGGCAGCAAACAAAAACAGGAATTTGTCCATTTGTGCATCTGAGACAGTGATGCAAAAACGTGTCCGTCCAAGCTGCTTACAATCGTGCGAACAGAAGTTCTGACTGAGTGTTGGTTTCGCTCTCTGTGAAGAGCGACTGACTACCCGTGAAGAAGCTTCTTTTATTTTTGCAACGCTCAGACAAACCACCAGTACTAAGCTGCAAAAATGTGGAAATGTGATCCACAGAATCACACGAGGACAGTTTGCACGACATGCGATAGTTAACTTCATGCATTTTTGCCTGTTATCGCCTACTATTTCCACAGAAAATATTGGAGGTGTTTTATGGCCATGTGGCACATCAAGCGTTACCTTCCACCCACCGTCTCTCATGTGCTTTGTCACATTTAATATGGAACTGGAAAAACCTGAACTTCCACAGGGAATTAATAATACCTGAAATACTGCGAGACAATTTTTTACACTTGGCTGCGGTGAAACAGTTATTACACTGAGAAAAAAAATTAATCATGACAGAGAGACTTAGTGGCAATGCAGTACGATACTCTTTAAGTGTGTTACTTATAGGGACAGGGTTCAGGATTTGGACGGCGTAGAAGCAAATTAGAACCATCTAAAGATCAGTTCTCGTCACCTCTTGGTCCAAGATTTTAGGAGAACCTATAAAGGCTTCAGTTTCAGGTGATTCTGCACTAATGAAGACCTAATTTGTGGATGTTACATTTTTAGATCCACTTAAATCCTTGTCAATGTACTTTTCAATGTCAACCAACGCATCAACTCCACAGTTATATATATACACTACCTTTCAACATATGGGGTCACCTATCCAATTTTTTTCTGTTTCCCATTAAAAGTCACAATTTTATTCATCAAAATGAATTGAATATATACATATATATATATATATATATATATATATATATATATATATATATATATATATATATATATATATATATATATATATATATATATAAATAACCAGCAAAACTGTTTTCAGCTGTGCTAACATAATTTTACAAGGGTTTTCAAGGGTTTTCTAATTATCCAATAACCTTCTAACGCCATTAGCAAACACAATGTATCATTAGAACACTGGAAATGGGCCTCTATACACCTATGTACATATGACGTTTGCAGCTAGAATAGTCGTTTAGCACATAAACAATGTATAGAGTGTATTTCTGATTCATTTAATGTTAGATTCATTGAAAAAAGTGGTTTTCCTTCAAAAATAAGGACATTTCTAAGTGGCCCCAAACTTAGTGTATAGAACCATAGAACCATAGTGTATAATCATATATTGTTCCCATATCAACACACTTTTGACACTTTTATTTTGAAGTTCAGTGAACTATCGTCATAAACATTGTTATTGCAATGTCATGATAGAATGTTGTGATTACCAGAATAGATGTAATAGCCCCCCGGCTTTTACATTATCATCCCTGGATTGGAGACAGCGCAGTGTGAGGCAGCGTCACTGTAGCAAGAACTGCAGTGAAAGCGGAGTGTTATATAAATGGACCACTTTGGTTGCGAGAGTGGCTGCGATTGGAGCGTGGCTAATAGATGGCAGTCAGTTGGGCCGTATGAAGCGTGCCCTGCGTGAATTAACACATTGGCTTCATTTAATCTATTAAGACACTAGGTGATAAACATGCATCGGAATGGACCAGGTTGTTACTCCAGAGAGTCCTGGGGTCTTGAGCTGTTCATCCTATCGTGGAAAAAGGCTGTTATCCGGTATCCTAACAGAAATAGCTCTGAGATTATCCAAGTTTAGTTTGATCATTTACTCCTTCAAATTAGGTTTTTGCTCCTTGTAATAAATGTGAGGTGTCATTAACAAGTTTCCCTGGCATTCACCTGGGAGACGGGTGATACGAAAACACCTTTGATTTACATCTGAAACCTATTTCCTACACGGTGGAGTTAACTGAGCTCTTTAAACAACGAATACAGGAGGTGAGTTGTCTCCGGAAGCGTGAAAAGTTCACAATACCCACAAATTATGTCGCTTCGGAAGAAACACAAACACAGGTTTGGACGGACACACCCTACACTAGATCTACCTTTGCTTGCCGCAGTTTCTGTCTTTTTTTCCTTCACTTAGTCATACACTCAGCTTATCTCTCTCTCTCTCTCTCTCTCTCCCTCCCTACACACACACTCTCTCACACACCGTAACTCATCTGCAACTGTCATCCTCCCAGGGATTTATATCTTAAGAGAAGGGGAGATTGAAAAGGTGAGATCAGTCGAGCATGGTGAGGGAGACAGCTCGAATTGGAGCAAGGGATGATGCACGATCTGTGTCATTCCTCCCACTATTTTCCTCATCTTACATCAGAAACCATGACATCCTGCCCATATGACTTTCAAATTCAAGTTGTGCTCCACTGAATGCTTTGAATTAACGCCATTTCCCACCAGTTCTGTTGCCGTTAATGGCGCGGCGTCGCGCTCGAGTGCACGCGCCCGCACTATGAAAGGTAGCGTGTGTCACTGTTATGTGACGTTCCAATAATCCTTTCTAATCATTTTAGACAAGGTGAAGCTAACGCGCCGAGGTGTTGGGTTTTAATGTGTGCCTGTCTGTCTGGCTGCTGCCATTTGACCAATGGATTTATGCGACGTTCCCTTTTTTCTATTGCACTTTCAGGTTGTTTTTTTTTTTGCACGCACCTGATAACAGAAGTAAAACAACTGTGAGAGGAGAGGTCAGAGGACGCAGGATTACACAGCAGAGGAGAAAACACTGCCTCGCAAGTGTCAAAACAGTGGAAGTATAAGATTTTGAAGGAGGAGTTTAATAAATACTGTGAAAAACCTATCACCGTTTAAGCCTATGTGGACATTCTGTGGCGATTCTGTTCAATGCCGTGTTCTGGTGATGTCACAGTGACCTTTTTACCTTTTTGTTTTTGACCTGACCACCACAACTCGAATCAGATAATGATTGATTTTGAAATGGATGGTTGTGCCTTCGTTTAATGACATTTCCTTTAAGTGTTCCTGAGACAGAGCCTGTCCCGTTGATGTTTGACCTCTGGATAATAACAGGCCAGATCCTTGAGACAAAGTGGACATTTGGTGGCAAATGTAATGACGTTAAAGCCTAATGTCACACAATGGGACGGATGTTATGATATGTTATGTTGGAGTCAGGTTCTATTCTGCTGATCGCAATGAAATTTACCACTCAAATGTGATAAGAAGCTACATGTTATTTCTTTGTTCTCTTTACAACTGATTTCTTCCCCATTTATTAGCTCCATTTCACCCAAAGGGAGGCATGTGCATGCAGGTAATTAGTACAATGGTCAACAGGATTAGCCTCTTTCTCTCTGAACGACTGTGTGTGGTCAAAAACTCATGCCAGTATCCTCCAACCCTGGAAAACACATTGTGCTGAAATGTTATAATGCAATAATTGCTAAGTTACGCCAAAAATAATGTTGCATGCTCCGGCTTTAAAGCTCACATAGAGTGGTCCTGTTGCACATATATATTAGTTATGGAGGTCTACTTACATACATTAACTTGTTGGTCCAAAACCTCCTAGTTGCTGTAAACGAGCCGATAGAAATCCTCTTTTCTGACGCTGTTCCCCAGCCGCGATATTTCAGACTCAACTCTCACCCCGGCTTCCCAACTGTCTTGTGATTAGCCAGCACCCGGAAGTGACATATTCAGCACACCCGCTCTTAGAAGCGCAGCTCCCCCCTCTGGAACGGTGGCTGCACTGCTACTCATTATCAAAACATTGTTTTAACAATGTTTAAAAATAGCTTTGTCACGACTACCCGCCGCAGTCCCTTTTATGACTTTGACCCGGAGTCAGACCCAGAGTCAGAAGACACTGTCGCTCGTGAAACACTTCCACAACGGACATTAATCTTCTTCTGCGGTTTAAATGTACGCAACCGGATGTGCCCAGACTAGTGCCCGGAGCAGGACGATCTGCTGTTCCGGAGAACCGGTGTTTGCGTAACCGGACCGGGTTTTTTCAGAGATCTCGCTGTTTGTTTAGAACCTTCAGGGCTTCTTAAACAAGGTAATGATGCAGATACACACTAAAAAAAACGGTCTAGGTCCGCTTTAAATGTTGAATCCTCAACATCAACAGTCGTTCAAAACTGGAAGTTTGTCAAACCTTGCTGACTACCGGGGAAGAACAAACTTTAACTCTTTAACCCACAAGCTTTCGGGGGGCCACTGCTTCCTGTGGCATGTGGCACGGAGCTGAACGCCACTTTATCAATAAACACTTTGCCACGTCCGCTCCATTAATGTTAGACTGTAAGTGCACTTGGCAAGGTTTGAATTGGCCTGTCTGGAAACTCTCCACCCTCTATGGTGCAGCGGAGAACCATACTGATGAAGGAGATAATGTTTTTGACAGGCCAATGCATCATTCAGACTTTATAATCAGCTGGCAGCAAACCACATAATGTCCATCTCCATGCGAGTCAAACACTCCGTATGATACTGTGTGTGTAAAGTGGAGTACAGAACAATAAGACTGGCTGTTAAAAAGTGCCGTGGGTGTTGCTGCTCTTTGGACTGAATCAATTTTAATACTCGGATTAAATATAAATGTCAATATCTATTGTGTGTTTAAATGAATTTGTCTAATAACATTGCCAATTAAAAAAAAGGCTATTTTTGTCCAACTTTTGGATCCGATTATGGGCTTTCAAACCCTCCTGTTGCCAAGCAGAACTCACCTTTACTTGTGACATAGTTCTATAAATGAAAACAATACATTTACACAACCACAAATAAATTGCACATTTATGTCGTTTATATGTCGACATGAATCATGTACGAGCTGATCAGCCTGAGTGTTCAATTCCACCAAATGCAATTCCTGCCATGACCTAAACAATGTCAGGTCTAATCTTGGTCTAAAACCTTTGGATTGTCATGGACATTTTAGTCACACCGCTTGTTGAAGTATCTCAAATTTGTCTCTTTTTGTTCGTCTAATAGTGGTTTATGCATTTATATTGGTCACCTATAAGCCTTGCTTTTACAATGTGATTCTGTTTGCTTTAAGAGTAAAATCAAATGTGGTTCCAGTGAAGTCACGTCGCCGCAGAACGACCACAGCAAAGACGCCCGGGAACGACCTATAACCTGCAGTGATAATCCATAACCCATTAATCCATAACACATAAACCTGAGATGTATAAATAACACACACACACAGAGTGAGAGGATGCAGGTCTAATGATCGCCTGCCTGTTAACAATGTGCGTTACAAACAGTTAATTAACCAACATCATACTTCTCCTCACCTTAGCTGTCATTTATGATGCATTGGACAAGGCTATTAAAACAACAACAACAAAAAAAGACAGTATGGATCTACACATGAGGGTCTCTGTATCGTTAAAGGTTACTCTTAAGCTCCGACGGATGTTGGATATTTCACTACATATATACAGTATTATACGCACAGTATACACTCGTATATACACGTGTAATTGCATTTATTTCTTGGTGAGATCCAAATAAAGTTACACACCTATCTTTGTGACAACACTTTGACCCTTGGGGACATTTTTGTCCCACCACTTTAAAGGGATTTTTCAGGGTTAAGACCTGGTTTTAGGGTTGGAATAGGGTCATGATGGTTAAGATTAGGGTTAGAATTGGGTTACGATGGTTAAGGTTAGGCTTAGAATCGACAATTAGGGTTGGAATAGGGTCATGATGGTTAAGATTAGGGTTAGAATTGGGTCATGATGGATAAGGTTAGGGTTAGAATTGGGTTATGATGGTTAAGGTTATGGTTAGAATTGATGATCAGGGTTAAAATAGGGTCATGATGGTTAAGATAAGGGTTAGAATAGGGTCATGATGGTTAAGATTAGGGTTAGAATTGGGTCATGATGGATAAGGTTAGGGTTAGAATTGGGTTAAGATGGTTAAGGTTGGGTTAGAATCGACAATTAGGGTTGGAATAGGGTCATGATGGTTAAGGTTAGGGTTAGGGTTAGAATAGGGTCATGATGTTTAAGGTTAGGGTTAGAATTGATGATTAGGGTTAAAATAGGGGCATGATGGTTAAGGTTAGGGTTAGAATAGGGTCATGATGTTTAAGGTTAGGGTTAGAATTGGGTCATGATGGTTAAGGTTAGGGTTAGAATTTATGATTAGGGTTAGAATTGGGTCATAATGGTATAGGTTAGGGTTAGAATTGGGTTATGATGGTTAAGGTTAGGGTTAGAATAGGGTCATGATGTTTAAGGTTAGGGTTAGAATTGATGATTAGGGTTAAAATAGGGGCATGATGGTTAAGGTTAGGGTTAGAATAGGGTCATGATGTTTAAGGTTAGGGTTAGAATTGGGTCATGATGGTTAAGGTTAGGGTTAGAATTTATGATTAGGGTTAGAATTGGGTCATAATGGTATAGGTTAGGGTTAGAATTGGGTTATGATGGCTAAGGTTAGGGTTAGAATTTATGATTAGGGTTAGAATTGGGTCATAATGGTTAAGGTTAGGGTTAGAATTGGTTTATGATAGTTAAGGTTAGGGTTAGAATTGAGTCATGGTGGTTGAGGTTAGGGTTAGAATAGGGTTATGATGGTCAAGGTTAGGGTTAGAATTGATGATTAGGGTTATGATGGTTAAGTTGATGGTTTGAATTGATGATTATGGTTAAAAATAGGGTTATGAGAGTTAAGGTTTAGGGTAAAGGCCTGGGGAATGCAGCTTTAAAGATGGATTATGTTTGAAATGTGCTCTATAAACAACTGTGGTAACTATTGGGTTAGGGTTTTGGTTATTACTAATATTATATTTCTTGATCATCAGTTTTATTTCATGAGTTGGGAAAACAAGCACCATCACAATACTCACATTTGCATATTACGAGCAGGCTTTAAGACAGAATATGTAAGCTGGAACCACACTTGATACGGGTGACCTATCGAGTTCATTGTTCTTTAAAAAAAAAAAAAAGGTAGAAACTGGCTGAATTTCATCTAATTATACTTTGGAGAGCTAGTCCTTCAGACCCCATACGCGCTTACACTTAGTGGGAGATTAAAATAGATACTATTATAGTTAGGCAACAGAGCTACAAAGCTCAGCTCCGACCCAATTAAAACTCTGAATGGTACGATATTTCCGCCAAACATTCAGATGTTTTTTTGTCTTTACAGTTTCTTAAACCACACATTTTATTCTACAGCAACCTATGATGCTGTGTTCTCTACAGTGCATTATTAAATATTGAAATATAGCTTTCAATATGTGGACTTTAATGGGTTAATATTACACCCAGTCAGGGGGAGTGTGGTCGTCTGATATGCATAGAAATTGAGTCTCCTCCAGGAATGAATATATACGAAGTAAACCCAACCCAACCCCCACACAGACTCACACTTTCTGCTTTTCTGAGGCTGTCATGTGGCAAATTATAAGTTAAAACTGCAACTAAGACGGCATCGGACAAGAAATGTGAGCATTGGTATCCAAGGAATTCTATGAATTTAGGAATAACTGATATTAACAGTTAGCTTAAAGTTAAAACCTACATTCAGAGACAGTTTCATTAAGAAGTGGAACTGTTTCAAACATGATCCGATTCTTCTCTCGCCATGTGTCTTTCGTTATCACGAGCGGTGACAGCGTCTCCTCACTAATACACACTTTATTACGAGAGCGAGAGCGTGTGCCATAAGTCAGGCCAGCTGTCTAAATAATGCGGTTGACTCGTGTGTGTGTGTGCAATACCACCTGCGTGAAAAGAAAAACTCATTTAAAAGCTTTTTTGATGAAAACCCAAACTATCAACTTGTCACCGGGTGAAAGATGTCAGTGACGCACCCCACTCTGCCTTCCGCTATGATGTTATCCGCTGACGGGGGTTTCAATTTTCACCTCGTTTTCGACTAACCTCGCTAATCCAGCCCAGATGGGAGATGGGACATGGGACGGTGGGGGGATATAACCTGATTTTTTTTGGGGGGGGGGGTTGCCTATCATTTACAGTAAAACGTCTAAATGCTTCATCTGTTGACTCTTACGCTGTCGTAACTGCTCAGCGTTTTCACTGACATGTTATTCTGATGTCTGACGATTATGATCTTAAGCCGACTGCGGCGGCTCAACTGGCTAGAGTTTGAGTTACGCGACTTCAAAGGGACGGCGCCGTTGTACGTAAAACATTAAGTGAGGATGTATTTATGGCTCAGATCGATGAAGATATTACACCACATTGTGGCAATTTGAACCACATGCAAGCTTGATTTTTCCTGCTCTTCTGTTTATGGAGGCTGAACATATCAGATATGAGCACAGAGGGGTTTGAGTCAGACTTGATGTGCCCTACGCAGAGCAATCATATCACATTGACACACACAACAGGATAAAGAGGTGGACAGGGGATCAAAAAGGCGAGGTTTCACATTTCCGCCTTCAGACCACAAGGGAATCTTGAATTTCTTTTGGTCTGTTCTTTGCTCAGACTATGTTATAAACTCAAGTTATTCATACATATATTGCAGAATTTAGAATTTAGATAGGTTAGAATAGGGTTTTCAGTGTTAAGGTAAGAATTGATGATTAGGGATAGAATAGGGTTATGATGGTTAAGTTGAGGGTTTGAAGTGATGATTAGGGTTAAAATAGGTTATGATGGTTAAAGTTATGGTTAGCATTGATGATTAGGGTAAGAATAGGGTTAAAGTTATGGTTAGCAATGATGATTAGGGTTAGAATAGGGTTATGAGGGTTAGGGTAAAGGGCTAGGGAATGCAGCTTTAAAGACTGATTACGTTTGAAATGTGCTCTATAAACAACTGTGGTAACTATTGGGTTAGGGTTATTGGGGTTAGGGTTTGGGTGATTACTAAATTGCAGGCGTTCCTCCATGCATTCACACTGTGTTATGTTGTATGTCTTCTATGTGTTCTTGTCTCCCTAAAACACTAAAACCTCACCAAGTGGGTGGGCAAACTTAAATAACGTGAAACTGTAAACAACACAAATACGCACACAATCACAGAGTGTATATCCTCTTAAACTGAAACTGCTGCATGTGTTTAAATTACAGCCCCCCCTTCCCCCAGCTCGCTCTCTTAACATGATTTACTGCATGACATAAAATTACCAACTGAATCCAAAGCTAATTATTTATCTTGCAACACCACCGATGCACAGCTAATTAGCCAAAAATGGCAAACAGCAGCTTAGCATAAAATGTGAGGGCTCAGTGTTGCATCAAAAAAATGCATCACACTGTAACTTAGCTTCTTAGTAAACACTAAATTAGAAAAGATTAACTGGATGAGCGGTTTTGATTTTGAAACACATTGTCACATTCGCGGGACATATTTTAGAACGATCTGCTTCAAAAGTCTTTGTTCCTCTCACTTTTTATTCACTCATTTGTTTGTCCATTACTTGTTGACTTGCACATGAGAGGAAAGTACAAATATGAATATTCATTTACAAAAACATTTCCGGGGGATTATTTTATGTGAGACAGACAATAACTCCCCTTTACCTTAGTTTTTTTTTTTTTTATCTTAACTTTATAACTTATCATAGCACAAAAATAATATAACACACCAGAGGGAAAGTGGAGAAAAAGCATAATGTACCTTCATAAATATAATGTTTCCACCACAGTTTTGACCTTTTTCAACATCATTCATCGTGACTTTACTTGTTGGAGTGACTTTTAGTGAAGTTTAGGAATTTTGATTTTACTTTCATCCATTTAAAACTTTTTCGTACTCATTATTTATGTTTAAAACAACAGCAGTTGTGCTGATAGTCACGCTCTCAGTTAGCAGTTCTTCACTGCAGTATTCCCAGAGACTTACTTCCATATTATTTTATGCATTTCGACCCTTGTGGTCTCTCTCGTCCTGTTTTTTTGCCAGTTAATATCACAAAAATCCACTGTAGGTTGTATTTCCCAAAGCATACAATACACTTGTGAAGGTGTCTTTGTCTTTTTTCATTGGCTTGTCCACGTCTTATCAAAGCATCCTTCTATGGATCTTGTGCCAGTGCCTGGATTTCACAAGATGCATATGTGGCCACGCAGGTCAAGCTTGTTGGCGAGCAACCTTGCTTTAAGTCCGAGCCACTTCCATCTCCTCCTTGTGTGGGTTTTTATTCTTTGGTGGCATTGTGGTCCAAAGCAGTAGTCATGTCAGAAAAGTTTCTTTTTTTGTTGGTTTGATGTTCAGCTCAAACACAGTGTGGGAGGGCCCAGAGGCCTTTCCGCGCAGAAATGGAAAGGCTATAAAATGCCACAGAGCGGGAGAAAGAGAAAGCCCTTGGCCAGGTTGGAAGCATGGGACCTTCTGAATCCCACTGTGCTACTGAATGTGAAGGAGGGAGTGGGAGATGAAGGAGACCGGTGGCACCATCGTCTTGTCATTGAAGTCCCAAAATGCTCCTCCTGTCTCTCCATCGTTGTCTCGCTGTATGAATTGAGCTCCTTAAACCCAACGAAGACATTTACAAAGGCCAATCCTGAAGCAATCTGAGTCTCATAACGCCATTCTCGAAAATCAAAGCATCTGTATTAGCCAGGTAACCCGATCATGTATTGAATAAATATTAGAAATACTAGGAAAAACCACAGCTTGTAAAATTCAGTTAGGGCATCATATAGGTACTCACACTTTAACATGTAGATGTGTTTTTATTGTGCTCTTCTGTTAAATCAGAAACAATCAAAAGTAGCTATAACTCATTGGTTATACATGCTAGCAATACTATCGGTCATGCTATTGGTGTGTTCCAGTTGTGGTCAGAAGTCTGAATTATTGCGTTTCTAATCAGAAGTTTCAACTGGAACATGCCCTCACAAATAGATACCTCACAAACTCCAAGATGGCTGCCACTCGACCCTGCTGAAAAAAACCAGCTTAGACCAGCTTAGGATGGTTGATGGTTTTAGCTGGTTTTAGCTGGTCTTAGCTGGTCTTAGGCTGGTTTAGTTGGTTTACCAAGCTGGACAAGCTGGCCAGGCTGGTGTGTCAGTCGCTGGCCAGCTGGTATGGCTGGTCACCCAGTCAGGCTAAGCTGGTGTCAAACTGCCTGACCAGCAAAATCCGGCTGGGAGGCTGGAGTCAGCTGGTCTGTCCAGCTTGTCAGCTGGACAGACCAGCAAAACCCGTATGGTAAGCTGGGCAAGCTGGTTGGATGGCCAGCCTCTTAGACTGACCAGGCTGGACTGGGCAAGCATGGCTCATAATCGTCATGATATGTATAAATAATATATCCTGATATATATATATATATATATATGCGTGTATATATATGTATATGTATATGTGTATATATATATATAAATATATGTGTGTGTGTATATATATACATATATATATGTATATATATGTGTGTGTGTATGTGTGTGTAATAGGGAAGCCACAAGGCAGTGCTGGTTAGTAGATTAAAAGTTATGGCTAAAACCTACAACAGGTCTATTGTGTTTGCTCTACAAAAATATATCAAAACAATAATAGTCCCTCTTTCCCATGAAGAGGCAAAGGCAGGTTGAGAAAATGAATTCATGAACTATTGTTTTTAGAGGATTTACATGGACTGTCCTAATACCTGTGATCCATTCAAACCATGAAGAGCAATGAAAAATATTTCCTCATATTTTGTTTCACAGTTTATATATCAATGACACACCAATACTCCAAAAAGTGATCGGTGTGGTCAAAGAGAAAAAAATATCATTATTTTGGCACATGTACTTTATGTGCCAAAAAACTTCAAAACTTGATTGGGTCAAAATCCATCAACGTTGTCTGTGCGTCGAACGTCACACTTCATCACGTCGACAGAAGATGACGCAACACACACCTCGCCAGGTTCTGAAGACCGCGAAGCGCGAGCCACCAACGGGGAAACGGACCGGCGAAGGAAAACGGGAACAAAAGGTCTGTGCACACTACATACGGTATATAATTCACACTTTGTGTTGCGTTTTCTATTAAAGTAGTATGTTTATATTGTCGAGGCTGGTGGGTTGGTTTGGATAACAACGTAGCTAGCCATTTAGCCGCTAGCATGGAAGCTCACAAGCTATCGTCTCCACCGGAACGTCTCTCTCGTCGCGGGCTTAATATCCCGAAGTCATGTAACGTTAACTCAATTTACTTTATTATTTATGTATGCAATTTATCACCTACACGTACACACACGTACACAGACACATGCACACACACATACACATTCGTACACACACGCACAGACACACGCACACACACATACACATACGTACACACACGCACACACACATACAGTTTTGAGGTGAGTTCGGAGTGGGATTCCGTCGGGGGGGGGGGTGTAAGGGGGTATGTTTCGGCGTTGATGGCAGACTAAGCGCAGAGTTGGGAAGGCTGTATATTATGTATGTATGTGTATATTACATATATATATATACATACATATATATATGTATGTATATATATACAAGGGGTATGTTTCGGCGTTGATGGCACACTAAGCGCAGTTATTGGAAGGCTGTATATTATGTATGTGTATATTACATATATATATATATATATATATATATATACATATATATATATATATATATATATATATATATATATATATATACATATATATATATATATATATATATATATATATACACATATGTGTATATATATACACATATATATATATATATATATATATATATATATACACATATGTGTATATATATACACATATATATATATATATATATATATATATATATATATTGAATGCATTGCTTTTGGCATGGTGATATCTGAATAGTTAATATAGAGCTGAAACAATCTATTGCTAAATTAATCGTCAACTATTTTGATAATCGATGAATCGGTTTGAAGCTTTTTTCATTATTAAAACAAGATTTCTGATTGTTTTAGCTTCTTAAATGTGGATATTTGCTTTGTTTCTTTGCTCCACATAACAAATAAATCATTAAAACTGAATTGTTAAGGTTTGTGGAAAAAAACAAGACATTTTAGAGCATCGTCATTTCCATGTTTGACAAACACTGATCAGGTTTTCTGTAATTTTATGGAGCAAACAATTTCTTTTTGTGTTTGTTTCAGATCAATCGCGCATTGTCACCAACACTCTGACAGATTGGCAACTGGCAGAGCTTATAGTAATATTTAAAGGTAAGAAATACCATTTTCCCCCCCATCCACAGCATATCAATTCTGCACCACTCATAGTGATAATTTGGATAGTTATGGAGTTGACTGCATTCCTTTTTTGTATAAATTCTTATTAAATATAATTTCCTTTTTTTTTTTCCCATGGGTGGGCTGCACACATTTTCAGAACATGTTTATTGTAATGATAGACCCTCAATCAATTTGTGGCTTCTTAGGTCAGTTCAGGTCTGAATCCTTTATTTAATTGTTTTCTGTAATGTGAGCTATATGCCATAACCATTAAGACTTAAACAAAAAAAGTTTGGAATATTTTGTTATGTGCAGTGAAAGGTAGACTATTAAAGTTCAACTTTTTGAATTATAAATGCACTGAATCTTTTCCAAATAGTAATCCTAACAAAGACTCATTGTTCTTGTGGGCACCAGGAAAATGGTCCTCACAATGTCTCGTTTTAATTCTACTATAGTTGATAGACATTTGGTTCTTACTCACTCACATTTGCTCTCTTGCATTCTTTCTTTGTTTCTTTTTTTTTTTAGCCTGGAACAAACATGGTGGAGTATCTTCATGAGGCCAGATCCAGACCCTACACCTATGTCCTGACACTGGGGAATGACAATCACCATCCATCTCAGGCTTTTACTATTGTTGCCGGAGAGGCTTTGGAGCATGATTCAGGCCATTGATGTCTGCTTTAAGGCAATTTCATCTTCGACATTGAATATCCAAAGCAGTGTAAGCATGTGTGGGAATTCCTACAGAGCGCAGTCTATAAAATGCCAGGAGGGGAGTCCAAACAGGTGAAGTTCCTTCAGACAAGAGTACTTGCGTGCAAGTAGAGCTAACTACCTTTTCTAATTTAAAAGCTGTTCTTGAGGCCAACAGGTGTTGATTGTTGACTTATTTTATTGTTTGTGTTCCAGTGACCTGAAATATGCTGAATTTGATTTTATATTGTAGATCATTTTCAATAAATGTTTTCCAAGATTCCAGTATTGTTTAAGTGTTTATTGCATAATATATGCTTTGCGTGACCAAACTCTGACCAGCTTAACCAGCTATACCACTCTGACCAGCTTAACCAGGTATGGTGACCAGCTATACCACTGTGACCAGCTTAACCAGCAATGGTGACCAGCTAGACCACTGTGACCAGCTTAAGCAGCTATGGTGCCCAGCTAGACCACTGTGACCAGCTTAACCAGGTATGGTGACCAGCTAGACCACTGTGACCAGCTTAACCAGCTAAAGTGTCCAAAACCCCTCTAAACCAGCAAACATCCCAGTTTAGGCTGGTCAGGCTGGCAGACCAGCCTAAGCTGGGATGGTTTGCTGGTTTAGAGGGGTTTTGGACACTTTAGCTGGTTAAGCTGGTCACAGTGGTCCAGCAAACCATCCCAGCTTAGGCTGGTCAGGCTGGTCTGCCAGCTTGACCAGCCTAAGCTGGACCATTGTGACCAGCCTGGTCAATCTAAGCTGGTTTTTTCAGCAGGGTCACACGCTACATTGACTGCCAATTGTCTTATTTGTTTCACAAAGCGCATTATTGTGTAGCGTGTTCTCATCAACTGCTATTGCTAACAATGGCTTGCCTGAGATCTCGCCTGTCACTCCAAGTTTAGACGCCTGACGGCCGATGCAACTGAAACATGCACCACGTGTGCACTAGCTAGATGCCATGCTAGATTAGCTAAGGGAGCTGTGTTTACATAGATTGCTGACCATCTCTGTGTCTCGTTTTATCCTGTAAGTCACAGCATCTATCCACTCACTCTAGTCAAAAAAGATAGGGAAACTCATCTACTTGCTAAGTCAATAGCCTCCTGTGAGCAACTACCTGCATATAAATGCTAAATAGTGGGGAAAGGTGCCTCTCTCTCACTTCCCTGTTTCCCCCCTCTGCCAGTTTTTGCTACAGTAGATGGGGAAATTGATTTAGTTCTCTGAGTTTTATATACAACAAAGAAAAGCGAGCATGCTAAGCGAAAGACGTCCTATCAATCAATCCGTCTTATCCACTCTGTTTATTCACGACGTGACACTCGAGCACAACAAACAGTCGCTGCACTCGAGTCGTTCCAGGCGTCACCGCTGGACCTTGTGATTGACAACGCTCTGTCTTGCTCAGTGGGAACTGAAAGAATGCCAGAAAATGCACCAGAAATGTGATTCGCCAGTGTCCAGATGTGAAAAAGTACCGGATCCTGTGCTTTCATATCCACATCCCCTTCAGCTTAAGCCACCTGTTGCTCCTTCACCTCCACAACTCCTCATCGAAGCACCCCTGAGTGCCAGATTAGGTCTTCGTCTGCTTTTCACTGTGTATCCGCTCTTCATTCTTTACACTCAACAAGGTCAGGGTCTACAGATGTGCTTTTGTGTATCCTGCCTCTCGTCGGTGACCCCTGCTGATCTCATTCTCTCTCTTTCAGTGCTTTTCTAGCCAGCTCACCTTCTTTTAAGCACATTTCTACCACTTGTTCAACCTCTTCTCTTTGGAATTTCAATTGAACCCCTTGATTGAAATCATTGTTCCTTCTCATGACTCTGTGTAGATGTTTGTTAACGCAGTTCTCAACTATAACCAGGCCGTGTCCCACATTTTCTGACTTTGAGCATGTGTATTCGCCGAGACTTTTTTCCCCGTGACATCCTGGTCAAAGATGGTCCTTCTTCTCTGCTGAGATCCTTCCCCGGTGAGGTTACCTTCCCTGTCCTTCAGAGCTGAATTGTCTCGTCAGAACTTTTGTTCTCTTCTCCAGGTGAAAGACAGACGCATCTACTGTAAGTTTGAGAAAATATTGACTGTGAATCATCAGACTGAGAGTTGCAGGGGGAGATGAGAGAGGATGGTAGTGGCTGTGAGACCTGAATAAAATGCGTGTGTGTGGTCATATTAGATATTAGATTTTCCAACTCAGCCGGTGTGATGGAGACGTCTGGCGGCGTTTTCAAGAAATTTCATTCAGTTCTTCTAGTTGCCGAGTTCGCTGGTGCTATGGCTAGCGCAAGTCAATGGTACCTGCTAGCATGGCATTAGAAACACTCAAATCAATTACAAATCTGTTACGGCAGACTATCGATGTACATATCTGTGTTGATATGAGAGAATAAGAGAAAATAATATTTGAAACAAAACTTTTTGAGGGACTACTTTCTCAGCACTATACTTCCGGCAGCGGAAGTATGGTGCTACCGCCACTGCCGGAAGTATGACGCGCTGCTGCTGCTGCTGAGACATAAATCCTTCAAATTGCAAGGTTGGTTTTATTTCAAACATTCTATCAACACAGATATGTACATGGATAGTCTGTCGTTACAATTGATTTGCCTCCGGTGAACTTTGGAGTCGGTATGAGTGTTTCTAATGCCATGCTAGCTGGTACCATTGACTTGCGCTAGCCATAGCAACTTAACCAGCGAACTCGGCAACTAGAAGAACTGAGTGAAATTTCTTGAAAACGTCTCCAGACGTCTCCATCACAACTGAGTTGGTAAATAGGTCTTATGTCCAAAATTCCGAACTATCCATTTAATCATTTACATGCTGTGTACCAGTTCCTCTGCTTCAATTCACCTAAGAATAGAACCAATTATGTGTTGAGAGTTTGGTTAAATGGTTAATTAAGACGAATGCTGCTGACTGTCCACAAAGACAGGGTTTGGACATTTTCCTTTTGCGCGTTCCTCAGCTTAAACACCAGACCGATCGTCTTTGGTCTTCTGAAGAGCAGAGCCATCGATGTTCAATGAAAAGAAATAAAGGGACACAAGCAGACTTTAGTCTTTCTACAAAAACAAAAATGATTTGTCTGTTCTTCAAACTGGAGCGATGACATGGAAGAAGCTACTGATGGATTCAGATCCTGAAAGTCAAGCAAGCGGAGCAGTAGCAAAATCTCTGTGAGGTTCAAACGGCAGGGATTTCCCAGAATGACAAGTATTGTTTGCTACTTACTGATGATAAAGTGCATATGTGTATAGCCTAAAAGTTAGGCCCACGACCATTGCAAGTTAAGTTTCCCTTAAATGTATAACTTTTATAAACTACTGACCAGGAAGCTGCAAATCTAGATGCCGACTTCAATGACACTAATTAATTTAAATATCAAATTTATTGGACATTTTGACCGCATTCTCCGGTGTAGATCGAGGCAAAGTATTGTAAACTGGATTTAATGTAGATTTAAAGTGCACAGTGAAATCCAGAGTTTACCGGATTCAAGGTGGTTTTCATGAGTCATATGAAGTGTGCACACTTTACACAATTCTGTATTTCTATTTATAGCCTCTGCTTGCAGAAAGTGATGTGCTGATGTGTCTGTCATGCAGTGTCATGTTCTTTCTTTCACACGTTTTTTTGCTGAAAATCTGAAAATCACTAACCCTCACCAATCCTGACAAATCAGTCATTCGTCTCAGTCGTCTCACTGACGTTTTTTCTTTCTTTCTTCGAGCCTGCATCTGTGCAATTATCACCTTTTTAGATCACACTGTGATAAATCAATTACACGCATTATTAATTATGCATTTGATTACTATACACTTCAAACTGACAGCTTCACCACTGGCACGGAGCAAATGTCCGTTAATCAATTGAAGAATTGGACCAAATTCGGGTTAAGTTTCTCTAAGCTTCTGTTCTCAAACCTGTAACCGAGGTGTTGTTGTTGTTGAGCCTGCATCTAAATATACTGTGACTGTTTCCGCTGTGCAGTGTGGCCCCCACAAAGCCTGGTGTCAACATCATTAAGTCAGTCTGGCATCACATGAAGAGACAGAAGACACTGTTCCGCAGCTGTGTTTGAGCTTATAACAAAGAAAGTTCGATTCTCTTACTATTTTAGTGTCTAAAACTTTAATATGATGTAGTTTTAGTGTTTTTTGAATTCATCAAACAGGATCACCTTTTACAGAATACATAGTATGGTGAATAATGAAATAATCCAGCACTGCAGTGATTTTCTGTTCTGTTCTGGTACTGATTGACAGAAACCCCTATGAACAGTTGTGGTCAGTTTAACACTGACTACTGTTGAGGTCATGCTCTCTCACTTCTTCTTGGGGCCAATTCCAATTCCTATCTTAACCCTCAATCTTAACCCTCAAGCTCAACCCTTAATCTTAACTGGCCTCAAAACCAAGTGTCTTAAATGCAGATACGTCTTCAGACTGTAGGGGGCAGAATAACGCGAAAGCTGCGTCCAGTCTGTCAACTCCAAAAAAGAAGAAGAAGAAGAACACATTTACGTCAGGATTATTTATTCTGATCCGTTTGTCAGTCAAGTTATAAGGTTGTCAGTTAGTTATAAGATGATACTCACACAAATATTCAGCTGACAGTAACCACACACCACGACTTATTGAAAAGTAAACCATAGCAAACGATCGCTTGTCCGCACCGGCCGACTATTGACAAAAGATCGTAAAATAAAAAATAAATGTTACGCAACAATGACGTCAGTAATCCATAATCTGGGCCTAAACTAAGATCATTTTTATATCTCTATTAACAAAGAAAATACTTCATTTGTAGCGTACTCGTTTTGCTGCTTTCGACGCCATCTTTGTTATGTGAAAGCACACAATGCATTCTGGGTAGCCCTTGCTCCCAAGGGTGGTCTCTGAAAATCTCAATATTGAGGGCGATACAGCCCTTAAACTTGGCCCTCGACTTAATTTTTCTGAGAATCGGGACAGAACTTGCACTAGAGGGAGCGCGCATTTTTGAGATTGAGGGTTAAGCAAGGAATTGGAATTCACCCTTGTAGTCACAGACTTGAGTTTTAAGTTTCTGATTTTCTGTTTTCCTCGCCTTCCTGTTTTACTTCAGTAATCTCGCTTGTGTCCTGTTTCACTTCCTGTGTAATTCCCTGCTCCTGTGATTTCCCGCCCCCACCATGAGGCGTTTCACCTGTGTCTGATGAGTTTCACCTGTGCTCAATTATCCCTCAGCAGTGTATTTAGTCTCTGTGCTGTCCTGTTCCTGGTCCTCATGTTTCTGTTTCAAGGTATTTTTGTCTCTGTTCATTTCACATCCTGTATTTTGCAATAACATGACACAAGCACTTGAAACCCTGTTGACAAGACCATCCAACCATCATTTTATTTTTTCATGTAAGTTTGCATGTCCTGCTGGAGCATCCAGAGGCAACCTGAAGTCACTCAATAAAATTATTGATGGACCACTTACACTCCCATTCAAAAGTTTGGGCTCATCTATTTTTCTTTTCCCATCAAAAGTCACACTTTTCTTCATCAACAGAGTTGCAAAATGAATAGAAAATAGAGTCAAGACATTGACAAGATTAGAAATAATGTGTTTTATTTAAGTTTGCCCTTTTGTCAAAGAACCAACAAAACTGTTTTCAGCTGTGCTAACATCATTTCACAGGGGTTTTCTAATCATCCAATAGTCTTCCAACGCCATTAGCAAACACAATGTACCATTAGAACAGTGGAAATGGGCCTCTATACACCTATGTACATATTCCATTAAAAACCAGGCGTTTGCAGCTAGAAAAGTCGTTTACCACATTAAAGGGATACTTCACTGATTTGAATGTGGCTTTGTATTGCTAGAATAGCAGTAGTATTT
The DNA here is from genome assembly GCF_963457635.1 of Microchirus variegatus. NCBI lineage: Eukaryota > Metazoa > Chordata > Actinopteri > Pleuronectiformes > Soleidae > Microchirus > Microchirus variegatus. The sequence goes on from NC_139806.1 coordinate 2,354,602, forward strand.
TTTAGAAAATGTTCTTCCGTCCCTCAGTTTTTCCCTGACTTGTAAAAAAATCTGTTTTCCCTTATCCAAATGTGCCCTACTGTGAGTCAAATGATGCGTTTTGCATCACAGTAGGGCACATTTTGAAAATGAAAAACTCAGTGAAAAACTGAGGCAGGGAAGCACATTTTCTAAAAAAAATACTACTGCTATTCTAGCAATACAAAGCCACATTCAAATCGGTGAAGTATCCCTTTAACAATGTATAGAGTGTATTTCTGATTAATTTAATGTTATATTCGTTGAAAAAAAAGTGCTTTTCCTTAAAATATAAGGACATTTCTAAGTGAGCTCAAACTTTTGAACGGTAGTGTATGTCTAGTCTTCTTTAGCGTGACCAGTGCTGGACGCAACCTGTCCTGAGTTTACTGCCACTTTAAATCCAGGGAAAACCAAACCGAGCTCTACTTGGGCCAGGTCTGGACTCCGTGGTGGTGGCCAATCATGTGTGAGAGTCATTCTTTCAGGATTTGAGGCTGACGGATCCTGGCATCGTCGTCTTTCTTGTCTGCTCAAATGAACCTGGTCGTTCAGTATATTTTTAGGAAGTGAGATGACCTCAGTTTTTTGTGAAACGTAGACCTGACCATCACACAACAGCTTGATTCTTGGGAGCTGTAGGGAACCATGACATGAAAATGTGATACAGACGTCAGGGTTTTTTTTTGTTTTTTTTTTGACAATTTGTTCTTTTACATAACAAAAGACTCAACAGGCTCAAAGTAAAGTACCCACAGAGAAGCACAAATGAGTGAATGATGGGCTTTCAGGTACGACAGCCGTTCTCAAAGCTGTGTTCACTGTTCACACCCGAGCCCAGTTGGTATTTGGTCCGAAGAACAATATATGGTGTGTGGCTTACATTGTCTCCCATATCTATATAAAGATAAATATGAGCTGAGCTCCCATTGTTTCTGTTTCTCCCCCAACTGTGCAAGCACCAATATCAGCGGGATTTAACTAAGAGTCTGCCTCTATGATCCCACAGACACACACACACTCGCAAACATACTCCGCATTAGCAGAGCAAAATTATGCCATCTTTAAACTTCCAAGCAGAGGCGAGATTAGACGACGTGCTTCTAAACTGCCGGCATATCTGCTGAGAGGAGACGATAAAACAATCCCGGAGAATATATTTCATCTGCTCCGGCTCTAAACCTGAGTGGCAGCTGCAGATCAAACGGATTTAGGGGGTTTGGAGAAGACAGGCGAGAAGTGTATGGTCGCGGAATATAGATGTGGAAATTGATCTGTATACATTTAATATGAGACACATCTGGACGTCTCTATGGATCAGCCACTTCAACTGATGATGTCTGAGGAGTGTGTTTGTATCAGCGTCAACATCTGAGGTTATTTTGTGGTAACAGAGTTTTAAAATCCCCGGGACTCAATGCTCGACGTCGACTGCCTACCGAAAAGGGAACAGCAACAAACCGTTTTAATGAAAAAAAGTTGTGTTGTTCCACATGATGAATGAAACATTGTGATACCATGTGAGGATCAGTCAGTTATCACCTGTAAAGTATTCTGTCCGTTTTCAGCACTAATTTATCTTCAGAATAACTTCGATGAACTTTGAGGTCTCAGTTTCTGACGTAACCTGGCAACCCGTGGTTGCTCGGCAGCAGAAACTCCACTGACTGCAATGATTGGAAGACGGCGGTAGGTGGCGCCACATGCCAAAACATGATTTCAAAACATAAACATGATTTGCAGTCTGCAAAATAGTTTTTTTTTAATGCAAATATTTTGGCTGTATTGTGGTTGTTGGTGAGTTCAGTTTGTTATATGAACATTATTCCTGAGTCTCTGTGACATATTAGGAGGATTTTATGGCCAGTTGCTTTAGATTTATTACATAATGCACCTTTAATCATGAAAAAAGCTTCAAACCGGTTATCGAAGCTCATCCTAATGAACAATCCCTACATCGTTAGGGCTGCAAAAGTGGCTTTTTATAATGTTATCATAGCTCCACCTCACAGGCAACCCGTCTCCACCTGTTTTTTTTCCCCCACATCCACAGGTGTCAACCTTTACAACTTTGATGAGGATGAAGCGGAAACACCGCGTCCTCCAAGTCCATGAAGAGATGGAAAAAAGTAGATGAGGGAGGGAGCTGCAGTAATCGCACTTAATGTCAGAACATCACAATAAGTGGATCAGAGTGTCACATCATCAGGATATTTTAATATCACTTGAATATTTTTTTTTTTTTTTTTTTTTAATTTTTTAAATGTGAAGACATGTTGACATGTTTTTGCAGGCTAAAGCACACATTCTAATGATCGCATTAACAATGGCAGTGAGCCAGCGCTCACCCTAAAATGAGTGACCTGTCAAAATCTGACTGCCAAGAAAAAAAAGGCATGTACCCAATTACTCCTGTAATTTACTTTGTCTGCATCAGTGGTTTGAAGGTAAGTCACTTTGGAAATGTACGAGAGAAAAGTAAACGCTCTCACAAGTAAATACAACAAAAAAAAATCAGTCAGCATGAGTGTATACAGCAGAGTGTAACCCCTAAACTCCAGAAGTGGGACACTGATGATGCTTTTCATCATTTCACTCTGAAGGAATGAGGCCAGCATTCATTTTCTGTGTTTTTCCCTTTAGTTTTTTTTTTGTGTGAGTGTTGTTTCTTTTTTACTTCTCTCTGTTCTCTAAGAAGTGGAGTAGATCAATGACTTAATCACCAAACGTATGTGCCGACTAAAATGTAGAGCACTTTTGTTCTACACAGACTCACATTTCTTTCTCCTTTTATCTCCACAATGGAGTTCAAAGCTTAAAGAAACTGCGAAGAAAGGAACAAAAACCCTTAACACGATGCTGAAGATTGTTTGTGCTGAACCTATGTTTAAAACTGCTGACTGAACTCAGAGGAAGGTTTTGAATGTTGGACATCAGAGGACACCAGAGTGATAAACCTGACTCGGGCTGCAACTAACGATCATTTTCGTAATCCATTAATAGATTAGTCAACTATTTTCACGATTAATCGATGAATCCTTTGGTCCATATAGAATGTCAGACAATGTTCAAAAACCTTGATCAATGTCTGTCAAACCTGGAAATGACGATGTTCTTGAATGCCTTGTTTTTGTCCACAAACCAAAATGATTCAGTTTTAATGATTTCTTTGTTATTTGGAGAAAAGAAACAACGAAAAATATTCACATTTAAGAAGCTAAAACAATCAGAAATCTTGTTTTAATCATGAAAAAGCTTCAAACCCTAACCCTAACCCTAAAAGTCTTCTGGCTTCAACATCAAGTTCAACAGACAGACATTCTTATGAGCTGGTTGTTCACTTAACAAAGGGTTAAGCCGTGTTTTCATCATGGTACGGTCCAGTTTGCTACAGTTTGGAACCATCAAGCCCTGGACCCCCGGCTTGCATTACGTTGCCAACGAACAACAGATGCGACACAACAGACAACAAAGGAGGACATCCAGCAGCTCTTGTTTTATTTCCTGCTCGGTTTGTGGCTGTTTATCTCAACAAGACGTCAAGACCATTTTTACTTTGGTACCCCAAGGGAAGGGTTTACCAAAAATGGAATGATAGGGGATGGTTAGATTTTCCTAATTTCTTTCTTTGCGCTTAAGTTTAAATGCTATTTTCCACCAAAAGGGTCGCTATGATTCATCTTTTAGGGAATATGGAACTCTCATGGCAATCCAGTCATTCTGAACCACGCCGAACCAAACAGTTCTTCTCTCTATTTCTAAACTCCACATTTTATTGTCTTTTTTCCTCGTGATAACCTTTCAACTGAAGTGCATCTGTCTTGATACTCCTCCTGTCAGCTGATTAAAGGTTTGTGTGTGGGATGAAGTCTGTTACCTCATCTCCTTGGGCAACTACAGGCTAAACTTTGGTCCAGTAAAAAGAAGAGAACAGCCCTCCTGAACCGCTGGCCTCTTAAATATGTTCAGCTAAGTACTGCATCTTCCATCTCCTCGCAAGGTCAATGGTGTCCGTGTGTGTTGAAGAGCCTGTGGGGTTTTATTACATCTTTGTTGAACTGCAGTGTCTGAAATGCCTTCAGTGGTAATATTCATACGGCAGCTGTTGAACTTTGAGTCCGCTGCAGTATTGATTTTTCCATTTCACATTTGGCATCGTATTTGCTTGTAGAAACAAATGTCTGTCAAATTTGGTAACTCTGTTTACAGGTTTCATGTTTTCACTCACATTCCACAACTTTTGGCACATTTGCAGATTTCTCTCAGATTATTTATTCCACCGGTTGTGTTTTGCAGGAAACCAGAAGTATGTATATTTTTTAATGTACACATGAAATATTCAAGCCTGGACTGTCCCACTGCCCCTGTATTTTCCTCTGAATATAATATATATATTATATATATATATATATATATATATATAAATAATTAGTCCAAATTCCACTTTTACAAGCTGAATTTAACAAAAAAAAATACTTTCATCACTTTGGCCTTTGGGAATTGTAATGTTCAACTGACAAAAACACCTGTTCACTTCACTAGTGAACTACACCATCTAAGTGGTTTAAAGTGGACTTTGTTGGTTGATTTTATTGATCACATCATCGTCCGCTTGAAGAACTGAATAATACCTCTGATGAATGAATCCATTCAAATCAAAATTCTTGTTCGCTGACGCCATGATGCTGAAAAAGGCAGCTGATTATCAGGGAGAGATCTGTGGTGGAAGAACTCGACTTAGAGATGTGGAGCCCGTCCACCTCAGCCGGTCTGGGATGACAGGAGTAAATGGGCGAAGAGGTGAAGATTGAAGGACATTGATTTTTCTTACAGTGCGTAGAATGGGGAGATGTGTTCGACTTGGGGATCTGTGATTGGGGGGGGGGGGGGGGGGTGATTTTTATAGCAGCCCAGCACTGATGTTTCACTGCAACCGTGAATATACAAAGATATATATTAAAAAAAAAATATGATGTTGTGTGGTCAGATCTTCCTAATAAGCATTTATTTCAAAACCAAGACCGAAGCAAACAATACCCACAACTTGTGATGTGATAGATAGATAGATAGATAGATAGATAGATAGATAGATAGATAGATAGATAGATAGATAGATAGATAGATAGATAGATAGATCACCAACTTCTTAAGGGACTTTAAAATATAATCCCAAAAGTTGTTTATTTTAATCAAACTTTGGCAACCCTGTTTTCTTTTCTCACTAATTGACGAAATAACCTATTCCTTCTCTCTCTCGCGCTCTGTGTGTGTGTGTAATGTGGCCACGTTTCCCATGTTTGTGCACGTTACACGTGACTAGGATCAAATAATATGACCATGGAGACGCAGTTATTTGATCTCCATGCCTGGTGGGCTGCACAACTAAACCAAGAATGTTTCATGTGAACACTGCTTCATTATTTCATTTTAACCCTGTGCAGTCTTTCAACCCTCCAGCTCAATGATTAATTTATCTCTTCTTCTTCTTCTTCTTTTTTTTTTCTTTTCCGAGACCAGTGTTGGACTCTGGGGAGGAGGAAAAATCAGAAGTCGTAATGTTTGGGTTTGATGTCAAAACGCAGTTAAGAAAAGAAGAAATGTTAGATGAGTTAAATGGACCCCGATCACTAATTGCCACAAAGCAGAACTGCCGGTTCACCAAAGCAGGCTCTGTGAATGTCACCCGATGGACAAAAGTAATGAGAGAGTCCAAATAGAATGATGCGCAACACAAACCTAATACTAATGCTAGAAGACAGTAGAGCAGCAATACAAATGCAAGAGAAGTTAAATATTTTGAGGGATGCGGCAGGTGTGGAGGTGATGTTTCCACTGTTCTTATGTCCCTGTAGTTGAGTCCTTGTTGTAGTTGAGAATTACAGTAAAGGTAAATCACTGTGACAGAGGCATGGTAGCATAGTAGTTAGCACTGTTTTCCCCCTAGCAAGAAAGTGCTGTGTGTGATTCCCGGTTTTTTGTGCTGAACTTTGCATGTTCTCGCTGGTTTCCTCCCACCATCAAAACATCAGGTTGGCCCCTTATATACCAGGGTCTGCGCAATGCAACTTGATGGCATGTGTGCGGAAGTACTTTACACCTTTAGAAATAAGGGTTCCAAAAGCGACCTTCTACAAGGGCTGAGGTTCTATCTGGAACCATTTGCATCTGAAAACCCTTTCCCAAGAAAGGGTTTTTCAAGGGTTCTTGGTAACACTAATGGTTCCAGTAAGAACCATTTTGATGAAGAGAACCATTTAAAAAAAACCTTTCCTGATTAAAGGGTTTTAAAAGGGTTCTTTGTGGAACCCTCCAAAAGGGTTCCAGGTGGACCACCTGGAGCCAAAAAGGGTTCTCCTATGAGGACAAGCCTGAAAAAACTTTTATGTTTCAACTTAGCACTTTTGTTTCTAAGAGTGTACAACAGGTCCTTTAGTCACAGCGGCTCTGATTAACGCTCGATCTGACCTTGCAATTTTGGTTGTATAATGACAATACACTTCCTTTCCTTGCATAATTGATCGTCATTGGTTGGGACCAAAAAATGGGTCAGGGGCCTGGAAGACGCCGCTCTCAACAAGATCTGTTGTTGTGTTCAGCCAATCCTCTCTCTCCTCTCCACAGACACAGATTTCATGCCCTCACAGAGACCACTGTTTTCCCAAGAGCATTGAACTTGGTCAGTTTGACATCTGTTGTTGTGTGGGTGTGACAGATCGCATTATTGTAGAGGCAACAAATACTCTGGATTTGCAAATTGTGTCGACCTTGTCTTGTTTTTTTTGTTTTTTGTGAGACCCATTTTTTGTATAATTCATGTTGGCCTTTTTGGATTGACACGAGTCTGGGACCTTTGAGTAAAATACCATGCAAATGTATTAGCATGGTTTGTGGAGGCCACAGTTGTACTTTTTTTCCTTTTTTTTTTAAATGCCAGGCATCACAGTCAAATAGTCGTGACAATATAGGACAAGATATGTGTGTCGGAAAAACAAAATGTTAAATGTCAACATTGTTCTGTTGTGCTCCCTCTCGTGTTCTCAGCACATTACGCTGATAAAAATGAAACCATGCGTGACATAATGTCATGATCACAAATGTATTAAACCAACTAAAACTACAATAAGTGCAAGAACTTGTTGAGTCATGTTTGAGTCACTCAAAGTACTCGCTCCTCTTCCTCACAGTCACTCACGTTTCCAGCTTCTTCTACCTGCCTCAACTCTCCGGACCTACGCGGTCTTGCATAGTCTTGTGTAGACTTGTGTAGTCTCACATAATCTTGTGTAGTCTTGAGTAGTCTTGCATAATCTTGGATAGCCTTGGGTAGTCTTGCGAAGCCTTGCATTATCTTGGGTAGTCTTGGGTAGTCTTGCATAGTCTCACATAATCTTGTGTAGTCTTGCGTAGCCTTGCATAATCTTGTGTAGTCTTGAGTAGTCTTGCATAATCTTGGGTAGTCTTGCGTAGCCTTGCATAATCTTGAGTAGTCTTGCATAATCCTGGGTAGTCTTGCGTAGCCTTGCATAATCTTGTGTAGTCTTGCACAATCTTGTGTAGTCTTGCATAGTCTTGTGTAGACTCGCGTAGTATTGTGTAGTCTTGCATAGTCTCGCATAATCTTGTGTAGTCTTGTGTAGCCTTGCATAATCTTGAGCAGTCTTGCGTAGCCTTGCATAATCTTGTGTAGTCTTGAGTAGTCTTGCATAATCTTGGGTAGTCTTGAGTAGCCTTGCATAATCTTAGGTAGTCTTGCGTAGCCTTGCATAATTTTGTGTAGTCTCGAGTAGTCTTGCATAATCTTGGGTAGTCTTGAGTAGCCTTGCATAATCTTGGGTAGTCTTGCGTAGCCTTGCATAATCTTGTGTAGTCTTGAGTAGTCTTGTGTAGTCTTGCGTAGCCTTGCATAATCTTGTGTAGTCTCGAGTAGTCTTGCACAATCTTGTGTAGTCTTGCATAGTCTTGTGTAGACTCACGTAGTCTTGTGTAGTCTTGCATAGTCTTGCATAGTCTCACATAATCTTGTGTAGCCTTGCATAATCTTGGGTAGTCTTGCGTAGCCTTGCATAATCTTGTGTAGTCTTGAGTAGTCTTGCATAGTCTTGCGTAGCCTTGCATCATCTTGTGTAGTCTTGCGTAGACTTGCAAAATCTTGGGTAGTCTTGCGTAGCCTTGCATAATCTTGGGTAGTCTTGCATAGTCTTGTGTAGTCTTGCATAGTCTCACATAATCTTGTGTAGTCTTGCGTAGCCTTGCATAATCTTGGGTAGTCTTGCATAGTCTTGAGAAGTCTTGCATAATCTTGCGTAGTCTTGCGTAGCCTTGCATAATCTTGTGTAGTCTTGAGTAGTCTTGCATAATCTTGAGTAGTCTTGCATAATCTTGAGTAGTCTTGCATAATCTTGAGTAGTCTTGCAAAATCTTGGGTAGTCTTGCGTAGCCTTGCATAATCTTGGGTAGTCTTGCATAGTCTTGTGTAGTCTTGCATAGTCTCACATAATCTTGAGCAGTCTTGCGTAGCCTTGCATAATCTTGTGTAGTCTTGAGTAGTCTTGCATAATCTTGGGTAGTCTTGAGTAGCCTTGCATAATCTTAGGTAGTCTTGCGTAGCCTTGCATAATTTTGTGTAGTCTCGAGTAGTCTTGCATAATCTTGGGTAGTCTTGAGTAGCCTTGCATAATCTTGGGTAGTCTTGCGTAGCCTTGCATAATCTTGTGTAGTCTTGAGTAGTCTTGTGTAGTCTTGCGTAGCCTTGCATAATCTTGTGTAGTCTCGAGTAGTCTTGCACAATCTTGTGTAGTCTTGCATAGTCTTGTGTAGACTCACGTAGTCTTGTGTAGTCTTGCATAGTCTTGCATAGTCTCACATAATCTTGTGTAGCCTTGCATAATCTTGGGTAGTCTTGCGTAGCCTTGCATAATCTTGTGTAGTCTTGAGTAGTCTTGCATAGTCTTGCGTAGCCTTGCATAATCTTGTGTAGTCTTGCGTAGACTTGCAAAATCTTGGGTAGTCTTGCGTAGCCTTGCATAATCTTGGGTAGTCTTGCATAGTCTTGTGTAGTCTTGCATAGTCTCACATAATCTTGTGTAGTCTTGCGTAGCCTTGCATAATCTTGGGTAGTCTTGCATAGTCTTGAGAAGTCTTGCATAATCTTGCGTAGTCTTGCGTAGCCTTGCATAATCTTGTGTAGTCTTGAGTAGTCTTGCATAATCTTGAGTAGTCTTGCATAATCTTGAGTAGTCTTGCATAATCTTGAGTAGTCTTGCAAAATCTTGGGTAGTCTTGCGTAGCCTTGCATAATCTTGGGTAGTCTTGCATAGTCTTGTGTAGTCTTGCATAGTCTCACATAATCTTGTGTAGTCTTGCGTAGCCTTGCATAATCTTGGGTAGTCTTGCATAGTCTTGAGAAGTCTTGCATAATCTTGCGTAGTCTTGCGTAGCCTTGCATAATCTTGTGTAGTCTTGAGTAGTCTTGCATAATCTTGAGTAGTCTTGCATAATCTTGAGTAGTCTTGCACAATCTTGCGTAGTCAAGTGTAGTCTTGCATAATTTGTGTAGTCTTGCATAATCTTGCGTAGTCTTGTATAATCTTGCGTAGTCTTGAATATTCTTGCGTAGTCATTGTGTAGTTCATTGTGCCGCTGTCTGTATCTTATAAAGAAATTGTTTAATCTCAATAGAAGTCAGAAATAGTCATGAGTAATACAAGTGCTACTATGAGTAATAATACAAATCCAAATGCGAACAGTATTGGAACAAAATGCATCTAAGGAACAACTAACATTATGAACAATTTTTACGACGGAACACAAGTAAACAAAACATTTTAATTGTTCTGTCAACTTTTTTTTTATCATGCTTCTCCTTCAATTAGTATTCATCCCCTTTTCCAGAGTAACCATAATGCCACACAGAGACCGAGAACACCAGCAATCAAGGCTGATTTGTATTCAAGGCGAGCATTCTGCAAACCTTTGGACTCAGATAGCTGAGTGGAAGGAACAATCTCCCCTTCAATACCACAGCGCTGTAGCTGTCATTTACCTGTTTCGGTCACTGAATTTCAATAGAAGTACTGCAATTTTACTTTTTTCTGAGTCTATAGTCCAGGTGGTTCTGTTATTTATTTTATACACTCCATTTACATCTAATTACAAATGAAGTTTGTCTTCACGATGACAGTACTTATCATCAAATACTGTTTCTTTGTGTGTGTGTGTCTCCATGTATCACTCAGAGAGTCAGAGCCTCTCTGCAGCATAAGATGAGTCACAGAACATAATTTAAAAATCAATTTTCACACTATATTTGCACTCCGGACTGTCAACACACTTGCAGTCCAAGACTAACAAGAAAATCAAAAATTATTCTTCCACACGATTCACCATCACGTATTAATTATGCAGGTCTGTTTTTCTTATTTATTTATTTTTTGTCTTAGACATGACATTTATTTTTAGTGTATTTTAATAATGTTTTTGAAACTTCCAAAATTCCTAAGCATTAACAGCGTTAAAGCTCACATAGAGTGGTCCTGTTGCACATATATGTTAGTTATGGAGGTCTACTTACATACATTAACTTGTTTTTATGGTCAAAAACCTCCTAGTTGCTGTTAACGAGCCAAATTGAAATCCTCTTTTCTGATGCTGTTTGTCAGCCGCGATGTTTCAGAGTGAACTTTCACCCCCAGAAGACAGAGTCTTGTGATTGGCCAGTACTATTCAGCACACCTGCTCTCAGAAGTGCAGCTCCCCCCTCTGGAACGGTGGATGCACTGCGACTCATTATCAAAACATTGTTTTAACAATGTTTAAAAATAGCTTCTTCACGACTCCTCGCCGCAGTCCCTTTTATGACTTTGACCCGGAGTCAGACCCAGAGTCAGAAGACACTGTCGCTCGTGAAACACCTCCACAACGGACGTTATTCTTCTTCTGCGGTTCAATGTACGCAACCGGATGTGCCCGGACTAGTGCCCGGAGCAGGGGGATCTGCTGTTTAGGAGAACTGCTGTTTACGTAACTATTACGGGATTTTCCGAGATCTCGCTGAGCCCCGAGATTACAATAAACACAGCGTTCTCAGCAGTGGCTGAACTGTTTGGTTCGAAACTTCAGGGCTTCATAAACAAGGTAATGACGCAGATACACACCGAAAAAAACAGCGTTAATAGGAACTTCCGGTCTAGGTCCGCTTTAAACTGAGCATTATTGAACTCCTGTGACACAAAAACACACACAACTGCCATATGTATGTGATTTCAAGTGAAATGATGCATTACTTTGCCTGGAAAGCAGTTGACTACATACAGTAGTTTATGTTCCTTAAAATGCATTGTTACTTACGATATTGGATGAAATAATCAAAGACAACTGTTTCTTTTATTGTGACGAGTTGAAAATAAAGTGGGGATTAAGTTTTGTGATGAAGTGAACCTCCCAAAGAGTCTTTAACACACACAGGAATCGAACCAAACCTTGCGTTGTTTGGTTACGCACCTATGTTCTGAAATCCCTATGTTCTCAAAGCCCTACACAATACAGAATGCTAACCCTACCCCTAACCCTAAAAGACATCCACTGATGCCGATTATGTCGGAACATTATGCTGGAGATGAATCCACGCTTCCCGCGTGGATTCACGCGTATGGCTCGCGTATGGCTCTTTCAGAACATAGGGATTTCAGAACATAGGGCTGTCCCTGTTGGAGCATGTGTCAAATTGTGGATGACGTCCAGAGCTCCAAACTTCTTGCAAAGACCTTTGTCCATGTGCACATTTCAAAATGAACTTTGCAGCTTAACTACAGTGAGTAAGACGGACACGTTAAGTGTTAAAACCTTGTGACTATGTAATAATGGACTAATTGAATGGCATTCTAATGGAATCAGTCGTGAAGTAAAAAAATAAAGTGAGGCAACACTGGGTTTTTTTGGGACATAACTGCTCTTAGTAATTATTTTACTTCTTCAGCATTTATTGCAGCACCACTGGATTTAATAACAACACACACACACACACGGTTTGGGGGGATTTTAATTGGATCTGCGTTCAGCGCACATCCAGGACAGATATTAATGTGATTGTACAACAAAGACAAGGGGAAAGAAAAATACACTACGGGGTCACACTTAGAACTCGCCGAGTGCGAGCGTTCTCATTAGTCACAGCACTTTTGATAATAGGAAACAGAGGCACCCGGTCAATTTTGTTTCCCCACTTACAGATCCCTGTGTTGATCAGATCTGGAATTTGCCTGCCTGTATTCTTTCCACAGCTGGTTGAGGCTCACAAGTGCACAGGAACAGGCTTCAGGTGTATCCAAATGTTAAATGGTTAAGATAAAGATGATTCCGAGAGTTCCGCTGAATACCCGCGGAGAGGCGACTCTCACTTTGTTCTTGCGATGTCTATCACTGTGTCGTGTCTGATGACAGAAAAGATGAGCTAACCTCCTCTGAGGTGCCTTCTGATCTCACTTCTCTGATCACCTGAAATGTCCCGAACTGACAATAATGAGAAAACACAAAGGTACAGAGCGACACCTCGCAGTTTACAGTGATAACAATGACCAGATATTATTAAACAGATAACCACATCAACAGCACAGGGTATTCTAAGTCACATGTGATGCTTTTCCATTCGGGAAACTATCTGGTACGTGGTACGTTTTTTTTATTAATACCTGCTCTGGCGAGGTTCCGAGCGAGAGCTGAGCTGATACTAAAATGTGACATCAACAGTCTGCCGGCCACTGATTGGTCAGAGACACAAAGAATCAAAAAGACTTTCAATATCCCTGATATTAACGTGCATTAATCTCCAACATTTAGCAAAGCAAATGTCTAAAATCTCAAAATTTAACCACAGAAATCTTATGTATTTAGCGCTACTGAGATTTGTTCATGCAGGAAGTACTGAACGATCCTGTGAACAAATCTTTTTAATCGACTGATTCCAATGATTCAGGTACAACCCAAAAAGAGTGGAGAGTTGAATGGAGTCAAGTCAAGTACTGGAATTGTATAATCGAAACATAGCAATTGTGTAGATACTTAAAGCGGACCTAGACCGGAAGTTCCAATTCACGCTGTTTTTTTAGTGTGTATCTGCGTCATTACCTTGTTTAAGAAGCCCTGAAGGTTCTAAACAAACAGTTCAGCCACTGCTGAGAACGCTGTGTTTTATTGTAATCTCGGGCTCAGAGAGATCTCTGAAAAAACCCGGTGCGGTTACATAAACACCAGTTCTCCTGAACAGCAGATCGTCCTGGGCCGGGCACTAGTCCGGGCACATCCGGTTGCTTACATTGAACAGCAGATGAAGAATAACGTCCGTTGTGGAGGTGTTTCACGAGCGACAGTGTCTTCTGACTCTGGGTCTGACTCTGGGTCAAAGTCATAAAAGGGACTGAGGCGGGGAGTCGTGAAGAAGCTATTTTTAAACACTGTTAAAACAATGTTTTGATAATGAGTAGAAGTGCATCCACTGTTCCAGAGGGGGGAGCTGCGCTTCTGAGAGCGGGTGTGCTGAATATGTCACTTCCGGGTACTGGCCAATCATAAGACTCTGTCTTCTGGGTGTGAGAGTTGAGTCTGAAATATCGCGGCTGGGAAACACCGTCAGAAAAGAGGATTTCTATTGGCTCGTTTACATCAACTAGGAGGTTTTTTAGCATAAAAACAAGTTAATGTATGTAAGTAGACCTCCATAACTATATGTGCAACATGACCACTCTATGTGACCTTTAAAGCTCCAGTGCGGAACCTCTAATGCTCCCTGTGGACATCTGAGGAATTACAACAACACTGCAAACCTCCCCCGCCCCCTCTCAAGAGACAGGAACAGAGGTGTCTCGTTCCTTTCTGTAATACTTACGTAATTTTACCGTAATGTTCCTTGTTTTACGACTGAGTCCAGGCAACCTTAAGGCTCTCAAGTGCAGACACGGACAGACTGGTTCATGGAGGTTTGTGTAACATGGATTTTTGTTGTCCTTGTGAACCCATGCTGGTCCATGAAGTCCACGATCTGTATCTTCCACTGAGATGTCATTGTTAGAAACAACTCTTTCTGTATATTCCCGTGCAAGTGGTTTGTGCAAATACAGGATTAATTGTTCATGTTAATTCCAAAAAGATTTGCTATCTTCATGGACCTGCTGGGCTCCTCGGGTGCTGGCCTACAGTAATGGCAGGGCAGCTCGAATTACAGCACCCCTTCAAGTCAGACTAATGATTAATGCAAGGTGCAAAGAGATGATCGAATTTCACCTGCGTTTAGCCACTCGCCCTCGCCTCCGCCCAGCCCTCACTGGTGTTTTGCTATTCCCAAATACAGACACAAACCCCCCCCCCCCCCCCGCCACACAGATGAGATCAGATTATTTTGGCACACCTATCTCAGATTTGTTGACTTCTCTCTCCAGATACCTGCATTTCTCCGTTGCCCTTCAACATCATTTAGAAGCATTACCCACAAATAATCTATCATGATTGCTTCTCCTCGCATCGACAGACCACTGCTAGAACCCCCTCATTTAGACTTCTATTATTGCATTTTTGTATGTGTTTTCCTCACTGTTTTATTTTGCATCCGTGCCAGTGCCTTGTTACTGTTAGAGTGACTTCCTGGTGTGTGTCTCTTTTGTTGATTGCCTTCGTCTGTGATGTATTATTTACACCTGTGTCTTGTTATCTCAGCTCAGTATATATATATATGTTCTCCCCTCACCTGTCTTCCTCCCCCCTACTATATTGTCTTGTTTTATTTTCCTGCAGGATATGCAGCGGCGCTCTTTTACTCGTGTTTTTGGACCTTTTGTTAATCTGCAGTGTTACACCCCAAAGCTCTTTGTGTGGTTGTTAACATCGTACTATCTATCCCACCATTCTGTGGTCAGCTGATAGGACACTCTATTCCCAAGTATGCCGCGATGATTGTGTCAAATGGTATCAGTAAAGTCCGCTTTGACCACTCGTCTTTAGATGCGGTTAGATAGCACTTTGTACGGTTGTGTTTTTTTTTTTTTCTCCTGTTCCGGGCAAACTGCAGTGCAGTCCTTGCCCTTCACTGGAAAAGTAAAAACAATAACCTCGCTGTCTCTCTTGACAACACATAATACTATTGTTCCATGTTTTTTTTTTTTCCTTAATGTATCAGCACCAATGCAAACGTTGTTTCTTGCCAAAAGTCCTATAACCTACTACTCATATACTACAGTGTTAGGGGTATTAAAGCAGAAAAGAACGTCACTAGAAAATGAATGTGAGCATGTGTGACCAAAACAAAACAACTGGTTTGGCTGCACACAATAGAAATGTGTTCCACTTGGAACAATACAGCTGGTGTGATACCCAAAGAACTGTTTAAATATTAATGACATGGACTAACTCTCTCTCTCTCACTCTCTCTGAATATGTGTGTGTGTGTGTGTGTGTGTGTGTGTGTGTGTGTGTGTGTGTGTGTGTGTGTGTGTGTGTGTGTGTGTGTGTGTGCAGTCTGCTAGCAGTGCTAGTAGCAGCACTGCTCGCGTTGGTAGCTGATGGTATCCGTCGTCACTTTTCCAAGAGTCAAAGAGTTTCCCCGGCCCCACCTTTGCATTTCTAGTCGCAAATATTACATTGAGCGCCGCCTGCGTCTAATTGTGTGAAATGCAGCGACACTTTTGGCGCGCCACTGTTGCTGTCGTGCTCTCGTAGTCTCGTCGCGGCGAGTAGCTCTCACATTCTCGCGCTCTCTCCCAGACTTTGAAGTACTGAAATTTAACGTACTTTCAGTACCCAACCCTAGTCACGACTGGCTTTAGGTATTTTTCCCTCTCAAAGCTAAGTCTGTGATAGAGCATGTGTGTGTGTGTGTGTGTGTGTGTGTGTGTCACATTACTGATCTATGCAGATTCCATCCCTAGTCAATATTTAGGGAGACAGGTTGATTCCATATCTGCGTATATGGATCCCTCAACACTCCAAGGAATAACTGCTCTCAGGTTCCAGAGTGTGTACAGGACAGATAAGGTGAAATGTGTGGATGGTCTTTCATTTATTTATCTCATACGATTTCCAATGTTTTCACTTTTTTGATTTCTCAGCGGTGGAAACAATTCCCCCGTGTTTGTATTCTCGGGGCATCTGACAGTAGCGAGGCGTCCCGTTTTATAGTCGGCAGCAATTTGGGCTGAGAAGGACGAGTCATTTTTGAATGTTGACCGAGCAAAGAAAATGACACTGGATGCAGCACAAATTGCATGTTTGAAGCAAGTTTTCACCCCCGAGTGGCGTTACTGATTTCCTTCTTTTTTTCTTTCAATCAGCTCAGTCAACACTTTATCTGCAGCTGATTTGATGAGAGGTGACAGCGAATGGCATATTATGTGATGTTGGACACTGAAATAATTGTTTAAAAAAAGGCAAACAAAGTAGCACCTGATTCTGGACCTTGAGCAACAACAACAACAGTATGATTATCACTGAGACTGATTTGGTGTTCCAGTTTTATTTTGCATTCACATGCATATTTTTTGCTTATTTAGTCGTTTCTTGTGTTGACTTGTGTTGTTTTAAAGTCAGCCTTCTCAGTTCAAGGTGTAATAGTAAATTCAATTCCTCTGTCTCAGAGCTACAACTGCCCATCACCCTATACCTGCCCAACACAGAATACTAGGTCCTTTTGTGTATTGTGTCTAGCCTGAACTGACACCTTCCTCCAACATCCGCAGGGAGTCGACTCCTCGATACCTACAGTAGACAAAGCGGTGTGAAAACACTGTCTGGAAAGGCAGACTCTGTCTTTGTCTATTGTAGGAATGCGAAAGGGGAGTTGAATAGCTTTGGCCTGAAAAGGCAAACTTTTTGTCTATTGGAGGAATGCAAAAGGGGAGTTGCTCAGGTTTAAATGTGGAGAGCTGGCTTTGCACTGGGTCTTTCTCCAGCTAGGATCACTGCTGTAAAGATTTGTCGGCGGGCAGAAGTTCTCTATTTCATTCTTCACCAGCAGCAGAGAATTTCCACAACAAAGTGTTGTCGTCGTCATCGCTATTATCATCATCATCATCATCAAACTTTATTATCCCACTTGGGGAGTGATTTAACTGCAGCCAAGCACGGCACACATCATCATAAAAAAGTATAAAAGTAGTATAAAATAAGACACAATGAAGAAGATGAGCTCACTCTAAATGAAAGCACCATGGTAAGAGCTCAAAAGTGGTATAAAACCAGCTGAATCTTAAAAAAATAACAATGAGAAAACGACTTTAAATCCATACATTTCTTGTTCGGTTTAGTTTCCGTTGAGCTCTACATCTATATTTCTTTGTATCTGTGTATAAGTCAATTCACTATCTTGACGAGAGAAACTTGATGATGATGTGATTATCAAGACTCACTGTATATCGTATAAAGACGATAAAGAAGACGATTTTTGCTTACTGTACAGATTCATTCGCACATATAAATGTCTCAGTACCTTTGAGGAACAACAACAACAACAACAACAACAGAGACCCTTAAGATTAAGGTCTCATCATACTTCTCCTTACATCAAAACTCCAAAACAAATATCAAGCTTTCAAGAGTCTCTGACCACACCTGAAGTTTCAAGTGTTTGCTGCCCGTGCATACAACTATCTACTTGACCCTTTGCTGAAAAGAGAGTGGTGTATAAATCTTAATCTGGTGCGTGGCCGGACACTGTGATGCTCTGATTTACGCTGTAGATCACTGATCATCTGGAACTCTGAATTTTTAAACATAGTTACGTGAAGTCGACTTTGCGTTCTGTTTTCTACTGTTCCGTTTGTTTTAGTGAAGTTAATCTGTTGCTAAGCAATGGAATGTGTTCCCTCTGTTCTCTGAGCACTGGCATACAAAAAAAGTTTAGAATATTCCTATTGTTAGAGCAGCAGATTTCCTCTCCCTCTCTCTCTCACTTGTACTTCTAAACTCCTTCAGGGAGCTCCTTTTCCTGTCACCAATTATGGCAGAAATTCAACAGAGTTTCCTTTAGATCTTTTTTCTCACTTATGTCATAAGGGTGGCATTTAAGTTGATCTCTTTCTTGCCTAAAGGTTTTTTTTTTTTTTGTACACATCTTCACTCCAATGCATGCGTCTCTCTCCACTTGAATGCGTCCTGCTGCTTCACAGTTTGCAGTTTCCTGGCCCTGGGTCCCAGTTGCTCCCTCTTATCTCGTCTATATCGCACATTTGGAGGCCTGTTTCCGACAGAAAAAAAAAAGAGGTATAACATTTCTGAGATAAAAAGTCATAATTATGAGATAAAAAGTTGAAATTATGAGTTAAAATGTCATAATTATGAGATTTTCTTTTAAAAAAGGGTCAAAATGATGTCCTTGCAGCCCGTCGGCTTCAGCTGCCATGTTTCCAGTTTTGATGATGCTGAGCTTGTGAGTCCCCACATATTAGACACGCTGTTTTTGTCCTTCACAAAAAAACCCCACAAAAACGTGTACATCTCTAATTTAAAGCGCTACATCCACCACTCAACAACTGTGTTTGGTTCACCTCGACTGTGACCCGACAGGCAGAATAAATCATTGTGGAAAAACGTGTTCTTTTGTGGCAGGAGAGGAAAAAAATAGTCTTTGTGAGATCTTTGTGTGTGTTTTTGTGTGACTGCCCCATGGAACACATAGAACATTAAGTTGTAATATGTTGAAAGCAGCGCTTAAACTACAATGGCAACAGGAAAGAACAGCAGGTGAGATTTTGAAGTTGGAATCATACATACCAAACATACCAAAATGATGGCTTCATGGCTGGCACATGATTAAATAAAGATGGGTGGTTGTTTGGTGGTAGTGGTGTTATAACATGTCCTTCTTCTGTATTTAAACATCTACGACTAATTTTCCCTTCAAGACTCAGTGACCGATCAGTCCATTTCCCCTCATCTTTGGTCTCCACCAACCTGCTCCTTCAGCCGATCAATGTTCCGACCTTTTCTTTAACCGTGTTCACCTGCTGTTTAGATACAGTTGCGTTATCTTCGTCTTAGCGTGAATACAGCTCACTCTGCTGCCTCTGGAGATTAGCTTGATGAGCATGTTGAGAAAATGAAACATGGATGCGTGGAACCACAAGAGTGAAAATTCAGACACGATATAGTGCTTGCTTCGTGGCGAGCATGGATCAGTATTGTTCTCTTTCTATTCATAAAACTTCAAAAAGGGACTTCCTGTAACAGCTGGTATTTGTTTTTAAAAAAGTGTAGTAAAACAGCAGGTTTTACAACGCTCAGGTAGGAGTTAAACATTTGTGCATTTGTACATGAATAAATAATTTACTGTGGTGTATTGATGTGATTAAAAGGAACATACCACTTCAACGTTCAACGATAGCCGTGTACCCATCATGGTACAGTTTTGGTTTGGTACGGTATGATGTGGTTTTGGGACGATAAAGCGATGAGTTCACCGGTTGACACAACAGACAACAACGGACATCGGCTTGTTTTTTCACTGCTCGACAGTTTGTGTTTGTCTCAACAAGACTTCAAAAGATTGTATGAGAATAGACGTTGGCACGTTGAAGAAACAGCCCAAAAGAACGACCAGTGTTTGGGTCTAGCTCCACTCATACCGCACAGTACCATTACTCTGGTTGGCCAAGGGATGTGGCCAGTTATGTTGGTACTATTCCAAATTGAAACACACACAAAAAAACGGTTTGTTAATGGCGAAATAAGATACATACAGGAAATACTTGGAGTCAGACATGTTTACGAACTGGTTCTTAATCTTTCTGGGGGTTTTCTTGACAGACACAAACATCTATCATCAGATGTGTTGTCCTGCCACTTATCGCATTTTTTATTTATTTTTTTATCTACAAACACCAGCTTGGAGCACACATCGAGGCATGGAAATGTTCCCATGTATAAATCAGATTGAACATTCTTTATAATAATAAATAAAATAAAAAAACATCCAAGCAGCTTTGACAAGTGGCAGAATGATGAAAAGGGACCACGCGACCATGCCAAGCCTTAAACTCAGATCAGAGTGGTGATAATAATCCAAACTCTGTTACCGCTGGCTGTTTGATGAAACTGTCTATTTGAGGAGAGGAGCCCTGAGGTCAGATACAAGGCTACAGACGGATGGATAAAACCACAGAACACACACACACACACACACACTTACAGAATCCCTTCCAGGGAAACTAAGTGGTCTTTCTTCCTCTCATGGGGCTCTCCATCCCTGCTGTTTCACCCCTCTGGCATGTACCATGCCCCCCCCCCCCTCCATGCACACACACCAAATGGTTATCAGATATAGGATCAGCCATTTCCAAAGTCAACAGATGTGAACCAATTTAGGATGGATTGCAGACACACTCCTGCTCTTTCACATGTGTAATGCAATAAGAGTGGTGAAGGCGCTGCACACAGGGGTGGGGTGGGGGGTGGGGGGGGCATGGGTTGGGGGGTAGACAAGGCACCGTTTCGGTCATTGTTTGAAACTGACATTTTTTTTTCTCTGATTGCTTGGGGGAATGAAAATAAATAGTTTCACTGTGCCAACAGAGAGAGCTGAAAACAGAAACTTTAATTAAAAGGCTCAGAAGAAATTGGCAGAATCTAAAGGGAAAGCTTGGTCTCAGTGATGGCAGATGTTATAATAGTAGTTCTCTCAAATCTCAAAAGTGTGAGGTAGGGTGTCACACTCCCTGTCACAAGATCTTCTGAGATGCCATCTGTCCACCAACCAGCTACGGTAGAGATGGACAGAGTTAGTGTCTGCTGCTCTGAGCAAATGGAAATGACTGCATGTCTTTTATGATGGCTTTTTTTTTATACGTTTGGGCTCACTTAGAAATGTCCTTATTTTTGAAGGAACATCACTTTTTTTCATTGAATATAAGATTAAATGAATCAGAAATAAGAAAGAAACGACTATTCTAGCTGCAAACGTCTGGTTTTTAATGGCATATGTACATAGATCTATAGAGGCCCATTTCCAGTGTTCTAATGGTTCATTGTGTTTGCTAATCGCGTTAGAAGGCTATTGGATGGTTAGAAGTCCCTTGAAAACCCTTGTGCAACAATGTTAGCGCAGCTGAAAATTATTATTTTGAAAAAAAATCATTATTTCCAATCTTGTCAAAGTCTTGACTATATTTTCTTTTCATTTCGCAACTCTTTTGATGAATGAAAGTGTGACTTTTAATAGAAAACAAAAAAAATTCTATAGGTGACCCCAAACTTTTGAACGCTAGTGCAGGAGGAATGAAACGAAAATATTGACAGCAGAAATTCAGTGGATGTAATTATCCAAACGTTCTTTATTCACCATCATTGTTAATATAGTCATATGTTACACACATGTTGTGTTTCCTGTGTTTTTGTTTGCATGTCGATTTGGCATTTGACGTTAAAATGACCCATGGAAAATGCCACACTTCCACTAGTCACCATTTGCCCCGTTACAAATGTTAAAGCGGACCTAGACCAGAAGTTCCAATTAACGCTGTTTTTTAGTGTGTATCTGGGTCATTACCTTGTTTAAGAAGCCCTGAAGGTTCTAAACAAACAGTTCAGCCACTGCTGAGAACACTGTGTTTTATTGTAATCTCGGGCTCAGCGAGATCTCTGAAAATCCCGTTAGAGTTACGTAAACACCAGTTCTCCTGAACAGCAGATCGTCCTGCTCTGGGCACTAGTCCGGGCACATCCGGTTGCGTACATTGAACCGCAGAAGAAGAACGTCCGTTGTGGAGGTGTTTCACGAGCGACAGTGTCTTCTGACTCTGGGTCTGACTCCAGGTCAAAGTCATAAAAGGGACTGCGGTGGGGAGTTGTGAAGAAGCTATTTTTAAACACTGTTAAAACAATGTTTTGATAATGAGGAGCAGTGCATCCACTGTTCCAGAAGGGGGAGCTGTGCTTCTGAGAGCGGATGTGCCGACTGTCACTTCCGGGGAACTGGCCAATCACAACACAGTCTGTCTTCTCAGGCGAGATTTATGTCTGAAATAGCGCGGCTGACAAGTGCTTCAAAAAGGACAGATTTCTATCGGCTCGTTTACAGCAACTAGGAGGTTTTGGACCATAAAAACAAGTTAATAATAATAATAATAATGTATGTAAGTAGACCTCCATAACTAACATATATGTGCAACAGGACCACTCTGTGTGAGCTTTAATTGTCACACTTTAGTATTATTCATATCAAAAGCGACAGATGTCACTCTTATCTCTTAGAAACACACGAGGTGAACTCAACAACACAACCGAGTGATTCAAGAACACGTTGCGACAAACCTGTGGACTTTAAGGAGGGATTGTGTGTGTGTGTGTGTGTGTGTGTGTGTGTGTGTCCACTCATAAACCCCCCCATCCTTAATTGCACAACATCAAAGTGAATGGTTATGAATATTTTTTCCTGAATGCACTGTATAATGTCCTACTGCCCCAAATACTCACCAGAGCACCAAATGTGGATTAATCCATCAGTGAAAATAGTCCCCAGCTAATGCACTCTGTGTCTGCTCCTGTTTCATTTGCTTTAAAAAAAATAAATTACAGCCTCCAAGTGTACTGTATTTCTTTTTTGTAAATAATTGAAACTATCTACTGTTCATTTCTAAAGATTGACATCTTCAATAGGAATTAGTCGGCTCGAGGCTAAGTGATCACAGAGTATTGAGAGATGGACTAATGCATTATTGATTTGGTTATTTTCTTAGGATATAACACACACACACACACACACACACACACACAGGCTTTTCCAGGCTTTTCTCTTTGATTTGAACTTTTAACTTAACTTACATTAAAGCGCATTCAAACTGCCTGTGCTTGTACAGCGTCAAAATACCAATTAGCTGACATTTAATATTTAATAGTAATACCACAAATGCATCTAATGTTATTGCATATCGGCTCATATAAACTCATTAGCCTCTAAAGTGGCATGGTTGTGTGCTGTATAGTCCAATTTGATCATCGTCATATGGAAGGAAGGGGGTTTTATTTTATCTCATCACGGTCTCTCCTGACACTCTCTCTCTCTTTAATTCTGCAGCGTTACTGTTCTTGACTGCGAGGTCAAGGACTAATTAAGAAACAGTTTAAAATGAATCACAGAATGAAACATTGATCGCATTAGCATTAACATAAATGGCCCTTAAAGTGCCCGCTAATGGATTTGATCCATATGGTGGAACCCCCCCCCCCCCCCCCCCCCGATGCCCTTAAGGGGGAAAGGGAGTGTGCATATGTCGAGTGGGGGGATGGTGAGAATCTCCACCTAGTGAGTTGGAGACAAGACAAGTGGGCTTTTGTTTCTACCGCCTATAGGTCAGATCAGCGGGAGCCTTAATCTCAGTCACACTCAGATTACAAGATGCCTGCTGCTGCTGTGTGTGACCGATGCTGACCTGATCGGTATGACAGTTTAGGCTAGGGGTTTAGGCTAGCGGCCCCCCAATCGATTACATGTGGCCCCCCACTTAATATCATGTTATAATGAAAACATGGCCCACAACCTCACCGTCTTTTAGTATGTAGCTGAGGCACAGCCGCCAGCGAGGTCATAGAATATAATTTATGCCAACAATGTTTTTTATAACAGTAATAAAAAGACATTTGGTCGTAATTATCCCATTATTAAATGCATCACATACAACATTCAATTACATATATAAATACACTTGGTAGTGCCCGAGCCACGAATGGCAGTAGCCGAAACGGCTCCTGGCACAAATTTTGAGTACAGTTGTCCACACTATTATTTACGTAATTTAAAATAAATGTCTGTTTTTGATATTAATACATTAATTTTGCATCATAAATAGTATTAATAAGTATTTGTGTGATATAGTATATAGTATAATATAGTCATGATGCAATATTGAACAGTGAACAGTTTTTGTTCTCTAGGCCGGCCCCCTCTTGACCACAATAGATGTGCATTGGCCCCCAGGTCAGGTGAGTTTGAGACCCCTGGTTTAGGCAGTGATTTTGAAGGTGAAAATATCATGGATTCTGGCAGTAAAAAGGCCAGCTGTAACTCGCAAACCACAAAGACCTCTGTGGTTCTAAACCCATCATTTAGCTACAGACTGTGCCAAACCTAACCCAACTGGGACAAAAACGATAAAACCGATATCTCAACTACGCGATCCTCCCCAATGTCGACTCTCGGTTTGAGCAGAGGAAGGTGCCTCGCGACATCGTGACCCGACTTCTTCTCCAAAAGCCCAGCTGTTCCAACATCGCCTTGTTCTCGATCATGTTTGGCGTCGTTTCCAAGTTCTTCTCTCGGATCTGAGCTGTTTCCAATCAAGCAACTTAACTCATCACTGACTCCAGAAACTCCATCCAGGGTCAAATCGTGGCACCTGATTTGACCCTGGATTTGATTATAAAGACCCCAAGGAGTGAATTGTATGTAAATTTCCAGCGATCACATAGACTCACCGTTAACCTACAATATATCTGCATTGTTTAACTCTCTTAAATGTGTATGTACAAAAAGAGGGCGTTAAAGGTTAATAACAATTTGCTGTTTGCCTCCGCACAGAAGCACCGACTAATTAACTAACTAACTAACAACTTATCTTATCGCTTTATTGATGTTGATAGGTTACCACTTAATTCTGTGTGGATGATAATGTACACTGACGCCAGAAATGTGTGTTCTTCAATAACATTACTGAAATAATTGAACTTGATGAGGACAGTATACTTACGTATACTTAGTAAAACACTGTCAAATTGTTCAAATACCTGGATGTATTTAGAAGAATAAATTAAATGCCTGTAGAATGTGGCATAAATAGCAAAAAATGTGTTGTGCAGAGTAATGGCATTGCACCTACTGTGCAGTATAACTGCAATAATAAGCTTTTATCAAAGAAGAAGGTTGATCCTTGTGTCCAAAACCATAACATATAGGGGAAAGTGAATCTCTCTGAGGGAGCCAGTAGTTTTTGGTACAATCCTAAAAAGTCCATCAGTGTTTGGAGGTGTCCAAATCTTCGAGTCGTGGAGTGCTCAAGTGAAGTCCCCAAAGGAACTGTAATTGAAGCCATTATTACAGCACAGAATGAAGTCATGATAAGTTTGTTACAAGTTACAAGTCAAATTGTTACGAGATAACGATGTGCTTAAATGTTCTTTCTCTGAAATCCAGCCTTCGCAAGCGGTCACGGGGCAAATTCACCTGCATGATTGTTTCAGTGCATTTGAAGCTTGAAATAAAATGATGAAAGATTAATTTGCGAGTACAACGTTTTTAGAATCAAACATGTTTCTCTCTTTTTCTCCGCCGTTAAAATTAGACACCCCACACATGATTCCTCCGTGCGCAGTAGACTATAGATGTTAATCATTTAAATGAAGTCCTTAGACTCAACAAGTGTCTGGTTAAGGGGGGGAGGGGGTGGGGGCTGGATAAAGACCCCAAGGAGTGAAGTGTATGTGAATTTCCAGCAATCACATAGACTCATAATAGCCGCCAGTCAGTCAGTGTGGTCTGGGAAGGCTCATTAGGCAGGAGAGCTGTCTGTGAGAATGCTGTGCAATAAATGACACGTCTTTCTCTGAGACATCAATGAGAATTTGTCCTGCAACGAAACTGAAATGGAAAAGAGGCCCAATTTCAGTGTTGCAAGCATTGTCAGACTTCTAAAATGCTTCTAAGAAATTCATAAATTCATGTTATCTGAATCGGAGGAGGAGGTTTAGGTTTGGGTCCTTAATTGGTGCCATGAATATCCACGAGGTCAATCAGTTTTCGAGATATTTCCCAGACTCACGCTCAAAAATGAAACCTGAGAAGTTGTTCTGGCACTGTTAGGAGTTTGAAAAACAAAGTGCAGTGGACATGGGTTTATAAATAAAAGCCAGGTGAAGGTTTAGGTGGAATTAAAATTCCACTATTGTTATGCACAGAGAACTAAATTGAGAAACAACGTGTGATATTAAATTGAAAACAATCACCATTAGCCATAGTATGATTAGATTTAAAAATAGTTCAACTCATCTGAAACAAAACCTGTTGACAGACTCATGTATTGTCATGAATTCGACTAACTAAAACAATCCAAACATGTATGAGATGCTTTCTTAAAACATTGTAGTTTTGTGTTGGATTGGTGCGTGTGTTTGGCTGAATGTATCTTTATTATTAACAGAGGACTGTCATTCTTCACTGACTAACAGGGGACTTAGGCTTGTGGTCTTTGCTATTGTTTTTATTTGAAAAGAAACAAAATGACCAAAGACCTAAGTCCCCGGTTAGTCAGTGAAGAATAACGGACCTGGTTAGCCTGGTTAACGTGTGTATGTGTGCATGCGTGCCGGTGTTCTTGTATGGGTGACTTTGTGACTAACAGAGAACTTGGGTTTGTGGTCTATGCTATTGTTTTTATTTTTTATAAACGACCAGAAACCTAAGTCCCCGGTTAGTGAGTGAACAATGACGGTCCTCTGTTAGCCTGGTTGATGTGTACGTGTGTGTTCTTGTATGGGAGACTTTGTGACAAACAGCGGACTTGGGTTTCTGGTCTATGCTATTGTTTTTATCTTTAAAAAATGACCAGAAACCTAATCCCCAGTTAGTCAATTAAGAATGAGAGTCCCCGGTTAGCCTTGTTAACGTGTATGTGTGTGTGTGTTACCTGGCGTGGCCTGCTTCCCTCCAGAATGACCTGTACACACCAGTTCTTGATCAGTAAATCAGCGTCAGTGTCACCTGTGTCAGGTTCTTAAGGAGCACGTTCTGCTGGAGCGTCAACACAACACCAGGGCTGCTTCTAGAAGGAGATTTAAGTCACAGTTCAAACTACATGCCACCACTCCGTTTCCTCTCGTTCAGTTCGCTTATTTATTTCTTATTTTACCACCTTTCGTGCAAAATAACATATTTTAACCGTCACATTTTGGTTTCATGTTCCTCCAACGTCTCGGTCGGTTGCTTTTACTCCTGCTGCACCACAAGCGATTTGGTACGAGCTCAAAAATCATCAAAATGCATCAAAGTGCGATTGGTTTCATCCACTTCTACACAGTGATTAGTCAAAGCCTGGTTCATTTATTATTTAGAAATGTGACCGCTCGCCAAATATTGAGATTGATTCCTCCTCTAAACATTTTCATTAGCGCCCCCCCCCCCCAAACAACCACCAAAAAAATCTGTCACTTTATGACACATATTATGCGGGAGGGGGAAAGACATGTTCCATAAAACTGCTATGAATCAAATGTCTTTTTGTGTTTTATTTTTTTTAAAGGGAGACAGACAATTAGACGGGGACAAAGACCATTTGCAAAATATGCCATATAAGTGTGAATTATAGCGACAGTGGAGCTAACCTGCCGCTGTGAAAATGTAAATTACATTTTCCTGCAGCAGGTAATTACAACACTTTGAAGCATGATTCACCGTAAACCTACAATATATCTGCATTGTTTAACTCTCTTAAATGTGTATGTAGAAAAAGAAGGCGTTAAAGGTCAACTATGAGCCTGTTATTTGCTTGTTTTTCTATCGCTATTTTTAAGTTAATTAACGATTTGCTGTTTGCCTCCGCACAGAAGCACCGACTAATGACAACTTATCTTATCGCTTTATTGATGTTGATAGGTTACCACTTAATTCTGTGTGGATGATAATGAACATTAACGCCAGAAATGTGTGTTCTTCAATAACATTACTGAAATAATTGAACTTGATGAGGACAGTATACTTACGTATACTTAGTAAAACACTTGTCAAATTGTTCAAATACATGGATGTATTTAGAAGAATAAATTAAATGCCTGTAGAATGTGGCCTAAATAGCCAAAAATGTGTTGTGCAGAGTAAGTGGCATTGCACCTACTGTGCAGTATAACTGCAATAATAAGCTTTTATCAAAGAAGAAAGTTGATCCTTTGATCCAAAACTGGACGCTGGTTCCATGTCTGCTACGTAGCTGAAGGCTGAAGCTATTAATTATAGGGAATTGGCCATGTACAGTAAATGTTATGTTCCCATGTTAGCATGCAGTCGAGCACAGAGGGAGTTAAAGTGTACTCTCGTCTGAGTGATTGTGTGTTTATGGTCGAGCATAAATGTCAACATGCATCTGCGAGTGCTCTTCTGTCTGAATGCACTGTGTGTGTGTGTGTCCTAGCTATTACTCATGATGTTGTGGGGACCTAAAGCCCAATTTATACTTCTGCGTAAAGTGCTCTGCGTAGGTTACGCAGAGTCCTCTGCGCCGACGCAGAGCCTGTCGAAGAGCCTCTGCGTCGTCTCCAACTGCACAAAATATTTTTTAAGTGTCCGTCACTCCGTCAAGGGACAACGGAGACGGCAAGAGCTACGATTGGTCCTCAGGACAGGCCGAGCGAAGCTGCTCTGTGCCGGCTCACAGTGAGCACCGAGCGTCCACAGACGCGGAGCTGATCCCTACCGATAACGCCGCTGCCGAACTATAAATACGTCATATCTTAACACACACAGCACATGTTTAGACTCTAAATGGCCAATTTCTCGCCTCAAATTATCTTAAAACTGCGTTCAGTGACACAGAAAAGTGAGAAACGGCCACTGTTTCAACAACAACAGTCTTTCTCTCTCTTTCTCTCTCGACGCCATTGCTCACTGTAGCCAGAAGAACAACAACCTTGCGCAGCGACCCCTACTGATCGGGCGGGAAATTGCAGCGCGTATCTGTCACCACGACGCAGAAGTATAAAGGCTCGAGGCGTCTCTGTGGTGACGCAGTCGGATAACGCATTACGCAGTCGGAGAAGTATAATGTGGCCTTAAATCTGTTTACACAGTCACATTATGCTGGAAACCCACGTAGGTGCCCCCCTAGTGGTAGTATAAAAACATAACAGCAATCTAGTACCTCGGGTACGTCATCATTGAGTAGCTTCGATGAGTTTTCGACCAGCATTTCACTATGACGTGGTTAAAGCAGGGGTGTTGTGATCTCGGCTACAGTCGAAGCTCGGCACAATCCATTGTGATCTGTAAGTTGTAATTCACAGCGCGTGTAAATGGTAAACTTAGGCACTAATTTCACGTTGTTTGGAGCTCTTGTTTGAATGTTATTATGCAGCTATGTTACTGATTACTGGTCCACATGGGATCAAATTGCACTGTACGTGGCCCCCTAAACTAAAATCAGCTTGACACCCCTGGGTTAAAGCATGATGATCACTCTAAATCTGTTTGCACAGCATCTTGCACAACCAGTGTGCACTTTATGTACAGTTCTTCTTGCTTGTATATATGAATATGTTTGTACTTATTTCATGCATATATATTATTTTAGTTTTTTGGTAATATTTATTATTTTTTTCTTATGTATATTATACTTTTTAAAACATTTCTTTCTACTTTATGCTGGTATTTTTGAGTGGACAGCAAAGTAAGAATTTCACTGTACAGGGAAACGTGTTTCTTTACTGCGCATATGACAATAAACACTTTGAATCTTGAATCTTGAATGATGTGACACGAGGCACGGGTTCCATTACTTTATGGCATCGTCTGTAACCTACGGCCAAAATCACCCACAGTTACGCTTCAGTTGGAAAACGGGTTGTTTTGGGGAATTATTACATTTTAAGGTGAAGACATGGTGTGTGTGTGGTTAGAATGAGGCAAGGGTTAGGGTTCATCTCTAAGACTGAGTCAATGTTACGTCCTCTGAAGACATAGAGACCAGATTCCGTGTTCATTTTACCGCCTCTTGTCATGAAATAAAAAGAAGAGTTAGAGCAGACTCACTTCAGGGTTCACAAGTATAACCATTTATCACGATGTGATTTGATTTTTTATGGTAAGGTCCCTGAATAACATGGCATTTAGCTCAGGTAGCATCAGAGGTAGATGTGTCCTTATAAGGCAGTATTATGTATTCTGTGCTCTGTGTTGAAATACTATAACCCAAGCACTCAACACTGCCTACCACAAATATCAGGGGCTCTTGTGCAGCGCTGAAGTAAAACACTTCTGAGTACTTATTACTCATTAATCTACTCGTAACTTATTTAAAGGTCTGTCGTGTATTAAGAGTGTGTCATGTAAGATCAAATGAAGTCTAATTTCTCTAAGAGGGTGTGCAAGCATGTGTGTGTGTGTTGCACACATTCCAGGTAGTGCGGTCTCACAATAAACCCTAAGTGTTAAGTGTGGCAATACATCATAATGTGTCAGTCTATAGCGAGAAGCTTGTAGCCATGTTAGAGTGCATGTCTAACGTCAACGGCGCTCTAAAAAGGGTCAGCGATAATGGAGGAGAGTCGGAAACCCGCCGCACGCCCTGGTGGATCCAGTTACTTGACGTTTCGTGCGACGTGTTAATGCAATTTTTGCGGTCACGGCTCGTTGTGCATTTTTCATATCTGCACGCTCAGACTCGGTTTGCGACGTGGACCGCGGTCGATGCAAAATCTAGGTATTTTTTAATAAACAAAATTCAGTGCAGCATTCGTTCAGATGTGTGTGAGAGTATAGTTCATGCAGCATTTGACGTATAAATAGAGTAGGAACATGATATTATAGACTGTAAATGGCTGCACTGAAGGTCAGGGTTAAGTTTGGTTACTTACGTCCGTCTATATTATGTTAAAAGCAAAACAGCATCGCTCACTGTCTGGTCAGCTCCGCTCCACTTCTGACCCTGGAATCAGCCCGGCTATAGATTGCCGCCCACAGCTAAGATGGATCTTGGCTGGAGTTATATAATCCAACACGACCACAGGTTTTTTTTTACAAAACAACAACAACAACAACAACTGGAGCCAGCTTTTCAGTTTGTATCTGGCTATTGCATTGTTGTGCACTTATTGCTTGAACCATCCATTGTAGTCTGTCAGATGGTCCACCATCTTTACCTGGAAAAGAATATATGAAAAGTGGATGTTCATCAACATTTTGTAAAAGGTATTTAGTGTTCCACAAGAATTGATACACACGTAGTTACAAATGAAGCACTTACAGGATACTTAAAGGCGCTATATGTAAGAATGTGGCCAAAAACAGTTACTACATTCAAATTCAAAACATCGAGGTCTTTTAGGTTTAGTTTTCCGACGTAACTGGCAACCCGTGGTTGCTCGGCAGCTGTGACTCTACTGACTGCAATGATTGGTAGACGGCGGTAGGTGGCGCCACATGACGCCAAAA
This sequence comes from Microchirus variegatus, assembly GCF_963457635.1. NCBI lineage: Eukaryota > Metazoa > Chordata > Actinopteri > Pleuronectiformes > Soleidae > Microchirus > Microchirus variegatus. The sequence continues at coordinate 2,385,779 of NC_139806.1, forward strand.
CATGATTTCAAAACATAAACATGATTTGCAGTCTGCAAAATATTTTTTTTAATGCAAATATTTTGTCTGTACTGTTGTTGTTGGTGAGTTCAGTTTGTTATATGAACATTATTCCTGAGTCTCTGTGACATATTAGGAGGATTTTATGGCCAGTTGATTTAGATTTATTACATAATGCACCTTTAATAAAGGTAATTAATATTGATTTCATTTTCAAGTGAATACCAGTTAATCCATAGCTCCATGGTGATTATAAGCCACTGATCCAACTGTTTATAGGCAGAAAAACATGCAACATTTCCTCTGAGCTGCACACAACTAAACTTGATCAAAATATTTTTTTTTGCACTTTCCTTTTGTTTTATTCAGCCACACACACACACACACACACACACACACACACACACACACACACACATGGTGACTGATCTCACAGTCGCTGTGGCTAAACCCACCCTGTGTACGGATGAGAAGCTACTGCTGCTGCTGCTGTGCTCTCAGTGCAAGGTTAACAAAACCTTCAAGCCAGAGACCGTGTAAACACTCGGTGGTGGGGGAAAAAAAACAAAAAGAAGCCATGGAAAAATGTTTTTTTGAATGCACTTAGTCTCAAAATGGGCTTTTGCCGAAAGGTATTAATTTAGGTTAGGGAAACGTATCTGTGTTGAGGCTCGGAGTTGGAGGGAGTTGAGTGCAAAGATAAACAGCAGGCGTGGAGCAGGCGTCGGCAGCACTGCAATGAGAGAACAAAAAGGTAAAAAAAAAAAAAAAGAAGAAGAGAAGACTTGGCAGGAGATCATAAATATTCTCCCTAATACTGAATATTTTTTCCCCTTCCATCAATGTAGCAATCTCCTACAAGGACTGTCCATATTGTTGTTCCAGATTGGTACGTTATCAATTAAAAAAGTGTGATGTGAGAGATTTTGCTCTTCATAATGAAATCTGAAAAGCTCTCTGCCGTGGCTCCGTTTCCTCAGCGACAACAAACAACGTCAAACTTTGGCAAACTTTTTGATTTTTGCTTTCGATGACCGCTGAGTGGTCGCTTTGCTGCCTTCAACTCTACGGAGCTCCCCCGTATACATCACCTTAAATATTCACCCATTCATCAATTACTTACTGACATAAACACTCACCGCAGACACTGCCCCTCTGCTGGCCACGTACACGTGTCCGATGTTTACCCGTGTGTGGCCCCATCGCTCGGTCGGTTTTCTTTGCTTCCTTGTACCACGATGAACGTCTAGAAGAACTAGTGCTGGGCACGTTATCGCGGTAACGGCGTTTCCATGACGGCTGACTGGAAAAAGACGACCGTGACGTCATGTTTACGTGACTCCCCGATTGTTAAAATTAGTCTCTAAAGCATTGGTTCTCAAAGTGTCGGCCCGGGGGCCAATGGCGGCCCGCAGAAACATTTCAGGCGGCCCGCGGTGAATTACAGTTGATAGTTTTAATCCAGGAGGTACTAAGCTTGTTAAATGTTTATTGGACATTACTGGATACAGACCAATAAGTGTAAACAAAATACTGGGTATTTACCTGGTTTCTATATGGAGAATTTTAGTGTATTATTGGGTTATAAGCTGGAAATAAGCAGGTAGCTACAGCCCCCAATTACTAGCTATGTACCCAGTAAATATATGGTAACAGAAATGTGTTACTTGGTATCAACCTGTAATTAGAAGGTAAGAACAATGGCCAAAATACTGGGTAATTACCCAGTAAATTATAAGGCGTAATTATATTAATGCTTAAATGACATTATATTAACGCTTATATTACTTAACGCTAAACTGTAGAACTGCAATCTGGTCATTAAAATGAATACAAATGGGGTTTATTTCTGTTTTTTTTCCTTTGGCGGCCCTCAGTCCAATGTTGGGTTCCTAAATTGGCCATCAGTTCCCCTGCTCTAAAGTAACGCTAAACTTTAATAACAGAGGCACACATACGCAGTACACAGGTACGCTGGTTATTTGTAGCGCTGCTCTTTTTCGTTTACTAAACGGACCGCTCCAGTTCGACTAGCCGAGCTAACGGCGCTAAAGGAGCTAACTGGTAAATGGCGCATGGACTCCTGAGCGGCCCTTAACTCATAAGGCTGGTTTTCCACTGACGTACAGTAGGGGGAGTGGGAGACAGGGCCCCAGTCTCCCGGCAACAAGACATTTAACCAACTCAATGACCCCGAAGCTGTTAAATTCGCGTTAAAAGCCTATACTTTCTGTGCAAAACTGCCCAAAACATGCCCTTTTTGCACGGGCATGTAGGAAGTTGAAGTAAAAATGTCATGACCCATCGGTTCAGACGTTATTGCTTTCATCCTAACAAAGCCACTCAACTCCCCCACATGTACCTAGGGTTGCCGCGCGTGTTTTTACGGCACGTATGATCGCACAGTGATTTCACTCGCAAAGTACAATCCACAGGCCATCAGCAATGCAGCGTTTTTATCCCGAGACGCAGTCAGCCCCTTCTGTCTTGCCTGAGTGCATTTGTTGTTTTGGTGACTCAGTGTTTGCTGCCGTGGGAGGAAGGAGAATCACATTAGCTTGAAACGGGTCAAAAGCATTAAGTTGCGTAGAGCAGATTTGTGTAAGACCTGTCCAAAAATCTCACAAAGACTCACCACCTTGGTTCTGTGTTTTGAAAAGAACAAACTGTAGATGGTGAAGGTGCACAGCAGCAGCAGCAGCAGCAGCACAGGGCTGAATATAAGACAACATCCTTTAAATGAAGAAAATGTCTTAATACAAAAAAAACCACATAAACCCTTAAAAATCCCACTTTCCCTCGCTCCCCCTCTCCTAGATTCTTGGAACCAGTCACAATGATTTTCTCTGACAGTTAGCATTTCCCTCTTTGACCTTCTCTTCATCTGTGACAGACATAGCTTTTGGCCATTTGATGGATGATTTGGTTCTCAATTTGTCTCTGCACTAAAGACATCAGCGGACACATCCGTATTCTCTACAGCGAGAAGAATACTTACTTTTTTCTTTCCCTGCAGTTTGAAATATCGTGTCTGTCTGGGCCGGGTCCAGAGGGTTTAAGTCCAGTTCTGACGCAAAGTCTGACAAATGAAAAATTACACGGCCAAAATTACAAAAATTCTTATTCTATCATCTGTGTAATATTTCAAAAAAAAAAGCTTCATATTGCAATCGAACTCTGAGGCGTCACTCTTTTTCACGAGATTACCAGAAATATTCAACACAAAAAACACTCCACTGGCTTCCCCTTCTACAAAGAATTCATTTTAAAACGCTTGAGTTTCCACTAAAGATCGTCTCATTAGACCTTTCGTTTGTGGCACCTCAGGTGAAACTGCAATGTACGTGACTCTGGAACTCACGTCTGGAATGCTTTACCTAAAACACTTGGAAGCAAAAGCTTCCAAGTGTATGTTGAAGTGTTTTTGCACAGGACATGTATTCTCCTCAGGACACGACTGACTTCTGACGTCTAAACGTTTTGGCTTCAAACAGACTATGAAATTATCCATGACCTCTGTGTCTACAATACGTCCTGGATGTAGTCCATATATATAAATATATAGAAGATGCATTCATGGGACGTTGGCAAAGCTAGCAAGCAATCGTTGAGCTGAAGTGGGTGTAATAAATAGCAAATTGTGCCAAATTGAGAGCCATGCAGATGTGCTCTATGACATCATTTAGGGGAAGGATTATGATAACTACAGCTCTCCAGGGCAGCATCAAAAGTGAGTACGTTTGTATATTTGTGTTTTAACGATTAGCCGTTTCTCAATATCCATACTCGTGCGTACTTGCGTACTTGTGAAAACGTCATCAGCCTCGGTCCAAGTTCCGTTCCAATTCTCAAGAACGCTCCGCCCATTTTACCAAGTATGCATCGGGTGGTAACTTGAGCGTACTTGGGAAAGCCATATATCCCAGAATGCATTTCGGCGGAACACAGCAGGATAAATTACTAATATAAACAAATTAATAAATAAATAAATTGAAGAGATAGTACTCGTGTACTCCCGTACTTGGCGAGTATGTACTCCAGTCGTACTAGTACATACTGGCATACTTGGGTATTGAGAAAGGGTCCATGTCTTTGAACAAATCCATTTTTTTCCCCCACTTTCAAAGTTCACCTGGGTGCAAGTGCAGAGAATTTCTGCCTCTCACACCAATATGTCAAAATGGCACCAACAGCTCCGTAAGTGATGCATTTCATTAAAGCAAGATTCTAAAAAGTTTCATCACCTCCTGTATGAGGAGTGATTTATCTGAGCTCCATCCAAAAAGAAGTGGCTAAGCTGTCTCAGCGATTTGCATATTTGCAAAGAAAATGTCTCGTCTAACCTTTAAAGTGAAGGACAAAGAAGAGATATGTTGTATGTTTGACCACAATCACGGGGCCCCTAATCCTACATTCTAATTGAACTAATACTGAAATAAATGATGGCATTGAAGTGAGTCGTACTCCGTAATGGTTTCACGATCTAACCCTGAAACATCACACTCTCAACCAGCGAGCGTTTGTTTTTTGCAGTAACCTTTTATTCACCTTTATCACCTCGCATGTATCCGTGTGCCTCTCACACGACAACAACAAACGCTCTCCATAACCACCTCGTCTCCGGCTTCATTCAACCCCCCGCCTCGCCAGACTGCCGCCCCGTTCACAGGGCCAGACCCTTCCCCTCTCTGCTCATTCCCCTGCTGGCTGCCCAGTCATCCTTCACTCCCCCCTGCCCAGCTCCGTGCTGCAAAACACCATCTTTTCCCTTCTGCCTTCGCCTGCCACAATCCTTATCTTCCCAATCAATCTTCACTGTATCGGTTCATCTTCAGTTCTCCAACTCCAGACTTCAGAGTGTGAGATGAAATCGCAGTAGAGTATGATTTTTGGTTAGATTCGTATACCTCGAGCCGTAACAAGCAGCATGCGTAACAGTTTCCTGCTCCTGATCCGCCGGACGGACGGAGACGGAGATCTTATGTGTTGTCAAGTCAAAGTTATGACTCATTTCATCATATCGCATTTTTAGCCGCAATGTAAAGTAGCAATAGTTGTGCAGAAGTTATAAAATTAGAACTTTTTTCTTCTGTTGTTGTTGTTAGCGCTGGGCACGTTAACCAGCGTTTCCGTGACGACTGACCAGAAAAAGACACGCGACATCATGATTACGTGACTCCCTAATGTTAAAATGAGTCTCTACAATAACGCAGTTTTTCGTGCCACGGCACCGGAGTCCAGGCACTATTTGCCAGTTAGCTGCTTTAGCTGCGTTAGCTACTTTAGCGCCGTTAGCCTGCCTACATTCGAACTGGAGCGGCGCTACAAATAACCAGCGTACCTGTGTCCTGCGTATGTCTTCCTCTGTTTTTGAAGTTTAGCGGTTAGCTAGGGTTAGCCAAGGTAAGGGTTATGCTACCTTAGCTAACCCTAGTTAGCCAAGTGAACTTTGAAGTGTGATGTATTTTCCAAATTTCACAAAAGGTTTTTTTGAGCCACAATTTGACTTTGAGCGCTGTTAACATCTCACTCTTTGCATATTATATCAGTTCCAATCTTGTTGTTGGACCAAAAAACTAAAACATTTGCTCTTATTTATTTTTTTGAACACTGTTCTTTCTTGTTATACTGCAGTAGGGAACATTTTGTTAGGGCACAGATTTGGTGGATAAAGATAGTTTAAAAAAAAAATCTGAAAACAAATGTTTTAAATGATAATGTAGTAGTATATACTTAAAAAATCTATTATCCCCACTATTGTACTCTCTCTCCGTTGTATTTCTTTCATTATTGTGATATAAAGTGCAGCAGTGTGATGAGATGTTAACGGTTACGCCTAACTAAGAAGTATAAATCTAATTTGAGCAAATCGCCATGGTAACTTTTGCTTATTTGCTGCACTGACCAATCAGAAAAACTCACTCACTAATCCATTCTGACAAAGGACAAAGGTCATTTATTTTTTTTGTCCATTCCAGCTTTAAAAAGAGAGCTCCGAGCAAACAAATGGATAATTGCATGTTTTAAGTGATTTGTTGACTCCCGACAGCGTCGATGCTTTTATTCTGTCAGTGCAACTCAACAATGACGTTTTATAAAAACAATATGCCACACACACACACACGCACACACACTCTTCAATACATCCAATCGTTACCAATGAGCATTTAACTGAGACTGATCTTATTTAACATGAATTACTTCTCTCGATTTTGGCAGCAGAAATAATTGACATTAACTTTTTTTTTGTTTGTTTTTTTGTGCTGGTGACAGTTTGTGGAGCGGGGATTTCCAGAGTCAAGTTTAAAAAAAGAAAAAGATTCATTCAATCCTCACATTTGCATAATGCATCTTGATAGCGTCACGTCGCTGAACCCTCCATCTCATAAAAAGCCCCATTTGTTATGCAGACTCTGTGTGCGATAAAATTATCAGACTCCGAACCCAAACCGTGACGTTGCCGACGGATGACGGATGCTGTGATTTTTCGTTTTCTTTTCTTTTCTCAGACTTGACAAAAGCTCCTGATAACTGACCTTGATGTGTTGAATGAGTGGATCCGCTGTCATCGGCTCGTATTTTGTCAAAGGGACGGCGTTGTATTGACTCTGCAGTGCCAGCGCATTTTTCGGAGAGCGTTTCTCTTGAGGCCACGGTGGTCACAGACTGCCAGCTGGTCTGGTGCCTGACCGTCTGTAAACCAGAGGAGAGAGAAAAAATGTTACTGATCTGCCAGACTGATCTTTGGCTCTGTGGACATGATGCATCGCACTCTGGTTTTGTTACCTCAGCCAAGTGGGTTAAGTTATTCGGTCATGTTTGTTTGTCTGAGTGTGTGTACCTCTGAAAATGATTAGAATTGGGTGGTGATTGGACACAGATATGACGTTTTCTGTGATCACGGTTTTTGACATTGGATGAATTTAGTCGTCGTTGAACCGATTGACTCTGTTCTTTTCAACTTGAAGGTTTTGAAAGTGACCGGAAGACGGAGAATTACCACCATAATCGACGGAGTGTTTTCAGCCACACACCAGGGGTGAAAGTGGATTTACCTGCAGATGCCACACAAGTTGATATTAATTAATTAATTGTAACGGTCTATCTAAATAACCCCAATTTCCCAGGAAAGCCAGAGGTGTAAGCTCTCAAATACCTTTTGAATTGTGTTCCTATATCTGCTACAGAGGCTGAGAAATCATTTAGTCATTTAGTAGTCGTTGAACCTCAGGTTTTAAAGGTCATTTCTGAAATCACCCACAGGTTTGACAGGCATTTTTTCCAGGCCTTAATGGGTTAAGCGGCAAGATTCGGAAACGGCAATCCACGCTTTATTAGAACTACTGGAATGCACTTTTCGCCTTCTCTTTTCTTGCCTCCAGGTCCAAAATGTAGCTGCTCATCTTCGAAAGAAACCCCCCAAACTTCATTGGGTGATTCTACTTTTCGTATTTAAAGCCATTAATGGCCCCATTCCAACTTATTTAGCAGAGATTTTAACAATACGTCAAAATGACCGATGAGGTTTTACACTCATAGGATCAACTAAGCTACCAGTTGTCCCCAGGTCAAGATACAAATGGAACAGGTTACCCCCTGGTTTGTGTTGCATCACTAAAATCCAGTTTCCTTCTGTGTATTTTATTACCTGCTAACTTATTGAGCTTTATTCTCTATTTTTATGTGAAGCACTTCGAGTACCTGTGCAGTTATTGTAAAGTGCTTTATATAAATAAACAGTGGATTGATGGTCCTCCATTTACAAGATCAGTCCTCAAAGATGACACAGAGTATTATTCCTCCCGTATAATGACTTTGGCGACATTTACATTGACTCGGAGGCGGAAACGTTTGGTTGTGGGTGTTTTAACCTCAGTGCACAATGGAATATGTTGCATGCTTGAAAACATACTGCATATGTACCAGCGCCTGTCTCGATCAAGACAATCTTCTCTTTCGTCCATCATTATGGCTCCTTGTTAGACAGGAATGAAGATTGTGGCGTTACTTCTGCCTGTTTTGGTCATTGTTAACACATCTTTCTTTAACACTGAGGCACAAAAACATAGACAAACAAGCTCAACGGTAAACACAAACCCTGCTCCTGCTGCTCATATTAATTCATGTAATTCATCACGTCAGGCGCACATCAAAGAACTGCTGTCGTGCTATTGTAATGTGGACCAGGGGGATTGTGGGTAATCAATTGTCTGTTGTTGCATTAGATGATTCGGGATATTCATTCATTCATATTTGTCACAATGTTCACATCACATATTAAAAAAAAAAAAAAAAAATGTATCCCTGGGCTTACGATGAACTATTATTTTTTTACTAAATACTAATATAAGACAACTTGTTGCTCAGCAGCCGACTGTTTTGGTGTGGATTTCTCCTTCTCATCCTTACAGTCTCTTACAGTCTTGTAAGACTGGTGATCCATCCATCCATTATCTACCGCTTAAAAGAGAAAATACTCAGTGTGGTCGTTTTCTAATTCCTGATTTTGAAATAAAACTTAATGTTGAGTTCTATCAGGGTCGTTTTCTGGCCTCATAAACAAAAAGGTTCCCAACCTTTCATCTGTTGAGTATTATTTCATTAGCCATCCATCCATTTCCTACTGTTTTATCCTCCACAGGAGGTCCAATCTCAGCTGACGTAGGGTGATAGACCAGGCTACAATTCAAAAGTTTGGGGGTCACTAAGACACTTTTTTTGCAATGAATATAACATTAAATTAATCAGAAAGACACTATATACATTGTTAATGTGGTAAACGACTATTTTAGCTGCAAAGGTGTGATTTTTAATGGAATCTGTACATAGGTGTATAGAGGCCAATTTCCAGTGTTCTAATGGTACATTGTGTTTGCTAATCACGTTAGAAGACTATTGGATGATTGGAAAGACCTTGAAAACCCTTGTGCAATGAAGTTAGCACAGCTGAAATCAGTTTTATTTTGAATAGAAATCATTATTTCTAATCTTGTCAATGTCTTGACTATATTTTCTATTCATTTTCCAACTCTTTTGATGAATAAAAGTGTGACTTTTAATGGAAAACACAAAATGAATTGTATGGGTGACCCCAAACTTTTGACTGATACACTCTTAGAAATTAGGGTTCCAAAAGGGTTCCTTCTACAAGGGCTAAGGTTCTAACTGGAACCATTTGCTTCTGAAAATGGGTTCTTGGTAACATTAATGGTTCCAGTAAGAACCATTTTGATCCAGAGAACCTTTTAAAACCCCTTTCCTGAATAAAGGGTTTTAATAGAGTTCTGGGTGGAACCCTCCAAAAGGTTTCCAGGTGGAACCTTTATGAAAAATGTTCTACCTGGAGCCAAAAATGGTTCTCGTATGAGGACATGCCGAAGAACCTAATATGGTTCTACTTAGTACTTTTATTTCCAAGAGTGTACTGTATTGCCAATTTATAGTGTCCAATTAACCTAATCCACATATAATTATGTTTTTGGACTGTGGGAGGAAGCCGGAGAACCCGGAGAAAAGCCACGCACACATAGCGGAGAACATGCACCAGGGTCGTACCTATGTTCCCCGGGTCCTATGTTCCCCGATCGGGGAGCATCTGACCTTTTTTTTTTTTTTAAAAAGGGTCCAATGTTCCCCGTTTTTCCCAAAAAAGGTCCTATGTTCCCCACTTTGTATGTGACAGGGGAACATGGGACCCTTTTTTTGAAAAAGGGTAGGGTTAGGGTAAGGGTTAGAGAAAGGGTCCTATGTTCCCCGGTCACATACAAAGCGGGGAACATAGGACTGCAAAGGCAAAGAGCGCAATCCACTACACCAACCATGTGGCTCCTATGTGCTTTACATATGAATCATACAAAGCACATTGCATGTGCAACAAAAAGAAAACGTCCTCTCTCTCATTGCGCCTTGCACTGACCTCCTGACTCCAACGTGCAAACCAACACATGCTCTATGTATGAGTATGAAGGCCGCTGGAGCGCAGAGCGCCACCGCCGTAACGAAGCGTAGGAGTAGCATAGTGTTCGCCACAATAGATTCATTTAAAATGTAAATGTTTGATGCAGCAACTCGACAAACACTCGCTCTCACTGACCGTGATGCACTGTGGAAATTCTATGGCTTTGAGTGAGCAACAGTTGTCACCTCAGTCAACCACAATATAAAAAAAGACTGACATTGGTTTTGAAATGGGTAGAAATCATCACTGCTGCACACTCTTAGAAATAAGGGTTCCAAAAGGGTTCTTCTACAAGGGCTGAGGTTCTACCTGGAAACATTTGCTTCTGAAAACCCTTTTTCAAGGGTTCTTGGTAACTCTAAGGGTTCCAGTAAGAACCATTTTGATCCAGAGAACCCTTTAAAACCCCTTTCCTGAATAAAGGGTTTAAAAGGGTTCTTGGTGACACTAAGGGTTCCAGGTGGAGCCTTTATAGAGGTTCCACCTGGAACCAAAAAGAGTTCTCCTATGAGGACAAGCCCGAATAACCTTATATGGTTCTACTTAGCACTCTTATCATGACCATGTGTTCAGTTATACAACAAGAACATTGCAAGCGCCGTCGTAATGTAATCTCAGTATTCATTAGGGTTAGAACACAGGATCAGGCACAACATTAAAGCAACCCGGCACGGCCTTAAATGAGCCATTAAATGTCGAGTCCGAGCATTGATGCTATTTCCATGTACAGAAAACCGCCCACCAATCATTTGAGTTGAGCTCTGACTGCACTCAGTGAGCTGTTACACAACAAAAATGCCGTTGACAGACCTCTTTCTAAAGTTTCTTCATTGAATATCACCTGATCTATGCTCCTGAGCTCGCTTTTACTGCCTGATTCGGCGCCGACTTCACACAAGCATCACATCGGATCAGAAATGGAAATTCTCATTGGAAGGAGGTGTGTGTTTTTTCTCGAGGGAGAATTGAAATAAATGAGAACAAAACACACACATCAACAGAGCGTCACTATTTTCAGGAGCTAAAATTGTGATCTTAAAGTAAAAAAAAAAAGGAGCCCTTTACTGAAAGTCCAGGTCTATTTTTAGCAGTAGAATCCATTTCTGACGCGTTCACAGCGCTGCTTCTTCTTCTTCTGCTGCTGCCGTATGAAATTGTCTCAATTCCTCATCTGTGACATAAAATGCGTCATTCCGTGTGTGCGACGTGGAAACCAAAACAAAAATATAATCGCTACATATCGGGAAACGGAGAGAGAGAGAGAGAGAGCGCTGTGGTTTGAGTCGCTGACATTAAATAACCAGCGCATTCGATTGATCACCGAGACATTTTGATGACTTAAAGGTGAGGATTTCTCAGGATGAAAGAAACATATACAACACTTAAACATCGCCATAATATCTAACACGTCTTTCACGTTGTTTAGACTGGATTTTTCTCTCTGCTTGGATTATTTATCCATCTTTTGTTAATTGTCACTGCAGGGATTACAATTAAACAGGCAAAAAGCAGGGTTGGCATTCAACATTTTGGCCATTGTTGGAAAACGGCTGGAATCACGATCCACCCACTTCCTGCTTCCTACATTATGAACTCATACGGCAAAGATGTCCAAGATGCCACTATAGCTCCTTCACGTAAAAGGGAATAATGGTTAGTCAGGAGATTGTAAAAATGCCCTTTTAGCTGTGAACTGGGCACTTTTCAAAATCCTTTCATCCTATCTTGAAATACAGCTTAAAAATACTGCTAAAGCAAAATCCAATTAAAGCAGATTAAAACAAATAGGCAATGCTTCAACTCCCCTATATTAATATGTAAGCATGCAGAAGTGTCATATTGTACCATAGCAGATTTTCTGATTCTACACGGTTTTTCCAGACACGAAAAGTGTCGTAAGTAGATATTTAAGGGTGAATTCAAATTCCTTGCAATGCATTGCTTGGGAACAAGGGCTACCCAGAATGCATTGCGTGTTTTCACATAACAAAGATGGCGCTGAAAGCAGCCAAACGAGTATGCTACAAATTAAGTATTTTCTTTGTTAATAGAGATATAAAAATGATGAAAACCATTGTATTATCTTAGTTTAGGCCCATATTATGGATTACTGACGTCATTGTTGCGTAACATTTATTTTTATTTTACGATCTTTTGTTAATAGTCGGCCGGTGCGGACAAGCGATCGTTTGCTACAGTTTACTTTTCAATAAGCCGTGGAGTGTGGTAACTGTCAGCTGAATATGTCCGTGGTTGTGGTATTTGTATGAGTATCATCTTATAACTAACTGACAACCTAATAACTTGACTGACAAACGGATCGTAATAAATAATTGTGACGTTAAATGTTTGTGCTGAGTTAGTGATTAAGAAGAAAAAAACGTCCCTGTATGTGAATGAACACTAACGTTACCTGTATGAAAACTCACCCATAAGAATATAGAGCGGTGCTGGCGTCACGTCATCATCTCAGACAATAACTGTGTGTCCTGCTCTCTTTCAGCCATTGAATAATCATCTGTTTGTTGTTTTAGTGACGATGAAGTCTGCTAACACGTTAGCATAAAGATCGCTAGCTTAAAATGCTAACAGTCCTGCAGTCTCTGTGCTGTCTTTGTGAATAAGTTCAGCCACAGGTGACTTATTGTCCTGTTCTCTTTGCCTTCCTTTGTTCAACAAAGCTTTGATGACGAATGCTTTGATGACAATGACGCTTTAATTTCGCACTGCACACACACACACACACACACACACACACTGCACACATAACTTCTGGAAGGTTCAACACACTCTCTCTCCCCTCCCCCTCCCTCTCTCTGTGCGTGCATATTAATTAGCCATGTGTATTCTCCGTGATCTTCAGCTGATTGGCTGAAAAAGCAACAAAATCTCAGGAATGTGAGATTGCCACACCCAAACTAGGAGTGATTCACAGCGATAAAACAACCTTAATTCAAATACAAAGTTCATGGTTTTAAGACCCACAATACTGTGATTTGAAGCATGTAGTGGCTTCTTCAAAACTTCAACTTGTGTAATCCGTGGCGGGTCACAAATTTCTTCTTCTTTTTTGGAGTTGACAGACTGGATCTGCATTTAAGGGGTGTCCCATTTCTAAGTGACAAAATAACCCTCAACACTTGGTTTTGAGGGCGAGTTAAGATTAAGGGTTGAGCTTGAGGGTTAAGATAGGAATTGGAATTGGCCCTAAATGCCATTTATGAGTAAATAGCAGTTAATTACAGGTAGATCCTGGTTCTAATGAAATCCTAGTTTAAACTGTATGAATATACGTACATATATAACAGGAAAGACGACACTGTTGAGCTTCAAGGGTAAAGAAACAGAACAGGAAAAAAATCATTTTCATACCAAATTCTAAAATGTTTTAGCAAGGTCATTTAAATCAGAGATGTTTTCAGACGGAAAAAAAAAAACCTCCAGAATGACACAAACCTGCCACATTTGCACTCTTTGTGGGTGTTTTTTTTGGTTCTCGAGGAGACAGGAACTAAAACTAATTATTTCACTCCAGTGTGCTATGAATCCATAATCGTTGTCCCATGTCGGATTCATTTCACTATAAATCAGGACGGCAACCTCCCTAAACTGTAAGAATCTCCCTGATACTCACCAATATAATTAGTGCAAACAACCGATCGTGTTACCTTGATCTCTAACATCCATTAATGAGGTGCGGGGCCAGAACAAAGCGTCAAACGTTCCCCTTTTCCCTAAGAAACAACTTCTTCTTCTTCTTCTTCATTGTCAACAACAAAGCACAAGCTCTAATTAGGAATGAGAGTAAACAGAAAGAGATGAACACAACAGCCAGATCATTTTAGAGGATAAGGGACAGGAGGAACCCTAATCACACAGTGAAGAGACGGTGTTAAGCTGAAATTAAATATGTGCAGTCGCTGAAGACACAGATTCTGCTCAGTGTCCTGATCAAGAAGCACAGAAAAACCTGTGTGAGCGATTTTTTCTTTTGCCGTGCCGTGCTGTGGTGAGCTGGGACACTGGAGAAGGGCCATAAGCTTCTACTTCATAATATGAAACACAGCTCATTTGTCCTTTCAGGCTGCCTTAGAAAGATGATGGTCTAATAACGTTGTATCTCATAATTTTGACTTTTTCTCGCATAATTTAGATTTTTTTTTATAAATTTTTTTATTTTATTTTATTTTTGTGACTTTTATCTCAAATTTTCGATTATCTCATAATTTCTAAATTTGTATCTCATAATTATGACTTTTATCTCAAATGTTCGATTGTTATCACATAATGATGACTTTTTATCGGATAATTTTGACTTTTTATTTCATAATTTCAACTTTTCATCTCATTATTTCAAATTTTTGATCTCATAATTATGACTTTTTATCTCATATTTTATTACTTTTTATCTCATAAATTCAACTTTTTATTTCATAATTTCAACTTTTCATCTCATGATTTCTACATTTTTCTCATAATTTTCTCATAAACTTTTCTTTCTTACAAAAACATACTTCCATACATGCCAGACTAATATCTGGATTTGCACTATTCCTTTTCCTCTCATAGTAAACATTTTTTTGTTTGTTTTTAACCTGCCTCTCAAAACCTCCATTAACTTTCATTTTAATGTGGATGTGTGTAGATGTTGATTAACTTTAATGCCCGAAATAAACAAATCATTCATTCATTCAAAGCAATTCTTCTATTTTCTAAGTATCAGATGTACAGTGCATACAATTTCTGCCAAATAAACCCCCAACCCATAAATGCTCGCGGCGTATGCAGCACTAAAATGATTCTGCCATTTTGTCTAATAACAACATTCTCTACTTTTGGTTCAGTGGTAATTACCCAGGGCTTCGCATGCTGACACTCCACTTAGATCATGGGTTGTAGGAATTCTCACAACAGCGGGGGAAAAAAAAGAAGATCAGCATGTGTTGATATTAGCATGTTGATTCGAGTCCCCGCTGTGCCCGAGCTTCACGGTGCCTCGGAGACGACACACAGTTTCACTTTAATCAACGTTTCCAGTGTTTATCGCCCGACAGACCGATCATCGCACAGCGACCACAGAGCAGCACTTCCATTATTACACGGAAGTTTGCTGCACAAGTCTGTTTTCATCTCCTGGTGTGAACTCAGCGTGGTCAGCTGGGGCCTCCCCTGTGTGGAGGTGCATGCTCCTTCATCTGTGTGGGCTTCTCCCGCTGTACACACACACACACACACACACACACACAAACACACACACACACACACACACACACACACACACACACACACACACACACACACACACACATTCCTTTTCCTCTCATAGTAGTCTCATGTGGGTGTCTGTGTTTGAAACACAGGCTCTGAACACCCACAACCATCACAGGAGAACATTATGTAAAGATTAGATTGAGGATATATTTATATAAACATGCCTGTGGAAGCAGCCTCTTTCCACACAAAAAAAAGAGGTATAAAAGTTGAAATCGTGAAATGAAAAGGTCATAATTGTGAGATAAAAAAGTGTATTATCTCGTAATTGTGACTTTTTATCTCATCATTTTGACTTTTTATCTCATAATTGAGATTATTTTATCTCATAATTATGACTTTTTATCTCCTTATTTTAAATGTGTATCTCATCATTTTGTCTTTCATCTCATAATTCGATTTTGTATTATTATTTTTTAAGACATTTATTAGATAAAGTAATAATTATGAATTTGTATCTCATAATTTCGATTTTTAATCTCATAATTTAGATTTGTATCTCATAATTATGACTTTTATCTTTTAATTTCAACTTTTTTATCTCATAATTACGACTTTTCATCTCATAATTTGACTTTTCATCTCATAATTTCGAACTTTTTATACCATTTTTTCCTGGCAGAAACATACTTCCATACTAATATACAGATTTGCACTGTTCCTTTTCCCGTCATAGTAAACGATGTTCTTTTTTTTCTCCATCTTCCACATACAGTGTAGACACCTGCCTCTGCAAACATGCTGCCTTTTGTGTGTGAGTGGCACTAGTTGCTGTAAACTGTGGCAGTCGCCGATTGTTGACAGCTGACGTCTGTCCATTTAAAGGAAAAAAAACACACAAAAACACATGAAATGGGAGTGAGTGCGGCGACGTCCGATCGTGACGTGAAATCAACTCAAATCCAAAGACTCCTTCAGCTGGGTGAATGGAATCTTTTCAGCGACATCAAGAGAAAAAGAGCAGAATCATATTCAGCTCCACATACAATGGCCGTCCACACCGGACAGAAGTGCAGAACTGAGATGTTTGACAGGTTCATATTCAAACCCTGAGGAGAATGTGATCTGTCAGTCACAGCAGAGCGTGAGGACAAAGCTGTGTGTGTGTGTGTGTGTGTGTGTGTGTGTGTGTGTGTGTGTGTGTGTGTGTGTGTGTGTGTGTGTGTGTGTGTGTGTGTGTGTGTGTGTGTGTGTGTGTGTGTGTGTGGTGTGTGTGTGTGTGTTCGTGTGCATGCGTGCGTGCGTGGACCTTTGCTGGCATAAAGACTCATCTCGTCAGGACCAGAACTCCTGGTTCAGCCTCATTTATGAGATACAGATTATGTTTTAGGGCTGAAATTTGATGAAAGATTAATGTTTGATTAATTAAGATTAATTAATTTGACCTTTTTTTATTTCATAATTTCCAATTTTTTTAAATCTCATAATTTCTATTTTCATCTCGTTATTTCAATTTTCTCACAATTATGACTTTATCTCATAATTATGACTTTTTCTCTCATAATTATTACTTTGTAAATCATAATTTCCATTTTCATCTCATAATTTCCATATTGTTCTCACAGTTATGACTTTTTCTCTCATAATTATGATTTTTATCTCATAATTTCCATTTTGTTTCTCATAATTATGACTTTTTATCCAATAATTATTACTTTTTAAATCATAATTTCCATTTTATCTCATAATTATGACTTTTTATCTCGCAATTTCAACTTTTTTATTTGAATGCCGTTCTCCAAAGGCAATACAAATATGGTCATACAGCTCTGTCTATACCTGCATTTACAGTAAAATCTCCAAAACGAATCATGGTCAGTTGCTGGAGCGTAGAAGTACTGCTCTAAAATAGTGTATAATGTTCTAAAATATTGTTATATAAGTCACTTTTATTTCACTTTTTTTGTAACTTTTCTATTTGAGTTGTTCTTGTATAAAATTAGTCAATCAAATGAGTTGAAGTCAGTGTAGAGGTGTATGTGTGTGTGTGTGTGTGTGTGTGTGTGTGTGTGTGTGTGTGTGTGTGTGTGTGTGTGTGTGTGTGTGTGGTGTGTGTGTGTGTGTTCGTGTGCATGCGTGCGTGCGTGGACCTTTGCTGGCATAAAGACTCATCTCGTCAGGACCAGAACTCCTGGTTCAGCCTCATTTATGAGATACAGATTATGTTTTAGGGCTGAAATTTGATGAAAGATTAATGTTTGATTAATTAAGATTAATTAATTTGACCTTTTTTTATTTCATAATTTCCAATTTTTTTAAATCTCATAATTTCTATTTTCATCTCGTTATTTCAATTTTCTCACAATTATGACTTTATCTCATAATTATGACTTTTTCTCTCATAATTATTACTTTGTAAATCATAATTTCCATTTTCATCTCATAATTTCCATATTGTTCTCACAGATGACTTTTTCTCTCATAATTATGATTTTTATCTCATAATTTCCATTTTGTTTCTCATAATTATGACTTTTTATCCAATAATTATTACTTTTTAAATCATAATTTCCATTTTATCTCATAATTATGACTTTTTATCTCGCAATTTCAACTTTTTTATTTGAATGCCGTTCTCCAAAGGCAATACAAATATGGTCATACAGCTCTGTCTTTACCTGCATTTACAGTAAAATCTCCAAAACGAATCATGGTCAGTTGCTGGAGCGTAGAAGTACTGCTCTAAAATAGTGTATAATGTTCTAAAATATTGTTATATAAGTCACTTTTATTTCACTTTTTTTGTAACTTTTCTATTTGAGTTGTTCTTGTATAAAATTAGTCAATCAAATGAGTTGAAGTCAGTGTAGAGGTGTGTGTGTGTGTGTGTGTGTGTGTGTGTGTGTGTGTGTGTGTGTGTGTGTGTGTGTGTGTGTGTGTGTGTGTGTGTGTGTGTGTGTGTGTGTGTGGACAGGAAGCAGTGGGGGTCTCCACATGTGCCGCCTGAAGGCCGTCCATCTGTCAGAGGTGAAAGGGGGAAAAGAAAACCCTCAGGCAGCTCCACCGTGACCCGGCCGACCTCCTCGTCGCTCTCGCTCCGCTTTCATCTCCACCGGTGAAAACGTGACGATAATGACGCTGCACTTCCTCTCCACGTTCGTTCACCGCGAGGTCGGCAACTTCACTTCACAGTCTGTTGCTGAATAAAACTTGCCTGAATTGCCCTTGCTCTCGTGTTAACAGAACAATTTATATAATTAGACACCCGTGGCTAAGCTCATCATCTATAGTGATGACATTTACATTTGGGTAAATTGTAAGAATCAACAAATTCAGTATCCCAGATTCATTAATTCATCTTCTACCACTTTTATCCTCCACATGAGGACACGCATAGAGACAAACAACCGTCCACACTCACACTCAAATTAGAGAGATGCAAACACACACACACACACACACACACACATCCTGACATCCTGTTTTCAATAGATAGTGACAGGGAAAGTTTTGAGTTTTTTGCGAAAAGAAGCCCACATCATTCTTTATTATCCCACCAGGGAATTATGTATACATATACGTATATGTATATACATATATATATATATCATTCACAGGATGTAAATAATACAGAATAATGCGGAAAAATTAATATTTCATCAGACACAAAATCCACAAAAATATAAGTAACACCTGCACGGTGTTTCAAGATAAATATTAAAACATGACATTTAAAAGCTGTTAACACAGTGAATAATGTGCAAGAGTGACGTGTCAGACTGAAGTGACAGCAGCGTGATTGACAGGATAAATGGAAAAGTTGAGATGCTTGCGTTTACGTTTGTATCACACAGCCCGATGATGATATGAACAGGTAGAAGCTTTAGATTATGGTCGATTAGGAACTTATCTACTCTTTTTGTCTTGGTAAATACAGTTTAGAATTAATCCTATCCTATCGAGGGTTGCAACTAAGGGTTATTTTCATAATCAATTTATCTGTCGAGTATTTTCAGCTTCGTTTGCTCCGAAAGATGTCAAAAAAGTGATTCGGTTTGAATGATTTCTTTGTTATATGGAGCATTTGGGCATCGCATATCACGGACCCTGGTATACTCGCACGTCAGGGTCCTGTAGTATCCCACTTCACCATCAGGTGGCGGTCTACAAGTCGTAGGACAGGACGTATTCCCTGCCAAAGAAGAAGAGAACGGTGAACGATACTACAGCTCCCTCGGACACTTCTGGTTCGAGCAACTCACAGCTGAGTCCGGAGGCCGGAGGCAGGGGAGTCGGGGGTTTCTGCCAGATCCAGGCTCGCCAGGCCGAGGCTCGCCACATCCAGGCTAGCCACATCCAGGCTATCCAGGGTCAGACGCGCCAGGTCCAAGGTCTTTATATACAGGCTCGCCAGGATCCAGACTCGCCACATCCAGGCTAGCCAGGCCGAGGCTCGCCAGGGCCAGACGCGCCAGGTCCAAGGTCTTTATGTACAGGCTCGCCAGGATCCAGGTTCGCCAGGCTGAGGCTCGCCAGGCCGAGGCTCGCCAGATCCAGGCTTGGATGACTCTTTGTGCTCTTTGTGCTTTTTGTGCACAGTACTTGGGCTTTAAGAAGCTAAAAAAAATCTGGAAACTTGTTTTAATAATGAAAAAAACCCTGTAACCCATTCATCGTTTACCAAAATAGTTGATGAATAATCAAGTAATTGTTCCAGTCCTAATCCTATCCTTGCCTATCCTAACCGAATCCATCCCGACCAATAGCTTATTTTAGCCTGTCCTTACTTATCTCTGACCATTTACAGAGTCCATCTCACTCACACACACCCAGCTTCTTTTGTTACGGTGCCATTAATGTGATCAATAAAGAAGCTCCGTCTCTGCTGAACTCATCAACTGACCACCACCAGCACACGCTGCAAATGCAATCCAAGCCTTATTGTGGTGGCCAAAGGGGATTTTTTTTTTTTTATTAACATTAGAGTTGTAGAGTTTCAGTAATGCAATACTAAGAGACATTGGTGAATTCCCATGTCGGTGTAAATAATATTTTATGTGCTATTGTAAACAGCTTTTTTTTATTGTTGCTGTTTTTTTTCTCTTCCTTGAGGTTCAGACTTTTGTCTCTGCTGGAGTCCTGGCTTTGGCCTCCCCCCGTGGCTGCAGCGGATCAGAAGTTGTCAGTTCGTCCAACTATGTAAAGTGTGCACATTGTGCAGTGATGCAACTTTCACATAATGTGTGTTACTGTGTGTAAGGGGAGAAAGAGGTCTCCACCGAGGCCATGGGGCCAGCTCTTCAAAGGCTTTGCTGCAGTCCATGAGACAAAGGCTCCCCACACTTGTCAGTAGCATTTCCTTTGCTGTGGACACACACACACACACACATCCTGACATCCTGTTTTCAATGGATAGTGACAGGGAAAGTTTTGAGTTTTCAACTTTTTCCAAATATACTCCAGTTCACACTACCATTGCCTGTTTCACCTATTCCAGTAAGATTGGTAACTTGATTATCGGTCGATCCATCAAGCGAGTGAACTCTGCTTTCCTTCAGATTTCCTGATTCCTGAGTTTATTTCATGTGCTAAAGAGAGACTGGGTTAGACTAAACATGAAAGAGCTGAATCTAATGCCTCAATGTAGGGAGTGATTGATCAAAGACTGGGTCGAAAAAAGGTTTTCACCAAATATATTTGCAGAATCTTGCCCAGCTTCCATCAGTTTATGCTTAAGTCTGAAAGGTGGCTGGTGCACCTATTCGAGATAATAGAAGTTCTTACAGGAATTGCAGTAATTTGGTCTTAAGAGCTTGGAAAACATTAGTTTAATGGCTCTTCTCCTCGGCAAAAGTTCAACTCTACACAGTTTGGTTGTTTTCCAATAGTCTATAGTGTATAGTATAGCTAAAAAATAAATAGATATAGAAAAAATTTAATGTATAAATAAACAATATATATATATATATATATTATTGTTATTTCATTCATTAATTAAGTCATTAATATATGTAAAAATACAGAAATGGCCCTTTTCATGATGAATGCATTGTTTATTAATTTTTATTTTTATTGATGTGCACTGTTTTCCTGTAAAAACCAGTAAATAACTGGCAGCTGGGTTGCCATTATGTTACTGTAAAATTAACCCTTTACTGTGACTGAAATGTACAGTTTTGCCCTGTAATGAAAAATACAGTGTAAACTGATATTTAAAATTACAAAATTGCAAATGGATAATTTTGTGAATTTCAAAAATTATTCCTTAAGAGATATGCAAATATTTTCAATGGATCCTTGTTCAGGGCGATACCGACTATTATGATGGTAAATTTCAAGTCATTCCGCAATACTTTTTTTTTTGAGAAGAAAGTCAGCTCACTGTCAAAGTGCATCAGAGCAAATGGATCATTTCGTGAATTTCAAAAATTCATTAAAATTATTCCTTAAGAGGTTTGCGAATATTTTCATCGCATCCTTGTTCAGGGTGATGCCGACTATTATGATGGTGAATTTCAAGTCATTCAGAGATAATTTTTGTTTTTGAGAAAAAAAGTCAGCTCACTGTCAAAGTGCATCAGGGCAAAAGGATCAATTTCCTGTATTTCAAAAGTTCATTAAAATTATTCCTTAAGAGGTTTGCAAATATTTTCAACAGATCCTTGTTCAGGGCGATGCTGACTATTATGATGGTAAATTTCAAGTTATTCCGAGATACTTTTTGTTTTTGAGACTAAACTCAGCTCACTGTCAAAGTGCAACAGGGCAAATTGATCATTTCCTGAATTTCAAAAATTAATTCAAATTGTTCCTTAGGAGGTTTGCTAATATTTTCAACGGATCCTTGTTCAGGGCGATGCCGACTATTATGATGGTAAATTTCAAGTCATTCAGAGATACTTTTTGTTTTTGAGAAGAAAGTCAGCTCACTGTCAAAGTACTGTACTGTGTAGAACTCCAAGAACATTGGCAGACTTATGGCTCACTCAAAGACACCAGGTTTCTCAATCCAGCAATAAATAAAAAAATTAACAATTAAACAAGCACAATGCTGACATGCAAAAAAAGAGATATGGTTACCTTTAATGAACAGAAAAGTCAATGTAGCAGAGCATTTAATAAGACCTATTCAAAAGTCCAGTCATTTTTTCAGATATTTTACTGCAGGAAAAGTTGCCCTTATTACTTAAAGTGCTGTTTCAGGGAGTTCTGTGAACCAGGTGAACCGTGTCACTGCTGTGGAAATCGCTACCTTTCTAACAAACTGTGGCACACGGAAAATGTCTCCACTGCAAAAATGGGTCTGTGTGAATGCGAGAATGACAGGTGTCACAGTGTGTGTGTCGCGGAAAAAGACAGCAGGCCCACACTGTGTATTGTATAATGCTAACAGATATAGAAATATACAGTATCTGCTGCAACTGCTCTCAAACGCTCGACCAAAACGGTGCGAGTGTGTGCGTGATAAACAGGACGCGGACAGGGTTGCATGATAAGTAAATTCAGTCTGTTTCATTTATGCTGCAATAAGATGAAAGAGTTTAACAACTGTGGTGAAGCACAGCATGATTTATTGTTGCACGTCTTTCCTCCAGGTACGTAGGACTTTCATTCGCAGTGATGCAGAGGGCACCGGCTGTGATTGGTCCACTTGTTGACCACCTGACACACCACAACCTCAACCGCTTCCTCTTCTTTGTGGGCATTTTCAAACACTTATCAGACCGAGAACGTCATGTTCCTCCTGCGTTGCAATTGTTTTTTTTCTTCGTAAAAGGTGATTCTTGTTTGGCAGTTATCAGATTCACAGATTCAACAATATCCGCTCTGCTCCGGTCACCGTTGTCAGATGTAATTAGAAGCTCACAAGAAAAACAAACAAGGGAAGGTGTATCGGCTTACGAGATAGAGGTTATGTACGAACGTGGCGGTTGCTGGTCTTTGAAGTCAAGGGGAAGCTTTTGAAGGGAAGGTTGTTGGACAAACAACAAAAATGGGCAAATCAAAAACTGGTTCCACCTTTCAGACACGTCCTCCAATCATCACACAGAAGCCCAGCGTCTGCACCCCGGAAGTGACATTTTTATGTGGAGGCTTCTACCGGAATACAAAAATCACACGAGACGTTTCTGAAAGAACGGGTTTAACACAATTCTAACCGCCTTAAATTATCATTTGTCTCTGTCTCCATTAAGCTGATAAATAAGGTGCAATAGACTAATGCGCAATAAACAGGTTAGCACTGTACCACATAGCACTGTGTTCACAAGTTCCAGTGCAATAGGGCGATATGCAATACAATATAATACTAACACTTGCACTTTCCCCCCATACGGTAGATGTCTAGGCAATACAGCAAAGAGCAATTTAATTTTTACAGTCTATCGAGCTCCATGTTGTCGATGTTACGTTCTAGCGCAAGTTTAGCGCTGAACGTTGTGAATACAACGCAATACATACAGTGTTTTGACGACATTTTAAAGGAAGCCGAGCTTCCCTTTGCTGTCGCTGATGTACGAGCACAAGTCGGGCGTCAAACTTTGATAAATGTGTCTGACCAAACAGCCGCTTCTCTTTGAGACGGCGATATTTGAAAGACTACTTACGCAGTCGTTTGCTATGCACGTTGGTTATTTTGACTGCGTTATCAAAGCGCTGCTCTCACATCCCGTCCAAGTCAGTGATTCCAAATTCCTTTTCAAACATGTGAATAGCAGTGACGCAACATCGATTTGTGCAGCTCTCCTTGAGCGACTGGAACACTGCCGCGATAGAAGTAAATCCTCGAATCTGCCCCGTCGTACAACACGGAAAAGAAGAAAGCAGCTGTCTGAACCTGTCAACTCTGCTGACACTGCGCCAAGATGGTTCTGCTCTCTGTTCGTGTCTTTCACAAGCTGTCATTTTGTACTTCAATAAGAGGATGCGGCCAATATGAGCATCAAGAAATTGCACTTGTGATTGACAAATGCTGGAGGAGTGCAAAAGCTCCGCGCCGACAGCAGACTTCAGGACATGACTTTGGCCTCAGTGTGGTCAGTGTGTTCTGGCCTCAGTAAGTGCGCTTCCTGAATGATTTAACGCAGCATCACATTCTATTACAGCGGCTTCAGAGGCAGAGCCACTGCATTCGCATGAGCAACGACGGGAAGTCAGACAGAGATGAGAAGTGACAGCGAGTGGAGCGGGGGGGGGGGGGGGGGGGGAGGTATGACAGTGATGAGACGCAGAGACACAGAGAGAGAGAGGACCAACACAGGCCAAGTCCATGCAAGTGGGGACATGGGTGAAGGCCAGATTCAATTCAGTAATGTTTGTTTGTGTTACGGCAAATCACAACATACATTATTATCTCCTGGCACTTTATATAGTCGGCACAGACACTTCATGCAATAATGTTTCTGTAATACACCGCAGTGGGTGGGTGCGGGTTATTATGGTTCAGTGATGCACCAGAACTTCGACATACATGCGTTCAAAGAAGAGAGACATGATTACGAGCTCATCGGCAAATATTAGCAGGTCAATAGTTAGAATATTCCCCACAATTCTATCCACATGCATAAGAAACTATTCCCCATCATGCATGATGTGCACAAATAAAAATGAGACTCACGTCTCTTGCAATTTCACAGTTTTACCATGATCAACTCATCAAATTCTTAATGTGTCATTGCCACGGTCATATTATGCATAGTATGTTATGTAATAGAGGCCACATGGTTTGCGTAGTGGTCTGCCTTTGCAGCAAGAACAAGGGCCTTTCTGCATGGGGTTTGCATGTTCTCCCAGTCTGTGTTCTCCGGAGGGCTCTACATAGGTTAAAGGGCTCTACATAGGTTACGCAGAGCCCTCTGCGTCGACGGAGAGCCTCTCGGAGAGTCTCTGCGTCGTCTCCGGCTGCACAAAATATTTTGTCAAAGTGTCCGTCACTCCGTCAATGGACAACGGAGACGGCAAGAGCTGCGATTGGTCCTCAGGACAGGCCGGTGCCGGCTCACAGTGTGCACCGAGCGTCCACAGAGGCGGAGCTGATTATCGCATCAATGTCGCTGCCAAACTATAAAAAACGTTATATCTTAACACACACAGCACATGTTAAGACTCTAAATGGATTGCCTCAAATTATCTTAAAACTGCGTTCCGTGACACAGAAAAGTGAGAAACACCATATCCGTCACCACGACGGAGAAGTATGAAGGCTCGAGGGGTCTCCGTGGTGACGCAGTCGGATAACGCATTACGCAGTCGGAGAAGTATAATGTGGCCTTTACTCCAATAGGTAGTAATAATACACATAATGGTCAAAATCACGCATGCAATAAAAAGTTTTCAAACTAAAATGCACATCAGGAAAAGCACAAGCCCCCCCGGCCCCCCAAGCACTGATGTGATTCTGTCCTTGGAAGTCATAGGGCGAACATGATGTTTCATTAGCACCTCAAAGAAATCATTGCACTGACCAACTGTGCCAATTTAAGCCTCTGCTGCTCTGTGTTGCTGGTGGAGTTTTGACTTTTTCTCCTTACAGAGTGTGGGAGGGGGAGGCAGAGAGTGGCACAGAGCGGCCTCGCGGTGCCAGCTGTGCAGGTTGAGCTCGTGGTGAAATATTATGGATCAGCGAAGGGTCAGAAAACCAAATAACTGTTAGATTGATGATCAAGCCGCATGACCAAAGGGCAGACCTCACAACTAACGGTTTGTATTGCCGGCCGTGCCTCATGACAGGGAAACCATTTAATGTCAGTGGTTTTCTCTGCCCAAGGCTTTAGATGGAACGAAATATGAGGTGGGCCAACAAAGACCAAGGAGAGAGGAATAAAACTTAATATAAAATGCTATCATTTAGCCAAATGAGGTGTTAGAGGAGGTATATTTACTCATTACTTATGACTAAATCGAAGGTAATTAGTTAGGAGCTCTGAAAAATGTGCCTTTGAACAATTCAGACCCAGCAGCAAAATGAGGTGTGGTAAAGTTATTATTACCAGAACTTCTCTGTGATTTTTGTCCCATCCCACAATTAAGCACATCTGACCAGAAAACAACGCATCATTAAAGGAAAAGAGCAGCACTACAAATAACCAGTGTACCTGTGCTGTTTATGTGTGTCTCTGTTTTTAAAGTCACTTTAGAGACTCATTTTAACAATCAGGAGTCATGTAAACATGACGTAACGCGCATCTTTTTCCAGTCAGTCGTCATGGAAACGCGGTGTGCGTTAGCGTCTGTTAATATTGTATTATTGTATGTGCTGCTGCTGCAGAGGAAACATGGAGAACAAAGTGCAAAAGCACTTTCATGTGAGTAAAAATGAAGGGAGATAATAATAATAATAATAATGCGTGCAGGAACAGAGTCGGGCTCTCCGAAAAGAACCCTGAACCTAGTATGAAATGAAAATTGGAAAGTATTAATACAACTGTTTGAATGTGTCATTATTCACACAAACTGTGTGTATTTTCACACACACACACACACACACGCACATAAATGCACTTCTTTAGAAGTTGTTGGACCGATCCAAGTCAATGACAAACAAACATAATAATAATAATAATAAGAGCAACAAAAGCAGAATAAAAACTAAAAAAAAAAAAAAAAAATTGTTCTCATGGTTTGAAAAATAAAAAGCCTTGAAGAAGCGGAGGCTCGTGAAAAGGCAGCTATATGTTTTGTTTTCCACCAGAGTGCTCTAAACCAGAGGGCTCCGAGTTTGCTCGAGCACTGGGACTCCAGCACAAAGAGAGAGAGAGACGGAGTGAAAGAAGGGAGAAAGGCAGGAAGGAGAAAAAAAGAAGGGAGGGGAAGATTTGAGTGCAAGGAGCAGGCTGATAAAAAGGTTTCCTCTGGACGTGGACTGGCAGCACTTGAATGCACACACAGAGGACTGTAGCCTACACAGCCTTAAAGCACAGAATTCGACTATTTATTCTGCAGCGCCTTTTGTTGTTGCCTTTGAAGGGGATGCTGCCTGCTCGCTATCTACCGAAAAGAATGAAAAAAAAAAGAAAGAAATACTCAAGTGGTTGCTTGTTCAAATGTTTCGACTTCCTTTTCTCTAGCAGCGATTGACTAAAGTGGAAAAATGTGATTTCGATCGTTTCTCAGTCCCACGACAGCGGCCGCGGATGCCTGATGAGCGCTTATTTAGGCTGTGAGTGTAAGACGGTGGACGCTTTTGTAGCAGGCGCTGCACTCGTTTACATCAAACTCGCACAACTTCACACAGAGTTTACACAAAGTTTTTGAACGCTGTGGAAGGAAACGATCGCCCCCCGACAAAGTGCTCGAGAAGTGAATGTTCATTTAGTGTTTCGGGATATGAGATGATCCAACTTTCAAAGTGTTACGTTACGATCATAGCTAAGCAGATGACACTCAAACATACACACTTCACACATTTTTAAACTATACTACAAAAGGAATGCAAGTCTCATCTCATTTCATGTCGTTTGTTCACGCTAAAGCTTTGAAAAAGTGGAATTTTAAAGTACTTTTCTTACCATTTTGAAGTCAACTTTGTCGGAGCGCTGAGGCCACACCTTTTGATATTATAAAAGTTTTTAATCATTACATGGTCTAGAACATTTATACAGAGTTTAGTGCGGCTAGCTCAAACGTGCTAGAGGGAGCTTGTTCAAAAATAAATGAAAATATTCACATTTAGGAAGCTGAAAAATGACAGAAACATGAAAATTTACAGATTACATTTTAGATGCACAGGTGGCTGAAAGTCAAGAGGTATATTTGCGTCCTCTCCTATAAAATCCATCCCAAGATATTCTGGAATATCAGCATTTTTTTGTTTGTTTAAATGTAGACATAGCACATCCACAGACGGTGGATGTTAATGTGCAGCTGCAGAGTAGAAACAGCCAATAGGACCACATCACTCTGTGTTCACCCTGTGCCGGAATTCCCCAAGGATGGACATGGAACCCGGGGAGGAGGAGGAGGAGCACAAGTCCAGTCCTCACAAAGATCACATGACGCAGAGAAAAGACAGATGCCTCAGAACTGAGTGGACAGCTCTCCGTATATCTTACATCCTCATAATCTTTGCTTGAAAATAAGAAAAAACTGCAGCGCAAGTATGTGCATTTTTAATGCCGATAACTGTTTGATGTATATAAAGGCTCTGGCATCGTCACAAGAAAACCACAAAACGAGTTCAGTCCGGCCGAGTCGAAGTAGATCATCGCGTCCGTGTAAACAGCAGCAGAAGCAGCAGCAGAGAGAGATCTTGACAGTTACAGCAGACGTACAGTAGCTTTTCAGGTGAGCATTGTGCTGCAGGCGTGCAGAACAAGAGTGAGCCGAGCGCTGACAGCTTAAATACAACATCACAGCAAAAAGGTGCTTTAGAAGAGAATTGCTTTTTGAGCACAGAGGCGACTTTGAACAACCTTTGGGGGGGGGGGGGGGGGGGTCGCAAAAGAAAAAAAAAATCTTCCCTCTTTCTGTCAGTGAAATTCAATGGGAAATTTTGTTTGGTGCCAGAGCACTTAAGATATTAACGTATTACATGTTATTAATTCTGTCCCAATGGACTCATCCCAGTGTTCTGAGGAGAGCATTTCGTCCTGTCATCGACATCAACGTCTGCGGAAATGCAGAGAGACATTTAAGAAGCCGGAGGAGCAGACAGATAAATATTGGTAGCACGGCGTTGTGACGATGATGCAACAGTATTATTGTCCTCGTGTGATTGTGACGCATTAACAGATGCTTCTGATGTAATAATGCGATTGTAATGGATGATTGTGATGCAACGGCGTGCGCTCGTTGTGGTATCTAATCTCACCTGAGCCATGTTGAGGTTTTTGCAACGTCAAGCTCACAGATCTGAGACCCGGGACTATGGCTATTTTCTATATGTCCATCCATCCGTCTGTCTTCTGCCGCTGGGGGTGCTGGTGCAAATCCCAGCTGATGTGGGGCTAAAGGTGGGGGTACATCCTGGACAGGTTGACAAAATGCACATTAATTTCAAAGAAGAAGACCTGGAGCTATAGTGACCGAGACATTACCTCCTCAGGAGAAAGGATACTTACATACTATAGTCAAATATTGGATGACATTAGAGCTGCAACTAACGATTATTTTCGTAATCGATTAATCTGTTGATTAATTTCTCGATTAATTGATGAATCGTTTGGTTCATAAAATGTCAGAAAATGGTAAAAAAAAACTTTGATCAGTGTTTGTCAAAGCTGGAAATGATGTTGTTCTCGAAAGTCTTGTTTTGTCGACAAACCAAAAAGATTCAGTTTTAATGATTTCTTTGTTTATGTGGAGCAAAGAAACTTAAGAAAATATTCATATTTAAGAAGCTAAAACAATCAGAAATCTTGTTTTAATCATGAAAAAAACTTCAAACCGATTAATCGATTTTTAAAATAGTTGGCGATTCATTTAGTCATCGATTAATCGTTTCAGCTCTAGATGACATACTATACTATGTATTTTTTGTGGAAGACTTTCAAAGTAATTTTTTCAATCAGCAGAGTCGCCCACTGCTGGCTATTTAATATATTTTTGCTTCCGGGTTAGCTTCAACCAGCAAACCCGAATGAGTCCGTCTATAGATATAACAGAGGTGATTATAATGCACCAAATATACAAGGGCCCATCTTAATGCCTGTGTTATTATTTGATTTTTGTATTTATCACGGCTCTAATATTATTTATATATTTTTTTTTCCAGTTGCCCTCTGAAACTCTCTCGCCGCTGCAACACCCCGGCGAGATCCGCACGCCTCGAAACAGACAGCCCTGTGGTGTGAGGTATCGCTATCGATTGAAAGTATTCTCTCAGGTCAAGGTGGCTGCTACAGAGTGGAACCAGAGGAGAAGGGTGAAAAGAGAGCAAACAAATACCAGCAACGTGTATCAAACAGTGGGGAGGGAGGGAGGTTGGGAGGGAGGCGTAGCTGTGAGGTTTTTGACAAAAACAGGCATGAGAGGCTGAGACAGCGATGGATTCTGGGAGATGATGTGAGTAGGCGTCGCAGGACTGTCCCTGACATCTTCGGAGGATGTTTATCTCACAAGCAGTTGACAAAAAAAGGCGTCGAATGTAAACATTTTTTTTTTTTCTTCTATTTTCACACCACTTCCGAGGTGTTCATGACAAAACACTGTGACATGTTTTTTTCTGTACTGTTTGCCTCCATATATGTGGCCCTGCGATGACCCCCCCCCGCCTATCGCCTATATGTATGTCAGCTGAGACACCCTCATGACCTTCCTGTGGAGGATAAAGCGGTATAAAATGGATGCGGTATAAGACTCTGTTTATGCAAATTGCAGTGTGCCATCCCTCCTTCCCTATTGGTGCTCCTGCTTCCTGCATTCCCGCCTCTCTTGCGCCATCTGCATCGCCCCCTCGGTCAAACTCCGCCTTTTCTACCCACCGCGATTGGTCTGCCCTGGTTCCGGCTCACCTGCCCAATCCTGCTTCACCTCGTCATCGGTCACACCTGTACATAAACCAGCAGTCGAGACTCAGTCAGTCAGTCAGTCAGTGGGCACTGTGTCACGCTGTCAGTTAGTTATTCAGTGTGTGGGCAAGACAGACTTGAGAATGCTATTGTTTTGCATTTTAGTTTGGTTTCCTGTACCATTTTCCTTTTAACACAGATTTACTTCCTCCAGTAAAATAATTTCCTCATTCCCGTAGCAGCCTCTCTATGAAACGAGACCGAATATGTTTTACGCTGGTGATTGAACAAAAGCAACAAAACCCTCACTTCCGGGGAAGCTCGACTTCCACTAACCAGTTTTTGCAGAAACAGACATGACAGCAGAGCTCTGTCTACCTTCAGTCCTGTGTGGATATTGTGAGGGAACTATCTCTCTCCACACAATTATACCGTTTCAGTTTTACGTAATTATCACATTCCCTCGTTCTCGTTGTTCGCCTGAAGAATTTGTGTCAAAATAACTGGGCCTGTAACTGGGAGCTTCCCCCTGTTTTTAAAGGCCAGCGACTGCTGCTGCATCAGAGCCACCTCCGTAATCATCGCACATAAATACATTATAATTGAAGAAAAACGATTCATGTAAATTCATATGCTAGAAAAACACCTTGAATGCACCACGTTCAGTGTAACGTGCAGCTGCAGCAAGCGAGTGACGTGTGCAGATCAATAATATGAGGAGCGAAACGATTGAAAACATGGCAGAAAGTCAGCCTTTGGTTGAGAAGAAAGCTAGAACGATATCAGTTATCTGGAAACACTTTGGCTTCAATTTGACGGACGTTGAGCAAAAGGAAATTGTGGAAAAGGCCCACACACAAGCCCACATCTGACAGGGAAAATAGCCAATATTGCAGCGAGGCACCTGGGGTGGTGAAACAGCCCCCCCCCCCGGTTATTAATGGGTATTTCGCACACTGGTCAGGTCACGTATTCTGTGAACTCCATGGAATTATTACCCCCCTCACAGTCCATTTCTGTTCCGCGTCCGGCTGCTCTGTTTCAAACTGACGATAACCCCTACGCCTTTTGGAAAATCGAAAATAACGAAAACCAAGGAGGCGATGACGGGGTAAGGGTTCATTACGCACTAAATGCATTAACCGCACGGCCGATACTATTGAGCACGAGGAACACGAGGAACACACGGTCGATACTTGTTACAGCAGTGAGACCATGCACAGGTGCATGTGAGTGTGAGGGAGGAGAGGAAGATAACAGGAACGAGCATGTATTCATCCACTGCAAGTGTCTACAACAGTGTGTGTGTGAAAGAGAGTATAAGACATCATGATATCAGTATTTGCTTATAAAGACGTGCTTTGCATACAATTTGCATTTCCAACAACTTGAATTTATGACGTTTTTGTAAGTTCATGTTCATTTTTTTTTCAATGCAACGTTTTAGGTGGTTCAATAACAATTGAACCACTGCATCAGACAGTTGTTTTGCAGTTAATCACCTTGTTAGACAACAGCATGTTGTTCAATAAGTAGTGAAACATTGAACAATTGGACATGTGCATTCAAAGGTTATACCTGTAAAGGTTATAGTACCATTTTTGTGCATTCTGAGACTTAATCAAAAAGCCAAGGGTGAATTCCAATTCCTTGCTTAACCCTCAATCTTAACCCTCATTTTCTTTGTTAATAGAGATATAAAAATGATGAAAATCATTGTATTATCTTAGTTTAGGCCCATATTATGGATTACTGACGTCATTGTTGCGTAACATTTATTTTTATTTTACGATCTTTTGTCAATAGTCGGCCGGTGTGGTTTACTTTTCAATAAGTCATGGTGTGTGGTAACTGTCAGCTGAATATTTGTATGAGTATCATCTTATAACTAACTGACAACCTAATAACTTGACTGAAATAAAATAATAAATAAATAATCCTGACGTAAATGTGTTCTTCTTCTTCTTCTTTTTTGGAGTTGACAGACTGGACGCAGCTTTCACGTTATTCTGCCCCCTACAGTCTGAAGACGTATCTGCATTTAAGGGGTGTCCCATTTCTAAGTGACAAAATAACCCTCAACACTTGGTTTTGAGGCCCAGTTAAGATTAAGGGTTGAGATTGAGGGTTAAGATAGGAATTGGAATTGGCCCCAAACACTTTTTGTGCAACTTTTTGTGAGTAGTGTATATATATATATATATATATACATAGGCATTTTACTCAAGAAGAGCATCAATGAGACATAACGGCAGTGACTGAGAAGTCATTTCACTATGCTGCAATTGCACCTAGTCTTTATTACTCTGCTCTGAAGACATTACTGTCTTCATCGGAGCAGTAGCCGCAGTTTCAAAAGTCATGTTCCCGGGGAACCAATTAGGTCACAGGGGTTGAGTTCTCCAAGGCTTTGCCATAAATACACGGATAGAGCGTGTTTTTCACTGTAGCTTTTCCACTGATATGAGAAGTCGGGGCATAACGACCGATGTCGATTTGACGCAGTTTTGAAAGGTAAACCCTGATCTCCGACAAATCTACTAAAGAAAGCTACAACAACGTTGAAAATGGCTCGACATCTGTGCTAATAATCCCAACAGAAGGGTGGAATTGAGGAATGGGGAAAAACGTGGTATTTTTTAACAATCCAAACTGACCTGAACTGTATGGCTTTGTGGAAATGGCGCTCAAGTCAGAGCTGGTGATCAGGATGGGAGGTTTAACCACTTATTCTTCTGCATGTTCAACCTATTCTTATCTGCTCATGTACGCAGACGTGTGGGTGACACTGCACTTTTCTTGGTTTTCTCGTTCCAAACGCTGGCTCCTTGAGTTACACCAGAGGTTTGTGTCTTTTATCGAGCAGCGTCGTAGCTGCAGAGAAGCAAATTGATCCGTTAATACTAAACGAGTCAAACGGGGGAGGTGGAGCTGCGTTTCCAAGACAGATTGCGGCGCAGGTTTAATGGCATTTGACAGTCGTGTTTATAGGGTTGTATCAATACCAGCAGAGCAACTTAAAGTTCAGCTCAAGTTAAACAAATGAAATGTCTTCAGTTTTTACCCCCGTAGCTTAACACTGAGGCTGCTACAGGGATAATTATAGTGACTAACTATGGTTTTTGAACACATAATATGCGCTTCTGACAATTGTTTTGATATCTGACCACTGTGACTGCTTTATCTTGCCACTTTGGAGTTAATTTAAAGCTGAAATAAGATGTAAATTTGTAGTTGTGATGATAAAACTGACAGCACAGTGTGACGGTGATAGAAAAAAACAACACTGGCATTGAAATTGGTCCCAGCTTCCACAGGCAAATCAAGCCTTTTATGGCATATTCTCAATTATAACGTAGTTATACACACACAATGAAAACTCACACACTTTCCATAATCATATATTTATTAATTGTAAAATAAGTCGACACGTAGGTGTGGAATATGCAGAACATAAAGTTTGCAAAGGCTGGCAGATGTTAAACTATCCAGGTCATGAAAAATGAGTGTGTTTTCCACTTTAACACAAACCAGCTCATAACTCACTCTGATTCACAGTCAAAGGATTATATTTAATTTTGGAGTGAGTCCAGCTGCTTCAGGAGGCCATGGGGTTTGACCCACATCCTACATGGTGTTTGATATGTGATCTTTAATCCAAAATAAAAATTTACCCAGCATCCCGGGGGGCGGCGGGTGGGGTGAGTGATCAAAAGAATGATAGATCACTTACATGGCTTAGTGCCACACATACGCAGGCTGTGACACACACGTCATCTAATGGAAACGTCGTAGTCGTGAGCTCCTGCACGCGCACCTGTAAACTAATTTCTTTCTCACATGCAGTAATTACAACAAAACAAATTAAGCCTTCGCATCTGTTTTTATCTTCTTCTTCTTCTATGCTGTAACTTTGCACGTTGCCATTTAGAAATGTTGCTTTTCCTTGGTCACTTGGTTTGAACTTTTCAAGAAAAAAAACAATTAAGTTAACAGTGACGGCAAAATTAAAGGGCAAACCCGCCAAATACAGGCAAGCATCACAATCACAAGCATCGCTCCGGAGAACAGATGGTGCCAAAATACGAGGGCAATCAAAACAACGGGTTTTTAAAAGCATCCTTTTATCCTCAGTTCACACATGAGCAACAGGTGTTTCCATGTTCATGGCCAAGAGATTATTTGTGCACAGTATATGCAGGAGTGGGTAAAATGCAGCATGTGATAGTGAGATAATAATCTTTAAAAATCGAATTTATCTTTTTTCTTCTTTTTCTTACCTATTAATTAATTATTTGCCAAACATTTTCCAGCTTGTGACCTGACTTCCCTACAAATCTTGCGATTCCTGATCGTTTTCCATGGGTCAAACGAGCCACCAATGTCTGGATTCTTTCAGAGGAAAAATTGAGATCCACGGAATTTCCCCAAACTTGGTGGGAAGATGTCATAGACCAAGACGAACAAATAATCAACTGTAACCGTGGCCTCAGCTCAACAGGAAGTTGGCCATTTTGAATTTTGGCATCCATTTGGGCGATAAACACGTCTTGGCGAACTCGTCTAAACACGTTTGTCGCACCGACATAAAAAATGTGGCAATTTGTACGAGACACATCAAAGTTGAATAGTTATCGAGAGGTTTTGCCGATTCAAATCGGCGCGGCCACGGCAACCTTCGGCATTTCGCCGAATTTTGATAATTCGCCAAAGAACAGGAAGTGCCCTATAACGTTGGCATACGTTGAGTTTCACCGAATTACCCGAAACTTGGTGGGAAGATGTTGATGAACAAAAAAGTCGACAGTAACTGTGGCCTCAACTCAACAGGAAGTAGGCCATTTTGAATCCCGGAGTCCATTTTGGCGATTTGGACCCTACGTGAATGAGCTAGGCACATCGAATCCTAATCCTAGTTTTTGTTTGAAAACGTACTGCTTTGGCAATTATTTGTATTTTTGGGGTTCATATTTCAGTCGTGTGTGGCGTTGTGGTTTGATGTTTTTTTATTGTTGTTGTTTTAATGATTACAATCCTCGTTTCTTAATGTCTTTTCTAGTTTGACTTCCCACTGATTTGTTCTCTCTGTGTTTCCTCTGTTTCCCAGACAGTTCTTTTGTCTCTGCAGTTGTTTTTTTTTAAAGATTTCTCTGTTCTGTTTGCATGACCCAGCTTCCTGCAGTATCAGTTTTTCTTGCTGATGTAAAGAACCCGGGCATTAAACCTTGGTTTTTGTTGTTGTTTTTTTTTACTTTTTGTTGCATTTAGCTTCCCCACTCATTGGAAGGTGACAGAATCATTGGGTTGTAAGGCATCACAGAAGATCTGTCAACACAAACGCAGGATGGGCCCGGCTGGTGGAAAAAATGAAAAGAAAAGTCAATTACTTGTCAAGTGTAATAAAACACATTGACTCAACAGCAGCTGTCAGAATATAGAGCTTCTTTTTAACATGTCTTTTAACAAAAGTATTTCAATGACAGCAGCTGCGACCAAATCACGTTGTTCATCACAGCCTCCAGTCTCCAGCAGCCCGGACCAAAACCCGCGGTGTCCGGCCATTGGTTGTAATCGTGGTAACCACAGCTGTGGCGTGACGCATAATTGCAATATTGCTAATCGGAGAGATGAAAAACACATCGACCACCTCCAGATGACTGTGAGAGCCGACGACCTTCACACATTCAGCTCACGTGACACAGTCCCGATCATCCTCGGATAGACTGATGACATTTTTTGACTCATTTTTAAAAGTACAGTACTGTTCAAAAGTTTGGGGTCACTTAGAAATGTCCTTATTTTTGAAGCAAAAGCACTTTTTTTTCAATGAATATAACATTAAATGAATCATAAACACACCCTATACATTGTTGATGTGGTAAACGACTATTCTAGCTGCAAACGTCTGGTTTTTAATGGAACATGTACATAGGTGTATAGAGGCCCATTTCCAGTGTTCTAATGGGTACATTGTGTTTGCTAATGGCGTTAGAAGGCTATTGGATGATTAGAAAACAACTCTTTTGATGAATAAAAGTATTTTAATGGAAAACACACTCAAAAAATTGTATAGTTGACCCCAAACCTTTGAGCGGTAGTGTATGTAAGATTAAAAGTCCACGTAACAAAAGAAAGGAATTAATATTTAGTTGTGCCACGTCATTTTATTTAGTCACATTTGAAGTTCCAGAAATTACAAAGAAAACAGACGCAGCCACAAGAACACACGGAAGAAGCGACTCGGGGGGAATGATGCGTGAAAACTTTGCTTTTATTCAAGCAAACATTGGTTTATATTGGTCCCATGTCTTGTGTGTAAACGTGTTTTGTATTCCTCTTCGGGTTTCAGATGTGAAAAACGCAGAGTTAACGCCCTATAGGTCCGAGGAGACTTGTTCAATAGCGATAGAGAGGCAGCAGCAACTCAAATATCCACGTGTTGCATAAAAGTGGCCGATAACTGTCTACGATTGAGTATCTTCACAACTAAAAAAGTCAGTGGATGTGAGGTCCTTGAGGTGTTTGGTTGTAAAGCAAAAACAATAACAATATTTATAACGGCTTCTTCAGTGTTTTCATCAGAGGATAAAACATTTAAAGTCTCTTTGTTGCAGCGTTCAGCGTCTTCTATCGGCAGCTCGGCTCTTTTCACTAAAGAGACTCCAACACCCTCATGTTCACCTTGCCTTTCACTTTCAAGTCTGATGGCTCTTCACAGCTTCTCTCTGGCACCTTTGTTCCCGCGCTAGAAGTTTCCTTGCGGAAACGGCGTCTCGCCTCCAAAGTTTCAGATGTGACGACGCCGTCGCCGTCTCCTTCTGCTCTGTTTAAATAAAGCAGCATCCGAGCGGCCCTGGCACACGCACACGAAAACAAGAAAACACACACAAAAAAAAGAAGAAAAATGTCAAAAGGTGGGGAAAGGGAAAGCAGCGCAGTGAGTCAAACAGTTTCATTATCCCTCAGGAGAATTTGTGTGGAATGAAAAACACTGGATAAGAAAGAAAACATTAAAAAAGGAAAGGCCAAACGGAACACGCTGCCTGAAATATAAATCTGGTGCATCACCGTTAAAGCGTAAATCCCTGGTCTGAAACTATGACAAATTTCTTTTTTTGTTTATTCCAATAAAAGATGCAACAGTAAAAGAACCTGCAGAACAATCACGGCCGGGAAGGTTTCACTACGTTTTTCCCCGACCTGCTCTGATTATTTTAAAAAGCCATTGTTTGGAGTGCCTGTCAGGAGCAAATTGATATAAGTGCAGTGGGATTATCAGTCGGAATGAAGTGTGGCTGCAGTGATAGATACGTATATGCGCTCTCTGAACAACGTGGAGGGGCGACAGTGAGGTTTTATGCAACACGTTGGTTTCTGGTTTGAGCCGCTGTTGGTCCTATCAGGACTGGTTATGTACGAATTTATGAAGTAAAAGGTTCACAGGGAAAGAACCTGTAGATCTTTAAAGATTACCTGAGTTAGTCATAACTACTTGATGTTTCAAATTCACATTAAAGATGGACAGAAAATACCGATTAGGCAACCTGACCAAACCATGAGGTCGTGTCTGGATGCTTTCTCTGTTCCCTGCAGTACTGAGCTTCTTCAATACTACACTCTTTTTGGCACCTGGAACCCTTTTGGAGGGTTCTACCAAGAACCCTTTTAAAACCCTTTATCCAGAAAAGGGGTTTTAAAGGGTTCTCTGGATCAAAATGGTTCTTACTGGAACCATTAGTGTTACCATGAACCCTTTTGGAACCCTCATTTCTAAGAGTGCAGTGGTGGGCATGTTAATGTGTTAAGAGCATTAACGCATGGCACGCCTCCATGACGACTGACTGGAAAAAGACGCAAGCGACGTCATGTTTACGTGACTCCCGATTGTTAAAATTAGTCTCTAAAGTAATGCTTAACTTTAAAAACAGACGCACACATTCGCAGTACACAGGTATGCTGGTTGTTTGTAGCGCTGCTCTTTTCCTTTAATAAACAGACTGCTCCAGTTCAACTGTAGACATGCTAACCGGCGCTAAAGGAGCTAACGCAGCTAACGGAGCTAACTGGTAAACGGTGCCTGGACTCCGGTGCCGCGACACATGTCAGTCGTCATGGAAAAAGCCGTTAACGTGCCCAGCACTATTCAATACATTTTTGAAAAACTTCACTCATCAACTCAAAAACAAAAAGTATCTCAGAATGACTTGAAATTTACCATCATAATAGTCGGCATCGCCCTAAACAAGGATCTGTTGAAAATATTTGCAAATCTCCTAAGGAATACAAATTAATTTTTTTGAATTTTTGAAATTTAGGAAGTGATCCATTTGCCCTGATGCACTTTGACAGTGAGCTGACTTTAGTCTCGAAAACAAAAAGTCTCTCGGAATGACCCTGCATTGTCTGTCCAAGCCTTGGAGACCGAAAACTCGACCAAACACACTCACATGCTCACTTTATTGGCAGCAACTCTGGAGTTTAAGTTGTTGGGGGAGGGGGGAAAGAGTGCTGATTGAACTGAATTGTTCATGCACAACCACAACTCTTTGCGTTTCACAGAGACCCCGGCGACGAGGGCCGGTCCTCAATAATTGAAAGACATCAGCGATCCTTGCAACGTTTACTCAAACAACAGCTTGTTTCAATCAAGTTATGCAGCGGACCATCTCTGACCGCGCAACACGCCAGACCTTGAAGCAGATGGGCTACAGCAGCAGAAGGCCACGCCGGGCGCTACTACCGCCACTTAACTAATTGTCCTGTGTACTCAATGAAGTGGTGTGTGTGTGTGTGTGTGTGTGTGTGATATTTATGCAGTTGCCATCTAAAATGCATTTATTCACACAGGTTTCCAGTTCCGTTTGAGCTTTGAGCGCACTTTGGGGTTTACATTTTTTAAGACCTGTGGGTGGCACAAGAAGCTGAGCAATCAACAGCAGAACTATTACCAGAATGGATATAAACAAAGTGAATTGAATTTTCTGCAGTGTGTGTGTGTGTGTGTGTGAGTGTGAGTGTGAGTGAATAGTCATCAATAGCACCTGAGCGTGGGTTTTTTTGTGTGTTTTCATTAATTAGTGTGCGCTTTCTCTCTCTCTGAGAGGCTGCCGTTATTGCAGAACTTCACATTAACTGATGCTGTTACACTGAGTGACATGGATCGATGTAACAATGGCAATTATTATACTGTAATATTATGTGTGAATTTGTATAATTAGAGTAGAACTGTTTTTTTTTTTGTTGTTATCGTCTGTTGTTTTGGTCTTTGTCACCTAGTCCCTTTCTGCTGTGATTCTCCTTGTTTATGCACTACCGTTGAAAAGTTTGGGCTCCCTTAGAAATGCACTTTTTTTCAATGAATACAACTTTAAATTAATCAGAAATACACTCTATACATTGTTAATGTGGTAAAAACGTCTGTTTTTTTAATGGAATATGTACATAGGTGTATAGAGGCCCATTTCCAGTGTTCTAATGGTACATTGTGTTTGCAAATGTCGTTAGAAGGCTATTGGATGATTAGAAAACCCTTGTGCAATGATGTTAGCACAGCTGGAAACAGTTTTATTTGGAGTAAAAATCATTATTTCTAATCTTGTCAATGTCTTGACGATATTTTCTATTCATTTTGCAACTCTTTTGATTTGAATAAAACTGTGACTTTTAATGGAAAACACACAAAAAATTGTATAGGGAATGAAGGGCTCATATGAAAATGTACAGGGCACAGTCACGTGACCACGGCGCCGTGGTGAAAAATTTCGTGCGGAAGCAGACGAAAACACCGTACTCCGTACTACGAATCTTACATGAGATTAGCCTGAATGGACATGTTTTGAACCCAGTTTTTATTGTTTTATTGGTTCAGGGACTCCACATGTTCCTGACTGGTGAGTTTTTAATCCGTCCCTGACTTTTTCTTTACTCAACACAACACAGAATGTGTGACCCCAGTGGTTACATCAAAACACGATTACAGATTTAAAAAACACAACACGCTGAAGATTATCCTCCAGGTGACGAGTCAATTTGGCTGCAGATCAAAAGAGACGATCTGCTGTTTTCCTGTCACCTTTGCCAGACTCCGCTGCGTTGACTCTGCATATTTAATTTTCTCTGCGCGATTCCACTTCACCACCGACTCCACCTCACCCCCCATCTCTCTCCGATAATCGCTCGCCTTTTCCTCTTTGATACCATTAAAGGCAGCTCTGTGGAGACTCGTCGCTCTGTCAATAGAAACATTTTTGCCAAATCAGATGCACCGGAGGAGGACTCGTCCCTGTGATCTGCTGCTTCAGATCAGGCCTTTATAGCTGTGATGTGGCACAATAAAAGAGTAAAAATGTGATCCAAAAAGCCTTGCTACTGTAACTGCGGTTTGATCACAGAGCAAAGACACAGCGGGGGGGGGGGGGATCCCGAAACGTTCCATTCTGACTTACTGTAAACGCCGATTTTTGAGTTTCCTCAAAGTGATTTCACTTCACTGCCGACGCATGGAGGCAGCGCGAGGCTTGCGCGACGGTAACTGGAGCTCAGTGCAACCATCGAGACGCCCGAGGCTCGATCTCTGCCGCTTCGTCAAAGACACGACCTGGGTGAAACACAACATTTTTTTTGCGGCAAATGGCATTTTGTAAGTGACAGCGCGGCCGTCACCGTGGTTAAACATGAGTTGACCTTTTCTGTTTGTCACTCAAGTGTCGCACGGCGACTCGTGGGTTTGACAGAACACAGTTGAGTGTGTGTGTGTGTGTGTGACACAGACATTAAAAGTGCTCTTCCTGTTGATAAAAAACGAATCCGTGCCTTTATTTGTCACATCTTTACCTCTCCTCCTCCTACACACACACTTATGTTTGGTCTATCTGTAATTTTTGGTTTCTCGGGTTGAAGTTCACGCTGTTTTCATTCAGCGCTGCCTTTAGACCAGAGGCATAAAAAGACTTGCATTGTTGACTGACAGTGCAGCGTTTTTCTCTTTCCTTATATTTTGTGTGTGTGTGTCTGCATTTAAAGTGCACTGGCAGTTTGTTTTGGCTCAGTGCATTTTCTTTATTAATGTGTTTGTTTTTGACTTGGCATCATCTCGGAAAATTGCAGATTTTCTTCTAAAGGTCCAGCTCAGCTCACCAATGAGTCGGTTAAATGCAAATACTGTGACATCACACCGGCGTGACACACAGCCAACCTGGCCAATTAATTCCACACAAAAAGAAGAAGAAGTGTGACACAACAAAACAAAGGGTAATAAA
Source organism: Microchirus variegatus (assembly GCF_963457635.1). Taxonomy (NCBI): domain Eukaryota; kingdom Metazoa; phylum Chordata; class Actinopteri; order Pleuronectiformes; family Soleidae; genus Microchirus; species Microchirus variegatus. The sequence continues at coordinate 2,427,652 of NC_139806.1, forward strand.
TGCTGTTTTTCTTCTCGCCGTGTGGCTGTTTATCACAAGAAGAACACAAGCTTTTGTCTGAGGAAAAGACTGCAGGAATAAGGCTGCACATGAATTGAAAACTCTGTGTGTACAACTCCACCCTGTACGGTAGTAGACGGCCTGGGTGCTGGGTACGCATCACCAGAAGGGTTCCACAGATCAGTTATGTTGGGTGACATTTGACGGTTTTAAAGGGTTCTCTGGATCAAATGGTTCTTACTGGGGGACCATATCTATGTTCCCCGTGTCCTATGTTCCTATGTTATCTATGTTCCCCGCTTTGTATGTGACCGGGGAACATAGGACCCTTTCTCTAAAAAAGGGTCCTATGTTCCCCGCTTTCACCCAAAAGGACCCGGGGAACATAGGACCTTACCCCTTACCCTAACCCCAACCTGAACCCCGACCCTTACCCTTACCCTAACCCTAACCCTTACCCTACCCTGACCCTACCCCTTACCCTAACCCGAACCCCGACCCTTACCCTAGCCCTAACCCTTTACCCTGGAGCTCCACACCCAGGCTTCCACAAAGTGGAGAACATAGGATCTTTTTTGGGAAAAACGGGGAACATCGGACCCTTTTTTAAAAAAAAAAGGTCCGATGCTTCCCGATCGGGGAATATAGGACCCGGGGAACATAGGAGATAGAGGTAGAACCTCAGGCCGTGCCGAAAATTACGTGCGGAAGCATACGGAAAAAACACTGCATTTCGTACTACGAATCTTTCATGAGAAAAGGCTGAATGGACATGTTTCTACAGCAGCTTCTATATAGGTTCAAAATATGAATAAACTATTGAAGTATAGCCTGGATTACCTTTAACTATACAGCATATTAACAATGGCTCATTAATAATGTAAACATAAACAAAAAAAGAAGTGAAAAATGAACGCACCCCTCGGCGGTGACCTCCCTGCAGTTGTAACAACCGCCTTCCATGACTTCCTCTGTTCAAATTGACGTGGTCCCGCGGTGTTGTTTTCATGTCTGACCTCGTCAGTGTTCAACGTCCACCTTTGACCTCCTCCTCTGACACCTCTGCTCCTTCCCGCCACGCATCGGATCGACGAGGTCATTTTCCTCTCAAGTGCTGTGACACGGCGTTATCACTGCTCGAGTGTAAATATTTGATAAAAGGCAGGAAGCTGACGGAGAATACTGATGGTCAGCTTTGGTACGTGGACGGCCCGGCTGCAGAAGTGACGTGCTAACTTGGAAAATGTGTGTGTTTTATATGCCACGGCATATAATCTGCTTTCGGTTCAACATCTCCGCTCATGTGCTGTCATTGTTAAACAGCTGATCCGCGAGTCATGCGTTCAATCACAGGGTTTGAAATTAATAGCCTTTTTCCACTAATGGTCCCAGCTCACCTCGCCTCAGCATGGCACGGTTTAGGTTGTGTTTTTTCTCTACAAAATTGTACCTACACAACGTGGGCGGAGTCATCCCCGACTTTCGGGATTATTAAAGGTGCATTATGTAATAAATCTAAATCAACTGGCCATAAAATCCTCCTAATATGTCACAGAGACTCAGGAATAATGTTCATATAACAAACTGAACTCACCAACAACAACAGTACAGACAAAATATTTGCATTAAAAAACATTTTTTTGCTGACTGCAAATCATGTTTATGTTTTGAAATCATGTTTTGGCGTCATGTGGCGCCACCTACCCCCGTCAACCAATCATTGCAGTCAGTAGAGTCTCATCTGCCGAGCAACCAGGGGTTGCCAGTTACGTCAGAAAACGAAACCTAAAAGACCTCTGTATTTTGAATTTGAATGTAGTAACCGTTTTTGGCCACATTTTTACATATGGCGCCTTCAAGTATCGTTAACCAATCTACAGTTCAGCGTTGTTCAGCTTTATTTCTTGTATCGGGCGTCTCTTCCTGTACCTAGCACCAGGTGCTATCCTCGGTGGAAACGCAACTTAACCGTGCCGTGCCGAAGCGAGTCGAGTCGGTGGTAACGCGCCATTAGCAACATGTATTCGTGCAGAACAAGTGAGTTGGACGGGCTGCTGTAAACGCGCGGTTGGTCTAAAATGAACTAACCCAGCTCCTGACATGAATATAAAAGCCTCATTCCGTGCTAATGAAACACAACAATTCATACAATCAGAGGGTGCACTGTTCAACAAAACAAATGCCTAATAAACATAACCCCAGCGAAATCCTAGACACGGCACCTTTAAATTAATGTCGACGTCGCCTAATTGTCTGCTGTGATGAGGTATTGTTCGCGTTCGAGCGTGGCCCCCGCAATCACTCAGCACTTAATTACATATGCATTGTTGTGCTTCTTTTTTTTTCCTGTTCCCGCTCACAAACTGCTTCAGATTCACCCCTCGCTCCTTCTGACAATCACTCACGGACCATAAATGTCGAACTGTGAGACTCTGGACACCGGGAGCGCTGCCATCACGCTTCTGCCTCTATTTAGATATGCACATTTACAGCTCATTCACTCCCCTGTCAGACTGCTGATTGGTCGACTGAATGAACTGCTTTTTCACCCCCCCCCCCTTTTCTTGGCATGACAAGCGCAGTCAGAGCCTGCTGTTGTAATGAAATGTAGCTATAGGCAAACTCTATTTGAGGGAGTGGATTTAGAGGACACTCACTGCTGCACAGTGTCTTAAGTAGTTTCTCTATGCAGGGTTTGAATGTGAATTTCACAATAGTCAACAAAACTGTACATATTCCCAAACGGCTTAATCCATTTTGTCTGGTTTTGTTATGGTGCTAATTTTATATATTGTAATATTGAACGTCGGACACCCCCTTTCCCACACGTTGCATCATATACACGCATACATAATAATAAGCAGATGCAGACAGTGCTGTAGCTCGTTTTTCTCGATCGCATGAATATACCATTAACATTCATCATATCTGGCGTGGGGGGACGGGTGGTGGGTGTTGCACAGCTGGCGATGCGAGAGCCAGGTGTGTACCCTCAATAACTGTCTTCAAAACAGTTGCCGTGCCAAGGTTCCGTCAAACAGGACGATATGGCAACACGGATAGAAGATAATGTACGTGTTTAGGATCTTTATCGGATGATAATAATAATAATAATAATAATAATGAAATAAATGCCCTCGTGATGAAATGGAACCTAACTACTCTTTAAAGATGTACACTCTCTGGGCGTTCTTTTTTTTTGGGGACGTTGAATAATTCCGTTGTTTTCTCGTTCTTGCTGAAATTGTGAAAACACAGCATTAAATGGGTCATTTTCTGCTAAGCTGGTGGATTTTAATGATAAAAGGTGCTGTAGAAATTGGGAGAGAACGTATGTGGTTAGTGAAGTGAACTGCACTCAAAATGATACTGTATGCAACGTACCCTACCGCTCAAAAGTTTGGGGTCACTTAGAAATGTCCATATTTTTAAAGGAAAGGTGGGTGTATAGAGGCCCATTTCCAGTGTTCTAATGGTACATTGCGTTAGAAGGCTATTGGATGATTAGAAAACCCTTGAAAACTCTTGTGCAATGATGTTGGATAGGTGATCCCAAACTTTTGATCGGTAGTATATGGTTCTCGATTCGTGTGCTCCATCTCAGTTTGTATGCTGTATATATAAATACGGATATATCTGTCCTCAGTAATATCATCGGCTGCCCTCTGACCTCTCAGAAAGACTTCCTCAGCTCCTGCTGTCTCTCTCTGGAGTCGGAAAACAACACCGCCTTCACACCACCACCTGTTCAACCTGTTGCCTTCTGGCCGCAGCTACAGGTCCAATAAAAATCTGCCCCAACAGATTCTCAAAACAGCTGCTTTCCCTGGGCGACGAGGTCAGCAAAATAAGAACCGGCCTGCTTTTCTGACCCCCTCTCGTGCAATAAACACTGTTATACTGTACATTTAATTATCTGTTTATTCATAGAAGAGAGTGCAGTTGCTGTTTTTGTCTTGATATTATAGCATTTCATCATCATCATCATCATCATCATGGTGGGTTTATATCAGGGACTTCTTCATTTAAAATAACCGAACAAGACAACACAAAACACAAATTTCCCCTTTAATCTAAGAGCAAATATTGAATGTGACAAATGAAATGACTGAGTGTGATTGTTGAATGGCTTCTATAGCTCCTGTAATGTCGTTTTAAATGCCACAAAGACGTTTTCTCTGCGCCTGCCAGAACAACAGGAGAGCAAATTATGAAATTACGAGAAGGATTAGGCAACAGACCAATGAACAGATGGACTTTTTTTTGGTGAAATGGCCCAAATGGTAAATCATTTGACATTTGGCCCCCACAACTCAAATTATAGCAACATACATTGGCCAAGGTCCATTTACTTTTGGCACAGGTACGGACCTGAGGCCCAGAGATATTTACGTTCTGTCTGGGCCTTTATTTCCTGAATTCCTCAGTTTGAGAATTTCACTGGTGCAGGTTTGAAAGCATGTTTGAATAAAGCCAACAATTGAGTTGTTCCTGTAACTTACATAGTATACACACTCACTGCTCACTGTAATTAATATTCAACGTTGCCTGGGGCTTAGCCCAAGCTCAAAATCTTTAGATTTGCACATCATATTTCAAATCAAAATGAGACGGTGTGTTCCCGGTTTGAATTATGAGAAACTGTGGCTGATTCTTCTCTCCTGCAGTTCTGTTTCTCTGTTGATGTTGAAACAAATTATAAAATCAGCACACACAACAACCAACTATCAGAGTAAATTCCATACAAAATACTGGACGTCAGATACGGTCCAATATTCAAACATGTTCCCCGGTTGACATTCATTAATTTGTTGTCTACCGATCTGTCCTCCGTATGAGGGTCATGGGTCGCTGAAGCCAAGCCCAGCTGACAAAAGAGCGAAAGGGGAGGTTCCCCCTGGACAGGTCGCCAGTCCATCGCAGGGCCAACATGCAACGACAAAACAACCATTCACTCTGGCAAATTATGGGCAAAAACACCCACGAATGTTTTGCTGCAAGGCATCAGAGCGAGTATACTGTTCGCGTAACCCAAATTGAGTCATCAATGCAACCGCGCGCAAAAAGCGCATTGGGTGCTAAAAGTCTGCCCCACCAGTAGGTGGAGTATAAGACCCGCTCACCAAACAGAAAAACACATTTCGACAACAGAAGAAGTTGTCACCAATGATAGTCATCCGAGCCTCGAATCCGAGCACAGACGGACCTTTCAGACCAGACACGTCTGCATCGTTCTCTTTTTCTTCTTCTTTGGTAGTTTTGTCCAGACTTGTATCGCCACCCGATGGTGAAGTGAGATACTACAGGACCCTGACACCCTGTACCCCATTTCCCCTTTCACCCCCAACCGGTCGTGGCACAGAGTATACCACACTCGTCCACACTCGTGTGCAGCTCGTGTGTTCTGTGTTCCCATAGATAGATATATAGATAGATAGATAGATAGATAGATAGATAGATAGATAGATAGATAGATAGATAGATAGATAGTTTCCTGATTGACTCTGTGTGGTCCAAGCACACACATTGATTCATATTGTACTTTAAGAAATGTAAAAACGTTAAGGGAAGATTTACTCGCTGTGGTATGCACTTTTTGTAAATTGTTTTGGATTCTGATTTCTCCAGTACAGGCACGGCGCTTTGGCGCCTTTGGCCTCAAATGAACCTTGAAAAAAATGTGCACTCACTCCCTAAAGGAGACAAAGAGTGAGAATTTGAACTTAGCCCATATGGATTCGGCGGATGATCTGTGCTTCCTGCTAACCAGATAAACAAGTCGCTGGCATTGTCCTCGCCTCCAGAAGTCGTAATTATGTCACCATCATTGAAGATGCACAATCCAGTTTTTCAGAAGCACGCTCTTACCGGAGTTGTGTTACTCATGCCTTCCTTGAACCTTCTGAACGCGTGACATTTATGAAATGAACACTTCTGCCAACACTGCTGGTCTTGACTTTAGTCTCATGACTCAATATTTTTCCACAGCACAGTTTTTGCACACGGGGATGCTGACGTGTGTATTGTTTTCGGCAGTTTTTCTTGTTCAGTTCACATTAGAGAGCCAACAATTCCTACGCCGCTGGTCTTTATCGCAGGAAAACAAACGGTGAGGAACGATGGCAGATTTCGGTGTGTACTGCTCTGCATTGCACGTGCACTCACCTGCAAGATGCTTGGAAGGACGCTCTGACTGCGGTTTCTGTTGATGCAGCAAATCGTAATTATATAACCAGAGATAATTGTTGGGGTTGTCTTTTGCACATTTTCTCAACAGGTGTTAATGATGGACATTGGGGAAATTTGAATATCTTGTACTATTTTATGTCTATTGCTATATAACCTGACCTGGAATTCTGGTTTAGGGGCACGTACCAATTTGCACTCGACCACTACGCCACTGAGACAACAAGGCAGAGCTTTGTAGAAGTCTTTCATTTAATGATGCTGCGTATTTGTGCTTTGAGACTCGGGCACACTGAGGATGAGAGGAGCTTCTCTTCAGAGAGTCTGACCTGAGAGTGTGCTCTCAGTCTATCACGCTGTCGGCTGCTTTTAAAGGGCTTGAGGTGGACCTGATGTGATTGGTCTTTATTGAAGTTTGTCCTGACTCCACCTGCTTGCCACTGTGTTTCCCCTAATAGGCTTAATGCTGTCTATCTGCTGCAGTCTCTTCTCCACTTTGTGCCATGTTGCACTTGAGTGTATTCATAAGAAAAAGCTAAGGTCACATGGGAGAAAAAAAGGACTTGGAGTGTCTTTTAGTGTGTTTATGCCATTGGGAGGGTTTGCACCATGAATGTATAATATGAACTGGATAGAGCACCGCCCCCTCTGCCTTGAAGACAATTTTTACATGGTGGCCACTGTGGGTACTGCAACAGAAAACCCCATAGAGCCCAAAAGCAATTTTCCCATTGACCGCAATAGTAAAAGAGACGCCTATAAAAGTGTCAACAGGACACCTCGAGACATGGACACAGGCTTTTATAGATCTTTATATGGTAGTGACACTACTGCGCGTGCTCTATGGGCCCCATAACCCGGAAATAAATGCGGAAGTCAAAAAACTTTTTTGGCATATGCACTGGGTGAGCAGCTTCATAGGAATGAACGGAAGCGAAGGGGCGGAGCTTTATCCAGTTCATATAATACAGGCCAATTCCAATTCCTATCTTAACCCTCAAGCTCAACCCTTAATCTTAACTGGCCTCAAAACCAAGTGTTGAGGGTTATTTTTCACTTAGAAATGGGACACCCCTTAAATGCAGATACGTCTTCAGACTGTAGGGGGCAGAATAACGCGGAAGCTGCGTCCAGTCTGTCAACTCCAAAAAGAAGAAGAAAAACACATTTAAGTCACGATTATTTATTTATTTATTATTTTATTTCAGTCAAGTTATTAGGTTGTCAGTTAGTTATAAGATGATACTCATACAAATATTCAGCTGACAGTTACCACACACCACGGCTTATTGAAAAGTAAACGATAGCGAACGATCGCGTGTGCGCAGCGGCCGGCTATTGACAAAAGATTGTAAAATAAAAATAAATGTTACGCAACAATGACGTCAGTAATCCATAATATGGGCCTAAACTAAGATAATACAATGGTTTTCATAATTTTTATATCTCTATTAACAAAGAAAATACTTTTGTATTTTGTTATTTTGTATTGTTAATTTGTATCGCACTCGCTTCGCTGCTTTCGATGCCATCTTTGTTATGTGAAAACACGCAATGCATTCTGGGTAGCCCTTGCTCCCAAGGGTGGTGACAGAAAATCTCAATATTGAGGGCGATACAGCCCTTAAACTTGGCCTCAACTTAATTTTTCTGAGAATCGGGACAGCACTTGGACTAGAGGGAGAGCATTTTTGAGATTGAGGGTTAAGCAAGGAATTGGAATTCACCCTAGATCCTGGTCCTGGTTAGTAGGTCTGGTCTCCAACAAACATACATAAGAAGTGATAAGGAACTCATGATAACTGTTGTCAACTGTTACTGTCACTTACACTAACACCAGCTATTTATTTACCCTCTCTGATGTTTGGAGGTTTGCCCCCAAATGTGTGGTTGCATATTCGCTGCTTGCTTCATGGCCGACACTGAGGTTAGAGGAACTCGTGCAGTTAACCGTGTTTAATACACAGGAGAGTCGAGAGCGATTGCTCGCTCTGGCGCTTCGTTAAATGCAGTGAAAGTTCTGTAAAAGCCTCAGTGTTTATTTTTCATGAAATGTGATGACATGTGACAAAATATTCAGCTGAACTGAAATATAAATATTGGTTTGTGTGGATTTAAAGAGCGCTGGAAACAAAAATATTACATATTTGACTGCGTCTTGTAGCTCGGGTTTAATTGCAGTGCTGTCAGTAATCTCGTTTGGCAACGTTTTTGTTTGACGTTGTCTTGCTCTTGTCTCGCTTTCCGATGCCTCTTCTTTCGCGGTAGACCACATCGATGCGTTCCTGTTAGGGCGTCTGCGGCTTTCGCTCCTCTCGTCTTCGTCTCTAATTGGCCGGACTTTTTGCAAAAAAGAAGATTTTGCCACTGACCGAAAGCAAACAAAAGTTTGTGAACAGAGGTGTCAGCATACCCATCCCTCCATCCATTATCTACCGCTTTATCCTCCACCAGAGGGTCACGGGGGGTGCTGTGCCTATCTTAGCTGACATTGGGCGATAGGCGGGGTCACACCCTGGAAAGTTCGCCAGTCCATCGCAGGGCCACATATAGAGACAAACAACCATTCACTCACACTCTCACACCTACGGTCAATTTAGAGTCACCAATTCACCTAATCCCCATATCGTATGTTTTTTGGACTGTGGGAGGAAACCGGAGAACCCGTGGAAAACCCACGCACACACAGGGAGAACATGCAAACTCCTTGCAGAAATGCCCTTGTTCCGAAGATGTTCCACATGGGGCACGAACCCAGGAACCCGGGTCTTCTTGCTGCAAAGGCAAGAGTGCTAACCACTACACCAACCGTGGGCCCGTGTGTGGTACCTTCAGGAATAAAAAAAAAAAAACATCTTCGAACTTTAAGTTCCAGTGCTCTGCAGATTTTAATGAAAGAGACTGTGTAGGATTGTCGAAGAGGAAAAGGTAGTCATGACATGACAAGCACAGACAGGAAAACATTCACAGAACAAGGCCCTTTAAAAAATGTAATCCCACCTGGAGAGACTTTAATCTGCAGAATGGCTGATCTTCCCTGCTGCTTCACTTGTTTTCTCAGTTGAGGTACATCATTTAAGGGTTTAAAGCCTTTCCCCTTTATCTTAATCTGTTTATCCACTTGTTTCATTTTGTCTTTTTGTGTCGTTTTTTTAATACCGAGCATAGCTGCGGAGGATTTTTGTTCATACGCACACTCACAAACACTTTCTGTATCATTCGCAGTGTCCAAATCCAGCCTGCTGTGTTACAATAGAGCTGTGCAAAGCCTCTAAAATGCTGAGCAGGCCTTGAAACTGCGACCATTGAAAAGTGGGCAACAGATGGTGAAGTGAAAAGAAGTGAAAGAGAGAGAGAGAGAGAGACCTGAAGAGGGAGTAGGGACAGAGAACCAGAGGTTTGGTCTGAAAGCTTCAAAGTGCCTTAAAGCGACGCTGGATTAAGGTCACAGCGGAGTTTCATAATGACAATGTCGTTCAACATCACAATCGCTCGTGCTCTAAAACACTTCCGTCAGCGATCACGGCTCTATGGTTGCAACCGGGCGAGCTCCCGTCAGGCAAAACCACGGGATCTCTGTCCGGTCCGGTTTTTTTAGTTTTTTTTCCAACAGCAAGAGCTCCCGAAAGAATCAAAGGAAATCGGCGCTAATCCCCCACCAAACCCCCACCAGTTTCTCCTGAATGATTCAATTTCCCTCTCATTGTACCACACACTGAGGGGATGCTGAGTGGAAAGTGAAATAATGACACTTATGACTCCCATTTTCTCTGCTCCCTCGCTTGGGAGAAGGTCTGACTTCCTTGCCAGCAAATAAATGTTTTTTCCTCTCTCTGTTGCAGGTTAGAAACATAAAATTTAAAAGTGGTTCAATCAACGGTAATCAAGTTTTTTAGAAGTGTCTGCTCGGATGAATAATTATCATTACATTATGAAATAAATGCCAACGGATGTTGGAAAATCTGATTGTAAACGTTGCACCTGATAGATTTAAAGATGTGTTCCCTCATTGTCACAGTAATGTATCTCAGGTAGACAGGGAATTAATCCTGCTAACCGCTAAGTAGCTGTGTTAGCGTCGAGTGATAAACGACGGTTTCCGCTTCAGATCGATGCGTATTAGTGTCAGTGTGAATCGTGACGCTGAAGGCGGCGTCCAGAGTCGCAGCGTCCTGGTTGGCAGTCGAGATAAAGCTCAAGGGAAGCGTAAAAAAAAAAAAACAATGTCCGTTCCTGCTGTTTCCATACTCGAGGATTGTGAGGATCACATATATATGTTCAGTCTCTCAGGTTCTGTTGCTCAATCGCCATTGGTTTGAAACTGTCATTGGTGGCGTATAAACCAGTGCAGTTTGTCTATATTACATCTTTTTTCATAAAATGTGATTAAAGTACTCGAAAAGTAATCTTGAGGAATTATAACTCTGAGTGCTTCATTGGCTGGAAATGGGAAAACCCAGCCTCCTATAGGGCCAAATTATTATTATTATTATTTTTTTATTTTTTTTAATGACAAATCATCTCACAAAAGTAAATGAAACAAAATAAAATAAGAACATTTAAAGTATGCCAACTGGGTTAGGGTTAGGGTTACTCAGTAGGGTCTGATTTAACTGTGGCAGTTAGGTTAATATAAGTCCAACAGACCTCAGCTATACATTCTAGATAAAGCATTTTATAGAATTCAAATAAGCATGTCTATCTAATAGCAAAACAATTTGGTTTACATGTTTTACAAATGAACAGCACAACTCTTTTAGCTGCTAAAAAAAAAACACTTAATTAAAAAGAGAGAAACGAGATGTATCACAAAACACTACGATGAAACTTTCATCGTAGTGTTTTGGGATTTTTCTTTTTGTCTGTCATGTTTATTGTTTCCTGTTTTATTGTGAAAAGCTTACCTCTCCTCCCTTCACTTCCTGTCCCTGTGTGTTTTACCCCATCCAGTCTTGATTGTTTGCCCCGCCCCTCATTAGATTCACCTGTGTCTAGTTGGGTTTTTAAGCCGTCCTCCTCTGTGTCAGTTTATCTGCTTTCTTATAATCCGTCGTGGGGGTGTCCTGTTGTTGTTGTTGTTGTTGTTGTTGTTGTTGTTGTTGTTTTGTATGTGTTTACCTGCCTTTTGAGACAAGTAAATTGATTTTGTTTTTTAAATCTGAACCGGTACCAGTCTTAACAGTTTGAAACAGAGTCCAGAGAAGTCCAGTTCCCTCTCGATCACTTGATTTACATTATTTTGAAAGAAGTTGTTGCTATAAATAAATCATGCCCCCCCCGGCTCACATTATAGACAGTACAGGAAATCACTCCTTTTGTGTGTAAAGCTTTGTCGCCCGTTAACTTGTGAACACACATTTCACCCCTCGAGGTTGGAAGGAGCTTCTTCTCTTTCATTTCCTCCTTTCATGGTGCTGCATTCAGGCACCTGCTGCTCTGAAAGGACTCCACTCAAGTGTTAAGAGGCCTACTCATGAGTCTACTTGAACCAGTGCGACAGCAGCGCTGGATTTTTTTTTCTAAATATAGTGTCGTGTTTGGACTCAAAATGGATCCACATTTGAACACACACAAAAAAAATAATGATAATAATTGAAGTTGGGCATCATTTGTAGCATTTTGAAGCACAGTGTGTTACAGTTTTTAATGTTAAACTTGGACAGGATACACTCGCTTCTTACTTATCTCTGTTGATCACATCACCACCACTCGTCTTGGTATTCAATACTTTAGTCAATCACGGCCCAGTTTGCTCAACTACACATGCAATTTATGGAGTAATCGACGCCACTTAAGGTCAATTCTGGTGTAATGTGGCACTGATGAGCAGCTGACGCTGGAAGCTGCCTTTGAACGCACAGAGTGACTGAAGTGCTTGCGTGACGGACTGCAATCAATAGCAGACATATGTGTCTGTGTCGGGGGGGCGGCAGCGGTGAAACCGGAGAAGGTGAGACAGATGTACACTCGAGTCGATGAGTGGCCACAGGTGAAGCAGCCACGACGACATGTCTGCACTGAAGCTTTTCCAGCTAGAAAGATGAAGATTTAAGCAGGGATTTATATTTAAAGGTGAAGCAAGTAGTTTATAGTGACTTCTAGAGGAGAGGCTGAAATTTACAACAAAGAACTGCTCCTCTGCTCACCCCCTCCCTTCCCTGAGCGCTACGGTATCCTCAACCGGTCAAATGTCGTCCTCGTCGTCTTTCTCCGTGTCAGCAGATGAGGTTCGTGAGGCGAGGGAGAGGGCGAGCTACCGCGGCCGTAGCAGACGAAGCGGAGAGAGAGGAGGCGGGACTTCAGCTACAAGTAAAGCGACGCTTGATTTGTTCTCTCGCGTTTGTCCTTACAGGCTCCGGTAGAAACATGGCGTCTCGCTGCTAACAGATCAAGGAAAATAAAGACCTTTGCTGCGAGGGAGTTTTAGTAACTGGACCCTTTTGAATTTTAATTGTATGTCATAGATTTAGAGCAGTGTTTTTCAACCAGTGTGCTGTGAGAGCTAGTCAGGTTTGCCGTGGGAAATTATCCAATTTCACCTAATTGGTCTAAAAACATTTTTTGGAAACAAATAATTAATTACCTGCAAATAATATGGATATAAATATTCAAGACACTTTGATAAGAATGACTAAATTGTCAATATAGGCTACAGAGTATCATTTTTTTTTAAATTTTGTTTGGTGGTGTGCCTCCTGATTTTTTCAATGAAAAAAATGTACCTTGGCTCAAAAAAGGTTGAAAAACACTGATTTAGAGGATCCCCAATGCTAATGCAGGCAGCTTTTCTTCCACACATCGTAGCAGAACATAATAAACATCAAATTGCATTAATATATACATGTGTATTACTCCTGTAATAAATTGCATAATAGCCTTCTGTATATGTACAGTATCAAAACTGCATGAGATTCAACAATTTAACTACTAATAACTCTGAAAGACAAAGAATAAGTTGTATAATGAGCTAATGTAGAGCAAGAGGAAATTAATTCACACATCAGAAGCGACCACATCATTTAAAAAAAAAAAAAAACTGAATAGAGAGCTTAAATGCAAACAGTGACATAGTTTGGAAATTTAAAAAGAAGAACGTTGATAATTAAAAATTGAAAAGCAATTCCATTCAATATTGTCGACAAAAAGAGGTGGCGAGAGCAGAGTTTAAGTATAAAAAGTAATAAAAAAATGATTCTCAATAGAAAAATCTCTAAATCTCCTGTGAACGCTTGAACTTGGCTACTGTACCAGCTTAGACACTACAGCGCTGCTATAGGAGCGTTGACAGCTGACGGTGAACAGTCGGCCTTGGCCGCGCAGTTGACATTTGGAACATTGTATATTATCATCACAACAATGGGGGAAATATTGCGACACCGGGCATTTAGTCGCGCTGAAAAACAGCAGTTCAGTCGTATATGAGCGCAGACAAGTTCGCTCATGTCGGGATGTCGGACGTAGCATCCATGCAAATGCAAATGCACGCGCTTAATTGCCACTGAAGGTCAGTTCTTGTCCGTTTTAAATTGGTCCGTGGAGGTAAATGTCATCTATTCGCAACATGCGCTGTTTATTAAAATGAGCTCAGCTGTTAGAGAGAGAGAGAGAGCGGAGAGAGAGTGATGTTATGGAGCAGTGCCAGGTGAGTTGATAAGCACAGCTGTAGCGAGGCGTCCAATCATGCGCTTCCTCTTTAAAGCAGTGGCCGCTGGACTTGGGGAAAAGCAGCCAAACACGTTGTAAAGATCAGAATTTTTAGGCAAATGCATGATGAGTTTGGTGCTATCTCTGTGTGTGCTTAGAGGGCTTACATGTTTCACTTTTCTTCTTTTTTTTTTACATGGTTCAATGTATGTGCCAAGACTAGTGCCCGGAGCAAGAGGATTCCTGGCTTTTTCAGATGCGCTTGCAGAGCCCGAGAATAGAATAAAACCCAAAGTTTCCCAAAGTTAGGGCTTCATAAACAAGGTAATGGTGCAGATAGACACCAAAAAACAGAGTTAAAGCGGACCTAGACCGGAAGTTCCAATTAACGCTGTTTTTTAGTGTGTATCTGCGTCATTACCTTGTTTATGAAGCCCTGAAGGTTCTAAACAAACAGTTCAGCCATTGCTGAGAAAGCTGTGTTTTATTTTAATCTCGGGCTCAGCGAGATCTCTGAAAAAACCTGGTCCGGTTACGTAAACAGCGGTTCTCCTGAACAGCAGATCATCCTGCTCCGGGCACTAGTCCGGGCACATCCGGTTGCGTACATTGAACCGCAGAAGAAGAATAACGTCCGTTGTGGAGGTGTTTCACAAGGGACAGTGTCGTCTGACTCTGGGTCTGACTCCGGGTCAAAGTCGTCAAAGGGACTGCGGCGGGGAGTCGTGAAGAAGCTATTTTTAAACAATGTTTTGATAATGAGTAGCAGTGCATCCACCGTTCCAGAGGGGGGAGCTGCGCTTCTGAGAGCGGGTGTGCTGAATATGTCACTTCTGGGTACTGGCCAATCACAAGACTCTGTCTTCTGGGTGAGAGAGTTGAGTCTCAAATCTCGCAGCTGGGAAACGGCGTCAGAAAAGAGGATTTCTATCGGCTCGTTTACAGCAACTAGGAGGTTTTTGACCATAAAAACAAGTTAATGTATGTAAGTAGACCTCCATAACTAACATATGTGCAACAGGACCACTCTATGGGAGCTTTAATTGGAACTTCCGTTCAATGGGAGCTTTTAAAACACCGCGGGGAGAGAGAGCGAGAGGTCAGTCGGCGGAACAGCTGATTGTTGTGTGGGTATCCATGATATTTGGGAGAAAAGCTGGATTGAGCAACTGAGAGGATCGATCAATCAGACAGTAAGACAGCTTTGGCAGCCCATGGCCAAGAGGAGCTCAAATCCTGGGATGGGTCAAGGGCCCCTGAGCAGGACCTCCAAATCCTGCCCACCACACAAAACTATCACCAATTGGTGTGTGTTCAAAAATAAGTCATAGAATGTCACAGAATCACAAGTACTGGTGTGGGGGCATTATTGGTGGAAACAAGAGCATGAACATGATTTGTTGGTTTGGTATGTTGGATAATCGGACTGCGGTCAGGTGAAACTTGACCATGTGAAAGTCCAGGTGTAAAGGCAATCATTGACTCACTGAGAGCAGGCAATCACAGGTCAATCACCATCCCGGAGCGAGACACGAGTGTAAATGCAACTCTCCAGCATGTGCACAAAAATAAACCAATGCCAGTTCTGGGATAAAGCGAAATAGTAGCAACTTTTTAAATACATGGAGCCTCAGTCCTCTGCTCGTGTTGTTCGAGACCAATGTGTTTCAATGTAAGGACGAAGGGAAATGCACACAGAAGGAAAGGCTTTGCCATCTCCTTCTTTCATCATTAGTTTGTTCAAACAAGAGGGCGACGAAACACGTCTGGACTGAGAAATCAGATCATCTCAGAGCGACAAATGAGTAGCAGCTGCTCTAAATGTGATCTGGTTAGAAATCATTCCCTGGTACAATCTGAACGAAACCAGAACGTTCCAGCACCTGGTTGTAAGTGCGGTCAATTTGGCACAAGTTTGATTTGAACTCTCTGTCTTCTGAAGAAACACTCTGAAGCTAAAGTCTGTAAATAGTGACGACATGAGGACATTGGACGATGTGAATCGCAGATAAATGGAGCGAGTAATATTACACGTTTTTAATACCCGACTCACAAACTTCCAACATCATCTTACAACCATCTATCATAATATTCACGCTGAAGATAGCAACAGCTGAAGACTAGAAATAATGATTTTTATTCAAAATGATCATTTTGCCCTTTTCGTCAAAGAACCAGCAAAACTGTTTTCAGCTGTGCTAACATCATTGCACAAGGGTTTTCAAATGATCCAATAGCCTTCTAACGCCATTAGCACACAATGTACAACACAATGTACCATTAGAACACTGGAAATGGGCCTCTATGCACCTATGTACATTTGCAGCTAGAATAGTCGTTTACCACATAAACAATGTATAGAGAGTATTTCTGAAAAAAAAGTGCTTTTCCTTCAAAACATTTCTAAGTCACCATAACTTTTGAACGGTAGTGTACATCACAAATCATGTTAAGATTTTACTAAAACTAAAAACAGAATGAACTGATTGCTATTCAGATTAATCGGTCAAGGTCACCATAAAACTTGAAGGCCCAGCGTTTTTTCCACAGATGTCGTTGTTTGCACGGTAAGCTCAATGCCAGCGCTGAGCGGGTTTGCCGATTGGTGGTTGCTGTAGAAACATTGCAGCGGGTGAAGATTGAGGCTTTTCAGTCGAAGCAAGGCTCTTGCCTTTAAGTACATATAAACGGCTTCTTCTAAGGCTCCAACACTGACCACGGAGACCGCAGTGCGAATCTGCCAATATGTGCTTCTGTTTGCACAAGAACAAACGCGCTCAGAGTGCACTTCAGTCCACAGACACCTTTACGGGTATATTTACATTGAATTAAGACGACAGTTCACATGCACGTGAGTTAAAATAGAGAATTTCCAGGCTTCCCGCCTAAAAGTGATAAATCCAGCGGTGCCTCTGCAGTGTTCTGGCTCACACTCGACAAAATTGCTTTTGCAAGCCCACTGATGAAGTTGTGAAGCTGATGATGTCGCCCGTGAGTGCAAATGAGCGCTGAAAGCTGATGGGTTTCGCCACAACAAAGGCATCGCTCCACTTCACTTTCAAGTGGCGGCAGCAACAAGGGGGCCTCAAATGATTCACATCAGTCCACAGAGGCCGCTTTGTACTGCTTTTCACCCTGAACCCTGTTTGTCACCTGCGTTCAAGATGGTTTGTCAGCGCAAACACTTTCCAGACACTCCACACATCGCTAAGTATCTTTCTGCCTATGATTAATAACAATTTAATGGAACACCATATCGTTCACCTGAACTGGAAACTGCCTGGAAGATGATTTTAAAGAGGCGACAGACACATTTCATGTCCCTAGATGATCCAGTTGTCATTAATAGTTTGCCACTGTCACACCCACACAGCCAGTAAGGATGCAGACAATTTACCTGAGAGCCTGAATGTGCCATAATAAGCAAAAACCTGCCAACATCTCTGGAGCTTTAAAGAGAATGGTCCAAAAAAAAAGAGAGAGGGAAAGCATCCAGTCAGTCAGTCAGCCAGCAGTTTCTCTGGGAGACAATGCATTGTTGATGGACGCCAGACATGACCACACTGGTTTGAAACAATGGAAAGACAACAGGAGCTCAACTAACCACTCAGTACAACAAAGGTCCACACAACAGCAGCACAAAACCACACAAAAAGCCATCCCTGCCACTTCATTATGTGTTTTCCTTACAGAATAAAGTGGCCAGTGAGTGGACTGTATGTCTTCTATAACATACAGGGCCTGATTTACTAAGATTCCAAATAGAGAGCGCTAAATTGCGAGCAGAAAGACTGCGCCTGTTACTGGATTACGTTTTGCAGGTGAACTACTTAGATTGCGACCGCAATTGACTGCAGGCGCAGAAGTGGTTAAGACCGCCCTATTTAAATGAGGATTTTGCGCCAGTCAAGGGTTGTCAATATGGAGAGAGAGCAGACTCAACGGAAGCGCAGAATGAAATTTGAAGCCACTGAACAGAAAGTATAGCTGACGTTCTGCGATGAGCAGATAACTGGGATCGAGGCATATATGACATCATTGTCCATGGGACCTTTTTATATTATTATTATTAGTATTTTAATCCTGCGTCGGTATTTTGGACAGCTCCATCATTACCTGACGTATCAAACAAAGAAAACTATGGACTATGGATGTTGCCGTTAAAAAAAAAAAAAAAAGGTGCTTGCATGTGCGCGCAACGCTGTGCCAGTTAAGACCTGCCTTTCAAACGTGCTAAATATAGACGCAAAATTGCTTGTAAACGCCCCACATTGCATATGCATTAAAGGTGAAGTAAGAAGTTTATAGTGCCATCTAGAGGAGAGGCTGAAATTTACAACAAAGAACTGCTCCTCTGCTCACCCCCTCCCTTCCCTGAGTGCTACGGTATCCGCAGCCGGTCAAATGTCGTCCTCGTCGTCTTTCTCCGTGTCAGCAGATGAGGTTCGTGAGGCGAGGGAGAGGGCGGAGCTACCGCGGCCGTAGCAGACGAAGCGGAGAGAGTGGAGGCGGGACTTCCGCTACAAGTAACGGGACGCTTGATTTGTTCTCTCGCGTTTGTCTATACAGGCTCCCGTAGAAACATGGCTACATGCAGTAGCGGCCCGCGACCATGTTATTTTACATGACTTTTTGAAACACTACGAAAATGAAACAAAGAATATTATACAGCGACTAGACAAAGCAGGAGCACATAATATGTATACAAAAGTGGATTTTGGGTTATATAAACCCATAAATACTACACAGTGTCCCTTTAAAACGTGCTAAATATGGACGCAAAATTGCGTGTAAACGCCCCATATTGCATATGCATTAAGGCAAGACCGCTAAATGGGTTGCGAGTGCTATTTTGCCCGTCTGAGGGACGAACTCCTCGTTGCGCCCTGTTAGTAGATCAGCATCAACGCAAATCTGCGTGTGCAATCCAGTTTGCACAAGTTTTTGCACGCACAAAGCTTTAGTAAATCAGGCCCACAGTGTGCACAGACAGATTAAAACAATGCTTTGTTGGTGCAACTGCTCGTTCGTGTTCATGGCAGGTGGTAATAACAAGGGCTTTTATGCAAACATGGATGGAGATAAAAACAAAAACAGTAGTAAACATTAAACACGAGTACACATTTGCAGCTTTCTGAAAGGTGCCGTTTGCAGTAAATTTCACACCACAGAGTAAACGGGTTACTTTACTTCGCACCAATTTGCCTTAATCCACGTCAAAACTCTGCACTTATTTCATTTACTCAAGAACTTTGTCTTTGCATTGACACTTACGATTGCCACAGCTGTTAATTACCATATTATTTGACAAAAAGCGGCATCTTCACGGGCATCATCATCATCAACACATTGGTGTTGTTAACACAAGATCGCACATACGCGGCTGCCTGTAATGAAACAATAAAATTAGACGTGTCAAATCTGACTCCGGCATGGATTCTCCTGCATATGCTGGCTTAAAATTACAGCCAGACGGCTCAGCGTTGACTCGTTGTGCGGCCCTTTCAGAAACCGTATTTCAAGAGAACAACCGGCGGCAACAAAATATCATGACATTTAAGTCAAGCATTAGCCATTTTCCCTGGAACAGAGTCATCAGTCGTGCTCAGTAAATGTGCAGCTCTCCCTGCTGACAGTGGCTGCCTGTCCCTGGGCTGACAGCTGTTATGTTCGGTGAGGGAGCTGAAGCCAGAGCGAGAGCGAGAGGACCACACAAAAACAGTCAGCCTCAGACACGGAGTTCGCCGAAATAAGCCAATAATTAATCCCCATTAGACGTTTCTCAATCTGCTTTTCTGAAATGTCATCAGTCGTGGCTCCAACTCCCAGTTTCCCTGAATGCTTTGGCATCACAGGTCAACAGATTTGCTTCTTTTTTGTGTGTTTAAGGTTCACGTTTCCATTATACGGACAAAAGGTTCACATCTTGAGCCTCCAGATGCCCCCTCGACAACACGGATGACGGCAATCGTCACTTTGAAAATGGCAAACTCGCGTGTGGGGGATTTCAGTTCTGTGATTGGATGGCGGTCGCACAGCATCCGTCGTGTTCAGAAAAGCGGCCGCGTGCATCTTAAAAACCAACTCCAAGTCGGTTAATGTTAATTGCACCTTTCATGTGAGATGATCCAGGGCAATTGATGAGTGGTAATGTTTGCGTAGCATGCGTCTTACAATATTAGAATCATCCCACCTGGTCTCCAATGTAATGTGTAACCCCAAAAGCCAAATTTATAAATCTCCAAAGACAATCAGAAATGCCACTGAATGCCAAACCCATCCACGAACCAATTTCTGCTCGGAGAGAAATCTCTGTCTCTCTCTCTCTCTCGACCGCTAACAAGTCAATCCACTTGTTGCGATGCATCGTGAAAGATTGCTTTCTTTTCTTTTTTTTTTATTCCTCAATTGGCCTATTCCCAGCATGTCTCCTTTGGCTGGAGGGAGAACAAATTGTGTCTTGTGTGTAAAGGGGTCTAAACTACTGGCAAAGAATGTTTGATTTTTTTTTTCTTTCTCCACTTTCTACTTCTTCTGCTGCTGCTGCTGCACTTTAATGAAGGTTTCTTTCTGAATTCGAGCCTTGATGTTGTGACGTAGCGCAGAGGAGATAAAGTCAATTACTCCTGGAACAAGCAGCTATAGTTTCTGGGTGTCATTAAGCAAGGCACTGTGGAGCACCTCAGCTGTACGACTGCAGCTGATGAATCATCAGTACATCTCATGGACACAAAAAACTGGCTTCTTTTTTTGGACTTACACACCTATTACTATTGCATACATTCAGTTGGACTAGAATAGGATACTATGTGGCCTCTGCCTCGAGTCAAAGTTCCCATTCCCTAGCTGAAACCTGGAAATAATAGAAGACGGTACAGGGAGTCAAACAAATGTGAGCCTGTACATTTGTTGGACTGATAATAATAATAATAATAATAATAATAATAATGCATTATATTTAAGGCGCCTTTCAAGACACTCAAGGTCGCCGTACAAAAACAAAACAAAAACAAAACATAAAAAGGTAAGAGCAACGGGTAGAGGGTTAAAGAGTCAGAGGGAGTAGGCCTGTTTAAAAAGGTGGGTTTTCAGTTGGGATTTGAAGATGGCAAATGAAACATTGTTCCTGATGCCGGGGGGGGAGGGAGTTCCAGAGGCGGGGGGCAGATCGGCTGAACGCTCTGGCCCCCTCTGATGAGGAAACTGATTTTATCAGGGTATCCACGGGGTCTTAAAAGTCTTAAATCCAATAATTTGAATTTGAATTTAAGGCCTTAAAATGTCTAAAATTCTCCTAAAATCTCATATCTCGCTTTTTAAGATTTTTAAGAATGCTCTCGCATAACTACAACACGGAACTAAAGTAGGCCACCTGTGCTGCCCGGTGAGAATTTATCGAGCACCACTAGCTAATGTGCTGTGCGCGCAACGCGGTGTGTTATAGCTTAGCATAGCATAGCAGCGTAGAAAACTTAATGAAAGCCCGCAGCTAAGCCAAATTGCTTGTATAAGATGAGTAAAAAGATGGGCAATTTTAGCGATTTGTGGCTCCAATTTTCCTTCATGTCTTTTGTACTTTTTGCCAGTATGGATTTGAAATGGGTCTTAAATTGTATTCATTATGGTCTTAAAAAAGTCTTAAAAAGTCTAAATTTGACTTGTTGAAACCTGCAGAGACCCTGTTTATGCTCTTTTACACTTAAACGACTGACTATTTCGAAGTTTGTGGATGGTAGGAAGGCTCTTGATATGCTAACAACTAGCTGCTAAACCAGAAACTACCTAACGCTAACAAGCTA
Source organism: Microchirus variegatus (assembly GCF_963457635.1). Lineage (NCBI taxonomy): Eukaryota > Metazoa > Chordata > Actinopteri > Pleuronectiformes > Soleidae > Microchirus > Microchirus variegatus. The sequence continues at coordinate 2,449,281 of NC_139806.1, forward strand.
TGGCGTTTTGACTCAGAACAGTACGGTTTACCTTGGTCTAGGCGGGGTTTGCGCTAGAGCTTAGATCGGGCCCAAAAAATCAAGCCCGAGCATGTTGTGTCCGAGCCCGGCCCGGCCCGACACATTAACTGTAATTACGAGCACGAGCCCGTTTTAAACCCGACAATTTTTACATGAGTCGTAAATTAACACGTACATCCACGTCCTCCTGATAGCGGGAGCTTGTTGTACCTGCTGCCACAGTCTAATTCACAACAATAACAGAGCCGCTGAGCTCCGCTTCCATGAACGCATATGTTGCTATTGACCATACGCTTCCTGGTTTTTAAATGATGCGTTCAGGGCCGCATGGTTTTTACACCTTCACACAATACGACGTGCTATAACATACCACGTGAACAGGACGAAGGAGAAAAAACACAAATGCTTGATCGAAGGCCCGACCCGGCCCGGCGGCCCGGCCCGAGGATAGTAGCGGGAAATATCGGACAGTTTGCGCTGTGGCCACGTCAGTGAGATCAGTAGCTAGCTCCACCTGTACCATACCCGCACCATTACCCTGGTACCCCCAAGGGAAGGCTACTGAAAAATGGAAGGGCTGGGGCCTGTTATTTTTTTGGTACTACTCGACCAAACCTAACTGTTCCAGCCACTAATGTAGCAGAGGCAGACACGCTTCATTCAATAAATCAATTCCCCCACTAGTGCTTTTATGAAGGGGGCAGAGTGCAGTCAAATGGTATAGTTGAGCCACAGCTTCAGCATGACTTCACTGTGCATGGACACGGTACTACAGTATACAATAAAGGAAAACAAGAAGCCATGCTGTTACATATTGTGCTGCATCCATAGCATCTACTCCAGCTGAAGATAAGATAGTCCTTTATTAGTCCCGCAGTGGGGAAATTTCCAGTGTTACAGCAGCAAGACAATAAAGATAAGTATAATAAATAATAAACATGCATTACCAAAAAGAAATACAATATATAAAGATATTAACACTGACTATAAAAATAGGTTTAAAAATAGAATGTAGAATGTACTTTATATGCGTACACACATTTGTTTCATCGGGCGTGTCCTCAATGTCAATGATGAACGGATTATAAAGCACGCAGATGTCGCACATTATAGTTGAGATCGTATAATGTACGACTGTCGTTTTACGAGTCCCACAACAAGGACAAATTTACAGCAGCGTTGCGGCAGCGAAGGCAGCGACACAAAAATAATAGTGCTGGGCAACGCCAACGTTAAGGCATGACGTTAGCTCCACCGTTAGCGCGCCTACAGTCGAACTGGAGCTGTCTTTTTATTAAAACGAAAAGAGCAGTGCAACAAATAACCAGCGTACCTGTGTACTGTGTATGTGTGCCTCTGTTATTAAAGTTTAGCGTTACTTTAGAGCATTGGTTCTCAAAGTGCGGCCCGGGGGCCACTGGCGGCCCACAGAAACATTTGTGGCGGCCCGCAATGAATTACAGTTGATAGTTTTAATCTAAAAGGTACTAAGCTTGTTAAATGTTTATTGGACATTACTGGATACAGACCAATAAGTGTAAACAAAAATACTGGGTATTTACCTGGTTTCCATATGGTGAATTTTAGTGTATTATTGGGTTATAAGCTGGTAATAAGCAGGTAGCTACAGCCCCCAATTACTAGCTATGTACCCAGTAAATATATGGAAACAGAAATGTGTTACTTGGTATCAACCTGTAATTAGAAGGTAAGAACAATGGCCAAAATACTGGGTATTTACCCAGTAAATTATAAAGCATTACATTAATGCTTAAATTACATTATGTTAACGCTTATATTACTTAACGCTAAACTGTAGAACTGCAATTTGGTCATTAAAGTTATAACAAATGGGATTTCTTTCTGTTTTTTTTCCTTTGGCGGCCTCCTCAGTCCAATGTTGGGTTCCTAAATTGGCCGTCAGTTATCAAAACTTTGAGAACCCCTGCTTTAGAGACTCATTTTAAGAATCGGGGAGTCACGTAAACGTGTCATGCATTAGCGTGCGCTAATGTTGACGCTGTTAACCGCCGTTAAATGCTGTCCGATGCTACCACCCAGTCATAAAAAGGTTCTCGAGGAGCAGGATCCAGTCTCTGCTGAAACCTTTTCCTGTCCACAGCAGCAGCAGCAGCAGCAGCAGCAGCAGCAGCAGCGTGGTCAGACCGCACCAGTTTATTGTTCAGGTGAACACACTTATTATAACACAAGTCAATTATCATCGCGGATATTCCACCCGATGAAGCATAATTCCAGTCTCTTTTTAAACAAACATGTTAAACTGTCAGCATTTTCTGTGATTTTCTGAGGAAGGAAAAAAACAATGTTTTTGCCTGAATACCGAGCTAATGTCAAGGTTACTGATTTCTCTTCAGTGCATTCTAAATGCATTGTGTGGAAGGCTATAAATAATATACAAGCCACACACAGCAAGAGAGCTCTCCCTCTATCGATGTACGCGTATACACATCACTTCCTCTTAACAGTAAATATCGCGCTCAATTAGTTTGTTTGACCTGAGATGCCTGGCAAACGCCTACATCTTTCAAACTCAAATTCTCCTGCGTCGCAACGCAGCGCGCCGTAAACCCTGACCCTGTCAAAAGTTTCCAGGCTCGCCACACCAGGCTCCGTTTTTCAGATTCTTGAGATGAATCGCTGACTTCCAGATGAATCGAAGGAAGGCAGATTCACGTCCGTCCAATACTTGCCCTCTTTATCGTATCCACAGCACGGCCGCCCGCTCGTGTTGGAATACATTTTAACCGCTGGCCGCTGAAGACCGCAGTCTCCTCAAAGTTTGGCTGTCAAACGATGTCTTCGGAAACTTTGCGGGACTGCAAGCCGTGCAGGAAAGACAACAATGCCTTCAATAAAACACGGACAGATAGTTAGAATGAATGAATTTAAAGCAGCTTTAAAGTGAGGAGACCTTTCAGCAAACTCCAAAAAAATAAGTGATGGTTGTCTCGGAGAGGGAGGTCATTTCTGTTCCATTTTTTCCACATCTAAGTAACATCCATAGATTACCCTCAGTTCTCCAAGTATTGCATCACGGCTCCTAAAGCCTTTCTCTCAGGGTTCTGAAGTGCGAGTGGAGTGGGCAGGGGTGGAGCTTGTGCTCCATCTCTCAAGGGCAGCGATAACAGACAAACCGGGGGGGGGGGGGGACACATCAGAGGATGCATGAGAAAACGGATGCTGCATTCCAGGAGGAAAATGCACTTTATTAGGTACACGTTACACCTCATGAAGAGGCAGGAGTGGGATTCTGCTGCTGTGGCACATTTGCTTCGAGGTTGTTGTGTGTGTGTGTTGTGTGTTCAGAGATGGTCTCCTGTGTTTGTTTTAATGTGATTAATTAGGGCTAGGGCACAAGTGTGCGAGGAACCTATTGTTCCTATTGAGATTATTAATTTTCTCTTACTTATTTTTCACATGAGGAAAAGTTGCGTTAAATGCTAAATTGTTGATGCAATACTTGCTCTCACCGTTCCAAACAAACCTCTAACTTACTTTCATTAGCTCCACCCACTCAGAAGTCAGCCATTTTGGAAAAACAAAAATGGCTAATCTAATCGCCATTGAACAAACTTGTGCTAGCGCGTTTGGGCTAGCCGCGTCAAACTTGGTCCATATGTTCTAGACAAGTTAATGATTAAAACTCTTGAAATTTTCCCCCAGAAAAAGTGGCCAAAATTACGGAGCCCCCAACTGACATGAGAAAAAAAAAAAGTAATAGAAATCTCGAGTTTCAAAGTTGAAATCTCGAGTTTCCAAAAAATTATGTAAAAACTAAAAAATAAATAAAATATAATAAAACGTTTTTTTTGGAAACTCGAGATCTCAAACTTTTTTGAAGTATCTATGCATTTGAACAAACTTCTTCTAGCACGTTTGACCTAGCCACATCAAACTCGACAAGTTAATGATTAAAATTCGTCAAAGGATTTTCTCTACGTCAAAATATGGAACTCAGCGCTCCGACAAAGTTGACGTTAAAATGGCAGGAAAACTATTTTCCACTTTTTGAAAGCTTTAACGTAAACAGAACTATATGAAATTTTGTGACTTCATCGCTATGAGTCCGACGAGCGGTCCTAGTTTGAGTTATTGTTGCCCTCTTATCATTTTTAAACCAGTCTGGAAATCCCAGTCGATCAGCAGTTTCTGAAATACTCCGATCAAGCCTGACTGGGGTTTGCTAAAAAAAAAAAATAACATTTATAAAGAAACTACTGCTCAGGCCGATTGATGCAGTCGCTTCGCAGGAAACATTCTTCACACCATCACGAGTCAGCAGAGGGAAGCCTCCAGGGAGATCGACCACCATCTCACAACTGTGTAATGATAGAGGTCAGTGCTTCTGAGTCCGGGGTAAGAAAAGCCTTCTCCCGGTTGGATTCTCGATAAATCAAAAGACACATTCTCTTGCACATTCTCCTCCAACGAACTCTCGACGTCTGAGAAGAACTGCCGAGCATTTTAAGTCCCACCACACCCAGTAGACCCTGTTCTTTAACCGGTTTCACTTACACCGTCTTCTTTCTTTTTTTTGCTGCAGAGGGTCCAAATAAACTGGGTGCCCTCTCATCTCACTTCACATCAGTTCCACTTAAAGGAAATGTCTTCCCCCAGTCTGTGGAGATCTGCTCCACTGCCTCCATTTGCAGGGGCTTCCAGTTCAGGCACTTTCTCTTCACCCGCATCTGCCTTTTGGGAGCGCGCTCTCATCCGTCAGCATTTCTGCCGATGCTTTGATTGAGCAAGATACCTGAGAGTTTGCTGCTGCTTGCTCCACCTGCGTTCAACAAAAGAACCATTGTTGAACTCCCACTGGCCTCTCGACTGACCAAGAAGGCCTTCTCCAGCCTCTGTGGTCCCACTTCTCCGCCAGTCTCCAATACCTTCGTAGTTACAGCTGTTATTCTCATTTCTGAAAGCATGTCCTCAGTTCACTCCCCATTTCCAGAGAGTCTTACAGGCTGCAGCCAAACTACTATGTTTTCATTTATAAATTAAATTTACTCTGTTCCGTATGTACCCTCATGTGGAGGATAAAGCAGTAGAAGATGGAAGGATGTTTTTCCGGATGCACCTGCCGTATCATATTAACCTGGCAATTTTCAAGCCCCCAAAACATAATTTACTGTTGTAATCATAATAATAATAATAATACTGCTAGCTTCGTTTTGATTTGAAAACAAAAAACGGAAACTATCTGCTGCGGATGGGATTAGGTGAATTGGTCACTCTAAATTGACCATAGGCGATCATAGGTGGAGGATAAAGTGGTAGATAATGGATGGAAGGATGGATGGATCTGCTGTGAATGAGGTTTGGTTAGCAAATAGGTTCCACCATCACAGTAGCTGCACCTCTGGCGTTCAATCCACACTGACACACACATATATTAAACAGAAATGAAAGGTTCATTCTTCTGACCATTCTATTTCTAATTGTATGCCTTTCTTTTTCTTTTTAATATTTAAAATACTCTCCTACTTTCTAGGCAGTCCTTTATTTTAATACAGTGTCACGCTTCAAACTTGAACTTTTATATCTTGCTTCAAAAACAACGAATTGTGTTTCAATTGACCGGTTTCATCACATAGTAGTTTGATGAATAGCCCTACTACTATCTGAAAGACTGAGGTGTTAAAATCCTATCTCCAGCCAGCAGGGGCACTGCTTAGTATGGGCTTTAACACTCACACACTTACAAGTCCCCACTTGCTTAATAGAAATATATATATATTAAAAAAAAAAAATCACCAGAGCATCTTAGACATGATTTTAGCCAGATTTAAAGCATGACTAACTAGGGACTTGAAAAATGTCCCGTGTTCGACGTGGAGTCCCCTCTTTGTAGGTGCGTAACAACACCAAAGGTCCCTGTTCTCTTCCTGCCACTCCCATCGTCTGATCTGCCCCGCCCACTCACTCATCTGTTTCCATTTAAATCGTTAGCCTCAGACTACATAATAATACCATCCCACTGAAGGCACTCTTTGCCAGAATGTCACGGTCTGTGAATGTGCTCGTAGCTGTCCCCACTGCTCTGTTCTGAATCATAATCCATTTGAACTGCTTGTTTTATTTGTTTCAAACTGTAGTTGTGCCGTAAGCAGAGATTTCTACACAAAGTGTTCCCATTTTTAAAAAAAACGAAGCAGATCAGAATTTGTGTTTGCCCACACAGAACCTTTCTGCAGAAGCTTTAACCTTTCTGCAACCAATTAACCTGGAGGTGCAGCAGCAGCAGCAGCTGGCACATGTCCTGCTCCACGTCTTCTGCTCAGTCCAGAATTGTACTGACCGAGGTTCACAAAACAGTCTGATGCGAAGTGGTGCGAACACACAAACGTTTGCTGACTTTATCCGGCACATTTTTTTCATAAATAAAATATTTCCACTGGACACACAAATCCTCTGAGGCTGGAAGTTTGTGTAAAACACTGTGCTCCGCTGTGCAGCCACTCTTCCTCCCTCGCCTGCACTCTCGTATATTTCACAGGGATAAGGAGAAGCTACGGTGGAGCTGTGAAGTATTCTGCCTGACGGGGTGCCAACATTCACGGTGAATTGTTCGCTATGTCGTAACTGCCCGGGAGGTTCAAACATCGCGTGTTTTATCACCTATACTTACACTAAGTCGAACCACTAAAACATGACTGAGTCTTGTTTTTTCACATTTTGGGGACTGGTATGGCCCCCTGAGTCCCAAATATAAGTACTTAAAGATTAAAAAGTTGATTTTGCACAATATGGGCCCTTTAAAGCTCAGCCTCCTGGGCTTGCACACGCACACATCGGCCAGCAGGGGTGATTTGCCCCTGGCTAATCAACATGCCACCTCTCCACACCAATATATACCATCATGTGCAATGTCACTCCTGTGACTTTTTAGCTTCGTAAATGTGAATATTGTCTACTTTCTGTCATTTTTCAGCTTCTTAAATGTGAATATTTTCTCATTTCTGTTACTTTTCAGCTTTTTAAATGTCAATATTTTCTAGTTTCTGTGATTTTCCAGCGTCCTAAGTGTCAATATTTTCTACTTCAGCTCATTCTAGATCAACTTGTCCTGTTAAAGCAGTCGCAAATGCTTTATTTTATGGTGTTATAATTTCCATATGGCATCTTAATACCATGTACCAGAGCTTTTAAATACACAACTATGTAAATGCAGAACAAATGAAGTCCAATATGTATAATTTAAACCCAAGCAAAAAATTTTTTTTATCTTTATTTACCTTGTGAGGTGAATTGTCGGCGCATTTTCAGCGGGCGAATTCATGCACTGACGACAAAAACTCACGATGAAAACAAATAAAATGTCTATTTACCAATCACAACATTTTTTTCACCCTTGTGTATCTCAGAAAACCTTTATGGAAACTAACAAAAACAAAGAGAATGGACACATTGCGTTCTTTTGTAGAAGGGAAATGATGTTGACCTTTCATTTTTATCAATAAATGTCAGTGCAGATTATCAACTATATACTTTTTTGTCCATGTTGTGTAATGTATACAAATGAAGTCATGGTTGTTCTCCATCAGGAGCCAGCACCTCAATATAAAGCACATTTTTTAAAGGGCCAGTGTGTTCAATGTGTGAAATAAAGTCATATTCATACTTTTTAATGATTTATTGTGAATTGCATGATCGTCAAATTAGCCCTTTTATAGACCAGGGTGAACTCTACAGAGGCCACCGTGTCTTTACAATCGCCCGCGGTGGACAAACGTCCTTTTGAGTGTGTTTATGCTCCACTGAAGGTGAGGTGAGGGATGTTTGTAGGGTGCAACCTCAACAATAAATGTTATTCAGTCTCATAACAACCTGAAGCGACATGCGAAAACACATTTTTTTTGCAACATCTTTGGCAAATTTTCAGCGCGGGTTAGCTGCTATAGCTAAGAGCCGGATAAGCACAGTTGTGTAACTCTGAAGTTACAGGTTCCCATCTCACCTGGCTTTGTTATGCGGGACGATCATCAAATATGCTTCTCGCGTTGTTGTTGCCGCTCATCGGTGTGAATTGAATAACCGAACGGGTAAATAAAGAAAAAAATCGTTGGAAAAGACGGGCCAGAGACCAAGGATAAAAAAAGAAAACACACGGGCGTATCTGAATAACGAGATAACGCTCATGAAATGAAATGTGGGGGTTTTTTGTGTGCACAATGCATGCTGGGTATGCGCCTCAGACCCCTGGGACCCCAGCTAAACAGGATAAGCAGTATTGAGAATGGATGGATGATTTAATTAATAAGTTTAGATGAAGCTAATGAAATTAAGTAATTAAAGCCGATGCGGAGCGGCAATCCCAATGTGGAGATATGAATATGGATGATCTGAAAAGTCTGATACGATGGAAGTCTCCCCTCCTTTTCAGCCAATCGCATTCAACATAATGGATTGCCTTTGATAAAAAGAGTTTCTTTTTCCATCAACCTTGAAATCATAATTGAGTCCTTGAGGCAGTGAACCTGAGGCCCATTTGAATTTTTGGAGTGAGTGCTGTTTACTAATTTCATCTGCGAGTGGGAGTTCTGTACAGTCGCATTTCAATAACGGGTCGAACATTTGTGTGGCTCCTTTCCCTTTAATAAAAAAAACAACCCATGAAACCGCACTCCCTTTTAAGTGCTGCTTGTTGCCATTAAAATGCCCGACCAGATGAACAAAAACTGAGAAAATATCACAGTGAAAGGCTTCCTCGGTGTGAGCCGAACACTGCGAGTCCGACCTTGGAAAGGTCACTTTTTGTTCACCCGAGGAAGAAAAAAGTAAATTATGAGGAAGTTATATTATATTTTATTCCTCTTTTTTTTCCGTCAGAGCATGGCAATAAAGCAGTTGTCGCTTTAAATTCACTTGTTTATTTGTATAATACGCAAAGTAAATAACACGGCTTATATTGTTTTATTAAAATGAAAATCAATTTACCAATAACTTAACATTAATGAATCATATTCACTATTTATCATGCAGTGCAGTCATTAAAGGCACCATATGTAAGAATGTGGCCAAAAACAGTTACTACATTCAAATTCAAAATACCGAGGTCTTTTAGGTTTCGTTTTCTGACCTAACTTTCAACCCGTGGTTGCTCGGCAGCTGAGACTCTACTGACTGCAATGATTGGTAGACGGCGGTAGGTGGCGCCACATGCCAAAACATGATTTCAAAACATAAACATGATTTGCAGTCTGCAAAATATTTTTTTTAATGCAAATATTTTGTCTGTACTGTTGTTGTTGGTGAGTTCAGTTTGTTATATGAACATTATTCCTGAGTCTCTGTGACATATTAGGAGGATTTTAAGGCCAGTTGATTTAGATTTATTACATAATGCACCTTTAAGTATAATTTATTATTTACATTTTAAACTTTATTTACTGATTCTTTTATTTTTGTCTTTGTCTTTTGACCAAAATTGCTAGAAAAATACCTCCATACACAAAAAGATGCTTATTTTGAATCATGCATTCATAAATGGTGGCGACCGTTTACAGATTCAGTTGCTATAGACCTAAAACATTATTTAAACAAAAACAACAGCTTGAGACGACGAGCGGATCGATGAAGAGGCAGTGGTTCCATCGCCGAACCCGATTTAAAAGTTTCATATCTGGACGCCGCGTTTAACCTCATTAACATTGTGCTAAAGTTACAGTTTACACGTGGAATCGCGCGCTGCTCTGTGTCGCTGTCTGAATAAATGATGGAGCTGCGAAGCGGCGGAGCAAAAACCCGTATGGATTTATATCGGCTAATAAACACAGAGCAGGATAATGGTATTGATTCATGGCCAGCTTAATGACACAATGGAACACAGCCTTTGGGCTTGTGCAGGATTTGGCGCTGACCTGTGTTTGTTAGTGTGTTACAATAATTTGTTGTGTTTTTCGCCCGGCGCCAGACAGGTCCTCTGCTGGGAAGACACCGAGCCGGAGACGGCTGATTGATGTTCGGCCGCGACCCATAAACTATCAACGTCTCTAAGAGGACACGAGAGGTTCAGGAAGACTCTGCATGTGTGTGTTTGTGCACGTTGTCCACAAAAGACGGAACTTTATTAACTAGTAATCCACTTTTTGTGTGTGTGTGTGTGTGTGTGTGTGTGTGATCTGTCCAGCGTGGCCCAACAAAAGAAGTTCATTAACTAGTAATCCACTTTGTGTGCGCTGCCTCTCTTTGTGTGATTTATTTTTTTGTGTCACTGCCATTGTAGATCTGCAGGAGTTCTGCGGCATCAATAGACGCCGTCAATGGACCTAACCCGTCAATAGAATGACTGACTTAATGACAATGGCTCAGTAAATAGTTATATAAGGCTGTTTGTGTGTGTGTGTGTGTATTTTTTTCTTTTTTTTAATCAGGAAAAACTAGAGCAAACTCTCCCCCTTCATCTGGTACTGCAGCAGCAGCAGCAGCAGAGGAGCATGTTCTATAAAATCCTGTTTTCCTTTTTTGACAATAGAGAATATGAAAATATCTTTAGAATCTGACCAAACCATCCGTCCAGAGCCGTCCAGACTCCTTCCATCTGGTATCCCAACAGGCAAGAAAGGCTAATCAAGTCTTAAAAGTACTGTAGGTTGGAAACTCGATCTCAATTCCCTGTGTTTAGAGGTGATTCCTCATCGGGAAATCACCTCCGTTGTGAGTTTGCAATGTAACCACAAATGTCCAGATGTCTGTCAAAATCTGGTCCTACTGACAATTGGGTGTCTTCCCATTTTAGGCTGATTTGAACAGATTATCTGGCCAAATTATTAGGGCTGTAATCAACCAAAGAGACTCTTGGTCGACTAAAGCCCTGAAATTTCGACAAAAAATCGGATAAACGCGAGGGGGGGTGCTTTGCGAGTGTGGCTATTTTAATTTGAAAAGAGCCGCGGCTGGAGTTCAATAGAGTCTGACGGCTCTGACAGCGTTTTGCACAATAACTGTTGAGGCGCCATCCCCGTTTCACAACATCGCAAACACAACGGCAATTAACAGAAGAAGAATAACGTCCGTTGTGGAGGTGTTTCACGAGCGACAGTGTCTTCTGACTCTGGGTCTGACTCCAGGTCAAAGGTCGTCAAAGGGACTGAGGCGGGGAGTCGTGAAGAAACTATTTTTAAACATTGTTAAAACAATGTTTTGATAATGAGTAACAGTGCATCCACCGTTCCAGAGGGGGGAGCTGTGCTTCTGAGAGTGGGTGTGCTGAATATGTCACTTCCGGGTACTGGCCAATCACAAGACTCTGTCTTCAGGGTGAGAGAGTTGAGTCCCAAATCTCGTGGCTGGGAAACAGCATCAGAAAAGAGGATTTCTATTGGCTCGTTTACAGCAACAGGAGGTTTTTGAGCATAAAAACAAGTTAATGTATGTAAGTAGACCTCCATAACTAACTTATATGTGCAACAGGACCACTCTATGTGAGCTTTAATACTTGTGAAAATCAGTTGCAAAGTTGGTTTTGTCTGTGGTCTCCCTCTGGTTTTTTAGTCAGATTTGAAAAATCTTCTAGTGTTTTTATACTGGCTCTATATTAAGAATACTAACAGTGCTTTCAATCAAGTATTCAAGCTTCTAGTTTAGTCCACGGCTTCAGTTTTACCTCCAACGACGCACCTCAGATCTTTTGCTCGAAGAGTAAATGAGAACAAATTGTCCACCGTGTTCCTTTTACTTTATGCTTGACCTGATATAAAACTGCCTCTTACGCTCAGTTTATCCACAGACCGGAGTCGTAATCCCTAAACTTTTCCTTGATGAACACAGAGGCTGCTCTAAAGTGTCATTGTGCCACAGGTGTGGCGCTCAAAGTAGTCTTTTCTTTAAAAAAAGGAGTAGAGATCACACACACACACACACACATAGATTCTCTGCTCCTTTGTCTTTCAGTCAATCTTTTCTATCTAAAGCCCGCCGTTCATTTGAGTCTCTGTCGTGAAACGAGATGGATTTGTTAGGTGCCAGTCGGTAACAGGCATTTGCATTGGTCCCCGGCTGTTCGGCGAAATAGAAAGAAGCTGTGTGAGTCTTAGTTTCTCCTCAGCTGCTCATCCAGCACCGCTGACCTCTCTCCTCCCGGCTCCACCACATTTACCTCATTCCAATTTTCACCCTGTCCAAGATACTAACACACAGGCTGTGAGCTGAATGAGTCGGAGGAGAGAAGGGGGATTAAACCTAACGGGGGGAGAGTAGAATACAAAAGGGGGAGCAGAGAGGGAGGCAGAAGAATGAGCTGGGATCTGCGTTTACTGGCTTTCAGTGACTTGGCTAACAAGCCATCTTCAAAGCCAAGTGAGCCAACTGTGCTGCCCCGACTCTAGCTGATGCTAATTGAGCCGAATGCCTAAAGAGGACACGTTTTCAAATCAGCACAGCATTTTAACGGCGTTAAAAAAAAAATAAAAAAAAATCAAACAGTTAGAGAATAAAAGAGAATTGGCAAATGAATAACTCAAAAATGGGTCCTTCCCATACCTCAGGATGTAATGATCAATATTTACCGAGGTCAAGCAGTGTCAGGAAAAACACGATCGGTTTAATAGATGTAAATAAACGACGTTAAGTGTGCAGAAAGACCGAGAAAAAGAAACTTCAGCCGCGCTAATGAGCTTGGCTTGTTTAACCAGGTCAGCACAATGAAGTATTAAGGTGACTCAGTCCTCCTCCAGCGGATATTCTAATCTGAGCCAAACACAACAACTCAAACTTGTGTTTGATGCATACATGCTTTGAAAATTAAAATAGCATGAACTTCTCCGGAGTTTGATATCGGGTTCAAAGAACCACTTTAGCTATTTCTGTCAGTGAGACAGGCGTTTTGAGGCGTCTCGAGCTGAACCTCTGACACGGTGTTATTTGAGTTGTGGAGGTGAAACCAAACCGTAGCATCTTTGAATACAAATAAACGTCACAAGTTACATTCAAACCATTGTCAAACAATTTTTAAAATGAAGACAAACGGAGGCAACAGCAACATTGGGCAAGTAAAGCAAGACGGCAAGGATGGGATTATGAATGAAAACACCGAAATCTCAGGCCCCCAGCACTCCCTCGGTCATGTCAGAACAATCCTCAAGTAACTTTGGAGTAATCCTGACACACTCACCAAATTTCGTCCCGATCCGACCACTTTTGTGACCTGCACCTCTGGGGGGCGCCATAGAGCCCTGGGGCGACAAAACAAGTTTGTGCAAGAGTTTTTATGCACCCCCTCAAAAATGAGCGCAACGTCGGAGAAAAATAATAATCTCAACAGGAACAATAAGTTCCCTGCTCCATTGGCAGTAGTTGGCAACACGGTCAAACAATCTTCACAGGATTGCGTATTTGTTTGTGCACATGAAAACACAAGGGTGGCGTTTGGAGATTTCCCAATTGTGTTTCCCTGTTTTCCCAAAACTGTGTGTGTATCCACCTCCACTCATTCCCGTGTGTACAGGCCCTTCTTCGTTGACGGGTTGAAGTTGATTCTTGTTGTATTTGGACTCTCGGGGCTCTGCCACTTATACGATGTTGTTTGCACTTACGGTAGCGAGCCAATGTGGCTTCAGTCTCCCTGAGCACACTTCAGGTAGTCCACACCATGTTCCAACTCATTTCAGCATAAACCGTGAACTGTGGAATCGAGAAATCTTGAACCTCCAGTGAACCTTTCATTTCACACTACGACTCAATTAGCTATTAGCTATTGATTGTCATCCTGCTTGTTTATTTATTTATTTTACCTTTCTGACTCAAGACTGAGGGAAATGTGTTCTACATAGTGTATGTAAGCAGTCCTAATAAAGTGTTAATCACAGATGTTTTCATCCATCTGTGATTAACACTTTTCCTTCACCTCCTCTGAGGCAAACAGTAGCTGTGGTTATAAATTTGTCTTTCCTTAAAAAAAAAAAACAATCCCAAAGCATTTCTTTTTTATATTCAGTGACAGTGTGACCCACAAATGATAGCACAGCATTAACACTTGTGCTGTTTTAGACTTAATTGCACTGCTGATGCTGCCAAAATGCTGCGAGTTTCTGAAAGTAGGACTTCGATTCTCAAAGGCATTAAGTTCTTCCTTCCTTTGATGAATTTTCATGAATGTACACTTTCTGACGTTGACGGCACGAGGAAGCGTGGCCTCGTGTGCCATTACCGGGGGTTTAATTATGCTTATTTTTCTCACCTTGTGCATGGTCACATACCGACAGAGTTTAAGTATCGCCGTTCACACCTGGCGCTAAAATTCTTAATCCTGGATGTGTGTGCTGCTGTGACAGCGTATGATCATAATCTGGTGTCCCAGCCCTTTTATTAATAATACACACTAATGTCAAGGACTGTTCACGAGCACTAAATTATGTTTTTACAAGTCTGACTGTACAAATGAGCCTGAGTGAATCAAAGCTTTCCTCTCATTTCCATCACACTCAATGGTATGGTTTTTGGACGAAGAACCGTACCATTTACTTGGGTAGGCGGGACGTTGTACCTGTACAACAACGACGACAACAAACAACGAAATGGAACGTGACGCAACAGACAACAAAGGAGGACATCCAGCAGCTCGGTTCGTTGCTGTTTGTCTCAACAGGACTGCGGGCGCCACCAATCAGCTGACTGTAATGGGTCTAGCTCCATCCATACTGTACTGTACTATGACTCTGGTAACCTAAAGGGAAAGGTAGGGAAAAATGGAACTGATTTAGTCTGTTATTTTGGTACTTTTCCTAATGAAAACAGCGCAAAAATTCCACACTGTACCTTACTGAACTGAACCGTTCCACTCCGTTGTCCTGAGGACAACAAATGACGAGCTCGGGAACGTGGTCAACGCATGCATCCGACAGCGAAGAAGTCACACCGAAGTCTGTGACGGGTTAAAGCTCAGATAGAGTGGTCCTGTTGCACATATATGTTAGTTATGGAGGTCTACTTACATACATTAACTTGTTTTTATGCTCAAAAACCTCCTAGTTGCTGTAAACGAGCCGATCGAAATCCTCTTTTCTGACGGTGTTTCCCAGCCGCGAGATTTGAGACTCAACTCTCTCACCCAGAAGACAGAGTCTTGTGATTGGCCAGAATATTCAGCACACAGCATATTCAGAAGTGCAGCTCCCCCCTCTGGAACGGTGGATGCACTGCTACTCATTATCAAAACATTGTTTTAACAGTGTTTAAAAATAGCTTCTTCACGACTCCCCGCCTCAGTCCCTTTTATGACTTTGACCCGGAGTCAGACCCAGAGTCAGAAGACACTGTCGCTCGTGAAACACCTCCACAACGGACATTAATCTTCTTCTGCGGTTTAAATGTACGCAACCGGATGTGCCCGGACTAGTGCCCGGAGCAGGAGGATCTGCTGTTCTGGAGAACTGGTGTTTTTACGTAACTGGACCGGGTTTTTTCAGAGATCTCGCTGAGCCTGAGATAACAATAAAACACAGCGTTCTCAGCAGTGGCTGAACTGTTGTTTAGAACCTTCAGGGCTTCATAAACAAGGAAATGACGCAGATACACACTGAAAAACAGTGTTAATTGGAACTTCCGGTCTAGGTCCGATTTAAGCTTCACTTCCTCCGACTCTGATTGATGCGTCTTCAAGATGACACAAGCAATCATCTGACAAATGACCTTTGTGAACATATCTCCTTAGATCCAGGAAAACACACACTCTGTGGCGTGGAGTGGTTCATGTGCAGGAGACATCGTGGTCACAAGTTCAACTCCACCCCTCGGCTGGTTGTGCTCAATTGTAAGTCACTTTGGATAAAAGCGTCTGCTAAATGACATGTAAAGTAACGTAACTCTCTCTGTGCTCCGTCATTGTTTTTGTTTTGGTGTTGCACCACCGGGGTCTGATTGGATTTTTACGGGCAAGGAATGTCTTTCTGTTGATGCCAACCTTGAAACTAGCCCTAGAATGACATTCTCAGAAGAAGTGGATTTTCATTTTTTTGTCCACCAACATTGTAATGGTTTAACAGAGCGTGCATAGTTTTTTTTTTTCTTTGTGTTTGAAGAGCACCTCTTCCTAACCAAATACGAGTCCAAGAAATTAATGACAAAACTTAGCAAACTGTTCCTACCGCAGCCTATAAGCACTTGGCAGACGCTGGGTATCTCTGGCTCTGCGCCCCCGCGGTCACCGAGAGTCACTGGCAATGAGCGAAATCGACCATGCTGCTAATGAACCTGTTGTTTATTTTCTCTCTGAGAGCGAGTTTAGCGCGTCAAGAAGTGAGACCTGCTGACGACGAGGAGAGAAATTAAAGGATGAGAGGCGAGAAATAAAAGGAGAGGGAAAAAAATGTAGACGACAACATACGCCACAGAGCGAGTCCTGCGGTGTGGTTAATGAGACCAGATAAGTTGGTGTGGAGGTAATTACAGCACAGCTCTGTGTGTCCTTGTCTAACCTGATAACCTCCCCCCAACCCCTCTCTCATTACATCACCATCATTTCACTGAAGTTTCTCTTCCATGTCAGGGTTGTTGTTTTTTTATTTTCCCCCCGCCCTTATTCCTTCTGAGAAAATTCATTATCACCATGTTGACGCAGGAAGTGAATGCAGTTAATTTGCAGCACAAACTCCGCATCCACGAGAGAATTTCGGTCCATACATTAAATGTCTCTCTCTCTCTGTGTGTGTATATCTCTGTGATGTCAGTGTCAGACACTCGTGCGTCTCCTGTGATTAACGTCCGCCTCGTGCATCCCCCCGTGATTAACACTCGTCACACTCGTGTTTCTTTAAAATCGCGCTGTAAAATATTCAGAACAAATGAGTGACAAAAATAAAAGGATGTGACACGTTTTTCCGTTGTGTACCTGAAGGCTGCCTGTTTTTTAACCGTCGCACGCCTCAGATGTTTTGCTCCCTGGCTTTTACTGCCACAGAGACTGATATACAGAGCATTCCACTTTGTCAAATGCACTGTCCTGCTGCTTTAGGGCGCTTTCACACCTATAGTTCGATTGCTTTGGTCCACACCAGTCAGAAAAATGTTACAATGTAGCAAACAGACGTGGGTACGGTTTGCTTTCACATATGCACATTTCTAAATGAACCAAAATAGACGGCGAAACACCGGAACCAGACTAACCCCCGATTTCCACCAAGCGCCTTCACCGCCGCGGAACGTGAGCGCCGCAGTCACCGGAGCTGATCGCTGGCTTGCCGAATATGGCTGGATCGCAAAACAGCGCTGCCATGAGCGCCAATGGGGATTGACGCTGGGCAGAGACGGCGCAAAAACACGGCGCTGACATTCCTCGCCGCTGACGCGCCCCGTGGAAATTCGGGGTAATCCTGTATCTCGTCTCATACAGATAATGCATTAAACTATAACGTTTCGTCCCATTTGGTTGTTTTCACACCAGAGGAACCGTACCAAAGTAGGGCGGATAAAGCGATCCGAGTTTCACGTCCTATGTTCAGGAGTTACTATGAAGTCTTGGAAACTCGACAAACCTCAAATCCAAAACCGAGTAGGATCAAGTCGAGCCGTGTCGTGCTAAAACTGTACATGGAAAAGCTCCAGGTTTCTCCTGCTTTACCATTAAATCTAACAACAGTGCCATTGAAACCTCTGGATGAAACACGAAGAGCATAGAAGAGGAAGGTATTTGTTTGAAAACAAGAGAAAGAATAAGCTGTGATTCCATTGTTGGCTCGGTGCACCTCTGTGCTCTCCCATTGTTATTTATAATGGCTGTAAAGTCAGAGTATAAGAAAGCGAGCGCATCACATGGCTCACAAGCCAGTGTCCTACTAATTACATTTAGAACTAATTAGCAGGAGTCAATATGAATAATATTTTTTTCCTTGTGACGCTGCAGTGGCAAAGGTACCTTCTGAGTGGATAATGTTGGGAAATGTGCGTGGGCACAGCGGTGAAGGATAGCTGGCATTCATAGCGGAGATCAGAGTTCACGTCCTCATTTCCATTTGTGGTTTGGACAAAAAAAAAAAAAAGGATTGGTATCGCTTTTTGGTTTCAAAGTTAAATAAAATTAGTTTGAAGAGAACCATAATGCTGTAATGTCGTCAGTGAGCTTCTCGCAGATTATGGTGATACAAAAATGTTCCAGTCGTGGAAAAGAAAAACACATTTTCTGTTGTAAATGATGTGTACGTAAGCCTTGGATATGGATATGTCGACCATCTCTGACAGCACTGGGGGAAAAAAAAACTATGATTATTACGGCAAAGATGTCACATTGCATTACACCGGCGTGTACAGGTGTATCCATTCATTCATTCATTCATTCATGTATTCATTCCCCAGTGTCCTCTGCGGCTCAGCATCAAAGCAAAGTTCTCAGGGTCAAAAACCTGCAGATCCTTTGTATTAACAAAAGCAGGCAGCTGCTCTGCGATTCTCTAGCAACATCCATGCGCACGGATCCTTTTTTTGTGTGCTGATATTGGCCCAAAACATTCAAGGCTTTTACCGTTTGTGTGATAGTTGATCACATTCTGTACAGCTGAGTCGAGGCAGGTGTCCAGAATTATTTCTGATGCAGAGCTGCTCTATATAAAAGCTGCTGTCAGAGATATACTTTTTTTTTTTTTTTTTTTTATGAAATAACTCTATTTTGCCAAATCACTGTTGGACTTGGGATTTGGTGATTTGCACTTTGGAATACATTGTGAAAAATGTGTGCCAAAGAGAAGGAAAAAAAAAACACTGCCTGAGGGGATTCAGAGCAGCACTGAAAAGATAAGCTAGAATGTGGTTTCTGTCTTTTAGCTTAGGGTCTTTATTTGCTGAAACTTTCCATCAACAGTTTACGTTAGTACCTCACAAAGGCTGAACTATCGAGGTTATGGGGGTTTGAAGTTAGAGGACTGACATCGCCACCAGGGAGCGATCCTACGGTGGCTGACGGGGGCAAACGCACTGCAAACCCCATAACACCAGCAAATAAGAAAACGCCTGCAAATAACAAAACGCCAGCAAGTAACAAAACGGAAGTGCTCCGGGTCTGTGGGGGCGCTGTCGTGCAAATAAAATTGCATCTCGTCGATCTATTTATCAAAACTAAAATAAAATTCAATCTACAAGGCTTTGTTGAGAATAAATACAACAGTGAAAACAAATCAATCACAACAAGGCAATAAATGCAAGGTTACAATCGAGGTATCCTTTCTTAATGACGAGATGCAATTTTATATTCCCTTTGAGGTATTTTGTATACGTGTATATGTGTACTTGAAAAGTTTAAATAAAGTTTATAAAACAAATAAGTTTTGGCCCAACACTGCGAGTCAACAGGTTGGTCTAAGACCTGCACGACAGCGCCCCCACAGACCCGGAGCACTTCCGTTTCGTTATTTGCTAGCATTTTGTTATTTGCTGGTGTTTTGGGGTTTGCAGTGCCTTTGCCCCTGTCGGCCACCGTACGATCCAGATATATCCAGATGTGTTGATGGTCCCAGTCATCTTCATTTACAGTCATCAATCAATACAAGCTCTGCCGTATCTGCTCGAACACTCACGAGCATATTATTATTTACAGGTAATCAATCACCAGTCATCAAGTGTTTTCCTCTGGCTTTACACAAATAATAACATCGTGATGAGGTCAACTGCTAAAGGGAGAAGTTTACGGTCAGGTAGAAATGTAATTAAAGTAAAGGGGAGATTACGGCGTGTTATTGGTCACAAGCTTTTTGTTTGAACCTCCTTTTAAACATTAAAAGTTATTTTATGTGGAAGACCTCGACTGTATCAGCAGCTTCTTCATTATTTCCCCTGGTGCCCAGTCTGCACGACTGTATCTCCACAAGTGTGGAGAGGCTACAGACACAAGCTGTTTTCAAAAAGATAAGGAAGGATTTTTTTTTTTAATGTGCTGTAGGAAGGGACAGCTGTGGAGAAATTGAGGGAAAAGATGATTTTCACGGACGTTCAACCATTCAACCACCTTCCTTCCTTCCTCCCTCGCCTGAATCACGTCTGAGGTCGTGCGTTCAACGCCATGTGAACCTCTGCTCGTACGTAATAGATAAAAGCTTCACATTTGGCCGTAAATGTACAAGAGAGGAAGTAAATTGGAGGCGTAATTACTCAGTGAGTTCACAACTCCCTTGTAAAATAGACATAGTTTGGTCCAAAATTGGGTCTGTGTTAATAAAAAAAGTGCTATGTTATTAGCATTTGTCGCACTCAGGAAGAAGAAAAAATATTGGGATGTTGGAATAGACCAAGGATTCGATTTGAATCATATGTTCTGTTTCTGTAAAGCAAGATTGTTCCTGCTTATTATCAGATCTCAACATTTAGGGCAGGGGTGTCAAACTCAAAAGCGTCCGTGTGCCCATCTAACGTTCCGTTTAACGGCGTCGTTCTTTTCCGGGCACGGAAATGAATAACGCTGAAGACACGCCAACAGTTCACATAACTATGGTGGACCGGAAAACAATGCCGATAAAATAACAGCAACGCACAGAGAACGTCGAACTGAACTGAAACTGCTTAGCGCTGTTGTTAGCCACACCGGAGCTAACTGCCGGCAACGCAGCACATTGACGCCATGACGCTCGAACGTCGCAGCCAATGAATGACGGACGTTAACAAACTACGTCATCGCGCTCTTTGCGAGCAGTGCTGCGTTCAAGTCAGCTCAGGAAATCGCCTACTCTTCCACTCGGATAATGTTAAAAGGATGCGTTCAAGTACCGATTCCGGGTACCGTTTGAGTTTATGCAAATTCTCGGGACCTAGGGGTTTGTCTCTTAGGGTTCGTCATGGATTTTTGAAACCAATAGATGCTAATCCTCGAATGACAAACTTCCTCCATCAGGCCTCCAGTATAACCCGACCAATTATTGCTTGTCATTTTCAAGGCTGGTATCGTGTTGGCAAACTGTGGCGTCTTAGTCTTTGACAGTGCTACGCCTCAAACGCTTCAACTGTTTTCGCCTGATTCATATTAAACTCACCAACTGTGTCTCGTTGGACCAAAGACCTGCAGAAAACCAGGCCGACATCTGCACGGGGACTTCTTTCTTTCTTTCTTTCTTTAGTCGTAATAAAAAAAAAACACTGTCTTTTCTGTATGCATCATTTTAGTCTAAATATGGTACATTTTCATCTGTGGTTTTTCATGTAAACACAAATCAACATCAGACCGAGGCGGGGAACAAGAAGACAACAAGCCATTTTCCTCATTATGACTCAACCGCAGCTGCAAGATAAAGCATTTATCTACATTAAGAAACCGGAGAGAAATGCGTTTGCACATTTTAGTCCATCTATTACATCTACTTAATTACGTTATTGCTGATTGCTTACCAAAGTATACGATGATGAATAATGCCGCTCCCATAGAGGAAGAATCTGCTTGTTCATCTAATGACTAACAATGGGATTAGTTTAATGGCGTTGCTTAATGGGTCTTATTTAAAAAAAAAAAAAAGCACAACAGTTTGGGGGGAAGCCTTCTGTATCCAAGGCTCTGTAACTACTATATTATTCTACTGCCTTGGGCAGATGAGCATGAACATCAGCAAACATGATCTGTGTCCTTAAGCAAATTTTAAGGAGCCGGGAAATTGTGAAGGCTGGCATTGACAGTGGGTGTATAACATGTTACGTTGGGTGTCAAATGTTGAAAGTTTTAGTGCACAAAACCCAAACTGCTTTTCTATTTACGTCTCAAAAAGCATTCCATGAATGCCATTCCATGCTCACTCAATTAAAATCTGTTTTCTACAGCATTTAGTCCGTGGTTGTTTCTTTGGAAATTCCTTTATACCGAGAGGAAAATCAGTCATTTTACAAAAATCAAATGTGTTACCAGTCAACCAGGAAATCAGGGTGGAAACATGTGTCCTCAAAACATTATTTGTTTCCTTTGTCCTGTTGTCATTGTTTGACCATGATGTTCCATAACCTTTTAACCACGTGTCTGTTAATGTCACTATCATGAGGAAGTTACTCCCGAAATGTTCAACTATGCACCTACAGGATATTAATCTGAATTAAAACGAGTATTTTATGGGCACAAATTAGTATTTCATGGCCACAGTTTAGTTTTAATTAATATTCCATGAACATGTCATACTTATATTATGGCCACAAATTAGTATTTCATGGCCACAATTTAGTTTTAATGAATATTTCATGCACACTTAAAACTAATTTTATGGCCACACATTAGTATTTCATGGCCACAATTTAGTTTTAATTGATATTTCATGAACCCAGCATACTCATTTTATGGCCACAAATTAGTATTTCATGGTCACAATTTAGTTTTAAATAATATTTCATGCTTCATACATATTTTATGGCCACAAATTCATATTTTGTGCAAATGTTAAATGGCTCTGTAAATAACAAATAACTATTACTAATCCAAAAAATAAAAAAATACTGTTATGACACTTTGTTTTTTATATTTCCTGATGTACTTGCATCAATATATCCAAAACTATAATCCCACAAGTTCTGAATTGATTAACTTGGCAAACAAGAGAATGAGGAGAGCTAATGACTGGCTGGTCCCATGACTTTTCATTACACAGTGAAATGTCAGTCACCTGCATTTGCCGTGAGATTCGGTGGCTTGGACTGTGATCATGAGCTCCAGGAAGTGACCAAAGACACACGCCACCGTAATGCCTGGGGCTGGAAGAAGTTTCCCCTCGCAGCATGAACAGATTGCAGAACACACCACCTCTGCCTTTCCTTTACTTTTCTTACTTTTTTATTTATTTATTGCTTACTTGCTGCGGGTGTCTCAACACACAGCCGGCTCATTAGCAAGACTGTGTAAATAAGCAACCTTACAACATTCTACAACAATGTATGCCTCTTGTTTTTTGGGGTTTTTTGCAGGAGAACAGTTTGTCTTATTCTGTTTCTTCTGCTGCTGCTGCTGCACACAAAAGAGAAATATCCCCCAAAAGTACATATACCTTAATTTCTTCTCTAAGTTCGACATCTACACTGGTACTGAATGCAATTCCCGAGCACAGAGCACTGTATTTCTTCCACTGTTCCCTTTTTTAAATCGTTCAGGATCTGCCACCAATTAACCCTCTTCATAATAGGAGAAACTTGACTTTCACTGGACATTTTAGGCACAGGAGAAACCTGCTGGCAGCCAGTGGCACCCAATACGCTCGTCTGCGCGCTGTAACTAATGTGTTTAACATTCCGAGATGGCCTTTTTCCAACCTTGGGTGATTCTATCATTGTGAGATACTGTGGCTTTTCTGTCAACCCCCATTACAGGCTCTGCTATTCCGCTCTGATCTCTGGCACCAACAGTCATTTTTCCCCCCTGAGAGAACTCTTCTCCTGACCATTCTCTGGAAAAGCCAATGATGGTTGTGTATGAAGATTCTCGTAGATCAGCACTTTTGGCACCAACAATCATGCCACCTTCTCCAAAGTCCCTTAAATGACCTTTCTCCCTCATTTTGATGATTGGTTTGAACTTGCCTTCATGCCGAAACGCATCAAGTTGCTGCTGTGTTGATTGGCCGATTTAAATATTTGAGTCAAGCAGCAGGGCGGGTGGAACGGAATGCCATTTGGGTATCGGGTAACAGTAGACAGTTAGCATATTGGGATACTCCTAGAGGAGCTGGAGAACATAGATTTCCAGTGGAAAATCTAAAATTGTTTAGCCTGCTGCGTTCGAGGTCCAATTCCAGAAAAGTAATGGGGGGAGTGAATATTCTGCACCTAAAGCCCACTACAGTAACTTGACAAATGCTTTTCGCTGCCACAAGAACCCAAGTATATCAATGTTTCACAATTCCCCATTAAAACCTGAAATATAAATAGAAATAGTGGCCTCCAGGTACCATGTGACTGAGATTGTGCGTAACAGATGAACAATAAAGGGCTGGATTTTTTTGGTAGGCCCTTTGTTTTGAAGTGTGTGTGTGTGTGTGTGTGTGTGTGTGTGTGTGTGTGTGTGTGTGTGTGTGTGTGTGTGTGTGTGTGTGTGTGTGTGTGTGTGTGTGTGTGTGTGTGTGTTCCACAGTAAATCTGTTATCAGCACAGATGGTTCCTGATGAGCAACGGGCAACACAGACTTTCCAACACCAGCCAAAAAAAGTCAAGGGCATCTAGACACACAATGCCGATCATGACAGCACACACAGACACACACACACACAGACAAACAAAAGAGGTAAAATAAATCCCATTTACCTTCTGATTATCAGCCATCGTAATATTGTAACATCCAAGGCTGACTCACCACGAGCTGTGATGCGACTGTGAAAGGTACAAGTCCACCTAACATCAAGTGCATCGTGATGTATTTGCAACATCAAGAGGAAGAAGAAGAAGAAGAAGTAGGTTACCCACAATCCCCAGGGTTTAACCGTGACGTCTCGTTTTTGGTCCACTTACCACAAAAAAATGTTACGTAACAGCAAGAATCATTAAAACGGTGTTCATTATCAATTTTTCACCCGACACATATTGACTGACTGACAGATTGCAGGTACATGCAGGCAAAGTGACTGACAGGTGCTATGACACTGCCAAACTAATCCTCGTGTGACTGACGGAAACAGTGGGTGTTGTGCTCCTCATTTGGATGGATGGATGGATGGATGGGCAGGCTGACCCAAATAGAGAGGGGGAAAGAAAAATTGGAAAAACACATCTAAACAGAAATAGATTTGGGTTTTCACCTCCGTGTGAAGGATCACTTGCTTTACGTCATCTCCGCTGACGTCTTCCAATCGCGTCGGGGGGGGGAAGTAAAACCAGCGGCGCCTCATGTACCGCACAGACCAGCTGTCTGAAGCCATCCTGCTGCTATGAATGTCTGCCTCAGCCGTGGACTTAATGAGGACTTGTGGATCTGCCCCTGCAGCAACTCTCAACAGCAATCACGCTGCAGTGTTACATACGGCAACGTTTGTTTCCAAACAAAGCGGTGAAAAATGAAAGATTGTGTTGTTGGTGTTTCTGGTTTGACACACCGAAACAATACCAGCTCAACAACCTCATTCAACCTACATTGTTATCGCATTTCTAATACTTTAAAGGTTTATCACAGCCTCGCTGCTTAATGCTCTGTAACATTATGACAACCACGTTCAGTTGTATTTCAGTTCAGTGACTGTGTAGGAAGTACTGAAACGATTTCATGATTTCATGATTCACAACTGCTTTTACGAGTTTGCGTCTTCGCGTCTAAAAACCGCGTCACAGCACTTTCATGCAGCCGTGCTATGATGGAGATACTACACTAGATACTGCAGTAGCCAGTGCCGTGCTGAGGTGAGGCGAGGCATGCTGGGACTGTACGGTGGAAAAGCACCATTACGCTGATGTCTTCTTTTTTATCAGATTTCAGCTCAGAAACGACTACTGAAAGCCGATGAGTGGACCTTGAGCAAAGATTATTCTATCAACGTTCGTGTAGTGATTTCTGTTTTGATCTTATTGAAACGGGTCACGACACTGAGACATTTAAGATGTTTTGAGCACACAAACAATGGACGCAAGCACTCCATTCTAAGTACTATTGGAGTATTTGAATATCAAATCTTATGTGCAGTTTTATTTTGTAGGCGTGAGCTCGACTTTTTAAAACTTGGCACTTTAGATGAAAATGATAGGTCCTCACAGTGTGAATGTACTTTGGTGCGATGAGACCATGTGAGGAGCCATCTCTTTGTGCTTTAAATCCATCACATGTGTTTTCAAGGATGGCAGAATGAGGTAAATAAGCTGTGCAGTATGTCGTAGGAACACATCTGGTTCATGGTCAGCGTCTTGTAGGGTTAAGGTTAAGGTTAAGGTTAGGGTTAAGGTTAGGGTTAAGGTTAAGGTTAAGGTTAAGGTTAAGGTTAGGGTAAGACCAAACCTGAGCCATAGTTTGATCTGTCTAAATGAGCCGCTCCACTTTCCCCGGTTCTCCTTCTCTCTACATGCCGTTGAGTCCTTGGGCAAAGACACTTAACTCCAAGTTGCTCCTGACGTCTGTGAAAGATGCGTGATAGAAAACGCATGACAAATGGATGTGCGGTGCTGTGAATGTGTGGCAAAATTGTTAAGTTTAAGGCAGCGTTGAGTCGTCATCAAGGCTAGAAAATTGACCGTAAATGGGGGAAAAAACTATGGACAAGTCAAAGAACGTTATATGGTTCTACTTAGCACTTTTATTTCTAGCACTAAATCCTCATGAAAGTATTTTATCAGCGGTTTGAGAAGACACAACAGCTCTGATGTCATGTCAAACAAATCTACGGTTACTCGTTTCAGGCCTTTGTAGCTAAAGTGTGAGACTTGAAGCACGGCGGCGCCTCCGCAGTTCAACTCGAGAAGAGTGTGAAAGAAGTTTTGATGACAAAAAACAACAACAACAAAACCGAATGAAAGCACGTCAAAGAAGACATAGAGACTGAAGAAGAGCAAAAAGCTAACGTTGTTGGCTTTGTGCTTATCGCAGTGACTTAAATATAGCCCCCACCCCCCTCCCCCCAAATCCCCTTAAATGCTATGTGTCTCTGTCTCTAAAAATAGACGCAGAGCTGTGTTCAGAGATCTTTTGGTGTCGGTTTTGCTCAGTCTTAATCTGACTGATTTGATCCAAATCCCACATGAATACAGATCTACGCTGATGCCACTTCCACTTCAACATCATTCATATTGTTAATTACGAACAAAGGGTGGTGACATCAGTTATAGCGATTTTTAGATAGTGCTTTAAATTATATAAATTACTGAATGATACAGTTGCAATTTCTATTTTTTTGCTAAATAAATGAAGTCTGATTTGTCTGCCGGATTTTAATCATGGGGGATTTTAGAGACCTTCTACTGTCCAACTACTTTCAAAGAAAATGGAGGCGGTTGTGTTTTGGTTTGCCCTTTCATTTGTGTGAAATAATGATTGATAATGACAATACTTGGTGGTAATGATAGGCTACCTGTTAATCTAGAAAGACCACATTGAAAGCGTCTGCTAAAGTATTTACGACAAATTGTCCTTCTGTTTTTAACCTCAACCTTAACCTTACCTAACCTTAACACAGAGCTAAATTCAAGCGCTGGTGTTTACGGTATTTCGTTTTATGCAACCCTAACAATTGTTCCGTCTCTGTCTTTGTTCAAATGCAAATGGGAAGGAAGTCAAATTTCAGACTAAACGGGGGAAAACAAAGTTGTTGATATTTAAATAAGGCTGAATTAGTGCATTCACCAGTGCTGTCAGATTGATTAAATTCAATTTAATTAGCATGTATAGATGTGGACAAACACTGGCATGTGGTCCTCCATTTTGAAACTGGCCTCCGCGAGAGACGCTTTATTACCAGCTGTGTAAATTTTCCGCTGAATAAATGAAACGGGGTGGCGGTGAAGAATGTGATTAATATGCCAAATGATCTAGTTGCCATGACTGAAATAGACAATTAAAGATGGAAAGAGCTCTCCAGCTCTATATCTGTTTTTTTCCCTCTCTCTCTCACTCCTTTTCCTGCTGTCTGCCTTCATTTCCTTCCTCCTGTCGGGTTCTGTTCTCTGTGTGACATTTAGCAGTCAGTGGGGAAGAGCTGCTAATGAATCTGCAGGGATTAGACGGTCAGATGATGGAAAGGTGGGGCCGCGGCTCACACAGCTACACGTGCAGAACATCACTTTTCACGTCCAAAACGGAGGCAAGGAATGTCGTGAGACAATCGTCAACGCCACCTGTCATGATCCAAATGTGTGGATTTGAATGGAATTTAAATGAGCCATTTGAACACTGCATGCTTTTTTGTTTAAGTGCGACTGTATGAGGAACTGACATGTAGTGAGGCGAGAGGCGAATGTGTCATTGTGGGACTGTTTGTCTGCGTACTAAACTTGAGCTTTCCCATGACGCTTTTAACGGCGTCATGGGAATTTGAAATGGGAACATTTTCCTGGTTTTCTTTGCTCAGTGTAACAAACACAAGACATTTTTATGAACATCCTCATTTCTAAGTTTGGGGAAACAAAGATGGACATTTTCGGTCCTCGATTAATCGACAAATCGATCGACGATGAATACGATCTCTGGTTGCAGGCCTGATCGTGATCTATGCTGTTGTAATTTGAATGAAAGACAGTTTAAATTCTGTTTAAGTCAAAGTTTAAGTCATGTTTACGTGACTCCCAATTGTTTAAATTAGTCTCTAAAGCACAGGTGTCAAACTGCCGGCCCGTGGGCCATATGCGGCCCCCCAATCGATTACATGCGGCCCCCCACTTAATATTATGTTATAATGAAAACATGGCCGACAACCTCACCATCCTTTAAAAAACACATACACATACTCAACAGGAAGTCGGCCTTTTTGAATTTTGGCGTCCATTTTGGCTATTTGCGAATCTATGTACGTTTCTACAAATCTATGTAGGAGCAATGTTAGCATTGTTGTCGTGAAAATATATTGCGGATTCAAAACGGCGTGTACATGGCAATCCTTGGCGAATTTCGACAATTCGCCACGATACAGGAAGTGTATAACTATAACTTCGGCATAGATTGAGTTCCACCGAATTTCCCCGAAACTTGGCGGGAAGACCATGGCCTCAACTCAACAGGAAGTCGGCCTTTTTGAATTTTGGCGATTTGCACACTTCGTAAATGAGCTAGACACATCGAAAAAGTTGTTGAAAGTTGTTTTTTTTTTCCCACTTTTTGTTCTCTAGGCCGGCCCCCTATTGACCATACTAGCCGTTCATTGGCCCCCCAGGTCATTTGACTTTGACACCCCTGCTCTAAAGTAATGCTTAACTTTACACAGGTACGCTGGTTAATTGTAGTGCTGCTCTTTTCCTTTAATAAACACACTGCTCCAATTTCGACTGCAGGTGCGTTAACGGCGCTAAAGGAGCTAACAGAGCTAACTGTGGAAAACGGTGCGTGGGACGCAAATATGACGTCACGTGCGACAGGCAGTTGTCATGGAAACGTGTCATGAGTTAAGATGCGTTGACGCCACCAACGTGCACTAGTACAAAAGAATGAATATTCCCTTTTCAAAAACAAGTGTGCACTTCAATGCAAGCTGGTGTTGTCCACACTGTTGATTTTAAAAAAAATCACGTCATTTAAGTGCAATTTCTTCTTTCGCTAAGAGGCTCATTGAACACCACTGTGACAGTGATGTGCGAGGGGAACTTTGTTCAGTTTCTTCACACTTGCCAGTAAAAGTTAAAGCCAAGAAAGTGAAGCATCTAAAATATTGACTGGAAAAATGTACCCGCCGTTTCTTTGGGCTGGACGTTCGGCTCAACTTTGGTGGCAAGTATTTGTTAGAAATGATTTCATTGAACAAACCTCTGAAGTTGCCATGAAAGACGCGCGGGGGTTGATTACCAATGCTCTTGGTGGGGGGGGGGGGGGGGAACAAAACAGGCTTCTTACTCAGGCTGTGATCAGTGATAGAGAAACAGCCACCACCAGGCATTTCTGACATTGAATATTTTCCAGTCGGATGGCAGAACACATTACGTTCAATGAGATGTGAGATTTCAGCACATCAAACCCACGAGACAAACAACCAGCGAACACGGCCGGTTGTAAAGGTTTGTGTCAATTTAGGTGCTTTGTGCAAACGACGCCTGTCAGCCCGCACTGAAAAGCTCAGTTGTGGCGATGTCCTTGAAGACACCAAAAGAAAGAAGAGAAAAGAACCGTCTCCTTTTTATAAGACATGACAGACATTTGAATATTTCATTTTTAAAAACGGATTGTCCTGGCAGGTAGAACTGGTGATTAACAACAACATTTTTCCGAGCGACGGAGCAACTCTAAGCTAACGCGGCATCAAAAGACACTTGTTCAAAGCAAGATGATATAACCCCAGTAATCAGTGAGTGACCTGTGCTGCCACAAATATTAATTACAGCACGCGGGCAAATTAAATTCTGTTGCTCTGCGAGTTATTGCGTACATCATGTAATTACAAACTAGATTTCACACTTTTCATCCATGTGGGGCCGCTACACGGCTAATGAGATCACGGTGACCGAAAACATCTTGACCCACACAGCAGCTGTGTGTGTGTGTGTGTGTGTGTTCGGTGTCGACGGCGAATACACTATTATAGGAAAACAATGATGTCATTAGTCCCGCCTCTCTCTCTTGTGCCGGCATTCGATGCCTTGTGTCAATGAAAAGTAACTTAAAGGTCACATAGAGTGGTCCTGTTGCACATATATGTTAGTTATGGAGGTCTACCTACATACATTAACTTGTTTTTATGCTCAAAAACCGCCTAGTTGCTGTAAACGAGCCGATAGATATCCTCTTTTCTGACGCTGTTTCCCAGCCGCGAGATTTGAGACTCAACTCTCTGACCCACTCCCTTCCCCTTGTGATTGGCCAGTTCCCGGAAATGACATATTCAGCACACCCGCTCTCAGAAGTGCAGCTCCGCCCTCTGGAACGGTGGATGCACTGCTCCTCATTATCAAAACATTGTTTTAACAATGTTTAAAAATAGCTTCTTCACGACTCCCCGCCACAGTCCCTTTTATGACTTTGACCCGGAGTCAGACCCAGAGTCAGAAGACACTGTCGCTCGTGAAACACCTCCACAACGGACGTTATTCTTCTTCTGCGGTTCAATGTACGCAACCGGATGTGCCCGGACTAGTGCCCGGAGCAGGAGGATCTGCTGTTCAGGAGAACCGCTGTTTACGTAACCGGACCAGGTTTTTTCAGAGATCTCGCTGAGCCCGAGATTACAATAAAACACAGCGTTCTCAGCAATGGCTGAACTGTTTGTTTCGAAACTTCAGGGCTTCATAAACAAGGTAATGACGCAGATACACACTAAAAAACAGCGTTAATTGGAACTTCCGGTCTAGGTCCGCTTTAACTCTTTCACCGCCAGCCATTTTCAGAGCAGAGTCCAATACTGCCAGCCGTTTTCGAGCATTTTGACCCATCTTTCGAGACCTACAGCATATTGTGTTGTAAACAGTGAAACTACCAAAAGAAAGAATAGACTTTCTTCTTTCGTCTGGATAAAAAAATTGTCTCTACCTTTTTCCTTTCTTTAGTGATCTGCATTAGAAAATAGGCTGATTTCACCCAAAAAAGCAAAACACTGAGAAAACAAAGCATTTCAAGCAGATTGGTGACTCTGGGGATAATATTTTAGGCTCCCTCACCACTGCTCTCTTCTTCACCCAACTTCCACGCTTCCACGACACATGCTCTGTTCGAGCGTGAGCTGCCATCTCTGGTCTTCTTCTCGTGATCTGTACCGATCGCTCATCCAAAAAGAGCAGTGCTGCCAACCAAATGGTGGTAAATTTCGGCATTACACTTAGTTTACAGGTTTGATATTGAGGGAACAAGCTCCGCCAGAGTCTCGCTGGCATACGTAGCCTACTACAGCGCTTCGACTTACAACGGCAATGAATTTTAAAAAAAATTTTTACGTTTTGTGCCGTTTCCGTGTGGAAGTGTCCTTTAACGTATGACTTTGGAAGTCAGGAAGTAGGATTACTGAGAGTCGCACGCGACGGACTAAAAGATCACAACTGGGCAGTAAATGCATGTCCATCTTATGAAAAATTACTGAAAAATAGCCTTTTTGTATTGAATTATTCCAAAAAACCAGAACATTTTCCGAGCTGGTCTCTTGATACCAAAGGTTTTCCGTGCTGTTCTGTGTGTTGTCGGTGGGCCACGACGCTGGTGAAGACTGTTGAAAACCATGACCTGAGCTATGACCCCGATGAAGCCCACGCGTCCAAATACACCTGTGTAACAATCATTTGTTAGTATAGTGGGGAGAGCTGCTGGAGACTTTTCTTTTCTTTCACCTTTTCTCTTGACCCTGGAAAAAGATGCACTCGTGCCAGAAATCTCTGCTCCATTTTTTTTTTTTTGCAATGACCGAAATAAAAAAAAGAGACTCATACACTTACATTTCCAAATGTAGTAGTTGTTAGCGAACCTCGTCGTTTGACCTGACCTTGTAGATGGTGGAGCATCAACTTTAAGAGGTAATGATATGCCTTTTTCTCGACAGAGCACCCCCTACAGTTCTGGAGTACCACCATGAACATTCATCCAATCAATTGTCTACAATCTTAGAAATAAGGGTTCCAAAAGGGTCCTTCTACAAGGGCTGAGGTTCTACCTGGAACCATTTTCTTCAGGAAAGGGTTTTTCAAGGGTTCTTGGTAACACTTAATGGTTCCAGTAAGAACCATTTTGATCCAGAGAACTCTTTAAAACCCCTTTCCTGAATAAAGGGTTTTTCAAGGGTTCTTGGTGGAACCTTCCAAAATGGTTCGAGGTGGATCCTTTATAAAAAAAAAGTGAGTAAAAAACAAATTCAACCTAAATCTAATGATTTTCCCCCCATTGGCTACAACCTACATTCCCATATTTGACATAATGACAAACCAAATGCAGTACATTTTTTACTTTATTAATAAGAATGGAGTCAGGTCAGACTTTGTCTCCCTCTGAGAGTAATCGTACTCAGCACCAATCCATTACAAAAGTGTATAAAAGAATTGTATTGGTTTGTAATGAAAAACGATTTAAATGGTGTAAGACTAAAATCTGAAAAGTTGGCTCCTTTTCGCACAAGTATATGTACACTGCTGTTCATTTCTTTGACTCCTGTGCCATGATTTATTCTCTGCTCTTTTCATTTTGTAAAAATCAAATAAACCAATGCTGTGGATTTGATGCGACTGCTCAGAAGTTGGAGACGTTCAATAAATGAGATGGGGCGAGCTCGCCTTGATGCAACTACACAAACTACAAACTAGATGAGAGAGACAGTTGATTCTCTGCTGTCAAATCAAACGCTGTTCATCATCACATCTTTCACACTTTCGACTCCTCGTGTTATCTGTGACCTCAGTCCACCGCTGTCCACTGACTTTATTCAAAAAAACAAAAAGTGTCGCAGAATGACTTGAAATTTACCATCATAATGGGCAGCATCACCATGAACAAGGATCCTTTGAAAATATTTGTAAACCTCTTAAGGAATAATTTTAATGAATTTTTGAAATTCTTGAAATGATCCATTTGCCCTGATGCACTTTGACAGTGAGCTGACTTTCTTCTCGAAAACAAAAAGTATCTCAGAATGACTTGAAATTTACCATCATAATAGTCGGCATCGCCCTGAACAAGGATCTGTTGAAAATATTTTCAAAACTCATAAGGAATAATTTTAATGATTCTTTTTAATTCAGGAAATTATCCATGGGAGGGATTTTGAGGTGACGAACCAATTTAGAACATAGTTGACGTTAAAATGGCAGGAAAATGCCACTTTTTGAAAGCTTGAATGTAAACATAACTTCATGGAATTTCACACAGTCATTGGATATGAAGAGTTGCATAGGGAGGCGTGCAGACCTAATTATTTTAGTTTCCAGCTGTTAATATTTAGTAGTCCTTTATGTGCAGGACCACTGTGCTCAGTCGCCCAGTAAGGATCAGTTATATGGTTACACTTCACATGTTTTTCATGATGGAAATGTGAATAATTGCATAATGTACGGAACCGAATCGGTGGAAAAAGCAGCTGAAGTTGCAGACATCACCAAAGAGCCTGTAGATCAGTCAAACCGCTCAAACACCTTCTCCCAGTACCTTTCTGTGTGTTGCTGACAACTGAGTTGTTGTGATTTCATACAAATTTTATTTTTTTCACCTTCTGAATCCCACAAAACAGAATCCTTCACATTCAGCATTTACATTTATTTATCAAGCGCCGCACTAGACCATTATTGTTATTGTGAGTTTCTGGGCAGATGTCACTGTTTAGAATTGTTGCTCACAAACACACAATGAGTGTTTTTTTCGCCGCTGCGAAAGCTGTGGGGAGCAGATTTAAAAGGGGCCTGGATAACATCCTGCTGACTCCTCTTCACCTCACTTCACGCTGCCTGGAGTGAAGTTACATCTCTCTCAGCTTGCCTCTGTCCATTGAATTTGCATGAAATCATGGCCAAATAGAATGTTGTTTATGCAATCTGTCAGAAAACGGGTCATAAACGAGCCGGCGCGCGAAGACTGGAGCAGAAATACCTGCTGTGCTGCTGTGCATCATCGTCTGTGCTGCTAACACACTGCTGCTGACTACTGGCACGAAACCTGTTTTTCTCTCCCTACTCAGGTGTTTTCTTATATCTAGTTATTGTCACTGATAGCTGCAGTAAACACACACACACACACACGTGTAACGTGTTCTTTGTAGTTGAAGCTTAATTAACCTGAAAGCAAACCACACGTCCACATTCTTTAACACCAACATTGTTTAAAAGCAGCGGTGTGTGACTTCTATTATCCAGAACACCGCAGCTCTCTCCATTCACACACACGCAGAGACAGCTCTTGCTTTCTGCCAGACATTCGATTTTTCTTTCTATACTATTATGCGACGCATATATTTCTTTAAAGCAACCATTACGTGTCCAGGCGATATCCACATATATCGTGAGAAGCCAAAACTTGGATGACAAACGTATCGGAGAAAGTCGTGCGGAGCGAAATTTTGCCAACTACTGTGACAATGGTGTGAATAAAGTGGATATTTAATTACTTATTATCTCATTGTCTCCCTTAGAGATATGCATCTGCACAGATGGCGCTGCAATTGTATTATTAACATGTCTAAAGACCTGCGTATATCACTGTGATCCAACCATAATCATGTCCTGGTTATGAATGTGGTGTTTGTATTTGTTAACATCCTTGTTTTTGACCATCCTGATGATCAGGCCGCCCAGGATTTATTTTGATTTTATGGCAGTCGATTTCTTTCGTCGCCTTTTTTCCAAGATAACTCACTTTCAATATCTGGCCGTTACCAATCCATTTAGGATTTACGGTACTGAGAAGCTGATGGATCTGGTGAATCTTGTGTCCTGAGGTTCGACCGTAATGACAAAGCTGTGTTTCGGTCGCCAATCTCAGCTGACATAGGGCAAAAAGCGGGGTCACACCCTGGACAGATCACCAGTCCCATAGTTTTAAAAATTTTCTCGAAATCATAAACGGTCTAGGAGTTACGATGTTTGGATCTCGACCTGGTGCTTTGGAGTTGTCTGCTGCGCGGATGACGTGTCTCTGGATATGAATTTTCACTTTAAACACTTAAAAACACAATGTCCCTGTTGTGTTATGTCAAAGGCAAGTGTAATCTAGGGTGGGGGAAAGCCCTGATACACTTTGACAGTGAGCTGAGCTTTAGTCTCAAAATCAAAAAGTATCTCGACTTGAAATTTACCATCATAATAGTCGGTATCACCCTGAACAAGGATCCGTTGAAAATATTTGCATATTTCTTAAGGAATAATTTAAATGAATTTTTGAAATTCAGGAAATTATCCATTTGCTCTGATGCACTTTGACAGTGAGCTGAGTTTAGTCTCAAAAACAAAAAGTATCTCGGAACGACTTGAAATTGACCGTAGTAATAGTCGGCATTGCTCTGAACAAGGATCAGTTGAAAATATTCGCATATCTCTTAAGTAATAATATTAATGAATTTTTGAAAATCATGAAATCATCCATTTGCCCTGATACACTTTGACAGTGAGCTGACTTTAGTCTCAAAAACAAAAAGTAGCTCAGAATGACTTGAAATTTACTATCATAATAGTCGGTATCGCCCTGAACAAGGATCCGGTGAAAAACATTTGCAAACCTCTTAAGGAATAATTTAACCTCTTAAGGAAATGTTCCATGTTGTTAACAATCAGCAGTGGTGTTGTTTTTTTTGCGAGAGCACAGTGTGTGAGTGACAGGGTGTGGTAATAAAGATGAGCAGACAGGATGTGGGAGGCAGGAAAAAGGAAATGGTCGCTCTGGCTCAAGGTGACGGCAGCTACAGAGGCGCCGCTGCCACATGCTCCGCACTGATAGGAGAGCATCAGGACTGAGGCACGGACTAAAATGCAGTAGTTACAGAACTACAACAGCAATCACTGCCGTCGTCATCATAATTACATGGAAAGGTCTCTAAGAACAAATGAGATGCGAGTTCTTGTTCGTACACACACACACACACACACACACACACACACACACACACACACACACACACCATCTCTGCTGCTTCTCACAAGGTCAAGTCTCATAAATTGGAGATACAAAGTTTGAGTGCTCGCATCCTGAAAGCATATAACTCAAGTGGAAAGTAAATGTTTCGGGCCAACTTTCCCTCCTCTGGTCCAAACTCAGGACAAACCTTAAAAAAAAAAAATACTAAAGCCTTTTCCTGATTGGGCAAAAAAGCAAATAAATGTCCAATATATCTGACTCCGGCCACTGGCAGACTTCTTTATTGTTTTGACATGATGTTGTTTGTCTTAATTTTGGCCTTTATATTAAAAGCAATATACCTTTTTATAAATAGCATTAATAAAAAAGGACTCGCTCACCTTTAGGTGCCGTGTTTTCCTGCAGTCAAAGTCCTGTCGTTGTGGTAACTAACTGTGGTGACACATGATAATTTCCTCTTGTTCCGTGTCTGCTGGGTAATTGCGTGGCTTGCTGTGAGGCCGTTTATGGGAGTGCACCGCGGGGACGATCGGTACAAAATGGACAGTAACTGTAATTATGATCCTAATGTGAGCGAGGCAGAAAGTGCACCCAATTGTAAACTATACCCACATTGTATATAATAAATGTGTAATACTCCACTCATCTTACAGGCATGTACACCACGAATCAGGGTCCTGCTATTTTGCACAATTAAACCTAATGAAGGGAAAGCCAAGTGCCTGCCACACTGTCTGTGTGTTTATTAGATTAGGATAGCATGAAAGTGTGTTTGCAGTGTTACTCCTCACAAAGATAGATATTGTAAAGGAAGTAAGACGCGGAGTTCATGGATTGGGGCAAGGCTGTGCAACGTCTTTGCTGAGGAGAATGCATCCCATCATATATCCGTCACATACAAATGTATTTGTTTCTTTCTTTTTTTCATTTTACCCATAGCTTTTTAATAGGTCAACGTAGCATGAAAAAAAATGCTAATGCAGACCTAGTATTAGCTCTGCATGAAACATTCATCTCATTCATTTGAATAGAGCCAGTCCAGGAGTCCACTGTGTGGGGGGGGGGCCACCAGCTCAAAAAAAGTGGAGGGTTGTGCCCAAAAAAAACAGGGTTAGCTTATATTCTAGAGCGATGTTAGCATGCAGGCTATATGGAAATAAACAGATAATGGCCACCATTGTGGGTCTGTCGCTTCACTCTTCCCGCAGCTCCACACTGTACTCTCGGACAAGGCCGTGCTCCCCATTTTCCGATGTTTTTTCAGACCTCTCGAAGTGACACATCTAGTGGGGGGGGGGGGGGTTTCCAGAGACTTTTGGAGACACTGAAGTGAAGGCTTGTATCTTCTCAAGGTCTTTCATCAGAGCATCACAGTCCGTCTGCAGAGAAAGAACAGGGTTTTGGGAATCAAACCGCCAAGTTCTACATGGTTAGCTGTGAATCCATCAACAACACTCAAAAACACAAGAATATTGAGGTGCTGTGGAAATTCAAACCACACAGATTAACGGGAAATTTTTTCCCCAGGTAAATAAGTTCCTGGAGATGTTGATGCTACTATCGCCGACATGACATTTAGCAACTCTTGCTACGCAGTTAGCCGTGACAGACGCTTCTCGGCTAACCGCTGCCTCCTGCAGCATCGGGCCACGCTCACCATCAAGCATTAAAGCCTTCATGAGAGGGATTTGTGTTTATGATTATAGTTTTCATCAGAGCTGTACCATTTCTAGAATGAGTCAAAAACCTGGCACGTGTTTAGAGAGCAGTCGGGGGAACAGGTACAAAGTCTCCGGCCCGCTCACGCTAGCCAGAATCAAATGATGACGAATCACTGGACTTTCCCGAGATTAGTATGAGTCCGGCGTAAGCTGGGGGGGCCTTAACCTTTAGTCACCTCATCAGCATGGCTGAGGGTTGTTAACATGTCTGCTGTTATGTGGGTGAAAAAAAAGACGACGCGGTGAGCATTCCCGTCTCTAATTGTGCGTCTGCCTGGTGACACAGTGACAGGAGAATAGGGGGAGAATGGGGGGTGGGATAAAGGCAGGAAAGGAGTCAGTGGGAGGGCCAGGCGACTGTGGAGAGGGACGACTGGAGGGCGGTCATAGAGCAGGAAAGGGTGATGGACGAATGAAGGAAACAGGGCCAGTGGAAAAGAGAAGGTAGGGGGTTAATAGTAGGGTCTGAGCAGGGGATTAACCCTCGCACACATACTGGATTTTAGGCTGTACACCTGAAAGACCCCATGACACAAACCCTTAACAACACCCTATTCTTATATATATGTAGATATACATTTGTTGCTTTCGCTTCCTCCTCAGTTCTCAAGAATTTCAGGAATCCTTTCACTTTACTGTATATCACATGTCATAAAACCATAAAGTCTCTTATCTTGAGTGGGAGGCTTTTCCCAAAAGGTGGAAGGATTCTCTCTCATTCCACTGTGAAAATTTGCTCATGAAAATTTGGCAGAAATGGAAATGGTGGCCGACTGCCATGTGTTTGGTAACAAGCATGACTAGATTTTTTTTTGGGGGGGGGGGGGGGTTTTAGACTTGCCCTGTGAGTGGCCTGAAGTGCCAATCTGTGCTTGGCAAGGCTGAGTGGCCACAGATTAATGGCTAAAGCCCAAATAGGCAAAAATGACTAAATACCAGATAAATGCAATCATGGTCCTGGATGACGCTAATAAAAGACTGAGAAAAAAAATGAAGGATGTTTTTTTTTTTCGAAATCTTGAAGGTCTTCCTTGGGTTTTAGGTGGTGCAGAAATGTGAGAAATTTGTCAATAGTGCACCTGGATTAAAATTGATTTTTTTCGCAATGCTCTCATCTTTTTCATTTTTGTCGTACTAACTGGCAGGATTGTCACCGTTTGAGCAACAGCTCGAGCCTGTTGTGTGTACACGACTTCCCCCGTGTCCTGGAACCGCGAGGTCTCAGGTTTGCAGCGTTAGGGCGAGTGCTCTCCGTGCACTGACAGAGTGAGACATCTTGTTTTTCAGTGGGGTTTTTTCTTTTGTATCATATCAACCTGCAAACTACTGTACCGTTTAAAAGTTTGCACTCACTTAGAAAAGCTCTTTTTTTCCAATGAATATAACATTAAATGAATCAGAAATACACTCTATACATTGTTAATGTGGTAAACGACTATTCTAGCTGCAAATGGAATATGTACAAAGGTGTATAGAGGCCTATTTCCAGTGTTCTATTGGTACATTGTGTTTAGAAGGCTTAAAAGGCTATTGGGTATCACAGCTGAAAACAGTTTTGCTGCTTATTTTCTATATTTTCTATTCATTTTGCAACTCTTTTGATGATTAAAAGTGTGACTTTTAATGGAAAACACAACCAAAATTGTATAGGTGAGCCCCAAACCTTTGATCGGTAGTGTATGTCGTCCTAAACAATTCGCATAAACTACCAATACTTACACAAAAACATTATTTCAGAGCATCAGTTAACTGTGGGCTTGCAATATGAAACCATAAAGGTACGATAACAGCAACCTGAAACTTATTCAATATAAATGGCTGATGCGTACATACATAACGCCTGTCAAACTGCATAAGTTTAATGATAGCATCCCTGATACATGTATTAAGTGCAATGAAGCAAGTGGAACATTGTACCACTGCATATGAGAATGTGTGAAAATCAATTCCTTCTGGCAAAATATTATTAATATGATCAATCAGATATTGGCTAAGCAGTTACCACTGGACCACTGAAGCTTTTTCTTCTGGGTATATATCCAACTATCCCACAATTACAAAGTAAAGAATCTAGATTTGTAGAAATGTGTATATTACAAGCAAAACGTGTAATTTCCCTTAATCGGAAAAATGTTGACGGACCAAGAATTGGAAGGTGGATTAAAGAGATGGCTTCAAACATGACTTTGGAAAAGATATCTTACATTATTATTACATTAAACCTTTTATATATTTTCTGAGACATGACGCCAATGTTGGTAACATGCTACAGCAGGAGGAAGCTCTGAAAGAGTAGATTGTCCATGCGGCGTGATATAATGTCCTGGGAAACGCTCTTGGAATGCATCAATGTTTTACTTGTTTTCACTGTTACATCTGTTTATTTGACGAGAGTGTGTGCTGATGTATGTGTGTATATGTATTATACTTGTTTTATTATCACTTATTTATTTACTTAGTTAATTTCTAAATAAGTTAATTTCATTTAGTTTTAACACCTTAGGAAGGGATGGGAGGGAGAATGGGGAGAAACGTTTGCCTTGTTTTATGTAATAATGTTTGCTGTTTCATATGCTGGAATTTGCAAACAAAAATTAATAAGCACATTTATTAAATAAAAAAAAAAAAAAAAAAAGTATGGTGCGCAACAAAGAGAATCAGAGACAAACCTTTTCCCCTCTTTCCCTCTCCCTTCCCCTGCTTGGTTGCACCCCTTCACCTACATCCTGCTTTTGCTGCCTCAGCTCCTGCAGGAATCAGGAGCTTTGCTAGCTTGCTGTCCTGTGAGAGTCAGACAGCCAAATC
Organism: Microchirus variegatus; assembly: GCF_963457635.1. Lineage (NCBI taxonomy): Eukaryota > Metazoa > Chordata > Actinopteri > Pleuronectiformes > Soleidae > Microchirus > Microchirus variegatus. Next base: position 2,489,862 of record NC_139806.1, read on the forward strand.
TCTTCCAGGAGCTAATATCTCTGTAGCGTTGGACCCTGGACGTTCAAAGTCCCCCAGCTCTCTCGGTATATCCTTCTGCAGCACCTGTCTACATTTATTTTTTTTATCCACAACCTAATGTGACTTCTGAAAGTTAAGATGCAAAAAAAAATTTACAGAATGATTTATTATTTGGTTACCAGCTGTAATATCCTGGCAGAAAACACTCTGCAGCGCCAATTTAATGGACAAAAAGAGTAGTGTGTGATCTGAGAGGAATTTAATGGTGGTGGGTGGTGGGGAGGGGGGAGGGGGGAGGGGTGGCAGTGTCCATCTGTGGAGTCAGAGGGGGGTCTGTAATCTCCGTGTCTGAAGCCCCCCTCCACGCCACTGCAGAGATGGACAGAGAAAATACTGTAAAATGAGGGGAAGAAGAGAGGGAGCCATTATACGCCAGCAGAGAGCCTGTTGTGATGGCTCCGAGTTTTTTTTTTTACGAGGATTTTTAAGGATCAGGGTGGGAGTGTTTCCTGGACGTCTGACTGGTGCTCAGGAAAACAGAACGAGCACTATTGTGAACCGAATGCAGGTCCTAATGATACAACTTCATCCTCACACTCATTATGAGCATAGTTTATGGTGCGTAATATGAATGAAACACATATGACGTGAGCTGCATATCCATGTGTGATCATTCATTCTCACTTGTTCTCATGTGTTCTGATTGTGTGAATTATGTCAAATGTATGTTCTGGCGGTCATCAAAAGTTGTAATTCTGTACAATTCCTGCGCCAACAAGAGTGTGAAGTGAAATGCTACATAAATTATACCCTACCGTTCAAAAGTTTGGGGTCACTTAGTTAGAAATGTTAGTTTCTTAGTTAGCACCTTTTTTCAAAGAATATACGAAATGTTGAGAAAGAAATTAACATTTTGTGAAAGAAAATTTACATTTTAAATTTTGGGGGTAAAAAATTGAGGGGAAAAAATTCAAGGTTTGAGAAAAAAAATTTAGAAAAATAAATACATTTTGAGAAAAGTAAATACATTTTGAGAAAAAAATAAAAAAAATAAAATGTGAGAAAAAAAAGTTAAATTTTTAAGTGAAAAAATAAAATTTTGAGAAAAAAAATAAAATTTTGAGGAAGAAGGTTAAAAATGAAATACATTTTGAGAAATGTCCTTATTTTTGAAGGAAAATCACTTTTTTTTTTCAATGAATATAACATTAAATGAATCAGAATTTTAATGGAATATGTACATAGGTGTATAGAGGCCCAATTCCAGTGTTCTAATGGTACATTGTGTTTGCTAATGGCGTTAGAAGACTATTGGATGATTAGAAAACCTTAATAATAATAATAATCTTGTCTTGACTATATTTCCTATTCACTGTACAACTCTTTTAATGAATAAAAGTGTGACTTTTAATGGAACGAAAAACAAATTGTATAGGTGACCCCAAACGGTCGTGTATATGTTCACATCGTCTACATCGTCAAAGTCACACATGCTCTGGATTTGAAGGCTCCTATTAACCTCTGCAGGGTTAGAGAACCTGGAGAAAACCTGAGACACAGAACGGCCTCAGGCTGGACTTGTCTGAAAGTGTAGTTTATGATGACTGTCGTGTGCTTTTTACTTCCTCTCTTTTGTTTTGTTGTTGTTGCCACAAACAGCAGCAGTGTTAGCTCTGTCGCTGCCTCCCAGCCACTCAAGCAAGTCTCTCTCTCTCTCTCTCTCTCTCCACTGTCAGGAGAGTTCCATTCATCTGAATACAACACAGAAGCGAGGCATTAAGAAGCGAGTCGTCAGCAAACTGAGCAGCACTTACGCAGCACAAATCTATCAATAGAAACATAATGTTTCATTATGTAAGACACAATAACCCGCAGTTCACCTCGCATCGTGAACGGCTGCATGCAGCAAAAAAAAAACAGAGTAGGTTTTATTTCTGGTTTGTGGGGCGCACAAGACAGTAGAATTCTACTGTGTATAAGGAATGTAAATGTACTTATCATTGAGGAACTTTAACCACAGAAGCACAACAGTGTCAGGGCCTCAGATGCAAGGGTTAGTTTGGCTTTTATCCCCATGTTTCCTGCCACTGCAGACACCAGGGCGTTGTTGCTCATCAACAATCGTGGCAAAAACGAGAACCAGCGCAAACGCGCTTCAAACTGCACAACGCCGCACATGCTGAAAGCCGTTTGAAGGGCTGAGAAATGAAATTAAACCTGTTGTTTCATTCGGTCCATGAACACACACGAGTGTGCAAACACTTTTGTGTGTTTAAAGCCGCTCTCACAGGAAGAACAGAGACGGAGGCTCAGAGCACAACGCAAATGAGTTCCTTTCTTGTTCCTCTCCCTTGGCCTGAGGCCAATACCTGTGTGTGTGTGTGTGTGTGTGTGTGTGTGTGTGTGTGTGTGTGTGTGTGTGTGTGTGTGTGTGTGTGTGTGTGTGTGTGTGTGTGTGTGTGTGTGTTTGTTTGTTTGTTGGGAATCTCACAGGAACATCATAGGGTTCCATGATGCTCCACACAGTGAATATCTATGCCCGGCAAGAGAAATTGGCCATTTAGAGTCTAAACATGTGCTGTGTGTGTTAAGATATGACGCATTTATAGTTTTGCAGTGACATTGACGGCAGTGATCAGCTCCGCCTCTGTGGACGCTCGGTGCGCACAGTGAGCCGGCACAGAGCAGCTTCGCTCGGCCTGTCCTGAGGACCAATCGCAGCTCTTGCCGTCTCCGTTGTCCCTTGACGGAGTGACGGACACTTAGGGCGCTTTCACACCAACAGCAGTTGTTGCGCACCAAACGATCCATTTGAACCAAAAACTCTAGTTCGTTTCGTTTTTGTTGGTGTGAAAGCATCAATCGCACTCGGGTCCGCACCAAATCAAGCCGACCGAGACCGCTAAAAAGAGGTGGTCTCGGTCCGCTTGACTCCCCACCAAATGTCAGACTCTGGTGCGGTCCCTCTGGTGAGAACGCAAACTCGAGTCCAAACCATATTCTGCAGTAAATGCCATGGACATAGTCTACCTTGTAGGTCTTTGGAGCAATCTTCGTCTCATAGTTAGCACGACCACATTCATGAAAATAGCGCGTCTCCTCTGCCTGAAATGACGCGCTATACGTCTTCGCCGACTCCAGCGCATCAGCAGATTGTTCTCCAGACGCAGCCGCGACTCATTCTCAAATTTGATATTTTGCCAAAAATGGCCAATACAGAGAATGTAATAAACAAAGTTCAGAGCAAGTAGCAATGTGCGAATGTGTTGCTCCATAGTGAGTCAAAGTGGCGCTTTTCTACCGGAAGATATAAACACATTGATGAAACGTCAATCGGGCCAATTTTGGTTCGTTTGCTGGTGTGAAAGTGGACCACACTGGAGTCATATGTTACATAATAACAATTGTATTGCCTGGTGCGGATCAAATTATCGAACTAGTGGTGTGAAAGCGCCAAATACTATTTTGTGCAGTCGAAGACGAGTCGGAGGCTCCGCGACAGGCTCTGCATCGAGTATAAATTGGGCTTAAGGGTTAGACGTAGTGTATGTTCTTATACACGTATAGATGCTTAATGTCAGAGCCTGACTGCATGGATTCCGACATACTATATGCTCACTGATGAGCGTGTACTGTACACTCTTAGAAATAAAAGTGCTATGTAAAACCATATAAGGTTCTTCGACTTGTCCTCATTGGAGAACCCTTTTTGGTTCCAGGTGGAACCTTTACCAAGAACCCATTTAAAACCCAGGGGTTTTAAAGGGTTCTCTGGGACAAAATGGTTCTTACTGGGACCATTAGTGTTACCAAGAACCCTTGAAAAACCCTTTCTTCGGGAAAGGGTTTTTCAAAGGTTCCTCAGCCCTTGTAGAAAAACCCTTTTGGAAGCCTTTTTTTTTTTCTTGTTTGTGCGTGTTTAGAGACTGGAGACTCTGATGCTGACAGACAGTAAAAATCATATCAGTAACACGCTTTCAGAGCATTTTCCTCTTTCCCTTTCATGCATGGAGGAAATCAGTATGCGGCGCCAAAACGGGGCTCGATGTCGACAGCGTCTTACTCTCCCTGCAAAGGCACTTGTAATTCCCCCCCTTGCAAGAGGATATTTAGAATTACCAACGTGGTCTCAGCCGTGAATTTAGCTTACTCGTGAGTCGACCTCACCCAGAGGTGACGCGAGGTATTTAGACGGCGACCAAACCCAAAGCTCTCGGCCCCTGCACACCCCTGAACCTGCGCTCATTATTCACAGTGACACAAGCCGACCTCCTGATATACAACACTTGTCATATTATAGCACTTGTTATCTATCATGTCGTAGATTTAGTGACTCTTTGGTCCGTCTCTCTCTCCCTCTGGCTTTTCTTGGTGTGTAAGCACGGCTCTGAGGATGCCTTTCAGATCTCATGACCATATTCGGAGGAAGTCTGAGTTTCTTTTTCCTCTGGACAGACGTTAACACCAGGTTCTGGACCTGAGAATGGACACCAAAGAACTTGATACCATTGTTGTACTGTATATCTACTCCTCTGCCCCCCCATTTTTCCTTTCACCCCAACCTGTCTTGGCAGATGGCAGCACATCTTTGAGTCTGGTTCTGTCAGAGATTTCTTCTTCCTGTCTTGTCTATGTACAGCGCCTTGAGAAAATGTATGTTACGATTTGGCGCCACACAAATACAATTGACTTGAAATGAAGTTTTTAGCACAAACGGCAGGTCAACGTTTGTTTACATCTAACCCAAAATATCCAGACTACCATGACCCAAAAGTGACATTTACAGCCACATCTGTACCCCCCACTATCATTTGATTTTGGTCAATGAATCACTTCCAATAGAGATGTTTGGCAAATTAAGTACAACTGAATGTTATGCATGTTATTTAAAACATATACACGTATCATTTGGGCTCACGGTTGGTGTAGTGGTTAGCACTCTTGCCTTTGCAGCAAGAACACCCGGGTCCAGGGTTTAAGTTTGGAACAACTTCGGAACAAGGGCCTTTCTGCAAGGAGTTTGCATGTCCCCCCAGCGTGTGCGTGGGTTTTCTCTGGGTTCTCCGGGTTCTCCGGCTTCCTCCCACAGTCCAAAAACATGCGATATGGGGATTAGGTGAATTGGTCACTCTAAATTGACCGTAGTTGTGAGAGTGTGAGTGAATGGTTGTTTGTCTCTATATGTGGCCCTGCGATGGACTGGCAAACTGTGCAGGGTGAACCCCGCCTATCGCCCTATGTCAGCTGAGATAGGCACAGCACCCCCACCCGCGACCCTCTGGTGGAGGATAAATCGGTAGATGATGGATGGATGGATGGATGGATGAACACATATCATTTTTTATCTGCAACTTTGTCTGGGAACTTCAAAATCCCCAAAAATCGCAACCTCGCAAACTCAAGTTTCAGTTGCTCAGTCCAATTTTAGTCAGAGTAAGACAATCATTTGGTTTTCTTAATATATAAACGTGTCATAATCGGACTAACATACCTTGATAGTGCGATCCATAGTCCGATTACTCCTGCATGTAAGTGTCTATCAGTCATTCAATACATGCTACGAGCTGAGACTGAAGTCCTGTTAAAATAGTGCACTGATGTTGTTGTGACTCTCTTACCTCTGAAGCAGTGACCACACCAACAACCTGTGCATGATTGTTAATGCATCACGGTCAGAAATCTGCTTATTTTATTTATCTTTCCTTCCCCCTTTTTTTTTGGCATGGTTCGACCCCGTCTGTGATTGCCCGTCAAACGCATGACAGAGCCTCGGGGCTTATAAATGCATTCATGGCATATTGTTTGGTTATTTTCTGCTTCTTTTTTGTATAATTAGTTTTTTCGACAGCTACATGCTGCACCTGAGCGACTCCGCCAAAACGACGACACCCCCACTACCACCCGCCCTCCCCCCCCCCCCCCCCCGCCGTTGGAGTTAATTTCCCGCAGCAAGTCTTTTTTTGTCATAAGTTAAATGTGTCGAGAGCCGGGAAACGAGATAATTATTTCATTTAACGTTAATATCCCAAAAGCACGGTGTGAAGAATCGTGGAGATTGAGTATACGAGTGGAAATGCTGGGGTCACTGGGTTTGTAATGTTATTCTGAAAGCAGCCCCAGAAACACTAAACTCTTGATGACAAGGTGACTCTGTGACTCTGTGTGTCCGCGATGGAAACAAAGATGGATGATGGTGAGGCGACTCCTGACCACAACCGGCACAAACAGTGTCAATGAGGAAAGATGGTCTGCAGTGGACGTGAATACAGTGTTTTAGAGACTGGACGACTGGAAGAAGAAAACATGTACAGTGAATTATTGATTAATTAGCCTACAATTAAAGATAATCAGCATGCACATTTGCATTTGACATTTTGCAGGGTGAGGCAAAAATAGCCTAAAAAAAGGAGAAGAAAATGGTCAGAGACAGATCTGATTGGCTCAATTACAAACTCAGACACAGAGCAGGTCATAATATTCACAAAAATCAAATGTGTTTGGAAATGTCAGCGTGGAAACAATTCATCAAATGTGTCCGGGTTTAATGATGTGAGCTGGATTTACCTGCAAATATCTGCAGGTGTTAACACTTTAAAAGTCCAGTGCGTAACATTTAGGGAGGGTTTAACAGCAGAATCAACAACCACAGGATGTTTCAGTTTCTCTGTGAGCCTCATTAGTTATGAAGGACTTGTGAGTTTCCTGTCTCACATGGGAAAGTGGGAATAGAGGAGTTTTGACTATTCTTTTGACTTGTATGGTTAATAGTCGATTGTTTGCATTGTGTGTGCACTGTGGCCACACTCGGTATTGCAGGATCACATGACAAAGTGGGCAGAAAAGTCCTTAAATGCCTGAATTTATGCCTTATGTGTTCTGCCATGGATTTTTTGTACATGTACCTGCTTTGCATTTTATGGAAGCCTATTTCCACCAGTAAAACTTAGCCTTGATAATAATAATTATCTCATATCGAAATAATGAGATAAAAAAGTCATAATTATGAGATAAAAGTCGCAATTATGAGATAAAAGTCATAATTATGAGATAAAAAGTCGAAATTATGAGATAAAAAGTCATAATTATGAGATAAAAAGTCAAATTTATGAGAAAAAAAAGTCATAATTATGAGATAAAAAGTAAAAATTATGAGATTAACAGTCGAAATTATGAGGTAAAAAGTCATAATTATGAAATAAAGAGTCAAATTATGAGATGAAAAGTCATAATTATGAGATAAAAAGCTTACCCTGTCCAATAATTAAAAGCAGAAATTTAAACAATGAAAAACCCTGAAAAAGACACAGGGAAGTTTAAAGCAATATAGTCTAACAGGAATGAAAATCCCTGAAACAGCAGCAGAACGTGCAGACCTGGTGTCTTAACCCAGGTCATTCCAGAGTCTGAATGCTTTAATGACTTAAAGAAATACGCCCCAGAGTCAGACGTGGTTCACGAGGTGAGAACGTCACGTCAAAATATGAGCGGACCAGCCGCCCTCGTCTCGGCTTGTTCTCCAACTAGTTTCTTGATTAAATGAGATGAATATATGAAAGAAAGGGTATCGGTGGAAACCAACAGTGACAAGATTTACTGGAACTATCATCAAGCTGTTGAAATTGTCCACCCCCGTGTTTATGTAGCCACAGGAAAAAAAAAAGAAGAAGCCCTGAATGGAAAGCTAATTTCCCTGCTTCCAATGTGCATCTTTATTCAGCCAGAGCTCCAGTTTTACCCCTCGTCTTGGCAAAGCAGAGTAAACAGCAGAGCCAGAGCCAGGCAGCCAATATGGTGTAACTGATTTAAGGCGGATTAGAGATTCCTGTGCTAAGCCCGAGAGAATCCTCTCAAATATTCACAGACGGACTGAATTAGTGAATGAAACAATAGCTGTTTTCAATGCATCTTATGTGAGATTTTTGCGTCCTTGTGACGCTCGAGGCCATCGTCGGGCGGCTCGAGCACACGTGACGTGATTATGTTTTACAGCCGTTCCAAAGTGGGACTTTGTTTTATGGAGTTTCAACAGGAACATGGTTTTAAATGCACATCACATCAAAACAAACAAACAGAAGTTTTCTTCTCATTCAGCCTGAAGTTGTTTTTATGTTTGTCTCTGGTTTCCCGCCCCCTGACCGTGACTTAAAGTAATTCCTGGAAGAGGCATTTTTTTTTTTTTGCTCAGAGGAAGTGAAATTACATCGGGTTTACAGCTACCGAGACAGCAGAAGCCGGTTTCCTTCGCCTCTTATTTATATATGTGATAAATGCTATTTGTAGTAGCTCATAATGTGGGAGGATGAGTGAGGAGCAGATTTCCCAGATTTGTACTACATCACTTTTACAGGATACAAGAAAACAGTGTCTGCGCGGACACACCCGCTATAAAACCAGAATGCTAAAATAAACATTTGAACCGAGTTCATTTCACTGAATTTACTGTCTTTAAAATGTATATCTGATCTCTGGGGAACTTTTTTGGTTCCATGTCACGGCACAAAAACACACAAAGAAGACAAAGATGAATCACGAGCTGAACGGCGGAAACATTCCAGACTTGAAGGACTTCAAATCCGAGAAGTCAGTGGACAGGTGACGATAGATACAACATTTATTTACCTTGGTAAAGTACTGTACAGTTCCTTTACTTGGTAGGAGCGATATAGTGTCAACAAGATTCATACTGTATATGTTGTACCAGTGAATCGACAACAAAACGACAACATCGAACGGCTAGCTTGACGTCGAGCTTTTGTATATGAAGAAACGCCCGCCGGTCGTTGAGTACCATTTTACGACCGACCTGCCGATTTTTACTCTGGCATCCCCCAAGGGAGTGATATAGTTTTGCTGTCGCCTCAATCCGCTGTCCGACTGTCATGGGTGGAGCTAGCTACCGTACCACTCTGGCAGCCCCCAAGGGAAGGGTGCCAAAAAAGGGTACGGTTGAGTCCAGTTACTTTGAAACTATTCTGGATTGAAACGCCACTTCAGACTTATATTTCGCCGCCAACGAGATACATACTGTATAGCGCAATGTCGTACAACAACAAACGACGATATCAAAAGCGACACAACAGACAGCGGAGAGCTTGGCGTCGAGCTTTTGTATATGAAGAGACGCCCGTCGGTCTTAAAGGGAGTTTTGCCGTCGCCCCAATCCACTGTCTGAATGTCATGGGTGGAGCTAGATAGCTACTAGCTACGGTTGGGGCCAGTTACTTTGAAACTATTCTGGATTGAAACGCCACTTCAGACTTATGTTTAGCCGCCAACGAGATATATACTGTATAGCGCAATGTCGTACGACAACAAACGGCGACATTAAAATGCGACACAACATACACATCGGCTAGCTTGACGTCGAGCTTTTGTATACGAAGAGACGCCTGTCGGGCGTAAAGGGAGTTTTCGCCCCAATCCGCTGTCATGGATGAAACTTGCTTACGGTTGAGGTTGTTCCACTTCAGGCTTATGTTTTCGCCATTTTAAGCTCTAATGACTGATATACACTTGATCAAATTATCCAGGCATGTTAGTCTGACTAAGACATGTTTATATATTAAGAATACCAAATTATTGCCTTAGTCTGATTAAAATTGGACTGAGCAACTGAACATTCTTCTTCTTCTTCTTCTTCTTCTTCTTCTTCTTCTTCTTCTTCTTCTTCTTCTTCTTCTTGAGTATGCGAGACACACCTCCCACTCATCACTGTTGATCCTGTGGAGGTTCCAGACTCTGCAGCTTGGGGTAAGTAAGAGTTGCTGACACTGTGACCGGGAGCTGTAGCATGAACAGCACATTAGCTGAACAGCAGCAGCAGCAGTATACGCTATTTGGAAGCACTCAGACTCATAATCACACATAAAATGCAGGGGGAAATGGAGTACTAATAATACACATCAGGCTGTTTATGTGTTGCTACAGCTAAAATGTGTGCTTCAGTCAGACGTGTGGATGCTGCAACTCCCCCAAGTCCTATTATATGTATATTTGTATTACTGTTATTTTTCTCTGCACTGTCAAGTCTCACCTCGCTCGCCCCTCGATTACTTATGAGATCTTTGGTTTTTAATTACGAGCCGAGGCTTCCCAGGTGTTTTCATAGATGCTGTACAGTAATTTGTTTTTCAGCCTTTTAGCTCTGGCGTACCCTGAAACTGTCACGATTTGATTCACCAGTCCCGACAAAAAACAATGTTGTTCAAATACTGATAATATCCTATTTTCCTCCTTGGTAACCACACGAGGGGGAGGGCGTCGTAGATGATAGCAGCTGCTCATGTCTGAGACACGCTGCTATTGAAACGCACACTTACTCTAATATTCTTCTCCTGTGCTCACTGAGCTGTTACACACCTTTTATTACTTCCCCCCCCAACTTTTGAGTCTTATTCTGCTAAACCAAAAAGACTTGAATTCAAACCCTCGCCTGGGTGGTGCACCACAGAGGTTTAAGATGTCATGTTTAAGTTTTGGTGAAGCTTACACTTGTCTGCACTTTACTTTACACTAAAGGTGTTAAAATGTCCACTTACGTCTACGGGCTTTTAAGGAACACATTAGGGCTTCTTAGACTAATCAAGCGCCGCTTTTCAGACGATGGAAAATCTCCACAGCAACAGCAACGACTCACTCAATGTACTATAAAATAATATAATATAATTACTTGGCTGTGATAGAAGAGCTCACACTGTGGTTCGGTAAAAGGCTTGATGCTTTGTTCTCATTAAACGTGATTGATTGTCGACACGGGAGTCGTCGCCATTCGCGAGGATTGTTTTTTTTGTTTTTTTTTCATGTTTACAATGTGATGTTAACATTAAATGCTGTTGGGTTTTATGATTTTATACGACTGGACTGGGGGGAAAACAGCTAATCAGAAACCTTTGTGAATGACACTACCATTCAAAAGTTTGGGCTCACTTAGAAATGTCCTTTTGTTCAATGACTATTACATTAAATGAATCAGAAATACACTCTATACATTGTTAATGTGGTAAACGACTATTCTAGCTGCAAACGTCTGGTTTTTAATGGAATATGTACATAGGTGTATAGAGGCCTATTTCCACTGTTCTAATGGTACATTGTGTTTGCTAATCACGTTAGAAGACTATTGGATGATTAGAAAACCCTTGAAAACCCTTGTGCAATGATGTTAGTACAGCTGAAAACAGTTTTGCTTGTTCTTTGACGAAAGGGCAAAATGATCATTTTGGAATAAAAACCATTATTTCTAATCCTGTCAATGTCTTGACTATATTTTCTAATCATTTTGCAACTCAAAAAAATTGTATAGGTGACCCCAAACTGTGTATGTAGTCCAGCAACTGTGAAAATGTTTGAACACATACACAAGTGTCCCCCACCGTCTGTTTGATTTTTTACAAGTCTTGAACCCTAGTTTAGTTGATTTCAGTGTCTCGGCGACAGGCGGAGATTGAGAGTGTCTGCTTGAGAGCGGCACCAGAGAGTTATCACATGATGACAGGAGATGACAGGGTGAACCATAAAAGTGTTATACACTTTTAAATATCCACCAAAGAGAGATAGAGATAGTGTAAGATGAAGTCACGGATGAAGTTTCCTCTGTTGCTTCCCTCTCTCACACACTTGGTTGACGTAAAAATTCAAGGACTTTCCAGGAACATTTCCCTAAAATTCAAGCTTACGATGGGAGGGAAACTAGTAAGAGGTGCTTGGTCCGTGGCGTCCACTCTGGCACAAAATTCAAGCACTTTCAATGACCCAAGGGCCTTGAATTTTTTTTTCTTTTTAAATTCACAAACTTTCAAGGATTTCATGGATCCGTGGAACCCTGAATATATGCATATATTTGTATGTCCACTGCAGACCATCATTTTTTTTCTTCTCCTCTGGTCCAGACATTTTAGAGAGGGGTACTGAGGCTTTTTAGGCCTGAAAAATACTGCTTTTTAAGTCCAATCATTTTTTATTTACCCTTTCTCTGCTGTGCTAGTATATCATAAGCAGAGACTCTTCCCCTGTAGGGAAAATAATTAAGGGAATCAATTAACCAGTTTTTCAAAATTCCACAAAAAAATATATTTCAGTGACACAATTATCCAAAATAATATCCCCAAAATATTGAGACTATTATAATGAGATAATAACATGAACCCGGAGATTCCCTCAAAACCCCCCTTTCCTCCAAACTACACATGGTACGTTCCCTCAGGAACCTGCCATAAAAGGACTTCTCTTGGGGCGGAGACTGCCGTGGCATTTCCTGGTGTCAGTGAAGAGCATGCTTGGCCATGTGGAAAGAAAGGTAAAAAAAAGGAGGGCAAATATAAACAAGAGACATTTAAAAAGTGTTGACATTACCCAAGTTTTACCAACTGAACCTCAGACACCTGCCGGCTTGATTAAATGTCTGAAACGCGTTTTTAAATAAAGTTTCCTCAGTCATTGGTGACACATCATGGTCACCTTTAACCTTTATTGACAATCGCAGAATCGCAAACATGTTTTAGCTTCTCTTCGCCTTCAAAATAACAGGATTTAACCCAGAAGGGTTAAAGCATTCCGTTGCATTCACTGAGCTGTTTTTTCTTTTCCTTTCCTTTTTATTCTCGGCGTAGTTAAATTATTAAAATTGAGAGTTTCAAGGTTTTCCCGACAGTTTAAGTTTAAGTAAGAGCTCTTTCCCCTTGTGTGCTACTTTTCTGTAGCGCTGCTGCTTAAGAACCCTGCTGCCCCCCCCCCCCCCCCCGGATTAAAAGTCAACTTTCACCCGAACGAGTGGCCTGATTCATAAATGTCACTCACAACTTTCTCTTGAAAGGAGAATTAAGAGTAAAGCTCACATCTTGTTTGGGAGAATGTGGTCATGCACCTCTGGTGTTTCATATCTCAGTAAATGTTAAAAAAAACCTTTGCCATGACCTGGTTTTCTCGAAGAGTTTGTCGAGAAATTGCGATGCTGATTTGTATTTAAAGGTCCAACGCGTAACTTTTTTAGTCAGATTAAGGGTAGAAAAACCGAATATAAGTGTGAGTGGGCACACGCTCTGTGTGCACTGTAAGGTAAGGAGAATTATCTCAGCTTACAAAATGCTTTTCCCCATTATTTTTGCAGTGTTGTGGTGGAGTTCCTCCTCCCATGAACAGCATGATCCATGCAGCCACATCATGTCTGTTTCAACCTGCTCCATTGGTGCCTTCCATTCCGCCGTGAGCTGGTGCGAGTCGCCCCAGCGTGACGTCCCATTCTGCACAGAGTAAGTCCAATTCTTTGTGTATATTTATATATATACTGTATATACCATCTCCATTTATAAACAGTTTGTGTCACTGTAGAGAAGAAAAAAACAAACAAACAAAAAAAACAATCTATGTGACCTTTTCCCTGCTTTTATAATCGATATGTCTTGATCTTAAAGTCCTCGGAGCGTTTGTTTTTCTGCTCTCGGCATCAAATCGAGTATCTTAAACACACCTTCAAGTCTGCTTTTATTGACTGGATTCCAGGTTTAATAACTCATGATGTCATTTGCTGATTTCTTTTTCCAAAGCTACACTGAATAGGTAACGAGAGAGTGTGTGTGAGAATTGAGGATTCGAGCGGCACTTTTGCGTTTTGCTGTTTTTCACCGACTTGCTCGCTAAAGTCACTCGGGCCCTTCGCTCCTGGTTGTAACATCCAATCCTCGGGGATCAGATCGTGCGATAATGCTTTGTACGACTGCTCACGATCCGTATCCTGTGGTGATTTGGATTGAGTTTCTCTTGCCCTGTAGAGCAGAGGTCTCAAGAAGACTGAGATAAGCTTATTTCTGATATTTTCCCTTTTTTCTACAATGTTAGATTTTGCAATGATTTCATTGTTTGGATGTGTTTCTGTATCGTGTGTTTTTGTGCACATTAGACTTGGATTAGCTTATTATTGTTCCCTTTTTTTTTTTTCAATTGTCCCATGATATAAACCTCAAGTTGTAAGAAGGGCCTTTGTGCATGGAGTTTGCATGTTCTCTGGGTTCTCCGGCTTCCTCCCACAGTCCAAAAACATGCAATATGTGGATTAGGTAAATTGGACGCTCTAAATTGACCGTACGTGTGAGAGGTGAATGGTTGTTTGTCGCTCTATGTGGCTCCTGTGATGATCGATATCCCTATGTCAGAGATTGGCACTCTCATGTGGAGGATAAATGGTAGAAAATGGTTGGAAATGATGTGCGTTATTGTGAATTATATATCGTTCCAAAGCAAAAACAAACTCTGTGAACTATGGTCACCAATATCATTAAAGCTCTTCTTTGAGAGTTTGAGAAACATTGTCGACTGTGGATTTAATTCAATATAATTTCTTGGTCGCCACAGTGTCCGTGCATCTAAAGTGCATTCCGGTTTGCTGCCCATTTGCATAATCAGATGCTTTAATAATCCTGTGTAAAAGCACTTTTAACATTCAAGGACACCTAGAGAGGGGGGGGGAATAATTCACCTCAATAGAAATCCTTTCACCCGGGCCAGTTAAAGTAGGATCATCTGAGGACTGATGGGTCTATTAAGGCAACAGGAGCACAGACAGTTCCTATAGAGCTGAATCAGAAGAGACCAGCTGATCCGTAACTGGCCACTTTGTTCTCTCTGCTGTGCAGCGAGCAGAATAACCAACCTCGAAATCACTCTCCGCTGTCGGTCAGGTTCACGGCTGTGTTAGCGATCACGCTCGGAAAAAATCGTTTTCCCTGCCGCGAAGCATGTTAAATCCATTGTGTAAACTGTCGATGTTCTTTACACCACGAGGCGTCTTTAATTCACACAGCTGTCAAAAAAAAAAAAAAAGAATTAATAATAAAATGCGACGTAGCCTGCAAGTCTGAATTTTCAAGCTGGCCATTTTTTTTATTTTTTTTTAGTGAACAGGGGCGGTAATGTTTATTTCCAGCCCAGAGGGTTAGTGACACTTACAGAGGCAGGGTCTGTGAAGACGCCGCCGCCGCCGCTACTGCTGCTGCTGCTGCTGCTGACTTACTCTGGGGGTCAATTAAGAGCAATTACAGTAACTCCTCATATAAAACTGAACATAACCTTATTCCAGATCGATGAAGTGTTCACTCCAAACCACTCCACTGCAGCCTGGATGACATCCAGCTAGAGGTGTAAGGCTGTATAATCACATTTAGTCTGCACGAGTACACACACACACACACACACACACACACACACACACACACACACACACACAAACAAACACACACACAGCCCCGCCAGATAAGTAAAGGACAACACTGTCTGAGGAAAAACACTGGCATGAGTAATTAACAATATTCAACCTATAAAGTAACACACACTAACTCAATAACATGTCCCCGGGCAGGATTCACACTGAGTCACTGCCTCAAAGTCACCAGCAGTTTCTCATCATCGACATTGACATGGTATCAATCCGTTCAACACCGCCCGCTGCGTCGTCTTTACTTGCTGCCGTTGTTGTCAACTCGTAGCGCGTTGCAAAGGGATAGTTCAGGTTTTGTGTGGTTGTGGCTGGGATGCAAGGATTTTATCCTCACTTTAATAATATCTGCACCCACTTCAGTCTACAATATTTAAAATTTTCAGCTTTTTCACCCTCAGTTTGACAGCCATTTTTAGCGGGAAACGATGGTACAGGAGCGTTAGTCGTACCCAAACTCCAGGCTCAAGCTGGAACTGAACGTCTTCTTAAGATATCATGGAGTGCAACAGGTGTAGCTTCCATTATGTGATATACTGTATATATATATATATATATTTAAAAAAATATATGACTCGTGACGACAGTTGCAGCTTTATTAAAGGTGCATTATGTAATAAATGATAAAATCCTCCTAATATGTCACAGAGACTCAGGAATAATGTTCATATAACAAACTGAACTCACCAACAACAACAGTACAGACAAAATATTTGCATTAAAAAAAATATTTTGCAGACTGCAAATCATGTTTATGTTTTGAAATCATGTTTTGGCGTCATGTGGCGCCACCTACCGCCGTCTACCAATCATTGCAGTCAGTAGAGTCTCAGCTGCCGAGCAACCAGGGGTTGCCAGTTACGTCAGAAAACGAAACCTAAAAGACCTCGGTATTTTGAATTTGAATGTAGTAACTGTTTTTGGCCACATTCTTACATATGGCACCTTTAATAAATCAATCAATAATATATATAACTAATTGGTTATTATCAATGATCGCTGACTGTCGTCTATGTTCATTTATATCTATATCTATATATATTGTACTTTTGAGATACATTGCTCTTGCTGCTCTTAGGTCTGGTATCAACACAACTACTGAATATTTGAACCCCCTTAAAATTGAGTTTTTGGAAATAATGACAAACGCCCACGCGCTCGCTTGCTTTTCCGATGAGTCACGACGCCACAAATATGCCGTTAACGCCGACTGTCGGTAACGTTTTTATTTTTTGGGTCGTTTGCTACAAGGAAAAAGTACACACTTTCACTTCTCATGGTTCTGCCTGCAGCTTAGCAACCAAATGCTTCCTCTTGATAATGTCACACACACACACACACACACACACACACACTGTATGAATGGCCATGTGGTTACGGATCAAGTTGTGCCGTGACATCACCTGTTGGTTTAAGAGCTTGTGTTTCCAGTTTTTGTTTTTTTTGTTTTTTTTATCAGCACCACCATGTTTTTGTTGTTGATCATATTCATAGAGCTTCTGGTCTCCTGCTGCCTTCTCAAAGGAGTGAGCGTTTTACTGGTTCAAGGCAAAACTTCAGTTTCCAGCTAAGATTGTGGCTGTCTCATTAACTAACTAAGACTGAAGCAAGTGCAGATGTTATTAAACCGAGGACAAAATAAATCACTTTTCCTGGCAGCCACAACCACACTTCTAAAAACCTAAAACTACTCTTTTGTGACACGCTACGAGTTGACAACAACGGCAGCAAGTAAAGACGACACGGCAGTGGGTGGAGTATCTAAACGTTCATAACGATATTATTAAAACATGTCGTCGGACAGGATTTGCGTACTTCTCGATACTGTACCGCCAATCTATTTGGATAATTACTCCATTAATTGATTACTAAATTAATCGTCAACTATTTTGATAATCGATAAATCGATTTGAAGCTTTTTTCCATGATTTAAACAAGATTTCAGCTTCTTAAATGTGAATATTTTCTGGTTTTCTTTGCTCCATATAACAAAGAAATCATCATTTTCCAGGTTTGACAAACACTGATAGACATTTTATTATTTAACGTTTTCTGACATTTTATGGTCCAAACGATGACTAATTAAAAAATAGTCGTTAGGTGTGACTCTAGCAAAGATATGTCTTTCGTCGTCGAGTTGCCCCTGGTGGCCAGTCAAGAGAACGCAGGTCACACGCACTTCTACACGGGCGTCACTTTCTTGAACCTGGGTCCAGATTCATTTTGATACACGGTGGTGTAGTCGTGTGACTGTCACTTCCTCTTCATCTCTGACGGATCATTATTGATCAGCATGGACACACACACACACACACGGGGGGCCGTGGGGGGGGGGGGGGGGGTTGTGATCTGACACCTCCTGCTTATTAGAGCCAGATCACAAAAAAATGTGCCACGTGCTGCGTTCTCGCCCGCTGCCTGAAAGGTTCTTCCAATAATCCTGACATCTCCTTCTGTGGAGGGACGACCTGGCCTTTAGGATCTAAAAGGCCGGACTGAAAGGTGTGTGTGTGTGTGTGTGTGTGTGTTCTTGTACTTGCGGCATACTGAGGACCTGTGAGGGTTTTTAGCCAACAAAGTGAGGACATTTTTACGGAGTGAGGACATTTTGGCCAGTCCTCACTTTGTTTTCATTGAAATCACTTCCTTAGGTTGCTATAACATGCTATACTCAATTTGTCAAAAAAAAAAAAAATCATAGTATAGTATGTATTTTTGTCAAATTTTGGGTCAAAAAACAACAAAAATCGAAAAATTTTCCAGCCCTTTATGCTCTTGGGCTCCACCCGACATTTTATGGTACTGCAACCAGTAGTTCTTTGTTGTAGATGTCATTCATGAAGTAGATTTGTAATTGTGTTGATTTATAAAGTGGAAATGCTGGTCCTCAGTGTGCAGCAAGTACAATAATGTGTGTGTGTGTGTGCTACCGTGCGCGCGCGCGTGCGTGTCATATAATCGCCAGCCAGCACTGTAATGACCAATCAGGAGCCATTTCAACTCCAATTTGTTGATTTGGTGCTGGTGCTGGTGGGAGGGGAGGGGAGGGGAGGGGAGGGGAAGGGAGGGGGGGAGAGAGAGAGAGAGGGAGAGGGCGGGGGAAGAGAGAGAGAGGCAGAGTGAGGACAGCATAGAGAGAGAGAGAGAGAGAGAGAGAGAGAGAGAGAGAGAGGGGCTGTGGGCGCAGCAGTCAGTCAGTCTCCTTTGGATTCACCGTTGGTCGCCCTCGTTGATTCGCTCCATCCTCGGCACACAGGCGGTGAGTGAGTGGCACTGGCTCCGCGCGCGCGCTGCGCACCGGCACCAGTTTTCATATCGTTGTTGTTGTTATTGTTATTATTATTATTATTAGTGTTATGTGTAGGGGAGCAGCAGCGTGAATGTAGGTGTTCGTGTGTGTGAAGTTGTTGCTGTTGTTGGTGTCGCTGGACGCGCGGTCCGTGTCTGTGGATGCGGAGCTCGCGCTGAGGACGCGGAGTTGGCGCTGGGTTGTTTTTTTTGTTGTTGTTGTTTTTTTGTTTTGAATGGAAAAGTAAAAAAGAAAAATGAATGAAAAAGAGAGAGAGATAAACTTTTTTTTTTTCATCTGTTTTCCTCCTTCATGTTGATTGTATGATGATAAACTGACCTCGTCCTCACCGGTGTTTGCTGAGGGCGTGAACGTCGCGAGTCTCATCCTCTGATAATATATTATAATAATAATAATGATATATAATTTCCTATTCATATTAAAAATGAGGAGCTTTGTTTTGTGTATGCTGCTGTGTTAGGAGTGGGAATAAAATAGACGTGTGTTTGTGTGTGGAAGTGAAAAGTTATTCATCCACGTTGTGTTTCTCGTGTTTGTTGAATTCATATATGCACATATATATAATCTGAGATTGGATGTATGTAGTCATTAAGTGGCGCGCGCGTGTGTGTGTGTGTGTGTGTGTGTGTGTGTGTGTGTGTGTGTGTGTGTGTGTGTGTGTGTGTGTGTGTGTGTGTGTGTGTGTGTGTGGGTGACTGCAGGAAACATCAGGTGTTGGTGCGTAAATGGAACAGTTCTTGTGTTTGTCCACTGTTTGTGCGCGCGCTCTCTCTGAGAGAGAGAGAGAGAGAGAGAAGCAGAATGAAGTGATGCTGTTCCGTGCCGACTCATTTCCATGTCTTTCAACTCTCTCTCTCTCTCTCTCTCTCTCTCTCCATGTTGACGTTAATATCTTATTAGCGGATGTAAAGTTCTTCCATCTCCTGCGTCTTAAGTCAGATTAGATCACATCTCACTGAAAATGAATCCTCAAACTGCTGCTGAGCTGGTTTCTGTGGACTTTCTGGATTCAGAAGCTGCTCTCTCTCTCTCTCTCTCTCTCTCTCTCTCTCTCTCTCTCTCTCTCTCTCTCTCTCTCTCTCTCTCTCCTCTCTCTCTCTCTCTCTCACGCACATTCACGCACACACACGCAGCTTGAACAGTCACGGCAGCAGGTTGCGGGGCAGCCACTCATGCAGTGTTGGGCAACATCTGGACAGCTGTGTTGTTGTTGTTGTTTTGCGTCATCGATATATTCTGTCTCATAAGGAATTTTTCATTTCAGATTTAAAATTGGAACAAATTTGCTTTAAAGCAGCTGAACGTGCTACAACAACAAGTTTAAACTCACATTATTGATGACAGATTAACAGAGGAGCTGATCGGTGTGTGTGTGTGTGTGTGTGTGTGTGTGTGTGTGTGTGTGTGTGTGTGTGTGTGTGTGTGTGTGTGTGTGTGTGTGTGTGTGTGCGTGCGTGCGTGTGTGTGTGAGGAGCAAGTCAATTGCAGATTCATGCTCACAGTTTGCAGACGTGTGAACAACTGCCATGATGAATATTGCCAAACTTGGCACATTCCCACTTATATATATATATGTATATATATATACATATATATATATAATATATATATATATATATATATATATATATATATATATACGTCTTCATTTTTGACATGAATCAGTCGAGCGACTAATTATAACTTTGAAAGCGAGAGATTAAAAGAGTCAATGGACAGATTTTTCAAAGTTTATAATTGGGAACATCGTTCAGATTTATTTTTACACTGACCAGGACGAGTCCTTCCACATATTATGATTGTATTTCCTGTACAAAAATATGCAGATTTGCAATCAGATAACCACTGATTGTGTCCTTTTAATCATTAGACCACTTTATGAACCCGTGATTGAACAAAAGCTGAATTTTATTTGTCTTCTCTCTCTTTATTTTGGCAGTTTTTCCCCCTCTTTAATAACAATGAAAGCAATGCCACTAATGAAGGTTATTATTGAAGCGTCAATGGGAGCAGAGTCACTCTTTGTACCTGTGCTGTTGCACAATCAGTTTAAACTTAACACCTCAACATTAGCATTAACGCTTTATTGTTAAATCAAGTTAAGGATGCATTCAATAAAAAAAAAAGATTAAAAAAAAATGATAATAATAATTTGAAGACAGTGAGGGCAAAATTGGTTTGGAATGAGTCATGAAGTTATGTTTTTTTTTTAAAACCACTAAATACCATAGAAATTAACAAGGCATTACAATAGAAACATTATTATTTCCCAGTAAAGTCCCATCAGTGGTCTAATAATGGTGCTTGAATGACACTGACACCTACTGGGAAAGTGAGTCAGAGAGCCCGGCCCACAGCGCCCCCGCGTACAGCAGGGCGCTCGTTTCTTTGAGACCATAATAGGCCGGTCTCAAAATAACAATAGGCCACTTTGTTTCCCTAAAGCTTCTCCTCAAAAGGCAACACAGAGCTGTTTTTTTTTTTTTTTTTTTCTAATCCCAGTGTGAACCCCGAGACTGTAAAGTGTCCGCATTCTTGGCTCAATCGTAACCTTCATCATCAGTGGACGCCGTTTTTTCTTTTGAAGAAAAACAAAAAAAACCTGTGGCTGTAAAGTGGCTCAGATCTGACTGTGACGTTTACGGCGGTGGTGGTTTTGAACTGTGCTGAATGAGGGAAAACACAATAGTAATAATCAGCTCATTCAAACTCTCCACACCTCCACCAAAAAATAGAGTCTCTTTTTGGTGTGGGGGGAGTGACAGTTGATATGAAGCCATTTAAATCAGTTTTCTCGTGTCAATGTTTTCTGTCTTTACTGCTTTTTTTAGTGTTTAGTAGCAGTAAATGTGGACTTTGAAAACACAGAGCCGGAACCGGGGGGGGTTATAAGGGGGCCTAAATTGCACAAAAAGCATATTTTTACTCAAGGCCCACGACGATTGTGTTGAACACGTCTTCCACAAAGAAAGAGACTTAAAGAGTAAAAAAACATGAGCTGGAAATCAAAAAAAGAATAACAAGGCGACTCAAATGGCAAATGAGAGAAAGATGGATTATTCCAAGCTTCTGATGGGGGGGGGGGGGACGCTCTCTCTCTCTCTGTCCGTCTCTGTTAGTGCTTCAAAGCCGCCGAACCGCGATGGCGAAAGCTCGGTCACCTTTAGTCTTTGGCCCAGACGCGGTTGCGGTCGGGGTCAGTCATGCAGTATGTGTCCTGTTAAACAGTCAAAAGTTCAGGGAGATAACCCCCGGGAGCCAGGCCAGGCCAGGCCAGGGAAGAGCCACCACATTCTCACCAGGGAGAATCAGTGAAGCCATCAGTGAGGAGATGGCAGATATTTGTCTCTGGTCTCTTTGTTGCAGCTCAAAAGCCTGACCTCAGCACTCTCATCACCACACTGGAGGCGTTTGTCTCTGTTTTTTTTAGTAAAGAAGGCAAACAAACGGGGGACGTGCACGGAAGTGAAGGTAAAAGTGTGGGTAATCCATGGTTTTGCAAAGAAAACTCTAAAACATGGCAACGGAAGTCACTCCGCATCCATTAGGAATAAAAGACGGCTGACTTGATCTTTGTTGGGACATTTATTGCTCTTGTATAAATGCATCCACACCAAAGACGAGTCTTTTATGTGCAGGAAATAGAAGTCAGATGAAAATAATCCAGAGGAAAGTGGATTAGAGAGCTGTGTCCATGAGTGTCTCCGTCTGTGGAACTCACTGTCACTCTGTTGTTTGGTAAATTACAGTCGTAGAAGATGCAGAAGACGAGAGAACGTCATTGACGTGATCTGTTTCTTGGATCTTTAGTCCACTGCTGTCACAGAATGTGTAAATAATTCAAATTAATCCCATTTACACCATTTCCCACTGGTCAAAACAACCCAATTTAATCCCGGGTCACCTGAGGTTGAACATGTTCACGTTCACACTCTGAGAGAAAATGTTTGCATTCCAAGATTAGAACATTTTCGCAGTCAAAGATTAAAAAATTCACATTCCGAGATTAGAAAATATTCACATTCCGGTTCACACCACTAACGGTGAATTGAGTGATGGATTAACAGAATAATTGTTGCAGCCCTGTGTCGGAGGCGTGTCCCACATATTAGACATCGATGGATATAATCCCGCACCATCGTCTCTCTTTGAAACTTTCTTCTTTGTCGTTTCGCGCACAAATCGGACTATTGACTCTATACTGCCCCCTGACCATTTCCGGTGGTATTGCTCCGTGTTTTGTAAGGCGCACAATGACGGATGTGACGGACAAAATACAAAAAACACTTGTATTTATGCCTTTAACTTGACAAAAAAAGTGTGAAAAACATGAAACGTTTTTTTCTTCGAAGCTACAAGGAGCCACTACAGAGGGACTGAAGAGCCACATGAGGCGCTAGAGCCACAGGTTGCAGACCCCTGCTTTAGGCTATTTTATTTCTTGATGAATCCGTTTGTGGTTGAGGATATGAAATGTCTTGCTTTGTCCAGAGAGAGAGAGAGACGTTCAAAAATAAGATTTAAGCGGCTGAAATCAAACATTTCAACTCGTCAATTATCAAAAAAAACACTTTTAAAGTGAAATATTTAAAGAGACTCTTCTTCTTGTGATGTAACACCAGCCTCAACTGTACTGTGACCAGATCAGTATAAAGATGGGATAAGACGGTGCAGGGAAGTGATGGCCTTCATTTTATCAGCAGCCAAAAGCCTCAGAAGACTTGACTCAGCGGGGATCGGGGGGGGGGGGGGGGTTTCCCTGTGTGGCAGATAAGCGTTAAATACTGGGATTATCTTTGCCTTGCTCATAAGACTTCAGAGACATATTCTGAGGCTTACGTCTTCAGTTTAAATACCAGATCTTGACGAAGTGTGGAGGAGAAGATTGTGTTCAATACAACCAAAAAAAGAACTGTAATTAATTTCCAATAGATCTCACGACAATTACTCACATAAAAAACGGTAGCCGGTTTTTGTGGTTTTGTTGGATACGAAGACGACGCGACGTTATCACAGCCGCTGAACCTCTGAACCGCAAGGATGTGAGGGTTCGTCGTCCGTGTGTCAGGAAACAGCTGCGCTGGTTATTTCGATTGCACTTTTAATCGAAGAATACACTCAAGTCTTCACATGAGCGCGGTCTGTTCTTGTATCCGTTGACCTTTTCATTGATTTTTTTTTAGCTTAGATTGGGCATTCAATCTCTGAGTGAAGTCTTAATACATTTAAAAAAAAACATAACCAAATTGACAGATAGAAAACACAGGGGGTCAGACAGCAGCAGTCTTAAGGTGGTTGACCAAACGGAAATGAATTCGCCCCCTCAGGCGGCTTCATCATTCAGCCGCAAAAATTATGTAAGATTTAACAGAGGAGAGAGTGAGAGCTTGTTGTTGTCAGCGATTGACGGATCAGGCCTAACTTTCCACCCTCAGTCAGTACTGGGAGGAGGAGGAGGAGAGTTTCTCTGAGTGGAAGTTGCTTGGAGCGGCGCCAGTTGGCCCCGGCATTCACCAAATGTGAAATCGATGAAGCCGTTCGTTGGACACGGGAACTCGACACCGGTCGTCTGAAAACGTTGTTATCAGTCACTGGAGTGTGATGATGTCGTCTGAAAAAGCAGCCGCTCACATGTTTAATGATGGAAGCTGTGGATGCTAATGAAGCTCACACACTGTGTGTGTGTGTGCGTCTGTGTGTGTGTGTGTGTGTGTGTGTGTGTGTGTGTGTGTGTGTGTGTGTGCGGGAGGTGATAACAGTGAGTGGTGCGTCGTCAGGTACGATAAGTGGATTAACTGTAACTTTGTTCTTTTCCGTCACATTTTCTTGCTGAATCCAACAGTGCCTCCTCGCTCTGTTTTTTTATTTTTTGCTCACCTGTCTACTTTCCCTCACCACAAGTGGATAAAAAAAATACAAATAAATAATAATAAAAAACGTTGTAAGCTTAAGCGTCGCCTCCCTTTTCCATATACAGTCACACGAAACGCACTGCGGGAGCTATTCTCAGAATTCTGACTTTAAATCTCAGAATTGTGAATTTATTCAAAGAATTCTGGCTTTAAAACTCAAAATTCTGACTTTATTCCCAGAATTCTGACTTTAACTCATTATTTTGACTTTATTCCCAGAATTCTAAATTTAAATCTCAGAATTATGAATTTATTCAAAGAATTCTGACTTTAAAACTCATTATTCTGACTTTAAAACTGTTGTCAAAGTCAATTCTGACTTTTTTCTCAGAATTCTGACTTTAAAACTCATTATTCTGAATTTAAAACTCATTATTCAGACTTTATTCTCAGAATTCAGAATTTATTCAAAGAATTCTGGCTTTAAAACTCGGAATACTGACTTTAAACTCAGAATTCGGACAAATAAATAAATAAATAAAAAACGTTGTAAGCTTAAGCGTCGCCTCTCTTTTCACATACAGTTGCGTGAAGCAGCAGATGCCAAATTGTCGTGCGCGCTGCGGGAGCTTTTCAGAAAGGACAGAAAGGAAAACGTTCCACGTGAAAAGAACACTTTTTCCTCCTCTGACAGGTGTTCAGCTGCATCTGTCAGGAGGAGAGACGCTAAATTGTTGTTTTAAGTCAAGACGTCGACGCTTCCTCTCGACTCCGGTGCTGACAGCTCCTCCAATTACAGCCTCTCCGGGGCCCGGGTTTGTGTTTGCAAATGCAGTCGATCGCTGTTCGTCAGAGGCCGGGTCAGAGACGATAAAAGACGCAGCGGAAATTATTCTCAGAATTCTGACTTTAAAACTCATT
The DNA here is from genome assembly GCF_963457635.1 of Microchirus variegatus. Taxonomy (NCBI): domain Eukaryota; kingdom Metazoa; phylum Chordata; class Actinopteri; order Pleuronectiformes; family Soleidae; genus Microchirus; species Microchirus variegatus. Next base: position 2,515,150 of record NC_139806.1, read on the forward strand.
ATTCTGACTTTAAAACTCAGTATTATGAATTTATTCAAAGAATTCTGACTTTAAAACTCATTATTCTGATTATAAAACTCAGAATTCTGACTTTTTTTCACTTTCAAACTCAGAATTCTGTTTTTATTCTCAGAATACTGACTTTAAACTCAGAATTTTGAATTTAAACTCTGAACTCAAATATTCTTTTTCCTGTGTGGCCCTAATCCTCTTCCGTAGAGAAGAACTTTTGTTGAACATAAAACATTTTTTTATTTCCGCACTGACGCTTGGGTTCATAAAGGGAACACGATATATAATCTCACCGAGGAGCCAAAGTAGTGTTGTGATTTAAAGACTCTTTTCACAATGACAATGACAATGCAGCGAGACACACACACACACACACACACACACACACACACACACACACACACACACACACACACACGCTAAAGTAGAGACGCACACTTTCAGTGGCGGCGTTTATCACACGCTGCCACCGAGAAACTCTGAAAAGATCTGGCTCAGAAGTTGTGACTCAAAGGTCGAGTCAGTGTGTGTGTGTGTGTGTGTGTGTGTGTGTGTGTGTGTGTGTGCGCGTGCGCGCGAAACACTATCAACAGCACAGCTATTGATGATGGCTGCTATTTTTATTATTTCATTCTTCTTTTCTTTTTTCCTCCCTCCCTTTATCTTTTTGACCTTCTGAGAAAAAGCTGAAAAAGTTGTAAACGCAGACTGCGCGACGACAAACACACACACACACACACACACAGTAGTGTAGTGTAGTGTAGTGTGGGTTTATCTTTTAAGCCACTGCTTTAGATAAAAGTTCATATTTGTGCATTTTTGAAAGGAACAGACCACCCAAAAAAAAACCTTATCTCGCGACTGATTCAATGAGAAAATGAGATGAATTCATGACTGGAAAGATGCGTTCATTCATTATAAATCACTGGGCTTGTGTGTGTGTGTGTGTTTGTGTGTGTGTGAAGTGGCTTCCTCCTCATTTAGATTAAGATTGTCCTGATAATAAACAGTCACAACACTTACAAACAGGGGGCTGAGTGCTTTCCATTGTGCCGTGTGTGATTAAATGGTGCATTGTTCCCGTCCCTGCTCGTACGTTTGTAAAAAAAAAAGGTGAAAGGTCTTCACCGCTGATCGGTACCTTTAGCTTCAGCAGTAGGTGGAGGAAACAATGGCCGCTCAGACAATGAAGCAGTGAATACACAAACTGGAGCATCGCTCATCGCTTTGATCAGGCAACACAGAGCATGGTATATTTAGATATGCTATGATGAGTTTGTGTGTGTGATGAAACGCCGAAGACAATGCTGCAGCGGGAGTGTCCTCACACACTTTGATTCAGAGGCAAACAGCCTCCACATTCACACCGTTGTCAAGCCGCCTGGCAAGTAGTGAGCGCTTGTAACTCGGGCCTGATCCACGAAGGCAAAACAGAAGATTTACGAATAACCCGTCGTCGTTTCAAGACATTTTGATATTTCCAGTGTTTTTAAAGGCTCCCAAAACAGCAGTTCTAGAGATTATTTGGGTTTACATTCCTTTTAAAGTTAAATAAGTTAAGGCTGGGTGATGCAGCCTGAAAAACGTGTTATTACGATAAAACTTTAACAGCGTCACCGTTCCGTGACAACTGACCGGAAAAAGACGCACGTGACGTCGTGTTTACGTGACTCCCCGATTGTTAAAATGAGTCTAAAGTAACGCTGGACTATAAAACTCATTATTCTGACTTTATTCTCAGAATTCTGACTGAATAAAGGATTTTAAAAGGGTTCCTGGTGGAACCTTTATAAAAAGGTTCTACCTGGAGCCAAAAAGGGTTCTACTATGACAGGGGTTCTCAAAGTGTTGATACCTGAGGGCCAATTTAGGAACCCAACATTGGACTGAGGGCCGCCAAAGGAAAAAAAAATAACACAGAAAGAAATCCCATTTGTAATAACTTTAATGTATTTTGTCCATTGTTCTTACCTTCTGATTACAGGTTAATACCAAGTAACACATTTCTGTTACCATATATTTACTGGGTAAATAGCTAGTAATTGGGGGCTGTAGCTACCTGCTTATTACCAGCTTATAACACAATAATACACTAAAATTCACCATATAGAAACCAGGTAAATACCCAGTATTTTTGTTTACACTTATTGGTCTGTATCCAGTAATGTCCAATAAACATTTAACAAGCTTAGTAGCTCCTGGATTTAAACTATCAACTGTAATTCATTGTGGGGCCACCAGAAATGTTTCTGCGGGCCGCCATTGGCCCCCAGGCCGCACTTTGAGAACCAATGTCCTATGAGGACAAGCCAAAGAACCTTATACGGTTCGATTTGGCACTTTTATTAGAGTGTATTGATCATCACAGAATTGGTATCGTGTCCCGAGTTACGCTGCGATTCCTGCGCCTCGGAAACACTCAGTGGGAACAATGTGTGCCCCCCCCCCCCCCGACCCCATATTTACACACACTTTGTCTCGCTGGCTGTTAAAGAAAAAATTACACAAACACCACCTTGAAAACACTCTCAGTCTTATTTGTTTGGTCTGGAGTGCTCCTCCTCCTCCTCCTCCTCCTCCTCCTCCTCCTCCTCCTCTTCATCATCATAGGGCTTTTGTCTGAGTTAATTGAAGATAACAGTCTAAGTGAACGGGACAAAGCGAACACGTTGGCCAAATAGTTCGTAAAGTCCCGTAAACGAAGCAAAACTAAAACGGCGGCAGCTGTTGTTCATTGCGTTGCCCGTGTGCGTCTCCTGGTGTATATGATATAGCGACGCTAAGACGCGGGGGGTTTACTGTAAGTTGTTCACTTTTATCACCTTTTGATTATGGTCCACTTTCATTGGATTGGATTGGACAGGACGCGCCCGCTGCAGTAAAATCGCGTAATAAAAAGCGCCGTATTTCAAAGAGCGCTTTTATTACCGCGCTTCTTTTAGAATGGGCTGTCGGATTTTTTACGCATTTTTCTGGCCCCTAGATTTTATCTACCGTGCACTCCTCCTCCTCCTGTGTGTGTCATCCTTTAAATAGAAAAAATATTTTTTGGTAGGTATATTTGGTAGGAATCTGTTCATACGGCGGCGGTGATGTATTAACTACTCAGAGGATGGATGTTGTGTTGCGATGGTGGTTCTGTTTGAATCATACTTTGCCTGGTAGTTCAGTGAGGTTAAATTAACAGCGTGGGCGCTCCACACACACACACACACACACACACACACACACACACACACACACACACACACACTCACATCGTGGCCTTGTACAGAACACATATACTCCACCGCTCCCGTTAGATAATGCACTCTACAGTGTGCTCTTCCTCCGAGGCCGTGAACTGCTCACTTGCTGACCTTCGAGCCATCCATTCATCTTCCACACCTATTACTCATGTGCAGGGTCGCAGGAGGCGATCCCAGCCAGACGGAACTGGATTCCTTAAAGCTCGCAATCTGTGCCATCATTTGATCGCCTGTGAAATATGTGCGTGACAGGAGAAGCCATGGAATTTTCAAACGAACCGACTAAAGGTCGTGAGCTGTGGCTCCCGTATCTATCTGTAATTTACGGTTGTTGTTGTTTTTTGGTCCATTTTTACCCCGTGAGTGACATGGCTTCATCTCCTGCTGGAGTATTTTACCATATCGTGCTGGACACGTTAATGGATGGCTCGCGTTTTCATCCGTTAATCATTTTACGTGACTCCCGATTGTTAAAATGAGTCTCTAAAGTATCGCTAGACTTTAAAAACAGAGGCGCACATACACAGTTACACAGGTACGCTGGTTATTTGTAGCGCTGCTCTTTTCCTTGAATAAACAGACCGCTACAGTTCAACTGTAGGTGCGCTAACGGCGCTAACGCAGCTAACTGGTAAACGGTGCCTGGACTCCGGTGCCTCTGGCACACAAACATGACATCAAGCGGTCAGTCGTCATGCGTTAACGCGCGCTAACATTGTAACATCAAAAATGTATTAATTATTCCTTAAGAGCTTTGCAAATATTTTCAACAGATCCTTGTTCAGGGTGATGCCGACTATTATGATGGTAAATTTCAAGTCATTCCGAGATACTTTTTTTTAACATTGACGCCGTTAACACCCTTAACCGACGTTAGCGTGTCAACGTGCCCAGCGATAATATCGACAGATTGAAACCGTGCAGCCCTTTATTTATTTATGTATTTATTTACCGTTTACACAAACTACAAAGTATACTGCACCTTGACTTATCTGTACATATATTGCAGATCACTCCTAAATACTGTACATCAGTGATGTGAAATCAATATGATTTCCCCCCTTTTTTGGGCACCTGGAACATGAGAATCAGCTTCACGTGGCTGCATATGTCGGTGCTCGGTATTTACAGGGTAATTAACGCACACAGGCCGACCCTTTCGCCGTCTTTATCAACTCTGTTTCAGAGTGACTGCCCACCAGAGTGCTTATTAATCAGTTTTGGACGTGGCACAGAAAGGAGCTGGAGCTGGCTGAGCATGAATATTTGATTGTGACTTCTGGAACAAGTAGATTTTTTTTTTTTCCTTTTCTCCCCAGACCCCTCAACCACTTCCAAATTGGATTCATTCCTTTTCCAAGAGATTAAGATAAGAGGAAGCTGCACTGATCTCCACACTCGAGGAGAAGCCTGTGATGGTGCAGCTGCGTGAAGTGGATGATTGTAGCGCACAGTCACACGGTCGTCTGCTTTACACCGAGCCTTGTTCCATCTGTGTGTGTGTGTGTGTGTTTACTCTCCTAACCATATCTCTGCTCTTTACAGAGTGCTGTAAACACACACACAGTAGTTTACAGGGTTAGACGCTCGCTCATTTGCATAGTAATAGAACGCCACATTCCACGGGAGAGTGACAAAAGCACACGGTCTGTGTGTGTGTGTGTGTGTGTGTGTGTGTGTGTGTGTGTGTGTGTGTTCCTGCTGTGTTCTGACTGTGCGGCAGCCATAAAAAACAGGAGTTCCCGTGATAAAAACGTCCTCGCGAATGAAAGGACCGCAAACAGAGCAGCGCGGCAAACCCTCGCGAACAAAATCACACACGGACACACACACACACAGACCGTGTGCCGGACAAAACTCATTTACAGCAGCGACGCGCACACAAAGCCGCAAAGCCGTCTGTCGGATTGCCTCGTGTACTTTTAAAGGGATACTTCACTGATTTGAATGTGGCTTTGTATTGCTAGAATAGCAGTAGTATTTTTTAGAAAATGTGCTTCCCTCCCTCAGTTTTTCCCTGACTTGTAAAAAAATCTGTTTTCCCTTATCCAAATGTGCCCTACTGTGAGTCAAATGACACGTTTTGCATCACAGTAGGGCACATTTTGAAAACAGATTTTTTTACAACTCAGTGAAAAACTGAGGGAGGGAAGCACATTTTCTAAAAAAATACTACTGCTATTCTAGCAATACAAAGCCACATTCAAATCAGTGAAGTATCCCTTTAACGATTTTGGTCATTTGGGTCTGACGCTTTGTTGTGTGGAGCAAAGAAACGGAAAGAAAATATTCACATTTAAGGCGCCAAAACAATCAGAAATCTTGTTTTAATCGTGAAAATGACAAATAGAGTAATTGTTTCACATCTATTGTTGTTGCTAATGTATTATATGGGAATTATTACGCAAGGACGTGTCAGGAAATGTCTTTAATCACTGGGAATAACACCAGACGTGTTTAGCTGAGCTACACAGCTCGCTAATTAACGTTAGCGTCACGTTTGGTAGTTTCCTAGGATTTGTTAAACTGGGATTAATCTTGTATCCCCTCTGTATCTAGTTAGCCCAAACACTTATCCCTACCCCCCTGTGTCGCAACAAGTATCGGGACACACCACATGAGAACTTAGCGGTCGGTGGCTAAGCTGGAACTGAGAGTTACTGAATCAAGTAATTGTTTCAGATCTTGTGGGAGATGAGGTTCTGTCAAAGGTACAAGTTCCTGTATTTCAGAGTCAGTGTGTACCCCCATCAAATTTCTGTTGTTGGTTTGAATAATCTCTCAATAATCTCCCTCTCTCTATAGAGTTACGTAACACTGTAAATCCTAAAGTACCATCTGGTAGCAACAACACGATCCATCCACTAATTGTTGTTGATGCAGATTCCAGATCAGGGCGCTCACACAACGTACACACGCAATGACGACGTGAGAACATTTCCAGTGTCCACCTAAAATCTGACATTTGTACACTTTTGGATTGTATTGTTTGAAAATACACTTGTTCTTTGCGCTCACTCACTTGTTCTTGTAAGCTGCCTGCTGATTGGCTACAGAGTTTTGGCAGGCAGCTTCCTAAGGCCTGCCCACAAAGAACAAGTGAGTGAGTGTAAAGAACAAGTGAGTGAGCGTAAAGAACAAATGAGGGAATGCAAAAACCAGTGTATTTTCAAACAAAAATAATAAAATACAATAATTTTGAATGATTAAGTCAATATTTTTCTTGCGTCTTAGTGCATCAGGGCAAATTGATGATTTCATGATTTTCAAAAATTCATTAAAATTATTCCTTAAGAGATATGCAAATATTTTCAACGGATCCTTGTTCAGGGTGATGCCGACTATTATGATGGTAAATTTCAAGTCATTCTGAGATACTTTTTGTTTTCTTGAAACAAGTCAGCTTACTGTCAAAGTGCATCAGGGCAAATGGATCATTTTCATGATTTTCAAAAATTCACTAAAATTATTCCTTAAGAGTTTTACGAATATTTTCAACGGATCCTTGTTCAGGGATGATGCCAACTATTATGATGGTACATTTCTAGTCATTCCGAGATACTTTTTGTTTTCGAGAAGAAACTCAGCTCACTGTCAAAGTGCATCAGGGCAAATGGATCATTTCATGATTTTCAAAAATTCATTAAAATGATTATAAGTGAGGGAGTGCAAAAAACAAGTGAGTGAGGGAGTGTAAAGAACAAATCAGGGAACGCAAAAACCAGTGTATTTTCAAACAATAAAATACAATAATTTTTAATGATTAAGTCGATATTTTTCTGGCGTCTTAAAAAGTGATGTTTGAAAACATCGACACAAATCTAATTCCATACATTGACTGCACATGTTAACATCATTAACTGGACGTACTACACTATGAAGATGTGTCAAATCACACATGCATAAACAAACAAACACACACATACCACCATCACCACCACAACATCTATTATCTCCCCTTTGTTAAGATTAAAGAAGCTCAGGTCGCATGGGGGATTAAGCCGGTTGGGACTTTGTAATTACTGGGAAAAGTGTAACCCAGTGAGTGCATTTGTGTGTGTGATGGGGTCAAGCATAGCGGGCAGGGATTACATGACCCACAATGTGCTTGTGTCCTGTCTGGTGCTTTGTCAGTTCCTGTGAGCCATGACGCTTCACTAAAAGCTGATTTCTAGACGAGATGTTGACGTTCCTGGTGGCAGCAGAGCCTGCGTGGAATAAAGACTTTAACATCCATTCGCTTGCCCCACGTTGTCCGGGGAACTCGACTAAACACCCGTATATGTAGGTCATTTTATAGACACGCGCGCAGTTAAAAGCTTTTTGCCATTTAGAGCCCACTCACCCTCACCCTCACCCACACCCACACACACATCAATTACATTATTTTCACCAGAGGGGACGAGCAGGAAGTGCTGTGCCCGCGGCTTTTTTAAGACGATGCTAATAGTGTCACACAGTGCACGTCGGGTAGAGACGCTAATTACAAACAGTGCTAAGTAAAAAAAACCATTCAAACCACATCTTAATGATTGTGAAGAGGTATAAGTTCCAGTCGAGCGACTCCAGTCACTTAGCGCCCGAAACTGTCGCATTGTGAGAGAGAACCCATCAACACGTTCATTGATTTCCCCTCAAACACTGACTGACCCCAGAAACCTTAATCCACCGCGGCGATGCGGTGTTTGAGTGAGATCGCACTCGGCAGATACACTGACTGAATTAAGGCTTCACATCTAAACGGAGTTTAAATATACTGTTGTTTTATTTTGGCCACGAGAAGCTGAGTTTTGTGACTTTTCTGGAGGGTTTATTCGCAGAAATAAGTGTTTGTATTAGTGTATAAATGCTAATCATATATGTTGATTTTAGAATTACTGCATGTGCTGTAGGTATGGGCCTTGCTTTACACAGGCAGCCATCTTGCTTCTCGTTGTTGTTGTTCTTCTTCTACATAAATTATGAATGCGAGGGTAGAAGGTGTGTTTCGGTTACACGGAGGTCACTCGGTACTCTGACACATATGTTGCAATCTGCCGTCTCACCATTAGATGTCACCGATTCTCACACACTGGACCTCAGAGCTGTCAATCAGGAGTCACCACCTCTGTAAAGAGGCGGTCCTCCATGCTCGTGATGTTGGGGGGTTTTGTTGGTAAGCAAATGCCAAATCAAGCACACCTGCTGCTTTCAAACAGTCGCTGAAGTGGAGAATGTGCGATAGCGCCAGCGTCCACAAAAGTTGCTCGGGAGATTTTCAGAACTTCTTCCGCCAACTACATGGTCCAATTTCCAAATGAATGTCCAAGTGAGTGAGACCATTATTTTCCGCATTGGTCACATATGAACGTCTGTGGACTGTGGCTCCTTCAGCCCGGGGACTTCCATGCTCACTTGTGCCACCAGTGAGGTGTGCGCCACCTTTCTGCTGTTCTTGATAATCCCTGTGGCGACTGCAGAGCTCATTCAGCTCAGTGGAGCGCTCACACGCGGGGGTAGAGCGGCTGTGGTTTCCTGCCAAGGAGAAAAGAAAAAAAAAAGGCTGAGCTATTTAACTCTCCAACCGGTCGCCTCAGTCACTCACACAATGTCATGCAGCGAACAGCTCGTGTCTTTATATGAGAAGGAAAGTCTTCTACAGGCCGTTTTTGGTCCTCTATGGTTGGGGGACAGTTTTCCTAGACTACTTAACACATCACAGACCTTAAACCTTACTGATGATTGACTTCTCGAACCATCAAAGCAGACTATTTGGTCCACATAATCCACCCTAAAACACCAATATTACAATACCATTCAGATATACTGGCCACATGCATGCTGGTGTTGGCAGGAAGTAGATTTTCTAATTTGTTCTTCTCTTAGTTTCAGAAAATACCACGAAAAGTTGGGATTACGTTCATTTAACTGATGAACGTCAGTCGGCGCGACCTGCGTTTTCAAATGCTCCCGTTGTAGGTCTTAAAGATACAGAGTAGTGTCGGTGGCGGGGGGGGGGGTTTCCATAGCACATGCGACGACATTTTTGCAGTGAAAGACACTAATGAGGACATAGCCTCAGTGTGACAAAGGTGCTGCACGTCGAATTCTCCACGTACGGTGAAGTTTCAAGCTGTTAAATCCATAAAACTTTGCTTTGCTTTGGAACAAATCTGCATCCGAGTCTGACGTTGTTAGGGTAGCCTTCACTCATGCTGATGATTATTATTCAGATGTGAAACAACGCGACGTTGAGTGGCCCATAAATGCCAAACGAGTCGCTTTTTTTTACGGGAATCGTTGTAGTTGTAGATATCGACAAAATAAACCCTTTAATCTTATTAAACTTAATACGGCAGTGAAGAGTCATCGGCACTCGTCAAAGCAGAACCCCTATCATAAAAAAAGTCTGTGAATATAAATTAGCAGCGTGGCATTTATCAGGGTTGTCTCTGTGTGTGTGTGCATTGACTCTTTAATGACATAATAGCCCGACTGAACATTCAGTGCTTTAGAAATAACGAGGCAATTTTCTCCGTCTCCTCATCAGCGTCGTCAAATATGTGAAGATACGTTTTTAACGTCCCCCGCTGTGTTACTTTTTAAGTGATACTTTAAGGTCATTTACAAAAAAAAAGTTCTCATGCAATTTTGAATAGAGGCACAAACAGGTATCTTCTTTGTGGATAAGTGAGGAGGCAGAGAGCCTTTTTGCTGCGGTGCATTCACTGATGAATCAAACCTGTATCAGCGCAGTTCAGGCAGGTAAAATACCTTAAGGTGAAAAGCAACAGTGCAAAACAAATGGGACCTCTGCAGTGTTTTGATATTCCATTGTGTTTTTTTTTGTTTCCACTGTGAAGGTGTTTTTTCTTTGTCTAACTGTGATGCACCAGAATTAATTAGTAAAGCGGTTGCTCTTTTGGTTTGCACAAAGCCTCATATTCCCAAAGAATATAATACAGAACACAGAGAAAGCTGAGACAAAGAGAGGCTGCTCTTTGAAAATATTTATTTTAAAATTGTGGGAAAAAAAATATATATATATATATTGTGTGCAAGATATTTTTTTTGCCAGTTTGTCATGAAAGAAAATGAAGTTGAGAGAAAAATGAATTCCTATCCAGTTTACGGTCACGCAAACCAAGGCAATCTTTAGTTAAAAACAAAACGTATCTCCAGTTCATCGTAAAATAAATATGAGGCTTCATGGTCTGAGCAATACTATGTCTTTGTTTTCTGTCGCAACTATTATTTAGCGCTGGGCACGTTAACGACGTCAACGCTAACGTGTGACGCATTTCCACGACGACTTACTTGGAAAAAGACGGGCGTGACATCATGTTGTTAGTTATGGAGTTATGTATGTTAGTTATGGAGGTCTACGTACATACATTAACTTGTTTTTATGGTTAAAAACCTCCTAGTTGCTGTAAACGAGCATCTTTTCATTGTTATTTCTGACGTTGTTCCCCAGCCGCGATATTTCAGACTCAACTCTCACCCCGGCTTCCCAACTGTCTTGTGATTGGCCAGCACCCGGAAGTGACATATTCAGCACACCCGCTCTTAGAAGTGCAGCTCCCCCCTCTGATGCACTGCTACTCATTATCAAAACATTGTTTTAACAGTGTTTAAAAATAGCTTCTTCACGACACACCGGAGTCAGACCCAGAGTCAGAAGACACTGTCGCTCGTGAAACACCTCCACAACGGACGTTTTTCTTCTTCTGCGGTTCAATGTACGCAACCGGATGTGCCCGGACTAGTGCCCGGAGCAGGATCTGCTCTTCAGGAGCACCGTTGTTTACGTAACCGGACCGCGTTTTTTTCAGAGATCTCGCTGAGCCCGAGATTACAATAAAACACAGCGTTCTCAGCAGTGACTGAACTGTTTGTTTAGAACCTTCAGGGCTTCATAAACAAGGTAATGACGCAGATACACACGTGACGGTTTACGTGACTACGGAATTATTCAAATGAGTCTCTAAAGTAACGCAGTTTTTCTTGCTGTGACACCGGAATCCTGGCACCATTTACCAGTTAGCTCCGTTAGCTGTGTTAGCTCCTTTAGCGCCGTTAGCGCGCCCTGCAGTCGAACTGGAGCGGTCGTACATGTATACTGCGTATGTTTGCCTCTGTGTTTTAAAGTTTAGCGTTAACTTTAGAGACTCATTTTAACAAATCGGGAGTCGCGTAAACATGACGTCACGCGGGGCTTTTTCCGGTCAGTCGTCATGGAATCGCGAAAGCTACCTTTTCTGCTTCACGTCTTTGCCCAAAACAGTGTTGAGGAGATGTTTATTTCATTTGAAAGCTCTTCTTTGTTCTCTCACTAAACACCACGGGAACCACGCTGCTCGCACTAATGTGGACGCGCGAGAGTTGCTTTAGATTTTCGCTTTAGGACTTTTGCCCTGCCTGCCCTCCTCGGCGTAATATATAAAACATAGTATTTCTTCTTTTTGTTAACAACGGAGCAGATTATTGTTGTTGTTGTTGATAATGATGATGATGTTTCTTTTGGATGATGAAGCATCACAGAGCAGCGAAGTCTTGATCACAGCAGGAGTGTTGAGAACATCGTCTGGGTGCTCTGAGATGGCCCGTGGACCACACATTCTCCAAGAGCGCTGCTCGTGTGTGTGTGTGTGTGTTTGTGCGTTGTGTCTGGACAGATGTGTGTATTATTGATCTCTGCTTTGTAACAAAAGGACGGTAAAGCCTGTCTGGGTGGGTGATGAGCTGTCAACCTGAACACAGCTTTGGTGAAAAGCTGATGCAGTCCTAACAAAAACAGCGGCAGGGCGTTGGGTTTTTAAATCACAATTTTTCAAGTGAAGTTGCAAAACGCGCCGCACGCGGCTGCTGTATCCCGACAATCACAGTTCCTCAGTGTTTTGTAGGAGGTTGAGCGGGAGTCGAGTGTTTGCCATGGCTGATTTCGAGTGTATACCGCCGTTTGAAAAGGTCACTTTCATTACCACTTATACCACTCTGGTAGTATGACCAGTTTCTTTTTCCTGATTTGTTACAGAGGGATCTCTGAGGATGTGTCCTTCTTCTCGGCTTTCTTGAACGTTTGCAACCATCCACGAGTGTGGTGAAATAATACTTGGTGCTGAGGCAGAGAACATGTCTAATTAAAGCTCACATAGAGTGGTCCTGTTGCACATATATGTTAGTTATGGAGGTCTACTTACATACATTAACTTGTTTTTATGCTCAAAAACCTCCTAGTTGCTGTAAAGAGCCAATAGAAATCCGTCTTTTCTGACGCTGTGCTCTGCCGCTGTGCCAGCCAGCGCAGAGCCTCCCAACTGTCTTGTGATTGGCCAGTACCCAGAAGTGACATATTCAGCACACCAGCTCTTAGAAGCGCAGCTCCCCCCTCTGGAACGGTGGACGCACTGCTCCTCATTATCAAAACATTGTTTTAACAGTGTTTAAAAATAGCTTCTTCACGACTCCCCGCCGCAGTCCCTTTGACGACCTTTGACCCGGAGTCAGACCCAGAGTCAGACCCAGAGTCAGAAGACACTGTCGCTCGTGAAACACCTCCACAACGGACGTTATTCTTCTTCTGCGGTTCAATGTACGCAACCGGATGTGCCCGGACTAGTGCCCGGAGCAGGACGATCTACTGTTCAGGAGAACCGCTGTTTACGTAACCGGACCGGGTTTTTTCAGAGATCTCTCTGAGCCCGAGATTACAGTAAAACACAGCGTTCTCAGCAGTGGCTGAACTGTTTCTTTAGAACCTTCAGGGCTTCATAAACAAGGTAATGACGCAGATACACACTAAAAAACAGCGTTAATTGGAACTTCCGGTCTAGGTCCACTTTACCTAATTAACAGCGAGATCTAGCTCTTTTGTGTTTTGTGTTCCTATGCTAATCATCTCATGCCACTCATCCCATGAAGGTCCAGGGTTCATGACATTGGTCAAGAGGCATGGTACAACATGGTCAAGGTCTCATAGGTCTATACCACATGTCAGATTGTCAGTGTTTTCCAATCCTGTACACAAAAGCCATCATGAGCATGAGAAGGAAACAACCATGTAATGACTGTAAGTCCATGTGAGAGCAACAGAGAGAGAGAGAGACCATCAATATCAGTCAGTGTTGCCATGAATAAATCAGTAAACAGCATGTACCATCTCCATTTTAATTTGCCCAGGCAGCAGTGGCCCACTTCTAATAGGGCTCTAATATGAAGTAATGTGCCCGTTGGCAGCCATTCTGGAGGTCATTGTTTCATAAGCAATTATAAATTTCAACAGCTTACGGCATTTCAGCGGTTGACTTTGCCGTTGAGGCGGCAAAGTCAACCGCTGAAACTTTTATTTACAGCTATTGCAAATAAATGCACAGTTAAGTGATTGGAGTGTCACTAGAGTGAATATTTTGTTCAGATAATGGCACCGTTTTACCTTGTTAGTCCTCTTAACGCGTCTAATTGCACAGCGCGATGGGGAAAAAAAGGTCAAATTTGAGACTAGTGAATATCTATTTTCCTGAAAAAAGTGTTCTGAAAATGGTAATTTTCTTGTATTTTTAGCTCGGCTGCATGATGAAGACCACGCGTCTCCAAGCCAGGTGTCAAGTATCAGGATGTGTCATTTGCCTGAAATAAATGCGGTGACTATAGCGACAGTTCTCGCTCTCTGTGCTTTTTGTTTGCACTGGTAAAAGATGTGTTTGCGACAACACGTCATGACTCATAACAGTCTGGTCAGCGCCGTCTTCATGCGTCCGTTCATTATGTGCTGATTATCCTTCCTGAGGAAGATGGAGCCACTCACAGCTGGCGTTAGGCGAAGGTTGTCAGTTTCAACCCGTCAGGTTGAAACTTAAATTCACATCTCCCGTCAATCGAAAGGCCTAAATTAACCTTTCCTCAACCGAGCGAGCTGGAGTTCATGGAGAAGGTGGAGCAGCACAAGAAGCTGAGGGTTTGACTCCATGGCCAGGCAATTTGAGGTGGAATTATTGTATTTATGTGGTAGAAGTTAAAGATATAAAAATGACTATACTTCATTTCCCACAAGTGTACAATCACCTGGACTGTATGAATTGTTGTTTTGTCGTTACCCCAGAATGAACCCTAACCCTAACCCATTTATAACTGTCCAGATTTTTTACTGGCTGCTCTCTTCAAGTCAATAATTTCCTCTCTGGAAGGGGCGACCAGAACAACTACAGTGGACAACTCTTGTGTCTTTACGAAAGTTTTATTCCACACTCTACTTAATAGACACTAACAAATAGGTAGTAAACCAACAAAGAGTACCGGTTAAAAGAAGGAAAACAGAAGTTCAATATGTAACAAAAATAGAAAAGCACTCAGAGTTTGCAGACCTACGCCAAGGCAGCTCAGCCCCCCACCCCCCCAAAAAAATTAAATCTCTTGTTTCTGGTCCCATTGTGGACATTTCCTGAAAATTTCATCCAAATCTGTCTATGACTTTTCGAGTTACGTTGCTAACAGACAGACAGACAGACAGACAGACAAACTCCGGCGAAAACGTATACCTTTGATCACAAAGCCTTGATGACATTTAAAAACAATGCTTTGATGCTTTGATGCTTTGATGCTTTGATGCTTTGATGACTTTGATGCTTTGATGACTTTGATGGCTTTGATTACTGCACATGTACTTAATCATAAAGTCTAACACATACAGCTTCACCTGCTGGACAGTTCTACAATAACAGTATCCAGGTAAGCCCTCAACGGACAAACTAAACTAATCTTTTGAGTTTTGATGTTAACTGAAGGCTTACATCCTGTTTTCCAACACCCTTGGAAGGTGAAGTGTGAGGTTGCGAGATAGTTAACTGCAAGCTTAGTCCTGCTTTGTCCTCTGTTTCACTCTAAATAGGGCAATCATTTACATAATGAGCATCATGCTGCAGTGAAGTCGCGGAACGTAATCCTCCAACCTGACAACGATGCCCACTTTGTTACAGATATCATGTTTGCTCACTTTTTGTGTGTACTCGCGTACAAAAACAGTTTTTTTTAATAACTTAAATAGTGACTGGAGCCTTTTTTTTTAGCTCAAGTACAAAGTGGTAGCAGGTCTGTGTTGCCCCAGCTGGATGTGTACTCCATATTCGTGTTGGAAATAACCCTAGAACAAAAAAACTTGCAGCATAAATGTTTTCTGAGGAAAGATTGTCCTAAAGTGTGTTGTTATATCCCAGTTTGAAAGAGTGTCTGAAACTCTACAGTGTGTGATTCGACTGATACGACGACTGTCGTGGAATTATGTGTCCAATCCATTATTATTATTTTTAGAAGGAACTTTTAAAGAATTTAAAACATTATGATACTCGAGATACCAATAATGTCACGATACCACGACTCTTGCGAGACAACCCTGTATCGCTACATCGCGACATCCGTCTAACTGAAGAAAACAAGACATCCGTGAGTAGTTTAAAAGCATTTCTTCGGGAAAGGGTTTTTCAGAAGCAAATGGTTCCAGGTAGAACCTCAGCCCTTGTAGAAGAACCCTTTTAGAACCCTTATTGAGTGTACCTACACTGAGCCAAACAGTGGGCTTCCTGCGCCTGCACTGTACCCTGAACACTGACTGACAGGCCTGAGTGACAGACTGTAAAGTTGATTGGGCGAAGTCGCGGATTTACCGACACTCGAATGATGGAGCAGCTAAATTGACATTGTGTGTCTCGCTCTCTCTCTGTGTGTGTTGTGGCGTTGCATGAAAGAACAGAAGTGATTCATGGCGGTGTCATGTAGATCACACACACACACACACACACAAAAGAAAAGTTGCAGAAAAAAGTTTTCCCCCTTTTTTCAGTCAAGTGTCTAAAGTCAAGGTGCAGCTCCTGCACCTCGATGGTTTATTCATAATGAGACTTCACACCGACAACTACCAGTGACCGCACTATCTGACGGCTCTGTGTGTGTGTGTGTGTGTGTGTGTGTGTGTGTGTGTGTGTGAGGGAGAGGCAGTGATAGACAGTGAGAGAGTGCTTGAGTTGAAACTGGACAGGCATGTGTGTGTGTGTGTGCTGGTGGATTCTGATGGAAAGAGGTGGCTGGGTTGTCACATGTGCGCACACACACACACACACACATATATTCACATACATACATACACACACACATAGGGAGTGCTCGGTGGCTGACATTCTCCTTTTTTCACCTCTAATTGGTCCTCTGGGAGTTGTCAGAGGTCTCCGTGGCTGTCTGCAAGGTGGCAACACACACAAAAACACACACAAACACACACACAAACACAGCATCAGGAGAAGGAGGAGGCGACAGAGGAGGCGGGGGGGGGGGGGGCGATCGTCACCTGAAGGTCATGAACATTTGTCACCGTTTGTGAAGACCGAAGCAGGCGAGATTAGAGAGGAAGCATCAGGGCCCCGCCGTTTTAAACTCACACACACACACACACACACACACACACACACACACACACACACACACACACACACACACACACACACACACACACACACACACACACACACACACTCACACACACACAGCGCTGCCTCGCCGTGGTTACGAGCCACATCGAGTCATACATGCTGCAGAGTTATAATCCCGTTTAGCTGAAAAGTCCGCGGCACAGGCTGCATTGTGTTGGCTGCAGCTCGGTGGAGCTTTGCATAAGACGTGTGAAAGCTGTCCGGTGGCTCATGTGTGTGTGAGTGTAAGTGAATACAGACAGAGAATAGATAGAGTCACCATTTTTGACTCACATATCATAACTTTTTAAAGTTTATTAAAGACTAATGGCAACGATAAAGTCACCTAAGTCACCTGGAGACTCTGCCTGGTGTTAACGCTGTGGTTCAGGAGAGATAAATGTGCTCTTTGTTATCATAACTGAGCGAGGGAATCTGTTTCCCCGGAGACTTTTCCCTGTCTGACTTTTCTTTCTCTGGTTTTTCTGGTGCCAACTTGAAACGGTGCCACGGAGCTCAGACGGCGCCTGAGGTGTGTGTTTTATTTTTAAGTAAAACTGTTTTAGTAATGTTAGGGCGGCAACTATGGATTATTTTTTTAAATTGAGTAATCTGTCGATTTTTTTCTCGATTTGTCCGTCAAATGTAGGAGAATGTTGAAAAATGCCAATCAGTTTTTAGGAAATTTATAAAATGTTGGCATTCAGAGATTAGAAATTATTCACATTCCGGGATTATAAAATATTCAAATTCTGATATTAGAAAAAATTGGCATTCAGAGATTAGAAAATGTTCACATTCCAAGATTAGAAAATGTTCACATTCCGAGATTAGAAAATATTCACATTCCAAGATTAGAAAATATTCACATTCCGAGATGAGAGAATATTCACATTCCGAGATTAGAAGATATTCATATTCCGAGATTAGAAAATATTCACATTCCGAGATTAGAAGATATTCATATTCCGAGATTAGAAAATGTTCACATTCCGAGATAAGAAAATATTCAAATTCTGAGATTAGAAAAAGTTTGCATTCAGAGATTAGAAAATGTTCATATTCCGAGATTAGAAAATGTTCATATTCCGAGATTAGAAAACGTTGACATTCCGAGATTTGAAAACATTTACATTCCGAGATTTCTAAATGAATCGTCCACCCAATTACCAGGTTTTCAGATGTTTCATTATCCCTCTTCTTAAATATGAATATTCCGTTATTTATTTGCTCCAGATAACAAAAATAACCTTTTAAAACCTTTTTTATGGACCAAACAAGTAATTAAATAATAAATGTAGAAAATAATCAACAGATGATTAAATCATCGTCGTTAAATACTCACTCTCTCACACCGAACCATGACTTCTGATCAGTTTGACATAAACGACGTTGATGAAAGTGTCATGTGACATTTCATTGAAAGGAATCACAATATTCACTTCTTTTTTTTTTTAAATATATTTTTTGGGCCTTTTTGCCTTTAATGATAGTATAGTATAGAGAGACAGGAAATGGGAGGCAGAGAGATGGGGAATGACACGCAGGAAAGACCGCTTGGTGCGGGATTCGAACCGGGGTCGCCTGCAGCGAGGACTACAGCCTCAGCATATGGGGCAGGTGCTCTACCAACTGAGCCACCACTGCCCCACAATATTCACTTCTATTAAAGAAGAGACAGAAAACGAGGCCCTGAACGTTTGTGCAGCTAAGCCTTTGGAGCAGATGGGGGCTCAAGATCGACTCCCGACGGATTTGAAACGACTGCAGAGTGGCTTCTACAGATATTTGTACGGCTCACGGCGCTGTCAACATGTCTGAAATCTGCATATTATTTCTTATTATTCGGAAGGTTTCCAGTGACTGGCGCAATCATCATGGCACAATCACAGTAGACATCTGGGGGAATGATACGGACCGCGGTGGACGTGTATTCGGATGTTTCCATTCGGCTGTTTGTTTTAAGCCCGTTAAACGTCACATGTGAGCGTTAGGGTAAAGAGACGTATCTGTATTTAATATGTCAACTAAAAAAAAGGTGACCGTGACGGCACGATCTGTTGCTTTAGTCACAGATTGTTCACATCGTGATGCTGGTGCATGTGCTGAAAACAACACAAATATATATAACACAGTGATGATGCTCTGAAACAAAGTAGACGCAGCTGTGAGGAGCTTTGTGGGCTTTTATTCCTTTTTTTGGATGGGGGCCGGGGGGGGGGGGGCCTCTGCCTCTGCCTCTGCCTCCTCTCTCTCGCTGCCCTGTAATGGAAGCAATGAGGCCCGTTAAAGACGGGAGTTAAGGCGTCCAGCCAGAATCAATTACTCTCCTGTGTGTTTTTCATCTGATTCAATTAAAGCCTTTCCATAAAGCACAGACTTAATGAGGTCTAATGTAAGGTGGAGACAAGGAAGGACACGGAGCCAGGGGCAAAGAAACGAGCGTCAACGCTGCGTTGATTCATGACCCGGGGCCCCCGTAGCGTGTGAAGTGGATTCTGCCGTCTGATTTGTGACGCCGTCTGGCGTCTTTGATTTCACTGGAATAATTTGGGGTTGTGTTTTATTTTGTAAGGAACATGTATGGATGAGGACTGTGCACTGGTGACCGCACGTGTGGTCGATGGCTTGACGCCTGCTGCATGTGAGGGCTGCACCCTAGTGCTGAAAATGGGAACTGATGGGGGGGGGGGGGGGGTGGATTATTCCTCAAAATGAGGGCATTTTTCCCCCCCTTGTTACAACAAAGACACTGGCAGAGGTTTTGTGTGGGAAGATAAAAACACACTTCCTTTCAGGCTTGTAATTGCCGTGTAAGAGCTTCTTCTATATCCTTCAACATGAAAGTGTATGGATTTATCGACGTGGCGCTGTTTTAAGTGCACAAAGCCACCTTTTTTTTTCTTTTTCTATTCACGTTCTTTAACATCCATTAAGACGGCCGGTCAGTCTGTATCTTTTTGCACGAGCCTGGACTGATGTACGCAGGGAACCGTGGAACTCTTATCGGGAGTGGTGGACTCCAATTTAGACCGAAGCAAATAAAACCATAAATGATTCATATATCGATTCGTGCACCGTATATGCTGTATAGGAACTCCCTAAATTAGCCTAATAAGCATTGTTCAGCATGACTGCTGCACTGAATTAAAATACCACTGAACGTTGGGTCGCGATTCGGCGCTAAATACCCCAAACCCAGTTAAATATGAAGATTTTTGCTAAATTTCTTATGCCAAATGTTTTCAGGGAAGTCTTTTTACCTCGTCTACAGTTCGGCATCGTTCGCTTTGTCGGACGCCGTCGCGCTCATGACTCTCCGACCAAGTACCACCTTAAAAAAAAATGGTCCAAAAGTCCACGCGAAGACGTCTCGGTGCTCTTGTGACCAATGGGCGTTGAGAATTTGACCGTGACGTGAGTGGCATTTTCTTGTCAGAAATGGAGAAACAAAGTTGAGCTTGGTTGATGTAGTGGTTTGCGCTCTTTGCCTTTGCAGCAAGAAGACCTGGGCTAGGGTTAGGGTTAGTCCAAAAAACCTTTCCCCAATATTGGGATTAGGTAAATTGGACACTAATCTGACCGTAGGTGTGAGTGTGAATGGTTTTTGTCTCTCTGTGGTCCTGCGGAGGGCTGGCGAACTATCCAGGGTGTACCCCACCTATCGCCCTATGTCAGCTGAGATAGGCACAGCACCCCCCGCGACGCTCTGGTGGAGGATAAAGTGGTAGATTATGGATGGATGGATGGATGGATGGATGGAAATCCACGTAAAGCAGCTCCAGATTTTGGAGGGAATCCATTTAAACTGCCTGGACCTCATCTCTGTCTCTCTCTCCTCTCTTTACAGCATCTTTCTTCCGTCAGCCAAAACCTGGAGGACTATGAGCGGTAGATCCGTCTGCCAAGTCGAGGTGATCCAGCTGGGCAGATAGAGCGTTTGTTTGCGATACCCCCGGTGAGCTTCCTCGCTCCCCTCCCCCCCAGGAAAAATGAGAACTATCTTACTGGTCTTCATGTGGCTTTGTCTCGGCCTGTCCCTGGACGCGTTGTCTTTGATTGGACGGAGGACGGAGGCGGTGGACGGAGAGGGAAACCCAGCGGCGGCGACGGCGACGGCGATCGGAGGGGAGAAGCTGCTCAGGAGAGTGAGACGTGGCTGGATGTGGAACCAGTTTTTCCTGCAGGAGGAGTACACGGGCAGCGACTACCAGTACATCGGCAAGGTGAGTGAAAAAGCTGTGCCACGGCTTTTATTGTCCTCCATGTTGTTAGAACGACGTTCCCTCCATTAGGTGGAAAGACGCTTATTAGTCATGCATGTTTACTAATTTTCCTCGTTTGGATTAATTAGTTCATTTGGATTTATGCTGAGGTTAATCGCCCTAAACACTCGGCGAACGACGTCTGTGTCACCGCTGATCGCCATTTACAAGGCTAACGGTGAAACTACGGTGGCCGACGGGGGCCAAACGCACTGCAACGACCCCAAAGCACATCAGGGACTACTTCATTCTTATTTTATATTAAAAGACCTTTATTCAGAGGTTATGCTCCTGTAACAATGCAGTTTTTATGAGCAGGGTTTCAAGTTGTTTGCTCTAGGCGTAGAAAAGTGTCTCAAAGTCGATGATCATTTCCTATCAAAAGAGATAATCTGGACTTTTAATTTGAATTTATTTTCCAAACATTGTACACTATCAGATATCAGTGTATACAGTACTTTGTACAGATGCTTATATTTTCTGATTAATAGGTGTCTGAAACTTTCAAATACACAGATACAGCGATCCAAGTGTTTTATTTTGAAAACCAGAGGTGGATTTCCTTAAAAATCATCTTCAGCAGTCAGGTGTTAGGTGTTTTTTACCGTAAATCAGCATTAACATGATTTTAAAATGCAAAAGGAGGAAGGGATTATCAATAGATTTTGGAACTATGAATAGATTTTGGGATTATAATTACATTTTGGGACTATAAATAGATTTTTTGGATTATAATTAGATTTTGGGATTGTAAATAGATTTAGGTATTATTTATCGATTTTGGGATTAAACATAGATTTTTGGATCATCAATAGATGTTGGAACTATAAATAGATTTTGGGATTATAAATAGATTTTGGGATTATTAATCGATTTTCAGATTATAAATCGATTTTAGGATTATCATTAGATGTTGGAACGATAAGTAGATTTTGGGATTATAATTAGATTTTGGGACTATAAATAGATGTTGGGATTATAAATAGATGTGGGGATTATAATTAGATTTTGGTATTATCAATAGATTTTGGAATGATACATTTTTAAATTTAAAAAGCCAGATATTTGTGTTTTTCCACTATGATCTACCACATTATCGTGATTTTCTGGTTGTGTTGTGTGAGCATAAGCAATGAAAGCGTGACGACAGAGATGCACCTTTCATAATCATGGATTATTAAATCCGGGGAAGCACAAACGAGTGTAAAAACATGTCCGGGTTCATGCAGCGGCAGAATCTGCGAGCTGTGCACGTGTTCTTCACTGTGACCACAGAGGTCTACAGTATATGAGAGGAAGAGCAGTATAAAAAATTCACATACTTCCATACACAGGCCACAAGGTCGTGCTACCTCGACACTTTACTGAGACTCAACCGCATGAAAGTTTATTTATTTATTAGCTTAAATAGATTTTTACTCTCTCTCTCTAGGAAAGTACATTCTACATATACTGCAGCAGCAGCAGCGACTCGCTGATCTCAGTAGTATTTCAGTGATGCTGAAGTGGAGATTTGTGCTTAAACAGTGAATTCTTAAGTGGAGCGAAGCCTAAAGAAAGTCGTCCTGACTGCTGAAAACTTCCTTTGAAGTATTTTATGAATCGCAGTATTTTTCCTCTTATTAACTTTAATCCACAGTTCTGGCTTTGTTCGCTTTGATTCTTGTGTCGAACACATGACTCTGACTCCAGTCAGTGGGATTTGGGATTGTAATTAGATTTTGGGATTGTAATCAGATTTTGGGATTGTAATTAGATTTTGGGATTGTAATTAGATTTTGGAACAATAAGTAGAATTTGGAAATATAGATAGATTTTTGGACAATAAATACATTTTGGGATTATACATAGATTTGGGGACTATGAATAGATTTTGGAACTAAAAGTAGAATTTGGAAATATAGTAGATTTTTGGACAATAAATACATTTTGGGATTATACATAGATTTGGGGACTATAAATAGATTTTGGGATTATAAATAGATTTTAGGATTATACATAGATTTGGGGATTGTATGTAGATTTTGGGATTATAATTAGATTTTGGAACTATAAGTAGAATTTGGAATTATATGTTGATTTTGGGATTATACATAGATTTGGGGATAATACGTAGATTTGGGGATTATAAATAGATTTTGGAATTATAAATAGATTTTGAAATTAAGAGTAGATTTTGGAACTATAAGTAGAATTTGGAATTATATGTCGATTTTGGGATTATACGTAGATTTGGGGATTATATGTAGATTTTGGAACATAAAGTAGATTTTGGAACTATAAATAGATGTTGGGATTATATATAGATGTTGGGATTATATATAGATTTGGGGATTATAAATAGATTTTGGGATTATAAATACCGCACTATAAGGCGCACTTAAAAGCCTTTAATTTTCTCAAAAAACGACAGTGCGCCTTATAATCCGGAGCGCCTTATACATGGATCATTTGGTAAAGTTTGACTTTATCTGTTTTGTTGACATTCCCTTTAGCACAGCTCCATCTAGTGGATGCATAACGCAACCCCAGTCAAACGTTTGACTGCAATATCTTCTATTCTATGCGCCTTATAATCCGGTGCGCCCTATATATGAAAACATTGCTAAAATAGGACATTCATTGAAGGTGCGCCTTATAATCCGGTGCGCCTTATAGTGTGGAAAATACGGTAGATTTTGGAACTATTTACACTATACTGATCTACAGTTTGGCATTGTTGGCTTTGAAGTTGGTATCGGCTCAGCTCTTGCTTAGAACCTCGTCAGAGCAGGTATTATAAAAACCACCAGGTACCAGGCACTATCACTGATGGAAAAGAAAAGTCGAGCCGTGCCGTGCTGTGCTACAACCGTAGAATGGGGAAAAAACACAATCATAAATGTCTGTTGCCATGATGCAGTTAACGAGTGGACAGATGAACGCGCGCTAACGCCTGCACAAACTGCAGGGAAACTGCAAGAAAAAGGAAAGGAATAAAAGTTAATTTTTAAAACAGTCGTGCTCGCGAACCTTGGGGCAGAGAAAGGTTTCATCCATTCATTCGTAAGTAAGGCCCTCAGTGATGCCGCGCATAAAACATGCCCTTTGATGATGTACTATTGGACTTCTAATGAGGTGTATAATGTGCAATTATACCTTGCGCTGAGTAACCAGGGCTACGTATGGATTTTCCATCTCACACGCTGCTCTGTTTTAATATCTAGAAGAGAAGATTCTGGGGCTCCATTAGTGAAGTTAGAACGTCGTGATGATTGTTGATACTGTTTGATCAGTATCCAGATGCTGGGAGGTGCTGTGTGTGTTTGTATGTGTGTTTGTGTTGTTGCTCTGTGTGAAGCCTGCTGAGGTTGAGGTGAACAAGAGCTGGCAGGTCTACGCTCTCTGCTGCTGCCTTTGGTCGGTGCTTCAGAGAATGCTCTCCTAACGATATGAGATGCATTTTAGTGGGACTGGATATTGAGTAGGGACAGGGCGTTACGGGCAAAAACACGAATAGAAAGTCAAAAAAATCATCAATTACTGAGCCAGTGGTTGATTTATAGGAACATGGTAACGCTGCATAAATGTGTACACTCTTAGAAATAGAAGTGCTAAGTAGAACCATGTAAGGTTCTTGGGCTTGTCCTCATAGGAGAACCCTTTTGGAGGATTCCACCAAGAAACATTTGAAAACCCTTTATTCATTAGTGTTACCAAGAACCCTTGAAAAACCCTTTCTTCGGGAAAAGGGTTTTTCAGGTGCAAATGTTTCCAGGTAGAACCTCAGCCCTTGTAGAAGAACCCTTTTGGAACCCTTATTTCTAAGAGTGTAGTATCCTGGTACATAAATCACATTTTTTTTATAGTGCTGGGCGCCGATACCCACCGTTGACGTTAAGACACGAAACGTTACCATGACGACTATCCACCATGGGTCAAACATGGGTTTTGCCCAAACTGGAGCGGTCTGTTAATTAAACGAAAAGAGCAGCGCCACAAATGTGTGCCTCTGTTTTTAAAATTTAACGCGTTAACGTGCCCAGCACAAATTTTTGAAAATAACTAATTATCAGCAAATGGGAAAAAAAGTTCTCTGTCCATGCCTAATATCAAGCATAGTATGAGGTAAAATGGTAATATCCCCTTTTCATTTTCGGATTTCGGACAAGCATTTTTTTTAAAGCCTTACAAGTAATTACAGCTGACTGAAACATGCATGATCACGATTGTGCAAACGCACCCCGATGGGACATCAAGTTACTCATTAGTTCAGGCGGCTCCCATCGTCCAAAAGGCCAAACCATGGTCTCGTCTCACTCCTCATCGGAGGTCTTTTTTTAAGTTAACGAGCAAGTTTCCTTCAGCTCGGGCACTTTCACAAAAACCCTTGGCTCCTCGGTTACTCGCTGAGTTCGAGTGAAGCCACTTAACTCGCAAAAGTACGATGTAGGAAGTCGCGGTCGGGACATCGTGAACCCTACAAAAAAACGTCGGCTCTTGCTCAGGGTGATGTGGACGTGACGTTGTGATGGGCTTGTATAACACGGTAACCATGGCAACACTTAGAGTTACACGGGTGCAGCTGGTTCTGACCATCTGTGGGCGAAGATAGTGTAAAAATGTTGTTTGTTTAACGGGAGGTTTTAACAATTAATCGTCAACTATTCTGTAATCGATGAATCGGTTTGAAGCTTTTTTTATGATTAAAAACGAGATTTCAGATTGTTTTAGCTTCTTAAATGTGAATATTTTCTGGGTTTCTTTGCTCCACATAACAAAGAAATCATTAAAACTGAATCATTTTGGTTTGTGGACAAAACAAAGACATACGAGAACGTCGTCATTTCCTGGTTTGACAAACACTGATCGACGTTTTTTAACATTTTATGGACCAAAATAATCGTTAGTTGCAGCTCTAGTCTCACCTGCTTTTTATTTGGCACCACATTTTGGCACCAAGAGATATTTTTATCACTTTACACACACTTTATAAATGGGTCATCTTTCCTTTCCTGACATCTTGAAATCCCTGTAAGAAAGATGGAGGATGCAGTTTCTTTAATCAGTCGTCTTCCTCTGATTGACGCGTTCCTGAACAAAATCAAACAGCAACATGTTTGAAATGAGTTCATGAACAGACGAACATCCAGCGTGTTGTTGTTTGGGAGGAACTTAAGAAGTCGCATTTATTTGCTGCCACTGATCGATTAGCTTGTACTCCTACAGTTAATTACTTGTGTATGGGGTTGGTGGGTGGGGGGGGGTAGAATAGAAAAGAAACCTCAGTAACATTCATTACCGTTTGCTCACTGACTGCCATCTTCAACTTAGACCCTCTGCACTTACCTTAATTAAGCTCCGACAGTTTCCCAGTGCAGTCGGGGACTGACCTTTTTAAACCGTGCTCACACTTTTCACTTTGCAGGTGAAACAAAGTAGAAACCCACTCTTTAACACTCGGTTTTGCCCAAACAATTACATGTCACGCGCGCTCCGTCGTGAGAAAAACACACTAAACGCACACAACAACTAGTTTTGTGATTAAAAAACAGTGACATACAAAGTTTATCAGTTGTTTTTTTTACACCAGAGTTAATGGGTAGTGCTAATGCAGGAGATGTAATTGCAGGTAAACCCACAAAAATATGTGATTAACCCTTTTCCATTACTGGGTTATGTATTTTAAATGCACCAACAAACATTTCAGAAAAAACTTCTTTTTTTTTTTTTTTTTTTTTTTTTCATGTCATATCTCCATTATTGCCAATCAGAGCCACTAAATAGATTAATTTGACCCAGGAGTGAATACCAATTGTTTCCCCGTCTTATTGCCGACAAAAGCCAGTTATTTGCGAGCGTTTGCATTTTTTAAATGAATCCCCTGATCAGCTTAAAAACAAAAAAGAATTGCATACTTTAATTTAATCTCTCTCTCTAGCTCTATAAGAAGTTTTCTCTAATGGAGAAAATATCTTCATGTGCGCCTCATTTCTTTTATGGTCCAATCGCAGGGATTTAAATATTGTTATAAATTTGCTGTAACTTGTATTCGTGTGCACGTTGCTGCAGCACTCAGACAGAATTATCTTTGTGGCGTTTGGTGCATTTGTTGAATCCTAAAACTACACAAGTAACTAGGACTAGGAGGTCATGATAGGGCGCTCACGTCCAGATGCAAGCGTCCCCAGGCAGGTGAGGGAGTGCAACCGTTCCCTGACCTCACTTTAAAGTTTAAGCTCATTTACGTTGGGTGCAAATCACCAAAAATTCAAAATGGCCGACTCCCTATTGAGTTGAGACCATGGTCACAGTCTACATTTTTTTTTTCTTCGTCGACATCGAAAAACATCTTCTCACCAAGTTTCAGGAAATTCGGTGGAACTTAACGTATGCTGAAGTCATAGGGCACTTCCTGTTTCGCGGCGAATGGTCAAAATTCGCCAAAATGCTGAGGGCTGCCGTGGCCGCGTCGTTCAAAATCCGCAAAAACCTTTTGAAACACCTTTGATGAGTCTATTACGAATTAGCGCATTTATTTATGTCACTCGGACGAGTACGTAGCGTTCACATCGGCAAAATGGACGCCAAAATTCAAAATAGCCCACTTCCTGTCGCGTTGTCTTGTTCTATAACATCATCCCACCAAGTTTGGGGAAATACGGTGGAACTCAATTTTTTTGTTTTCACCTTAGGGGGCGCTAAAGAGCCCTTGAGCAACACACAGGTCTGGGAACTATACCCACTTTTTAATATAACCAGTTTTTATGCACGATTATCCCCTCAAAAATGACCAGAAAGCCACGTATATCATAACGATGATAATAATCTGAAGTTTCCCTGCCATTCGTGGCCCTAATTACAACAGCAGACAAGCGCAGCGCGTATAACTGCAAAGATCTGATACCACAGTATGGCCCACTGCTGCAGGGCTTTGTCAGTGAAGTCAGAAATAGCCGTGAGCCCTAAAAAGGTCGCCGTGAGGTACCGCGTGAGTGTGGTGCCGTTGTCAGCTTGGATATGACGGTGAAAAGAACCATAAGAGACAGCAGTATGCATGGTGGAGGAGGAGGTGGTCGCATAGAGGCAGCGTTCCTGGGACACATCAGCACTCTGGGAAGCGAGCTCTTGTGCTGCGATGAAAAGTCCTCGGGCTTCATCAGCTCATGTTAGGTAAAAGCACGGAGGGAGGTGTTGCAGCCCTACAAGACTGACAGATCGAATCACACTGAACAGCGCTGGAGAGGAAAAGACAGCACGGATCAAACCGGGGAGAGGGAAGGGAGGAAGGTGAGGAAATGGAAGCCGAGGGATTGAGGAAAAGGGGAGAACAGAGGTTTTGTCATGTCGGCGTAGAAGTGTTGCTGAGTAAAAGAAAAAACACGAGGAGGTGAGGATGGGGAAGAGGAACAGCCACAAAAGAGCGAAGAAGTTTGGGAGGTGAGGTTCGTCCCCTGAGGTCCCGTCTGCTGCAAACATGCAAGTCACAGCTCCGTGGTACTGTAAACACTGATCATATCTGATGTTTCAGTCATTAAATAGTAAATGGAACGGGGCTCGGCGAGATGATGTGCTGCATGAGCTGTTTCACTTTCAAAACAGTTAAAAAAAAAAAGTTATTCTGTGAGATGTTGTCAATATTACATTACAGCGGAATAACCTTAACTCAAGGACAAGCTGTGCAGTGGAGAGATAAAATAGTAAATCCGCTGTGTGGAAACGTCAGTTTATGAAATAATGTACGACATGATATATTTTCTCTTACTTAGTTGATTTACAGAGTGTTGGATAAAAGTCACACAAACCTGATCTAAATCCATCTTCTACCGCTTCATCCTCCACACAAGGGGTCGCAGGGTTAGGGTTAAAGGGGCTAACGCTACCCGATAGTCGGGGTCACACCGTGGACAGTTCGCCCGTCCGTCACAGAGACACATATAGAGACAAACAAGTGTCCAGTTGACCTAATCCCCATATTTTTGAGGCTCAAACCTGAGTCTTCCTGCTGCGTGGCCAAGACGTTACGTATTACGGTAAAATGCTACCGTTTTTTGCCGGGGAACCATTTTGTCTTCTCTTTCTCACTGGTATGTGGAGCGTGGTAAATATGGAAAAGGCTAATTACCCTTAAATGACCACTGACCGAGCCGCCTTTAATTAATCAGACATCATGGAGTCTTTGGGGGCTTTTTATTGTCGTGGATGTCGCCCATTGTCATGCCAACCGTCCCATTCAGCCAACGTGTATACGCTCTTATTAGCAGTTGCTAGGAGCAGAAAATGAATTGAACACAACATGACCGTGCATGTTTGTCTGTATTTTATGATAATTCTGTGTCTCTCTGGTTGAAGACGCTCATTATCTCTCAACGCTTGACTCGATGGAGACTCGTACAACCAGGGAGATGTGCGAGTGTGACCCATCTTTTCCACATCGTGTGGTTGTAAGTTTGTCTTTGAAAAGTCTAAAGAAGAAAATTATTCTCTCAGTCACATCAGATGGAATTCTCACTCTTTCTCTCTGAGTGGTGGAATTGTTTCGCTGAGTCACGCGTCGTGTCAACTCCAACCACTGACTTTAAGTTTTATTAAAACCATTATTCCCCCACCAGAGGAACCGCTTTAATTATGTTTACTGCAGCACGACAGTGTTTGTATTACTTTAGCACTTCAGTCAGACGGCATTTTAATGCTGAACATTGTTTTTTTTTGTTGCTGTTACACTCTGCTGTGTAGCGGAGCACAGAGTTGTTGGTCTAAATCAGTATGGACAAACCAAAACTAACAAATTAAATAGAGGCAATGTCTTTTTTTCTGTGATAACAACTTGAAAAACAAATGTGTAGTACAGAAATGTCCTGTCCTGAAGTGTTTTGTTGTTTGTTTACACCAGCGTTGGCTTCTGCAAGCGTGAATGGTTTCAACTAGTGCTGGGGCACGTTAACGCGTTAGCGCCGTCAACGCTAACGCACGTTAACGCACGCCGGCTGATCGTAAAAAGACACGTGTGACTTCATGTTTACGTAGTACGGCACCGGAGTCCATGGAACTGTTTAGCAGTTAGCTCCGTTAGCTAACTTAGCGCCGGTAAGCGCGCCTACAGTCGTATTGGAGATTAAACGGTCTGTTTCTTAAACGGAAAGAGCAGCGCTACAAATAGCCAGCGTACGGCAAACATGATGCCACGCACGTCTTCTTACGCTCAGTCGGCATGGAAACGCGCCATGCTAACCGCAGTTAACGTGCCCAGCACTAGTTTCAAGTCATCAGAATTCACCGCACGTCTTTAAAGCTCACATAGAGTGGTCCTGTTGCACATATATGTTAGTTATGGAGGTATACTTACATACATTAACTTGTTTTTATGGTCAATAACCTCCTAGTTGCTGTAAACGACCCGATAGAAATCCAGTGTTTCCCAGCCGCGATATTTCAGACTCAACTCTCTCACCCAGAATACAGAGTCTTGTGATTGGCCAGTATATTCAGCACACCCACTCTCAGAAGCGCAGCTCCCCCCTCTGGAACGGTGGATGAACTGCTCCTCATTATCAAAACATTGTCTTAACAATGTTTAAAAATAGCTAGGTACACTGAATCGTACAACACAGGTGCTGACCGGCAAGCACACAGCTCCCTTGAAAGCAAACCCACATGGCCAGGAGAGGGGGAGTGTCCAATATGTACTCTGTCGAGACCAGAATTTCAAGTTTCACTTTAAATTATGTAGACGTGGTCAAGATGAATTTCTGAAGTTATGGGGGCCAGGCAGGCTGCACAGACTACTTCAGAAACTGCTGACTCGTTTTGGATTTTCACACACACACAACCATCCATCTCCATGTTGAGAATATGAGAAAATATCATAAAGTTCTCTGAGTGAAAATGCCTCGTCGATGCCCGACAAGACAGGGTTTAAAATGATGATAGAAAATGAACAGCAACTCAACGCGTGCTACAACCAAGGTGTGCAGAAGTATAATCTGCCGCAGGCCCCCGTGTGGCTAATAAAAGTGGCAATTGATGGGGTGTATGCGAGTCATCTTTGTCCTGCTTAGACATGGATGCAAACGGCTTGACTTCTTGGCGCAGGTCTGGACCCGTGAGGCAGCGAATTCTGGTTGTGTGGTTGCTTATAAATGTGATGTTGCATTTCTGAAGAGGAACATTTTGTTTCCTCTTCTTGTTTTGGCGAAAAACATCTCAGTCATGCCTTCAAGGGAGGTAAATATAAATAAATAGATACAACTGTTAGGTGCTCTTAGGAGCCCCAAGCAGTCCGGGGCTCTATCTGACTCAGAATTGAGTCAGTCACAGCATATTTATGGCTGTTCAGTCTGTTATTTTTGACTTTGCCACTCTTCCGTAAAGAATATTAAGCAGCGCTTTAGTCAAGTGCCAGGATTTTCTAACAGGATTTGGCAGGACTTTCAGGGTGACGGCGACATTCATATAATGTACGTCCAATACAAGCCAAAAACCTCTGCAGCGAACAGTTCCTCTTTTGCCAACACCGGATGTCAAACAAAAGCCACCGACTTTGTCGTATTAAATTACTACTTCGCTATATATTTATGTAGACGCCGTATGCCAAATATTCATCCTTCTAGTAAAGGTCCAGTGACTTTGTCATTTAATTAATCAGTCTGGCATCATTATCTAGTTTCTTTCGGTTGCTATGTTGCCCACTCGTCGGCTCGCGTCCCCCCCCTTCAGCGAACATGCAAACGCTGTCAGCCGTTGCTAGGAGCAGTAAATTAAATACAATGCAATGACTGCGGATGCTTGTCTCTGTTTTCATGATTATCGCCTTTGCTCTGATTGATGACATTATCTCGAGGACGGCCTAGACGGAGCTTTTCGACCATAGAAACCGATCAGCTGATCAAATGGCAGCAACTTGATGCACAAAGAGGCATGGGTTAGGTTTGGGGTTGGGATTTGGCTTAAGAGGTTAGGAGGTTAAAACCCTGTTGCACAGAACTACTGATCCAGCGTGTGGTGATGTTGGTTCAGTCCAGGTCTGTCAAATGGTGGTTTGACAGACCTGATCCCCAGGCAGAGCTCTGGGTTAGGGTTTGGGTTGGGATTAGAGGTTAGGAGGTTAAAATCTGTTGCCCAGGCCTACTGATCCGGCGTGTGGTGATGGTGGTTCAGTCCAGGGTCAGAAACCACCTGTTGAGCTTCAAACCCCGAATCATCAGAAGACGGGAAGAAAAGTGATTGAAGTATCTCTGAATGTGGGCATGGCTGTTGGTGACAGATGGGCTGGTTTGAATATTTCACAGATTGTCATGCACACGAGCATCTCCGGGGTTTATAGGGAAAATGGTGAACATATCCAGTGAAGCAGCAGCAGCTCTCCTGGCCAGAGAAACGCAGTGGTCGTTGCCAGAGGTCGCAGTGAGATCGGAGTGCCAGGTTTAAAATCACAGAGAGGCAACGACAACAACAACTTGTTACAATCGCGTCACGTCGGAGTACAGTGCACTGACGACCCGAGATGACATCTCCATGAATTGATCACAATCAAACCTAATAAGACAGCCACGAAGAGCCAATTCCCTTATTCAGTGCTTTGTCATAGAGGAATATGAGGTGAAGAGACAGAACAGCAGCAGCTCAGCTTGCATCCTCTGCCACTGTAAGCAGGTTTAACTTAGCGTCTGTTTATGCCGGGTCTCTTTAGGAATGCAAAGCCGCTGCATGTTTTATGTCCACTGTCGTTATCTCCGCGCGGGGAAGAAAGTCCATCATCAGTCACCTGAATGATTACAGACCCGTTGTGCATACATCTGTAATCAAGGGGCCGGAGTGTGACTCATTTTCAGAGCATTAGTTCTGCCTGTTCTTCACCAGCTGCTCTGCCAAGAACACACACACACACACACACACACACACTCTCACTCTCAAGTGTCTCACACTTGGGCTGCATTCATAATACTGTTTTCATTTAAATGTGGCGTATTCTACGTCCAGACGACAGACTATGGCCCGTCTCAGTGGTTATCTGCATCCATATGAATATGCCTAAAAATGTATATCATGTGGCCATGAGTCATGGATGTGGGTAACTGCATCATTTGGTACGTTTTATATGCACGGTTTAGTCGAGCTAACGCCGTAGTCCGACTAAGGAATAGAACGACTCGCCAAGCTGTGTGTGCGTCTGATTTCGTCTACATAGGTGTCATATGTGTCCCTCTATACAAGCTAGTACGGATTGAATCTGTTTCCTGTTCCAGGTACTGTATGTTAGTCCGACTGAGACGAGCTCGTTCTTAGTCGGACTAATGTGTTTACGTGACTTTAAGAAAACAGTATTGTAGTGCATTTGCATGACGATCATGTGGAATAGACGTGTAACGTCTCGTTTTAGTCGCCGCTGTCCTTGCGTATGTCTTGTTGCTGCTGCTCTTAGTGTTTTCACCTGTGTATAATTATCCGGCCTGTTCAGTTCTGTCCTCCCCTCATGTCTTATTCGTCATCAGTTTTGGACTTCGTGTCGCGGTGGCTTACGTCTAAGAGAGCACTTCTTCGTTAAAGCCGGTGATCAACTTTTGGACTGACGGAAAGTCTTTTGAGTTTCTTGGAGCTCAAACTTTGACACCTCCAATTTTTGTAGCCAAAAAAGCCCGACCAAGTGTGTTTTTTCTTCCCCCCAATTGAAGTCTCGGGGGCGCTAAGAACAGAGACAGCGCTGCTCTCGAGAGTACGGCTTCACCTTTTCCGTATCTGAACACAGCGCGGCTCTGCAGGGGAAAGCAGCTGGACAGAATTGTTTGTTCTGCCTCAGAACTCATCAGCTGCAAACACTGACATGTATGAATACATTGGGTGCGCATGTCTAAAAATACCAGCGTACTGCACACACTCTGCCAGTCTGCTCCTAATAAGTCTCCCTTCAGGGAAAAAAAGTCTCAGGGCCATCAAAAGTAAGACATCTTGTTTCCTTTCCTCGACGCCGTTCACTGCACAACCTCTGCAATTCTTCATCAGCACTTAAAAAACAAAGCATTGTGTTTTTGTCATTTAAAGCAACCCACACTAATATTATTGGGATAATCGATCGGACTACAAACCTCCTGTACGTGAAAAGTGAAAGGCGATCTGTCGTCGTAATTAAATTCTCCACTTCTCCTGACACGCAATCGTTAGCGTTGTGTCTTCTAAGGATGAACCGGTATGATGCTCAGTGTCGTTATTAGCTCGAAACTTAATTCATTAAAAAATAAAAAATAAAACCCCAATTAGATTTGTGTCAACACTTGTCGAAATGTCAATTTAATCATTCAAAAATATTGTGTTTTATTGTATTTTAAGAACAAAATACACTTTACGTTCTTTACGCACTTGCACTTGTTTTTGCGCTTCCTGATTTGTCGTTTGCGCTCCCTCACATTATTTGCGCTCCCTCACATTATTTGCGCTCCCTCACTTGTTCTTTGCGCTCCCTCACTTGTTCTTTGCGCTCCCTCACTTGTTCTTTGCGTCCCAGGTTCCTAAGGCCCGCCCACAAATAAAAAAACATAATGCAAAGAACAAATCAGGGACACTAATACGATAAAATACAATATTTTTGAATGATTAAATCAATATTTTTTGGGGATTTGTAAAAAGTGTTCTAATTCCATAGAAACTCAGATAAAGGGTCAAATTCAGTCGGTTCCATGAGCTAAATATGATGTAAATGTAAAATGTAAAAAAGTAGAAAATCAAGGTTGTGATATCGGTGTTGTGTGTTGTACTGGACACAAACGGTCATTGTTTTCCCCAGATTGGACCCGTGAAATGTGAATGATTCAAAAGATGAACATATTTATGGACAATATCTGTCCAAACCCGGCCTGGTCAGGTGTTCATGGTCGACCACACTGCAAGAACACGGACTTGTGTTTGTTGATGCTGTGTCACGCAAGAATTGTTTGTCATTCTGTGATGAGCACACACACACACACACACACACGGGCAAATTCCCCATCCGCTGCTGTGTTTTTGATGTTTGGCGATGGCAGGAATCGTAAACGTGTTCAGCGGCGTCTCAGTCATTCTTTTGGTCTCTCTCCTCCTTCGTTTGTGATTCATCTGCATAAACCAATTAAAAAATCTGTGCCGGCGTGAGATTCATTATACCGGCAGGTCGGTCGAGGCGTGGAGCGTATACAGTTGTCCGGAAAAGGTGAAGAAGAAGAAGAAGGGGACGAGAACTTGAGCAGTGTTCGTTCACGATGTTTCCGCGTTAAAAAAAAAACATCAATAGCCTCTCTTTTTTTTTTTGTCTTTTTTTGGGGGAGGCTTTTGAAGGAACAGGACTTCTGTGGGGACAGATATATCGAGTTGAGAGGAAAATCCTTTCATTGACAACGCAGCAAAACTTCAACAGTCTTCAGATTATGACTTTCTTTTTTTTCTGAGTGGAGGATAAAAGACAAAGACTGAGCATCAGCACTCTTGTTCCTGTCGAGGTTTTGTTGGTATGTGAAAGAAGGAAAGTTTGGAAGGTTCATAAACTGACCCAGTCTTTGACTTACTGCTGTAATGAGCTGCAGAGTCCTTAACTGGTGTGTTTTTCCTGGGTTAGTGTTAGGATGTGACCATCTTTGTGAAAACTTGTAGAATAGTTTTATTCTTATTTATTTTATTTTTATCCTCGGAATTCTGACTTTAAACTCAATATTCTGACTTTAAGATCAGAATATAGTTACAATTCTTAGTTTTAAAGTCAGAAATTCTGAGTTTAAAGTAGTCGGAATTCTGAGTTTAAAGCAAAGTCAGAATTCTGAATTTTACTGAGTTTGAAGTCAGAATTCTGAGTTTCACAGTCAGAATTCCAAGAATAAAATCAGAATTCTTAGTTTTAAAGTCAGAAATTCTTAGTTTAAAGTCAGAAATTCTTAGTTTAATGTCAGAATTCTGAGAGTTAAGTCAGAATTCTGAGTTTAAAGTATTTTGGCGGAAATACCCAGCAGGGTGCAACTCCGCTGATGATTGGGGCTAAAAAAGAAGTTCAAATGAGCTTCATGCTCATGTTTCCTGAGGAATTAACAGAGCGCAAATCACTATTTTATGGTTTTTTTTAAGGCTTTAAACGGGAGTTTAGATTCTTATGGGCGATATTACAACTGGTTAGCGCTTGAATAGCCGAACCACTCGAGGCTGCAGCCTTTGATTCTGCTTACTCGATTCTATCCAACAGTGTAGGAGAAAGCAAAACTAAAATGAAGCATTAGGGGATCCCTCACCAGTTATAACAGTAACATGTGATAACACCACTGATAACCTTTCGCGTCCCAACGAGATAACACAAGAATAACCGAAGAACGTTATTCTACAGTGGTTTTTGTGGATGCTTACATATTACAGTGCCGCTACACTTGTACACGGACACAAACACACACACATTCAAAGGCTTTCGGCTTCACACCTGACCTACAGGAGTAAAGCAGGGATGAAGGGATGAAAGGTGAACAGTGAGCCTCTTGAGGTGGACAGATACAGACAAAGACGAGAAAGAGAGAGGGAGGTTGTTGCTGCAGGTATAAGAGAGTCAAAGCTGCAGATCTCACAGATGTTTCCTGCTCCGGGCGCAACACAAACTCTGGCTTTCTGCTGCTCTCTTTCTCGTTTGCTGCTTCAGAGGATTCTTGTTTTGTTTCTCAATCTGGAGCTGACCTCGTTGCTCTTCCTTCTGTGTTTCTGTCTACTGCTCTTCTCCACTTCATCTTTCATAAGCTTGTCACACTGGCCTGTCCGTGCTTCTCCAGCCTCCGTCCATGCACATGAATAACCTGCCTGTACACACATGAAACCTGATTTAACTAAAATAACGCAGGCAATGTATGGAATTAGATTTGTGTCAATATTTTCAAACAACACTTTTCAAGAAGCAACTAAAATATCATTTTAGTCATTCAGAAATATTGTGTTTTATTGTTTGAAAATACTATTGTTCTTTGTGCTCGCTCACTTGTTTTTTTACTCCCTGATTTGTTCTTTGCGCTCGCTGATTTGTTCTATGCACTCTTCACTTGTATTTGCACTCCCTCACTTGTTTTGCGCTCCTAACTTGTTTTTGCGCTCTCTCTCTTGTTCTTTGCGCTCCCTCGCTTGTTTTTGCACTCCCTGATTTGTTCTTTGCACTCCCTCACTTGTTCTTTGTACTCCCGCACTTGTTCTTTGCGCTCCCTCACGTTTTTGCGCTTCCTGATTTGTCGTTTGCGCTCCCTGATTTGTCGTTTGCGCTCTCTCACTTGTTCTTTTCGCTCTCTCACTTGTTCTTTTCGCTCTCTCACTTGTTCTTTGCACTCCCTCACTTGTTTTTGCGCTCTTTCTCTTGTTCTTTGCGCTCCCTCGCTTGTTTTTGCACTCCCTCGCTTGTTTTTGCACTTCCTCACTTGTTTTTGCACTCCCTGATTTGTTCTTTGCGCTCTCTCACTTGTTCTTTGCGCTCCCTCACTTGTTATTTAGGCTCCCTCACTTGTTTTTGCACTCCCTGATTTATTCTTTGCGCTCCTTCACTTGTTTCAATCGATACTTTATTTGCTTCTTAAAATGTGTTTGAAATTATCGACACAAATCTAATTCCATAGAAATTAAATGTGACACACGTTCCATCTCGAAGATGAATAAAGACAAGCAGACTCGCTTGAGTTAACCAGACACACTGGTTCCTTTTTTAAGAAACATGCATCACAAATATGTAGTTATGTTGAAACGGGGCAGTGATTTTCTCAAACAGCTGGCGTCCGTTCGTCTTAACAAACGTTGCACAGCAAGCGAAAGTAGTGCTTTTACTGAGGGGAATATTTTCAGGAGTGGATTAGTAGGCATCTGCTGCTCTTGTGAGTATTTTCGTGCAGCAGGACAGCGTCCATGTTAGCAGGAAATAAATAAAGAAATCTCCCCAGACATAAACTCTCAGGTCAGAAAAAGATCTTAGTTGAATAACCAGCTTAACTCGGAGTGGGAAACATTAAGCCAAAAAACTATTTTTTACCAAAATGGTTTTCTCCCCTGCATACAATTATGGAAAAAGTCTAAAAATGATAAGACTGCAGTGCAAAACAGGACAGCTTCATTAATTCTGAAGGCAGTTTGATTTAGGGCAAGTATAAGATAATAAATAACAACAAGCAGACGGTAAAAAATGAAGGGAAATTTGGTTTTCTCATGAGATTACATCTTTCTCCTCACAATCTTACCTTTTCTTGGTGGTGTTTTTACTCGTATATGAGTGACGACATTAAAATGTGGGCTGTTTATTACCTCTGAATGTATGTAAGTAGAAATTTGAACTGAAAAGTCGTGTGTGCACAGCTTGTGTAGCAGCAATAATTTGAGCTCTTATGTGTGTTATTTGTCTCTCTCTCTCTCTGCAGCTCCAGTCAGACCAGGACCACGGCAACGGCGTGGTCAAATATGTGCTGTCGGGCGAGGGGGCGGGCACCATCTTCGTCATCGACGAGAACAACGGCGACCTGCACGCCACCCGCCGCCTGGACCGTGAGGAGAAGTCTTTTTACATCCTCAAAGCCACGGTGGTCAACAAGCGCACGGGTCAGAAGTTGGAGCCCGAGACGGACTTCACCGTCAAACTCCACGACATCAACGACAACGAGCCTCACTTCAGCAAGGAGGTTTACACCGGCAGCGTGCCCGAGAGGTCTGACATCGGTAAGATCGCTTTTTTTTTTTTTTTTTTCGCCCGTTGCGAGGAGGAACATTTGTGTTGTGGTTGACAGACGCTTTTATTCAAAGTGACACAACGCTGCTGACACAGCCCTCAGGAGCGACTGGGGGGTTAAGTGTTAAGTGTTATCTCACCCCGGGAACCACTACCATCTGATCAAAAGACGACTTCCTCTGCCACTCACCTACCACTCACTCGTCCATCAAATGTAATGATTTTATGAGGCTTTATCGTATCGTTTGAACTAGGGATGGGGCCGATCCGATCCAGTATCGGTATCGGGTTCCGATACAGACGTAATTGACGGATCGGAAATCTCTATAGTTGGATCGGAAATTTCCGATCCGTCTGTGTGTGTGTGTGTACAAAATGTCCAAAGTGTGGAACCATTTCAAGAACCCAACAATGTGAAGGACCACTGTCAACGACAGCTGGCGTAACCACAACAACACAATGATTCAGCATCTGAGCCGATAGCATGCAGTTGCTAACGCTGGCGACACACGCTAAAGTAAACATTGATGTTAGCCGATTTAATGTAGCTTGCTAGGGCTGCAGCTATTGAATATTTTTGTAATCGAGTATTCTATCGATTATTCCTCGATTAATTGAAAAATAATTGGCCGAACGCTCGATTGCAAGCATATTCGCTAGCTGCAGCCCGTGTTTGAACTACAATAACGGTGTGAATGCGTTTCTCTCTCTCTCTCTCTCTCTCTCTCTCTCTCAGGTACGTCCGTCATGCAGGTGACTGCGACGGACGCCGATGACGGCATGTACGGGAGCAGCGCCAAACTGGTGTACAGCATCAGCCAAGGACACCCGTACTTCT
The DNA here is from genome assembly GCF_963457635.1 of Microchirus variegatus. Taxonomy (NCBI): domain Eukaryota; kingdom Metazoa; phylum Chordata; class Actinopteri; order Pleuronectiformes; family Soleidae; genus Microchirus; species Microchirus variegatus. The sequence goes on from NC_139806.1 coordinate 2,554,611, forward strand.
CAGTGGACCCCAACACAGGTGCGGGTGACAGAATTGTCCTTTAAAAAACGCAATCAATGCATTCTGGGTAATGCTTACACTCTTAGAAATGAAAGTTCTAAGTAGAACCATATAAGGCTCTTCGGCTTGTCCTCATAGGAGAACCCTTTTTGGCTCCTGGTATAACCATTTTATAAAGGTTCCACATGGAACCCTTTTGGAGGGTTCCACCAAGAACCCTTTTAAAACCCTTTATTCAGGAAAGGGGTTTGTAAAGGTTCTGTGGATCAAAATGGTTCTTACTGGAACCATTAGTGTTACCAAGAACCCTTGAAAAACCCTTTCTTCGGGAAAGGGTTTTTCAGAAGCAAATGGTTCCAGGTAGAACCTCAGCCCTTGTAGAAGAACCCTTTTGGAACCCTTATTTCTAAGAGTGTAGATACTGTACGTCCTATGCATTATACGCAGAGTATCTTTGTATAAAATACTGAAACACATCAAGAAAGGTGTGAATTAGATGTTAGAAACTAGCCAAACTGCTATAGCCTATGCTGCTATCAGGGGTCAGGAGGGGGTGGAGCCATTTAAAGGGCTTCTTCATCCAGAAATGTTTTTACCAAGTAGGTAAAAAAATGGGTGAAATGGGAAAGTGCCTCTGCTCAGGTTAATTGTTCACCCTGAATTAAGATCTGCACCCAGATCGCTTCCAAAATCCTAATATTTGACCGTTATAAAGTAGTAAGTGACATAAAAATCCTTTTGGGTGGAGCTTATTGTAGGATAAACCCAGCCTAACATCGTGGCTGATGCCTGCAGTCAGTTTAGCGTTAGCTAAGTTAGCTAGCGTGACCATCATCTTCGTGTCTTTGGAGTGACGGAAGGAGCCGAAGAACCAGGTCTGGATGAAGAGGAGATCATTTGAAGCTTCACAGAACCAACATAAGCCTTCATACTGGCACTGTGATTTTTTTTAATTCCAAAAATAAGTGAAATAAAGAAAGAAAATAAGCTTAAAAGCTCCTACAGCGGGTGTTTTTTTGCTCTAAAGCAGCCTGACATTTTGGTGAAATGTCAGCGTTCCTTTTAGGCGTCGTGAGCTAAGTTAAACATGGCGCAGTGGACGCGCGGAGAAATGAAAGTAAACATCGGACGACGCCGCACCTGGAACGACACAACAGTAGAAGACTCTTTTCATTGTCATTATGATAAAAAAAAAGAGAAAAAATATAACAGCAACAAAAGAGCAAATAATTAAAGCAGGAGACGCAAAAACCACAAGAGCAGGAAACTGCCAGCACTAATACTGCGTCTCATTTGAAGCTGCATTGCTGACTTTAAATCCCATTTCTATCTCACTCGTGTTATTGTAAGCAGTTTAGAGAAGAAGAAAAAAATCCTTTTTCCCACCTGCGTCTGTAACCAGCAGCTAAATTTGATTTGGCTAAACGGTGTTTTGTGCATGAACTCAGCTCTTTATAATCTCAATTTGAATCAATACTCATAATTATGGAAGAACTAAAAACCCTAATGGTGAAAACGGTGAGTATGAGGACGAGCCTTCACCTCTGTACGAGGAGAAAAGGGAACAGAGAAGAGAAAATGGGTTTTGCTGTAATGTCTTTTCCTGCCCCCAGCTGATCTTGTGTACTTTCTGTGTAAATAAAAAGAAAAAAAGTCAGCCGTCCATTTAGATAATCAGCACTCTAATCTCTTTCTGCTCATCTGTTTGTTTGTAACTAAAAAGATGAGTCAGGTTCAGGTTCATGGTCGGATTTCATGGTGTGACAAACATTATTCCCCCGATAAAAGCCGCGTAAACAAGTGTCGTGGAACGTTGTTAACAGCGACCACTGACTGTACACACAAGTCTAGATGTACGCTGTGCTCACGCGGCGCATGTGCATTTCAGATTACCGTAACTCCTGGCTTTTTCGTGCAATTTTAATCATTTGAACTGCCCATGGAAGCTGTGAAATGGGGCTTTCTGATGCTATTACATGCATTACGGTAATGACTGAGTGCCTTGGAGTTTGGCAAAGTTTTAGAGGCATATTCTGTGTAAATAAATCCGAATCTTGTAAATTATAGTTTTAGAATTTTTTCACAGGTTTCAGGGGCAATTTGAAAGATTAAAATTGCACGAAGCAGCTAAGAGTTATGGTAATTTGAAATACGTATGCGCCGCGGTGATCCCTGTGGTTGTAAAAGGGTTAATCTCCTGTGAACGCAATCTGAGTAAATAGTAACAAGAGATAAATAATACGTCATGTTTACGTGCTGTGGCACCGGAGTCCAGGCACCGTTTACAAGATGTTAGCTCAGTTAGCTGCGCTAGCTCCTTTAGCGCGCCTACAGTCAAACTGGAGCGGTCTGTTTATTAAAGGAAAAGAGCAGCGCTACAAATAACCAGCGTACCTGTGTACTGCGTATGTGTGCTTCTGTTTTTAAAGTTTAGCGTTACTTTAGAGACTCATTTTAACAATCGGGAGTCACGTAAACATGACGTCACGCGCGTCATGGAAACGCGTTAATGTGCGTTAACGTTGACGTGGTTAACGCACGTTCACCACACTTAACCTCCCAGCACTAATAATAATACATTAAATGAGAATGAAAGGATTTTACAGAAAAGTACGTACATACACTCGCTTGTGAAGTTCAAACTGAAGAATCAGAATGACGGGGGGGGGGGAAGGCTGCATTTAGTGACTCTGAACATGTCATGGTTGTTGGAGCCAGAGTATTTCAGAAACCGCTCTTTTATTGTGCTTTTTTCTTCCTCACACAACACAACACAACAAACAACCATTTCTAGAATTTACAGAAACAGCCATTTTCTGCGCGACGGGCAGAAAATGGCTCGTTTGATGCCAGAGGTCAGAGGAGATTGAGCAGACTGGTACAAAATAGAAAAAAGGCAGGAACGGTAACAATCCCACTTGTTTACAACCAAAGACTATTTTCCAAAAACACATAACCCTTCAAACCTTGCATGGAAAAAAAGCTGCCACTCCTGCCTTTACTTCCTGCGGCGTTCCTAATAAAGTGGCCGTTACGTGAACGTTAAATAAATAAATATGAATGCTTGCTGAATTCTGTGGCCTGTATCAATCTCAGTAATTACTCATTAAGTCATTCCAGTATAGACAGATTTTTCAATAAGGAAACAACATTTAGAAGAGAGTTGGATCGATGAAAGGGGGAAAAAAAAAAGATGTCCATAACTAACCCAATTTATCTTAAGCAACCCAAAGCAGTTTTATTTGAAAAGGGTAAAAAGCTTCACAACAGCCATCGATTAAAACACAAATGGAGTCTGCAGTTCTTTTTTATATATATATATATATATACAGTATATGAATGGGGCGACACAGTCATGCCATTGTTATCACTGGAGACTCAAAAGCAGACGGTTCTCGGATCTTCTCAAATGTCTTGTTTTTGTCCACAAACCAAAATTATTCAGTTTTTAATGATTTATTTGTTTTTATGGAGCAAAGAAAATCAGAAAATATTCATATTTAAGAAGCTAATACCCACCAGTGACACTTGGTCCTGTTAGCATAACTGCTAGCAAAGATGGCGGACACTGTCTGGGTCTAACTCACTGGTGGGCACGTAGCAAAAAAAAGAATAAAGATATTTCTCAAATTACTGGAAACGGAGGTTGGGAAGCATAATTTTTCACATCGGTCGCGGAATATGCAGAGATATGAGTTAACCGAAGAAAGACTTGCTTTACTTTATCAAAATATGGCGGAATGTGTGCCGAAAATGGGTTTAAATGTTCAACAATTTTCTTCCTTGCGTTGAATTTGGTTGTTATATGGAGCTTAAATATTCACATTTAAGAAGCTGATACTCACCAGTGAGACTTGGTCCCCAGCAAAGATGGCGGACACTGTTTACATTCTGGGAATGAGGTCCCGTCACGCAACCGGTGAGTCTAAAAATTGCCGAATTAGCGTTACAGTTTCCAGCCTCAGCCCAGGGCTCGAACCAAGTGTCACTGGTGGGCACGTAACAAAAAAAGAACTGGAAACTGAGGTTGGGAAGCATCATTTTTCCAAAATATTACTCCAACAACTATTTTCTTCCTTGCATTTAATTTGGTTGTTATATGGAGCTGAAATATTCACATGTAAGAAGCTGATACCCATCAGTGCCCACCAGTGACACTTGGTCCTGTTAGCATGCCAGCAAAGATAAAGTTAGCGCGGAGTTAGCGTTACAGTTTCAAGCCTCGGACCAGGGCTAACAAAAAAAAGAAGAGGAAACTTGCAGAAAAATATAAGTTAATCAAAATATGGCGGAATATGTGCAGAAAATAGGTTTAAATGTTTAACAATTTTCTTCCTAGTCAGAGACTGTTGCATTTCATTTGGTTGTGCATCATGTTTTTGAAAAGTAACTCAGTAAAGTCATGATTAAAGTAACCAAACAGGATTAGTGATGTGTTCCTACAGTATATCAAGTCTGTTGATTTGTACAGAAACGCATTACGCAAAGTTTTGTGAGGTCAAAGAGGATTTGAAAACGCCGTTGTTAACAAGCTGTGCATAAAAACAGGTGGTTCTCTACTCAACCACCCACAGAGGAAACAAGAGAACATAAAGTCAGGTTAACGTCACCTTAACAATCTTCTTTTGTTCATTCGTACAGCGCAGGGCTGTCATTGTCGGGTGAGTGTGAGTGTGATGTGATGTAGGAGGTATAAGACGTAGCTCCGCTATATAACGTTATTGTCTCTGTTGTTCAGGCGTGATCCGGACGGCTCTGGGTCCCGGCGACATGGACCGCGAGCAGAGGGAGCACTACCAGGTGGTGATCGAGGCCAAAGACATGGCCGGGCAGAGGGGGGGCCTCACGGGCACCACGGTGGTCAACATCACCCTCACCGACGTCAACGACAACCCGCCACGTTTCACCCAGAGTAAGTGAGGAGGTGATATCGCATCCACATGATGAAACACCGAGTCACACAATAACATAACATTCATTATGGAAATCAGAGGCAGAAATGAAAGAAAAAAAAAAAGTTTCAACGAGACAGAAATGTCACAGAGTTTATTTATCCACAAATCAAGTTCAGGAATCAATAATATCCCTTTGCGTCCAAATGTACTTAAAACGAGCCCTCGAGGCAAAGTCAACATTTCATATCCCACCATTTACTGAGGGGGAAAATTAAGATTTTATGGATTTTTACCAGAATATAGACGGACACTAATGGAAATGTGTGTGTTAGCGAGTGAAGAACGACAACTGGTTTTGTTCACAGAACAGCAATCGCTCCACTTAGCCGTGAGTGAGTGAGTGGTACAAAACTTTTTTTTTTTTTACCCTAATGGCGCACAATACAATGGAGTTTCTCTTTACTGATTTTATTTTTTAATAGATTCGGAACTCTTAAATGGAGAAGTTGCTGCTATTTTTCAAAACTCAAAAAACAAACTCCCAAACTAAAGTCTGCTGCACATTTCAGCGCGTGGATGCTGAAGTTCAGGCGGGAAGGTCGGCCTTTGCCGCCCCCACAGAAAGTCCATCATTTCTGGAGTTATTACTGAGAGATGACCCGCAGGGGTAAGGGTTAAGATTCTGTGAGTGGGTTGTGTGTTGGCAGCAGTGGTAAGGGGGAGACGGCAGCTCCGGTTTTTGCTAATAAATAAAGTTTTTTTTTGTTTTTTTACCTACTCAATGTAATAACAGTCGAAACTGTCCGTAGCAGGAACATGTAGCGTGCGGTAAAGACGGGGAAGCTCTTCCCTCCAATTAATATGAGTGAGGATCAGAGGAAACTGAAGCAACGCACAATGGAATCCAAGAATGGAAAGCAAGGCAAATGTGATCCAAGATGGAGATTGAGATTGTTGTTTCGATGAAGTGCCGGTGAATCACTAGTTGTAGATGTTTAAAATGGACCTAGACCAGAAGTTCCAATTAATGCTGTTTTTTAGTGTGTATCAGCGTCATTACCTTGTTTATGAAACCCTGAAGGTTCTTAACAAACATTTCAGCCACTGCTGAGAACGCTGTGTTTTATTGTAATCTCGGGCTCAGTGAGATCTCTGAAAAACCCGTAATAGTTACGTAAACACCGGTTCAGATCCGCAGATCGTCCAGACGCACAACAACCTTGCGTAGCGACCCCTACTGATCGGGCGGGAAATTGCAGCGCGTATCCGGCACCACGACGGAGAGGCTCGAGGGGTCTCCGTGGTTACGCAGTCGGATAACGCATTACTCAGTTGCAGAAGTATAACGTGGCCTGAAGCCTCAAACACAAAGACGACACGAAAAGAGCAGCGCTACAGATAGCCTCCGTACCCGTGTACTGCGTATGCGTGCCTCTGTTTTTAAAGTTTAACGTTATTTTAACAATCGGGAGTTACATAAACATGACGTCACTCGCTGCTAACGTGCCCAGCGCTAGTAAACAGTACAGTTCTCGAGGACTTTACCGTTCCGTACTGTACCACGATGGAAAAATGGCTCATAATCACACTAAAGCACACTAAAACGTACAAATGCGACGTTATGAACTTCTGTCCCAGTAACAGTGATTCTTCCTGAAAGACCTTTTAATTAATTCAACTGGATTCAGCCTTAATCACAGAAACATACTCGGTGTTAACGCGTGGGCTTTGTACCAAGTAGACTCTCTCTGAAGACTAGTGCTGTGTTGTGTTATTTTACATATTCATGACGTCCTCTCCAAATGTGGCCACAAATTATAGATTGCACTGGCACAGCTGGGCGCTGCGGAAAAATTTAATTATTATTCAATCTGTAAATTATAGTTCAGTCGGTGCAATCAGTCGTTCAGTGTAAAGCTTGTTTTAGAGCAATCACCAGATGAAGAACAGATCACTCAGCTCAAGGCTTCAGATACAGGGTACCTTTTTTTTCATTTTTTATTTACGATTAATTTGTAAATGCGCAGAAAGGGTCGTCAACGTCTCCGTGAAGTCACGTCTCAGGTGATGAACAGGTGAAAGAGAAGTAAATTGAAAATGTAGCACAGATATGAATTTAAATAAAAACGAAAATGACAGTAACTGATCAAGGTAATGTGACGTGAAGTGGCAGCTTAAACACACACACACACACACGACTGTGACCTTTCATCACTTTTTATCAGAATTCTAAGAATAAATTCAGAACTAAGATGTTTTTTGTTTTTTGTTGTTGTTTTTTTCAAATATCAGAATACTGACTTTAATCTCAGAATTTAAGCTTTTTCTCTTTTTCTTTTTTTTTTTTTTAAATCTCTAAATTCTGAGGTTTTGTTCGTTTGTTTTGAATAGATTATGATTTCTACAGAAGAGGTTCAGGATTAAGGGATAAACAGCCTGAATTTTGAGATTTCAATCATACTTCTGAGATAAAAATCATAATTCTAAAAAAAAATTGACTGATTTTAATCTCAGTATTATGAACCTTTTACCAGAGTTCTAAGATTAAATTCAGAAATAAGATTTTTTTTTTCTTTTTTAAATCTCTGAATTCTGATATTTTGTTTTGTTTGTTTGAATAGATTATGATTTCTACAGAAGAGGTTTAGGATTAGGGGATAAACAGCCTAAATTCTGAGATTACAATCATACTTCTGAGATTAAAATATCAGAATTTTGAAAAGTATTATGAACCTTTTACCAGAATTCTAAAATTAAATGTGTGTGTGTGTGTGTGTGTGTGTGTGTGTGTGTGTTATTTGTTAAATATCAGAATACTGACATTAATCTCAGAATTCAGGATATTTTATTTAATTCTAGGAATCCAAATTTACTCAAAACTTTACTGTATATGTATATATATATATCATAAACATAATATATTCAATAACAATTTAAATGTTTAAATTCAAATGAAGACGCATGAGAACAAGCTTGAGTTTTAAAAGTGGATTCACAGAAACAATAAGAGCGACATCCTGGATTCACATGTGACTTTAGAGACTTTCTCCTGAGGACACTTGACACAGAGCCTCGGGGAGAAGAGAGAGAGAGAAAAACAATTTGAAAAACAAATTCAGGCTCTGAATGCCATGGCAACAGAGCGACGGTGGCCAGCGCTCGGACATGAATAAATAAATAAATAAAAAAATTCATCCAAGGATCCAGAAGAGTTGCTTAATTAAACTCTGGTGTGGAGAGGTGAGAGCAAATTAGCCCAGTCCAATTTCTCTCTCTACAATCTACTGTTAATGTCTGGAGCTTAATCCTCCGCGGAGACAAGTGTTCGTCAAAACCTCGTTCCGACATAGTGATGCCGGCTTTGAATGAACGGCGGCTAATCCAATAACGCAGATACAAAAGCTCACGTCACGTACTGTACGCGTCGCCTGGAATCCACATCCGATAAAACCAGGTCTAAATATTGATAAACAAGACGCTGAGAATGTCAGTGTTCAGTGTTGTGAAAACATCAAATAAATCCCTCTCTCCCTCGCTCTCTAAGGGTCCTGAGGATATTTGGGATTATATAAAAAAATAAAAGCAAAACATAACCCGGAGCGACAAAGGCCTCCAGGCCGCCCTGCATTTTTAAATACCGCTACCGGTGATATCTCTGCTTTCATTATCCTTATTATTATTATTCTGTTGTTTTCAGAATAATAACAAGTACAGTATTGTACAATTATTGTCACCAGCAGATTATAATTAGCAGGATTGTTTTTTTTTTACTTATGTTTATTCATCGTCGTATGTTCATCACAAGCAGATGTTTGTGTGTGTTTTTCTTCCCTTTCTTCTTCAGCCCGGTTGATTCTGATGAGAATTTAAAAAATAATAATAATAGTAAAAAAAACAGCAACAGCTAGTATTTGTAAACGATGATGGTGGAGACTCAGATCTCAGCTGCTGTTTGACAAAGAACAGATTAGACCGAGATGTAAAATCGTTCACCTCGTTTCCCGTCTGTCGATTTTTTGAATTAATATTTGTTTGTGTTTGTTGGAAGTGGTCTTTGAAATAAGTGCCTTTTTACTTTTCTGCATTATTATGTCGTTGTTTTTTAATTTGCTATCCGCTGTGTGTCGCCTATGTTGACCTCTCAACATCATCGCCGTCGTTAAAATCATCCTCTTCCTCACGTACTGTGCATTATGTAAAAAATGATAAAATCCTCCTAATTTGTCATAGAGACTCAGGAATAATGTTCATATAACAAACTGAACTCACCAACAACAACAGTACAGACAAAATATTTGCATTAAAAAAATATTTTGCAGACTGCAAATCATGTTTATGTTTTGAAATCATGTTTTGGCGTCATGTAGCGCCACCTACCGCCGTCTACTGATCATTGCAGTCGGTAGAGTCTCTGCTGCCGAGCAACCACGGGTTGCCAGTTAGGTCAGAAAACCGAACCTAAAAGACATCGGTATTTTGAATTTGAATGTAGTAACTGTTTTTGGCCACATTCTTACATACGGCGCCATTAAGATATGTCGTATACTGTTCACGTGTCAAATTTAACACGCACAATCTTGTGGTTTTTTTCCCTCAATTTTAAATTGTAAATACACCGTTTTAAAATAGCAGTATATTGTAAAATAACTGCCAGATATTGTCCAGAAGTTATTCTCGGAAAAAGTGACTCACATGATCATTTTCTGGCTCTTTTATGGTTAAAAAAAAAAAGGGCTTAGTTGTTAAGGGGTTAAAACATAGCAAGATTATAAAGTAACTTTAATTGTTATTTAATTTATTACATTTTTATTTTTAGTTATTTCTATCATTTTCTACATAGATTAAAAGACATAGATCTACTGTATTTATTTCAAGTATACAGAAATATACTGCATAGAGTGCCTTAGATACTTGTGTGCAGTATTCAACACCTCGCAGGGTAAGGGTAACCCTAACCAACAAAGTGAGGTCCTTTTTACGAAGTGAGGACATTTTGGCCGGTCCTCACTTTGTTTTCATTGAAATCACTTCCTTGGGTCGTAAACATGCTATAGTCTGTTTGTTTTAACTGAGTTCCTCAATTTGGTACACAACCCGGTTCCACCTGCAGACATTTTATGGTACTGCACCCAGTAGTTCTTTATAGATGTCATTCATTGTAATTGTGTTGATTTATAAAGTGGAAATGCTGGTCGTCAGTATGTGGCAAGTACAAGAATGTGTGTGTGTGTGTGTGTGTGCGTGTGTGTGTGTGTGTGTGTGTGTGTGTGTGTGTGTGTGTGTGTGTGTGTGTGTGTGTGTGTGTATTCCAGTTTAATTCAGTGCTACTCCCACTTTAGTAGATGCGTCACAGTATAGCTGAGGTTTGAACGCAGCAACATCTGGTGCGAACTCGTCAAGTGTGTGTGTGTTTGAGTGAGCGTTAGCTGTGCTTCAGCGAGTAAATTGTTCCTCGCGCTGATCTCAAGTCACTTTATCGTTCCCACGTTCTCACGTCTTCTGGTGTCAGACGGTTCTCTTGTGTTTTATCAGTCAGATTATTTTTATATCTGTGGTTTTTCCGGTCATTTTTCAGGAGGTGAACTAGCATAAAAGCTATTGACATTTGGTCGGGTCGGCGAAAAATGCGAAAGTGGCATAGGACGCGAACCCTTTCTTAGCCCCAGGGCTCTATAGCGCCCCCAGAAGTCCGGTCGTGGTTAGACAAAAGTTGCGTCAAATGCAAAAAAAAAATTCTATCGTCTCTAAGTCGCACACAATTGTTCCGATTTTAACCAAACTTGCGACGCTCGTTGCTCTCTTGATTCCAACTAATTTCCGATGCACTTCCATTAGCTCCGCCCATGCAGAAGTCGGCCATTTTGGAAAAAAAAAAAAGGCTAGTTTTGAACAAACTCGACCTAGCACGTTTGAGCTAGCCGCGTCAAACTTGGTCCATTATGTTCTAGACAAGTTAATGATGGAAATTCAGTCAAAAGCCACAGCGCTCCATCAAATTTTAACTTAAAATGGGCAGGCGCTCGGACACAAAACGCGATGTTTGTCGCCAATACTCTGAAAAGTCTCTTCCGTGTGCGATGGCAGTTTTTTATTCTCTGTGCAGAGTTTTTTTTTTTTTTTTTTTGTAATTAAAAAAAAGAAAATCAGTTTTTTTGCTGATTAGAATTTGTGGCACTTATTTTCCTGTCACTTTGAACAGTTTTGTGAAGTTTTGTTCATGTCGGCACGTTTGGCGCGTGTGTGTGTGTGATTCGGTTTTTTTCCGTTTCGCCGCGCTCGCAGCGGAGCTTCTGTCGTGCAGCGACGTGTGAATCCTCGTGTTCTGCTGTTAATTAAGCTTTTGTTATACCTTATATTGTTTTTTATCATTATTATTATTATTTAAAGATCTTAGAACTTTTAATGTCATCGGCGATAGGAATAGTTATCGTGTTTGTGGTGGAGGAGGAGGAGGAGGAGGAAACACCCCTCCTTGTGAAGGTAATGAAACGATCCTTTTGTTGAATAAGATAAGGCCGATGTCGACAGCCGCGTTTCCTTCTTTCCCGTCTGAAACGATTGCTGTGACGTTCATGAATGTAAACATGTCCTTTTTTTTTTTATCTGATTCTCCTTCCCGAGCCACATAAGTATACTGAAATGTAGATTGAATAGTGTCTGTGTGACAGACTGTATGATACCTGATGTGTCTCTGCAGCATATAATTACTCACTCAAGTGGTTTATACACACTTGGAGTCGCTGAGATGGAACATATTCACTCACACACACACACACACACACACACACACACACACACACACACACACACAGAGTGTGAGAGAGTATAGGATGTAATGTTGATAGGAAGGTGCCTCAGGTTCTTGTCACCCAGTGAATCCTCATTTGCATTCATTTAGTTGTGTTTGTGTTACTTGTGGACGTGTGTGTGTGTGTGTGTGTGTGCGGTTGTCTCACAGTGGGAAGGGAAAAGTCTCAGTAATCGCTGACTCTGCTCAGCAGCAGCAGCCTTGATGGAAATAGACAATGTTAGCACTTAATCCAAAGAACAAAAAGCACTGAAAAAAAAAAAAAAATCTCTTAAAAATGCTTCTTTCTTTTTAAAAAAAAGGAATGATTGTCAGCGATTTGGTGCAGAGACATTGTTCTTATAGCGTCTGGCTTCCATCAGCGCTTACACTGATGTTTTTAATGTTTAATTTTTGTCCTCCGTCTTTTGTTCTCGCCTGTCTCACCTGTCTAACCTGTCTAACCTTCACAATGAAGTCCTGAGATGTTTCTCTATTCAGCGTTTATGCCGTCACATGATTTGAGATGAACTTTCTCCAACGTCTTTGTTTCCTCTTCCTCCTCCTCGACGACTGCAGCTGCTCCATCGCCGACTCCACACCGGTGTATTAACAGAGCTCTTCGTCGACACCCAGCCGCCCCCGCCGCCGCCGCCGCCGCCGCCTTAATGACTCAGGTGGCGATGCTGCGGCTGTCGTGTTAAGTCAGGTTTATTTGCGCAGCCCTTAATTGCGCTAACGGTAACGGTGTGAGGGGCCTCATGGGGCTGCATTAGACAAGAAAACACAAACACTGGCTTCAGTAGCTGTTTACAGTCAGAGCGACGTGAGTTTCTGTGAATGCAACCACTGACAAGATTATATTCTAGTAGGACTGGCAGTGCCTTCAGTGTGGTCCTGCCATGTTTTCAAGACTTACTGACTTGTGTTACTAAAGGGGAAATACTTGTTTTGTATGTTTTACGTTAATTGGTTGTAATCGGGGGGCCTCATGGTTGGTGTCGTGGTTAGCACTCTTGAAGACCCGGGTTAGCGGTTAGTCGAACAATGACATGATGCATTTGCTCTGATGCACTTTGACAGTGAGCTGACTTTCTTCTCAAAAACAAAAATTATCTTGGAATGACTTGAAATTAACCATCATAATAGTCGTTATCGCCCTGAACAAGGATATGTTGAAAATATTCACATATCTCTTAAGGAATAATTTTAAGGAATTTTTGAAAATCAGGACATGATCCATTTGCCCTGATACACTTTGACAGTGAGCTGACTTTCTTCTCAAAAACAAAAAGTATCTCAGAATGACTTGAAATTTACCATGATAATAGTCGGTATCGCAATTCACGTGGCGTTTTCTCCGGGTTCTCAGGCTTCCTCCCACAGTTCTGAGACAAAATACTGGATCTTTGGCAAATTTAAGATATTGCAAATAGCTGCTAAGGCGAGAACAAGCGTCTCAAAGCGAGGTCAAAGTATTACGATCATCAACACTAGTACACCAAGGTCGCATGATCAAGACTCCGCCTCCCGAACAGGAATACAAAAGCATGCGCAGATTATTTCTTCAACATTTTTGTTGGGGGGAGAAACATCAACGCGATCATTCGTTGGATTTAAAGAAGAATCCTCCACATTATACGGGGGTGCAGGCAAACAAAGCCGTGATCTGACTGTCTTCGCTGTCTCTGTTTTCAGGTATTTACCAGTTCAGAGTTCCCGAGTCGGCCAAGTCTGGAACCCCCATCGGAAGAATCAAGGCCACGGACAAAGACGTCGGGAAGAACGCTGAGATGTACTTCACCATCGTCAGCGGAGACGGCATGGAGATGTTTGAGATCTCCACCGACAAGGCCACTCAGGAGGGCGTCATCACTGTCAGCAAGGTAAGACGGACGCAGGACGTTAGGATATTAACAGTTGGCTCCAGACGTTGTCCGTAGTTTGCGTTTCACACGATATGACGACTGCAACGGGGGAGGGGGGGGGGGGTGTCTGGTCACGGCGAGTTGTGTTCTAAGCGAGGGGGAACATTTGGTGCCCGTTGACTTGCTGTGGATTCTCCAGAGTTTCTCTGGCTTTGTCGTTACATGAGCTCACTAAGACGGTATCTGGAGATTTGGGAGGAGAAAAAATTGCTGGCAGGAAAAATGTCAGCGGCAACATTTGTGTTCTCAACACAAACACAGCAGCCCCCCCCCCCCACATCCCCCATCCAGACGATCTCCAGAGATCACATGTCTGAAAGCAGCTGAAAGTGCATGTAAAGCAAATGCAAAGTTTGTCCTCTTCATGCCAGAAAATAGTGGCTGACGACGAAAAAAAAAATTACAACCGTGAAGTAAAAATAATGTGGCACGTCTAAAAATGTTGAGGCAGCAGAGCTGACGGTGTAAGCGCTTTATTGTTCACCAGTGAGCGAGCGAGCGAATAAGTGCACCTGCTCTTGCCTACACCTACCTCGTTTGGTTTGTTGGTAGAGTTGAGAGATGTCTTTGTCTTTGAGCATAATGTCTGCACTGCCGCTGACGGACAAAGAGGGCGATGGAGAGCAACGACTGTAGCTCGGGCGACAAAGTCAGGAAATACATTTTTAACAGCAGCGGAAACGCAGCTCAGCGCGGTCGACGCACGAGTTTCTGAAAAACTCACGGCAGATTTCTGATTGTCCCACGTGCATCTTTCTCCGGCAACGTGTTGTCACATTTTGACTTTCTGTGATTAATTAACAAAGACGATTGCGGGTGGAAATGGCACGGTAGTTTAGGATGTGCTGCAGGTACAAAATACAGCAGTTCTGTCACGTAAAGACGTAATAATACATCTCATATATCTGTCTAAATAAAGAGTATGATCTGCTAGGGATGTGAATCGTTAGGTGGCTCACGCTTCAATTACGATTCTTAGGGTCACGATTCGATTCAAAATCGATTCTCGATTCAACCGTTTCGATTGATACGATTCTCGATTCAAACGATTCTCGATTCAAACGATTCTCGTTTCAAACGATTCTCGATTCAAACGATTCTCGATTCAAACGATTCTCGATTCAAACGATTCTCGATTCTCGCGATTCAAACGATTCTCGATTCAAAAATTGAAACGATGCATAGTGTGTTAAGGCAAATTATGGCATCAAAACAATTCAGTTTATAAGATAATATAATGTGATCACACAAAGGCAAACTTAAGACTAAAGTTAAGATTTATTCATTCAAAACAAATAAAAACCTACTTACTGTACAAAAAAATAACTTGCATAAATAAAAGCTTAAGCTAGCTACCTTTTTCTCCCATAAGTTAAAAAAATAAACTGTACACAAAAAACACAAATTGGTGTTTTGTGTGGTTTTTCAAAATAGAAATTTAAAAAATATATATATATTTTTTTCTTTTTCAAAAATCAATTTTTTTTAGTTTATGAATCGATTCAGAATCGTGGATGATAAGAATCGCGATTCCTATGTGAATCGATTTTTTTCCCCCCACCCCTATGAACTGTACAGGTTTGGTTAGTAAAGTTGTTCCCTCCTACTCTGAGATAATGAAAATGTCAGATTACAATCTCTGATCTCCTAGTAACTGGTTAGATGTCAGTGCTGTGTCGCGGAGAATACTTTAATTATTCCACTTAAGTTTATATTAAGTTACAGCGTCGAGACGGCGTTGTCTCTTTCTGAGAGTTTGGAACTCTGCATCCGTTTAATTATCTTGATATTTTTTCCTTGTGGCATTGGTGAAATAAACGAAATTAATTCTAAAGCGGTGACTCGTCAGATCCCACACTTTGGACTCACATTATGGATCCTGCCCACGTAGTCCGTTTTTTACATGTGCCGTTAAATATGCAAAGCCTCGGCGTGCTTGACAGATGAAAGAAACCAAATTAAACTTCTTCATCTTTTACCTTCCCTTCGCCCACCCTCAAGTCGTAGCCTTTGCAGCAGGCACTAAATGCACTGGAGTGCTGCTTTCTTTCCGTCTTCTTCTTCTTCTTCTGCTGCTGCTGTCGACTTTTAGAAAATGATTCACTCAAAGTGTCCTCGCAAAAGAGCGTGTTTACCGATGTGCAATCACAATTGATATTTAGAAATTCTTTTGTTCCTCTTTGCTGACACAACCCTAAGAAAGTCTGCGGGCTCTAACAAAGAAGTAATGATGTTCTGTCAGCAGGATGCGAGATGAGCACAATATCCGCTATTTCTTCAAGGAGGCGCAGGCCCTTCATGTTGGGGGGGAGCTGCTCCAGTCAAAATTCCAGGCTTTGTTCTTCTTTGGAGACAACAGCCGCACAGCGTCGTCACAGGCGATGTCGAGGAACGCATTCTGTGAACGTTATTTGAACTTGAAAAACTATTAGCGCTTGTCACGTGATTGAATTTGTCAGCAGCTTTTTTATTAATGTCACGTTCTCCAGCGTAACTCCATGTCCTGTTCTTTTTTTCTTTCTTTTCTTTTATCAGTCGGCAGCTCTGATACGATAAGAGTCCTGTTCTTACGTCCTATCTTTGATGCTCAACTTTTCAGCTGTAAAATTACATAACATATTGAACCAGATAATTCCCCCGCTGAACCGCCGAGTATATATACTCTCTTATATAAGGACTATAACAAGAAATACAACAAAATACAGCAAATATTTCATATTTGTACTGCATGTCCTATAAACTGGGTTCAAAGTGATCACATAGTACTTTTTTTGTTATATCTCAACATGGATTATGGATTATTTTAAGATACACTAATCAATAATTGAATAATAAGAGTTTTTTTGTGGAGCACACACCTCTTTAGCATGTTAGCTATAGCAAATTAGCCTCTTGTGCTGCCCCCAAGTGGCCAGAAAGCTGGTAAACGACTATTCTAGCTGCAAACGTCTGTTTTTTAACGGAATATGTACATAGGTGTATAGAGGCACATTTCCATTGTTCTAATGGTACATTGTGTTTGCTAATGGTGTTAGAAGACTATTGGATGATTAGAAAACTCTTATTTCTAATCTTGTCTTGACTATATTTGCTATTCAATTTGCAACTCTTTTGATGAATAAAAGTGTGACTTTTAATGTAAAACAAATTGTATAGGTCACGCCGAACTTTTGAACGGTGGTGTAACCGTGGCGTACGTATGACGGCAGATGATACACTAATCAACAATTTAATAATAAGAGTTTTTTTGTGCCTCTTTAGCATGTTAGCTATAGCAAATTAGCCTCTTGTGCTGCCCCCAAGTGGCCAGAAAGCTACGTAGTGCATCTTTAAGTTTTGAAAAACATCTTTATTTCTTTTCTTTGAGATTGTTCTTTCTTTATTTTGGTTATTTTGTGGGTTTTTGCTCCATGTGGCTAACTCGTATGCTAACTGTATTATTCGTTTCAGCATTATTTACGCATCACATGTGGCACGTAGAATTGAAGTTCAGCTTCTGTCTCCCCTCTTTTGCCATGTGCAGCCTCTGGATTTCGAGAAGAAGCCGTCGTACACCGTCGAGATCCAGGTCCAGAACACCCAGATGGACCCGCGTTTCGCGTCGGCGGGCTCCAGAGACGTGGCCACGGTGAGGATCGCCGTGGACGACGTGGACGAGCCGCCGCTCTTCGACAAGACGAGCTACTTCATGGAGTTGAAGGAAGACGCGGAAGTGGGCGTGGCGGCGGGCTCGGTCAGCGCCATGGACCCCGACGGAGCTCGCAGCATTGTCAAGTAAGGCCACGGTTTA
Source organism: Microchirus variegatus (assembly GCF_963457635.1). Lineage (NCBI taxonomy): Eukaryota > Metazoa > Chordata > Actinopteri > Pleuronectiformes > Soleidae > Microchirus > Microchirus variegatus. Next base: position 2,572,011 of record NC_139806.1, read on the forward strand.
CTTTCGCGCCCTCTTTCTAAAAAAACGCTGACAACGTCCGCCGAGAAAGCCTCGACGGCCTCGCGGGTGAAAATAACGCTACCTGGGCGGAATCTTTCAGCGTTTCACAAACATTTATTTTTAGTCACAAGCCACGAGCGGGAAATGCTCGTCCCCTGTTAATCCCTGGGGATTTAATGGAATACTACCTGGTAAACACAGTTCATTTCTAATGTAATAAGGGCTCAGTGGGTCACAGCTGCTGTACCGACTTTACCCAAACTGACCCAGGTCAAACCCGAACACTGTGCTCGTGTCCTGCTGACAGCGCAATGTAGTGAGGTGTGAAGTGAGTCCACAGTGTGTTAGTTAGTTAGTTATTCAGTCAGTCAGTCAAAGTTAGTCAGGATTTTTTTTTCTGTCGTAGCCCACTTTGTGATTCTGATGAGTCATGAATTTTTCAGTGAATTGTTTACTTCCCCCCCACTTTTTTTTTTTTCTGCTGAGTGAATAAAATGTCTTGTACACTACTTGTACTGCACGCAGCAGATGGCCAATAGCCAATTAAATTTAAAATTTTAAGGGTATTTGCATAAAACTGTAATGGTCACATTAACCACCAGCAGCCCCGGAGTTTTTTTGTTTTTTTTTATAATTCCATTAGCTTCTTAATTACAAGCTCCCCTCCTCTATGTCTTGTCACGGTTCTTAGCTAGTTAAGGTAGCCTCCAGAACGTAACCAGGTAAAGTTGCACAGCTAATTAGCAGTAGCACGTGGTAAACTTTCAGTCCTAGTCCGTGTAAATGCCTCACTTTTTAAAGCTCGACTGTGGGCATTTAACGGTCCAGGAAGTGGCTTTTGTTGGACGTTAGCAGAACCGTATCTGTTGTCTCTAATGTTGCTAAAGCGTCTGCGGTCGTTGGGCGAACTCCGTCCAACAGAAACACCAACAACAGGTCGAATGGCTCTTGCTCTGTGTGGACGTTGTCCTGCTTGAGCATTTAAATACGTACGTTTACTGTAGTTAGCTCGCGCCTGTGCAGGAATATTTACATACCCTGGTTTTGATTTGCTCCTGCTAGCATTGGTGCTAGCAGTGGGTCCAGAATTCAGCATGGCATCATGTACCGCAGTTAATTATTGAATTGGGGCTGTTTTTCAAGCTACCCTTAAGTATCTCCAATGAAGCAATGTAGCATTAGCAACACAAATGTGTATGCTTGCTTTTGCTACAATGCTTCAACTCTAAATAAAAGGAAGCATTTGTGATTTTTTTTTTCCCCTTAGACCTTTTTATTTGGTATTAGCATCCATTATGTTTGATCATAAAGCCGATCCAAAAACAACAAAAACAGACAAAAAAACAGTGTCAGTGTTTCAAGGCCCTTGAAAGGTTTTGTCTCCCCTTGTTTATTACGACGCCGCCTACTCGCTTCCGCGCAGAACAACGAGCAAGTAGAGTTTAGCAAGCGAGAGAGAGAGGGAGCGAATGGCGCTGGGGGAAAATGCAAATTCCAATTCTAAGATCTCTGGCTCGCCCCAAAGAAAATTACAATTGAGATTGACTTTGTCCAAGATCCCAAGGACGATCACTTGGCCAGATGCAGCGTGTGCTGCAAATCAATAAAAAAAGTGGAAGAGGCTCTTACAAGTTGCCCTCCCCATCTTAAACTGCAGTGTCGGCACATCAGGTCCTTGAACCCTTGAGTCCTCTGATGTCGGTACAGTGTGTATTTGAGTACAGCCGGATCTAAATACAGCCGGATCTAAATACTGTATATGTAGTCACGACCACATATACAGTACACGTGAACTCATTCCTTGTCTCACTGAAGGGAAGACGGTTGTTTCTGCTGCACAAGTAGATTCATTCATTCATTCATTCATTCATTCATTCATGGGTGAATTCCAATTCCTTGCTTAACCCTCAATCTCAAAAATGTTCTCCCTCTAGTCCAAGTTCTGTCCAGATTCTCAGGAAAATTAAGTTGAGGGTCAAGTTTAAGGGCTGTTTCGCCCTCAATATTGAGATTTTCCGAGACCACCCTTGGGAGCAAGGGCTACCCAGAATGCATTGCGTGTTTTCATATAACAAAGATGGCGCCGAAAGCAGTGAAACGAGTACGCTACAAATGAAGTATTTTCTTTGTTAATAGAGATATAAAAATGATCTTAGTTTAGGCCCATATTATGGATTACTGACGTCATTGTTGCGTAACATTTATTTTTATTTTACGATCTTTTGTCAATAGTCGGCCGGTGTGGTTTACTTTTCAATAAGTCGTGGTGTGTGGTAACTGTCAGCTGAATATTTGTATGAGTATCATCTTATAACTAACTGACAACCTAATAACTTGACTGACAAACGGATCAGAATAAATAATCCTGACGTAAATGTGTTCTTCTTCTTCTTCTTCTTTGAAGTTGACAGACTGGACGCAGCTTTGGCGTTATTCTGCCCCCTACAGTCTGAAGACGTATCTGCATTTAAGGGGTTTCCCATTTCTAAGTGACAAAATAACCCTCAATACTTGGTTTTGAGGCCAGTTAAGATTAAGGGTTGAGCTCGAGGGTTAAGATAGGAATTGGAATTGGCCCCATATTTAAAAGTTTCCATATCTGCACTGCCTGCTCAGCTTTTTTGCACCCCCCCCCCTCCCCAAATACATTGAAGTTGGGTGAAGTCTGACTTCTAATGGACCCCGATTCTCTAAAGGCTCGTGAGGAGCTCTGATAAGAGGGTAAACAGAATCAAAATGTAAAGCATGTTCAATGGCGGTCGGTATCGTGATTACAGTCGAGATTACGTACCATCTGTGGACCGTACATCTGCGCGGGGGTGAAAACCTACAGGCTGCTGCCTGTGCTCACTGCAGCGCCGTTCATTATTGATGCTCGGCATCGGGTCTGTGTGAGCGCCACGTTTTTTTTGTAATTGTCCTTTTGCTCAAACGGCATCGGCACGTCCTGGGAATTTTCTTGATGTTTACAAAAAAAAAAGAAAATAAGCCTTAAGGCCCTCAGTAATTTGCTCTGCTGCACTGGGTATTGATCAGGAGCTACAACACTGTTAAGATAAGTTGAAACTTCCCCCCGATCTCGGAAAGGGAATTGGAGCTGTTAGGGTTAGTAAATAAATGTATTAATGAATGAATGAATGAATGAATGAATGAATAAACAACAGGAGGAGGTCGTATAAAAAAAATATGAATCTGGACGAGGAGACGAGGATGAGGAGAGGATCAAACCATCATCGTGGTTGGATCGGGTAAAGAAGATCTACACTATTGTTCAAAAGTTTGGGGTCGCTTGGAAATGTCCTTAGTACTTTTTTTTATCAATAATAATAACATTAAATGAATCATAAATACACTCTATACATGGTTAATGTGGTAAACGACTATTCTAGCTGCAAACGTCTGGTTAACAATAAAATACATGGAAATACAGCAAATATTTCATATTTGTACTGCATGTCCTATAAACCGGGTTCAAAGTGATCACATAGTACTTTTATTGTTATATCTCAACATGGATTATGGATTATTTTAAGATACACTAATCAATAATTGAATGATAATTTTTTTGTGGAGCCTCTTTAGCATGTTAGCTATAGCAAATTAGCCTCTTGTGCTGCCCCCAAGTGGCCAGAAAGCTGGTAAACGACTATTCGAGCTGCAAACGTCTGGTTTTTAATGGAATATGTACATAGGTGTATAGAGGCACATTTCCAGTGTTCTAATGGTACATTGTGTTTGCTAATGGCGTTAGAAGACTATTGGATGATCGGAAAACTCTTATTTCTAATCTTGTCAATGTCTTGACTTTATTTTCTATCCATTTATTCATCAACTCTTTTGATGAATAAAAGTGTGACTTTTAACGGAAAAAACACAAACAAATTAAATTAAAACAAGCGCGGGACCATGGAGTGCTCTTAAAATGACGGTGTCACACATAATCTCACACACAGTTCCAATTACTCTTGTGGTGGTGAGTTTGTGTATATGACGGACGGATCATCTGTGTCGCGCTGTGTCAGTGAACTATTTTACCGTCGAGTGCTTCCAAATTATGACTCGACCTGGACGCGCTTTGAGATTCACATATCGCTTTATGGAAAACAATAATTAAGATTGTGAATGCTGCTTAATTAGCTGCTTGGTTACTTTTGGACGCTTTTTTTGAGTTGGGGGGGGGGGGTGTTAGGGAAAGCAGCTTTGATCCAGACACTGGCGATGTTCACACACACACACACATACACATACACAGTGCAGTGTGAAGTTTTCACAGAGCAGTTTGCCTCCGCTTTGACAGGCGGATGGAAGAGGAAAAGAAAAAGCCAAGAAGGCAAAGGCATCTCAGTTCTATTATCCATGGAGCGAGCGCTGTGAAGCCTGCGAGTGTAGCCGCCTGCATTCAGCAAATAGTTCAAAAATGGCGAAGCGGTCCACAGGAATTTTCAAGTGGCTGAGATGTTTTTTGAACAGTGAGATTTAATGGGAGCGGAGGACAGAGTGCAGAAAACGAGCAGCGGCGTTTATGTGATTCCGGCGGTTTTTCCTATATATCAAGGGTTCCTTTTGTTTGTTGGTTTCATCCAAACTGGTACATCAAAGTGGACGCGTTCCTGATGCACCAGTTCTTTTTTGTTCCTTCAGGTGCAGAAAACCATGTGAAGTCATTAAGTAAAATTTACACCAAATTAGCACAGTGATGCAACGACGTGCTGCAACGTTCTTGCCTTTTTCTTTCTTTGTGAGAAATTGCTGCTGTTGTTATGTTCCTTCCAGGGTCTCTTATCTCCTCTGTACTTTGCTTTTTAATTTTTTTTTCCCTCCTCCTCAGGATAATAAGAGCGGCGGTCTCGTCATTCCTTAGTGAAAATTTTCAACAACACATTTCTGCCCTCTATAGAAGTTTCAAGATCGCCCCCCAAAAAACAAGATAAGGATCTACTTGTAGCTCTCAAAACCTGACATTTATACGCCCGCCCCACCAAAATATACCAATTCTGCAGAAAGTGTTCACATAATGTGAAAAGAGGACTCTTTCCCACAAAGTCAAAGTTATAAAAATTCCCCTTTAATTTGCAGTGAAACTAGCGAGTGCTGATATATAATAATATAATATATAATCATATTCTGATCTCATTGCGAGAAAGATTGATTTATTAAAGCTATTTTTGCTGGGCACTGATGCGTCAACATTAACGCATGACGCCTGACGTCATGTTTACGTGACTCCCGTTCGTTAAAAAGAGTCTTCAAAGTAACGCTAAAACTTTAAAAACACAGGCACACATACGCAGTAGACAGGTACGCTAGTTATTTGGAGCGTTGCTCTATTCGTTTAATAAACGGACCGCTCCAGTTCCACTGTAGGCGCGCTAACGGGCGCTAAAGGAGCTAACGCAGCTAACGGAGCTAACTGGTAAACGGTACCTGGACTCCATGACGTCACATGTTTACGCGCCGTTAACTATATTAAAACCTGACAATTCCGCAGTTTGGTGTGTTCGTAATAGCTCTTGTCCCCGCCCACTCCTGTGCTGCTCCCCTCATTCAGGTCTGATAGTTTTGCTTGACAGAGCCAGAAGAAGAAGGACGCAGAATACAAATAATGTGATATCACATTTTTTTACTGCTCAACTTCATCATAGAACTGAAAGAAATCAATAATCCTCGGGTCACTGTAGTTCACCCGCTCAACTCACCCTCGCTGTCCTTTTTTTTCCCGTTTTCGTCAGGTACTCCATCGACCGCCGCACCGACATGGACCGTCTGTTCAACGTCCACCCGGGGAACGGCTCCGTGTTCCTGCTCAAACGTCTGGACAGAGAGGAGACGGCGTGGCACAACATCTCCGTCATCGCCACCGAGTTCAGTGAGTGTGGGGGGGGTTGTGGGGGGGTGTGGGTGTCGGGGGGTTGCAGATGCGATGTGATGTATTGATGTACGAGGCCAGACGAGACGCGTCACGGTCGTTTATCACGGGAGGGAACTCGACGAGAACAGGGAGGTTGTAACCACTAATTACAGTATTCGGGGACCAGCTGAGCGGGAAGCGGCGAAAGCATCTGTTCACCTCAAATAACAAAATCTCATTTGGCCGAGTAGAGAGTTTTAAGACGAGTTCCCGCTATCGCTCAAGTCAAACAAGATTGACGCAACTTCATCTGTGACGCAACTTCATCTGTGCTCCTCTTGTGAACGAGAGAGCGACACGCGATCTCCTCACAGATATAAGATATACACACTTTGAGGTATAATATTGTGAACTTGACCTCAGTGTTTGATGATTTCTGTCCATATTGAACATTACAAAACCATATTTAGGTCTTTACAATAAATTGTGTTTTTGAGGCCTTTCCCATACACATGGATTTTTGCAACCGCATCAGACCTGGTGAAATGTTATGTCTGAAAGTAGGTCGGGGCATGTGCTTAAAAAATTGGGAAATGGGAGGGGCTTATGAAAAAAAAAATTGTGTTTCACGTCCATGAACAAAAGTTGGTATGCATGTTCATCATGTCAGGACGGTCCAAAAAGTCAATGACGACTTTGCCGTAAGTCCTACAGGAAGGCCGCCATCTTGGGCTGAACGGCCGTTTTTTGGGCGTTTTTGGCGAATTTGCACCAATGCTACAAAAGCAATCTAGTTTTGATTATAACTGATGTGTTGAGACATTATGAGTGCATCTGATATACAGCAGTAGACCAGATCAAGAGAATACACCATTTTTTTTATGTCAAAAAGAGAAGGAAACCGGGCCAGTCGGACAATATTGGCTTATGTTTTTTAATAGTTATCTTAGAGCAGATAAAAGTCAGTCGCCTTTTTGAAAACCCTGTAGCGGCGGCCTCTGATCTTCACGCCTAAGTTTCGTTTTTCGCACCTCATCGTCATCGAAACACTGTGCGAGGGAATTAAGGAATTAATGCAGTAAAAAGAGATGTGCAAAAGCGGTGGGACGTCACCGTGTCGCCGGCAGTGTTCGATGCAGCGTTAGTGGAATTCATTTTCACTCTAGTGAAGTCGGTGTAAAAGTAAAAGAGAAGAGGCTATGTTTTGTTTTGGTCGAGTCGCTTTTCATTTCTAACAATGTTTGACCGAAAATCTCTTTATTTCAACTCTGGGGTTTCAAAAACCACGTCTTCTTCTTCTTCTGTCGCAACGCAAAGAGGAAGTCGATGGTTGTTCCGTACGTTTGTGTGTGTGACGCCGTTCTCGCGTTTGTCCTTCAGATAATCCCCGTCAGAGCAGCCACGTTACCGTCCACATCCGCCTGCTGGACATCAACGACAACGCTCCCACCTTCGCCACCGTGTACGAAACCTTCGTCTGTGAGAGGACCAAGGCTGGTCAGGTAAATCTTCTCCTCCTTTTTCTTCTTCTTCTGTAGTTTTAACAGACTGTGTTATTGTCTTAAATTCCCAAAACTGAAGCTGAGAAGAAGACGATCATCAGCAAACATGAGGCGCCAGTGTCAAGTCAGTGTTTTTACAACAGCCCACAATGGACAAATTAAATATCCTTTTAAGAGTGTTAATGGTCACTGAAGGCGACACCTGAGGGAGTCAGGTGAGGGATAATTCAACTGCAACATGAAACCCAACCAATATCTTTATTTTGGCGGGACGGGCCATTTAGTTTTGGTTAAATTCACTTAATGTATAAGTTATAATGAGAAATTATTGCGTTATTGAAGATAAAAGGTTGAAATCATATGTGGATGACGATGATGTGTAACAGGAAAAGAGTTGTGAATCAAAAAGCAAGAATTTCTTCACCAGGACAAAAAAAACCAACCAAATAATTCAGGAAAATCTTGTTATTCACACACACTTTTTCGCCGCTTTCATACCTTCTCTCGTCTGCCAGACATGAATTCCAAAGTGAACGCACGTTTTTGCCAGTTTGGCCGCCCGATCGTTTCACTTTACTGCCGCGATTCAGCCGCGTAAACACAACCTGTGATTACTTTGCCTTTTTTCATCCAGAAAACAGACGAGACACAAACAGAGAGAAAGAGGGGGCGACTACTATCTACTATCTACTATCTTTTTCTGTTTCTATTCCGAATCTCACATCACATACAAAATTTTCAACTCCTTGAGAGGTGATCCAAATGATATTCTAGCTCAATTGCGGTGTCATTTTAAGGGGACATATTATGCAAAATCAACTTTTTAATCATTTAAATCCTTATATTTGGGACTCTGGAGGTCCTATCAGTCGGCAAAGTGTGAAAAAAGATGAATCAGTCATGTTTTTGTGCTCCTCCTCAGTCTAAGTACAGGAGAAAAACATGCGATGTTGACTTCCGCACTCGCTGGGAACCGGAAGTCTGCGAAAAGTTCTATTCTTGGATCCACAGTGCAGCACAGAGTTCTACACAAACTTCCAGCCTCAGAGGATTTATCTGTCCAGTGGATACATGTTATATATGACGGCAACGTGCCTGCTAGAGCCTGCAAATGATCACTTTTCCAAATGCTAACTGCTGTTAGCTCCCAGTAGCCTCTGTGGCTGATGTCATTTCCTGTCCCTTAAAGTCCCTCCGGATCCAAAATACAGACTTCCTGTGAGAGCGTCTCCGTTTATTGTAGTTTTTGGATGCTTTCTTTTTCAAAAAGGCACAGATTTTTTTACTCACTCCGCTTTTTTGAGCACAGGTTATTTTCTTCAGCAGTCAATTGATTAATGTTAGCGCGGCTGCTAATTACTGCGTCGCCTCGGCCAGCAGGTGTTCTCAGTGGGGGAGGAACGACAGGCAGACGGGGACAGAAGTGCACCGTAAGGAGGGAAATGTAGATTAGATTTGAAAATAATTTGCATCGCTGCAATAATTACTTTTTCAACACAAGAAACTTCGAAGACGACCTGCATTTCATTTCTGATAATACGTCACAGTAACTGAGTTTGACACCCAAACCTTAAATCACAACATAAAATATCACAATATCACCATATACTACATATATATATATATGTGTGTATATATATATTACCTACTATACTAGGTCAGATAAAAGAAAAATAACACAGAATTTAAACACCGGTTCCAATCAGTCGTAGTGCGTTAACCTAGCGCCCAGCACTAGTTTATATCCTTTATCAGTGTTTTCGTAAAAAAACAATCGTACATCATTTACAGCAATTTAACCTGTAGTACCATCACAGCCCACTAGGGGGCGGCCACTGCCAACACTCATTGTGTAAATCACCGATCTACACAAGGCCACATGGAAAAAGAGTGGAGGAACTGTTCTGAATGACCTGGTTTCCTGTGTTGGTTTGTCATAAAATGATCATAATAATAATAACAGTTTTGAGAGCGTTAACAACACTGATGTTTCCAGGGATTTCAAAAGTGGAAATTAGGAATAGGAATGATGATATATGGCATGAACCACCTCTCTCAAGTCGAATTAAGATTTATTTCCCCCAACGAGCCGCTACTGAGATCGGTGTGTGATCATTTAAATCACATTTGAAAATTCCGATATTTATTTGTGATGCGTGAACAAGGATGGACACCAATGATGACGCAGTGAGTTCACCTCAGTTATACACAGTTACCAGTTTGTCAAAATTTCAATTTGGACTCTTTTTATTGGCATAGAAAGAGTCATATTGTGTCCAGAAATAGTTAACATAAAATAGTTATTATTATTGTTCTGCTGGGGATATAAAACAAAAACTCTCTCCTTACATATATATATATTATACATATATATATACTATATAACCTGTGAGTAATCTGTAGAAACACAGAATGTGGAACAGTGGACGCGAACGACCTTTTACCACAGATTTTTGAGCTCTTCGGGCTCTGAGCAGGTGGTGGCGCCGTGCAGTTATTGTGCGCCGATGCTTTTATGAATCACTTATGGGACATCATGTTGGGTCCAAGAGGCTAAACTAAGCTGGTAATCCCCCCCCCCCCCCCCTCCTCCTTCTCCTCATATTTATGAACAGTCAAACACAGCATTTTCACATGGACTCAGCCGCTGCTACACCACGACCACACTGACCCTCGTAGTGTTTGACAAATGTAGGTCAACGAGCTGCAGAAATGAGTCGTAGCCATTGACGTACAGTAAATCACGTTAATCAGCTCCCCCTGCAGCTTCCTTAAAAGAATGACTTTACACAATAGTTTTTTGACTTTGCCAAACCTGAATATTCTATAAAAATCTGAATTTGATTGATTTAATTTCAGTGTGCAACCTTGTAAGGGGTGGACGTTCTCTCTTTTATTTAATTGCACTTTTGTTTTGAAGTTCTCCTGGTGGTTTTTTATGTCACTTCCTGTTTCACTTCATGCCACGCCCACACCCACACCTATTTCCTAACCGTTAGCACCTGTTCCTCGTTAGCTCAGCTCCGCCCCCTACAGAGTATAAAGTCTCCGTGTTTCCTTCTGTTTGTCGGTCACTTTGTCTTCTCTGTTTAACTCAAAAGTCCAGTGTGTGAACTGTGGGTCAACATATTTTTAATTTGCCTGGCAGCCATTTTGGGCCACCCATGCTAGTTTGATGTTGTTTTAACAGTAGCCCAAAATGGACAAACTAAAACGTCTTTTTTTTGAGTTTTAATGCTAACTGAAGGTTCTCCAAACACACTTAGAAGGGAAGGAGCGTCTTAAATGTGGATATTTTCTTTTTAATATGTTTCTCATTAAAAAACTGAATCATTTTAGTTTTTGTGCTAAAACAAGACATTTGAGAAACATCATCATTTTCAGATTTGACAAACACTGATCAACATTTTATGGACCAAACGATGACTCGATTAATAATCAACAGATTATGGAAAATAACCGTCGATTTCCATCTGATTTATACCTGTTTTTAATCTTAAAGGTCCAGTGTTAGAGAATCACTATAAACAGCATCAGTTAGACGTAGTTCGCCGCGGTGGCTTGCCGCCGCTAATCTCCGCACATCCTTGTCATCCTGCCACCAGTTCATCCTTTAATTCCTCTGCCCTTTCATCTGTCCATCAGTGTTAATCATCAGTATTTGTTCACTAAATATCCTCCGCCGCTTCCTCGTGCTCGTGGATTTATTCCGTGTGTGTGTTCCTGTGCGTGTGATTGGCACAGATCTTTGTTAAAGCCACTAATCTCTCTGTGAGTGTTTCCCCGTTCGACGAAATACGACCGCAGTCGAGAGCGTTTGAAGAGGGAAATGTCATCGGCTGAGAAATGACGGGAAACTTGCTGTGCTGTAATTATATCCTTCTTTAAAGTCACTGTGACAGCAGTTTAAACAATCAGGGAGATCCAGCCAAAACAGAGCAACAAAACATAATAATTGTGCAGTGTGAAGCTCTCGCCCTGTGTAGACGTGAAAGGTGTCGCAAACGTCGCAACGCGGAAACAAACTTCTCCAACTGTGAACGTCGTAACGGGAAAAAGAAAACTGACGTATTGTAATGACACAGAGAATGTCAAAATAAAAATAACGCGTGATTTAGTGACTTGTGATCTTGTGGTCGAGGTAAAGATTGCAACTGTATCGTTTTAGCTAAAACTGCTAAAAGATAGCAAATAAATAAGAAAGTAGTACTTTCTAAACCTTTATATAAACGTCCAAGTGGTTATTGTGACGGGCAATGTTATCGTAAAGGACCAGCACATCTGCTTTAGTGACATCTTGTGGTCCAGCTAAAGATTGCAGCTATAACGTTTTAGCTAAAACTGCTAAAAGATAGCAAATAAATAAGAAAGTCGTACTTTCTAAACCTAAATATAAACGTCCAAGTGGTTATTGTGATCAGCAATGTTATCGTAAAGGACCAGCACAGCTGATTTAGTGACATCTTGTGGTCAAGGTAAAGATTGCAGCTATAACGTTTTAGCTAAAACTGCTAAAAGATAGCAAATAAATAAGAAAGTAGTACTTTCTAAACCTTTATATAAATGTCCAAGTGGTTATTGTGATCAGCAATGTTATCGTAAAGGACAAGCGCATCTGCTTTAGTGACATCTTGTGGTCAAGGTAAAGATTGCAGCTATAACGTTTTAGCTAAAACTGCTAAAAGATAGCAAATAAATAAGAAAGTAGTACTTTCTAAACCTTTATATAAACGTCCAAGTGGTTATTGTGACGGGCAATATTATTGTAAAGGTGGTAATCTTGTCGTAATCTTGTGGTCTGGGCGAAGACTGCGATGGTCACATTTGAACTACAAATGCCTCAGGATTGCAAATAAATAAGGACGTCAAAGAGAAAGTAGCGACGACACTGTGTACGTAATCTTTTTTTGATATTATATGTCGTTTATTTCGGGATTAGCAATCTGCTGCTGGACGTACTGCAGTAAAATAGGAATTTGATCGTAGACCTTACATAGATGTGGCCTTCGCGTTGGAAAACGAGCCTCGGGAATCTCGATTTGACGCTAGTTGTCAATCACACTGTCCACTGAGCCGTACTTTTTTCATCTCCATGAGCTGAAACGACTATTCAACTTCCATTTAAACAGTTACTTTTGCCACTGGCATGGTTGCCCCCTGGTGGAGGTGTAATAATGTGTTATTTCCTGCTTGGACTCACCCTGCAAACTAAAAGCAACAGAAATCATTTCTAATTCATTGCATTGTTTGGTTGTTTGTTTGTGCCTCAGTTAACTTTCCGCCGACAAATGTAATAAATCATCTCAAAGAGGCGCGTTGTTGACAGATAAATTCATATCTTTTACTTTGCACAGACAAATAAGACAAACGATCACCCGATAATATCCGAGGCTTACATCACAGCAGCGTGTGCTTTCACAACAACCCTGCGTCCACTCGACATCCACCCTCTATATTCACTGGCGTCCGCTGGGATTTTGATGCTAATGCACGTCCGTGTGTCTCCAAACAGCGAATCCAGACGGTGAGCGCCGTCGACGCCGACGAGCCGTCGTCGGGACACAAGTTCTTCTTCAGTCTGGCTCCTGAGAAGATGCACCGCAGCAACTTCACCGTCCGAGACAACGGCGGTAAGTAACACTCGAGCAGACGCAGCAGAAATCTGAGGCCGAGCGCATTAAAAATCAAGATACTCGACTCATGAGCTGCTTTCCAGAATGAAGAGAGAGGCACTGAGTTGATATAAAGTCATTGGAGGACAGAAAATATCACTCTCTGCCATCTCACGCTCACATCAAGGTTTATTAAAAACTGAAACTCGGTTTCACTAAATGAACAACAGCAAAGATCAATAAAAGCCATATCAGTACAAATCTCATAAATGAATATGCTCGCGGGTATGGAGCTCATAATTGGGGATAATTACGTCGGCCAAGTGCTGCTACAAATGTTCTTTTTTTTACCTTTTCGCTCCACAGACGTGTTCTGTGTTCGTCTGACTGGCAAATTTACAGAATTCGGTTCTGGACTTAGTTCTTCTTCGTAAATCTTGATGGGGTTTAATTGGGAGAACCCTTCTTGGCTCCAAGTAGAACCTTTTTATAAAGGTTCCACCTGGAACCTATATACCTATAGACTCTATATAAACGCTGATGTCGTTAATGAAGTTAGAGCCTTATATTTACCCTCTCAACCTTTTTATAAAGGTTCCACCTGGAACCCTTTAAAACCCTTTATTCAGGGTTTCAAAGGGTTCTCTGGATCAAGATGGTTCTTACTGGAACCATTAGTGTTACCAAGAACCCTTGAAAACCCCTTTCTTCGGGAAAGGGGTTTTCAGAAGCAAATGGTTCCAGGTAGAACCTCAGCCCTTGTAGAAGAACCCGTTTGTAACCCTTATTTCTAAGAGTGTAGCACAAACATTAGAACCATTCTGAATCAAGAGTTCATCAGCGCGTCTTAAACCATTTATTGCACTGAAGCAGGTGATTAATCATTTTAGCTATTTTCATTTCACTTAAACAAATGTAATTCAACGCTAATTCAAACTCTAATTAGTGACTAATGCCTTGTCGCAGACGTCTCTTTCCACCGTGGAAAACAACGTGATTTTTTTATTTTTTTAAAATTCCTGACGGCGTTAGGCGTCGTCGATGCGCCGCAGGTGAGCTGAAGTCATCGGCTAACGCGACTTTTCTCCCCACGTCTCAGATAACACTGCCAGCATCCTGACGCGTCGAGCCAGCTACAGCCGCCTCCACCAGAGCATCTACCTGGTTCCTGTGGTGATCACGGACGGTGACTACCCCATGCAGAGCAGCACGGGGACCCTGACTGTGAGAGTGTGCACCTGCGACCGCGAGGGCAACATGGAGCTGTGTAATCCCGAGGCGCTGAGCAGCTCGCCGGGCCTCAGCACGGGCGCGCTCATCGCCATCCTCCTGTGCGCCATCATACTGCTGAGTGAGTAGTGTGTGTGTGTGTGTGTGTGTGTGTGTGTGTGTGGGGGTGTGTGTGTGTGTGTGTGTGTGTGTCACTGAGTCACTAAGAGAATGAGCTACAATACGATTCAGTGTTTATTATGGAATTACTTGTTTTGATTTAATACTTCAAGGTCCCATGCGTAAAAATTGTACAGATTCTTTTATGAGAAACTGTCACTTGATTGTGTGAATTGTTGGTTTTTTTTTATGACCACAGAACGAGCCTTTTATATTTATATGCCGTGTCTTTACAGTCGTCCACAATGGACAAACTGAGCGCTAGGTGAAGGCTACGTACTGTATGTTCTACAACACACGTGGAAAAGAAAGGGTCAGGTCAGGAGCAGAGAATGCTCTGCGGTATATTTCTTCATTTTATGGCTAAAATAAGGCACCGCATTTCCGTTAAGAGCATGAATCACTTCAGAACCTGCTTGTTATTGCATTTAGTTCTAGCTCCAACGCCGTCAGAGCATTTAGGCTGCTTTTTTCCAATACTGTGTTAAAACGTACAGAGGCTATAAGAAAGTGCAATGTTGAGGGTCTTTTATGTTCTAACCTAACATGAATGTAAACTTTGCTCAGCTAACTCTCATCTAACCTAAGCTAAACCTAACCCAAGTCAACGCTATGTAAGCTAACTTGCATCTTAGCTCATGTAAACCTAAACCAAACATAACCTTATACATACATACACGAATAACAACAAGAATATAAAGTGAAGCCAAAAACAGGCAAATTCAGAAAAAATTTAAAAAAAACATATTTTGCATAAAAGTCAAACAGCAGAGAAAAAGCTCAAAGGACAAATACAAAATGAAACGGGCGCACAAAGTGTGCAGTGTGTGTTTGAGCACGCTTGCGCGGGCCATGTTAGCAGCTTCCATTTGTACGGCGTCGTTAACACAAGCAGCCGCTGCACTTTCTCATTTGCTTGTAATGGAAAACAATGTCGGTTCAGGGCTTCAGTCGGCTGCTGTTCATCAGAATCAAACCTCGTATGGAAATGAGCGCATCTCATCTGCCACCACATCCCCACTTATCCTCTTATTCATGCAGTGGTCACAGTCCAGTGGGCCGCTGGGAAAAAAAAAAATGAATACATATTTATGCCTCTGAAGGTGTAGTCATTGCAGACTTAGTGGACACACACACACACACACAGAGGCAGCGCTGAAATGCAGTGTCCAAACATATATGAGAGCAGTCAGCCATAAACAGGCTCACACACACACACACACACACACAAACACACATATTTAAATGAACTCCTCTTCACTCGCGTACTCTGAAACTTGTCATGCAAATGCCTCATCCTGAATAAACGTCATGATAATAATAATCATAACCATAGAAACCGCTCTAGTTTCCACCACACTGTCAATACAATTCCCCTCACCTGGGAACTTTAATATGTTCAGATCACCACCAACATGTAATAAACCGAAGACTTCATCCAAATCTGGGCAAAAGTGGACAAACTCCTCTGTGGCATTACAAAGCCGTCGTGTTCCCGGAGTTCGGCCAGTCTGCCTTTGTTGGAGCTTTTTTATTACATGCGAGCCATTGAAAATGTAACATCTCTGAGGCTTTTTTTTTTTAAAAAGCCACAATGGACTCAGATTCAGCAGTTACACCTTTGTCAACGCGGCACAGTTGTCAGTTCAAGGCCCGCGCCATTGATACGCACGATATCACGGCGTGCGCTGCGTTATGGCTGTATTGTGCTGGCTGCTCCTGTACGGCAACACACTATCAACACAACCCAGTCCGTAATAGAAGACTCTGCTTCACTGCTTTGGTGAACTCTAAATGCACAAATTACAGTAGACCTTCGTGGGCTCCGTCCGTAGACCCTCGGAATTAGAATTTGTTCAACCCATTCTTGCGTGCACCTGGGGTACAATAGGGCATTGGGTGCCTTGGCCCTTGCTGGGATTTGAAATTCCGGCCCACTACACTCTTAGAAATAAGGGTACCAAAAGGTCTACCGGGGCTGAGGTTCTACCTGGAACCATTTGCTTCTGAAAAACCCTCTCTTGGTAACACTAATGGTTCCAGTAAGAACTATTTTCATCCAGAGAACTCTTTAAAAACCCTTTTCCTGAATAAAGGGTTTTAAAAGGGTTCTTGGTGGAACCCTCCAAAAGGGTCTATCTGGAGCCAAAAAGGGTTCTTACATGGTTCTACTTAGCACTTTTATTTCTAAGAGTGAAGCAGGTGGAGTGTTAAGCAGACGGAACAGAACAGCAACAGAAGAGTTAGTTGCCAAGGATAATCCATCCCAGCCTCAACCTGGCAACCCTCGAACCGGCTAAAAACCCCGACTCCCCTTCCCGACATGGTCTTTCAGCGTTGAGCCGCTCGCACCAGACGTTTCCGAGGGAGAATAGCAATCGATGTCTTGTCTTGTCTTGTTTGCAGAGCAGATCAACAAAATCCGATGCAAGTAGGACATGGAACAATATAATAAATGATCTAACGGTGTGAAACTAAAAGGAAACTGTGATAACGTGCAGTTTGCTGAAGGGGAGACCTGCAGTGTCGGCTCGTATCGAGCCACAGCACTTCAGGTGGGAATGAACGTTAGACGGAGCGGTTGTTGACCGTCTGACGCCGTGTAGCTGTGCAGGGGAAACACAAGTATATCAGCGTATTACGTGGGAATCACAGTCTGTGGTGCTGGAAAAGACGGTCGATATAACGCGTTCATTGAATTCACGTCAGTGTCCGTCGTCTTTTCCTTCTTCTGCCCTTCGTGTGCAGTAACTGCCTCCCTTTATTAACGATGATTGGTCCTCCTTTTTTTTTAACCTTTTCTCTCTATCCAATGAAAGAATCGCGTGTCATTCATTCACATCCCAGCTCATGTTCTCCTGTTGCTTGACGGACGTTTCATTTCACGCTGGGATTCACGCTGCTCCTAATCTCGGGTTATTTCACTCCCCCCCCCCCCCCGACCTTAACTCCGCCTCGGCTCTTTCTTGTTGCCACCGTGCTCTTTTGCTTTTTCCTCGATTTGCATTCAAAGTAGCCCCGACTGGGCTTAGCCAATCAAATGTTCTGCATGATTATTGATGGCTGCACCCTCTCTGAAATCAAAGGCTGCCTGTTGCTGGTGTTTCCAGCTCTTTATTTTGGGGGATGTAATTCATCTGCACCTCGTTTTTTTTTTTATTTTGATGTGTCTGGTTTGTATCGTGATGGGCAGATCTTGCTCTTTTACCTGATCGTTGCTGTGCTTCCTGTGTTCAGCTGGAGAAAAGATTGTTCTGGTTTATTACAAAATGGAATGCTCCCGTGGCATTTTTCCAAGGGAGCCTTTTAATGCACTCGAACCTGTCAGCTCTGCTCTTGTAGCGTTTGAAAAAAAAGGGGCCTCATCTCCAAACCCTGGATTCACCTGTAGGCTCTAAAACTCTCGTTCTTCATGGGGGGAACTCGGTGTGTCATCACTCCACGCTCCCTGGTGTGCCGAGTGGAGGGAAGACGAGGCCAGAGCTCACGTATATCACAGATGTGCATATTCCACTCAAGCAGAACATATTCACCTATTGATCTAAGCTAAGTGTAACCCATGTTATGGTGCCAAAAACCTGAGCTTGTTAGCCGTCGTTCAGCGGTAATAACAGCTTCACAACCCAAAGTCAAATAGTCGGAAAATGTAATGCGTAGTCTACAAAGTCTACAATTGAGTCCGGTTGCTCTTGATTTTATGATTCAACGCTCAAAGGACAAGGTTTCCCAAATTTGGGGGATCAACTTTTTAAAAAGACAACCTGTCGGGTAGGTCTGTAAGACCTAATATTGGTAAGTCAGCCATTTCCTGTACAGGTTCTTCTTTTGACTCTTCTCATTCGGGGGTTGCCGCGGCAGATCATTTGCCTTCATCTTGTCAGATCCCTACACCAAACCAATGTTTTAGTTAGAAACTTGGCAGTCTGACATTGGACGGGTGGCATTGATGTTAGCTAACTAGTTTAAAGCTCACATAGAGTGGTCCTGTTGCTCATATATGTTAGTTATGGAGGTCTACTTACATACATTTACTTTATTTACTTTTGTTTTTATGGTCAAAAACCTTCTAGTTGCTGTAAACGAGCCGATAGAAATCCTCTTTTCTGACGGTGTTTCCCAGCTTAGAGATTTGAGACTCAACTCTCTCACCCAGGAGACAGAGTCTTGTGGTTGGCCAGTACCCGGAAGTACACCCGCTCTCAGAAGCACAGCTCCCCCCTCTGGAACGGTGGATGCACTGCTACTCAGAAGCAGTGCATCTAGTCAGAAGACACTGTCGCTCATGAAACACCTCAACAACGGACGTTATTCTTCTTCTGCGGTTCAATGTACGCAACCGGATGTGCCCGGACTAGTGCCCGGAGCAGGACGATCTGCTGCTCTGGAGAACCGCTGTTTACGTAACCGGACCGGGTTTTTTCAGAGATCTCGCTGAGCCCGAGATTACAATAAAACACAGCGTTCTCAGCAGTGGCTGAACTGTTTGTTTAGAACCTTCAGGGCTTCATAAACAAGGTAATGACGCAGATACACACTAAAAAAACAGCCACTGGTCCAGCCACAGGTCCACTTTAATTAATCATAATCTGAGAATTTGGCAGTTAACTTGACTACTCTTTGTCATCCCCGATAAAAACGAAGCCACCGAAATTAGCTACTTGAACATTTGGATGACCCTGTGTTCTTCTGCTGTTGTCCCCCTGCAGTGATCGTTGTTCTGTTCACGGCGCTGAAACGCCAGAGGAAGCAGGAGCCGCTCATCATCTCCAAGGAGGACGTCCGCGACAACGTGGTGAGCTACAACGACGAGGGCGGCGGCGAGGAGGACACGCAGGCCTTCGACATCGGAGCGCTGCGGCACCCGGACGCCGCCGCCGCCCTGGAGGAGTCTGCCAAGCAGAGGCGCGATATCATCCCCACCGACACTCTGCTCTACCCGCCGCTACGCCGGCCTGTGCCCACCGGCCCAGCCCTCATAATGCCGCCCGTCAACTTGGCCTCGCGGGACAACGGCGACGTGCGCGAATTCATCAACCAGAGGGTTCTGGAGAACGACTGCAACCCGACGGCGCCGCCTTACGACTCGCTGGCCACCTACGCGTACGAGGGCACCGGCTCGGTGGCGGAGTCGCTGAGCTCGCTGGGCTCGGCTTCGTCCGAGGCCGAGCAGGACTATCACTACCTGAGTGACTGGGGGCCCAGGTTCAGGAAACTAGCCGACCTGTACGGAGCCGAGGACAGTGACTTCTGCTAACAGAGATACTGCAGAAAAGACGAGCTTCGGTTTGGTTGTGACCAAGGACCAGCTGCGTCTTGCTGTAAACACTGATGATGAGCTTTAAGAAAACGTGAGAACTTTCAAAAATAAACACATAAACTGGCAGGTGTGCTGGCAGGTGTCTGTTCCATGTCATGGGATAATCAAGAACACCACTCGATCGTTGTCCTGCCTTCAATGTAAATTGAGTTGTTTTTTTTTCAGTTGGAGATAAAATGTCCTAAATATATGTATATTTGGGAATGGAAATGTAAATCAACCTGCCCCAACGGTGGATCCAAAGATCTTCAGTTTCACCAGTGTGGACCTCTTCAGAGACGCATTTCAGGCCTGATTGGAGTTTGAAAATCAAAATTGAATTGTATTTTCTATTGAGAATTGGACGTTATGCATTCAGGTTTTGGCATTAATGTCTGAATAAGCGGTCTTTGGAATGTCACTCGTGGCTTTTAATGTGCCATTCAAGGCCGACTGAATGGAGTGGTTGGAACCAGGTCAGTCCACAAAACCCCAGTGTAATTTTTTGTTGTTGTTCAGAACTGGACCACACTAACGGCTGCAGATATGAAGCAAAGCGTGTGGGGAAGACACTTTCTTTTCTTTTTTTTCCTTTTTGACTAAGTGCCCTTTGTGCTGCCCTTCGAGCTAAACTGTGGACGCCTGCACACTGGCTGACACTGGAGGGGGCTAACGACTTTTACATGATTGCTTTTTTGTCGTTCTTCCGCCGTCTTGTACAAAATGATCATTCCAGGGGAGCTGTTCTGAAGAATCCTCGCTCGAAAATCGCCTTCTTCGGGACACAGAGTAAAAGAAAACTCCTTTGAATAAATGCACTGATTTCTTTATGTTTATGCAGGTTTTTTTTGTTGTTGTTTTTTTTCCCCTTTTTTTTTTTGCTGCACACAAAAAAATATATGTATGTTAACTGCATAATTTCTAGAGTTTTAGCTTCTTGGCTGTATATTGTGTCAGAACTGTGGTGGAACTGAGTCCTATTGGATGTGAACTAAGTTCTGTAAAACTTTAATTTTACTTTTTTGCTGAAAACACAGCTTCACAGGTGTCAAAGGGACAGTTGGTTGAACAGTGGCTTTACATTGCTGTGAAGCTGGGCCTGTCACTTTTATTGTGAAAATCCAGACCGCAGTTTAAGTTAAACCTATAAAAAAATCTTAATTAAAGCCATTTTATGGCACGCCTGTGTGTAGTGACGGTCACCAACTCCTCACTTTATAGCGTGCTTTAGCATCTTTCAGCTTTCCCAAAATTTTGCTGAAAATACATTATATGGACAAAAGTATTGGGATGTCTGTATTCAAATACAAATACAGTACTTTTCTACCGGCATAAAATGTAATATTTAAAAGTTCTTGGATGGCGCTTGACATGCTAACAACTAGCCACCTGACAAACGCACGTCATTAAATAAATTCTTGACGCGCTAGTGCTTGTATTCTGGGACTAAACTAAGCTAGCTGCGACAACCATAGCTCGGCTAAACTGTGCTGACTAAACAACTGAGCGCTAAAAAGTGCTGAAAGCTCCTTTCTTATAATCCGTTCATCGACGTGAGGAATACAAACGTCTCCAGATGGAGGCGAAGACGCCGCGTACTTAACATGCTAACACATTAGCCGCAACCACAATGAGGCTCTTTGTGAAAGTAAACAAAGTGAAGTGAATACGGACACAAAAGGTGACAGACCTACTGTACTTCACAGCCACGTTCTGCATCTCGACTGTCGTTCACCGGTTCACTGGTAACCTCATTTTCTGCCTCATTATTTCCTTCCTCACACCTGTTGTTTTGTTTTTATTTTTATTTTTTTCCTCATGTATTCGCACAGTTTGAAGATGGGATTCAAATGTTTACTCCCTAAGGTTTTCTGGCACATATTTCACTCACTGCTTTTGTTTGAGACGAGAAGAAGAAGGAGGGAAAAAAAACACATTTCTTTCCTTATTTACTGTTTGTTTGTTTTGTTTTTTTCTTACTTTTTTTTGTCAGCCCACTCTCATGTCTCACTCAAAACCATGAGGTTTTGTTTGAAATGTTGTAATTAACCAACACTGGCAGGTGGCATATGGCATTATTTGCAAAAGTTAAAAAATCACAACAGTCAACCTCAGTGCCATGTTTATATATATATATATATATATATATATATATATATATATATATATATATATATATATATATATATATATGTATATATATATACATATATATATATATATATATATATATATATATATATATATATATATATATGTATATATATATACATATATATATATTCCAAGTGATGGAGGAAACCACGATGTCATAATTTAATTTCATAGCAGGCGTTTGTATTGTGTTATGACCGTTCCAGTAAAAGCAGCAGTTTGTTCTCGTTGTGTTTCCGTGACCGTGTTCCGCTCTGAAGGCTTAAAACATAAACATCCATGTTTTTCTTTTCTTTACATTGTAATTCATTCTTTTTTGTACCAAATATTTATAGGACATGGTGACGACGAGGAGGACGACGATGATGATGATGATGATGATGATGATGATGATGATAATCCTGGAGTGGGCGAAGAAAAAAAAATCAAGCCAAACCTCCAACTTCACTGTTTTGTAATGTCATTGAGGTGTGGAACCATCTGTATATGACGATGATGATGATGTATTATCAAGTTGTTTAATTTTATCAAAAATAAACGTTTACAGTTAAAATGTTTGTTCTGCTTTTAGTTTGATGACGACGTTCCATCTGTCTCTCTTAAGAAGAGGTAGAAAAGTGACATCTTTCACATCCAGTTACAGAAAGATTATTACCCCCCACATAATGTTTTTTTAAGGCTCCAAAATGAAGTACCAACATGTCACAATCCGACTAAAATGTGACTGTTCTCTCTCGATAATTAGGTTTCTTGGTCAACCACACACTGAGGTGATATTATACGTTGTAATGTACGTGATAAGACGCTGCTTTTCTTTCGACAGAACGGGCAACAACCTATAGATCTCGGCACTGATCTGCTTTCAAAGTCGGCCGTTGAACAGCCGTTGAATCTCCTCGTGACAGGAGCGAAGGAGGAAGCTCCTTCTCTGTCCTCGTACTCCTGCAGCTGTCGACTGCAGCTGACACGGCGAGGCCAGATCTTCTTCTCCCGCCGTGAAAGCAGCGGCTGTCTCAGTCGCTCTCTGTGTTTCCGTTTGCATTCCACCTGACAGGTCTCCTCGTACTAACTGCAGGAGCTCCACAAGGCATCATCCCGGGCCCTCTCTTCTTCTTTTTCTTCTTCTTCTTCTCCATGTGGATTCTGCTAATGACACACAGCTACTCTTGTTGTCAGTCCCTGTCTCAGACTCTCTGGATGAATTCTCAGAGTGGGCGGCGCTGACTGAAGCTCAGCCCGATCAGCACTGAGCTGCTTGTCGTAAACTGCTGTTACAATGTCATAAGCCATTTATTTGTCGTGGGACTGTTTCTTTTCCAGCTAATGTAACGGAGAATTAATCTATAAATGGTGTATATTGATCATATACAGTACAATTAAATCTTGAAATTGGTAAAGCTGCAGAGAGTTTTGAAACCTTTTTCAATGGGGATTGACGAGCTTTCTTTTGTCAACATTAGCATTGGCGGCTGTAACTTTAACCCTGTGTGCCTCCGTTAGGTACATTCTTCGAAATAATGGTTCCAAAAGGGTTCTTCTACAAGGGCTGAGGTTCTACCTGGAACTATTTGCTTCTGAAAAACCCTTTCCCGAAGAAAGGGTTTTTCAAGGGTTCTTGGTAACACTAATGGTTCCAGTAGGATAACCCTTTTTGGCTTCAGGTAGAAACTTTTTATAAAGGTTACACCTGGAACCCTTTTAAAACCCTTTATTCGGAAAAGGGGTTTTAAAGGGTTGTCTGGATCAAAAGGGTTCTTACTGGAACCGTTAGTGTTACCAAGAACACTTGAAAAAGCAAATGGTAGAACCTCAGCCCTTGTAGAAGAACCCTTTTGGAACCCTTATTTCGAAGAGTGTACATAGGTGTATAGAGGCCCATTTCCAGCAACCATCTCTCCAGTGTTCTAATGGTATATTGTGTTTGCTAATCGCGTTAGAAGGCTATTGGATGATTTCGAGGGTTCTTGGTAACACTAATGGTTCCAGTAAGAACCATTTTTGATCCAGAGAACTCTTTAAAACCCCTTTCCTGAATAAAGGGTTTTAAAAGGTTTCCAGGTGGAACCCTCCAAAAAGGGTTCTCCTATGAGGACAAGCCAAGGAACCTTATATGGTTCTACGTAGCACTTTTATTGTTACGAGTGTACTTAATCTTTGATAAAGATGTCATGTATGGAGATAAACAGTGACTGTCAAACTCACTAACCACACACAGATTAACTCAAAAATTTATGACTGTTCGTTCTTCAAGGCTCGGGGTGAATAAAGTGTGGAGCTGCTTCTCCAGGACGCTGTGCTCTGTAATGGCCTGCAGGGGTTAGGCCTTTCCCTCCACCTCCAGGCACAACAACAACAACAACAACAAGACACACAAACACACCCTGGAAGCCGCTGTAGAGGACTGCAACTGAGAGAGAAAGCACAACAAGAGAAGAGAAACGGGCTCTTCTGGAACCCAAGGAACACTGGGAAACGGCTTTTATTGTCAGCTCGCATTGAGAAAAATAAAAAATTCATAAAAGCCAAACAATAAAACAGAAGCCAGAAAGAGTTTTGTTATTTCATTGCGAAACAATGGGCCATGAAGGAGCAGAGGAGAGAGGAATCTAGCCCAGGAGGACTTGGACACATCACGGCCAAAGTCGCTTTCTAAATAATAGACCATATGGCCAAGTTTACACCAGGAAATAAATAAGCAAGCGCAATTTAAAAAAAAAAAAAAAACGGGGTTCCAGTGTTTGTTTATGATCCCAGACCGACTCCAGGATGCTGAGATCAGGTCTCTGTGGAGAACAGACCATCTGCTGCTGGACTCGTCATCCTTTATGTCTCTCTGCCTTTTGTGTTTGGGTTTGTGGTTCTGTGGCAGAATCACTCACGGACCCAACAGTCGCCTCCCTGGCGGAACTGATAAAGGACGAGATGATTGTTTGAATATTGCTGCACATTTTACATCTGAACCCGTGAGCCTTTTGCATTTACAACAGAAGATCATAAGATGTATGATTTTGTTTCTTACACTCTACAAAAGAAAGAGGTTGATGTTTTTTTTTTACTCATTAATAAAGGTTTAAGTTAAGCATTAGGAAAACATCCAAACACGTGTCATTTCCCACGTCTAACAGTCTAATTATAGACTACTATAGATACTATTTGATCCCTGAGGGCCAATTTAGGGGACCCAACTTTGGACTGAGGGCGTCCAAGGGTTCTTCTTACACATGGGATTTCTTTCTGGTTTTTTTTCTTTGGTGGCCTTCAGTCCAACGTTGGGCAGAAAGAAATCCCTTGTGTAATCATTTTAATAATCTACAGTTTACACTTATTGGTCTGTATCCAGTAAAGTCCAATAAACATTTAATAAGCTTAGTAGCTCCTGGATTAAAACTATCAAGTGTAAGTCACTGCGGGCCGCCAGAAATGTTTCTGGGGGCCGCCATTGGCCCCCGGGCCGCACTTTGAGAACCAATGCTATAGATAGATACTGTATTGATAATCATTTGGTACAAAATGTTGTAAAATAGTATCATGTTTGGGATCTCAACACACATGAAATTTTTTCTTTCTGTCTTGGAAAAATGTATCATCAACATTTCGCCATATTAGATATTTATTTGAAGCCTCGTATTTCGCAGTTTGGTCAGCGCCATGTCGGTTTTTCTTGGGAATAATTGAAGGTCAGATCTTCCCGGAGTGTAACGTGTAGCTGATTTAAAGAAGGTCTGAAACTGATCAAGAAAATCTTTACTCACCGAGTGATGACATAAAAACTGGCCCTGCAGCCTCGCTGCCGGAGTTCCACAAGGCTCAACGCTGGGCCCTTTTCATTTTCTCATTGACTTATGCTGTGTTTCCATCGTGGTATGGTTTCAGTCACTGCAAATCCTGGTTGTTCATCTTCACGTCACAACACAACACATGATTAATGTTTTCTCTGTGTTAGTTTAATATGAGACAAACACAAGTCTGTCAGATGTACATTCACCCGACCTGCTCGTCTAATTTAAGACACGATCAAGATGTTATTTGCTTTGGGGTGTTCAAAATTAAACAAGTTCAAAATGAGAATAGAGAAAGAAAACATTAAAAGTTCAAAGGCAAGCTACAGTAAGTCCAAGCAGAGAGAGCAGGAATATGCATGTTAATTAGAGACATATGAGAGAGCAAACCAAAAATGTAATCTTAATGTTTAACACTCAATATTTAATCAGATATCCTCTAATTAATTGCAAACTGTTTAATAATACTTTGCAGCGATTAAAGGATTATGGTCTTCTTTCATTACCATAACCTCCAAACGTATACATGACTCGACTCTTTCTTCTCCTCGCTCTTTTGTCCTAACGGGGGAAACATATTTAAATTAAATCCACGCTTTGAATGATTAAAGCGACTTGTGAGCTTTTTTCCCCCCCGACTGTGGCAGATCCACTCAAAGTGTCAAAGTTCAAACACAGTCGCTGCAAGTCAATTAAGGACATTTTAAAGACAGAGGCGACGTTCATTTATTCATCTGTTGCGTCGCCCACACACTGTGGCTTCCTGGAAAGTTCCACACAACTCCAGAACTCAGAGTCAGTGTTATCACAGTCTCTGTTCTGTAG
Organism: Microchirus variegatus; assembly: GCF_963457635.1. Taxonomy (NCBI): domain Eukaryota; kingdom Metazoa; phylum Chordata; class Actinopteri; order Pleuronectiformes; family Soleidae; genus Microchirus; species Microchirus variegatus. The sequence continues at coordinate 2,598,416 of NC_139806.1, forward strand.
GGAGCACAAAGTTCTTGGGTTCTTGAGTTTGTTGAACGTGCGTCGATAAATTCTCCATCAGTTTTGAGTTATAATCAACCTGTTTGATGTTTTATTCCTCATAAAAACACATGAAAACACTGGTGCAGGTTTTGAAACATACACTGGTTATAATTTAAATCTATGGCGAATGGCAGGGGCCGAATATAATGTAATAATAATTGTAAATTCGACAAACGCGCTCGGACGAGTTTGCCAAAATTCGAACTGGCTGACTTCCTGTTGAGTTGAGGCCATAGTTACTGTCGACTTTTTTGTTCGTCTTGGTCTATAACATTTTCCCACCAAGTTTCGGGGAAATTCGGTGGAACTCAATTTTGCCTGTTTTCACCTTAGGGGGCGCTATATAGAGCCCTTTACCATCGCACAGCTACTGGAAGGAACTTGCTCGAGGAAACTATCGTTATCCTTCAGATTATTATTATATCTGCGACTTTGTGGTCATTTTTAAGGGGGTTAACGTACATAAAAACACTTGAAACTTGGGATTACGATGCTCAAGGGCTCTAAATAGCAAAAACCACCCAATTTCCCCAAAACTTGGTGGGAAGATGTTTCAGACCAAGACGAACAAAAAAGTCGACCGTAACCATGGCCTCAACTCAACAGGAAGTTGGCCATTTTGAATTATGGCATCCATTTTGGCGATTTGCACCCCACATAAATGAGCAAACTCGTCCAATTTGTGCTCGACACATCAAAGATGAAAAGCTGTCAAAAAGTTTTGCGGATTCACAAGCGAGGTCAGGGGACTGCTGCACCACCTGACTCGCACGGGGAAGCGAGGGCCCTTGAATTTGGTGTATTTCTCTGTATTTGTATCAGACCGTCAGACATATTTGGTGACATTTGTGCGTGACAGTCAAGTGCAAATTGAAAAAAAAAAGGATTCCAAATTCCATCAAAAAATACCATTACGGCTCCTGCCACCTGAGCACCAGTGCCACCAAAACACCGACAAAGAGAGTTTTTAAGGTCACCAGCGCCGGTGTCGGAGCACAGCTTGGCCCTTTGTGTCGCTGACATTGTCTGCTGTTAGTCACTGTGGCTTTTTTTTTTGCAGTTAAAAGCAGCTGCTACTGCTTGAAATATGAGGCGCAAAGCAGCGGAGGCGACAAAGCGGTAAAATAAAGGGCTAAGTAGCTGCAATTCAATTCAGTTCTTACTGTGTGTTCACACAGGACGCGGCGTGATCCGTCATGTCGCGTCTAATGATCCGCAGGATCATTCTTTATGCATTTCATTTTCCAGAAGCCGGCGTATATTTTCTGCTGGAACGGAACAGAGGAGCAGCAGCTATATTTCTTTTCAACATCAACCGTGACTTAAGTGACTCAGATTGTAAGTGGAAGTAGAGTCGAGCTCGGAGTTACCGTACATATTCTGCACTGTGAGAGCAAATTAAGTTTATGATTAAAAGAGCACTTAGGGTGAGGTCTAGTTTTAGTCGACTAAATATAATCATATTCTGATGATTGAAATGTTTCTCTATATCAGAACCTCAAACTCAAAATGACCTGGGGGCGGGACAAGTGAAAAAAGTCTGGGAAAAGAACAATTCGGGAAAAATTAACGGTTTACTGATTAGAAATTAAAAGGACATCTTGATAATCCATCATGATGACATTGTACACCATTTCAAAGTAAAAGTGTTTGTTTTGATGGATAGTTCAAGACAACAACAACAACAACAACAAAAAAAACATTTATGGCGCAAAATTAATCCGTAAAAAACAGCCAGAAATAAAACCGAATTAAAACATTAACTCAAAATATACATGTAGACAGGCTTATATACAATTAAATGTGTTTGAGACCCCCTGATCTATATCTATTAATATGTTATTATGTGGGTTTGTGTGTGTTTACAACACTTTTTATTTGTCTTCACAAACAATCTAAAGAAACGAACAATCTAATGAACACTTGGACTTATTATATTCAGCGTGTCAACGTGGTATTTTTATGTCAAATCTAAAATTATCAGTGTTGGGTGCTTTGTTTGTGTTTGAAACTACACTTAATATTTAGCTTGGGAACAATTATTTATAGATTTATTTTTGGTGTCAAAACCCCAGAACGGTAAGTGTTTCTGATTCATCACATATTTGAATTCGGACTAGACAGATTCCCACACTCACAGTTCTCTCCAGTGCAATCAGCTCATTCTCCTCACCTGTTATGCCACGCCCCCTTTTTCCTCACCTGCAGCTCATTAGTTCCCCCCTCTATATAAACCAGCTCACTTTCATTCTGCCTCTGCCTTATCTGGTGTTTATGCCAAGTGCTCTTTTGGGTTCTTTAGTTCAATATGCTCTGCCTCATCTGACCTGTTGTGTATTCGATTTGTTTCCTGTTGTTGACTCAATCTCTGCTTTTTGACTCTTCACACAGTTACAGAATATGTATATGATATCAAGGCATTCACTCTTTGTAGAGCACACTGTTTAACAGCTACCGTGCAATGCCGAGCCCATCAGGAAGAAAGAAATAATAATGTTTTTTTAAAAACCTGTAAAAAAAGATCATGACAGCTGACCGGAAAAAGAGACGCGTGACGTCATGTTTACGTGACTCACGATTGTTAAAATGAGTCTCTAAAGTAACGCTAAACTTTAAAAACAGAGACACATATACGCAGTACACAGGTACGCTGGTTATTTGTGGCGCTGCTCTTTTCATTTAAATTTCAAGTCATTACGAGATACTTTTTGTTTTTGAGAAGAAAGTCAGCTCACTGTCAAAGTGCATCAGGGCAAATGGATCATATTCTGAATTTAAAAAATTCATTAAAATTATTCCTTAAGAGTTTTGCAAATATTTTCAACGGATCCTTGTTCAGGGCGATGCCGACTATTATGATGGTAAATTTCAAGTCATTCTGAGATACTTTTTGGTTTTTTTAAGAAAGTCAGCTCACTGTCAAAGTGCATCAGGGCAAATGGATAATTTCCTGAATTTCAAAAATTCATTAAAATTATTCCTTAGGAGTTTTGAAAATATTTTCAACTGATCCTTGTTCAGGGTGATGCCGACTATTATGATGGTAAATTTCAAGTCATTCCGAGATACTTTTTGTTTTTGAGACTAAAGTCAGCTCACTGTCAAAGTGCATCAGGGCAAATGAATCATTTCCTGAATTACAAAAATTCTTTAAAATTATTCCTTAAGAGGTTTGCAAATATTTTTTACGGATATTTTACACAGTAATAGTCAGCATCACCCTGAACAAAGATACGTTGAACATAAGACACTTTCTGTACTTCGTTATTTTATTAGAAACTGAGACAAATATGACCAGATTTACAAATGAAGAGACCTCCAAATTTGATATATTGTTAAACCGTCTTGAGCGAACGCAGCTCCAGTGCGGCTTTGCCTCAGACCTTTCAACTGCTCGTTTATAATAATAATAATAATAATAATAATAATAATAATAATAATCATTCCTCTTAATGCACACATAAGCACACGCAGATTATCACCCAATCACAGGAAACAGGAAAAGCTGTTAATCAGCAGGATTCTCCGGGTGTCGCCACAGCAGCCTCTGTCTGAGGACTCTTCAGAAAGAAAAGAGGAAATGGAGAAGAGAATGGAGGAGGAGGAGGAGTGCTCTCTGAAAGTGTGTGTGTGTGTGTGTGCTGAAATTCTCAGTCGATTCCATTAAAGTTGTCAAGAGCGCAAGACTTGACATGACGTGCGTTTGTGTGAAATTGTGAAGTTGGTTGTGAAAACGACGAGTGTGTGTGTGTGTGTGTGTGTGTGTGTGTGTGTGTGTATGTGTGTGTCGAAGTGACAGAACCAAAAGCATCTGTTCTCACACACACACACACACACACACACACACACACACACACACACACACACACACACTGAACTTTGCTGGTCTGTTCACATGAATGTGTTGTACAGAAACATCATTAACCTAATTACCGTTAAATCCGTTGGCCAATTAAGGGACAATTACAATTAAAGGACAATTACATTTGCCGCTTTTATTAAAATGTAAATGTTTACACACAGGTGTCAGAACATAATATCAATTCATCTATTATTAATCAATTACTAAATCAATTGATAATAGATGAATCGGTTTGAAGCTTTTTTTCCGTGATTAAAACAATATTTCTGATTGTTTTAGCTTCTTAAAACTGAATCATTTTGGTTTGTGGTCAAAACAAAGACATTTTATTTACATTTTCTGGACGGAACAATTCATAGATTCATCGAGAAAATAATCAGCAGATTAATCAATTGTGAAAATAATGGTTAGTTGCAGCTCTAATGTTCTAATCTAAAGTTGATATAGTTGATATAGTTTTATGTGTCACCGTCTTTAAACTGAAGTTTCCCTCTCGTCTCTGACACTCATTCCTTCCTTCCACGATCGCACCTTCTCTTCTCTGCAGAGTGTAAACGACATCACTGACATCGACGCTTCACACTCAACTTTTTGTCTGGTTATTTTCTCGACTGCTGCTCGTAAGTCGCTAAATATCCTAATCGCATTCAAAGTGAGCACAGGGGTGAGGAGAGAAAGCTGCGATGTTTGTCGGAGGATTTCAGAAACTACCGATCTACGAGGATTTTTCGCCCGTCGCCGTCTCTGCGGTCAGAAAAGGAGAAAAACGTACAGTTTTGTTTGGTGAAAACTGGTCTGTTTGAGACCAGAGATCAGAAGAAAATGGACAGTACTGGTTCAAAATGATACAAAGAGAGCAATAATTGAAATAATCACTTATTTACACAACTCAGAATTCTGACTTTAAAACTCAGAATTCAGACTTTATTTATAGAATTCTGACTTTAAACTGAGATTTCCGACTTTATTCTCAGAATTCGGAATTTATTCTCAGAATTCTCACTTTAAAACTCAGAATTCTGACTTTTTCTCTGAATTTCTGACTTTAAAACTCATAATTCTGACTAAAATCAGAATTCTGAGTTTCTGACTTTTTTTCTCAGAATTTCTGTCTTTATTCTCAGAATTCTGACTTTTAACTCAGAATTCCGACTTTATTCTCAGAATTCTGACTTTAAAACTAGGAATTCTGACTTTATTCTCAGTCAGAACTCAAATATTTTTTTCCTGTGTGGCCCTAATCCTCCATGAAAATCTCACATGAAAACACTTTCTACTTTCCTTGCAAGTCTAAATCTTACACTTAGGAACACAGAAAAGACAAACTGTGTTCAAGACAAACTGTATCTGTGCTGGGATTTGGTCTCAGAGACTTTTGATTGTGCTTCTGAACATTGACTTCAGAGCACAATCAGTGCGTTCGTCCTCTCTCTGGTGAACACGATCCACCACAGATGTCCTCCCCTCAGCGAGGACAGCTGCAAACATCCAGACGTGAAGAAGAAGAAGCGATGGTGGGGAAAACATCAGCGTCAGGGACTGATGATGAGTGCGTCCTCAGTAAGTGAACGGCGACTGCGTGGATGTGGATGTGCTGCCTGTTGTTCCTCTGCATCATCAAAGGCCGACGCCGGAGACAGACGGAGATGAATGCAAAGTGTCTGTTGTTCGTTCGTTCGTCGATGGCTTTTTGAAGACGGCGTGAGTTTGGAGAAACATCTAATCCAGGATAGCTCAAAGTGAGCTGATGCTCAACGAGGCTTCAGACAAAAACTGCACCTGACGACAAAAGCACCGGAAAAAACTGTCAGAGGAAAAGTTAAGGAAGTTAAATAACAACAGAGAAGCGACTGCAGTAGAAAGTACGTTTATGAGTTCAGAAAACACAGTGTCATCTTCTCAATCATGAATTCTTTTATGATATTTTGAAGAAGTGGATGAATCAAAATTTACCGTAAAAAGCCATTTTTACGGGATGGCCTCTTGCTATTGTTTCGTTGATCCAAGTATCTTTTTACAAATTAGGGTTAGGTTTGCACTGTCCAAAGAAACAGAAACAACAACAACAACAACAACAACAACAACAGTTTGTTTGCGACATTTCAGTTGCCACGTCTCCACACGTCTCCGTAAACGTACCTCGGCCCCGTTTCACGCCTCAAATAAAAGGTATGACGGGAAATTTACAGAGCTAATTTAGCGGCAGCGGCGCTAAATAATAAGTGTCACGTGGTGATGATGATGGTGGTGGTGTTGTGGCTTTAAGGGCATAAATAGAGCGTCTTATCCTCGCTACACAAACCTCAGATCTTGTTTTCGCACCATCCGAATCAGATTGAGGGGCTTATTATACATGAGCTCCGAAAATAAAAGACGACTGATCTGCTGCGGCTTGTTGGGAGTGTGTGTGTTTGGGGGTGTGTGTGTGTGTGTGTGTGTGTGTGTGTGTGTGTGTGTGTGTGTGTGTGTGTGTGTGTGTGTGTGTGTGTGTGTGTGTGTGTGTGTGTGTGTGTGTGTGTGTGTGTTTACACTGAAGACAGACGGGCACAGAAATAATCACGTTCTGTGCAAAGATGTCGTCTTTTGACAGAGAAGGATTAGACGCTGGAGGTGTGTCGCCTTGCGTGGTGTCAAATTAGAGCGACACACACACACACACACACACACAAATAAAGCCAACCTATTTTAGACCCTGCAGCACTCTTTCACTCCTTTAATGGCCACATATATTCACAGGGTCTTCGTCAAAGGCCTGGATGACTGGATCTGAGCAGGGAGGTGTGGATTTAGCTCCATGAGGAGCGTGATGAGCGATGGAAGATAGAAAACAGAAAACAAACAGGGAAAACTTCCTCAAAATTGAAATTATGAGAGAAAAAGTCATTATTATGAGATAAAATGTCATAATTATATGATAAAAAGTTGAAGTTATGAGATAAAAAGTCAGGATTACGAGATAAAAAGTCGAAATTACGAGATAAAAAGTAAAATTTATAAAATAAAAAGTTGAAATTATGAGATAAAAAGTTGAAATTATGAGATAAAAAGTTTAAATTATGAGATGAAGAGTCATAATTATGAGATAAATGTCATAATTACGAGATAAAAAAAGTCATAATTATGAGATTAAAAGTCAAAATTACGAGATAATTATGATCTTAAAAGTCGAAATTATGAGATTAAAAAGTCATAAAGTAACTGTAACAAATACATTAAAGTAGACACAAATTTTGGACAATTTCCTTCTAAGAAATAACAAAAAACAAACAAAAAAAAAGGTCATCATTTCTCCAAATATTAATAATTTACCATTATAGAGCTCTTTGAAGCTCACTCTCATTTTCAGTAATGGCAAATCTTGTGATGAATGTGGGCTTGGATGTAAGCTTTTAGTCTAAATGTACAATTACATGATGATGATAAATCTACTAGAGACATGGAGGGCATTTATATTTATATTTATAAGCATAAAAAAAAACACATTTCATTGAAAAAGAAAAACAAATCAAGTTCTCATTATTTTTACTCCTTGCAGTGTTTTAAAAGATGCCTGAGCTGCTTTTTTTAGATCCTCCTCCTGTTTTCTTTCACGTGTAATTGTTGTACTGTATTATTGCTATTTCTGTTATTATTATCAGTATAGTTGTCGTATTCAGCGCCTCACTATTTCTTCCCCTCTTGTTACAGGAAATCTTTGTCGACAAATAAAATTAAAAAAAAAAGTGTCGATACTGATTCCAGGTTTAATTTACACTGGTAAATTACAGGGGAAACACAAGGCCCTTATATATATATGTAATCTATACGAGCTCCTGCACCACCACCACCACCACACATTGATGTTGACCTGCAGCGAACCAGACGTATAACCACATACATGGGTGAGGCAGAAAGTACCATGCCGCATTGATAGGGGGCAGTGCTGAGCCCCATAGGCACAATGGGTAACAGAGTGATGGAGATATTCTTGGAGAAGGATGAGACAAATAAAGGTTTCAATTTTAATGATCAGCCCCGAATTTGACCTTAAATTCGTAAATGTTCATTATTACAGTATAGAATTGTTTTTTCTCCACTTGGTGTCCTATAACTGTCCACGGTGTCCACAGCCCAGCAGGGGGCGCACACTTTGACAAATCCCCACCTCACTTCCTCTGTGAACGGTGAGTTTCTTGTGTCATGTGGAGCATCTGAAACTCTTCTTGGGGGCTATTTTTTTGTTGGTTATTTTTATTTTTTTATTTTTTTATTTATTTCCTCATATGATCCAAAAACCTGTTGCTTTGTCTTTTTTCTCAACTTGCAGTTATTTTTTTTTCTCCACCTGTTTTCCTCTTCTCTTCACCTCTGGCGTTCCCGTCGCTGGTGGTTGATGTAAAATGCTTCGCTGCTGGTGAGCAAAGAGTGGAAATGTTGCCACGGGAACCAAATTCAAATGATGCTGTGGAAGCCTATTTCCGCCAGAAAAAAAATATAATAAGATAAAACTTTGTCAAAGTAAGTCGGAATTATGAGATAAAAACATGGAAATTATGAGATAAAAAGTCGAAATTTATGACGTACTTGGCGCCGTCACAGACAAAACAACAGTTTCCAAACAAACGGCTTCAATTTGAATGTTCACGTGTGAAATATCAAGGCTAACTGGCGGTTTTTACACAAATTTTTCACACAATGTACCGTTTTTGACTCATGCAAAGTGACGACTGCTGCATCAGCTACCAGCGATAGCAGTGCTACCACCGCTAGCTACTAGTGCTACTACTAGCACTGCTAGAAGCAACACCCCTGAAGCCAGTCAAGCTAGAAACGTTGACGACGAAAAATGAACAATGAATCCACCTCATCGACACATAATTGTCAGCTAACTAGCTAGCTGTATTTACTGTTCTTAAGAGAAATCTGAAGCTAAGGAGTGTAGAGACTTTTACAACTTAAAAAAACCATTGGTACCGGTAATGAATTCCAGATACTGATACAGGAACCGCATCAGTTCAAGTAAGAACGGTACCACAGCTGGAAAACTCGAGCCACAAGAAAACATTTCACCTATTTTTTGTTCTATTGCAGATTATCTCAAGCTAACGGCTACAAATCACCGCAAATGGCGGGGCGGGGAAACACCTCAAACCTGATGAAGCATCTGGTCAAACACGGGATTTATTTAAAAGCTGAACAATGTACCGTTTTTGACTCACGGAACGTGACGATTGCTGCATCAGCTACCAGTGCTAGCAGTGCTACTACTAGCACCGTTGAAGCCAGTCAAGCTAGAAACGTTGACGAGGAAATTACGTTTATTTATTCACTGTTCTTAAATATTCTTAATAAAAAATTGAAACTGTGGAGTGTAGACTTTATTTTACAACTGAAAAACATTTTAAAAGTACCGAAATTATACCGTTTGGTAGCGATACCGCACTGCAGATACCGCTAACGTAGCGGTTCACTTAAGAACGAGTACCCAACCCTACTGGCGTTAAGAGCAGTGGTAAAGTTTTACATCTGGAAAACTCGAGCTACAGGAAAAAACATTTCACTTTTTTTTTTTGTTCTATTGCACATTATCTCAAGCTAACGGCTACAAATCACCACAAATGGCTCAACACCACTTTCGCACGTCCGGCGGGCGAGAATCATGATCCGTTTGATCGTCCTTATACGCTCATTTTAAACAGCTAAATTGCTAATAACAGTTGTGCTGATGCATCTGCCGCCCGGCCGTAATCGGCCAATTCGGAAAAACCTAATGCTGCTAAATGTGCGACAGATATTCTAACGTGCACGAAGGTAGGAATAAACAGCCGACCACACAACTGAGTTAAGCAGTGTTGCTGCTGCTGCTGCTGCTGCTGCTGCTGCTGCTGCTGCTGCTCACGCTTTACATCCCGCGCTTATTGAAGCATTTACACGATATTTAAGGCATTTAAGTCTTTTTCCTGATATCCGATCCACTCATTTTCAACCAGCATGAGAGCAATAACACACGGCTTTTATTTATATTGTATAGCATCTGTAGAAGAGCACACACACACACAGTGTATTTGATCTAGCAGCAGTATAAACAGGCCTCCTTTTATGGCACCTGTGATGCCGATTGCTTGTCGCGTCGCACCGGTGAGAGGGAGCGCAGCGTCTCGTACGAGAGGAAACTGTGACCTCGAAATCCACATATTTCATCGGGAAGGAAATAACCTGTTCTGAAAGGTAGAATAAAATAAAACCATTAACTTGCCCTGCATCCTATTTGAGTTCTCCATTAAAGTAATCGATTATTTAATATAACGCCGTGGAGGGATGCTCCATCTGACAGGTTATTGTGCTGACGACAAATGAATTTAATCTTCATCTAATGTTTTTTTTTTTCTTCTCCTTCTCCTTTCGTTTCCTCTGTCCTTTCCTGTTTTGATTAACAACTAACACCTCCTTTTATCTGGCTGCTGCTGCTTCTTCTTCTCCTGCAGGGTTTAATTTGTGGAAGTGTTCGCTCAGCGATATGCAGGAGCAGGAGCAGGAGGTACGGACTGAGAGAAATTGCTAATTTGCTTGTGTTTGTTGTGCTATTGTCGTTTTTATAGGATCTGTACGAAGGACGGAAGAGAGTTTAAAGTTTTAAAAAAAAGTGCTCATCTGTACTATTTTCTATAAAATTACAAAATAAGACTAAGGCATGGTTGATGCTATTGTGAGCGTTGAGAGCTTTAAACTGTAGAGGGCAGCGTTACACAAACAACAAACGTTCCCGTCATATTCGGGAGGAGGCAAATATTAGCTCAACAAAAGCTGAGCGCAAAATGTAAAAAGTTAAAAAGACATTTTACATATTTTTGTTTTCCCACTAGCCATGCATGAGACAGACTCCGCCCTCAGACAGACTCCGCCCTCACCTTCCGTTACCACGACAACCGTGGTAGCAGGTGAAACGTTATGTTTGAGGGAATAGTCTCTATTGTTTTTCACCTGCAAAGCCAGTCATTGTGCCACCTACTGGCAACAGGAAGTACACCTTCAGGCCTGAGATGGTCTACGGCTGGCTTTACACGACAACGCTCCCGGGTGACAAAATATTTTATCAGATGTGCCTTTCGTTTAGACGGCGACGGCGTTTTTAGGGGCTAAAAAACGCAAAAAAAAATTAACCCACCGCCCAGACACACGATCGTTCGCTATGGTTTACTTTTCAATAAGTCGTGGTGTGTGGTAACTGTCAGCTGAATATTTGTATGAGTATCATCTTATAACTAACTGACAACCTAATAACTTGACTGAAATAAAATAATAAATAAATAATCCTGACGTAAATGTGTTCTTCTTCTTCTTCTTTTTTGGAGTTGACAGACTGGACGCAGCTTTCACGTTATTCTGCCCCCTACAGTCTGAAGACGTATCTGCATTTAAGGGGTGTCCCATTTCTAAGTGACAAAATAACCCTCAACACTTGGTTTTCAAACTTAGCCGACTTACCTCTAACCTTCTTCTGCTTGTGACTGAAGGGTTGCCAGTTTGAGTCCCCCGCCGGGCACCCATTCCTCATTGCTCATTGTTATGTTGTGATGACCTCAGCCAACAGAGGGAGCCACATCTCGTTTAATCCCTTGCGTCAGTTCCTAAGCCCGGATCAATGGAAATGGAAATGATGATGATGATGATGATGATGAAGGGGAACGGTACTGCGTTCTGTGCAGATGACATCGATTGTCGAGGGCAAACCTGTGCTTTGTGATACTGACCCTGTTGTCTTGTTCATACACCAACTTTTTTTTAAAATAGAGATATGAAAGACAATATTGTTTTTCAATTAGCTAGCGACACACAGCTCTCTGAGATACGGCCTTATCTTTCCTCCAGCTGGACGATATTAACTTAAACCAGGACTGTAGATTCAGTGGAATTAATAGTCAAAGGACGCGGTCGTCGCCGTCAGACCCAAAGTATGTGCGTGATTTATGAATGACAAAGGGAAAAAGGCACACACTGCTGTGCACTGACCTGAGCACCAGGTTATAAGGGAACTCTGACGATTGTAATACACAGAGATCAGAGTGAAATATGTCCCCGGCATGGAGAGTTGAGGTCTCATCGCAGACTTTCATTTCGCACACAAACTGCCATCACTGTTAATGTTACAGTAATAGCACTGAGAGCGGTGTTCTGAATGCCTCTGAAAGTGTTTTGCCATTACCAGCGTTTGTGCAAGTGATCGCGTCAAGGATAAGTAGCCGCACAACAAGAATCATTGTAAGGAAATCAATGCCGTCGGGAAAAGGCTGCGACAGAAAGGCTGCTCACATTCCGTTCATGTTTGACACAGATACTGCAGAAGCACTACAAACACAGTAAATATAATGCACATAGATGTTAAGTGTTAAGAGTCTTTCCATTGATTGATTGATTGATTGATTGATTCTTCTTTTTCGAATAATTTCTGGCGAGCCGCACACTGAGCGGTGTTCCGCTAGCCCTCGCCACCTCGACAGTTTTCGAGAGTTCTTGATCACAGTTCCTCTCATCTCGTCCGTCTCATCCTACGCCCATCGCAGTTCAAAGCTCTTAAAAACCACAGCTCAAACGTTCTCCAACCAAACGCTTTCTCTCGTCTCCTCAGTCTCTTTATCGCAGTTTTGAAGTTCGACTTCATTTTCATCAGAGCCGGGGCTCGTTTAAGGCCCTGCTATAAACTTCCGTGGACCCAACGCGCAACACGCAAACTGCATCTTCAAGGATTATGCAGTCGAGATTTTTGGATCCGTGCGCGTGAACAGCGAATGCACGAATCGAACTTCCACCCCGCTCACGAAACAGAGTAGAAGAAGTAGTGGCCAAAGATAGCAGTCCATGGGGCCTTATAGAGCTTAGATCGGGAGTTAGCTCGATTATGTCGGGTGAAAATGGGGTCGTACCTATGTTCCCCGTTTCTCCCAAAAAAGGTCCTATGTTCCCAAATTTGTGGAAGCCTGGGTGTGGAGCTCCAGGGTAAAGGGTTAGGGTTAGGGTAAGGGGTTAGGGTCTTTTTGGGTGAAATCGAGGAACATAGGACCCGGGGAACATAGATCCGGTCCCGTGCAAATCACCAAAGCTAACGCCAAAAATTAAAAATGGCTAACTTCCTGTTGTTGAGGCCATGGTTACGGTCAACATTTTTTCCCCCTCAGAAATGACCGCAAAGCCACAGATATAATAATAATAATAATCTGAAGGACAACAAATAGGTAAAGACAGAAAGAGACAGATGACATAATCTCACCTCAAGCCCTGATGCTCATCCTCACTCTTTTATCCTCGTTCCTTAATCCTTCTCGATTCTTCCCCTTAGCTTAAAGCCCCTCCCCTTCCCATAATCCCACCCAAAAGTTCCTCAGTACATACACGAGCAGCATCGCTAATAACAAATACCACTTTTTCCACTCAAAAAAGTCGCCTCTGTACCTTTACCTAACACGAGAGCGTGTCACGGAAATGATCATCGATATGCTAATTACCACGAGCCGCTAAATGATGCTGTGATTTTTCATTTCCTCTGTTAATTATTATTATCACGTTAAACTCCAGGGCGTATTCTGAGCACAGTTTTTTTGGTCAAATAAATGTTCTTCTATTACGGCCAATTGACTGATTTTGCACATACATTTGCACAAAATTATTAGTGAAATTAGCACCGGAGGACAATTAATGTTTGACACTTTTTCAGCAGCAAGGGGCTTTTTTTATATATATTTTTTTATTTTATATGCACGTCTTCACTGGCTTCGTGAGGAATAAATCAAAATTAAATGCTGGAAATTAGTCTTTTGCCACCGCGGCGACGAAACCGTCCGCACATTGCAATTTTCCATTTTTTAGAGCCAGGAAATTTGTAATTATTGTTTTATATGTTGAGGCGAATCTACGTTCCTACCCTCACCTATGGTCTTGAACTTTGGGTTATGACCGAAAGAACAAGATCCCGGATACAAGCGGCTGAAATGAGTTTTCTCCGCAGGGTGGCGGAGCGCTCCCTTAGAGATAGGGTGAGGAGCTCTGTCACCCGGGAGGAGCTCGGAGTAGAGCCGCTGCTCCTCCACATCGTGAGGAGCCAGCTGAGGTGGCTCGGGCATCTGTATCGGATGCCCCCTGGACGCCTCCCTCGGGAGGTGTTCCGGGCATGTCCCACCGGGAGAAGACCCAGAGGAAGACCCAGGACACGCTGGAGTGACTACGTCACCCGGCTGGCCTGGGAACGCCTTGGGGTCCCCCCGGAAGAGCTGGAGGAAGTGTCCTGCGAGAGGGAAGTCTGGGCGTCCCTTCTCAGACTGCTGCCCCCGCGACCCGGCCCCGGATAAGCGGTGGAAAATGGATGGATGGATGGATGGATGTTGAGGCGTGTGGACAGAAGTCCAATTTTAGTCGGACTAGGATAATAGTTTGGTTTTCAGAGTGTCACGTAAAATCGAACTATTCTTAGTCAGACTAACGTACCCTAGATAATCCGATTCAAAGTCCGATTACTCCTGCATGTATACGCTTAAACGGACCGGACCAAAATGTCCTACCTGGTCTTTTACGTCATATAAACTTACCCGATGGTTGTTCTAAGTCCGGTTTCTTTAAGCCTTTAAGTCACTTAATCTGACAGCGTGACAATTGTAATTGTAGGGTGAATTCCAATTCCTATCTTAATCCTCAATCTCAAAAATGTGTTGTCCCGATTCTCAGAAAAATTAAGTTGAGGGGCAAGTTTAAGGGCTGTATCGCCCTCAATATTGAGATTTTCTGAGACCACCCTTGGGAGCAAGGGCTACCCAGAATGCATTGCGTGTTTTGACATAACAAAGATGGCGCCGAAAGCAGCGAAAAAAGAGTACGCTACAAATGAAGTATTTTCTTTGTTGATAGAGATATAAAAATTATGAACGTCATTGTTGCGTAACATTTATTTTTATTTTACGATCTTTTGCCAATAACCTAATAACTTGACTGACAAACGGATCATAATAAATAATCGCGACGTAAATGTGTTCTTCTTCGTGCAGCTTTCGCGTTATTCTGCCCCCTACAGTCTGAAGACGTATCTGCATTTAAGGGGTGTCCCATTTCTAAGTGACAAAATAACCCTCAACACTTGGTTTTGAGGCCAGTTAAGATTAAGGGTTAAGATAGGAATTGGAATTAGCCCGTAGTCTAACCTCGCACCTCTAGGTGGAGCTGAAGATGGAGATGATTGTGTTTTGTTTCCCTCTCATATTACAAACGACAATGTGAGACACAGAGGACTCAGAGTCAAATGGAGGACAAAAAAAAAACAAGAAAACAGAACAAAAAAAACGTTTTTTTCACCAAAACCATCAGCGAGAAAACACCAAAATACGCAAACCGAGCAATTATACGACACTGTCCTTTAACTTCCTCTGGATCCAGCTGGGAAATGAGACCAATTATTTTTGTGCGAGTGTGTGAAAGTGTGCAAAAAAAGTCAAGCCAACACTGAGAGGTGGGAATAAGGGGATCTCGGCCTGTAGCGATGAATGGGTGAATGGATGCGAGTGTCATCCTCTCACTCTGACAGCTCTGGTGCGATTGTTGCTGAGCTGCAGAGGCTTTTGGCTCTGGGCTGCTGTAGTTTGCCATCTTTGGATGCGACATCACACGTAAAAAAAAAAAAAAAAGCACGGCCAATTTCGGCTTGAAGAAGTTTCATGCGACTGCTTCCCCCCCCCCCCCCCCCCCCCCCCCCTCCTCCCTCACATCCCAACACACGTTTGCTCAGGGGCACATCTGCAGCTCCAGATTCTCTCTGTGTTTGTGCCATGCATTTGATCTGATTTCTGCATTCGCTCTGCTCCGACTATTCCAACACTCTCTGTATTCACAACAAGGTGGCGTGGATGTGATGTGATGTGATGTGATGTGATGTGATGTGATGTGATGTGATGTGATGTGATGTGATGTGATGTGATGTGATGTGATGTGGCCATCATAGAAAAATCAGAGCAGAAACAGACTCATTGAGGGGGGGGGGGGGGGGTTTGGAAGTAGGAGAACCCTGGGAGACCCCTCCTTTTCCCTTTTGTGTCTCATAAAGGAGTGGTTCATATTTTTGAATATGATCAATCAGAGCTGCTACTACAGTTTCACACATTCACACATTCACACGGTCACTGCCAGGGACAATTTTGCGTTGAAGCGGACCTAGAGTGGTCCTGTTGCACATATATGTTAGTTATGGAGGTCTACTTACATACATTAACTTGTTTTTATGCTCAAAAACCTCCTAGTTGCTGTAAACGAGCCGATTGAAATCCTCTTTTCTGACGCTGTTCCTGAGCCACGATATTTTAGACTCAACTCTCTCACCCAGAAGACAGAGTCTTGTGATTGGCCAATACCCAGAAGTGACATATTCAGCACACCCGCTCTCAGAAGCACATCGCCCACCTCTGGAACGGTGGATGCACTGCTCCTCATTATCAAAACATTGTTTTCACAGTGTTTAAAAATAGCTTCTTCACGACTCCCCGCCTCAGTCCCTTTGACGACCTTTGACCCAGAGTCAGACCCAGAGTCAGAAGACACTGTCGCTCGTGAAACACCTCCACAACGGACGTTATTCTTCTTCTGCGGTTCAATGTACGCAACCAGATGTGCCCGGACTAGTGCCCGGAGCAGGAGGATCTGCTGTTCAGGAGAACCGCTGTTTATGTAACCGGACCAGGTTTTTTCAGAGATCTCGCTGAGCCCGAGATTACAATAAAACACAGCGTTCTCAGCAGTGGCTGAACTGTTTGTTTAGAACCTTCAGGGCTTCATAAACAAGGTAATGACGCAGATACACACTAAAAAACAGCGTTAATTGGAACTTCCGGTCTAGGTCCGCTTTAAAATGTGTTGAACTTAGTATTTTTCATATAACTTATTGTTTTTCCTCGCTGTGGTTTGGTGATTTGTCACGTTTGGAGACATCTGGGCTCGGTTTTTTCCTCCATCCTCTAAGAATGTCCTCCCTCCCTCCCTCTCTCTTTCAGCTCCGCAGCACAGCTCAATTTGTTTTTTTGTTTTTTGCTCATCCACAGTTTATATTTCTGCATTATTCTGTTTTGATGTAAAATAAATTGCAGTAAAGCTGTGTTTCCCTCCTTTATTTGGACTTTATTGAGTGCAGTGCTGTCGGTGACAGGGTCCTGGTGGTTGTATTTAAAAGAACTTTCATGATTTGCGATTGCTGAGGACTAATATAATCCATTCTTGGGGGCTATGTGTCTCTGCATTGCCCCTGGATAGTGTCCATTTTGCAGAGAGCAGCCTGACAGCACTGAATCTATTAGCAAGCGCAGGCAAATATAGAAAATGTCTCTCTCCCAAGTGCTTGTTCTGTGTTTGCAGACACTGAAAAGGTTTTTGTTTTTTTTCTCCCCCGAGGTCCATGACAGTCTGTTGACTGGCCAGGACTTCTGTCCTCTGATCCACTGGCTAAACACGTTCACACATTCAATGTGTTGTGTTCACAGCTGCTCCGGTGTAGCCACATAGAAAATTGGCTCTGATCAGCCAGGCCTGAAAAGATACAGGAGTTGAGACGTGTCCAAAAGCTCAGGTTCTCCTTCAGGCCGCCTGTCACCATCCGAGCCAAGCTTTTATTGATTTGTGGTATTATCTTTTATGCTTCACCTGGCGTTTGTAGGGCACGGTCAAGTGTAAAAAAAAAAAAAAAACACACAGAAAAAGTAAAAGTGACACAAAGACATGCAGACACACACACACTTATACTTCTTTGTCATACTTTTGAAAGAATAGATTGTGCACAATGTCACTGACATGACCTTAAAGGTGCCATATGTAAGAATGTGGCCAAAAACAGTTACTACATTCAAATTCAAAACACAGAGGTCTTTTAGGTTTCGTTTTTTGATGTAACTGGCAACCTGTGGTTGCTCTGCAGCTGAGACTCTACTGACTGCAATGATTGATAGACGGCGGTAGGTGGCGCTACATGACGCCAAAACATGATTTCAAAACATAAACATGATTTACAGTCTGCAAAATAGTTTTTTTAATGCAAATATTTTGTCTGTACTGTTGTTGTTGGTGAGTTCAGTTTGTTATATGAACATTATTCTTGAGTCTCTGTGACATATTAGGAGGATTTTATCATTTATTACATAATGCACCTTTAAGATAGATATATACACTACTGGTCAAAAGTTTGGGCTCACCTATACAATTTTTTGTGTGTTTTCCATTAAAAGTCAGACTTTTATTCATCAAAAGAGTTGCAAAATGAATAGAAAATATACGTCAAGACGTTGCCAAGATTAGAAATAATGATTTTTATTCTAAATAAAACTGTTTTCACTCATTGCACAAGGGTTTTCTAATCATCCTTCTAACGCCATTAGCAAACACAACATACCATTAGAATAGTGGAAATGGGCCTCTATACACGTTTGCAGCTAGAATAGTCGTTTACCACATTAACAATGTATAGAGTGTGTTTATGAGTAATTTAATGTTATAGTCATTAAAAAATATATATTTTCCTTCAAAAATAAGGAAAAAATAAGGAATTTCTAAGTGACCCCAAACTTTTGAACGGTAGTGTACAATAATATAATATACTAATTTCATCATTGAACATTTAGGCTCAATCAACGAGACAAAGTAATTTAGATAAAATATAAAAACAGCAGCACAAGAGAAAACAAACACATCCCCATTTTTGTGCCCACAAGGCCGTGACGCCCACTCACATGTTCCACGGGTCGATGTGCTCGCAGCCTCACGTGTGGGCTGCTGCTGCAGCCTAAAGCTGTTTTGAGCGACTTCAGGCTGCATCCATCCATAACCAGTGATGATAACACACAAACTTCAAAACAGACAAACACTGGAAGCTATGCAATGTCCAAAAAACAATGTCACCTGAGTTACTTTTTTATGAAGCTTTCTCTGGAGGATTTCGGTGGAGAGACGCCATCTACATCTACATCTAGATATGGACGACTTCATTGAGTTCTTTTCCTTTTGTACACAGGGGATTACGTGTACGCAGGGTTCCCGCACCTCAAATTCAAGGACTTTCCACGACCAAATCCCTCAAATTCAAAGACAGAATGTGTTGACAAGATGTAAGAGCTTGTCTTGTCTTCGTCCGTGATGGCGGCGTCCACTTTTATTTTTGATTGTCCTCAGGGATCAAAATCAGTCTTTGTAAATTTGCTTTGGTGAAACGAGCCGATTGAAATCTGCTCTCTTGGATTAACGTTAATCTCACGTCAAGACAGAGACAGTGGACGGTGTCCAAACAACGTGGCTTATAATCACACCTTGACAATGTGTTCAGCGTAGACCTCATCAAGCAATGTACACTCTTAGAATTAAGGGTTCCTTCTAGAAATAAGGGTTCCTTCTAGTTCTACAAGAGCTGAGGTTCTACCTGGAACCATTTGCTTCTGAAAAACCTTTTCTTCGGGAAAGGGTTTTTCAAGGGTTCTTGGTAACACTAATGGTTCCAGTAAGAACCATTTTGATCCAGAGAACCGTTTAAAAAGCCCTTTCCTGAATAAAGGGTTTTAAGAGGGTTCTTGGTGCAACCCTCCAAAAGGGTTCTCCTATGAGGACAAGCCAAAGAACCTTATATGATTCTACTTAGCACTTTTATTTCCAAGAGTGTAGGACATGAAACAGTAGGTGGCGTCGTAAACAAACGAGGTCGACATTCACCCAAATATCAACCTGACTTCTTTTTCTGGCACAAAACTCGAGTGATTTCAATGACTCATGTCTTTTATTTTTTCAAAAGCTTTCCTTGAAAGGGTCTTGAACCCTGACACACAAACAACACAACACAAACAACACAACAGTGTGTTGTTGACGATTGCCGTTGTTTTCTTTTGTGCGTTTGCTTATAGATCGCATTGTAAGTCATCCTCCTCCTGGGCTTGAATCATATCTCTTCACCAGGAGTAGCGTCAGCAGCTTGTTAGCAGAGCAGCTTCACGCTGCGCACAGTAGGTGGTGCTGGCAGCACAGTGAGACGGCAGGTTCCCCCGAGTGCGGTGGTGGAAGTTCTTCTCCGAGTCTTAAAGGGATAGTTCGGTATGAGTTTTTTTAATGCCATGCTAACTGGTACCATTGACTTGCACTAGCCAGAGCACCAACAAACTCGGCAACTAGAAGAACTGAATGAAATTTCTTGTAAACATCTCCAGACGTCTCCATCACACCGGCTGAGTTGGAAAATAGGTCTTATGTTCAAAATTCCGAACTATTTACCTTTAACACGCGATCTCAGTGGTTACACGTGTAAGAGGCAGGAAATTAGATCGGGAGCATTAAAATGTGCTTTTATGGGTGTGGGAGTATAAAAGCCTTGCTTAATTAAAAAAATTCAACTTAAAAGTGCAAGTGTGGCTGAAACGGCGCACTTAGCAGTCCAACGGCACCTCACGCCGCCGTCACGTGAGCCCAGATGCTCGGCGACGTCTTCCAGAAGATCTCCGACAAATCTCGGCATCTGGTGAAATGAAAACCTAATCACACACTTCACCTACACAAATAAGGTCCCGCGCAATCAGTCATATTAAATCAAATTTATACACCGACCGTAATCACTGCTAAGAGTGGACCACCTGACCCAATCTTGTTGAGCACATTACTTTATAATTGGATTGGGGAAAAAGCAGCGGCACAAACAGAAGCACACAAACAGAACACACGACTCGTCTGTTATTGTGTCGTTGGATCTGCGGCTTCGTCTGAAGTGACATGAAAAAGCTGCTCAAAACTACACAAATCACAAAAGCAATCACTGCACTGTGGACGTGTGTTCCGACGGCGGAATCGTTCGTATTGTCACCCCTCAATATTCCAAACGTCTATCTGTGTTTCCTTATCCAGGGAATAACAGGGATTATTTTAGTCTATCTATCTTTTTTTTCGTGATTATATGTGTAATCCTGCGCCAGGACGGTATGAGACGGTCTGGACAGCATAGAACCGCTGCAGACAGTTCCTGACACATAAGTTGATATTGCAAAAAATCATTTGACCCAGAAGTCAATGCAGACTCCGTCAATTTCTACTGCGGAGTAAAAAACAAAGCAAAAAAAAAAAAGAAGCAGATGTTAGTGGGGAAACGGAAGCGTATAGATCACTGTGTACTTTACACATCACTTGCTACAGAATTCCTCACAAAAACACATTAATCAACAGTTCAATGTGCCAGCGTTAGCAAAAACACACAAAAAAACACACAATCCAGGCTTTACAGTGCAAAAAATAATGCACTTCCAACTCAGGGCCAAATTCCAATTCCTATCTTAACCCTGAGGCTCAACCCTTAATCTTAACTGGCCTCAAAACCAAGTGTTGAGGGTTATTTTGTCACTTAGAAATGGGACACCCCTTAAATGCAGATACGTCTTCAGACTGTAGGGGGCAGAATAACGCCAAAGCTGCGTCCAGTCTGTCAACTCCAAAAAAGAAGAAGAAGAAGAAGACATTTACGTCAGGATTATTTATTCTGATCCGTTTGTCAGTCAAGTTACAAAGAAAATTTAATTTCTTAATTTGCCTTAATTTGTAGCGTACTCGTTTCGCTGCTTTCGACGCCATCTTTGTTCTGTCAAAACACGCAATGCATTCTGGGTAGCTCTTGCTCCCAAGGGTGGTTTGGAAAATCTCAATATTGAGGGCGATACAGCCCTTAAACTTGGCCTCAACTTAATTTTTCTGAGAATCAGGACAGCACTTGCACTAGAGGGAGAACATTTTTGAGATTGAGGATTAAGATAGGAATTGGAATTCAAGTACAGCATCATCTGCAGCATCAACCCTAACCCTGTGTGTTATATATAAGAATTATAAGAAAATAACCTTTATTCATCAAGGGAAATAGAAAAATTCAGAATCATAGAGAGTGAGATTTACCTCCAGAGGACGACACGCTCCTCCAATTTTTGTCTAATTTTGAGAGCGCATGTATATCAGCAAAACGTCACATGGGTTCTGATCTGATATGAAACAAATCTGATCTTATGGTTCACCATGCTCGGCATCTCGGTTTTGGAACGAGCCTCCGAGACAAAGATTGTGCATCTACCTTGCGCCCGTGGAGGTAAACGCCGTCGACGAGCATCTCCTCAACTCAAGTTCTCTCCTTGACAATGATTCCAGAGGAGGTTGGACCAGTTGGTCTGACCTGGTTTTTTTTTCTTTTCCCCCTGATTTTCCGACCAGTTTAACTTCACCCGCCTCGAACCTGACGTCAAATATGATCGAACCTGACAGCTTTTCTTTTGCAGCTGCGGCCGGAGGAAGCCTCCCGGAGAAACCAGAGAAGTCATAACACGGCGCGGCAGAAACACTAAAGGAGTCACTGATGCACACACACACACACACACACACACACACACACACACAAACAACTGGCTGTGAGGGTTCACCATATCTTCAACCCCTGAAAAACTCCTTTCCAGATGCCTGCCCTCTCGGAGTTCACAGACCAGATGAAACTGCTGCTCGCTGCTGACCCTAACACTGACCCTAACCCTACTCCTATTATCTCTCCTGCCTAAATCCACCAGTTTGCAGCTGTAGAGAAACGCCACAGTGACCGTAACAGAAAACAGACAGACTGCCGTGTCACCTCTGAACTCCGGCCTTGTGGACGTCTGAAATTTCGATCCTATCAACAAAGACGGGCTGTGATCGTACACACAAACATCTTCTCTTCTTTGCCAACATCCAACATTTCAAAAACGTCTCTAATTATGCAGATGACACGCACATTTACATAACCGTATCACGGGGGGGAAGTGCAATCTCAGACGTGCTCAAGTGCATTAAACAAATCAACAACTGCATGAGCCAGAACTGATCTTCAAATAAATGCATTCATTTCTCTAATGAGTTACATCCAAAGCCACAAACCTGTGATAGGAAAATGATAACGTCTGTCAAAATCTATAGAAATCCATACAAACCAGTGCATAAAGAGATGAAACAGATGTGCTATATGTTTGTTTGTTTGTTTGGGGGAAGGAGAGCACGAGACAGAGGCAGCAATGCTGTGTTTCCATTATGGCAGTGGTGCAAAGTAATGCATTACATTTACTACACATCCCTGCAATTGAGTAGATTTTTTGTGTACTTTGTTGTACTTTTTACATAATTTTAAAATTGTGTAATTAAAACAGGTGAAAGATGATGAGGACAGGTGAATGATGATGAGAACAGGTGAATGATGATGAGGACAGGTGAACGATGAGGACAGGTGAACATAGAGGACAGGTAAACGATGATGAGGACAGGTGAATGTTGAGGACAGGTGAACAATGAGGACAGGTGAACGATGCTGAGGACAGATGAATTGGCGTTAAGTGAGATACGTAGCGTAGCGTCATACCAGTGCGATGACAACAAACAACAACGACGGATGCTACACAACAGACAACAATGAATGCGTGCGTGCAAAAATAACACATTTTAATGAAGTGGAACTGCTGTTTCCTGTTTAAGACATTTACAAAAACACCATGAGGGTTCACAAACTGATTGAGCTGATTGACAAACTGCTGCTTAAATCCTCGCTTATCGTCATAGCGCTGACATGAAAAGACTGTGACGTTTTAATCAAAATCATTGTAAAAACAAAAAAAATCAACCTCTTTTGAATTAAACGATATTGGAATAAATAGAAATGTACCGACACTGAACCAGATCTTAGATTTTCTTTCTTTGAAATAAGAATATATCCTGACATGTCTCGCTAACCAGAGGTGACAGCACAAACAGTGCAGGGAATACAAAGAGCGAATCAGCTCCAAGGACTTCATTGAAATCAGTCTCTTTGAACTCTGATGCCTGATGTTATTTTGCGAAGGGGGGGGGGGGGGTGAAGAGAAAAAAATGATTCAGGAATTTCCAAATCGCTGTTGCTCTATTCACTTCCAATCTAATGCAATCAGCAAAGCCAAGTATATCCCTGCTTTCATCCTTTTGATCAGAAGGAAAAACAATTTACACTTTTTTTCCATTTCAGAGTCAGTGTGAAATGAAAGCAGAAAGGGCAGAAGACAGAGAGAGGCAGAGATTGGAAACAGTGGGGTGTTAGCGAACGGATGAAAAGCACAGAGCAAATTTTCATTAAAGTGATCCATCATAAATGCGCTCAACACACACACACACACACACAGTAGTCACTCATTGAGACAGAATTACATGCCTCAAAAAGCCACTCAATGAGCGAGCAGCTCCGAGTCGCTGATAAAAGTCTGTTTTAGTTTAGTCCGCAGATAAAACACGAGCTCCGGGGCCAAGAACAAGACATGTATGTTTGATTATATTCTTACTGAGCCTACATTCATGAATTAGTAGCATAATTATAGCACTGAGGATCAATGAAGTCGGGCTTGTATTGTTATGATAATCACCACTCGACTAAAACCATTAAAAATTCAATTTAAAGCCACAAGTCATTTTAAAGTTGTTTTTTTTGGCCAAGTTTATAACCTCAGAGGGTGAGTCACCTTTAACCAATGAAGGTGAATGATGATGAGGACAGGTGAACAATGAGGACAGGTGAAAGATGAGGACAGGTGAATGATGAGGACAGGTAAAAGATGAGGACAGGTGAATGATGAGGACAGGTGAATGATGAGGACAGGTGAATGATGAGGACAGGTGAATGATGAGGACAGGTGAAAGATGAGGACAGGTGAATGATGAGGACAGGTGAATGATGAGGACAGGTGAAAGATGAGGACAGGTGAATGATGAGGACAGGTAAAAGATGAGGACAGGTGAATGATGAGGACAGGTGAATGATGAGGACAGGTGAATGATGAGGACAGGTGAATGATGAGGACAGGTGAAAGATGAGGACAGGTGAAAGATGAGGACAGGTGAATGATGAGGACAGGTGAAAGATGAGGACAGGTGAATGACGATGAGGACAGGTGAACGGTTAGGACAGGTGATTTTTTTGCCAAGTTTATAACCTCGGAGGTTGAGTCGCCTTCGCCCGACTGAGACCAGATTGAGGGGTCGCCTCGACTCATAACAGAGCTTTTGAAATGTGGGATAAATCTACGGCAGAAACAGACTTTTTTTTTTTTTTTTTTTTCAAACTGTTGTCATGGTGATGAACTTTTCTTCTTTTCTGTCTCCAGAAACAACCTCCTCCTCCTCCCCCTCCTCCTCCTCCTCCTCCTCCTGCTGCTCCAGCCTGGCTCCACGTTGCCCTTATGTTTTCACACCATTGACCGACCGTGTAACGTCACCTGTGCAGCCTCTGCCGACCATCTGCTCGCTCTGATCACCTCCAACTGCAAAGAGCATCCACAGCTGCCTCGAAATAAATAAATACATAAATATAATCATGCTGAATGGCCGTGTAGGGGAAATTTGTTTTTGGCAATAAACAGTCATTAGCTTCTCCCGGTAATACTGAGACGACTGTCACCTAATCCAATCTGTCTCTGTCTCTTTGTGCCTCGTCCATCATGACGTGCTGTGTTTTGCAGTCCGTTTAGACTGCGCTTGCATTAAAACCAAGTATTATTTTTTTTTACTAATTCAAAAGGGTTCCTCCTCACTACAGACAACGTATTTGTCAAATCCTCAGCCTCCGTATTTCTGCTTACTCATGATTTATACGAGTACATTCATCCTGGTCTTGGCAGACGGTAAATTTGGCCTGAGCCTGAAGTGACGCTGGGTGAATTTCTCATTGAGTTTCAATTAAAAAGAATAAATCATAATAATAACGACGATGATAACGACGCATAAACAAAGACGAGGCTGCAATATATTTTTTTGATGCTGCGCACGTTTGTACAGAATGTTGACGGGGATAAAGGACGCGATGCACTGAATTAATTAGGTAGAAGCTTCTGAACATCTGATATTTCCGCGACAAAAGGCTCAGGATTTCGGCGCATAAGCGCTTTAAAATGTGCAAAGATATATCATCGAGTGCATTCATGACAGAACTTGCACTCGAGCAATTTGTTTTTAGAAAGGTGAGGACGGCTGTCGTTTTCATCAGTGATGGAATTCACAACGCTCGCTCGCTCTGTCGCTACATGCTTGACTGTAGCACCTCGCGAGCGCTGCATGCTAATGCACTCTCACTCATAAGTACCAAGGTGAAATGAAATGGAAGTGAGTCACGTGTCTTTGAGTGCTTTCGACAGCCTGGCCCTAAATCTGCCGCCACTTTAGCGGCAGTGCTCACAGTTAGCTGCAGCTGCTTACGTTAGCTTGATGCTAACATACCACTGGAAACTGAACGTTCACAGACTGTACCAGCTTGGACTTGTGTGTGTATTTTAATACATGTTGTGCCACAGTATAGGAGCGTTGTACTCAACGTAATTAGCAAAGTAAGTCGCCGAGCTAGCAAGCTACGGCTACTGAGAGCAGCGTTACCCAGACACACAGTGTTAATTAATAATCTGGTTTTCTTCATGTCGCTTAAATACGTTAGTCCGACTAGCTACTCTGAGTCGGACTAACATACCTGGATAATGCGATTCATAGTCCGATTACTCCAGGTTTACGCTTAGTCCGACTGGATTCTGACTTGGAGTAGGAGACGTGTTAACATACAGTTGTTTACATGTTTAATCAGACTCTGCAAGTCGTCCGATTGTCTGTCTTAGTCGGACTACGGCGTTAGCATGTAAACATACTGGATGATTATTATTTTTTTGCGATATTTGTGGTATTTTTCTCCTACGACCGTCTCGACGAGCGAGTGTATTTCCTACGATACGTCTAATTATTAATTCTCACATTTTATATAACGGGGAGAAGACTCCCCCGAACGCCTGGAGGAAACTAAAACATAAGGATTGAAACTTTTTCTTTCTTCTCGACTGCTGTCAAACTCACAGTTTGACTGCTGTTAGTCAAAGAACGACTTGAATCATTTTCCTCTTAATGAAAAAAAAAAAGTGGAAACAGACAAAGAGGCACAAACACAAACTCACGCAAATCCTGCGTGAACATGGGGGAACGTGTTTTGAAAGTGATGGCTGTTAATATTTCTTTTTCACCGATTCTGTTAAGTTACTGTATTGTTTTTTTTTGTTCTTCCTGAAAGAGCGAAAGAAGTCGTCTCTGCGGAAAAGCACTGAAAGTTTTCAACATGTTTACACTAAAGATGATGAGGACAGGTGAATGATGATGAGGACAGGTGAAGGATAATGAGGACAGGTGAATGATGATGAGGACAGGTGAACAATTAGGACGGGTGAATGATGATGAGGACAGGTGAACAATTAGGACAGGTGAATGATGATGTGGACAGGTGAACGATAATGAGGACAGGTGAATGATGATGAGGACAGGTGAACAATTAGGACGGGTGAATGATGATGAGGACAGGTGAACGATAATGAGGACAGGTGAATGATAATGAGGACAGGTGAACAATTAGGACAGGTGAATGATGATGAGGACAGGTGAACAATTAGGACAGGTGAATGATGATAAGGACAGGTGAACAATTAGGACAGGTGAATGATAATGAGGACAGGTGAACAATTAGGACAGGTGAATGATGATAAGGACAGGTGAACGACAATGAGGACAGGTGAATGATGATGAGGACAGGTGAATGTTGATGAGAACAGGTGAATGATGATGAGAACAGGTGAACGATTAGGACAGGTGAACAATGAGGACAGCTGAATGATGATGAGGACAGGTGAATGATGATGAGGACAGGTGAACGATTAGGACAGGTGAATGATGATGAGGACAGGTGAACGATTAGGACAGGTGAATGATGATGAGGACAGGTGAATGATGATGAGGACAGGTGAACGATTAGGACAGGTGAATGATGATGAGGACAGGTGAACGATTAGGACAGGTGAATGATGATGAGGACAGGTGAACGATTAGGACAGGTGAATGATGATGAGGACAGGTGAATGATGATGAGGACAGGTGAACGATTAGGACAGGTGAATGATGATGAGGGCAGGTGAACAATTAGGACAGGTGAATGATAATGAGGACAGGTGAATGTTGATGAGGACAGGTGAATGATGATGAGGACAGGTGAACGATTAGGACAGGTGAACGTTTAGGACAGGTGAATGATGATGAGGACAGGTGAACGATTAGGACAGGTGAATGATGAAAGGTATTGTTTGTTTTTTGTTCTTCCTGAAAGAGCGAAAGAAATCGTCTCTGCGAAAAAGCACTGAAAGTTTTCAACATGTTTACGCTGCAGATGAGGTTCTCCAAACAATCTTGGAGACAATCGCCCACAAAATCAGGTCAAATAAATGATCTGCAGAATCACAGAAGTGAGAAAACAAAGCGTTGTGTGTCAATGTGCGCATGCATTTAGTTCTTAGTCTACAAAAGCACAGGGTGGACTTCTTCCCCTCTGCTGTTTTCATCCACACTATTTGCTCTCATTACTCTCCTCCTTTCGTCTCCGTCTTAATCTCCCGCTGTGTGTTTTTGTTCGTCGTCTTCTGTCTTTCACGCTCTCTTCCAGACCTCCCCTACCAAAGACCTACAAACCAAGTCTTTTTGCAAAAACACTTTTAATCTGGGTCTTTCCTCTCGCTCACCCCTCTCCTCGTCGGCGCTGCTGTACCTCCGCTCATCGCCCTGCTGTCGTCTCCTATATGGGCCGTGGTCCAGAGTGAAGGGAAAGGATGGAGGAGATCAAAGCTTCCTGTTGCTCTCTGAGGCCACCAAGATCAAAGGGTGGATATATAAGACACACACACACACACACACACACATGAATAAATCTCACATCTATGCAGGAACTCTGCGCCAACTGACTCAGTATAAGTTCACTATAAAGCATATATATATATATCCTAATTTTCCTAATCGTCGATATCGCCCTTTGTTTATTTCTGTTCCTTACATCAGTTGCTCCGTGTATTTGTTCGTCCATAAATTTGAAAAATAGAATCAGTGACTTTTATTTGCCGATTATGTTTGTGTTGTGCAACTGAATTGAATTAAAACAAAACATCAGCCCCAGTAACTGTTGTGTTTTTATTGCCTGGCGGCAGCAGCTGATGTGTTTGTGCCACTTAAGGTCTCAAACTCGTGGCCCGCGGGCCGTACGAGGCCCCCAATTGAATTTATGTGGCCCGTCACTTGATATCATGTGATGTCACATGACATCCTCTTCTTAGTAAAAATGTTATGTATTATATTCAACATGAATGTATATATACTGTATAGAATCTTGTTTAGTGTTTTAATTACAGTTATTATTTACGTAATTTGTGATTTTCTTCGAAATTCTGTGAAATATCATCATTTTATTATGAAATTATTGCATGATGATATTTGATCTTACCATTTAATTCAAATTATAAATAAAATGGTAGAGTTTAGTATATATTATATTTATCTTATATAAAATGCTATATTTTTTTGGCACACAGTAATGATTCTTATTTGTTGTCTATCATATTATATCACCTTTATTTAAACAGCAAAGCCTCATTGAAAAAAAAGAAAAAAGAATCTTGGTTAAAGACAATACAACAAATTACACTGTCTACATAGAAGTTGGAGGGTTAGGGCTTTTTTTTAGTGATATATTTATTATTTATTTTTTTAATACATGTATATAATTAAATATTTTAGATTTCTCCCTTTTTTTCCTAACAAGGAACGAGTGTTTACATTCGGGGTCTTCTTGTTTCTAGACGGACATAAAACAGAACTGGGTCGTGTTATTTCCGGTTTGAGTGTTGCAATGATAGACGCTACATGTTCGGCTAAAGCTGTGTTTGTGACCGTGTTTTTGGTGATGGAGGACACGAAAACGCGATAGTAAACTCACAACGTGACGAAGTTTATTTTTATTTAAAGACCGTGACTTTCGTTTGGCTTTAACGATGAGTCGAGTTCCGCTGAAGAGGTTCTACAAAGAGCTGCCGGTGTGGATAGTGGAGGATCACCACGACGTAAGGCTGCCTGCTGCCTCACAATGCAGCGGTAATACACAACTGTACCACTGTGTTTACTCCTCACAAATGTGAACATAGTGTTTCACAAATCAGGAAGAGGGTTTTGAATAATCTACAGCCTCTTTGGGGTTATCCAGTCCAGGTTTGACAGTACTAAATATAGAGGTTTTGGATCTGGACCCAGTCTAATGGGGTCTAGATGCAGGAAAAGCAGCGAAATATCGCAATTTTTGTGCGTTTTTACAAGTAAGAAACAGTGTTTTGTATAATCTACAGCCTCTCTGGGGTTAACCAGTCCAGGTTTAACAAGGCTGTGTACAGGTTTTGGATCTGGACTAGGTCTAATGTGGTCTAGATGCAGAAAAAGCAGCGAAATGTCCGCATTTTTGTGCATTTTCACAAATAAGAAACAGTGTTTTGTATAATCTACAGCCTCTCTGCGGTTATCCAGTCCAGGTCTGACAGAGCTAAATATAGACATTTTGGATCTGGACCTGGTCCAATGTGGTCCAGGTTGCAGAAAAAGCAGTGGGGTCAGGGCAGGGGTTCACTAGCACTAAGAGACCTTGAAAACCTTGAAGTGATGATCTTGAATGTCTCGTTTTGTTTTGTTTACAAATCTAAATTATTCTGCATTTCAGTGTTTTGGTGAGCAAAGAAACCGGCAAATATTCACAGTTTAAGAAGAAGCTGAAAAGTCAGAAAACTTTGTTTTAATTATTAAAAAATGACGCTGTTGTAGTCCGAGATTAAAATGTTTGTTCCGATTTTATTCTACATTTTGTCACTGAATTGTTTCCATACAGAATTCTGATTAATGTGCTTTTATCACAACATGAGATCAGGTTCATTTAAATCTGCCTTTGTTTAACTGTATCTCTGTATCTCTGTATCTCAGGTGGTGAGTCACATCTACCGGGCCATTGCATCCAGACACCTCCCTCAGAAAGACATCAAGATGGTGCATCTGGACTCCCATCCTGATCTGCTCATTCCCGTCAACATGCCTGCTGACACAGTCTTTGAGAAGGACAAACTGCTCAGGTGTGTGTGTGTGTGTGTTTGCCTGTTTTTATTGAGTTGCTCTCCTGTCTCTCACGGGCTGTAAAAGAAGGATTAGACCTGACGCTGTCAGATGAGAGTCCTCATCCAATGAGCTCGCACACACTACCGTTCAAAAGTTTGGACTCATCGATACAATTTTGTTGTGTTTTCCGTCAAAAATCACACTTTTATTCATCAAAATAGTTGCAAAATGAATAGAAAATATAATCAAGACATTGACAAGATTAGAAATAATGATATTTATTTAGAATAAGAATTTTGTCCTTTGGTCAAAGAACCAGCATAACTGTTTTCAGCTGTGCTAACATCATTGTACAAGGGTTTTCTAATCATCCAATAGCCTTCTAACGTGATTAGCAAACACAATGTACCATCAGAACACTGGAAATGTTCTCTTTTTTTCAAAATTAAAAAAAAATAAAATTCTCAAAAATGTCTTTTTTTTCCTCAAAAATTTCATTTTTTTCTCAAAATGTTCGTTTTTTTCTCAAAATGTTCATTTTCTTTCTCTCAAATTTTTTTTTTTTCAAGATGTTCATTTCTTTTTCTCAGAATTTTCAAAAACAATGATTTAAAAAAATTCTCAAAAATTTACATTTATTTCTCTTTCAACTTTTTTTCCCCCTCAAAATCATTTTTTTTCCTCAAAATATATTTTTTTAATCAATTAAAAAAAAATTCATACATTTTTTTTAAATCAAATTTTTACTTTCTTTCTCAAAATGAGTTATATTCATTGAAAAAAGTGCTTTTCCTTCAAAAATAAGGAAATTTCTAAATGACCCCAAACTTTTGAACGGTAGTGTACCTCCTGCTATAAATTATTTTGGTTGTCCAAATGAATGAATGCCTCTCGTAGCCCTGCACAGATTACCTTTTATTTATTTTATACCTCCAGTGAGTTGAGCATAGAAAACTGGATCATGCCCATGGTGTACGCCGGCCACGTGTCCTGCGTCGCGTGGCTGCATCCGTACTGGGCGCAGCAGATCCGAGAGGGCGAGCACAGGATGGCCGTGGGCAGAGACCCGTCCACCACCACCATCAGGTAGCAGAAACATCCCCGGATTTCTTCACAAAGCCTTCCTGATTCCTACCATTTCAGTATAATCCTCAGGACTTACTTGTGTGTCCTCTGAGCCTGGCTGCTTTCTCCACTTGTCTCTCTCGCTCTCTGCAGGGTGACCAGCACAGACAACTACTTCCTCAGCGACGGCCTCTACGTCTGTGAGGAGCAGCTGGAGAACGCTAAACCTCTCAGACTGAGCGTGGTCAAAGTCAATCCCGTCAGAGCAGGTCATTTATCGCTTTCGTATTGCAGATGAGATGAGGCTTAGCGATGGTGCGGAGGCTCGGTCGCTGCAGAGTGAAAAGGGCACGGTGAACTCTTGAGTGACGCAGCCGCTATCTCGAGTTCACGAGCCACAGAGACTCGTGAACTTTTCCTCTTGTAAACTGAGAGTTACTGAACAGCTCAGGTCCATCGGTGTGGTAAAACTAACGTTAGTAGTTAAGTTTTTACAACTTAAACTAAGTTTTAATTACGTCTAAAGCTGAAATATGCTAGTCTGGCTGTTATTTTCTGCTCTACAGAGCTACCCCTACAGTTTCGGAGCACGTATTTTTTACGACTTTAAGGGCCAATTCCAATTCCTATCATAACCCTCAAGCTCAACCCTTAATCTTAACTGGCCTCAAAACCAAGTGTTGAGGGTTATTTTGTCACTTAGAAATGGGCCACCCCTTAAATGCAGATACGTCTTCAGACTGTAGGGGGCAGAATAACGCGAAAGCTGCTTCCAGTCTGTCAACTCCAAAAAAGAAGAAGAACACATTTACGTCAGGATTATTTATTTATTATTTTATTTCAGTCAAGTTATTAGGTTGTCAGTTAGTTATAAGATGATACTCATACAAATATTCAGCTGACAGTTACCACACACCACGACTTATTGAATAGTAAACGATGGTAAACGATCGCGGCTGGTGCGGCCGACAAAAGTAAATAAAAAATAAATGTTACTCAACAATGACGTCAGTAATCCATAATATGGGCCTAAACTAAGATAATACAATGGTTTTCATCATTTTTATATCTCTATATATATCTATACAAATACTTCATTTGTATCGCGCTCGCTTCGCTGCTTTCGACGCCATCTTTCTTGTGTGAAGACACGCAATGCATTCTGGGTAGCCCTTGCTCCCAAGGGTGGTCTCGGAAAATCTCAATATTGAGGGCGATACAGCCCTTAAACTTGGCCTCAACTCAATTTTTATGAGAATCGGGACAGCACTTGCACTAGAGGGAGAACATTTTTGAGATTGAGGGTTAAGATAGGAATTGGAATTCACCCTAACTCTTTATTTTCACCACTGAAGCTTCCCCTCGGCTTTGCCATGTGCGTTTGCTTCCAATGGAGCCCGACGAACACAAACTGTGTTTGCTAACGCCTTTACAACAATAGCAAACGTAGACCTCGTGATTCTGTGGCCCTGATCTTGTTTAACATTTAAACACCACCACAGTGACTGTGAAGCTGTTAAAATAGGGTAAAAATCCTAACATAGTTCTAAAGTACCAACAAAAAGGTGCCACAGGGCTGGATTTCAGGAAATCCGAGTGTATTGGAATTGGTGTCATTTTTATAGTATTTTCATATTTTATTTAGAACC
Source organism: Microchirus variegatus (assembly GCF_963457635.1). NCBI lineage: Eukaryota > Metazoa > Chordata > Actinopteri > Pleuronectiformes > Soleidae > Microchirus > Microchirus variegatus. Next base: position 2,631,998 of record NC_139806.1, read on the forward strand.
AGATTTTTTTTTGTACCCAAGTCGAGCTTAGAGAGAGCTTTGGTGCTAATGCCATTAAACTCACCAACAAAAAATCCCTGCACAGATGGAGGATTTTCTCATCTTATTATTTGAGTGCTCAGATTTGAGTTTGTTTGTTTTTTACCAACAGATGAAAATGTCTCTGAAAAATGCTCCGTTTCATCCTCCCCTCGCCTCATTGCTGCACCACGTTACTTAATTACCCTCTCCACACACACGCACACACCTAATGTTGCTTCCTCTGTCGTTTCATTTCAGACGAGAAAACCCAGAAGGACGCGGCGGGGGCGTGGTTTGCTAAGAGGCGGCGGACAGTGGAGTGTAGTGAGACCGGGGAAGCCAGCTCCTCTGTGGCAATGCAGCCAGCAGAGGGCAGCAACGTGGTGCAGCTGAGAAATGGTACAGGCCTGATGAGTGCTGCTGCTGATGATGACGATGATGAAGATGACGAAGGATCCACCAGTTATGTGGTGAAGAGGATATCTGACTGTCTCAGTGAGACGGAGCCGTACATCCTGGACATTGACTTGGATTTTTTCTCGTGTAAGAATCCCTTCAAGGAATTATACACACAGGTAACGTCCGTCTGCCAATGGAGAGAGAGGAAAAAACACACATGACTTTATATCAAAACAACAGAGAGGAGAATGTTAAATACAGTAAAAAGATAATACGGTGTGTGAAAATACAAGCGCGCCGTTTTTAAAGTGAAACTATTACGTTCATAATTGAAACAGAAACACGAGAGAGAGTAAGAGCTTGTTAATTATGAATGTTGAATCCACTTATGCAAATATGTCCAGGTTTTTACACATTTAACACTTAATTAAGTTCACTCTGAAGTCAAGTGTGCACAATTCAAATGTGTTTCCATTTTAAATGATATAGAGAGAGATATGTGTATATGTATATGTGTGTATATATATATATATATATATATACACACATATACATGCATACATACATATATATATATGTGTGTGTGTGTGTATATATATATATGTATGTATATATACATGCATATATATATATATTTATATATGTGTGTATATACATACATATGTGTGTGTATATATATATATATACATACATATGTGTGTGTATATATATATATATACATACATATGTATGTTTATATATATATATATATATATACATACATATGTATGTATGTATATGTGTATATATATATATATATACATACATATGTATGTATGTATGTATATGTATATATATATATATGTGTGTATATATATATGTATGTATATGTATATATGTATGTATGTATATATATATGTATGTATGCACATATATACACTATACACATATATAATACAGTGCATGTTTATCATGTGACTTCATTATTACAGGAGGATCAGCTGACCCTCAGGTTATTCTTACGAAGTTCTTGACCTCTGTGTTGTCTCTGTGTACAGGACGAGTATGCCATCCTGAAAGAGCTCTACAGCTTCACAGGGCCAGGCCCTGATGCTAATGAGGTCAGATGTTGTTGTTGTTGTTGTTTAATATTTATTATCAATGGTTTTTTAACAAAGGGGCCACACAGTTGGTGCAGTGGTTTGCGCTCTTGCCTATTATCTATAAATTAGTGCTAAATTGGTGCTTACCTGGTTAGCTCTGTTAGCTGCGTTAGCTGAGTTAGCTCCTTTAGCACTGGTTAGCACGCCTACAGTGGAACTGGAGCGTTCTGTTTATGAAAGGCTACAAATAGCCAGCGTACCTGTGTACTGCGTATGTGCGCCTCTGTTTTTAAAGTTTAGTGTTGCTTTAACAATCAGGAGTCACGTAAACAGGACGTCACGTGTGTCTTTTTCCGGCCAGTCGTCATGGAAACGCATGACATTGACGTCGCTAGCCGCTGTTAACGTGCCCGGCACTAGTTTTAAACACTCTTGCTCATTATCTATTTGGACAATGTCTGCAGCAGTGGACACTTGTCAATGCTGTAATCACTGGGATTACTGGGATTTTTTGTGGTGTTTTGTTCTATTCTGATCATATTAGATGTGTGTATACATGGATGTGTGTGTGTGTGTGTGTGTCGGTGCAGGAGGAGCTGGATCACTGTGTGAATCGGCGTACACATCAGTTAGAGGACCTGGAAGCGGCGTTTGCCGACCTTCTCGAGGACGACGGAGACGACGCGGTCAGACGCTGGGCCGGTAATCCCGGGTAAAAAACCTCCCCTCTGTTCAGCTCCTGTGCAACTTGATTTGATGGATTATCTTAAACGATTGAATATTTCCCGTGCGTTTCCAGGATGTCCTCGTTGACCCAGCTGGTTTTTAGTCTGAAGTCAAGAAACCCGTCTCCTGACTACGAAATGGTAAGAACGGTGGAGAGACGCGGCGCATCCGCGAGGAGCCTTCGCTTCACTCTTCGTCTTCTCTCGTCTCCGTCTGCAGGTCCATCAGGCCGGGTTGACCTGCGACTCCGTGGAGCTGCCTCACCACATCAGCACCGACGAGGAGATCGAGCGACTCGTATCGGCCGCGCGGCGGTTTCTGATGCCGCTGCCCAAACCCACGATAGTCACCGTGTCCAGGTAAACGTCGAACGTCACCCTGAAGACGTCTCCCAGGTTAAACGTGCTTCTTTACGCTGCATCTGTGTTGGTGTTTCCAGGTCCAGTCTGGATGAATACTGCCCTGTAGAGCAGGTGGATTCAGTCCAGAGCAGAGTGTTGGCAGTGCTGCAGGACCTCTACGGACCACTGGACTTACACAAAGACTACGAGAAGAACAGCTCGGGGATTCTGGACTGGCAACTGCAAGCTTCTTGACGAAAAACTAAAAAACTCACACGATGTCGCTCTCTGATGTCGTGGATCGCACTGAGTCTTTAAGTATATTTATGTCTTCTTGTGTTTTACAGGATACTGAAACAAAAGGTTCAATCTCGTATAGTTTCAACCACGTGTCAAACTCGAGGCCCGGGGGCCCAGATGTGGCCCCCAAGTGATTAATTGGTTTTAAAAATCTGTGTTAAAATAGGTCTATGCTGCTTTAAGGCAAAACTACATTTCCCACAATGCACGGCGATTGTGTTACCCGCAAAGTGACGGTATCCTGCCACTAGACCGCAGAGTATCATTTGTATATGCATCATGTGAAATTGAATACGAAATAAATGCGGAAAGTTATTTAGCAATATGTTACGGAGTAGTTACCTTTATTTGACTTTAACTGTTATATTTGGTTACATTTATTCTGTGTGACAGTTACATCTGACCCTTTGAGGGTCACCATTGTGCTTTTGAGTTTGACACCCCTGGTTTAAACCATGCTTTAGTTGAGTCTACGCTTTTTTAGTCGCCCATAGACTGAAGTCCGAATCACTTACTCCTCCTGCACCAAAGTCCATTGGTAAAAATCAGCTGATTTTGCATCACAGCACACAGGAACTCCAACACTGAGTTCAAACGTTTCTGTTTTGTTTATTTCAGTGTTTGAAACCCTTTGTTTGGATTCTGTTGAGTGACACCTACAGCACCTGTGTCCCCCCCCCCCCCCCCCCAAAAGGATAAAAATTATGATTTTCTCTATGGACTTTGAAGCAGGAGAATAAGTGCTTCACTGTTTTTCAGTTTCCAGTTGGAAGAAAGAAATGAAATAATGCACTGATCATGAGTCACTTCCTCATTTCAAATAATCTGAAGTTTCCGGTTCCCGTCGTCGTCTTTGGCACAAACGATAATAAACCAGATTACTGTGGAAAATATGACGTTAAATTACTTTTTGAGTTATTGCATTTTAATAAAAATCAAGTGGTGTGTAAGGAAAGTCCACTGTTTCTGTCAATTAAAGGGAGAGGAAAATGTCATTAGTAGTTTGTCGAGACTCCAGTGGATTGTGTTTGTTGTTGTTGTTGTTGGTAAACAGCCGCTGAGCAATCTCATCTTTACAGGAAACTGTGCCAAGCTTGGGGCGTGTTTTCTGAAAACGAGGACGCCACGAACGTCGTTTTAATAGATAAGTCGTCTTGTAAATTCTACATTATGTATTTCATTTATTCAGTTTCCCTGGACGAGGACACTTGCACGCTACAGCCAGCAGAGGGCAGCAACACAAAGAATATCTACATTTTCTGCAACCTCTGAAACTGAAGGGAGTTGAATAACCTTGATTTTTTTTGTAAGTAGAAGATCTATAAAATCGTTACAACGCTTACTGGGGCTTTAGTTATATGCGATTACTCGTACACATGAAAATGAAGCCAAAAACGACATTAAATAAAATGTAAATAACAATAGAAGTGTCTGAAGTGTTTGTGAGGAAGAGGATAATAGTGATAAGAATAGTCAAAAGTGAAGATTTAATTGTTCTATCGAAGTGTTTCACATGCGGTAAAAGTCAAATCACCCACTGTGATAAGAGCCTGAGGTATTTGCGTTATAATGGAAGACAAAATGCTGTGCGTCAGTGCCAGATACAGTCTGCTGCCCACACCCCAAAATTCAAACACAAAAATGTCCTCGCCGGCTGAATTCAGGCCCTTTTAGCCCTCCATACTGTACACGTTTGAGGCCGTGCACGTGCAAAGACCGTGGAACTCTGCAAACAGGAAAAGTCTCATTCCACTGTTGTTTATTTGTCACTTCTTGTCACAGTTGGGGGGGAAAAACCGCGGCGGGGTTTGTTTAAAGCGAAAAAAGAACCCTCACTCATCTTCAGAGCCCCGGTTTGACCTTCTGTAAACAGAAAACAGATGAGGCTGTGGTGCGTCAATAAATAAATAAATAATAATAAAAAAAGATTCCTCAGCTGTTTTTAATCACATAGATCACAGCTTTGTGGTGAGAAACTCAAACTATGCGACAGCAGACGGAGGATGTGCCCTTTTCCTCACGTTTACACGGATCATTGTCACTGGAGAGGAAAACGACAGGAAATGCTTTTCCATTCAGTTTCCTGCGTCGGGTTCACTCGTTTGACGGGATTAACGCAGGATTATACTGACATTTAAGAGCAAAGGGACTTGAACAGTGATCGTAAACTGAACAGGGGCCTTTGTTAATCTGTGCTTTTCCTGATAAAACGTGTCAAAATGGCGAGTATTTTAGTGCTCGGACACGGATCGCACAAAAAGGTCGCACTTCCCAGCTTTTTCCACCCTAGCTGGACGCTAAACACACAGCGAGCGACTGTGAAATTCAACACGTTACACCTCAAACACGATGACGTGATCGTTCACCGCCTTTGGGATTTGTTAAATATAACCAAAGTTGTATATAAAGAGTGAAATTGACTCTTAAACATCACTTTTATACTATCTACCATCTATCTATCTCCTAAAACACTATCTTAGCTTTTCAATACCTGTAATTCTTCAACGGTTGAATAACTGCCAGATATGGAAACGTAAGTTATCTTTGGAAATAGAGAAGCAGAAAGAAACACTCACTTAGGGTTAACAACTAAATTAAAGATTAAATATGAGGCTTTGAGGTCAATTCTCTCTCCCCCCCCCCTCTAATGCAATACATAAAGACGGCCAGCAGATGTCACTATTCCGCGTCAAAAGCAGCAAGTGAGTCACTTCAGACCACATGAGTGTGGCTGGAAATAATGTTACAGAGCACGTGAAGGCACCGTTTGGTCCACGTGTGTTTTTTTCTTTTATGTATACATCTCCGCCCCCAGCGGTCAGTGAACGCACCAGCAGAAGCAGTAACAGTAGTAGCAGTTGTAGTTTACGGAGCGGTCAGTGAACGCACCAGCAGAAGCAGTTACAGCAGCAGTAGTAGAAGTTTACGGAGCGGTCCATGAACGCACCAGCAGTAGCAGCAGAAGTTTACGGAGCGGTCCATGAACGCACCACCAGCAGCAGTAACAGCAGCAGTTGTAGTTTTACGGAGCTGTCAGTGAACGCACCAGCAGTAGCAGTCACAGCAGTAGCAGCAGAAGTTTACGGAGCGGTCAATGAACGCATCAGCAGTAACAGTAACAGCAGTAGCAGCAGAAGTTTACGGAGCGGTCAGTGAACGCACCACCAGCAGCAGTTACAGCAGCAGTAGTTTACGGAGCGGTCAGTGAACGCACCAGCAGCAGCAGTTACAGCAGCAGTTTACTGAGTTTACATTTCCACTCCGACAGAGACTGAGCAGCGAGACGAAAACACGCACACAGCCAAAATGAGGGAGATTAGTTTGTCCCGGATTGTTCTCATTCTCTTGTGTGCCGTTTGTTTTGTTGTCGTCCTCATTATTAACGCTTTGGCCGGAGCAGGAAAAGGTGAGTTCAAGTATAAAAAACTGTTGCTTCTTTTCTCGCAACGCAACCGTTAAACGTCCTTCTTTTGCGTCAACACGCTATTGTGAAACTCGCTTAAAACAGCTTAAAAGGGAAAAGTATGTGATACGTAGTCCTCGATATAAACTGCTGTTGTTGTTTTTTTTTGACTGGTTATGAAACGGACTATTAACAGGGAGGGTGATAATGATGATTTACTGATGCTTGTTATGACAACGGCCATTGTTACGCAAAAGAATGATAAATCATTACCGTATTTTTGTCTATGTGTGTGTGTGTTACGCGAGTTAGCATGTTAAGCTAGTATCGCTGCATAAACGGAGCAGAAAAAAACACACTCAAACCAATTTATTTGATAAAGACGTGTTTTTTAAGAGTGACGACACAATTAAAAACACATGTTTACTAACTGTTAATAGTTTTTTTTAACAAAAATATGGTCGCGTTAAACGAGTCATGCTAGCATCGGTAGCATTGGGGAAAAGAAGTTACAAAACTTTGTTTTACTCAAAAATGGCCTCACATGGGTCATCATAAATCAGTGTAAATGTGCTCTTTTTGAAGTCAAACTACGTTCAGCCCCATAACAGTAGTTTCAGTTTAATTAGACTAAATCTCCTACTATCATGTTATTACAGAGGACAACCGGTTGTTCCAGGGATAGAATTTGGTGTAAAGTCTTGTTCAGGGTGTGGCAGCAAACTGTGATTCTTTCCTTTGGATGAAATCAGTCATCGTTTCCCCTCAGAGTCTCCAAAGTGCTCAAAGACATTGTTGCTTATTCCACATCTGTTGTTTTTGTTTTATTTGTTTTAAACCACACACATCAGTGCCAGGAAAGTGGCTCTTATTATACGGCCACATATTTTTGTATTTAAGGTTGAAGCACTTTTAATTTAATTTAACTTATTTTCAAGAGAGAAGTTCCTGCAGACTGCTGATCCTAACTGACATCTTTAAATTATTGTGTTTTCATGTACACCTATGTAGTGGTGTATTTTCCAAATACATACTCTATGTTTTTGCTGCAATTAACGATTATCTTCACAATCGATTATTTTCATTTAAGTAATCGTTTGATTCATAAAATGTCGATTTTATGTTTTGTTGTTTGTTTTGTCCACGAACCAAAATGACTCGGTTTTAATGATTTCTTTGTTAAGTGGAGCAAAGAAACCAGAAAATATTCACATTTAGGAAGCTGAAAAACCATAGATACTTGTTTTAATTTTTTTTTTTTTTTAAAACGCAAACCAAAAAAAACGTTTCAACCATACTTGAATTACCTTATAGGGCCAAATAACTGCAGAAAAAAAAAAATTCAACAGTGTGACGGGATAAACTTCTCTTCCCTCTGCGCTGCATCTGTATACACAAACACTCCCTCAGTCAGTTCTGATAGTATTGCTTGACAGGACCCATTTTACCCATACAAATAATGACAAATCGTATTTTGTTCACGAAAATACCAAACAGAGGAAGAACATCTATCACGATCACAAAGAATTACAGCAATTTACTGACTGATTATCTAGCATATGACATTTATCCTGGTAATTAGCAATCTACTGATGTGAAATATAGATAAATCATTTTCACAAAAATGTTACTCGTCTTTGGAGGGAAATGAAGGCATTATCAATTATCCACATATTTCTTTTACATGTTGCCGTTCACCTAAGAGAACGACCTCAGTCTTCCACACGGTATGAAGTATGCAGCTGTTAAATGAAACACAGGTATTGGAAGAGTTTGTCATATTTGCTGTTTCGCCAAAGCTCAGGTATGATAATCAGTAACAGATCACAGAGGCCTTCACCCCAGCTGGTGTCTTTTAATACAAACTGGAACACTGTAATAAAGCTAAAGTTAGCTTTTCTTACTCCATATACAGTTAAGTCAAGCTGAGGTTGTAGCTCAAAGTTTCAATTTTAGTCGAATTCTGTCCTTGTCCCGGCAAGGGTGGTTTTTACATTGTTAGCATAGTTGTTCGCATGACGAGATCCAGTCCAGGTCTTCTTACCATCTATTGACTTTTAAGTAAAATTCTGTCCGTCCAGCTTCTGTGTGAACTGTTGGCCGAATTACAATGTAGTAGTAATAGTGATAGGACTCGCAACCACATTATCTCGGTGTGTGGATTTTTAAGGTCCAGTTTTAAATGTACTGAGTCGTGTTCTCCGGCCTTTTCTAGGATTCTTCCACTCCTCCACTGGTAATGTGTCGGGACGCTATGAGACGGGCATCACTCCGGCGGGCTGGACCTTCTCTATCTGGGGGGTCATCTACACTTGGCTCACCCTGATGGTCATATACGTCACCTCGTATGGCTTCAGAGGGTAAGCTCCTCGCGTTGTAGCGGCCATGCTAACTCAACGATTTAAACTACACGTGTTTGTGTACATTCAATCTGTGTACAAGAGAGGAGCTGAAAATGAACACCGCTGCTCTTTCTATTTCCAGCTCCTGGGCTCAGTATCTGCTCCCCTGCGCCTTCTATTTCTGCTGGCTGTCCAGTATGGTGATGAACGTGGCGTGGCTGGTGCTGTGGGACAAAGAGTACGTCTGCGGTTTATATTTATTACTCTTATTTGTTTTCATAGAGGAACACAAACGGCAACACAGAGAACTCCATTTTTTATGTATGAGAAGCATTTATTTCACATTTAGGGTCTACAGTTTGTGTCGGACAGAGGTTTTGTTCCTCTCTGATAACAGATTTTACTTAGTATCGGCTCATACCTAACATACAATGAAATATCTGTTGTATAGACTGTTGCTGTGCTGTTTGAATAACCTTTTCTCTCGCCCTGTTTTTCAGGTACATGCTGGCAGCCCTGGTGGTTTTGATCCTGTTGGTGATCTCCAACTACAGCGCTCTGTTCTTCTGCTGCTTTGCCACAGACTACTACGGTATATGGTTGAAAACGTACCATCGCAAAGACCTGGCGTGTCTCTACATACTGGTACGTACAAATAGGACGTTTTTCGAAAGCCCACGTTTGCTTAGAGGACACTTTAATCTGAATTACCTGACGTGGTCTTGTTCAGGCGCAGAACGGTTTGGCCGTGTACACCACGTGGACGTCCATCGCCTCGCTGATCAACTTCGCCCTGGTTCTCCAGTTGTGGGGCGTGGACAAGACGACAGCAGCCACCGCCTCTCTGTGCATCCTGTTTGGACTGGTGATCGTATGGTAAGGCTCCGCTCCGTTTTCTCTCTCCTGAATCCATTGCTAACGCCGATCACTGCCATTGACATTTGTCGTGCGTCAGGTTCATCCTTGAGAACTGGGTGTTGGACCGCTGGGTGCGTTACATCCTGACCGTCTATGCTGTGGTGATCGTGGCGCTGGTCGGCAACGTGTACAGACACTACAACTCGGCCGACCCCACTCCAAACGCTATTTTCATGGGTGAGTTTAGCGTAAAAACACTCGGTCTTTAAAGCTGAAAAACCCACTTCCTCCCTCTGATTATGAAGTACACTACTGTTAAGGTCACCTATACAGTTTGTTTGTGTTTACCATTAAAAGTCACACTTTTATTCACCAAAAGAGTTGCAAAATGAATAGGAAATATAGTCAAGACATTGACAAGATTAGAAATATTGATTTTTATTCCAAATAAAACTGTTTTCAGCTGTGCTAACATCATTGCACAAGGGTTTTCAAGGGTTTTCTAATCATCCAATAGCCTTAACAGTTTTCCCAACCCTGGTCCTCAGGGAACAGTGCCCTGCCATGTTTTAGATGTTGCCCTGCTCCAAAAACACCCGATTCAAATAAATCATCAGCCCGTTAACCAAGCTCTGCAGAAGCCTGATAATGAACTTTTGTCAATAATTATTTTTCTTTCCAAAAATTTAATGTTTCATCTGAATCAGGTGTTTTTGGAGCGGTGGCAACATCTAAAACATGGCAGGGAAATGTCCCTGAGGATCAGGGTTGGAAAACACTGGAAATGGGCCTCTATACACCTATGTACATATTCCATTAAAACCAGCTACACTAGAATAGTCGTTTACCACATTAACAATGTATAGAGTGTATTTATGATTAATTTAATGTTACATTCATTGAAAAAAAGTGTGTTTCCTTCAAAAATAAGGACATTTCTAAGTGTTTAACGTTCAGACATGTTCAGATATCATTTCTTGTGTGTGTCAGTGGTGCTGCTGGTGGTGGCGTGCGTCCTCCTGGTGTCCAGATTCTTCACGGTCATCTGGAGGAACAAGTGGCGTCCGCTGCACTCTCCGGGCTCGGCACGGCTCATGGTGTCTCCTCTGGACAGCAGGAAGTTCCGTCTCTTCACCTAAAAAAACGCAGCAGGAAGTGTTCGACAGGTGCCAATCGTCAGGTTTTACATTCACACAAATGACAGTGGCGTCAGTCTTTTATTAAAAAATCTAGTCACAGGTTTGTAATGAGAAGGCAGGATTAACCTCTGTATCTATAGAGCTTCTTTTTTGTTTTACACGTAAACACATTTTAGTTTGAAGTACTAATAGACTACTATGTTTACCACCACGTACATGAATATCGTTGAAGTATAAAGTACTTTGTGCTCAGTTATCCATTATATATATTGCTATTTTAAGCAAATGTCTGTCTCATATTTACTTAATTTACGTTGGCTTTTTGTTGTTTATTTAGTCACAGATCCGCACTTTTACATTTAAAACACTTTACTGAAGGACAAAAATAACTAGAAGAAGTAGAAGTACTTGGTGCTCAATTATCTTTTTATATATATGTGTATTGCTATTTTTTAGCAAGTTTATTATGCTTGTTTATTTTGTATATGCACGGTGATTATGAATGAGGAAGGAAAATGTGCCTTGACGTCCTTTTATTCTGATAAGACAATTAAAGCTCTTGATGTCAGACTGATATTTTCATATTTTTCCCCCACCTTAAAAAGCCTCGTTTTACTTCATAAACAAGAGATAAAACGACCTTTGACGTCTTACTTTCTGCTCAGGAAAATCCCATTGTTTCAGGCAGCCATTTTATTTTCTTCCCTCTCGTGCACGAGGTGCTAAAATCTGCAGCAGGAGTCATTATTTGAGGTTTTGGCAGCACGTGGAGAAGTTGATCTGGAACATAAACATGTGTCTTAGCAACCGTTTACTTCCTGTTATTCACAGTGAGTTGTCATTTTTTTCACCATGAATTGGATTTTCCCCATTTTTTTTATCGCCTTATTTTGTATTTAGAGTTTTGTTTTCTTAATTCTGTGGAAGTTTAAACAAGTATGTTTGATTTAAATAAGATCAGAACAGAAAGAGCTCATGCGTGAGTGTGTGGAGAGTCACGTAAGAGCTTTAAAGAGTCATCAACGTGTTCTAAATGTGAGCTCTAACATCACGTGTAACGCACTAAAATTACATTTTAAGATTTATATTTGGTTTGTCACTGAAGGTTAAATGTGTGTGTGTGTGTGTTACTGGGCTGACTTGGTTTTTGCATTGTTTTTCTGCCCCCCTGTGGTCATAATTCGTGACTGCAGGCTTTATAACATAAACGTTTTATACACATTAAATCCCTACAACCCTGGTGCTTTTGTTCATTGGGCTCATACTCTTTGTTACTCTTTGTCGGCCGACATGAGGATGAATTGAACCAAAATAAAAGTTTCAACATATGGTTTTATATGTGTGATAAAATAAGACATGATAATAAGGACAATAAACTGACATAAGTGAGGAGAAGGAGATCATTTACGAACGTAACATCAGAATAGGAATGGAACAGAAGGTGATTAAGTGACTGCAGTATATAAATATATTAATAGTACATTGTACATGTGTGTATATATATATATATATATACATGTACAAAGTGTATTTACAATGTGTGTATGAACTGGTTGGACAAGGGGACTTGAACTCAAAACACTTATTTTAATATAGGTCATATTTATCAAATTAAAATATAAATTCAGTATTTAATATGAATTAATAAGCTTTAATGACAATTGTCTATGTGTTATTTTGAATGAATGTTTTGATTCTATTTTTTTTCTCTGTCTGTTTCTGTTCTTCAATGACCTTTTCCCCCTCAGAATTCTTTACTTTTATTTTGTAAATGTTGTTTTGATATATATATGTATGTATGTGTATATACACATATATATATACATATATATATATATATACATACATATATACATACATATAATCAAACTAACAGTTTATTTTTTGCCATCCTTCTCACCAGACTAGAAGTTCTCTGGCCCCCAGGGCATTTTGAGTTTGAGGGCCCCTGGGTTAGATGTTGAAGACTAATCAATAAATACTGCAGAATTTAGAACTGTGTTTATGTGATGTTTAGGTGTTTATGGATCGTATTGGATTGAAGGTAAAGAGTATCCACAAGTACCCCCAAAATCTGCTCGGAGATGCAGCGTCCGATGAGCTGGGGTCCAGATGAGCGCGGACTGTGCATTTAACAGAGGAGGAGGAGGCGACAAAGCAAGAACAGGTGAGAAGGTCAAGTCAAAGCCACACCCAGAGCAAGGCAGCTCTTAACAAGGTTATTATGGGATGAAGCACCACCTCAGCCACGTCAGGGTTTTTTTGTTGGTTTTTTATGAAGGGGTTAGTAATGCGTTGCTGCCTGTTCCTTTAATGATCAAATTAGGATCACATTAGACGAACTCTTACCAGGAACACGGGATAAATCACTGTGTGTGCTGTGGTGTTTTTTTGTGATGTCGTCACCTGAGGGCGATGCTGAGCAGCTCATGTGGAAGACGGGGAAGATGTCCATGCGCTCGTGTTTCTGTGGATCGCAAAACAGAGGTTGGAACCGATGGAAAGTAACTTGGGAACTATCTAAACATAGAACACTCATGTCCTTTTTGGCCTTAAATGTGTCTCAGATGTCATGTTTGACTTCCTTCCGTCTTGTAATGATAATAATAACTCGTCTAGTTTCCACACAGTGGGATGAACATGGAAGTATCTGCGAGTAGACATATTTGTCTGCAGTGCAGGAGAGGACTGCGATTGGCCGGTTTAAGACATTTGTGTTAACAAGTTGTTAAACGGGTTCTTTAATGTGAGTATTTTCTGTTTTCTTTGCTCCATTATAACAAAGAAATCCTTCAAACTGACAAAACTAGAATGAATGTCGAGGTTTGTCGTCATTTTATGGAGCAAACTCAAGTACTCAATTGATCAATTATGAAAATAATCATTAGTTTGAGCCCTAAATGGGTAAATATTCTCCGGGTTGAAGTACAGACCTTTAAAAGACACTCGGGTTGTTTCCGTGATCATTTTAAGGCAACGCTAACTCAAACCGTGATCTATGTGACAGCGAGGATCAAAAAGGTTTTACGGTTCCCCCTGGGGGGGGGGGGGGGGTGGAGTCGCTAAAAAACCTCTACCTCTTCTAAAACAAATCAAAAGTTAAGATAATACCCCGAGCGAACATCTATAATTCAGCACTGAAAGGTCGTTTAAACTCGACCAGAAAGCCCCCACTGCGTTTTAATCACAGGAGCTCTCGTCTGAAACCCTGCTCACCTTTTGACCTCCCGTATCACCGCCGACATGGTACGGTCGGGCCTCTACGACGACGCCGCAGCCCTCCAGTCTGAGTGCTGCCGATCTTCCAGGATGCGCCGTAAACGTTAGAAACCACCCAGAGGACGTATTTGTCGGCATATCAGTTCTTTACGATCGGGCCGACATCCTGGGCCGGCGTGCATTAACATGAGCGTCTTCCTGAGACGATAGAAGCCCTGATGACACCACTAAGCCGACCTTCAGTCATCCCGCTAATGAATGCCATTACCGCGCGCATCAATTTGCGAGAATAAAATGGCCTCTGAAGCCAAAAGTCTCTTACGTCCACGCTGATAACGAGACAATCAGGCCCGTGTTTGCAGTCGAGTCGTTTGGGCTTGGTCCATTTGTCTTCCCCCCTCTTAGTGGAGCAGATTATTGCATTCTTTCACAAGTGGAAAGAAGCACCAGAATTTGACTGAGTTTACGTCTTGGGTCATTCTTTTGAAAAGTCCCATTATTCACGTACTTTTCCAACCGTCTTTTACGTCAGAATTTTCATTTTCTGAGCCGATTTCAGTGATTTTGGTGTCAAATGATTTTTATATCTCTTTCTGCCATTTACTTAATGGTCAATGTATTTGCTCATGAGGAGCTGAACCCTCTGCTTACTACTACTAACAAACAAAATGTCAGAACCAATCAGAATCGGTGTACGCGGAGCACATAACGGCACAGTTTACCGCGCTTTGTTAACGCGCGGTTTGCTATTAACGATCAGCACAATAATAACCAACAACAGGAGGTTGAGTCGCATTAATGCGCGCACATTCTTCGGTTACAACGCAGATTTACTGAGTCTGTGTCTGCGTTCCTGAAGAGACGATCGGCCCCGCAAACCACTACACGACGACGCTAAAAGCCCACTTAAGCAGCAGCAGCACCTTTAGAGTGCATGGAGAGTGCATCCATGTAAATATTGAACACACACACACACACAGAGAGAGAGAGAGTTTAGGTTTCTCTTGTGGATCAATATTGAAGCAATCCTGACACTAACCTCATTTGCACTTCTGTTTTCTTCTTAGCGAACGCTGCTGACGTCAGGCTGCGCGGTATTTTTGTGTTTAACCCTCAGGAGCTCCTTTAAAAAAAACTTCCTAATTTTCTCCTCGCGGCCGAAAACGCCACCTTCCCCAAAAACTGCTATAAAAAACATTGTATATTAATATTTTTCCCCACTTTAAATTGTCAGTCTTTTAAAGCTATTTCAGCCTGAAATAAACATCAAATCAAATATCAATCATATTTGGGAAATTCTAAGTTTTTTATTGCAAAATTAAATAAATAAATACAATACAATAATTTCCATAAAATACATTCCAAGGGGAATTTTATTATACTTACTATTAGGTGTTGAGATGGGTCAATGATTAGCAGATACATTGATTTTGAAGCACTCCCTAATTTGTTCCTTTAATTTGGATCTGTTGAATATATGGTGTGTTGACACACACACACACCAACAAGGACCTGACCTGGTGCACAGAAGCATTGTTACGTCAAAACGGAAATTGGCGCTTCAAAATTAATCTAAATATTACTTTACTCTGGTACTTCAGTGCTACCCTCAGATTGACAGAGTGGCCACATGTTTTCATAACACAACTAGAGAGAGTTGAAAGATTTACTGAGCCCAAGAACCGCAAGTCAACCAAAGAACAACAAAGATAGGATTACAAATGTCCATTTTCTGGGCTGCGAGCTATTGTGACTCTTTTTAAAAGTGTCTCATTCCTCTGCAGTCCACTCTTCAGAAGCTTAGCAGTAGACTGGACTGGACTTTTTGTTGTGCTAAGTTGAAGGCCTTTCACGTCTCATACAAGAGGAAATAGTTCTTCAGAAACTCTGATGAAAGTTCTTCAAAAACTCTGATTAAAGTTCTTTAGAACCTCTAATGAAAGTTCTTTAGAACCTCTAATGAAAGTTCTTTAGAACCTCTAATGAAAGTTCTTCAGAAACTCTGATTAAAGTTCTTCAGAAACTCTGATGAAAGTTCTTCAGAATCTCTGATGAAAGTTCTTTAGAAACTCTAATGAAAGTTCTTCAGAACTGATGAAGCATCTCTGATAACTTGGCTCAAGGAAGTCCAGTTGCCTTCAGCTAACGTCTGAAGATGACTATGACCTGAAGAACCTTCACAGAGGTTATAAAAACACTAAATGTCCACTTTATTAGGTACAAAGGACACAACCGTACCTAATACCTTGACCTTAATTGCTGGTATATGATTGGCTGATTAGATATTTGCGTTTACAAGCCAATAAAAGGTGTCCCTAATAATGAATCCTTGTTGATGTCGAATTTCATGGTGAATTCTGCCTAAAAAGTGGTTAAATGATTATATCTTCAGTGTCACTACCTCTGTGCTCTACTAAATAAGTATTTGAAGGCCTCAAAGAAAAGCAGCTACAATAATAATTCCTGTCGCGTTTATATCACAGCTCTGAGATTAACCTCCGCCGTTTACGCCGGAGTAAAAACTGTTGCGTCCATTTGTCCGAGGGCGAAGCTTATCGATACGTTTGTCTCTCAAGAACGGGATGAATAATGGATCAAAGTCAAACGTTACTTAAGATTCACATCCATCTGAGGGATCAGATCATCAGGTCTGGACTTCAAACAGCAGAGACAAATCAAGGCCTGGCGTGTTTCGAGGTCGGTTATCGATCGACCGCTGGCTTGCGGTTCTGTTGCCGACCGTCCGGAGCGGAGGACCCAGCCCGTCTGGGTTTCCAGGGGCAGGAAGAGCCTGTTGAGGATCTGTCAAAGTCAGCTTTTCCTTCTGCATCATTCAGCTGTTTGTTTGTTTTTTTTGTTTGTTTTTTTGCAGAACTTAATCCAGTTTTTGTGAGTTCTGCCAAAGGTGAGTCATCACATCACAAGCAGGACCTTTTGCTGCTATCGGCGCAGAAAAAAAGTGTTGTTTAACCAAGTGTTGTTTAATCATGGGAAATTATTGCAGATAAAAATCTATTACATTTTATTTGTGACATGTCAACATTTTCTTTTTTTGGAGGGAAAATTCTTACAAAATGGTGGAGGGGACAGTTAGCGCGAGCCAAGCAGCTAACCACAGTTTGAGACCAAGTGCAGGCTGAACGTCTTTGTGTTTTTATGGATTTCCCCATTTGTTATGACTGCGTTTTATCCCAATGACGCACTGTGTTTTGTGATGGACAGGATGCTAACGCCACAAGGAAAAGCCACGATCTGTTCCTGTGCCTTAACCAAGCGTAATACAAGCAGTTAAAAACAAACATCACGAGCTCACGTGTATGTGTGGATTTTTTTAGAAAGGTGAGGATTGTTTAAATGGACGAACTATGGTGGCCTTCACGTGCCAGAAAGGATCATTTTCTCCTTTTTGTTTTTTTGTCGTTAGCTTGCAAAACTCACGCTGTGGCTGGTTTGTCTGTTTAGGCTGCTGAAAAAACACATGAGCAAGAGATGATGACCTCCGTAAAGTAAGCTAATACAATATTATAATAATAATAATAATAATAATAATAATAATAATACATTAATTTGGATTTGGACCAATATGCTACAAGCTAAGTACAAGCTGCTAGCGGCCTCTGAAGCTCTTCTTGGGCGACCCTGAGAGCAGCTCACCTGGCTGTTATAGCTATTATAAGTAGCAGGAAGTTGCGTGATAACTGGTATATACTGTATATTTGGATGTCATCAGCGTAGCATTTAAAACCGCAAAATGAGCGTATGATCTGACCTAAAAGTCCCACGTACAGCGAGAACATTAGCGGACCGAGGGCGGAGCCCTGTGGAACACCACGCCTAATGGAACAGGACTCGAGTAGATGAGTTTGCTCTGATAGATGCAGGATTTGCTGAAATGCTAAAACCCAAACACTTATTATTGTAATTTGATTATACACTTTATATATAAACATACTCATGCGTAGCGTATTCCATTTCGTCCTCCTAAACGTTACGCGATGGAGCTTTAAGTGCTCTGCGTCTCAGAGGCCTCGCCGAAGAACTTCCTCCCTCCCACCTAATGTACTAATGAGGAAATAATAGCATTGATCATTTCCTCGTCAATATAGTTGTCAAACGTGTGCTTGATTGGCTCTAATCATGAGTTAATGCTCCTGTTAAAAAAAACAAAAAAACTTGGCCGCTCCACCTTTGTCCATAAACGAGTAAACACGAGGTCAGCGCTCCTCAGCTTCTTCTTCGACGCATCGCCTTTTAATGGCTGAGCGATAAACAACCTTAAGTGGAGTTTTAAGTGTTTTTATCTGGTATAAATCCCAGTTACAGTAATTTCATACATCTGTACATCATAAATTTCCCCGGGAAAGCGTCTCGGCTGCTGGCGCTTCCTGGCAATCAGGGACTACGACGATAAAAAACACGTTTGAGTTTGTCCTCGATCTGATAACTTTGTAAGTGAGAGGTTTATTTGGATTTAACACGATGGAGATGAACGAGCCGTCGCTGTGACGTTTGAGCTAATGGAGAGATTTAATGAAAATGGACTTGGAGTGAAAGGGAAAGAAAACAATCTGATACTCGGAGTTTGGATGTGGAACATGGAACTGGTTGTTTATTTAAATAAAGATTCACGTAAATGTTTTGTGTGAATGTTAAAGGTGCATTATGTCATAAATCATAAAATCCTCCTAATATGTCACAGAGACTCAGGAATAATGTTCATATAACAAACTGAACTCACCAACAACAACAGTACAGACAAAACATTTGCATAAACAAATATATATTTTGCAGACTGCAAATCATGTTTATGTTTTGAAATCATGTTTTTGGCGTCATGTGGCGCCACCTACCCCCGTCTACCAATCATTGCAGTCAGCAGAGTCTCAGCTGCCGAGCAACCACGGGTTGCCAGTTACGTCAGAAAACCAAACCTAAAAGACCTCTGTGTTTTGAATTTGAATGTAGTAACTGTTTTTGGCCACATTCTTACATATGGCGCCTTTAAAGATTCGGCGGCAGCTCACGAGACTTTTCTCTCTGTATTTTTATTCCACATTTCAATTATTCATAAACGACTCAAACTCTAAATACTGACAGGAACGAAGCGATACATCCTAGTGACGTGAAAACAGCTTAATAACTTTATCTCCTTCATCGACGTCTATTCCTGCACTTTCATTCTCTAAAAGGTCTGTATGTTATTCTATATTCTTATATTATATAATTCTACAATGAGAGTTTAAACACATATTTGACACTTGGGCTTTTTACTTTTGAGTATTTTTATGTCTTTATACTTCATCATTTTTACTTCTTTACATCTCAGTCTTGTACATAACTAGTTTTTAATGTGTTTGCTTTTCTTACGACCATTTAAAAAATAGATGATTTAAACTATTGTCCTGTTGGCTTGCTTTAAATGTTGTAAAATGTTGATTATCTTATTTAGTAATATATATATATATATATATATATATATTTAAATTTTTTTAATAATAATTTAAATATTTTTTAATTGTGTTTTTATGTGTGTTTTATGTTTTTTTGTGCTATACAAATACGTTTTAAAGCAAAAACTGATCAGGAATATGATTTGTTGACTAAATAATATTTTTAAAAAAGTGCATACAATTATTAAACATGACCTAAAATAATCATTCTTAACTACACTGTGATGCAGACAGGCTTGGGGATTTATCCATATTGTCATTTTGATGAAGAAAAGAACACGGAAAAAAACGAGTATTAATCAATAATTAACTGAATTGGTAATCAGATCAGTATTTTCAGATGCTGAGATTATATATGTATATATATTTTATTTTTTATTTTTTTGCTCCATATATGAAATTATTAAAAGTAAATAATTTTTGCTTTGTGGGCAAAATGGGACATTTATTGTCCGTGAATCAGGTCCAACATTCTAATTCATCTTGAGGCCTCATAAAGGCCTGGATTATGATCATAGAATTATATAATCCTGGTCTTTTCTGATCGGTCCTGGTTGCTTTGTTCTGTGCACCTGTAAAAAAACACACACACACAAAAGAAACCGACACGAATGAATCAAATCTAATTTCTTCTCGTCTTTCTTGAACATGAAGAACTAAAAACCCTGACGTCTGAAGCCGAAGCTCAGATTATTGTCATCATTTTTCTCTTGTTTTCGTGCCACGACGACGGCGACGACTTAATCTCGGCACAATGTGACATTCAACAAACGCAACAACAACAACAACAACGACGACGACGTGGAACTAAACAGAAACTCTGGAGATGAATCCGTAAACATCTCCGAGCTTTTGAGTCACGTGACGCGTGTGTTTACTCTGTGTTTACACAAACATCTGAATTCAACCTAAACACGAGAAGATTGTTTCTGTGGAATGATCATTATTGTTTTAACTAATGAAAACATCTCAGTGGAACACTTTTCCTGCCCTGGGAGGAGAAATGGAAACACATTTATACACTCAAGAGAGTGTGTGTGCGTGTGTGCGTGTGTGCACAGTCGCCTGCTGCCAGTGGGTGTCGCTGTTTCTCTCTATAACAGCAGCAGACCTGTGCAGAGACAGTTGTGAGTATTTTGACTTTCATAACATCTGGAGTCGCAGTTTATTTCATATTTTTAGACTTTAAAATGTTGAATTAAAATGGTTTAAATCCATTAAAAACAATCAAAGTAAAAGTTGCGCATGTGTCTCTTCTCTGGAGGTTTGTGTCCACCTCTTGCTTCCAATTATGAAGGAGGGCCGGACCAGCTCCCCCCAGAGGAAGACCTCTGATTGGCTGAAGCATGCGTCAATCACACAGCCTCTCACCCTGTCGTCTCCTGTTGGGTGAATTCAGTCCACGGCACAAGTCAGAAAGTCAAATTTCCTCCAGGGTGTCCACGGGAGCAGGACGCACGGATGCGGTTCTCCTGCGCGAGCTTCACGTTGCGACAGTTTCGCTTCCTCGTGTTTTGTTGTTGTCACTGTTGATCCTCACGTGGTCATTAATGAGCGTTAATTGGATTTGAGGACTTTGTTTGCTCTCTTTTTTCCCCTGCGGTGGTTCTCTTCTCTTCTCTTCTCTTGTCTTTACGCGCGGTGCCAGAGCCAGAGCCAGAGCGCGCCGGCTGTTTGAGCACCTGAGTCCCGGCGGCGTCAGCATGACATTAAATCGCTCCAGAGCCGCTAAAGTGCGCACGGTTGAAAACTTCACTTGACTTCTTCACCGGCGTCATGTTTGCTGTGGTGAATCCCAGTGGATTAAGCACCGAACCACAGGTCCAGGTGTCATCCTCCTCATCCTCATCATCATCCTCCTCACGCAGGGCTGATGTGACCGTTTGCAGGAGCGCACCAGTCTGACGCCAGCTGGAGTTTGGGGATGCGAGAGAGAGAACATTAAGAGACTTCATCTCCTGCAACTTTGACCTGGATTCATCCAGGAGTGCGCGCCGTCAGCCATGGCCTCTGAGATGGTGTGCGGGCTGATCTTCAGGCTCCTGCTGCCCATGTGCCTCGCAGCTGGTGAGTTGTCTTTTTTTTTATTTATAACAGTTGTTGTGCTGTTTTTAAAAATGCAGAGAATCTCAGGGTGACGTTTTCAGTCAAACTGTTTTGTGCAAAATCCGTTTGCCGACTTCATGCATCCAGTAAAATCATCACCAATCAGGACTTCCCACGATTAATCCATGACACAATGTATCTCCAGTCGATGAATCAGCTCTTGTTGTTTTTGTAAATAAGTAAAATGTGGATTTTTTTCTGCGTTCTTTGCTCCACATAATCAAAAAGAAATCATTAAAATTGACTGTTGTTTGAGGGACTAAATAAAACATTGGAGAACTTCATCATGGACCAAACCACTCCATGATGACAGTGATCATTAGTTCCAGCTGTGAAGACAGTGACACAGATTCTTAGTTTTAATTGAATTTGTTCATGTTTATATGATTTGACTCGAGGCTAAACTATGACAAACTGCAAACCTGTTCATTAAAGGCTGAGATGATGAGGTCAGGAGGTCACGTTCATCACTTCTGAAGGAGACTCTTAGAGACCACATCATCTAAATAAACCACAAACAGACACGGATTAAGTCGTGGGAACTCGTTTTTCCACCACGAAAACATTCAAATGAGTCAGTAGACCACGGTGAAAGACACTTGACACGTCCGTACGTGGTGTTTGAATGATAGTAGGCAGCTGTTTTATGGCGTTTTGACATTAAAATCAACCTTTTTGTTTGTATTTGAATCTGTTTTCTTATCCCAGTCAATGGGAAAATGTCATTTCAATCACATTTGAGCTGTCGCTGAGCACTTTTGTGGTTTCCATCGTGGTCCATTAACGTGTCATCATTATTGTTGTCATTATTGATTCTTTAGCTGCTGACTGGATAATGAAGTACATCACAGGTTGTGTGGCGTTAATATTATCGATTAAAAACCAAATGTCCAATGGCGTCGTCAGAGTCTCCGTCAGCAGAGTTTGTTTCCAGCGTTTCTGACTTTATTTGCGTTATTGGACGTAATTTGGACAAAAAAAAAAAAGCAACTTCTTTTGCAGACCGGACGAGTCTTGAGGTCGCAGACTTTAATTGCACGATCGCTCCTCTGACTTTTAGTCTTCTTGATCTACTACGGTGCAAGCTAACAAGGCCAAAAAGCTACGTTTAGTATGCTAGCTATTTCTTATTATATTATTATATATTTCTTATTTCATAAAGAGTTTTCTTCACTCATAATTATGTTGTTTTAGTACAGTACTGAAAGCTACGCTAACTATCACTTTATTGGCCGTGTTTAGCAAAGGTTAGCTTGAGCGAGTTAGCGGTCAGCAGAGTTTGTTTCCAGCGTTTCTGACTTTGTTTGCGTTATTGGACGTAATTTGGACTAAAAAAAAGCGACTTCTTTTGCAGACGGTCGAGTCTTGAGGTCTCAGACTTTAATTGCCCGATCGCACCTCGGACGCCCGACTCTATTAAATGCGATTTACTCGAGCAGCGGTTCTGCGGTAGACCGCAGCTGAAAAGTGATTAGCGTCTAACCGCCGCGGAGCTCCCACTTTGGTGTCTGCGCGAGACTTATAATGCTGACGTAAAAGCTAACAGCATGCTTTCTATAGATAAGACCCACTCAGTACCACCATAATGCATCACTCCGCAGCCCCGACGCCCCCTTTATTTCCAAAAAGCAATCGCGAGGCCATGCATCGTCTCCATTAATTCGTGGAAAGTCGTTTTAACAGTATGAATTAATAATGCGGTTGTGAGGGAGACAAGAATTGCCTTCCCTTTTATCGTAAACATACCTCTTAATATTTTATGTTTTTTCAAAGTGCAAATGAGCAGAGTTGCTCTGCAGCCGTGCAGAGTGGCCGAAGGAGGAGGGAATGTAAAAAAAAAAATAAAAAACGCAGGGATGGAGGACGAGGGGACGAGGTTAGGGGTGAGAGAAGGTCAACACAACCAGTTTGAACTGTTTTTCCATGATTTATCTGCTGTTTTGGTAAAAATGAGAATAACCACCAGACAGAGATGAGACGATGTCATACTCAGTGTTGGTCAAAGTTACTTGATCCAAAAAAACCAGATATTTCATTTAAACGTCTCCACAAAGCAAATATGAGCTGTTTATTTCTTCTTTAAAAGAAGCAGAATACGTGTCATACAATCATCATTTGGGCCGAAGCGTTTACTAATCGATTACTTAATGAATCGTCGACTATTCTGATCATGGATGATTCTATTTTAGATGTTTTTCTTTCTGATTTGTCAGCTTCTTCAATGTGAATATTTGCTGGTTTCATTGCTGCATTTTTGACAAATTAATCATTGGAATTGAAAGAGTTTTGTGTTTGTGGGCAAAACAAGACATTAGAGAACATCATTGTGAGCTTTTCTGACATTTTATTGAGCAAACAAATCACTTTTAGTTGAAGTCCATCTGTAAAATCAACATTTTAGTTTGTTCTTAATTGTTTTTTTGTTTATTTTCTTATCTGTTGTATGTTTCTCGTTTTGGACCAAGATTTCATAGTTTTCTTGGTGTTATTGTACAGAATATTGCGTCACATCTCAAATGACATATACACAATATATATATATATATATATATATGTATGTATATGTACATATATGTTTATATGTATATATGCATATGTAAATGTAAGTATGTATATGTTTGTGTATATGTATATATGTATGTATGTGCATGTGTATATGTGTATATATATATATATATATATATACAGTATGTGTGTATATATATATGTATATATACATATACATACATACATATATTTATTCATATATATATACATACATACAAATACATATACATATACATATACATATACATATACATATACATATACATATATACATACAAATACACAGTATGATGGTGTATGTTGTCCATGTGAGACCTTGTTCTGGTGTCCCAGTGAAGCCTGGTCTGCTGTCTGTGCTTCCTGTTGGCCGTCTGACAGCACCTCTATTGAAAAGCACAAAACTGCCGGGCCTGTGTGTACACAGTGGCCTCTGCCACACACACACACACACACACACACACACACACACACACACACACACACACACACACACACACACACACACACACGCACACACACAATTTGCACACAGTTACAGTTTTCTCTGATCAAACATGGCCGCTCGCCGTTATGTTTATGTGTTTACTGGCACAGTTTTTCGGAGCGTGCACAGACTTAACTCCCCCGTGATGTCAAGCGTGAGACTGTCCCAGACTCAGGAGCAGGTTTTAGCCCGAGCTAAAGACGGAGAGAGAGAGGGGTGACGGTGACGGTGACGGTGACGGTGGGGGTTGGTGGTGCAGCAGTGGAGGTGCGGTTTTGAGAGCATCACTGGGAACATGACGCTTGTTTCTGTTTTTGAGTTTTAATTTGAGGCTATTTAAGACAAAAATCAATGTCTGCCCCCGTGGATGCTGTGCTGGTGCATCACAAATCTCCCAAGCAGCCGCTGTTGGCACAGTGTTGTGGACACTGAAAGAAAACTGGCTGTGGAAACAATTGCTTTTAACTCAATGAGAGTAGTTTTCACCGCTGGTAGCAGCAATACACCAACAAAACACCAACAATACACCAACAATACACCAACAAAACACCAACAGTACACCAACAATACACCAACAAAACACCAACAATACACCAACAATACACCAACAATACACCAACAATACACCAACTGCCTGTTCATATTTGTTATTACATATATATATATTATATTATATTATAATATTATAAACATCATATTCTACTTTAAAGGGGCTCAGGTGTCAAAACAGGTGTCATTTCAGTTGATCCTCTTGATGACAAATGACAAAAGACTGTTTTGATGATTGATTATTCATTTATAGGTTGTTGTTTTTTTAAATCAGTTTTCTAGATTTTCAGCTTCTTAAATGTGAATATTGTCTAATTTCTTTGCTCCTTTTCACATAGAAATCATTCAAACTGAAAACTTTTGGTTTCTGTACAAAACAAGACTGAGAATGTCATCATTATGAACAACACATTTATAATGTCACTGTAAAACATATTATATCCAGTCAGTATGCTAAACATGCTATGCTAATAGCCTTGTTGCTATGCTAACAGCTCAGCTACTAAACCAACTCAGACTTATGTAAACAGCTTAAAAGTGTTCAGTTTTTCAGTTTCTAACAAAAACAAAATCACTCTAAAGAAGATTCACAAACGCATTATAGTGAAAACAGAAACGATGATGATGCTAACCAGTCTAGAGGTAGCAGTTTAGTGCTCTTGATCTACTACGGTGCAAGCTAACAGCTAGCTATTTCTTATTATATTATTATATATTTCTTATTTCATAAAGAGTTTTCTTCACTCATAATTATGTTGTTTAGTACAGTACTGAAGGCTACGCTAACTATCACTTTATTGGCCATGTTTAGCAAAGGTTAGCTTGAGCGATGACTCTGCTCAGCTAAGCTAATTCTCCACCAAACTGGATTTAATGTATTTACTCAATGATTGGCAACGAAATAAACTAATTATTCTTTCTTTAGTTTAGAGTCGAGTGCCTGGAGAAGATTTTCATTTAAAGGCGCCATATGTAAGAATGTGGCCAAAAACAGTTACTACATTCAAATTCAAAACACAGATGTCTTTTAGGTTTTCGTTTTCTGACGTAACTGGCTTGGCAGCTGAGACTCTACTGACTGCAATGATTGGTAGACGGCGGTAGGTGGCGCCAAATGACGCCAAAACATGATTTCAAAACATAAACATGATTTGCAGTCTGCAAAATATTTTTTTTTATGCAAATATTTTGTCTGTACTGTTGTTGTTGGTGAGTTCAGTTTGTTATATGAACATTATTCCTGAGTCTCTGTGACATATTAGGAGGATTTTATCATTTATTACATAATGCACCTTTAAATATAGAGCTGCAACTAACCATTGTATTAATATTCGGCTAATCTGTCGATTATGTTCCAGATTAATCCTTTGGTCCGTAAAACGGCGACAGTAAAAACGATGACGTGTCTCAAATATCTTGTTTTGTCCACAAACCTTTTCTATTCTTTCTTAAATGGAGCAAAAAAACGAGAAAATTAATCGCATTTAATCCATTTTTAAATTAGTAAAGAATTTTAGCCCGGCAGTGAAAATCATTCTGTTAAAAAATAAATGCTTAAATTGACAACATGTGGAATCTCGTGGCCAAAGTCTTCTCTTAATAAGAGTTTTATAGTCGTGATGAGGCACGTCGATGTTCTCTCCCCGTGCTCGACCTGACCTGACACCTTATCTTCTATCACCACATTTATGTTTTTGAGCTTAAACTCTGAAGTCACTTGGCTCTGATTTCACGTGGGGGGTTTTTTATTTTCATTTTTTTTTAAATGTGCGACTGCAATAAAATCTTTCTCTTTGGGAGGAAGAACAAACGCCCGATTCACCGCCGGAGATGTTTTCTTTCGCAGTAATCTGATGTCTGAAAACAATGGCGGATTATTTTCATTCCCTGTGTTAAAATAAATAAAAAAAGAGTCACATGGCCGGTCAGGAAGGACCGCGGTCAAGTGTCTGGTAGATTATCTCAGCATTAAACTGTGTTAGATTTGTAACAGAACAGATGAATTATGAGAGAGTCTATTCACCGACTTTTTAAAAAAACTTCTTAATAAGAAACTAAGTTGTGCTCAATGTCAGTGAATAGGGTCCATTGAGTGTGCAAAGATAAATAAAGCACTATTTTAAGGAGTTAACCTCTAATTTTCTCAGTAGTTCCAGACCAGTATCTGATCCCTGTGACTCGTGACAGTAACTCATCTGCTCGACCGGGTCGTAAACCTTGTGCTTGTTGGCATAACCGCGCAGAGAAGGTTTGTGAGGCCAGACTGTGCTGCTCCATGTTTCACATTAAAGTCGCTGTGTGATTCCTTCCCTTCCTTCGTTTCCTTCCATTCCTTCGCTCGCTGCACCACCGCCTGTTCTTAAGAAAAATAATAACATCAAATAAAATAAGAAATGTACGAAGGAGTAATAGGGCCAACCAGAAGAAAAAAAAGAGCACAAAAAAAACCGGCACAAAAAAAAAATCAGGCACAAAAAAAAACCGGCACAAAAAAAATCTGGCAGAAAAAAATCCGGCACAAAAAAAAAATCAGGCACAAGAAAAAAAATCCGGCACAAAAAAATCCGGCACAAAAAAAAAAACAGGCAAAAAAAACCGACAAAAAAAAAATCTGGCACGAAAAAAAAACGGCACAAAAAAAAAAATCAGGCAAAAAAAAAAATGCGGCCACCTGCAGTATGGTTTCTCCTCCTGAACAAACCAAGTTTCCAACACAGTCTCTTCAGCGTCCTAATACTTATCACCACACTGTTTATGAGCCAAAAGAGAGAGAATTTCCTTATTATTAAAGCCGATTCTGAAGTACTGCTTAATCATAGAGTGTCTGTAGAGGCAGCCGTGGCCAATTCATTTATTTTTTTGTGCCGGATTTTTTTTTTTTTTTTTGAGCCAGATATTTTTTTTTTTGGTGTGCCCTAATACTCCTTTGTAGAAATGTGAGTTATCTGCAGAACTCACATTTCTCCCACATTTCACACACAGAGGAGATGCTTTAAAAGCGACGTGTAGTCGTCAGGTGATTCTGGAGTCGTTTAACTGGTAAAAGCCCTGGATCATCAGCGCGGTCACTCCGGCTCTGGGAAATGAGGTGCGCTTCCAGATCAATACGTCAATGAATGGTTTTTGGAAGTCGGGTTTATGCACTTAGGCATTTTAACTTTTATCACGAGCTCAAAAGACTTCCTTGACGTGCTCGGACAGGGGGGGGGGGTGGGAGTGTTAATGTTTGTGGAGTGTGTGTGTGTGTGTGTGTGTGTGTCAGGGGAGTGTTTGGGAAAGGGTGTGTGTGTGTGTGTGTGTGTGTGTGTGTGTGTGTGTGTGTGTGTGTGTGTGTGTGTGTGTGTGTGTGTGTGTGTGTGTGTGTGTGTGTGTGTGTGTGTGTGGAGTTACATAATCCACTGTTGTGTGTAGTGACACATCCTAAACACGGCAATGGTGCTGAAACAATTCATCAATCAATCGATTATTAATCCATTACTTAATTAATTAGTATACAACTATTTTGATAATTGATGAATCGGTTTGAAGCTTTTTTCATGATTAAAACAAGATTTCCGATTGTTTTAGCTTCTTAAATGTGAATATTTTCTTTGTTTCTTTGCTCCATATATCCAAAGAAATCTTTAAAACTGAATCATTTTGGTTTGTGGACACATATAAGAACATCGTCATTTCCAGGTTTGACTAAACAGTGATCAACGTTTAATCGATTACTAAAAGAATCGTTGTTTAAATTATTGTAAATAATGGACATTTAAAATTATTTCAAATAGTTTAGGGCTACAACTATGTTTTTAGGGGTAGAAATCGACCAATATGGGTTTTTCTATGGCCGATAAATGGCCAATATTTATTTATTTTTTGGTCCATATATCAAGTTGTTTTTCTTCTTTTCCTCTTTCTGATATAATATAAATAAAACTGTTTTAACGATAACAATTACAACAAATTTAAAGGGAAATATTAGTAAACCAACTCAGACTTGTAAACAGCTTAAAAGTGTTACTGCTAACACTTTTATGCTAACCAGTCTCCAAATAACTAGCTAGCAGTTTAGTCTTCTTGCAAGCTAACAAGGCCCAAAAGCTAGGTTTAGTATGCTAGCTATTTCCTTTTCCGCTAACACGACGTACGTGATGGAATCATTTATTTTATTTCATAAAGAGTTTTCTTTACTCGTGATTATGTTGGTTTGTACAATAATGAAGGCTACGCTAACTATCACTTTATTGGGTGTGTTTGGTTTACTGCAATAACTCAGTGATATACAGTACAGTATTTTCAATAAAAAACATTATGAATAAATTAGTTATTATATAAATGAAATAAAAATTTAAAAAAGTTCACTTTTGGATAAAAAAAAAAAATAAAGTTTTAGTGGCAACATTTATCAAGTTTTAATAAATACATTAATAAATAGTAATTGACCAATGCTGATTATTCCAGATTAATTGGTATTGAATAAGATTTTAATCTTCTTTAATCTGAAATCTGTGCATTTTATTAACTGTATGTAGAGTTAAAAATATCATTTTCTTCTTGTGTTGAAAATGTGATTTCACTCATTCATTTGTTTTCTTCCTTGTGTTTTTCTGCAGCTTGCCTCTTCAGGTACAATGCCCTGTCCTTCGTCTACCTCATCTATCTCCTGCTTATTCCACTCTTCGCAGAGCCCACGTGCTCGTCGATGCAGGGTAAGATCCACACTGAAATATCTCTCTTTTTGCATCTTCACACCACAAGTTTCGATTAGAGCTTTTGCCGTTTTCCATCATCTGAATGTTTCCCTGCAAAAAAAAAAAAAGCCTCCAGTTCAGAATCATTTCTCTGTAATCAAAGCCTCCGGAAGGAAAGTTGAATTTCCTGCCACATTTAAGTCCACGAAAAGGTAATATCAGCTGTGTTCGTCGGGGTTCGTTGTCACCATTTGTGCTAATAAAAATGATCCACGACGGCCTGAGATCTGAGATTAAGGGCCAATTCCAATTCCTATCTTAACCCTCAAGCTCAACCCTTAATCTTAACTGGCCTCAAAATCAAGTGTTGAGGGTTATTTTGTCACTTAGAAATGGGACACCCCTTAAATGCAGATACGTCTTCAGACTGTAGGGGGCAGAATAACGCCAAAGCTGCGTCCAGTCTGTCAACTCCAAAAAAGAAGAAGAAGAAGAACACATTTACGTCTTTTTATTATTATTATTTGATTATTTATTCTGATCCGTTTGTCAGTCAAGTTATTAGGTTGTCAGTTAGTTATAAGATGATACTCATACAAATATTCAGCTGACAGTTACCACACACCACGACTTATTGAAAAGTAAACCACACCGGCCGACTATTGACAAAAGATGGTAAAATAAAAATAAATGTTACGCAACAATGACGTCAGTAATCCATAATATGGGCCTAAACTAAGATCATTTTTATATCTCTATTAACAAAAAAAATACTTCATTTGTATCGCACTCGTTTCGCTGCTTTGATGCTTCTCATGGACGCTTCTGTGTGTGTTCCAACCAGAACCGCAACGATTATTGGATTAACCCATTATTCATCGATTTTTTCAATAATTAGCTTAACTTAAATGTGAGTATTTTGAGTTTCTTTGCTCCATAAAACAAAGAAATCGTTGAAACTGAATCATTTCATTTGAGGATATCATTATTTCCAGGTTTGGGAAAACACCGACAAATATTTTCTGACAATTTAGGGACCAAACAAGTACTTTAATTAATCTGTCTCACTTTACTAGCACAGTGTTGTGGTGATCTCCGTCTGTCTTGGACATAAAAAAATACACTGCTCTTCTAAGGAACACAGAGAGAAGAAGTTATGGACTTGTTTATATTAAAACGTTACACATTTCTCTGTGAAAAACCATGTCGTCCTTCATCGAGGAGACGTAAATCCCTGAGCTTTGACTGTGGTTTGTGAACAGTGACTGACTTACACAGGTGACGACCGCGGGTTTGCGCTCGCCGAAGCTCCGCCACGCCTTTACGCACTCGCCTCGCCGCAATCCACTAAACGGCCTCATAATAATAATTATAATAATCTGGGGTTTCTGCAGGAGACCACATGCATCGCTTAATAATACATGAAGCCTTATTGGCAGAGGGAACAAACATCCAGCGCCGAGAGCTGCTCATCTCCAACTGAAATAACAATCAGGAAGTAAAGGAGGAAGAGAGGGGGGAGGAGGAGGAGGAGGAGGAGGAGGAGGGCAGGAAATAATGTGGACCACTTACGCTCTCATCAATAGTTAAAGAGAGAAGTCTTGGAGTAAAGCTCCGCGTCTCGGAGAACTGTTGACCTGGACACTTGTGTCGGGATTTACGTACTCTTACTGCTTTTAGGGAAACATGCGAGTGTGAGCTCAGTATGCTGTTTTTACTGGAGATGAGATTATAGACGTGATGTCACCAACTTTATATGCAGAAGTTAAGAAACCGCGACAAATAAGAAAACTTACAACCACACAAAGTGTTTTCCTGAGTTTCTTTCGCTCGATCGAAACCAGTTCTGTTCCCTGTTATTGCCTTCGATAGCCAGATTTGACGAGGTCAAGATGCTGCACTTTCTTATCACACTTTCCTTTATTTCAATATATCCCACAAAACAAGACGCTTATCTTCTGAGTTGTGTGTCATTAGTACATTCAACAATTCAAAACGTTAAGCCGCAAGCTCTGAAATCGGGTCCTCACATCGCAGATGTCTTCAAGACGGGAGCATAACCAATCCTAGCAAGTTTGATTCAGATTGCTACTTTTAATCCCTTTCTTGTTTAGAGTGACCTGAGCTAATTTGAAGGTGATCGCAGCAAAGCTGTAGGAGGAGTTCATTGAAACATTATACGGGCGCCAAATCACCAAAATTGCCCCTAAAAATGGATCCAAATTCATGGGTCCAAATTTCTCTCAACTTTATCTCCACTAAAAACCTCTTAAACGGCCCCTAAACCTTCAGCTTTCACCTCTTCTTTCTTTCCCCAGTATGTGTTTATATGTAACCTTTTATTCAGGCATCGGTGCGTCGACTGTAAAATGTTGATGTGAGATAACATAAACACTACAGTACGACCTCAGGTGTCTGTGATTAGTACGAGATCGTCTCCGTCTAAATCCTGTCGCTGCATGAATCCACCAGGGAAAAGGACTGATATAGTAGATACTGTGGAGAGAGGAAATGTTTGGCATTTAAACGAAATATAAGATCAATGGTGAGACAATAAAAGTATATGAATTTTACTTCATATAATACATGGATACGCAGACCATAGTACAGCTCTAAATGCCCTATGAATGTATGTATGAATGAATGAATGAATGAATGAATGTTAGAATGGCCAGACCTTTAATGTTATGAATTTAATGAAGCTGCTCTGCTGTTACTTCCTCGTCGCAGCTCACTTTCTTTGCTCGGTTTTGTATCGCTGTAAAATATCTCTGATACATTTTAAGAAATACTTCCATGGCGTTTAAATTATGTATTATTTTTCATTTATCTGACCCAGTAAAGCAGGTAATATATGTGTATATATATATATATATATATATATATATATATATATATGTATATATACTTATATAACAGTATTGTGTCATTTTGTGTGTAAGTATCAGTGTCAGCAAACAGCCCTTATATTTCAGTATTTGTACTAAATTTTTTCATTTTAATTCATAAATTGTTATTTATGTTGATGGATAATAACCCATTCAAATAGTCCAGCTATAATACCAATTTAATATTTTTACCCAAAACATTTCCTCTTTTTTGCTCCAATTTGTGCCTTTTAGTGAAAATGTACTTTTGTACATTTGTACAGTTAATAAACTGTAATGTTATATTTCCCTACAACCTGCTAATGCCCATGTATATCTGTACAGTGTAAAGGTAACCGCTCCATGTTGGTGTCGTTTGAATTAATAGACACGGATTAAAAGCGATTTTAAGACGTTGTGTTTATCTCCTCACGCTTGGATTAATCAGCGTAAACCAAACTGTAAACATTCAGCATATACAACCTTACAAAAACACTGTTATTGTGCAATTAAAATAATTCAATTTCACATTCAATGTTGTTGTTGTTGTCGTCTTGATGGTCCGTTTCATTTTGTTTCCCTCAGTCTTAAAGGACATGTAATCGGTTAAGTTAATTTAAACCAAATGTTATACATGAATTATGCACCGGGTTTAATTTGCTTTAAAAAAACAAACACACAGCTGAACAGTGTTGAGGTCCAAGGATATGTCAGCTTGTGAGACTGTCTTGTTTTGTGATTTACTCTCTAATGTTTGTCTCCCACTCTCTCTCTCCCAAGGCTTTCAATGAACACAACCTAAACTAATCCTCTCGTATGAGTCGCCGGGCGTTTTAACAGCCTTTACAGCGGTTGCTATATGCCTTGTTGAATGGGCACTGACATGACAGTTTCCCTTGGAGAGTCTTTTAGTGGTGTTTGCATGAAGTTGTATAAATATTTGATGTTATGGCTGATTTATCAGGTTCAATGTTGCAGCAAGTAGAATTCTAAGAGAGAGGAGAGAGGACGTGAGTTTGGCCTAAAACATCCATCTTTATTGATTGAGATTAGAGAATGTTCTTTATTTAAAGTTGGAAAAGCTGTGAAAATAGTTATTTTATGTATTGTGTTTGCCGCTCTCTGATCTGCTCAGGTTCTTCCCCATCACTTTTGTCTCCTCACGATGCTTCAATTTAAATGTCCTTTTCAATTGAGGTCATTTTGAATCCCTCAGGGATAAATAACTAAACGACAAAGATGGATATCAGGAGTTTTAATTGCTAATGTTTAAAGCTCACATAAAGTGGTCCTGTTGCACATATATGTTAGTTATGGAGGTCTACTTACATACATTAACTTGTTTTTATGCTTGTTTTTAAACCTCCTAGTTGCTGTAAACGAGCCGATAGAAATCCTCTTTTCTGACGCTGTTTCCCCTGGAGATTTGAGACTCAACTCTCTCACCCAGAAAACAGTCTTGTGATTGGCCAGCACCCGGAAGTGACATATTCAGCACACCCGCTCTCAGAAGCGCAGCTCCCCCCTCTGGAATGGTGGATGCACTGCTCCTCATTATCAAAACAATGTTTAAAAATAGCTTCTTCACGACTCCCCGCCGCTGTCCCTTTGACGACCTTTGACCCGGAGTCAGATTCGTCGATTGTGAAAATAATCGTTATTTGCAGCTATAATCATGAAATGTCTCTATAGGATTGTCACAGAATTGTTGTATCGTGATATATTATCGGTATCACGCAGGCATGGGACGAAGAAGAAGAAGAGAAGTTTAGCCTTTCGTCTGCACTCTCTCACGATATTAGCTTTCTGACGGTAAATTTAGTTCCCTTGGATTCGGTTAATACCCATGAAGTAATGGAAAACGAGTGGAGCCGAGCAGTGCTAGAACTGTATGGAAAAGCGTCAATAGACGTCATTGAGCCGTCATACCTCGCTCCGCCTCTCTAGCTCATCAAGAATCGCCTTTAATAGAAACTGGAGGATGTGCGGAAGTGTCCGTCTCGCTCATATCATTAGATTTACATGACTCTGATAGCAAAAATTCAGACTCAAATTTCTGTTTTCTAGCGTGGACTTCTATTTTCTGGCCAATCTGCAGTAACTGTATCCTAACAATGCCTCCTGTTTTGAGTGTATTTAAAAACACTCTGGGGACTCAATAATGAAGCGAAGCAAAACACTTCATTTAAGATGAGCATCAGGGAAACTACGACAGATGGTCGTCGGACAATAAAAACGTTTTATATCAACCGGGGAGGGAAGCCAAACAAGTTTGTTAACAGTCCTCGAAAAAACCTCCGTATTTACAAGCATTCTTTTCCCTCTTGGTGAAAACCCGGGGAATTGCAAAGGGAAATTTACCCCAAATTGTTTTGGAGTTTGCCGTCAGTTGGCCTGAGGCTCGGCACAAGTACTGCGTTGGTTTTTGCCAAAATATTGTGCCACACTACAGTGAAACAATTGTGTGTTCCCGGCAGTAGATTAAATGAGATGGAAATGCTTCCCCCCCCCCCCCCCCCCCCCGCAAAGAAGCAGTGGACCCAACCGGTGTAGATATGTGATATGCACTTTAATCCGTCACCGGTGATTTATATTTCACCGTCTCATTAAGCTCATCCTTCCCTGATCGGGAGATTCCAACTGAAGAAAACGATCACCATAACAACTCCTGAAATTATCCCAAATACCTGTAGGTGCGCTATAAAATGGCCATGTGTTGAGCAGCTGCAGCAGCTCCTTCTCCACCTCCTCCTCCTCCTTCTCCACCTCCTCCTCCTCCTCCTCTATCCCTTACAGCATCAGCACTGTTCAGCTGACAACTGTAATCTTAACCCAGACTAGTGCATTAGAGGAGATGGTTCTCTCGGTCAGCACATGCATGTGGCACTTGTGGTTTTTGGGGAAAAGCCACATCTTTATCTGTGAACTTAAATAGCTTCTCGCACAGGAAACCAACGAACGAGATAGGTATTAAGTGTCTAGTGTTGCTCCTTTGATGATTAGCTGGGGACTTGGAGGGAATTAGTGGTCTTGTGGTTCACCGGAATGTTTATTTGACTTTGCAACCATTATGAGCTTTGCGCTGTAGCCGTGTTGCCAGTTATTAACGTGCGTCTTTATCCACAGAAAATCTCCTTTGGGTGCTCTCCCAGTCTCCAGTCGAATCATTGGGAAAAAACAGTTTGATCAGCTGATCACACGGATATGAATCATTGTTCTCTGCGTTCTGTGTGCCAACACAAACCCTCGATCTGCACTAAAAAATACTAAGGGCGCTTTCACACCACTAGTTGGATTATTTGATCCGCACCAGGCAATACAATTGTTATTATGTAACATATGACTCCAGTGTGGTCCGCTTTCACACCAGCAAACCAACCAAAATTGGCCCGATTGACGTTTCATTAATGTGTTTATATCTTCTGGTAGAAAAGCGCCAATTTTGACTCACTATGGAGCAACACGTTTGCACACACACACACGAGACGCGCTATTTTCATGAATGTGGTCGTCATAACTATGAGACGAAGATTGCTTCAAAGACCTACAAGGTAGGCTATGTCCATGGCATTTACTGCAGAATATGGTGGGACCACACCAGAGTCTGACATTTGGTGGAGTCAAGCGGACCGGGACCACCTCTTTTTGGCGGTCTCGGTCCGCTTGATTTGGTGTGGACCCGAGTGCGATTGATGTTTTCACACCAACGAAAAACGAAATGAACTAGAGTTTTTGGGTCGAATGGATCGTTTGGTGCAGTTGGTGTGAAAGCACCCTAAGAATGCAGAAATACCACGTGGCCCAGATCCTGGTATCTAAAACAGAGAAAGAGCTGTGTTTCAGTGCACAAAGAAAAGAAAGAAAATAACATGTGGAAATCCTTAAAGTGAGTGTCTGTTGTCGGCGGTGAACTCACTTACGCTGTTCTTCTCCTGCTCTAGGCCACACAGGGCGTCTGCTGCAGTCCTTGTGCTTCACCAGTATGTCCTTCCTGCTGCTCCACATCATCTATCAGATTACCGTCAACAGCCTCTTGGCCGGGAAATCCATCGCCTCGGACTTCAACTGTGAGTAGCGTTTCGCGCACACACACACTGCAGCCTTTATAGGTTTGTGAGGTTTGAAGAAGTACAAGTGTGTTTTTGAAGACGGTTTGGCCGACCAACAAAGCTCAGTCAACTCTTCAGAGAAGTGTCACCAATGCAACAATCAATTCTCTGCAGATACGTACAATAAAACACTCTTAGGTTATTGCTCTAAACGTACCAAAATTAAAGAAACCAAATCCACGTGAAATCAGTCACTCTCTCGGTACTTATCTACGAGAGTTATGTAAACACAGAAGTAAGAGAGAGAGAGAGCGAGCGGCGCAGCTGTTCTGGCTCATCATGAACCTACCTTTGTGCTCGAATCATCGAGTGTATATAAAAATTTATGTAGTGTTCTGGCAACAAACGAACTCCTGCTGTGAAAACCTTGTGCTTCGCAAGTCGAGTGGTGCCACGACATTTTTTTGGAAAGCCAAAAAGTTAAGAGGCATCATCAACATCTGCAACCAGGCATTTATGGGGATTTTTTCATTATACAGTTAGTTCTAGCTCTTTATTTTTCAGTCAACAGACTGCCGGCCACTGATTGGTCAGATAGTGTCGTCACTGGAATATTCACGAGCGCGACAGTGTCCGACACAGGAATCAAACCCCTAAGAGCTGTTTTCGCAAAAATACACTGTGGTCCGTCAACGAGGTGCAGACTTTCCCGAGAATCCAGGAATCCGGATTTCATGCTAGCTGTCAGTCACCTATATGTGTCGAGCTTAATCTACGACAAAATTGTCGTCATGTTCTATTAAAGAAGACCTGAAAGAAGCGATTGAAACCGTTATAAAGCACACGAGACGTAGTCTCATTTTCCCATTGACTTTCTGGTAACTTGTGGAGTCGCCCCCTGGTGGCTGACGGAATGTTCTTTCAAAGTTAATTTAAGAATCACAACATTTAAAACTTAAACGGCTTGACCCAACAGGAGCTGCGTTATGTACTCTAATATTTGCCCTCAAAAAGCTGTAAAAAGTTTTGGAAGTTTGAGGGAACCGCTATTGAAAACGTGACGCGTAAACAAAGCTATTGCTTCAAAACTTGCCGTTGCAAAATAGAATAAAAATATAATTTTTGCGGAAATGGACACGGAAAGTTAACTTGGAGTCTCATAAGTGTTGGCAATTTAACGTGGTTTAAAAACCCCGACAATACCAGAACTGGGAGTCTGTTTTATCCGGATCATTTCACTCACTCTCTTCCAGACATGTGAGACCAAAATACTGAAGAAATCCAGACTGTGTGTGTGTGTGTGTGTGTGTGTGTGTGTGTGTGTGTGTGTGTGTGTGTGTGTGTGTGTGTGTGTGTGTGTGTGTGTGTGTGTGTGTGTGTGTGTGTGTGTGTGTGTGTGTGTGTGTGTGTGCACATGTGACCGATCCGTCACGCAGCTTAAACTCCGACCTGAGTGATTGACGCGTCTCTGGATTGTTTCACCAGCAGAGAAGAAGGTGTTGTTGCTGTTTTCACCCACAACACAGAGTGAAAGACGTGTTTCTTTTTTCAAAATCTGCTCTGCGTTAATACTAAACCGACTCTAAACCAGACATCGAGCCACATATCGGGAGATTTACGGATCCAACACATTCTTTAATGTCACGGCGTAGAAAAGGGGATTTTCTTTTTTGAAGTTCAAACACTGTGTTTGGGGAAGGTGTTAACGGCTGCTGTATCAAACACATGTGAACATCTGAACTTGTCTAGACAGGACAGAGTCTGACCTTGTGTGACTTATTTTTACTCTAAATATGAGCAAATTCACTTCC
This sequence comes from Microchirus variegatus, assembly GCF_963457635.1. Classification (NCBI taxonomy): domain Eukaryota; kingdom Metazoa; phylum Chordata; class Actinopteri; order Pleuronectiformes; family Soleidae; genus Microchirus; species Microchirus variegatus. The sequence continues at coordinate 2,670,367 of NC_139806.1, forward strand.
CTGAAAATCCCTGAAGTGCAGCCAAACCTTTAAAAACCTCATCATCTGCAGCAGAAACACACACAGAGTGAACTGTCGACTGTTACTGAGGTTCAACGTGGGGTCAGCGTGATGAAACCATTCATTCAGTCCATCTTAACATGGTTTATCCACATATTACTCGCATTAACGCGATCGTAAATCGGTAAACGGATGTTTTTGTTTGCACAAAAAGCTTCCAAATGTATATTTAAACGACATTTTTTTTTTATTACGTCCATCATTTATTTATTTATAACTCCAAGTTCGGCTCTCATATTTTTATGTATAAATCGAAATCTACATAAATCAATACATAACGTTAGACTTAATCATTTACAAATTGAAATTGCGGTTCAGATACAAATACGACACGAAGCAAATCACAGAGGCTGTAATTCATTGTTGCGTTTAGCATCGATCGGCTTTCAACTTTATTACATTATAGTGTTTATTTATCCAGCTGTAGTTAACGTGATTGACGGAGCGTCGGTCACTATAAAAGTGTTAAAAACACTAAAGCAGAAGCAGAAAAATTAGTGCTGTGCCGTTAGCGGCGTCAACGCTAACGCATGAAGCGTTTCCATGACGACTGGCTGGAAAAAGACGGGCATGACGTCATGTTTACGTGACTCCCGATGAGTCTCTAAAGTAACGCTAAACTTTAAAAATAGAGACACACATACGCGGTACACAGGTACGCTAGTTATTTGTAGCGCTGCTCTTTTCTTTTAATAAACACACCGCTCCAGTTCAACTGTTGGCGTGCTAGCAGCGCTAAAGGAGCTAACGGAGCTAACTGGTTAATGGTGCCTGGACTCCGGTGCCGCGGCACGAAAACATGACATCACACGCGTCTTTTTCCGGTCAGTCGTCAGTCAGTGGCCAGCAGTGCAAGAAATCTACATGTTATATTGTGTGTCCAGTGTGTGTAGTGACGACTTTGACGTCGTTTGGAAAACATTCGAGGTTCTTTATTGTCACGAAAAAAACAGCCGTGCAATTCCTTGTGCTCAGCGTCGTCACCTAAACTTTACAAAGTAGTGTAGTAGTAGCTAAAACTATAATTTTACGTCATTACAATGGAACATTGCTCGTGACTAGAAGGTTTGTTGGTGGTTAATTGGATGCTAGCAACAAGGACTACATCCAGTGTTGTACTCATGCTAGTGCAGACAACTTAAATCTCTTTCAAATCATCTGCTGTGGCGACCCCTCGATATCGGTATTTATCTTTCATATAAAAAATATCAGAACCTTTGTTGTGTTATAGTAACACTGACCCACACTGCACAGTGTTGCGTGTTGCTAGCAGCGGAGGCTATACCCTCCGTTTGTGCTCCAAAACTGAAAAAATGTGCAGAGTAATTGGATGAATTACCACAAAATGTGTTGCAGAAAGTGGATTTAAACAATCCCCTGACGGTTTCCTGTTGCACCCACGCCAGCAGGTCAAGAGAATTCGTTCACGTCGTCGAGAGGGTGACGCAGGCTAACGTTAGCGTTTCAGCTGCGTGGGAAAAAAGGACCTGTTGAACGGGTGATTTTTAACGTCTCTCTCTCTGACGTCAGACAAATAAAGTAGCGGATGGTAAATATAGCACCTCCGCGCCGTAAAATAGAGAGCGATTTTAGACACAGTTATAGTCTTGTTAAGTTTTATGTCTTCAGAATGAAGGAACGGCGTCTGGAGGTGGTAAAGCGTTAACAGACTCGCACTCGGCACTTTGATGATTTCAAAATGAACACAATAACAACACAACCAGCTCGGATTATTACGTTGGTATCTTTGAGGTCGTGTGAGGAAGGTTTAGTTTGTCTGTTTGGGGTGGATGTAGGTTTTGGCACTGGTTTGGTTTGGTGGTGATCTGGGTTCCAGGAAACAATGGTTGGAGATGGCGCTTTTTCCTTGTTCCAGACTTAATAAAAATAAAAGTCCATTGAAGCTCAAATGAATAACACATTGAGCCATTATGGACGTCATTGAGCAGCAGCAGCAGCAGCAGCAGAGTCGCTGTACGAGCACTGTAGCACTCCCAATCACTCCACAGTGAACAGCTGGTGGATCAGAGCTCTTATTGGGACAAATTAATGAGGCACACAGTGAGGGAGTGTAACTCAGAATGTCACATAAAAGAAAATCATTGTCATTCTGTGTAGAAATCATTCTTATTTTGTACGACACTCAAACAGGAAGCCAGACGTTACTTTAAGTCCACTAAATCCACCGGGGGGGGCCTTATCTCAAGTTTCTATATCTGTTGTTTGGCCCCTTGACACCCTTTTCCTTTTGGCCGCCAACTGCAGTATAAACAGGGGAGTCCTTCTTCCACGGCGAGGCGGTTACAACACACAGATGACTTCATATCATTTCCTCTGTTTGCTGTCGCCAAACACAACCATTAGAGGAGTAAACTGAGTGAGAAAAACCTTCACTCACAAGGGACGACGCCTCCAGCTGTTAGTGCAGGTCAGACACTGGACACCACACGAGCTGGGGGGGCGGCTTTCTTCTGAGTCATCCATCGCCTATCATTCCTCTGTGCTGAGTCACCGTCAGTGGGAACTGCCCTTTTTTTTTTCCTCCCTTGACTCATAAAACTTCTGTTATGAACCGTCAGAGAACACCTGACGGGTGGAGGCAGTGTTGTTTTTGACAACCATCTTAGATTAAGTCTTAGTCTTAGTCTTTTGGACGAAAATGCTTATTAGTTTTAGTCACATTTTAGTCACTTCTATATGTGATAGTTTTAGTCCAGTTTTAGTCGACGAAAACTCAAAAAGGATTTAGTCTAGTTTTAGTCGAAAAAAGAAGTATAGTCTTTTAACAAATGTATTTAGGTCAATAAGTATTGGAGATTGTTGTTGGGCAGTGTCACACATAAGTTGAAAATAGCAGCAGATCTATAAGTTCAACACACTGTGAGCTTGTACATTGGCTATTATTACACACAAAGAGATCACCACACTGTCACTGAATGTAAACATGGCTAAACATGCTGCTAAAGAAACACACACATAATGAATTGATGTTAGCGTAACAAAAGCTAACTTTAGCCACTACTACTAACTACTGTGTCCAGTTATTGTCATGTCCTGCTTTCTTTCTGCCTCTAAAAAATCTGTTTGTTGTTTGCTAACACGTTAGCATAAAGATCGCTAGCTTAAAATGCGCACGCACACACACACACACACACACACACACACAGCAGAAGCAGTAGCGGGGTACGTGCATATTAAGTAGCCATGTGCTTTCTCCGTGACCGTTAGGTGATTGGCCGAAAAATCTCGTTGTCATGCGTTTCAAACGTCTGACAGACCACACCCACTGACATGTTCGTCCATTCTCGTCTCGTCAACGAAACTCACACACGTCTCGTCATGTTTTCATCATCAAAGAGTCGCGTTTATCTCGTCACCGTCTCGTTATCGTCATGAAAAAAAGTGGCGTCAACGAAAAAGATTTCGTCATCGCTGACGAAAACAACACTGGGTGGAGGTCGATCTGTCGATTAGTACATGTTATAGTCTGCAAAATGGTAAAAAAGCTTAAATAGTTGTTCAAAATAGTTGACGATTGATTCTTAGAGCTGCAGCTAACTCGATTATTCTGTAGATTATTTTCTCAATTAATCGATGAATCATTTGTTCAATAAAATGTCGATCTGACTCTGTTTTTTCTCTCCTCCACATTAACTACAGACCTTTTTTTTTTTTTAAACACATAAAACACATTTTAGTTTGAAGTACTAATAAACTACTATGAGTAGAAGTATATATTCAGTATATTTAACCAACGTATGACAGTCTGTGTAAGGGTTGTTTTTGAGAAAATCTCCTCAGGGAACGTCTTTATCAAGTCCTGACGTCTGTATTTTTGCCGCCCGTTTCACTCCACATCCACATTCTGTGATAACACTGAAAAGTCGACTAACTCTGCGTGATCTCTGTCTCTGTGCAGCAGGACGAGGCTCCACAGAGACAGAAGCAGTACCAGCGTAAAGAAAAAACGCTGAGGCCGAGAGGTTAAATGGACCGAGTACAGAACAGAGCGTTTTTATGACGCTCACATAAAGTTTGAGGACATGTATTTTTGGTTTGCTCTGCTCTGCTCATGTGGAAAGTGGCCTCGCCTCAGCAGGAAGAAAGTGTCACTTTAGTCGCGCAGTATTTGTGTCTTCATCCCACTGTGGACCGAGCCGATGCTAACGTTGCGTTTTCTCTACAGTGGATCTGCTCCAACAATTGGGTTACAGTAGTTTCGCGTTAGTGTTTGTGAGAAGTTGCACATGAAATACTGGTTATTTCAGTATTTTAACTCGCGCCGTTGCAGGAAGTCGGAGAATCAGCTTCATCTTTTTCATTTCCATTTTTTTAGGGGCCTGTTTTTGGACACTGAGACAATTTAAAACTGTTCAAATTTCTAATTTATCAACGCAAAATCTGGTGTTTATGTACAACTACAACCTGAAATTGTTTATATCCTCCTGTTTACTTTATTTATTACATCTCTCTGGTTTACTTGTTTACAGTTTTCAATGAGGACAAACGTGGTTTGGTTTTGAGGACAAATGACCTTCAATAATCTGGTGATAACCTTGTGAGTGTAAAAGCAAAGTCACAGCTGGGTTTGCATTTTTTTTGCTGGCGTCAGATGTTTACGCCACAAATTACAAAACCATCTGTGGACCCATCGGCCCACCCACTGTGTCACCTCAGCCCCTGCTAATAGGTGTCATGCAGAAGCTAATGCTAAAGCTAATGTTTATCAGCAGTAAAAAAAAAAAAATACACTCAATGTCAACATTTTAGCCTGAAGTTTAAAAAATACACAGAAATTAAAAATTAGAAAAGAAAATGAGAGGTTAGGGCTGATGCATCTGATACAATAACACAACTGTTTAATAGTGACAAATAATACACAAACAACACTGATGTTTTATGTCTGCACTGCAATTATATACAGAATATGTTATAAAAAACAAGTTCTTTAAACCTAAAATTAGAATATTTTATGTTTTGTTGTTTGCAAATTTTGTATATTGAGGCTCTGGGTCAAAGTTCACCAATATTGATCGAGATTGAGTAATTATGGTCGTTAAAAAAAAAAAGAGCAATAGTCAATGACATTGTTTTATTTACATTCAGTATGAGAATTGATTATCAGCTAAATTGTCAGATCACAGTCAACAACAGAATCAATGATTTAATGATAATTAATAATTATAAACGCAAATAATGGCAGTCATTTAAATGTGAATACAGTTTATTATACAGCTCCACACGTGTGTGTGTGTGTGTGTGTGTGTGTGTGTGGGTAATGAAGTGTTGGTAACGCTTTCTTTTACAGTCCCCTAATTACCTGGTATTTAGCTGGTAAATTCATGGTAACACTAAAGTGTTGCTAGGTAATTACCAAGGGTAATAAGATAAGTAAATACAGTGAAACAGTTGCCAAAATACTGGGTAATGCACGGTAATGTACTCGGTAAGTAAAGTAAAACTGTACTGTAAAAGAAAGCCAAGCTTGTTTCCATGTAATTACACACATTTTTAGGGTTAGGTTTGTTAGATTACCCCTTGGGTAAATAGCTAGTAATTAGGGGACTGTAGGTACCTGCTTATTACCAGTTTATAACCCAATAATACACTTACATTTACCATAGTTTTGCCATAGTTTAGCTGTACATACCTTCTTATTAACAGCAGTAATAACACGCTATAATTAACTATATAGTTACCAGGTAAATGCCCAGTATTTTGGCAACAGTTTCACTGTATTTACTTTCTTATTACCATTGGTAATTACCTAGTAACACTTTGGTGTTACCATGAATTTACCAGGTAAATACCTGGTAATTAGGGGACTGTAAAAGAAAGCGTTACCGAAGTGTTTTATCACTTATTCTTTGAGCTCCACTTACAGGAAGTGAAGTCACAGCAGTTAATTTACACGAGAGCGAGAACAACAGGATATATTCGTATAATCATAGAGTCTTGATCCTCGTGTTTGTTTTTCTCTGGCAACAGAACAAAAGGCCGAGCGTCCGTAGTCGCTCCTGCTTTTAAATACCTGGAAGTGTCTCTGCGACGTTCAGGAACACTTGAAAACAGATCCCAGGACTGTGGATACACATGCTTTTTATTCTCTTAGTATTATTATTATTCCAACAGTCACCTGGAAATCAAATGAAACCAAACAAATAAAAATAAAGTTGTTTTCTTTTGCCAAAACAATAAAGTATAACACAGTGATTTATGTTTCTCTGTTTTTCAGGTTCCACGTGGGAGAAATCCATACGACAGATCGGCTTCGAGAGGTAAGACGTAAAGAATTCACCTCCTGACGAATGTGTTCAATAATGTTCTCGTTCGCGTTTGCCATTTATTTTTTTGTTTTGTACAATTTTCCCGTCAGGCAGGAGGCCGATGAATTAGCGATGTGACACAACATTATTACTGCTGCACAACTCACAGTTTATATGAAATACTGGAACACACACACGCACACACACACACACACACACACACTGATAAAGGGATAACTGTAATAACAGCAATACAAAGTTATAATGTGGTCATATAATGATGTTTATTCATTTAATAAGTTTCTATTTCTGTAATGTACGGCAGAAAAAGAAATAAAACAGCTTAATCTCAGCTGTGGCCCAAGAAAAATCTGAATTATTGGATTGAAGTCAAAATTAATGTCAGAATTCAATTAATTTTGACTTTAATCCCAAAATATCAATTTTAATTCTGTAATTCTGAGATTAATGTCAGAATTCTGACATTAATCTCAGAATTCTGGGATTAGTCAGACATCTGGGATTGAATTAAAGTCAGAATTCTTCAGCAGGGGTGTAATGTTTGACACCCCTGCTGTGGACTTTTCAATGTGACTTCCCTATGTCAAAATAATGTTTACTGTAGTATTATCATAACATATTATTATTATTATTATTATTATTATTATGGTTCTCTTATGTAATAAAACAGTAAAATAATATTTCTGGACAGTATAATGTTATATATAAAAGATAAAAGATTTGACGATTTCTCATTTTTATAAACACTCGTTCCTTAAATGCCTGCAAATCACTTTTTCTGCAGCCAGAAAAATAAAAAGCAGTCGTAGGTGGCGACGTTTTTGGACTCTGTGAGTTCAGCACTATCAAAACTCTAAAGTCTTTCTCTTCTTTTAACGTCAGCACCTTTCTCTTCTTCTCTTTCCTCACCGCTCTGTCTTTGTAAAGCTTTTTTTTTCTTCTTCTTCTTTCTAAATATAGCGACGCCCACAATGAGATTAACCTCCACTTTTCGGCGTATAAAACGCGGTGCGGCTTCTTGGACGAACACTAAACCCCACTTAGGTCTGACGATGCGTTGACGAGGCCTAACCAGCTTTTCTTTTTGTTGTTTTTTTTTGTTCCACGGCGTCTGTCTCCTCACACTCTTTCCCTCCCCGTGATCGTATTAGCTGTGGTTTCCTGTGTACGGGAAAGCGTCCGCACGACGTCAGACACGCGGCAGACTCTTCTTTTATTTTTCCAGTACTCAGCCGCTCGCAGACAGCGCAGTAAGTGGGAGCGGAAGTCGAAGCACAAACACTGCGCGTTCACCTGTTTGTGTGCACGCGGGATGGTGCGGCGCGCACATAAACATGGAATCGCTTTACGGCCTAAATGGAAGACGCAGCTGTTGTTGTTTTCACTTCACATTTTTATGTTTATACCAAATATTTAGACAGTGTCGTGTAGACACAGTTTGTGAACAGCAGGTCTGAGGAGTCGTCGGTTTTAGAGACGATGACTAAATGAAGCGATTATTCATCAAGTAAATGAATTCACATTTCTCAGTTTCTAAAAGGTTTTTTTTTTTGCTCCAGAAAAGAAATAAATAATTCAAACTGATTTTTGGTTTGAGAAACATTTAGCAAATAATGGGCAGATTAATTCATTATGAAAATAATCCTTAGCTGCAGCCTTAGTAGGTTTTTATTGACCGAATTTGAGCAGCAGCAGCAGCAGCAGCAGCAGCAGCAGCAGCAGCAGCAGCAGCAGCAGCAGCAGCAGCAGCCAAAGACCGCACTTGTTTATCTGAGCCTTTTCCATTGTCTTGATTTGTGCTTTTGTTTTTGCGACTTGTAAACTTTCATAAGCTTCCTCTGCAGCCACACACACACACACACACACACACACACACACACACACTCGGCATCTGTGTGTGTTTCATTCAACCCAATATTTGAATAACACTGGAAACAGAAACGGTTTTGAATGAACACAACGTTCCTTGCTTTAATTGCGATCATTGCAGCTCATAAATCCGTGTTCTTGTCTGTGGATCCTGCAGCTTCCTGTCGCCTCTGTTTAGTTTCCTGTTTAAACCATTTGCCGTTTCTCAGCGCTCGAGCAGACGCGTCAATGCATCAAATGTTACAAAAGCTTTTGTTTGCCCGCAGAGATTAACGACCAGACTCTGCGTGATGCGCCTGCGATGATTAAGGATTCGGTCTCGGTGGATTAAACCCCCGCGCCGAGCGAACGCAGCTAAATATGAATGAGTTTACGAGTGTTTTATAACACGACGGAAGCTCCTTTATCGTCTCTGCGCTACGACCAAATTGCAAATGCCCGACAAAAGCAAACATTTGTCAAGCAAATGGAAACGAGATCTTGTTTTGTCCAAAACAATATGAAGTTTGAATGTTTTTTTTTTTGTTATTCATGGAGCAAAGAATTAATTCTTGGAATTCTTTTCAGTGAACTTTTTCACTCAGATTTGAATCATTTTGAGTACTTTTTTTCTCAGGTGGGTTTAACCGCAGGAATTCTGAGATTAATCTCAGCTGTTTTGTTTTTTTCTTTCAATTTTTTCATTAGTTTTTTACAAAGGCAGAATTCTGACTTTAATCTCCGAATTTTGAAATTAAAGTCAGAATTCAGAGATTGAAGTCAGAATTTTGGGATTGAAGTCAGAACTCTGACTTTATTCACAGAATTCTGGGATTAAAGTACAAATTCTGGAATTGAAGTCAGAATTCTCACTTTATTCTTAGAATTCCCGGAATAAAGTCAGAATTCTCGGATCAAAGTCAAAATTAAAGTCAGAATTCTGAGATTGAAGTCAGAATTATGGGATTAAAGTCAAAATTTTGAGATTGTCAGAATTCTGACTTTAATCTCAGAATTCCGAGATTAAAGTCAGAATTCCGGGATTAAAGTCAGAATTCCGAGATTAAAATCAGAATTCCGAGATTGAAGTCAGAACTCTGACTTTATTCTCAGAATTCTGGGATTAAAGTCCAAATTCTGGAATTGAAGTCAGAATTCTCACTTTATTCTTAGAATTCCCGGACTAAAGTCAGAATTCTCGGATCAAAGTCAAAATTAAAGTCAGAATTTGGAAATTGAAGTCGGAATTTTGAGATTAAAATCATAATTCGAGGTAGCAGCCTCACGCGGCACGGATCTGTGCACAACTCCTTATATGGACATCCTGGGTGTGTGTGTGTGTGTGTCCGTTTTTCTTTTGAGTGAATTTTGAACTGTGACGTATTTCACAAATTTCACAAATTCAATGAAATGAATGAATGAAAAAAACACGCCTGTAGGTTGTGCAGAAAAAAAGGATAAAACCCGTTTTATGCTGCACATTTTATAGCCTCTGTATAAACTGTATATTTAAATACAATAATGTGTTAAAAAGAGGTTTAAAAAATGATAATCAATGAATTGTTTCAGCCCTCAAACCATTCATTGCAATCATAAAACATGTATAGTATCAGTATAACTCTATAGTATTATTAATAAAAATATAAGTACAGAATAAAATCACTGTATTTGAACAGGTATAATATTAAAAATGTCCTTGGGTTATAAACACAGTTGCTTTATTAACCGGAGTAAACATGTTTTTCACACACACAAAAAACCCCATGACCTTTTTGTTTTAATGGAATTCGCTCGATTTTAACAGCCGCACATTTCTGAATTAAAATTCATTACAGCGGGGTGTAAATAAACACATAAGGTTTAAAAAAATAAGGTTTGTGTGTTCACTGACAGATTTAATATCCACAGAGACGTGGAGATGTTTCTTAAAAAATGATGACTGCCATGTGGAAGATGAGGGACGGAAGAGAGGAAGGAAATGAGTGATAAATCAGATCCAAAGACACAGAGGAAGAAAGAAAGAAAGAAAAGTCCCTGAATTTCTCAGAAAAGTCAGGTTGTTGTTGTTGACGTTGTCTCACGTTGTCCCTCCTGTTCTTCTTCTTCTTCTTCTTCTTCTTCTTCTTCTTCTTCTTCTTCTTCTTCCCCTTCCCACCGTCTTTGTGTCCTCAGTGTGATCGGCGCCGACGCCGGGAACGGCATCCGAGTGTTCATCCCCGACATCGGCATGTTCATGGCCGGCCTGGCCATCTGGCTGCTGTGTCGCAGTCTGGTCCAGAAGAGGCCGCCTGAGGACATGGCTCAGTACAACGCCGACTTTGACGCAGACGAACAAGTGGGTTTCATTAAAAACGTCAAACGTCCTCGCGTGTCTGTCTTAGATTAAGGGTGAATTCCAATTCCTTGCTTAACCCTCCATCTCAAAAATGTGCGCTCCCTCTAGTGCAAGTGCTGTCCCGATTCTCAGAAAAATTAAGTTGAGTTAATATATCATATGTATATATATATATATATATATATATATATATATATATATATATATATATATATATAAGCATTTTTTTAAAAGTGAAGCCCACAAAGAATGAAGAAGTAACCACCAGGGGGCGACGATTGGAAGTCTATGGGGAAAATAAGCTTAATTAACACTTGATTTATACCATCATTATAATTTTGCTTCGTCTAAATTGCTAGATTAGGTCTGTTTCAGTGAAATACAGTGTCAATTTTGGACATTATGTTTCCAAGTATAGGAAAATGATCAATAAAGCACCTTCCAGTTTAAAAAAAAACAACAAAAAAAGATCGAATTACGCTTACTCACGAGAGGACAAGGCACTGTAGTTCCATTTTTACACCACCAGGGGCCTCGCGTGGCGCAGACGATCTGTGTAATCTGATGTTAGTGAATAATAAAAACATCACTCAGATCTGCTGCATTAATTCATAAGTGCAGCAGCTCCTTGGTGCTGGAGGAATAAAGAGTCATGAGGCGTCGCTCGCATTTGAGACGCGTAAATGTCGCCATAAAAAAGAATTGCGTGTGTTTTTTCAGACGTACGAAGGATGGCGTATTTAGTAACTAAAAAGGATATTTAATTCATAAAGAATCAAAAAATATCCACATTTAGTGATAGTTTTCCTTCCTCACTGACGCTGAAGTGGCCCAGCAGAGTCAACAGTCCTTTGTGCTGCTGTTTACATACTTACTTCACACACTGAGCATCTCTGAATGCAGAGCTGCTGCCTGAGTGTTGATGAGCTCAGCCTCCTCGTTCTGTGGCAGGTTCTCTCCCTCACTTTATGACTCAATGTTAATTAAAGCCACGTTCACGTTCGCTCGCGCTGGCACAGATGGCTCCATCTCAACGCCACAGAATCCATTCATAGACGCTGTGTTGAAGTTCAGGCTTTTATTTGCTTCAGTGAGCTTAAAACTGCCGTTTGATTTCAAACAGTGACGCTGAGCCACCTGTGACTTCACTTTCCCTGTGCTTCGTTTTGTTTTACTGTGCACAAAAACACTGTCACGGTGTCATGTTTTCTAACTTTTCATGTTCTCATCATAGAAAATTCAGACCCTAAACACACAAGTGTTCACACACACTAGTGGGGACCAAAGTAGGTGCTCTCTGTCGCCCCCTCTGTCTCCATCAGTGGTACTGCAGCCTCACAGCAGGAGTCTGCTCCTCTCTCTGTTCTTCTTCTCTACTTCATTCACAACGTTCTACTGTCTTTAAAGACCCTACACACACACAAGGATTCACACACACTAGTGGGGACCAAAGTAGGTGCTCTCTGTCGCCCCCTCTGTCTCCACCAGTGGTACTGCAGCCTCACAGCAGGAGTCTGCTCCTCTCTCTGTTCTTCTTCTCTGTCTTTATTGTTGCACCACTGGGCCAGAGCAAATTTGTAGTATTGTGTAATTACGTGCTGTGTAACTTGCAAAAGGTGGAGTTGGACATGCTATCGATTGTAGGGCCCAGAGAGTTTTGTGGCTAAATCAGCATTGTGTGAATCCACTAGATCGATGGCTTCAGTGTTAGATTCTACACCTTTTGAGTCCCTTAATGTGAGTAAAATCGCAGAAAGACTTATCGATTTCTCTCAAAAAGCTGCCACCAACTCTCAAACCCACTCCTGAAATAACAGGCCTCCTGCAGCTTTTTCCGCTCACGCATTATTTTGTGTTTGCCAATCACAATACATCGTCTGGACCAAAATAGAAATCGATGCAACAGCCAAGGACGCGCCGACTCAAAGCAGCAGCACAGGCCGCACATGCTGCACAATATATTTATTTAAGCCGCGGCACATTTTTAAACGCTGTGATGTGCTCACCTGTAGGAAACTGTTGTTTCAGCACCATGGAGAGCTCTGACCTGTAAATGAATAACAATAATAATACGATGTTTGTTCACTGTGAACTTCTGTCAGGAGGAAGAGGAGAAGATGAGCCTGGAGGACAACATCCTGCTGGAGGAGGACTACGAGGCAGGCTATGAGGCCGGGGAGGACGAGGAGGACGAGGAGGACCTGGAGGGGGAGGAAGAGGAGGAGGAGGAAGAGGAAGAGAAGGAGAGCGCAAAGATGAAGGTCTTGCGAATCGTGGCCGAAGTGGCCTCCAAGGTGAAGGAGATCATCGGGAACCTGATCACCACTGCGGGGAAGGTGGTGGTCACCATCTTGTTGGGCATGACCGGTGAGCACTCACTCCTGCTTCATCAGAAACCAAACTTCAGACTTCCTGCTCAGGTTGTGTAGAGAGAGAGAGAGAGAGAGAGAGAGAGTAGAGGGAAGCCCAGCTTCTGGATTCTGAAAAATTGACATTATCAACCACGTTGTCATTGGACAGGACTTTAAGTTTTGTTGATAACAGCTCTTAGCTTTAGTAAATTGAGCATATGTAGTTGCAAAATTGTTAATTTCAATTGATAATACATCGTACATCCTCTTTAGATATGGGTGTAAAATGACCTATGAGTCCTTAAGACAAAAGAGAACCACAATAGAAACTTTTTAAAGGTAATAATCCACCTATATCTTTGTTAAATTTAAGAAAAATACATTGATATATATTGTTTTTGAGTTAGTTTTAGAGAAACAAGTTGTTTTTCTCTCCTGTTTTATAGATTAAAAACAGAAAGAGGGTTAGCATTGATCGTGGGTTAAAACAAAGGTGGTTAAATATTCAGGGTCATAATTCTACTTAATCTCCCACTATATATTGATTTGATGCATATTTATATCAAAGCAATAATATACTGTATATATATAAACACCCTGTGTCCTGATAATCAAACCTCTCAAACACCTCTGTTGCTTTCGCAGGCGTCATGCTGCCCTCGATGACCTCGGCCGTTTACTTCTTCATCTTCCTCTTCCTGTGCACCTGGTGGTCGCTCTGCCGGACCTTCGACACGCTCATCTTCAGCTGCATGTGCGTCCTCATGGCCATCTTCAGCGCCGGACACCTCATCATCCTCTACCTCTACCAGTTCCAGTTCTTCCAGGAGGCCATTTCCCCAGGCGATGACTACATCAGGTCGGTTTTTTTGTTTTGTTTTCAATTGGGTTTGTCTGATTTGTTTTTTTTCATGGTCTCGTGGTTCCCTTCATATTACTGAAATCATATGGGACCTGCTTCAAACCCATGCCTCACTTATTACCAAGCTACCCACTTGGGACCCATATTGTAAGCCTGAAAATAACCCTTATGGGGCCCACTATGCTGGCTGGGGAGTGAGGCAGAAGAAGCACACGGCGTGAGTAAAGTGAGACAGCAGCCGGAAGAACACCAAGGAGTTCCCATGAAAGGTTTCAGAAGTGATTTAATCCCAGCTGACGTAGGGCGACGGGCAGGAGGGGGTTCACCATGAAATCCATGCGCTGCCCGAACACCTACCTGCTCGTGCCAGTAACAGCTGCTGCTGTTTCCTTCACCATGCAGCTCCAATTCAGCTTCCTGGTTTGTCGTCTGGGAAAAGTAACGCCACGCTAAAAGACGAGGCCGCACTGTTTTGGTAACTGCTCAGAAATCCACAGGGAGCGATAGAGGTTCAGCTCGGGGAGCTCGAAGCCGTAGATTTAACTTTATTTTATTTATTTACGCTTGACAATAGCTCTCTGCATACACACAGTTAAATCAGATGTTGGCAACAAAACACAAACCGTCTCTCAAACAACAGAGAGCCGACGATAAACTCATTAGCATCAGATCTCCCGTCTCTCTTGTCGCATTAATGGGTACTTGGGGGGGGGGGGTATTTCACTTGTTAAACAGCTCCACTTTACACTGACGCTTAATAATGTGAAAATACAGACATGTCGCGGCGACGGTGCACAGCTTTGACTCGACAATATTTATCTCAGGCCTGGCAAGTTTGTTTAAACGTGAATAAACATTTACTGTTGTTACAAACAAGAAGGCAAAGGAAAAGGCAAAGCCAGCTGCGAGGGGAAATGCATAACTCCTACTCCGCGGCGCATCGGTGTCAGAGGCAGAGCTTTTAGGCTCCTCGCTACGACCACTCTTGTTTTATTATGCATGAGAGAGGAGACGATCAGCTGTCTGTGGCTGCGGCGGTGAAACGTTGGGGTTGGAGTGAAGCCACGTCGCTGCACGTCTCGCCAACGCGCTGCGATGAAGGAAGGCGGCAACGCGGTGACGACCTCACCGCTCCCTGACTTAATTAATCGTCAACTATTTCGTTAAAAACAATTTGTCAGATTGAGTGTGTTTTTTTAAATCATTAAAACAATGCTTCCTGATTTTTCATTCAAACTGATGCATTGTGGGGGTTTGTGGACAAAACAAGACTAAACTATAAACACTGATCAACTTCTTTCAATGTTTCTGATATTTTATAGACTAAACAAGTACGTGATTAATTAAAGTCAGACAGTTTGGCGTCAATGTGAGAGAGTGAGAAATAAAATATCTACTGTTTATGATCTGTATTTCATGATCTTAAAATACACTTATTATTATTATAACCCTTCATACCTGATTCGTTTCTTTGGCTTTTTAATGTTAAAAGAAGGAAATCTTCACGTGTTAGAAACAGTGAAATTGACTATAAATATGGTCAAATTCTGCTATCACACAAAAAGGTGTGACTTTTTTTAAAACGCGATTTTGTTGATCACATGTATTTGTTTAAAATCAAGATACAACTCAGCTTATTTCACTAATAATAAAAAAAAATCTGAAAAAAATTATTCTTTTTTTTGGATTTACCTACGCTTCAAACACTACTGCACTCAGCCTGAGTCGCTTCAAATGCAAATTATTTAAAAATATATTAAAACTCAACTCAACTCACATGTTACAGAATGATTACAATCATTGTAGGTGTAATAAAACAATATATGACAGCCGTGATCTTTAATTATTTGCTTTTTAAACTTTCATCTGGGGGTTGATTTGCTTTGTTTCTGAAACAAACAGCTGGGGAATACAAGTAGCTTTCAGCTAAGATGCCAAATGTGAACGGCTGAAACGAAGCAAAGCATTGAATAATAATAAATAATGAATAACCAAGCATCCAATTAATAGTTTCACTAACTTTTAACTGCACCTTTTCAAACATCACCAGCGTCTCTATCACTGTTGTCTCCATGTCCTTGGTGTTACTTGGTTTTATTGATCTCTGTGTGAGTCAGGGCCGAGGCTTTTTAACTGCTATGTTTAGCTGCAGCCGCCATTGGACGAAACCTTGTGTCCTGACGGCGGTGAACGGTTTGATGACGGCGCCGCAGTGACAGGTTTCTTTATTAGACAAGACAAACTCATGAGAGTGAGTGGACTCTGCAGTAACGGTGATGTAATGAAAAACGACCCAAGAAAAACTGGGACCGCTCGTAGGAAATTTCAAGTCGTTCTGTTAACATTAAAGCTTTCAAAAAGTAAGGAATTGTAAAGTAGTTTTACTGCCATTTTAATGTCAAATTTGTCGGAGTGCAGAGGCCACGCCTTTTGACGTAGAGAAAATCCTCTGACAACTTTTAATCATTAACTTGTCTAGAACATATGTACTGAGTTTGATGTGGCTTTCTCAAACGTGCTAGGACGAGTTCATTCAAATGCACTCTTAGAAATAAGGGTTCCAAAAGGGTTCTTCTACAAGGGCTGAGGTTCTACCTGGAACCATTTGCTTCTAAAGAACCCTTTGTTCGGGAAAGGGTTTTTCAAGGGTTCTTGGTAACACTAATGGTTCCAGTAAGAACCATTTTGATCCAGAGAACCATTTGAAACCCCTTTCCTGAATAAAGGGTTTTAAAAGGGTTCTTAGTGGAGCCTTCCAAAAGGGTTCCAGGTGGAACCTTTATAAAAAGGTTCTACCTGGAACCAAAAAGGGTTCTCCTATGAGGACAAGCCAAAGAACCTTATATGGTTCTTCATAGCACTTTTATTTCTAAGAGTGTGCATACACTAGCCATTTGTGTTTTTCCAAAATGGCCGACTTCTGGGTGGGCGGAGCTAATGGAAGTACATTAGAAATGTGTTTGGAATCATGAGAGCAACGAGTGAACCAAGCTTGGTTAATATTGGAACAACTATTTGCGACTTAGACACGGTAGAAAATTTAGCCACATTCAATTTATTAGAGCCCCAATAAACATGGAGCTCTGAAGTTAGAAAACACAATATCAAGGCGAGTCTAACGCTAACTCATCGATTTGCCGTGTTTGGTTTCCAGTGATTGACTGGAGGTGATTTTTAAAACATGGACTCCTTGTGCGTTGACTTTCCACAGCGCTGTGGTATTTCTGTCCCAAAGCGTTAATAAAAGAACCCGAGGTTCCCCCTCCGTTTCCTGCCTCCACTCCCTCAGAGACAAACTCATATGGATCTAATATGTTTAGTCCGCCGACTGGACAATAGGCCACCGCCACCTCACTGCCCGCCCTGCTGTCCTGCTTGTTGACATTGACTTGGCCTTGCTGTTGGGCCGGCGCTGAGTGAGGCTGTTGACTGGCCTGGCTTCCACTCGGGTTTCCTGCCTCTCCGCCTCACAATGGAAGTCCCCCCCCCCCACCACCAAGTCATGTGACCACACAGGCCTTCTTCCCCAGCTGTGAGACGAAAGTGTTCAGGAAGCATAAAAAAAAGACTCTTAATCTGTGCGTTTGTCACTGTAAGACGTCAGCGCGGTTCCTGTCGAGCAACCTGACCTTTGTTCTGCTTGGCGGAAAAAGAGCCGAGTCATGTGACATCCTCTGTGGCACACACAGGTCCGGATTTAGATTTTTCTACTTCTGATTGTTAATGTATAACAGAAAAAAAGTGGACGTAGTCTGGTCAGGATGTAACCACCAGATGATGAATCTTCTCAAAACATGGAAGCTCTAGATCGGCCAGTCTTCTGAATCTACCACGTGACAAAAACCACAAGCATGTCCAGTTGTCTCTGGAAGTCCACACTGGTACAGACCACATCTGGGTGTTTTCTCGTCATTTTCAGACGGCCGGTTTAATCCACAATCTCCGTGTCAGTAAGGATAACTTTCATCTCTTCTCTTTAACTTCATGTAAAAGCTGCTTAGTTCCAACAGGACGTAGCAGAGAGTCTCGATCACGAGTTTCACGTCTTAGATGATCCATCCATCCATCATCTACCGCTTTATCCTCCACCAGAGGGTCGTGGGGGGTGCTGTGTCTATCTCAGCCGACATTGGGCAATAGGCGGGGTACACCCTGGACACCTCGGCAGTCCATCACAGGGCCACATATAGAGACAAACCATTCACTCACACTCTCACACCTACGGTCAATTTAGAGTGACCAATTCACCTAATCCCCATATTGCATGTTTTTGGACTGTGGGAGGAAGCCGGAGAACCCGGAGAAAACCCACGCACACACGGGGAGAACATGCAAACTCCTTGCAGAAAGACCCTTGTACAGAAGATGATGGCGTATGATTTCATCCTGTCAATATTTCCTTTCCAATATTTGAAAAATAGGTGCCTGATTGCAGGTGACGCCTGTGAACCTTCTGTCCCCCATTTTTTCCTTTCACCCCAACCGGCTGAGGCACATTTGAGTCTGGTTCAATTAGAGTGTGTTCCTGTTAAAAGGGCATCGTCTTCCACACCGTTGGAGTGTTGTGTTTCTAAAACGGCTTGTTATGGTTAGAGCTTTCTTAATAAACTTGAGATTATTTAAAGAATGGTGCAGTGGCTAGCATTGCTGCCTCACAATAAGAAGGTCACCTGGTCGAATCCCGGTCGACTGTGTGGAGTTTGTACTGCCCGTGTGTGTGCGTGGACTTTTTTCACAGGTTCTCCAGTTTTGTACAGAGCTATTTGGACACTCTTAAAGCGGACCTAGACCGGAAGTTCCTATTAACGCGGTTTTTTAGTGTGTATCTGCTTCATTACCTTGTTTATGAAGCCCTGAAGGTTCTAAACAAACAGTTCAGCCACTGCTGAGAACACTGTGTTTTATTGTAATCTCGGGCTCAGCGAGATCTCTGAAAAAACCCGGTCCGGTTACGTGAACAGCGGTTCTCCTGAACAGCAGATCCTCCTGCTCCGGGCACTAGTCCGGGCACATCCGGTTGCGTACATTGAACCGCAGAAGAAGAATAACGTCCGTTGTGGAGGTGTTTCACGAGCGACAGTGTCTTCTGACTCTGGGTCTGACTCCGGGTCAAAGGTCGTCAAAGGGACTGAGGCGGGGAGTCGTGAAGAAGCTATTTTTAAACACTGTTAAAACAATGTTTTGATAATGAAGAGCAGTGCATCCACCGTTCCAGAGGGGGGAGCTGTGCTTCTGAGAGCAGGTGTGCTGAATAGTACTTGCCAATCACAAGACTCTGTCTTCTGGGTGAGAGAGTTGAGTCTCAAATCTCGCGGCTGGGAAACAGCATCAGAAAAGAGGATTTCTATCGGCTCGTTTACAGCAACTAGGAGGTTTTTGACCATAAAAACAAGTAAATGTATGTAAGTAGACCTCCATAACTAACATATATGTGCAACAGGACCACTCTATGAGAGCTTTAATTGACTGTAGGTGTGAATGTGAGGGTAAATGGTTGTTTGTCTCTGTATGGGCTGTATGTTGGCGCTGTGGGTTAGGGTTAGGTTTATCCTAATGAGAAGACACAGCTAAATCCACTGATGGACGAGATTTAAGATCCGATAATCTGAACTGAATAGACGATAAAGTTAATTTATCCTCAATGAGCACAGTTTTATTGACCGTTTCATTTCCTACTTCTTTCGAGAAGCGAATGCTGGAGCTGCTGGTGTCCTCATACAGTGTGTGTGTGTGTGTGTGTGTGTGTGTGTGTGTGTGTGTGTGTGTGTGTGTGTGTGTGTGTGTGTGTGTGTGTGTGTGTGTGTGTGTGTGTGTGTGTGTGTGTGTCTCTGTTACTCCGCAGTGTGTTTGGCATCACGCCTATCGTTCAGAGCAACTGCTCGTACACGTGGAAGCTCATCGTGCACCCGAAGACAAAGTGGAACCATTTCGTGAACCCCATCATGCTGCTGATCCTCTACTACACCCTGGCCACGCTGATCCGCCTCTGGCTGCAGGAACCCATCGAACAGCTGACGGTGAGGAAAAAAACACTCTCTCAATCAATCAGAAATATACAAATCCCAACAAAAACTAGATTTTGTTTATTTCATGCATGTGTTTAAATTCTCACCTGTGGGCGACTCCATATATGTACCTAAATTAAACATTAATTAATGTATATATATAATGAGTGCTGGACACGTTAACGTGCGTTAGCGCAGACGCCGTTACCGCTAATGCACATTAACGCATCGCGCGTTTCCATGACTTCACGTGACTCGTGATTGTTAAAACGAGTCTCTAAAGTAACGCTAAACTTTAAAAACAGAGGCACACATACGCAGCACACAGGTACGCTGGTTATTTGACAGACCGCTCCAGTTCAACTGTAGGCGCACTAACGGCGCTAAAGGAGCTAACTGGTAAACGGTGCCTGCACTCCGGTGCCGCGGCACGCAAACACAACATCATGCGCGGCTTTTTACGGTCAGTTGTCGTGGAAATGCGCCATGCGTTAACGTGCGCTAACATTGTTCTCCATGTCAAACGTGCCCAGTACTACATATAATAGTTTTGTTGATTTTAACCCTGAGACGTGCCGTCAAAAATATATGCTAACACACGTAGAGCACCGAAATGAAGCTATAAAAATGTTATTAATTATTATCTTTTGTTTTATTATTATTTTATTTTATTACAACATCAAATATTAATGCATAAAAAAAAAAAAAAAAGTATTTTTCATTTTCCACTTATCAGCCAATATGGTGAACAAGGAAACTCCCTTGCGGCCTCGTTTTGACAAGAAATATGGAAATCCTCTCCGAGAGCCTCCGCGTTGTGACATGATGATGATGCGTGCAGGTCACATGACAAAGGCAGCACACGTGAAACTAGAGCAAAAGCTTGTGTAGCTTAACCGCCAGCCTGTGTTAATCAGAGTGCACTTTCACATTAAAAGTCTTTTTAGGACATCATTTACACAGAGCGGGAGATCTGAAATGGACCGCGCCCACTCCATTTATCTGCGTCAGACTCCTGAAGTCTCTTCCACATCAGATAAACTTGAGTGAGTGCATTTTTACACAGGACTGTAGATTTTTATCTTCCCGCCTCTTACTCTGAAAATGGATCTTACAATAAACAGAGAAAACGAACAGCAGGAAAATATTACTGTGCTGAGAGGGGAAAACCAGGCCCGCTCTTCAAAAAGACACCTGATGATGATGATGATGATGATTATTATTATTATTATGAAACAGACTTAACAGTGAGGAGAAGATTGACGGACACTCTGTGTGTGTGTTCTTGTACTTGCAGCATACTGAGGACCAGTGAGGGTTTTTAACCAACAAAGTGAGGTCATTTTTACAGAGTTTTGGCCGGTCCTCACTTTGTTTTCATTAAAATCACTGCCTTAGGTTGCTATAACATGCTATACTCAATTTGTCAAAAAAAAAAAAAATTTTGGACGACATAGTATGACTTTTTTGTCAAATTTTGGACCAAAATGTCTTTTTCAATTTTTTTTTTCAAATTTTGGACGACATAGTTTAGTATGACGTTTTTGTCCCAAAATTTTTTTTCGCATTTTTGGTCTTTTTTTTTTTCAAATGTTCGACCAAATTTATTTTTTTCAAATTTTTGACCAAATTTTTTTTTTCAAATTTCCGACCAAAATGTTTTTTTTTTAATTTTGTGTGTGTGTGTGTGTGTGCGTGTGTGTGTGTGTGTGTGTGTGTGTGTGTGTGTGTGTAGAGAGGCCGCTCTGAGACTGACCTTGTCTTTGACAAAATCTTTGTGTAGGATTTTATTATTATTATCATAAATTCACAAATGTGTGATCGACATTCGATTCAGCTCCTTCACTCGCATTACAAACACAACTTAAAGTGTAACTTTTGAATATAAAATGCCCGTTTACACAAAAACTTGGAACGGGGGAAGAAGCGCACAACGCAAGTAAAGCCAGGCAGCTTTTTACTCTCTTTGTGTACATATTTGTGTGTGACTGAGGAGAAACATATAAGTGTGATGACTTCACGGACAAATCTCGATTGAGCAGACGAGAAGCGGTGGAAGAAGCACACAGCTCAAGTAAAGCGAGACAGCTTCAAGTAGCAAAGACTTGCTTTTTACTTTCTCTGTGTACATATTTGTGTGTGACTGAGGAGAAACGGCGCGGAGAAAAAAAAGCCGTGTGATGACTTTGCGGACAAATCTCGATTGAGCAGACGAGAAGCGGTGGAAGAAACGCACAACGCGAGTAAAGCGAGACAGCTTCGAGTCTGGAAACGGAAACAACGCGTCACTGAATTTAAGTTAAATTAAGCCTGTTGCCTTCTTATGAATCGTTTACATTAGTTTAAATGATATTCACACACAAACATACTTTAACCATGTGTTATCTGCACTCAATTCCTTATTTATTTATTTTTTTGAGTTATAACCTCTTTCAATAGTTGGGTGCAGTCTCATTGCCTGGTCTTGTGTGAGGATGCGTCCTCTCAAATCCCTGAAACACAGGAAATTGCACCTAGAACAAAGGAACCTGAAGAGAATGCCGTCATTTGTCAGAAGGATTACTTGCTCCTGATGAAATGCAGAATAATGTGTGCTAAAATGTAGATAATGTTAAAGGTCACCCTGCTCCTACGCCGCGTTCAATAGCGGTTTAACTGTCCTTGTCTCTGGGCTCAGCCCCGTGATTCACCGTGCGCAGATAGACGTCGTCTGAAGTTTTCTATCGCTGTTGTTTCAGGACGACAAAGACAGCAATGTGTGCGAGGAGGAGGATCTGGTCGGAAACAGAACCGGCAACTCGGCCAACAGGAAGCGGCAGCTGTGGTGGGAGTCGCGCCAGGGCACCGATGAGAAAAACGTACGCGAGGGTGAAAAACACAACACACACACACGCCTGACAAAGCACAGATCACTGCGCGGGTCGTGAATGATTCACACTGTAAACAACGTGAATTGCTTGAGTATTTCATCAACTTTGCGTTCCTTTGAACACACTCCTGGTTCCTGGCTGCGCTCGTACAAATACAACAGATAATAGATACATGGATAACAACAGGAAACCGAGTCTTTGTTAAAGTGTGAACTCAAGCCGTTGCTGTTTTCACCTTCAGTGAAAGTAGACTCAGGAGGTTCGGCTGTATAAACGCACACACACACACACACACACTGACCTTGCTCCCATATTAAGGAAGGAAAGTAGTCTGTCTCCATCGTCCACCTCCTGAGGTTTAAAAGCTTTTAGGGTGTGCAGACACAGATGAGCGATAGGCTCGATTTACAAGAGTAATGCTGCTCCTGCTTTGTTCCTGCTTATCAGCGACTATAAAGAACAAGGAGGCCCTTTGACTCTCGGACCGCTCATCGATAACACACCTTGTCTTGTATGCTTCTTCTTTTTCTTTTTTTGTCTTTCTCCTCCCAGCTCCTCTCCACCCAGGATGGCATCAGTACGACTGAGGTGGGAGCTGCTCTGGATGTGTCTTAAATCTGTACCTCAAGAAGGAGTCTCCGCAAAGTGCTTTTCACACTGCACACAACGCAACGCCGCCGCTATTACCTTGAGCGTCTTGAAAGGCGCATTCAAATATAATGCATTATTATTATTATTATTAGCTTGATCGTCATAGAATGTAGCGGCAGTAAGCCGCGTAAGCTAAATACGGTACGAAGCGAGAGCAAAGGATGCGCCGCCTCGTATAAGTCGGAGGTTGTAATTGTTTGTTTATTTTTTTGCACAACAAAAAAATACATAATATATAATGCGATACACAATAGATAATAACAGGTGCAGGAAGAGGGATAAAGCATCTATAGTCTATGCTAGGCCCTCCTCCTCTATAGTAATCAAAATGAATTATAATCGATAAGTAATATAGCAAAATAAAACATAAAAGGTAATAACAATCGATAAGGATAATCAATTAGTTAATGGTGTAAATTAAGATAGAATAAAAACTATATATATAAGATTACTACAGAGGCTAGGATGACTTATGAAGTCCATGGAAACATATCTTGGGCTAGTCATTGTTAGCGATACCACTCAAACTAGGTGTGGACGAGCTAGTTTTTCCCAAACATTTACGAAATATTGGCGTCCAGTTAGCAGTAGTAGTGTCAGAAGGGGGTGGGACACCTCTGAGTTTGTTAGCTCGATTATTTGAAACCTTTGGCGAGCGACTTGGAAAGGGACCTGGAGGGGACCGTACCTATGTTCCCCGGGTCCTATGTTCCCCGATTTGTATGTGACTGGGGAACATAGGACCCTTTCTCTAAACCTAACCCTAACCCTACCCATTTTCAAAAAAGGGTCCTATGTTCCCCTGTCACATACAAAGTGGGGAACATAGGACTTTTTTTGGAAAAACGGGGAACATAGGACCCAGGGAACATAGGTACGACCCCACCTGGAGCTATTGTTAGCTTGCGAGCTACGCGCATTGGAGAAGGTACGCGACATAAGCAACATGTCCACGGACAGAACTAGAACAGTGCTATGTCTACGACTGTTGTATTGTTAGACAAATGTAGGACCGTTTGTGCGTTTACATGCATGTTATAAGTCTGGTTTTTGTCGGACTAAGGCAATAATTTGGTTTTCCTTAATGTCACAACTATAATCAAGCTAGTCTTAGTGGGGTCCTACCTATGTTCCCCTTGTTTTTAAAAAAAGGGTCCTATGTTCCCCACTTTGTGGAAGCCTGGGTGTGGAGCTCCAGGGTAAAGGATTAGGGTTAGGGGTTAGGGTAAGGGGTAGCCTCCTATGTTCCCCGGGTCCTTTTGGGTGAACAGCGGGGAACATAGAACCCTTTTTTAGAGAAAGGGTCCTATGTTCCCCTGTCTCATACAATGCGGGATACATAGGACCCGGGGAACATAGGACCCGGGGAACATAGGACCCGGGGAACATAGGACCCGGGGAACATAGGACCCGGGGAACATAGATACGGTCCCGTCTTAGTCGGGCTAACACAACTGGATAGTGCGATCGATAGTCCGATTACTCCTGCATGTATACGCTTAGTCGGACTGGAGTCGGACTTGTCGTTCTTGGTCTTATGACCCGAGGTAGATGGCGCATAAAAGTGCTGTACTGTTCGTGGAAATCATACGGCGGCGGCGTTATCTTTCTTCGGGACGGCAGGTACAAAACATACAGAACCGCGGTTCGATCCATCGGCCGATAAATGGATTTTCTCCCCAGCATGTACAGTATAGTCAGACCCATCTTAGTCAGACTACGGCCTTAGCAGACCATCGTGGAATTCAATGTCAGGGGTTGCTCTAACTTTGAGTTGTAAATCTGATTAGAAGGAAGTTCAACCGATTATTTGATCGTCAAAACAGTCCGTAACTACTTTTGTAGTTTGTTCATCCATTGACGATCTGATTAAATCGCAGCTTTTGCGTTTTTGCTTATTGCGTTACTTTAAAATGTCTAATTGTTCAGCCGCAAAGTCACTGACGCTAATTAGAAAAGACGCCTCCGAAGAAGAAGAAGAAGAATTGTAAAAGTTGAACAGTCTTTTGGGTACAGTTATGCCTCTCTCCTGTCTGCAGGGTCTCATTAAGTTAACACAGAGAGGGAATTTCATAGTAAAATGGCTGTGAACGACGCTAAAGCCTCACATTAGTTTTGTAATAAAGGGATTACAAAGGGATAGATGGGAGGAATAAAACATCCACTGCAAAGTTTTTAAATACACATATGGGTACATAATAAAATAAACAAAAACATGTGCAGTGTGAAAATCAAAGGGAAAAAGAAAAGCTTTTTCTGCCTCACAAAGTCACAAAGTGTTTTCACAAAGCAGCTTCTGTGATTAAGAAATAGAAGCTCAACTGCTTAATATCCAGTTGGTGAATAATTGAAGGGCAGAATAATAATAATCGTCTTTGTGAGGCAGAATTCTGTGCAGTGGTTTAATCCCGCGACACTCAAACGTGACGTTTGTTGAAAATGTCGTTTCCCCAGGCCGTGCCCACGTCAAACGGGACGTCCTTCGAGTTCGTCACCACCGAGAATGGACCGGTCTGCCTGGACTTGTACTCCACCCCCCAGTATAAAATGGACCAGCCCAACGATGGCACAGGTGAGCTGAGGAACCTCCTCCGTCTTGTTAAACGTCATTTAACAACGTGTTCGCTAACTTTTAAGCCCAGTTGATGAATTAAAGCTTGTTTTTTTTGTTCCAGTCTCGTGAAAGTCGACGTTGTATAAGAAGATGAAAATTGTCAATTTACTGCCACAGTTATGGTGTTTTTTGTTATTGTTTACTGTCAAGAGGTTAATCTGTTTGCCGTAGTCACAAGAAATAGCCGTTTATGTCATCAATGAGTCAAGAAGCACAGAACTGCATCATAAAAACGCTGCTTTATTACTATATAAATAATGATAACACAACTACCAGAGCAGAATAAAACATAATGGTGGTTTTGCTCTCTTCCATGATTCTGGATCAGGTTTGTTAAGTCATTCTTTTTTTGGCCTGAAGGTTACGACGTTTAAGAAACAAGCCGCTGTTATTACAAAGTGGGCGTGTGGAGTTTGGATAATGTGAAGACATATTTTTTTTTCCTGGCAGGGTTGTGTGTGTCTGTGTGTCTTAACACAAGAAACAGCTTGTTGTTGCATTATTGGAAGTGTTTTTAAGTTTTTAGTGTTTTTGTCTGATGTGTCGACCGCGAGTATAGAGCTTGCAGACGTCATGTGACTCGGTTGAGTCGACTCCGCCATGTTGGCAGGAAAAACTTCTGCAAAAGTGCCGGTTTTAAGCCGTCAGAGTTCACTGCACACCCTAAATCCACACTTAGACATCACAATAAGTGTGTAAAGTAAATAACATGTTAAGATTATTAATAATAATAATAATAATAATAATAATAATAATTACTTCAGTTTTAGTAGTATCCTCCGGATAGGAAGTGGAATCCGGCCAATTCCCATGGTTCCGTTGTCTTTGCTAGCTTAAAAGCGGCTTTGATCTGCTGCCTCTTGGGATCTCGTGTGCTTGTCCCTGACTGTTTTGTCCTCCCAGGGCACCATAGATAACCACAATTGTCACTTTTTTTAATCTTTTATTTATGAATACAGCCCATAAACCGATGAGTGGCCTGACATATTAGTTGGTATATTTATGATTATAGGGGAAAAAAACGCAGCTTCCTAATGTCAAGGCATTGCAATTATAGAAGGTGCCCCTCATCTGGTGCGGGCCTTTTTTTTCTCCACACCGCCCCTGCTGACTCTGCACTTTTATTTCTAAGAGTGTACCGATGGCTCTATAACCACTATTCAAGGCTTGTGTTTTGTGTGTCCAACCAGAGAAGAAGGACGAAAGTGTGTACGAGGTGTGTTTGCCGCCGGAGGATTCGGCGCTGGACGGCAGCGGCGGCGGCGGAGAAGAGAAGTCTGAGGGAAGCGAGGACGGCATAAAGCAACGAGGAGTGAGCGCCATGGTCAAAGTCTTCCATTTCATCATGAAACAGAGCTACATCTGCGCTCTCATCGCCATGATGGTGAGTTTTGTCCCACAGGTGGTGTTAACGCCGTTAACGGCACCAACGTTAATGCACACTAACGTTTCCATGTCAAAAAAGACTCACGTGACGTCATGTTCACGTGACTCCCGATTGTTAAACTGAGTCTCTTAAGTAACGCTAAACTTTAAAAACAGAAGCACACATACGCAGTACAAAGGTACGCTGGTTATTTGTAGCACTGCTCTTTTCCGCTAAAGGAGCTAACACAGCTAACGGAGCTAACTGGAAAACGTGCCTGGACTCCGCTGCCATGGCACGTAAACATGACCTCACACGCGTCTTTTTCCGGTCAGTCGCGTAAACGCGTCATGCGTTAATGTGCATTAATATTGACGCTGTGAACCACCGCTAACACGCTAACTACGGCGATACAGAAACTTGTTTATGCTGCGTTTTTTGTTTGTGTGTTTATAAACTGACCCCAACAATCACAGATCCTACTTTTTTTTTTTTAGACAATACTAATGGAGACGTGTCTGCTTTTACCCAGCATGTATTTATAGTTTTATAGTTTACCGCAAAAGCAGCAAAATAACTCTAATCTGGACAAGTTTAAAGCCACATAGTTGCTGGAAAAATCCATCCGTTTGGTCAGTAAACACCAAAATATCACTGCTTTCCTTCATCAACTTTTGACCACGATGCCCTTGAGCAAAGCACTGAACCCATTCTCTTGCTTTAGTAGTGGAACGACTGTGTCAGCGTGGACACTTATTTTAATATGATAAAAGGAGCGTCTGATTCCAGCTCAACATTCCTGCATGAATCATAGTTTGAAAAATAACAGAATCTTGTTTTGATTTCGAAGATGACTTGGAAACTCAGATTATTGCAACATACGCATATTAATCATTAAATCAAATCGATAACAGTTGTAAGTGTTGTGTAAAAAACGTCTGCATCTGATTGAGCAGAAGTTTTTCACAGCAGCTGCAAATAAAAACAAGCTCAGTTGAAGCACTGTTGCTTCCTGTTTAACAAGTTTATCTTGCTTTATATTAAAACTGCAGTGCTTAAACCTTCCTTATTGCGCAGTATAATACAATTTATAATATGGTCAAGATGTATTATTTCCAATAATGCATGCTTAACGTTGTCACTGGGCCTTAATGTGATTTTTAAAGAAGTTGGAAATCATGAAAATAAAGAAATAGTGGAGAGTCGGTTCAGCTCTGATTAATAAAATTAAGATTTTCTATCTTTTTCCCCCTCCCTCTTCTTTTTTTTGTTAAAAGTTGCATAACTTTCGATTTCCTCATGTTCCATACAAACAAAAAGGGACTTTAATTTAATTTAATTTGAATATAGACTGCACAGAGATCTAAACTTGATTTTGTTCTTCTTTAAAAACCACACTGGCTGCCCCCAAAACCATCATGGAAAATCCCCATGCCAAAAGAATGCTTGAATGGTTAAAAAAAGGAAAGTAATAAAACTGAATAATCCTGTTCACACACGCTGACGTTTAATATGTGGTCTGATGAATCTGTGGAAACAGAGGAGAAAAAAACACAAATTAATAAATAATGTCGTTTTGAGCCCAAATGCCCAAAAAGGTCACTTCTCATACTCGCTTATTTATTATTCATGCGGCGTTTGTTTTTCCCTCCTCAGGCGTGGAGCATCACGTACGTCAGCTGGCTCACGTTCGTCTTCCTGATCTGGTCCTGCATGCTGTGGATGGTGAGGGACCGGCGGCGCTACGCCATGCTGTCGTCGCCCTTCATGGTCGCCTACGGCAACCTGCTGATCGTCCTGCAGTACATCTGGAGCTTCAAGGGCATGCAAGAGGTCTCGGGGTTCTTTGTGCGGAAGGAGAACCCCTTCCACTCGCTCTCGTCCAAGGTTTGTGCGTCTTAAAGGGGACGTATTACGCAAAATCGACTAATCGTTTTAATACTTATATTTGGGACTCTGGTGGCCCTATGAGTCGGCAAAGTATGACAAAAAGATGACTCAGTCATGCCTCAGTATAAGTAAGCAATGCGCTAAATTCCTGGAATTGTTGTCTCACAGAGCCTTTGATTAGTCGCTAAAAGAGAGTGCTGGCAAGGGCAACGGTATCCGAAAAACCGGAAGTCCGCGAAAAGTTCTCTTCTTGGCTCCACAGTGCAGCGCAGAGTTCTACACAAACTTCCAGCATCAGAGGATTTATCTGTCCAGTGGATACATGTTATATATGACGACGATAATGTGCCTGCTGGAGCCTGCAAATGATCACTTTGCCAAATGCTAACTGCTGTTAGCTCCCAGTAGCCTCTGTGTCTGATGTCATTTCCTGAAACAGGTTTTTGTGATCCTCCTCAGTCTAAGTACAGGAGATAATACACGCGATGTTGACGTCCGCACTCACTGGGACGTCACAATGCGCTAAATTACTGGAATTGTCTCGCAGAGCTCCGCTTTGTCCCTAAAATACGTGAGATTGCAGGCGAAAGTATCCGTGTTCTATTCTCCGCTGCACAGTGCAGCACAGAGTTCTACACAAACTTCCAGCCTCAGAGGATTTACATTTCATATACGACGGCAATGTGCCGGCTAGAGTCGACAAATGTTCGCTTTTCCAAATGCTAACTGCTGTTAGCTGCCGTTAGCCTCAGTGACGCTGATGTAGTTTCCTGGGTCTCATTTGCATATTTAAAGAGACAGGCACTCAAAAGTGAGCGTTGTGAACAGGGCTGTTTTGGCAGAGTGATTGAACTGCTGTGGTGCTTCGTGCTTTATTTTGGTATTTTGACCAAAGCATGTCACAGACATGTTCATTAGGACACCAGGGAACTAGGTTCACTTGTAGAAACAGGGTATAAATATGTCTACTTTAAATTGTGACGATTGCCGCATTGGAACGAGAGCAAAGCAAAGTCACAGACTATTGACTGTTGAAAGTATGACAAACAGTTTCTAGTATTTGGACATATTTTGGACGCAGTTCAGTCCTTTCATGTTGGCAGCGACTGAAGCTGACCTAAAAGTGTCTGAAATGATAGTTTCATACGCTCA
This sequence comes from Microchirus variegatus, assembly GCF_963457635.1. Classification (NCBI taxonomy): domain Eukaryota; kingdom Metazoa; phylum Chordata; class Actinopteri; order Pleuronectiformes; family Soleidae; genus Microchirus; species Microchirus variegatus. Next base: position 2,700,658 of record NC_139806.1, read on the forward strand.
TCCCTTTCATATTTAAATCACCGCACCTCGTACGTCTTCTGGTGCAAAACTGTATTTCAAAGTTTATTTAAAGTCGTAGATGGACGTCGCACTGACACGCTGATAGTTTAGACGACTCAATGCAGACGTTCCGATTCAGTGTATGAACAAATTGTGTCTCAATTGTGATGCAAATGATTTGTCGTTCGGTCTGTTGTCCCTCATGTGTTTGTGTTTGTGTGTTTGTGTTTGTGTGTGTGTGTGTGTGTGTGTGTGTGTGTGTGTGTGTGTGTAGGTCCTGTGTCTGCTGAGCTTCTGGCTGCTGCTGAGACAAACGCTCACCGAGCGATGGGAGAAACAAAAGGACGACAGCGCCGGCCTCTCAGACGTTTACGTGGAGGACCAGGAGAAGAAGGGTAAGCCGGGGAATCTTATTCTCCAAGATTGTCGTTGTGAATAAAAGGTCATTTTTTGGGGGTTAATGGTATTATATATATATTACCACCAAATACAGATTTGCCAGTAAGAAAGACGCAGGATAAACCTGTGTTGTGGGTACACTCTAAGAAATAAAAGTCGAACCATATAAGTTTCTTTGGCTTGTCCTCATAGGAGAACCCTTTTTGGAGGGTTCCACCCTCAAGAACCCTTTTAAAACCCTTTATTCTGAAAAGGGGGTTTAAAGGGTTCTCTGGATCAGAATGGTTCTTACTGGAACCATTAGTGTTACCAATATGGTTCGGGAAAGGGTTTTTCAGAAGCAAATGGTTCCAGGTAGAACCTCAGCTCTTGTAGAAGGACCATTTTGGAACCCTTTTCTGAGAGTGTACCGCTCATCGTCTTCTCAGTAGAAGCTTACAAAGTTTGATTCCTCGTCTAACGGTTCACAGGTGGACGTGTCTTAAGCCCAAATGACTTACTGGTGCTCTGAGTTATCGTCAAATCCAGAAAAATGCTACAAGATACAAGATACAGATAATTTTCACAATTTATTTTAGAGCTGAAACGTTTAATCAATTATAAATTGATTACTAAATGAATCGTCGACTATTTTGATAATCGGTTTGAGTGTTTCAGCTTCTTAAATGTGAATGTTTTCTTTGTTTCTTTGCTCCACATAAACAAAGAAATCACTCAACATCGTAATTTCCACGTTTGACAAACACCAATCAACGTTTTTTGGACATTTTATGGACCAAACGATTCATCGATTGGGAAAATAATCGCTAGTTGCAGCTTTAATTTATTAATTACAACAAAAAGCAAAAGGAGCACAGGAAAAACAGGAACTAGAAAACACTTCTCTGATTGGCTGCTGGTGTTTTATAGAGGAGGAGGACTCTGAAGACCAAGGCGAGCAGGACATCATGCACGTCCTGGGCAGCATGGTCATGGCCATGCTGGTCAAATACTGGATCTACATCTGCGGCGGCATGTTCTTCTTCGTCAGCTTCGAGGGAACCATCGTCATGTACAAGATCATCTACATGATGATGTTCCTCTCCTGCGTGGCACTCTACCAGGTACCAAAAACACACAAGAGAAAACTGACTAAGGGCGCTTTCACACCAACCAGCAGTTGTTGCGCACCAAACGATCCATTCGAACCAAAAACTCTAGTTGGTTTCGTTTTCTTTGGTGTGAAAGCATCAATCGCACTCGGGTCCGCACCAAATCAAGCAGACCGAGACCACTAAAAAGAGGTGGTCTCGGTCTGCTTGACTCCGCACCAAATGTCAGACTCTGGTGCGGTCCCTCTGGTGAGAACGCAAACTCGAGTCCAAACCATATTCTGCAGTAAATGCCATGGACATAGCGTACCTTGTAGGTCATTGGAGCAATCTTCGTCTCATAGTTAGCACGACCACATTCATGAAAATAGCGCGTCTCATTGGATAGTTTTGCCAAAAATGGCCAATACAGAGAATGTAATAAACGAAGATCAGAGCAAGTAGCAATGTGCGAACGTGTTGCTGTAGTGAGTCAAATTTGGCGCTTTTCTACCGGAAGATATAAACACATTGATGAAACGTCAATCGGTCCGTTTGCTGGTGTGATAGCGGACCACACTGGAGTCATATGTTACATAATAACAATTGTATTGCCTGGTGCGGATCAAAGAATCGAACTAGTGGTGTGAAAGCGCCCTTAGTATGCACGTTGGTGGGACCACTGTCAAATCTCCAAATCCAATTTCCCCCCAAAAACAGAAGGTGCTGACACTTCTATAGGCGTCGTAAAGTTTGCGTACAGCAGGCTCGTAATCCACAGAGTATTCTCGACTGTTTTTTATATCCTCTACCGCCGCATTAAAGCGGCCCTAAATCCAGATGCCTCCCTCGTTTAGGTTGATTCATAAAAGCTGTTCCCTATTTATTCACAGCGTACGTACGTATGTAAAACACGTGTGTTTCCTTTTTCCTTTCTCCAGGTGCACTACGAGTGGTGGAGGAGGATCCTGAAGTACTTCTGGATGTCGGTGGTGATGTACACCATGCTGGTACTCACGCTGGTTTACACCTTCCAGTTCCGAGGCTCGGTGGGTTTCTGGTCCAACATGTTAGGCATGGACGAACAGAGGTGAGCACAGATCCTTTGTCAGGGATTTTCACCAGGAAAAACATAAAATCAATACTTCGTCAATACGTCGCCACAAGGGAATCATCAGACACCAATACTGCTAATTAAAACCAATACGTACACTACCGTTTAAAGGTTTGGGCTCACCTATACAAATTTTGTTCATCCAAAGAGTTGCAAAATGAATAGAAAATATAGTCAAGACATTGACAAGACTAGAAATAATGATTTTTATTCAAAATAAAACTGTTTTCAAGGGTTTTCTAATCATCCAACGCGATTAGCAAACCAATAGAACAGTGGAAATGGGCCTCTATACACCTATGTACATATTCCATTAAAAACCAGACGTTTGCAGCTAGAATAGTAGTTTACCACATTAACAATGTATAGAGTGTATTTATGATTCATTTAATGTTATATTCTTTGAAAAAAAAAGTGCTTTGCCTTCAACAATAAGGACATTTCGAAGTAAGCCCAAACTTTCGAACGGTAGTGTAGGTCTCGTCTATCATTAAAACTGACGTGCATGGGCCCGTGCAGCTTGATGGATCTGGGTCTGGAGCAGTTCACCGTGTCCCAGCTCTTCACCAGGATCTTCATCCCCACCTCCTTCCTGCTGGTGTGCATTCTCCACCTGCACTACTTCCACGACCGCTTCCTCCAGCTCACCGACCTGCAGGCCGTGGTGGCCAAAGAGCAGAGCACGATCTACAGGTGACACACACACACACACACACACACACACACACACACACACACACAGACACACACACACACACACACACACACACACAGAGCCTTTGTTTCAGATCTTCCTTTCGTGCCTTGAAGTTCAAATGGAAAGGAATCTGATTGGAGTTCAGTCGTACGTTTTACTTGCTCACCTTTTTTTTGCAGGTTTTCAACATTTTAAACACGTTATATATATACATATATATATATACGTATACGTATATATATATATGTACACACACACACATATATACACAGAGTTCTACGCAAACTTCCAGCCTCAGAGGATTTACATTTTATATATGACGGCAATGTGCCGCCTAGAGTCGGCAAATGATGGCTTTTCCAAATGCTAACTGCTGTTAGCTGCCGTTAGCCTCAGTGACGTTTTGGCAGGGTGATTGAACTGCTATGGTGCTTTATCCTTAAGGTATTTTGACCAAAGCATGTCACAGACATGTTCATTAAGGACACCAGGGAACTGGGTTAACTTGGAGAAAGAGGGTCTAATATGTCTACTTTAAAGGTGCATTATGTAATAAATCATAAAATCCTTCTTATATGTCACAGAGACTCAGGAATAATGTTCATATAACAAACTGAACTCACCAACAACAACAGTACAGACAAAATATTTGCATTAAAAAAAAATATTTTACAGACTGCAAATCATGTTTATGTTTTGAAATCATGTTTTGGCAGGTGGCGCCGTCTACTAATCATTGCAGTCAGTAGAGTCTCTGCTGCCGAGCAACCACGGGGTTGCCAGTTATGTCAGAAAACGAAACCTAAAAGACCTCGGTATTTTGAATTTGAATGTAGTAACTGTTTTTGGCCACATTCTTACATATGGCGCCTTTGAGCTGCGTCAGCACGTTGTGTCCAGTGTTGTTTTTGACAACCATCTTAGATTTAGTCTTAGTCTTTTGGACGAAAATGCTTATTAGTTTTAGTCACATTTTAGTCACTTCTATATGTGATAGTTTTAGTACAGTTTTCGTCGACGAAAGTTAACTTTAGCCACTACTACTAACTTCTGTGTCCAGTTATTGTCATGTCCTGCTTTCTTTCTGCTGCTAAATAATCCATCTGTTTGTTGTTTGCTAACACGTTAGCATAAAGATCGCTAGCTTAAAATGCTAACAAGTCCACTTACATAAGTGTCGGGTTAGAAGAAGTACAGACGCAGTTCAGTCCCTCTGTGGGATTCCTTATCCATCGTCATTCAACGGTGAACGCACACACACACACACACACACACACACACACACACACACACACACACACACACTGCAGAAGCAGTAGCGGGGTACGTGCATATTAAGTAGCCATGTGCTTTCTCCGTGACCGTCAGGTGATTGGCTGAAAAAACAAAATGTCATGCGTTTCAAACGTCTGACAGACCACACCCACTGACATGTTCGTCCATTCTCGTCTCGTCAACGAAAACTCACACAAGTCTCGTCATGTTTTCGTCATCAAAGAGTCACGTTTATCTCGTCACCGTCTCGTTATCGTCATGAAAAAAAGTGGCGTCAACGAAAAATTTCATCGTCGACGAAATCACGTCCACATCCCGACGAACCGTCCGTCACATGCGTTCCCGCGCAGCTCCTCTGTGTCACTGGGTCGTCTCGTTGCCGCTTGCTCTACTCGCTCGGCCGCCGCCGCCGTATCTGCTCCGCCCTCATCTGTCTCTCTCTCTCCTCTGCACACTCTCACATTTCCCTCTCGCAGCCACGCTAAAGTCAGCGGGCGACTCGCTCTGATCATGGACAGGTTGGTAAACTTCGCTTTTCTGTGGCATCATCCACCACTTCCTCCCCGGGATTATTAATGTCTCCCTCTTGACCTCTTGACCTCTTGACCTTTTGACCTTTCACCAGTGAACGCCTGGAATCCTTAAATTCCTCTGGTTTTTTTTGACACTTCACTAACAGGAATGACGCTCTTTCTTCCCCCTCCCCTCCGTGTATTAATTGTGTTGTTTTGCTTGTAACCCTAACCTTAACCCTCTCGTCCTCTTCGATTCGATCACTTCCTGTATCCAGCCCCTCTTTTCCTTCTTCTCTGCAGTAGTTTGACAAACTGCGGCCTTTTGCGAGACGTGTCTTTCTCCAGCATGATTCAATCCGAGAGCCAACAACCCTCACTCCCCCTCTGTGCGATGAACTCCTGAGACACCCTCCCTTCCCGACAAAGCTCGTCCCCCTCCCCCCCAAACCCCCCCCACCCCCCCCCAACTCCCCTCCCACTAAACCACAGGATTCTTCATGTCAGTTGATATCTGGATATTTTTGGAGTGTTTGTGTTCATTTTTTCTTGGTTTTTCTTCTGTGTAACTAACTAACGTCAATGTTCTGTAACTGTGTGACGTTCTGAGCAGCATCAAGCAAAAAATCCCCGCTCCACAGAGCACGTAAGTGTAACCGCTGGATCGCGACATTGCCCCAAAAAAACCCGACTGTTGCCCATTGTTGCCTGAGACTGAATCCTAAGGGTTAATTAATGCCTCCCGTTTTAAAATTAAAAAATAACAACAGAAACAATAGGAAAGAATGCAGAAGGAATGTGTGCACTGCTTTTTTCATATCAATGCCTGACGTTCACAAAGCTGAAAAACGCCATCCTTACGTTTGCATCAGAACCTTTTTTATTCCCATGCGTGTCCTGTATTTACGTACTTGTGAGGACAGGATTGTCGTCAAAATTGACCTCAATTTCTTTATTTTTCACACACTGGACTCAGTGAGTAAAACACGACGAGAATTATATTGTTATATGTAAATCGACAGTCGTGCAGAAATAGCAAATTATCAAACTCTTTAGAGGCTTTTTCTTCTTCTTCTGCCGTCAGAAAAACCAAAGTCCGAATCCACAATCATCAATCTGAAGCTTTAACAACACCTACACACATTAACACTTGTAAAAATGAGTATATTTATACATATACAGAATATTTGAATCCACTAAATGTTTTTATTCAGGACTTTAACCTTACACGGTGAAGATAGCAATTTTAGGAGAATCCAAAAAAATAAAATCGACTTTTTATCCACAAAGAATCTTTTTGACTTCTTGAATTTTGCGTCTTTCGAAGTTTTTTTTTGTGTGTGTATTATCTGTGGCAGCGTTACAGCACCACACACAGGCCTGGAGTAATGAACTACAGTGGTCCCTCGTTTATTTTGGGGTTACGTTCTAAAAATAACCTGTCAAATGTGCAAAATCTGCAAAGTAGTAATATATAATGTTTTTTATAATTATGACATGTTTTAAGGCTGTAAAACCCCTCACCACACACTTTAGATTGTTTTCTCTGACAAGAATGAACATTTTCAGGCTCAAACATTTGTTTGAGAAATAAAACTTTAAACGTTTTTTTACGATCAATAAATACGTTCGCTTTTAGAAATAACAAATTTAATCCGAATGATCAACGATCATTTTTCACGGTTCCTCTGACCGTGCCGCGGCCTCTTCGTCCTGTCGCCGCAGTGTTTTGGAGGCGTTTTTTACCAAAAGTAAAAGATCATATTGGAAAAGTTTGAGTTTGTGTGAAAAAATCCTCCTTAATTTGACTTTTTTGCCTTAATCTAATCACTCAAAGTCCTCACAGGTATAGAAATACAGCTGACTGCCACTGTCATTGTGCGTGTCCGTGTGCTAACACTCTGTCGCCCGTCTTTAGACTGGTGCACCAGGACGGCAGCCTGGCCGACCTCACCATGCTCAGCGCCAGCTCGGTGGACGCGGCGCTGCCCCGAGAGCCAGAGCGGGAGAAGCCGGAGCCTGAGGACGAGCAGACGCTGGTGGTGGTGATGGACGACGCCGACGCCGCTGGCGAGAAGACCGGGAGCGTACCCGACCTGCGGCAGTCCAGCTCGGAGGAGAGCCATCACTGCAGTGCGGGCACCGGCACCGGGACCGAGCCGGAGCCCAGCACCGAGCAGAGCTCAGGTACTGACGATGAAACGCTGAAGGTCCCACACGCAAGTTATTGATCATTTATAAAAAAAACACAGAGGAAAGAGTTTCTTTAGACTGAAATGATTGATCTGACAGGGAAAAGAGTGTCTGCTCAGCCACTCGTTGATTAATCCTTTAATCACTTAAACACAAAGTGATTAAATCTGGCCAAACGCCCTGGCTCCGCCCCCATCTCATCATTCATCTCAGTGAAGATGCAGATGGAAAATTGCAGCCAATCTCCAATAATTATAAAACTACTTCCCCTGTGTGTGCTCTGTCTTTGAGTCAAGAGCAGGCAAAAAAAAGTCATCATCAAGTCTGAATTTAACTAATGAATTCCCATTTAATGCAGCATTGTTCTTCCATTCTGATGCATTTGTTTTAGACAAAAATGCTGCACTTTTAATAAAATATAGCTGATTATTTATGCAAAATATACAGAATATTAAATGATAAATGAAACAACATATTACCCAGTAACTTTCCTAGTAAGTTTCTCATAGAAATTACCCAGGGAAAAACTTTGCCTGGACCCCAAACTTTCACCTAAAGAAGCACCTACTCGCCAAAATAAGGACTTTCCAGATTACCAGGAACCCGAGAGGACTTTTAAGACCGTCATGATAATCGGGTCGCCTGGATTTATTTTGATATAATGGCTGTAGAAATGTAAAAAAAAATTCAATGTAAGTGAGGCAGAAGAAGCACACGGCGCGAGTAAAGTGAGCCAGCAGCACATTGCCCCGAAAACACCCAAGAAGTTACAATGAAAGGTTTCAAAAGTGGATTTTACTGCGAAAAATGAAGCTGGACATCCGTCCATCCGTCTTCTACCACTTTATCCTCCACACGTGGGAGGTGATGTGCCAATCACACGGTTGGACAGATCGCCAGCTCATAGTTTTTTTGAATTTTCTAGATATCACAAACGGTCTATAGGCGTTACAGTAGCGAGAAGTGCACATTTTGTTGATGGTGGAAGTGACAAACCACACATATTAGAGGTCATTTCCCCTGGAAAAGGGGATTTTGATGCTGCGATAACGACTGAAATCTGGACTCTGGCTCCACCGGCGCCCGGATGCGGACTAGCGTGGTTTTAATTTATGAGCGGAAGCGCAGACGTGTCATCCTGCGTTATATATACACAGTCATTAGGCCCCCGATTACATTGCGTTTTAAACACTTAACGCTGTCTCGTGCGACCCTGTTGTTGTTTTCCAGAGTCTATTAACGCGTAAAAACCAGATCGCTGGGACGTCCCTGTGTCGCATCACTTTCATCCGTAGCTCCTCTGTCTCCTCGGAAGACGTATGTCGCACACAGACTTCTAAAGGCCGAGGCTTCTGTTACAGAAGCCGCCGGAGCATCTGCTGCCTGTTTTCACTCCAGGCAGCCGCTCAATCTTTCCGAGCGCAGTCGGCGCTGGCGGGATTTATCGGCCCACTTGTGCGAGGGTTTCTCCTCTCGACACGTCGCACAGCTCCCGGATCACTTTTCACACCCATTACGTCTCCCTGCAAACGCCAAACCAACGCTGTGCCATTAGCGTGTTTACACAGACAGTCGCACGGGCCCCTAAATTAAACTGTTGTTTATATACACAGAGAATAAAATAGGTGATAAAACCTAACCCTGCAGAGCCTCTCCATTTATAATGAGCTGCAGGCCATACAAAGCTCTATATGCGCTCTCACAGTGTATAATCTAAACAATGAGGCCTCTATTGAAGGCTGAGATAATCTGTCTTAGGTGAAAACACACACCCGCCACCACCTCAACTGTGGCAGAAGCCTTTATTTTTAATATCCTTTGTGAGAATATAAAACCCAGATATTACAGTCTTTATTCTCAGGTCGTTAAAGTTTGGAATTTGCTCGTTAATCGTGATTTTTGGGAATATTTCCAATATCCGTGTGGTGTATGAGGAAAAAGACAAGTAAAACACTCCTTTATTGATTCTTTTTGTGTGGATTCAAGCACTAGCATTCAAAAGTTTGGGGTCACCTATTCAAGTTTAGTTGTGTTTTCCATTAAAAGTCACACTTTTATTCATCAAAAGAGTTGCAAAATGGATAGAAAATATAGTCAAGACATTGACAAGATTAGAAATAATGATTTTACAGCTGTGCTAACATCATTGCACAAGGGTTTTCTAATCATTCAATAGTCTTCTAACACCATTAGCAAACACAATGTACCATTAGAACAGTGGAAATGTGCCTCTATACACCTATGTACATATTCCATTAAAAACCAGACGTTTGCAGCTAGAATAGTCGTTTACCACATTAACAATGTATAGAGTGTATTTATGATTATTTTAATGTTATAGTCATTGAAAAAAAGTACTTTTCCTTCAAAAATATGGACATTTCTAAGTCACCCCAAACTTTTGAATGGGAGTGTATCGACATAGACAAGGTGATCGCCATGATTTTGTGATAATTTGGTCAAACGGTAATAAAAAAGGCATCATAATTTAGCTTTTAGTTCATTATCTTTCAACTAACAAACTCAAACAATCAAGATTTAACTCTCATGGTGTTCATTTCATCTTTTTTAAGTCTGGAAATGAATGTGTTTGGGATCACTGTGGTTACCGTGAGGTACACCACAATAATGAATTGCTAATGCTTAATGCTAAGAACAGTAAATGTGTTGTAACAATAATAATAATAATAATCCACAATAATGACATGTTTTATGTCATATCGTCTGCCCGTTCCAGTCTCGACGTCACTCCAAAACAAGTTGGGATAACGGTGTTTATACTGCGTACACATTACTGTGATTGTGATGTTAAACCTGTTAAAGCCTCTTCAAAAAAAAATCCAGTACCTGGTTTGTATCCCCCCCCCCCCTCCCTGTGTCTCTTTAGATCTGAAGAACAAGTGGCATCTGGTGGTCGACCGCCTGACCGTGCTCTTCCTCAAGTTCTTGGAGTATTTCCACAAGCTGCAGCTGTTCATCTGGTGGCTGCTGGAGATCCACGTCATCAAGATCGTGTCCTGCTACATCGTCCTGGTCTCAGTCCAAGAGGTACGACGGCTCCAAGACAGAGAGTTTGTGATGTTTGCGCTTCCTGTTTGGCTCTGATTTGACTCAGGTGGTGAAAGTGTGAGGCGTCCGGATGTCTGTGTGGGTACGAGGCGTGTGAACATGTTTTCATACCGAGGCTTGAAAACTTGAACCAACGAGAACTCGACCACAATTCTCTTGTTTCCCATCAGACTACTCGGATAATATCGTGGGGCAAAATCAAACTGAGTGGTTTAGTTTGGGAAAGTTCCACAGACTCAGACGATTAGATTCCTACACAAATCTGCTTTTTATAGTTGTATTTTATTTATAGTTGACCCTGAGCTTTCAGTTCCAGTTTTATGGGCAGGGAAGTGAGAGGGAGTTGGGCTTGAAATCAGAGGGATGTCGACGTTGAAGAAGGTTCAGGTTAAATACGGAAGTAATTGGTCTTTGTGTAAATGAAACCAATTCTAATTTTAACTCAAAAAAATATGCTTAATTTGTCCATTTTTGGGCCAAAATTGTGGGCTCTGTCATTCTGATTCAACAAATCAGGTGATTGTACACAGAAAAAGTACGTCTATAGCCCAGTTTTGGACGGGATTGGTTTGACATGGTGAAGTGGAGTAATGTCCTTTTACCACAGGACTCATCTGTAATATCTGTAATATTAATGACCAGTAAAACGACCACGATTGGGAGGCGTAAATTGGCGTAAAATCACTCCCAGGATCCCTTTATCCTTTATTGATATCACAAGTGCAGACGCACATCCAATCCAATCCAACTTTATTTATAAGGCACTTTAAAAACAACAGCAGCTGAAACAAAGTGATATACATCAGAGATAAATAAACGTGTGACCTAATGTACCTAAGAACAAACAATAAAACAATAAATAATACTGTAGAAAATATAAAAAAACAACACAAATATAGTAATAGTCTCATACTGGGTCGAAAGCCAAAGACTAAAAATGGGTTTTAAGATGCGTTTTAAAAGTGGACAATCAAGGGGTGTGTTAAACAGTGAAGGGGCGTGTCTTACAGGGAAGGGGCGTGTCTAACATGTTGCGGAAGATTGCTCCACATCAACATACACTCTTAGAAATAAGGGTTCCAAAAGGGTTCTTCTACAAGGGCTGAGGTTCTAACGTGGAACCATTTGCTTCTGAAAAACTCTTTCCCGAAGAAAGGCTTTTTTTAAAGGGTTCTTGGTAACACTAATGGTTCCAGTAAGAACCATTTCGATCCAGAGAACCCTTTAAAACCCCTTTCCTGAATTAAAAAAAAAGGTTCTACCTGGAGCCAAAAATGGTTCTCCTATGAGCACAAGCCGAAGAACCTTATATGGTTCTACTTAGCACTTTGCTTGAAAATCCACGGGAAACTACTTGTAAACAGGATATAACGGCATATTTAAGCACATATTTAATGCTGGACAATTCGCACAAGATTAGTATTACCCGGGGTCATTTTTCCCGCCCTTTTTCATGCCAGGTAAAAGTCGCCATAATTAGGGCAGAACAGTTGAAATTGAAATAATATCGAAGTGGCAATACGGCCTTTGAAATTTGAAAATTGCAGTATTTGTTGATTACTGATTTCTGCTAAATTAAAAAAAACTTCAACAAGATTTTACTCACCGACCCTTTAACTGTTGAAGACTCTTCACAAAGGCTGTACAATGACAAAGTCGGGTCTCGTCCACCGTGGAGAACAGATGAGTTCTTTACGTTGAGCTTGTGTTTTTCTCTTCCCCGTCTGCTTTGTGTCCCTCGCAGGTGTCTTTGTTCAACTTTGTGTTCCTGGCGTCGTGGGCCTTCGCGCTGCCTTACAGCCAGTATCGGCCGCTCGCCTCCAGTGTTTGCACTGTGTGGACGTGTGTCATCATTGTGTGTAAAATGTTGTACCAGCTGAAGTCCATAGACCCTCCGTCTTACTCCATGAACTGCTCGTTGGTAAATATTTGCCCGTGTGGGGGGGGGGGGGGCACGAAAAACGCAAATTGTGTAGATGTGTGTGTGACGCCCGTTGTTACAGAGACACACATAACAGTCAGTCTTTTCCGTCCGCAGTCAGAGAGATACTCCAGCGTCCAGGAGGAGGAGCTAAAGGAGTCGCTGCTGTATGATGGACTCGTGGATCCAGCCAACTGGGTGGGCTTGAACAAGGCTGATGACCTGCTGGGTTACCTCAGGGTAAGAGATTTAACGTTTAAACACTGTCGCTTCAATTCTACAACATGCTATTTGTAAAAATCAGACAATAACACAAATTGATCTACACTAGCGTTCAAAAGTTTGGGGTCATGTTTTTGAAGGAAAAGCACTTTTTCTTCAATCATAAATACTCTCTATACATCGTTAATGTGGTAAACGACTATTCTAGCTGCAAACGTCTGGTTTTTAATGGAATATGTACATAGCGGTACACAAAAGTGCTAAGTAGAACCATCTAAGGTTCTTTGGCTTGTCCTCATAGGAGAACCCTTTTGGAGGGTTCCACCAAGAACCCGTTTAAAACCCTTTATTCAGGAAAGGGGTTTTAAAGGGTTATCTGGATCAAAATGGTTCTTACTGGAACCATTAGCGTTACCAAGAACCCTTGAAGCAAATGGTTCCAGGTAGAACCTCAGCCCTTGTAGAAGAACCCTTTTGGAACCCTTATTTCTAAGAGTGTTCTAATGGTACATTGTGTTTGCTAATGGCGTTAGAAGGCTATCGGATGATTAGAAAACCCTTGAAAACCCTTGTGCAATGATGTTAGCACAGCTGAAAACAGTTTTGCAGGTTCTTTGACAAAAGGGCAAAATTATTATTTTGAAAAAAAAATCATTATTTCTAATCTTGTCAATGTCTTGACGATATTTTCTATTCATTTTGCAACTCTTTTGATGAATAAAAGTGTGACTTTTAATGGAAAACACAAAAAATGGTATAGGTGACCCCAGACTTTTGAACGGTAGTGTAATAATAACATGTACTATATTTATATTAATGTTGGAAACAAAAATATAAAAAGAACATCACAATAACAAAAAAATTTTTTGACGTGCATTATTATATAAATGTTTTTCTGCTCTATATTAAGTTAAAAAACGTAACTTGGTACGGCCCATATGTAATAAGTTCATTCATTAGCTCATGTTATTTGAAAGTGTGTACATATATAGAACATAACTCATATGCCATTTTTTTAGTGTATATAATGTATTTCATGTTCTATTTCTCTTTCCCCACTATCTATAATGCGCTATAACCCCCATGGTTCTCAAACCGAGGCACGTGTACCACCAGTGGTACGCAGGCAAATAGTGGATCAAATAAAGATGACTATAAAACAAAAACCTAATATGTAAAAGTCCTTTTCCGTGCGTTCAGAACAACCTCTTGATGTTGGCCATCCTGGCCTTCGAGGTGACCATCTACCGCCACCAGGAATATTTCAGACTGAGGAACAAGCTGTCGCCGCCGGCCGCGCGCATCATCTTCCACGACGTCACGCGGCAGCACCTGGACATCGGCATCGTCAGCTTCATCAAATACTTCATCAACTACTTTTTCTACAAGTTTGGACTCGAGGTGCGGACGGACGCAGAGTTTGGTCGTGAAAGGTCAAGGGGTTGGATGTGAAATGTGATAGCTTTAGTGCTGGGCACGTGAACGGCGTCGACGCTAGCGCACAACGCGTTTCCATAACGACTGACCAGAAAAAGAAGCGCTGTGACGTCATGTTTATGTGCCGCGGCACCGGAGTCCAGGCGCCGTTTACCTGTTAGCTGTGTTAGCTGTGTTAGCTGCGTTAGCTGCTCTTTTCCTTTAATAAACAGATCGCTCCAGTTCCACTGTAAGCGCTTACAGTGGAACTGGAGCGATCTGTTTATTAAAGGAAAAGAGCAGCTCTACAAATAACCAGCGTATCTGTGTACTGCGTATGTGTGTCTCTGTTTTTAAAGTTTAGCGTTACTTTAGAGACTCATTTTAACAATCGGGGAGTCACGTTAACATGACGTCACGCTCGTGTTTTTCTGGTTGGTCGCCATGGAAACATTAATGCCTTAACGCACCCAGCACTAGATATTATCAGGGCATCTTTGCCTTACTTGTTGAACAGATGGACAGATTGAAAAGGGAAAAGAGAGGACAAAGGAATGCAGTAAAAAACCTGGAACGGACTCAAACCCAGATCCATGTGTAAGGGGTCAAAATTTGGCTCAAATTTTAAGTGAGATTTCACTGATTGGCGTCAAACTGGTGTTGGTTTTACACCTGCAATATAAATGTCATGGCTTTGTTTTATTCCTCAGAAATATTTCTTAAAAATCCCTCTTGAAAGCAGGAAGTTTTTAAATGCTATTTTCCAGATTTTAAAGCTAAAGCTCAGACTAGAATTGTAGAATCTTCCCAAAATTGCACAAAAGCATCTTAAAGTACGTAAAATATCAAGAAAAGCAAATAAAAAACGTCATGTTTTTGAAAGATTTTTTGTCAGTAAAACACATTTTACTGTGAATTCTACATTCTCATTCAATCGTGCTTTTATTAAAATAAACCTTTCTACCGAACACAACAACAGGTGCAGTACAGTCTCAACAAGAAAGTAGGCAAGCGAGTATAAAATCGACATATAAAGTCATCAAGGTCTTGTTTTCTTTCTGGAAATGTTTATTTGGGAAAAGGGCAAGCATGTAAAAACTTAATTATAAAAAAACCATAGTTATTTATCTCGATTTAACGACCTTTCAAGGCTAACGCGGGTCGATACGCTCGTGTTACGATATCGAATGTTGACTCGTGTGTTTCAAACGCGCAGACCTGCCTGCTGTTAGGGGTCAACGTCATCGGCCAGCGCATGGACTTCTACGCCATGCTTCACGCCGTGGCGTTGATAGCCGTCATGTACCGGCGGAGGAGGAAAGCCATCGCAGAGATCTGGCCCAAGTACTGCTGCTTCCTGGCCTGCATGCTCACCTTCCAGTATTTTGTCTGTATCGGGATCCCGCCGGCGGCCTGTAAAGGTCGGTGCTCTTTGTACCTTTGTCCTTTATCGTCGTGCTTCGATAAAGAAACTCGTTAAGACGTGTTAATTGTGCCCGTTTTCTTTTTTCAGACTATCCCTGGAGGTTCCCCAGCTCTTTCACGGACTCCAACGTGGTCAAGTGGCTTTATCTGCCAGATTTCCACACCAGGCCCAGTCCGTCCTTCCTCATCTGTAGGTGTTCAAGTCAAACACAGCAGCTTCATACAGTATATGTGTGTATATATATATTTATGACATGATGTCTGTGCTCTTGTGTGTCAGATGACTTCATGCTGCTGCTGTGCGCCTCGATGCAGAGGCAGGTCTTTGACGACGAGAACAAGGCGGCGGTCCGAATCATGGCCGGAGACAACGTGGAGATCTGCAGGGACCTGGACGCGGCCTCCTTCAGCGTCCACAACCCGGTCCCCGACTTCATCCACTGCCGGTGAGACGAGTTAGCGTCACTTAAGCTAGCAGTTTTAACCATGAACCATATAAGGTTCTTAGGCTTGTCCTCATAGGAGAACCCTTTTTGGCCCTTTTAAAACCCTTTATTCAGGAAAAGGGGTTTTAAAGCGGAACTAGACCGGAAGTTCCTATTATCGCTGTTTTTTTTGGTGTGTATCTGCGTCATTACCTTGTTTATGAAGCCTGACGGTTCGAAACAAACAGTTCAGCCATTGCTGAGAACGTTGTGTTTTATTGTAATCTCGGGGCTCAACGAGATCACTGAAAATCCCGTAATAGTTACGTAAGCAGCGGTTCTCCTGAACAACCGATCGTCCTGCTCCGGGCGGTAGTCCGGGCACATCCGGTTACGTACATTGAACCGCAGAAGAAGAATAACGTCCGTTGTGGAGGTGTTTCACGAGCGACAGTGTCTTCTGACTCTGGGTCTGACAATGTTTTGATAATGAGGAGCAGTGCATCCGCCGTTCCAGAGGAGGGCGCTGCGCTTCTGAGAACGGATGTGCTGGATAGTACTGGCCAATCACAAGACTCTGTCTTCTGGGGGTGAAAGTTCACTCTGAAATCTCGCAGCGAAAAATCACTGTCAGAAAAGAGGATTTCTATCGGCTATTTTACAGAAACTAGGAGGTTTTTGACCATAAAAACAAGTTAATATATGTAAGTAGACCTCCATAACTAACATTTATGTGCAACAGGACCACTCTATGTGACCTTTAAAGGGTTCTCTGGATGGTTCTTACTGGAACCATTATGGTGTTACCATTAGTGTTACCAAGAACCCTTGAAAAACCCTTTCTTCCGGTAACATTTTCGTTACCGGACACTGTCAGTAAAGATTACGGCTAAGGCTGAACGATTTTGAATAAATATCTATTTGCGATTATTTTGACAGGAATTGTGATTGCAAAGAGGGAATGGTGCTTTTTTTTACTCAGTTTAATTTTCATTGTTCTCTTCAGTCTGTAGAGTAAGATGTGTACAGATCAAGACAATAATGGATCTAAAATGATATTTTGACACATTTTGGCTCCAACAAATACTGCAATTTCCAAATTTCAAAGGCCGTATTTTGCGATTTCGATATAATTTCAATTTCAACTGTTCTGCCCTAATTACGGCGACTTTTACCTGGCATAAAAAGGGCAGGAAAAATTACCCCGGGTAATACTAATCTTGTGTGAATTGTCCAGCATTAAATATGTGCTTAAATATGCCGTTATATCCTGTTTACAAGTAGTTTCCTGTGGATTTTCAAGCATGGAACGAGGCAAGCAAAGAAGAACCATATAAGATTCTTCAGCCTGTCCTTATAGCAGAACCCTTTTTGGCTCCAGGTAGAACCTTTTTAACCCTTTTGGAGGGTTCCACCAAGAACCCTTTTTTTATTCAGGAAAGGGGTTTTAAAGGGTTATCTGGATCAAAATGGTTCTTACTGGAAGCATTAGTGTTAACAAGAAATTGGTTCCAGGTAGAACCTCAGCCCTAGTAGAAGGACCCTTTTGGAACCCTTATTTCTAAGAGTGTATGTGTATGTACATTAGAACACTTGAAATGGGCCTCAATACACCTATGTACATATTCCATTAAAAACCAGACATTTGCAGCTAGAATAGTCGTTGACCACACTCTTAGAAATATAAGCGCTAAGTAGAACCATATAAGGTTCTACGGCTTGTCCTCATAGGAGAACCCTTTTTGGCTCCAGATAGAAACTTTTTACCTTTTGGAACCCTTATCTCTAAGAGTGCACATTAGCAATGTATAGAGTGTATTTCTGATTCATTTAATGTTATATTCATTTAAAAAATGTTTTTCCCTCAAAAATTAGTTCATTTCTAAGCCAGCCCAAACTTTTGAACGGTAGTGTCGCAGTGAAGATCAAGAGAAGTTACTGAATCATGCAAACAGGCGTATTTAAGTCCAACTTTCTACGCGTCCACACGTGTCGGAGCCGCGGCTCGGAGGCTCCAGTACAAAGCTGCTGTTGTACTTGGCCGCTGACCGTGTAACTGTAGAAGTCTTAAGTGTGGCGGTGCTGAATAAGAACGTACAAGCTCAGCAAATCTCTTATCATAGGTAAATAAAGGTATGAAATGAAAAAAAAAAAAAAAACGACAGATACAGTGGCTCATGTCAGTAGCTTAGCGAGAGATGTAATTGGATACGCAGCCATATACATAATTCAGAATTCTGGCTGCGGTCCCGTGTTTGAATCCAGGCCTTGATACTGACTTTGCACATTAAAAATGAGTGAACAGAGGGTTCTGGAGGGGAGGGGGGGGGGAGCATCCTGACCTGTCCACAGTCATTGATTATTGTGCTCTTCACATTCCACTGTTTTGATGCGCAAAGTGGACAAGTCTTTTATTAACGCACTCTGTGTCCATCAACAAACCCTCGCAGAGAGAAGGCAAGAGCGCCGCGGCAGCGTCTGTCCGCGCCGCGGCAGCGCTGCACTTATTCCATCGTTTCCCTCCAGGATCGAATTACGGATACGGGGGGGGGGGGGCGGAGAAATCCATAATCCGCAAAAAACACTCTGTCCGTCACTCGGCGACTCAGACGCTCTTGCCCTGTACTCTAACTCGATAAATAGCTTTTATGTATGGAAAAGGTATTTTCTCCCCCCCTGCGTGATGAAGGACACTCACTCAGCGATTCCGGCCCATCGACGCATGGCGTGATCCGAACCCACTTCATCAGAGCAGGCTAACCCTAAAGGGTGCACCGCTGTTGTTGTGGTCCCGTGTTTTCCCGCAGGTCCATCAGATTAGAGCATGTTTGCTTCCTATGTTTCAGGAGGAGACATCCCATTAACGCGCTGTAACACAGGATCCATGTTTTTCAATTGATTTCCATTCATTCGGAACAGCGCAGACAACAGTGTTATTCCTAAAGCTTTACCGTAACCAGTTTGTGCCGAGCTCTAATCCTAATTCTCAGCCCTAATCTTAACCACACACTTAGGGCGCAGCACTTTTTTTTACGGTAACATCCATAGTCCATAGTTTTCTTTGTTTGATACGTCAGGTAATGATGGAGCTGTCCAAAATACCGACGCAGGATTAAAATAATAATAATAATATAAAAAGGTCCCATGGACCTGGGAAACAAGTACGTCGTATCCCTCGTTCCCAGTTATCTGCTCATCGCAGAGCGTCATGTTGACAACCCTTGACTGGCGCAAAATCCTCATTTAAATAGGGCGGTCTTAACCACTTCTGCACCTGTAGTCAATTGCAGTCGCAATCTAAGTAGTTCACCTGCAAAACGTGATCCAGTAGCAGGCGCAGTCTTTCTGCTCGCAATTTATCGCTCTCTATTTGGAATCTTAGTAAATCAGGCCCATAATCTATTACAAAGCTACTAACTTGAACCTTAACCATCACAACTAAATGCCTAATCTGCCTAATCTTATCCCTTAACCTAGCCCCAATTCTATTTGTAACCCTTAATCCAGGTCTCTTCAGAAACCCCTGCTGTCATTCAGACAGCACAAACAATGTCTTATTAGTGTCCAACTCTAACCCCTAATCCAAATCTTAGCCCTAAATTTAGCCGTTTCCTCAGAAATGAGGTTCTGCCTGATTCACCAGGTCCAGGTTTAGGTCTCCATGAGGACTACTGGTCCCGACAAGGCCAGTGTTTATACCAGTAAAGATCTTAATGACAGCTATCACTCACTTACCTTAACCATCACAACTAAACGCCTAATCTTATCCCTTAACCGAGCCCCAATTCTATTTGTAACCCTTAATCCAGGTCTCTTCAGAAACCCCTGTACCAGACAAAATGTCCTCACTTTTAAAAAAAAACGACCTTATCCAAAACCATAATTAAAATCTTGCAGCCAAACTTTAAACAGTTCCTCACAAATGAGGTTCTGCCTCTTTAGGACCAGGTTCTGGTCTCCATGAGGACTGCTGGTGCTGACTACTGGTCCCACTCATAGCCATTGTGCATGACCTAGCTCCTCACCTGACACAACTGAAGGTCTTATCTTATCCCTTGACCTAGCCCCAATTCTAATCCTAACCCTTAATCCAGGTCTTAACTTTACCTTAACCTAACCTGCCAAAATGTCCTCAGCTTTTATTTATTTATTTATTTATTTAAATCGACTAACCTTTACAAAACCACAATTCAAATCTTGCACCCAAACTTTAACCAGTTCCTCAGAAATGAGGTTCTGCCTCTGTAGGACCAGGTTTTGGTCTCCATGTGGACTGTTGGTCCTGACACGGTGTGTGTTTATGACAGAAAAAGGTCTCTAAGAGGAAACACACACACACACACACACACACACACACACACATATGGAGGACATGTAGTAGTGCACATGTGCTGAGAGTGACAGGAGTCAGGTTTCAACTCCACATTCATTGATTGGACTCTTACCGGCGCTCTGACACTAAGTGAAACACTAAGTGTGATTTATGCTCAACAACAAATGAACGGAAATGTTGTTTTGACTCTTGGTTTTTTTTTTTACTATGTGGTAAACATGTTTTTTTAAGTGTTGGAGAACGTCGACATCTCCCAGCATTCCTATCGCTCTGCTTTGGATACTTACGTTCAAATACTTTCAAATCGTGTTATAGAAGAAAATAACACTTGAAGTCACATTATGTAAATATACACTTACTGTTCACTAGAGGTAGACTAATAATTCAGGGTTAATCGGGATAAAGTGGGCCAATATTTGCCAATATTTTATATTTTATTATCATCAAATTAGTTATATTTTGTCAGATGGAGGAAAAAAAGAAAAGTTGTCTTAGTTTTGGGCCAAAAAAACAAACAAAAAAGAATGATTGACTGTCAGCTCTCCTGAAGTCATACATTCTCCAGTAGATCAGCAGTTTCTGAAATACTCATACCAACATCCCTGTTTCGCTAAATCTTACAAAATCACCTTTCTTTCTAAATACATGCAGTTGCTGCTGTGTGATTGGCTGGTTACAGATATTTGGGTTTACGTGCAGTCAAAGAGGTGTACCTAATAAAGTGGCTCTTTAATGTAGATCTTTCTTTAAGATTTGCCTTCACTTTACATAATAATGGCATTTAAAGCAGACCTAGACCGGAAGTTCCTATTAACGCTGTTTTTTAGTGTGTATCTGCGTCATTACCTTGTTTAAGAAGCCCTGAAGGTTCTAAACAAACAGTTCAGCCACTGCTGAGAACACTGTGTTTTATTGTAATCTCGGGCTCAGTGAGATCTCTGAAAAAACCCGGTCCGGTTACGTAAACACCGGTTCTCCTGAACAACCGATCGTCCTGCTCCGTGCACTAGTCCGGGCACATCCGGTTGCGTACATTGAACCACAGAAGAAGAATAACGTCCGTTGTGGAGGTGTTTCACAGCGACAGTGTCTTCTGACTCTGGGTCTGACTCCGGGTCAAAGGTCGTCAAAGGGACTGAGGCGGGGAGTCGTGAAGAAGCTATTTTTAAACACTGTTAAAACAATGTTTTGATAATGAGGAGCAGTGCATCCACCGTTCCAGAGGGGGGAGCAGCGCTTCTGAGAATGGATGTGCTGGATAGTACTGGCCAATCACAAGACTCTGTCTTCTGGGTGAGAGAGTTTAGTCTCAAATATCGCGGCTGGGAAACATCGTCAGAAAAGAGGATTTCTATCGGCTCGTTTACAGCAACTAGGAGGTTTTTGAGCATAAAAACAACTTAATGTATGTAAGTAGACCTCCATAACTAACATATATGTGCAACAGTACCACTCTATGTGAGCTTTAATCAATGTTGGTTTTTTTTGGTTGCTTTTACCAAAAAAAAAGATTTTTATGTTCAATTTTGCAATGACACTATTTGTTCCACCGTTCCTCTGTCTTTCAGGTCCTACCTGGACATGCTGAAGGTCATCATGTTCAGTTACCTGTTCTGGTTCGTCCTCACCATCATCTTCATCACGGGCACCACCCGGATCAGCGTCTTCTGCATGGGCTACCTGGTCGCCTGCTTCTACTTCCTGCTCTTTGGCGGCGAACTGCTGCTGAAGCCGATCAAGAAGATCCTGCACTACTGGGACTTTCTGATCGCCTACAACATCTTTGTCATCACCATGAAGAACATTTTGTCCGTGAGTTTGCCACCGCTGTCGTTCCTAAACGGTCGTTGAACGGTTATCTTGGAAAAAGGAAGCAGAAAGAACATTTCACAGCCATAGAATCTAAATAAATCCAGGGCGGCCTGATTATCATGATGCCCATAAGAGGGTTAAAACTAAATCTTCTCAAAAACTCTTCATGAATCAGGAAGAAAGTATTTTATGTAAATATATTTTTGGGTGTTCCAGACACTAATAAGTATTCTAGTTACAGATGTTTCCCTCTCTGTCTCCAGATCCTGGCCTGTGGCTACATCAACACCCTCGTAGAGAAGCAGTGCTGGTTGATCCAGTTGTTGAGTTTGGCCTGCACCATTAAAGAATACAAGATCGAGATCAACCAGGAAAAAACGCGTAAGTCCACGCTAACGTCTCTTACATCTCGTACAAGGTGTACAATATTATTGCTTTTATTTGGAAGTGCTTCGTTGCGGCGCGAGGTTGTGACCTGCAGTATTACAAGCAGCATAAATCATTGTTTTGGCTGCGCATTGTTGTCATACCACAGCGTGTCTGTGTGATTTGTGTGTTTGAGATTATTTCTAAAGAAAAATATACACACCCTTTTCTTTTCTTCTTTTTTAAGTGTTTGTCTTCATCCTAGAAAGAAAGAGAAATCACTACTTTATGTTTAGGATTTATCATTCATTACACTTTATAAATCATTAATAAGATGCTATAACATTAAAAGTGGGACAATGATTTGCTGCTTGCCAAATAGTGAGCCCGCATGTATCTGCACTGTTCCGATAGCGTACTTTCCCCCTCTCCATCAGTCACCACTATTACTAAATTTACAGTAATATGTTACTAAAGTCAGTTTTAAATTTTGGTTACTTGCCAAATAGTGAGCCCACATGTATCTGCACTCTTAAGCATACTTTTCCCTCTCCATCAGCCACCACTATTACTATATTTACAGTAATATGTTACTAAAGTCAGTTTTTAATTTTGGTTACTTGCCAAATAGTGAGCCCACATGTATCTGCAGTGTTCCGATAGCGTACTTTCCTCCTCTCCATCAGTAACCACTATTAGTAGATTTAGAGTAATATGTTACTAAAGTCAGTTTTTAATTTTGGTGAATCAGAGTCATACATTATTGCTTTGGAAATGGTTCTCAACCTGGAGTTTGCATGTGTCACTTGATGGGTTTTCACACTGCATTAATGTCTGAAATCTGTTTTTTAACCAGTGTGTAATGTGCTGTTATTATTATTTACAGGTAAAAACAACCAAATTGTTGGCGTAGTAGGCAGCGCGTCAGTCTCATAATCTGAAGGTTTTGAGTTCAAGTCTCACACAGGGCATGTTTTTTGAAGTGGAGTGGAAGGGATTTGGGCTTGTAACCACAGGGTGAGAAAAAAAATAAATATATATATATATGCAAAATAAAATATAGAATATAGAATAGAATAAAATAAGAAAGGAGTGCGGTAGGAAGAGGCAAGTTGTCGTCTCATCCTGACTTAAATGCCTTTTACTACGTCATAACATAAATAAGTTGAGGCCAACACATTTAAAACCCTTAAAAACAAGCGATATTATCTTAAAAATGAACCCTGAACTGGACGGGAAGCCGGTGGAGGACGAAGGACAAAACCGGTGTCATGAAATGTGACCGATATTAAAAACAACAAAACTGGTGGTTCCTTGAGACCTTTAGCACACTAAAGTAACTCTGTGTGTTTCCCAGCTGCCGACCAGCGCTGCGACCTGCCCAGCGACGAGGCCGGCATCATCTGGGACAGCATCTGCTTCGCCTTCCTGCTGCTGCAGAGACGAGTCTTCATGAGCTACTACTTCCTGCACGTGGTGGCCGACATCAGAGCGTCGCAGATCCTAGCGTGCAGGTAACATGAGGTCCTTGTTTTGTTCCTGGATGCAAAAATTTTATCAATTTTTCCAACCCTTTGAGTGGGAAACCTGGGCTTTGACCCGCAAAAAGAAGCACTCATATTCAGTGTGTTATTATGAGTTTTATACAGTCTGCATTATGTCATCTGTTGAAAAAGTTGTCTTGATTTGCTGCTGCTGGTGTTTGTGTGTTTTCAGAGGAGCTGAGCTTTTCCAGGCCACGATCGTGAAGGCGGTGAGAGCAAGACTGGAGGAGGAGCGTAAATCTGTGGAGCAGCTGAAAAGACAGTGAGAATCCAAACTGTTTAACCCGCTCCATGTTTTTTATATACGTTATTCTGTTTAATTGGTGTTGAGGAAGATCCAGTTAAGGCTTTGGAAACAAGGTCTTTGAACTTCCTGAGACACATTTAATTGATATTTTAGTGAAATTTCTCTAATTGATGACAAAATTTGCTATAATTTAGTGCATATCCAGATAATGGTCTGGATTTTACAAGAAAACAACCACTTTATGTTTAGAATATATCAATACACTTTATAAATCATTAATAAGATGCTATAACACATTGGATTAAAAGTGTAATAGTGCTTTATTGCTTGATAAGTTTTTAAGCATACTTTTACCTCTCCATCAGCTGCCACTATTACTAAATTTACAGTAATATGTTACGAAAGTCAGTTTTCAATTTTGGTTACTTGCCAAATAGTGAGCCTGCATGTATCTGCACTGTTCAGATAAGTTCTTAAACATACTTTTCCCTCTCCATCAGCCGCCACTATTACTAAATTTACAGTAATATGTTGCTAAAGTCAGTTTTTAATTTTGGTTACTTGCCAAATAGTGAGCCCACGTGAATCTGCACTCTTCCAATAAGTTTTTAAGTCAATAAAAGTGTCTAGATATAATTCACAGATATTGATAACAAAATGATCACAAAATGTTGGTGCATATCCAGATAATGGACAGAAACATATATTGTTCTATTTTTATTGCGGTAGAAAGGCTTTGTTTTATCTATCTGAGATGCGATCAGTGGCTACACGACACATTCGGAGGCTCTAACAAGTGGTTTCGATGCTGCTGAATGTGCACAGGTAACACTGGAACAGGTCCATTGTTGTTTTTTGGTCTTTTCAGTGTGGTCTCTTGGTCTATTTTAGTTGTCATTAGGTTTAAATATATAAGGAAACATGAGTCAGAAAGCCATTTGAAAGGTTTTGAATTAAACGTCTTTATCGTTTCCTGGAGGCGAGCTCCCAGAGTATATCATACTACATAAAGTCAATGTATTTCCACCACTTATAGGTACCTCAGGAGTCACTCATGAGCTCTGATAATATCCACTTACTCACTCTAATGAGCACTCTACTGTTACATAACAATCGCTAATTTCTATATGACGCCTGGAGACGTTCATGGTCAGTCTGTCAGGGCCCGTCGTCGGTGCTGCTGATGCTGCTGCTGCTGCTGATGCTGCTGCTGATGCTGCTTCTGTGTCGATACTCCGGTGTCTCTCTCTTCAACGTCTCTCTGATCTAATCAGGATGGAGCGCATTAAAGTGCGGCAGGAAAAGTTTAAGCGGGGAAAGGAGAAGATGCTTAGCATCGCACAGGAGTCTGGAGAGGGACAGACGCTCGTCCAGCCCGAGGAGGACGACGACGACGGTATGACGGGGGCGTCTCCACGGGGGGGTGAAAACAGTTTTAATGTTAGGATTTAAAGGTCCAGTGTGTGAGGATGAGCGACACCTAATGGTGAGGCTGTGACAAATAAAGTGCGTCCATATAAACGTAACGCTTTTATCCCTATAAATATAGTTATTTAGCTCAATTCCCAGCTTATTTAAATACGATTTTAAAATAATAATAGTAACTTTTGTTTTAAACTAGTTTACTGTACATTGCTGTTTGTGTGGTTTACATATCTGCAAGTATATTTCTATCATTTTTCTACTTATTATATATATGTATACATAACCATATACCATATACACTTGTGTATGTATACATATACATGTATACATGTGTATATAGTTATAAATACCAATGTACATGTGTATTTGTTTGTATACGCATACATATACCTGTATACATATATGAACAGTATATATACATATAGACACGTGTATCTATATACATTTATATATACCAATGTACATGTGTATTTGTATGTATACGCATATGTATACATATACATGTATACATATATGTACAGTATATATACATATATATACACATACATTTATATACACACATACATATATGTGTGTATATAAATATAGATGCATTTGTATACGTATACAAATGCAAAAGCGTATACGTATATATGTATGTATGATGTATACATATACATGCATATATATATATATAATAGAAAAAATTATATACATTTATTTGCTTATATGAAAACCATGCATGTGTATGTATATACATATAAATGTATATATATAAGTATTAGGGCTGACAATTAATTAATTACTAAATTCATCTGATCGATTCATCAGTTTGAGTTGTTTTTTAAAATAATTAAAAGAAGTTTTCTGGAGGAAATCATTAAAACATGAAACAGACATTTTTGATAAACGTCGTTTCTGAGTTTTTCAAAAAAATTTTGACATTTTATGGGAAAAAAAGAATCAACAGATGAATTGATTATGAAAATAATGGACAAATTGTAATTTGAAACTTTTTTGTTGTTCTTTGAATATTTACATACTGGACCTTTAAAATGAATGATATGGTACGGTGAGTTGTGTTTAAAGGTTAATGATCATGTTGTGTGATTATTTACGAGCTAAAAGAGCAGCTTCATGGAGAAAAAAAAAAAACTATGGCTTGACTTAAAAAACTGATTTTCTTAATATGAAATGTTGCTTTATTTGTGAAATTTTAGGAGCACAGCGAACGAAAGCCAAGACCAAAAAAAAGCAGTGGTGGAGGCCGTGGGTTGACCATGCTTCCAGTAGGTTGACCCCCCCGAACCCTCTTTTTTCTCTTCCTCCACTCTGATTGGCCCTTGTGTCCTTGACCAGAACGCTTAGGATTCCCATACTGCACCTGGGCTCTGAGGGCGCCAACATACGCCGTTTTTTAGTCCTTTTCTGTGTCTATTTAAGGCTTCTGTTGTGACTGCACACCACGTGCACTTGAGTTTAAAGACGTGATCTTTAAGATGGTGTCAGTGTCAGCGCCGGGGGGGGGGGGGGGGGGTGTCTGGGGGGTTTCCTTAAATAGTCACGGCGACGAAGGAAAGAGGGGAAAAAGACTAACGGCTGCAGGGTTTAGCGCTCGATGTTGGTTGAAGGTGCGAGCGCTCGGCACCAGTCTGAGCCTGAAGAGCCCACAGAGCGGTAGAGAATCAACGTTTTCACGCAAAGACATGAAGTCGACTCGCCTTTATTCTCAGTACTGGAATAAAGGACGGAGAGGGTTTGTTCATTCTTTGCCTGCAGACATGATCACCAAACAGGTATTAGAAAAAAATCAGTGTTTCTAAGGGCCAATTCCAATTCCAATCTTAACCCTCAAGCTTAACCCTTAATCTTAACTGGCCTCAAAACCAAGTGTTGAGGGTTATTTTGTCACTTAGAAATGGGACACCCCTTAAATGCAGATACGTCTTCAGACTGTAGGGGGCAGAATAACGCCAAAGCTGCGTCCAGTCTGTCAACTCCAAAAAAGAAGAAGAAGAAGAACACATTTACGTCAGGATTATTTATTCTGATCCGTTTGTCAGTCAAGTTATTAGGTTGTCAGTTAGTTATAAGATGATACTCAGTTACACAGTTACCACACACCACGACTTATTGAAAAGTAAACCACACCAGCCGACTATTGACAAAAGATGGTAAAATAAAAATAAATGTTACGCAACAATGACGTCAGTAATCCATAATATGGGCCTAAACTAAGATCATTTTTATATCTCCATTAACAAAGAAAATACTTCATTTGTAGCGTACTTGTATCGCTGCTTTTGACGCCATCTTTCTTATGTCAAAACACGCAATGCATTCTGGGTAGCCCTTGCTCCCAAGGGTGGTCTCGGAAAATCTCAATATTGAGGGTGATACAGCCCTTAAACTTGGCCTCAACTTAATATTTCTGAGAATCAGGACAGAACTTGCACTAGAGGGAGAACATTTTTGAGATTGAGGGTTAAGATTGGAATTGGAATTCACCCAAATACATGAACGAGATTTAAAAAAAAAAAAAACGATTCTCATGGTGAGCGTCCGTTGCCTGTTTGGTTTCAGCTCATGCCTCACGTCGGACTCCATTTTCCCCCTCACATGACATTTTTCAAATTATTTCTCCATTTTTATCACTTTTTGTATTTGATGTCTCATCTCCATTTCCCAGCATCCCCCTCTCCCCGCTCCCGCAAACCCAACCTCCCCCCCCCCACCACCCTCGCCGCCCCTTCACCTCCCGCCCACTGTGGTTCTGTTCAAGGACATAAGTCAGCCTTTGTCTATCCCAATGTCTCTAACACTTAACCACTGTAGACACTGGAGTCTCACTCGCTCTGTCAACACTAGTTTTCAAGGCCACTGTGCGCACACTTTTACCTCAGCCATACTAATATTCTTTATTATTATTATTATTATGACTATTCAAAATGTGTTTGTGTGTCTTCTCCGTTTCTCTCTTGTGTTGTTGTTGTTGTTTTTTAAACGTTTGTCTTTAGTTTATACGTAGAGCCGTTTAAATGTCAAATGTCAAAGTGTTTTCCTGCATCTTTCTCTCAACAGGAAAAACCGTCGCGGGTTGTTAAAGCTGCAGTGCGTAATTTTGACACCGTCTCGTTTGCTTGAATCGGCCTCTGTCAAGCAAAACTATCAGACCTGACAGAGGAGGTGCGCTAGCTGCAGCACAGGAAAAAACGGGCGGTCGGGGGGACGAGAAGTCTTCATTCCGTTGAGCTGCTGCAATTTTCACGGGCGCTTCTTTGCGCTTAACGGCGTTAACATCGTCAACGTTAACGCACGTTAGCATGTGACGCGTTTCGATGACGACTGACTGGAAAAAGACGCGCGTCATGTTTACGTGACTCCCGATTGTTAAAAAGAGTCTCTAAAGTAACGCTGGTTATTTGTAGCGCTGCTCTTAACATTTAATAAACACACCGCTCCAGTTCGACTGTAGGCGTGCTAACGGCGCCTAAAGGAGCTAACGCAGCTAACGGAGCTAACCGGCCACCGGTGCCTCGGCGCGTAAACATGACGTCACACGTGTCTTTTTCCGGGTCAGTCGTCATGGAAACGCGGAATGGTTAACATGCGTTAACGTTGACGCCGTTAACCGCCCTTAACGTGCCCAGCACTAGTTTTCAATCACGTTCCAACTTCCTGTGTGCAGCGACCCCGAGATCTAAACAACAGAACCACGTTCACACAGAAACAGAACAAAATGTATTTATAAACTGACCAAATGACCAACTCCTCTTCTTCTTCTTCAGATTGTATTTGGTAGTAAAGAGTAACAAAGAGAGTTAGAGGAAATGTTGACCTCATTTTTATTTTCTTATATATAAAAAAGTTACGCACTACAGCTTTAATGTAAAAACAAACAGGTAATGTCTTCAGCCACAGTTTGACTGCATGTAACAGCGCTTTGCCCTCTGCCCCCCAGTGGTTAGAAGTGGAGACTATTACTTGTTTGAAACTGACAGTGAGGAGGAAGAGGAGGAGGACGACAAAAAAGACGACGAGCCACCCAGGAAGTCAGCGTTTCAGGTGAATCCAGGATGAAACCTGTATTTATTTTTGTTATTGTTATTATTGTATCTCGGTCGCAGGTGATCAGCTGATCATCTGAGAACAGGTCAAGTATAATGACGTGTGGTTATTTATACTTTTATGAAACTTTTATATTGGTAAAAATATCAATAATACAGGATTTACATTTAGACTATTGTGAGTAAAAATGTAGATACAGTTGCTTTTTTTATGGCCAGAGCTGGACTGTATTTAATAACCTTTATTATAACAGTTAAAACTTTACAGTCACAGCTTCGCTGTGTAAACCAATCACAAGATTAATCTGAACCATTTCTCCTTGAGAATTTTTTATTTTTTTGGACGTTTTTGCAGCTACTGAAAATGGAGAGAGGGAGTTTCATAAGTTCACGGTTTCACCACGACTCCTTTAATGTCAGTGCACTCACTGGTTCACTGATGATCCATCTCCAAAGTGAAGGAGGTGACGTTTTTTTAACATCTCCAGATTCTCCTCAACCGCATGGAGGATTTCATGGGACTTTGTTTTTCTGGGTTTTTCCCTCACACACACACACACACACACACACACACACACACACACACACACACACACACACACACACACACACACACACACACACACACACACACACACACACACACACACACACACACACACACACACACAGTGATTTTCAAAGGTCATCACTTGCAAACAAAGTTTTGTGGACAGTGTGGAAGTTCCCGTCAAAGACTCCCTTAAATCTGCCTTTTAATAGCCTTTAACGTGATTCTGCTTTTAGTCAACAATGTTGGAAAAGCTCTGGTTTTTACCTTCAACAGTGTAATGAGTTCATCAGGGCTTGTATTTGTAGGATCGAAGGTCAGGTGTGTAAGTGTTAGCGACATCTGATGGAGAGACTGCAGGTTGTAAATAAATGGAGGACTGTAACACTCTCACACTGTAACACTGTAACACTGTAACACTGTCTCCTCTCACACTGTAACACTAACAATGTAACACTGTAACACTTTAACACTGTCTCCTCTCACACTGTAACACTGTAACACTAACACTGTTACACTCTAACACTAACACTGTAACACTGTCTCCTCTAACACTGTAACACTAACACTGTAACACTGTAACACTCTAACACTGTAACACTGTAACACTCTAACACTGTAACACTGTAACACTCTAACTTGTTTCTCACCGTATGAAATGTTTCCTCACTACTAATCCTCTCCCTCTGTGTTGCCTCTCTGTAGCGAGCAATTGGGAAGTTTGTCTCTGCAGTTCTGGCTTTGCCCAGGTCAATCATAAAGCTGCCTAAAACTATCCTGCAGTATGTAATGAAGGCAGGAAAGGTACTCACTCACTCACTCACTCACTCACTCACTCACTCACCTGCAGCACTAACACTAACACAGCTCATCTATCATCTGCCTGCTCCTGTAACGGCTAACGTCATGTCACACTCACGTGTCGTTACCTGATTTCTACTTCCTGTTGCTGCTAATGAGGACTAACACTCTGAATAACATTTTCAAAAAGTGTGTTTTATTTTGCAGGAAACTGATTGTAAGCTTTATCGTTAAGCGGTATGACAAAGTTTTATAGAAAGAGCAGTAAAAATGTCAGTGGCTTTTATTTTGAAAGCCAGGTTGAAAGGAACCACTGTGATACATTTCATGTAGCTCTGTTTACGTTAAAGCTTTCAAAAAGTGGAATTTTTAAAGTAGTTTTCCTGCCATTTTAACGTCAACTTTGTCGACTGCTGAGGCCACGCCTTTTGAAGTAAATAAAATCCTTTGACAACTTTTAATCATTAACTTGTCTCAAACATATGGACCGAGTTTGACGCGGCTAGCTCAAAGGTGCTAGGACGTGTCCGTTCAAATGTGTGGACTAGCCATTTTTGTTTTTTCAAATTGGCCGACATCTGGGTGGGTGGAGCTAATGGAAGTACATTAGCAATTTGTTTGGAATCATCAGCGCAACAAGTGTATGAAGCTTGGTTAATATCGGAACAACAATGTGCGACTTTGACACGATAGAAAAAAATCGAACATTTTGCATTTAACGCAACTTTGGCCACTTTCTCTCGCGTCAAAAAGCCAGGTTGAAAGAAAGCGGTGCAACTAGTAACTTGAGTTCATGTCAGCATCATTTTTTTGTTTTTAAATGCTCTGTGACACGTAAATAAAATCCTTTTGACAACTTTTAATCATTAACTTGTCTCAAACATATGGTCCGAGTTTGACGCGGCTAGCTCAAACGTACTAGGACGTGTCCGTTCAAATGTGTAGACTAGCCATTTTTGTTTTTTCAAAATGGCCGACATCTGGGTGGGCGGAGCTAACGGAAGTACATTAGCAATTTGATTTGAATCATCAGAGCAACACGTTCACCAAGTTTGGTTAAAATCGGGGAAAAAAGTTTATGTGACTTAGA
Organism: Microchirus variegatus; assembly: GCF_963457635.1. Taxonomy (NCBI): domain Eukaryota; kingdom Metazoa; phylum Chordata; class Actinopteri; order Pleuronectiformes; family Soleidae; genus Microchirus; species Microchirus variegatus. The sequence goes on from NC_139806.1 coordinate 2,732,610, forward strand.
CACGATAGAAAAAAATCAACATTTTTGAATTTAACGCAACTTTGGCCACTTTCTCTGCGGTCAAAAATTCCCCAAAGAATAAGCTGAATACACATTTGTTCCTATCTGGGGGCGCTATAGAAGAGAAATTCACTCCCTAGATTCTCCAAATACATGAATAATAGAAAATCAACTTTGAATACATTAAAAAATAAATAGTTTGGCTTGATTATGAAGCGTCTGCAGGTTGATTTTTATACAGAAACTACATATATATATACTACTATATATAAACTACATCAACTACTACATTTGTAAATCAAGTATTTACAAAAAAGGTCATTGATGTTATTTTGCCTCAGTGTCTCGTAGCCTGGACGTCTGGTGCTAAACTAAAGTGCTGCCTCTGTATCTGTGTAGTTTCTGTATCACGCCTGGATCACCGACCCTAAAGCTGCTCTCAGAGCTCGAGGCAAAGAGAAACGCAAGTTCTGGAAGAAATACACGAGAGGCGTGAGACACAGGAAGAGTAAGAAAGATGGTGAGTGAACATTTCAACCTTGTGAATTAGCACAGAACAACGATGGTGGAGGATGAGTTAACGCGTTGTCTCTGCTCTCATGTCAGCAGGTCACGTGACCATCGAGGTCGGCGAAGCGTCCGACGGGCAAGATAAAGACGACGATGAAAATGAGTCGAGTGGTCCAGGTTGGTTCGCAGATAAAAGCCTCAAATGATATCGCAACAATAAAATTTGTGACCGTTTTAACATTATTTCAACATAAAAGTGTTTTTGGACGTTTTGTGGACCGTGTGTGTGCGTTTGTTCGTCTCTTCTCAGACAACATCATCAAACGCGTGTTCAACATCATCAAGTTCACGTGGGTGCTCTTCCAGACGACCGTGGACAGCTTCACGCGCTGGATGAACGAGATGTGCCGGGAGTACATCGACATCTCCACCGTGCTGCGCATCGAGCGCTGCATGCTCACTCGAGAGGTCAAAAAGGTGCGGCGGATCCTCCATTTTGGCTCTTTAAAAAACACTCGCTCGTCTTCATTTATGGTTTAAAACATGCACAAGCAACTTCAGCTGTACTTTAACTTACTTTTAACTTACTGACAGGTTGAATACCAGATATCTACCTTTTATAAGTTAAAGTATAAATGTATTTACTTTAAAACAACCAATAGAACTACCAAATATTAAAAGTAATTATTGTGCAGAATGCCTGAATGTCAATAGTACTGCATAGCTATTGTTTCTTTTGTTTTTTTTCGTAATCTGAATCTGCAAAATAACTTCTTTAATATAAAATTACATTACATTACAATACAGCTGCATGCTTTCAGGCACTTGAAGATACCATATCATACCATACCATACCATACCATACCATGCCATATCATGCCATACCATTACATACCATACCATATCATGCCATACCATAACATACCATAACATAACATACCATACCATACCATACCATACCATACCATACCATACCATACCATACCATACCATACCATATCATATCATGCCATACCATACCATACCATACCATACCATACCATACCATGTCATCTCATACTATACCATATCATACCATACCATACCATATATATCATATTATATCATACCATCTATATCATATCATATCATAACAAAGGCATAAAATGCTTAATATTAGATATACACACTGAAATGAACCCTTAGAACACAGCTATATGGAGTGACATCTATATGGATTTTTAAACACGCAGATTAAACTAAATTAAAGCGAGTCAGAAAAGCAGACAGTAATGACCCTCCGTCCTCTCATCCCACCAGGGTAACGTGCCGTCCAGAGAGAGCATCCATGTTTACTATCAGAAGGCCATGAGGCTCAACATGTCACGACAGGCCAGCATGGATCAGCTCAGCGACGACGAGTCCGGCTGCACCGGTGTGCGGAGGCGGCGTGGAGGTTACCGCATGGAGAGCCAGGACTCCACCGCCTCCAGAGACAGCATATCCAGGTAGGCCTTAGTCTATACTCCACCGAAAGTCCACGTTTGGTTTGATGTGTTCCAGAGTTTTCTTTTTAAATAACGGCTGGGAAAAGCCTCAGAGGTTCAGTCAGTGTGAAAATGTGTTTGTTTAGTTTGGCCGACGGTCCACGGATGGCGGTGAAGGTTGTGGTTATCGTCGCATTTCATTCAAACACTTTCTTTGGCTGAATCTAAAATGTTTGGAAGCGAAGACTCACGCTGACTTCCAGAGATCATAACAACTGTTATAAAAACTTTTATTTTCTCTGTTTTTGGGGCATAATTCACGACTGTATGCTGTGAGGTTTCATGTTGCACACGTTTACCCTCAATAGTTTGGATTCTGCTGTAATACTTGAGACAATATTTGGTTTTTGGGGTTATTTGTTCATTTTGTTTTCATTTATTGAACCTTTATTTAACTCAGGAAAACCTGTTATTGGAGGGAAATCTGTAATAAGCAAATATTAACTTACTGACAGTTTGAATACCAGATCTCTACCTTTTATCAGTTAAAGTACAAATGTATTTAAAACAGCCAATAAAACTACCACATTTTCATAATCTGAATCTGCAAAATAACTTCTTTAATGTAAAATTACTGATTCCAAAAGTGGGATATTTTTTGTGTTACAGCTGCATGCTTTCAGACACTTGAAGATACCTTACCATACCATACCAGACTTTACAAAGTCCAGCTTAGAAATGGCGGCAATTCTATTTTTAACTTGGAAACTGGGAAATAAAGTCGTGCAAGGAAAGGGATTCTGGAATTTTTCAACCTGGATCTTGTGTTTTTAAAATAAAAAAATAAAAAATATATTTATACTGTATGTATTTATAAATGAAGCCACAAATAAGAGGTTTTAACGAAATAATATAGTCATTAAACCACAGGTCTACGGACGACGTAGAACAGTATGTCGAAGTTTAAAATCTTTCTATTTGAACTTTTGTCCAGGAATTTTGGAAATATTCCAAAATAGTAAACTTTCCATTTGAACGTTTGTATGGGAATTTTTTTAATATTTTAAATAATAAACTTTCCATTTGAACCCTTTTTGCGGGAATTTGGGGAAATATTCCAAATAGTAAACTTTCTATTTGAACTTTTGTATGGGAATTTTTTTTATTTTAACTTGGAAACTGGGAAATAAAGTCGTGCAAGGAAAGGGATTCTGGAATGTTTCAACCTGGATCTTGTGTTTTTAAAATAAAAAAATAAAAAATATATATATACTGTATGTATTTATAAATGAAGCCACAAATAAAAGGTTTTAAAGAAATAATATAGTCATTAAACCACGGGTCTCACACTCAAATAACTGGTCAGGAAGGGGCCGATCAAGTGAAGGGGAAATGTCAGTAATTCATAGTAGTATTTCAAAATAAAAGTGTTTGTTTTGATATGGAACGATGCATCGATCACAATGGAAACATATTTATGATGCAAAAGGAATCCATTAATTAAAAAGAGTCAACTTAAGGTCACCTGTGACAATGTCATGGGCCGTATAAAATTAGTTTGCGGGCCATATCTGGCCCCAGGGCCTTATGTTGCCCTGGCGTGGTACAGTATGTCTCATTTAACCATTGCTGTGGGAAAAATAAACAACTCCTTATATGGACATCCGGGGGGCATCTTAAAATATGACTTCATGTTTCATGGATGTTTAGTCCACACATTTGGATTCAGCCTTTTACTTTCTTTAATTTCCCCTCTCATTTTTTACTCTCAAACTTGGTTTCAAGTGGTTTTTATCTCACAGAAAATTCCCCCACCACCTCACCCCTTCTCATCTGTCACTCTCGCCTCTCGCCTCCTCTCAGTGCCGTCACTGAGGCCACCACGCTGTTCTCCCGCCAGTCCACGCTCGAGGACCTCGACGGCATGTCGGAGAGCATTCCCAAAACCAGCGAGCGCGCCAGGCCCAAGCTGCGTAAGATGGGCGGCCTGGACGTGTCCACGTCGTCCGTGGACAGCGGCAGCAGCGTCGTATCCAGGTCCATCGCCCATTTACATCACTATCATTTCATTTACATCCACTCACTTTTTGATTTGTTCATCACCTGAGAAACGAGGCTTTTTAGGTTCCTGTTAGGACGTTTTTCCAGTAGACCACAAACTCAACATCTTTGAAGTGCACACAGTGAATCGATATAAACTTGAACAATAACTTAAAATATAACCTTTTAAAGCACTGACCCTTTGTTATGTATTTGAAATTGATTTTTTGGTTGTTTTTTTAGCCAAAACCAGTGATATTCATTCTGTCATCATTCTGCTTTCTGAAGGTCACTTTTCCTGTTTCATTGTTCACTGAGCCTTGATGAATATTTGTAGAAGTACATAAAATGTATTATTTTCAGGGATAGCATAAGATGTAGTCACAACATAGTTATATTATATAAAAATATTAGATATTAAAGGTGTAAGAATGTGGCCAAAAACTGTTACTACATTCAAATTCAAAATACAGAGGTCTTTTAGGTTTGGTTTTCTGACGTAACTGGCAACCCGTGGTTGCTCGGCAGCTGAGACTCTACTAACTGCAATGATAGGTAGACGGCGGTAGGTGGCGCTACATGACGCCAAAACATGATTTCAAAACATAAACATGATTTGCAGTCTGCAAAATATTTTTTTAATGCAAATATTTTGTCTGTACTGTTGTTGTTGGTGAGTTCAGTTTGTTATATGAACATTATTCCTGAGTCTCTGTGACATATTAGGAGGATTTTATGATTTATTACATAATGCACCTTTAAGATAATTAAAAAAAAATATTAATAAATAAAAAATAGAATTGAGGTCTATGGTTAAAAATTAAACAGTCTTCTGTTTATTACTGATTTACTGTGACGGTGTCATCAAGTGTAAAACATGAATGCATACATAAACAAAACCCCCGACACCTGAATGCTGTTTTTCGCGTTTGTCCACCTGCAGTGAGGCGACCCAGTGCGTCACACTCTACTCCAGACAAGGCACGACAGACACCATCGAAGAAGTGGAGGACGAGCAGGACCAGGGAGAGGACAAGCGGCAGCAGGTTCTGTGGGAATCCCAGCAGCTGGAAGACGATGACGAGCCTGAGGTGGATCTGTGGGGGGAACCCAGGGAGACACAGGAGAGGATGGAGAGGGTGGAGGGTGAGGAACCTGTGGAGGAATTACCACAGAACTATGAGAGAGAAGAAGAAGCAGAAGCAGCACCTTGGGAGTCTACTGGCCCAGACGAGGGCACCTCCCTGAGGCTGGAGGTGGCTGAGTGTGTCCCGTCTGTCCACGACCAAGACGTCACGAGTGGGAGTGAAGACGAAGGAGGAGGAGGAGGACAGCGGGACTTCATGCAGACAGAGGGGCGAGCGGGTCTGCTCTACACTCCCGACACGGACGTTTCCAAGTTGTCCGACGCCGACGTTCCTCCCAGCTACAGCAAGGCGGTCAGCTTCGACCGGCTGGAGCTGAGCGACGACGAGAGCGACACGGACCGCAAGAGGCGCATGATCATGACCTCTGACAGCCACTCGGACACCAGGTCGGACATCGTGCTGCCCTCCATGACCACTGAGCTGACCGCCAGCGAACTCCTCCTCAACAAGTAAGTCCGTGAAGCCGCGCGGGAAATCTCACGTTTATTCAACCTGTTCTTAAAGTCGCTGTGAAGAGATAAAAATGTCACACCCGCAGAAACAAGTGCTACTAACCACTGTACTAGGGCTGCAAACCTATGGAAATTCTCAAAATTGGGAATTTTCCATAGGAGATTTTACGGGAATTAACTAGAAATTTTGTCAGACTTAAAGGTGAAGTAAGTAGTTTATAGTGCCATCTACGGGAGAGGCTGAAATGCTCACCCCCTCCCTTCCCTGAGCGCTACGGTGTCTTTCTCCGTGTCAGCAGATGAGGTTCTAGTATTTATTCAGATGTATAAGTGTGTCTTTTGTATATCGTATTAGCTCCGTCAGTGGAGGCGGGACTTCCGCTACAAGTAAAGAGACGCTTGATTTGTTCTCTCGCGTTTGTCCTTACAGAATCCGGTAGAAACATGGCGTCTCGCAGTGGCTATGCAACCGCAGCCCACGACCATGTTATTTTACATGACTTTTTGAAACACTACGAAAATGAAACAAAGAATATTATACAGCGACTAGACAATGCAGGAGCACATAATATGTATAAAAAAGTGGATTTTGGGTAATATAAACCCATAAATACTACATATTGTCCCTTTAAATATAGCTGTTAAATAATATATTGTGGCTAGCAAACTACTTTCTGCAGGGCTGTTGAGGCCACGCCCCCCATCACATGACATGGATTTATTATAACTGGAAATTCCCAAAAAATGTTTTAAATATTTTGAATAATTTAAAAAAACATTCTGAACGACGCATGCTAACACACACATACAGGTTTATAAGCTTTAGTGGGGACCAAAGTTTGTCCAGAATATAAACGTAAACAAACTTCATGGTTCTTCTTGTGCTCGTGTCCGTGGACAGAATGTTTTATGACGAGGAGCTGGATCAGTCGGATCACTTCTACCAGTGCCAGCCGCTGATCCTGCAGCTCTGCTATGCCCTGTACAACATGCTGGTGGCGCACTCGGAGATGGTTTGTTACCTGGTCATCATCATCAACCACATGGTGTCGGCCTCCTGTGCCACGCTGGTTCTTCCGATCACCATCTTCCTCTGGGCCATGCTGTCCGTGCCACGGCCCAGCAAACGCTACTGGATGACCGCCATCGTATACACAGAGGTACAGTATATATATTATATGTGTATAATGTATATACATATATATATTTATACACACACCAGTCACTGGACTTCCTTTAATTAAAGCAAGAACTAGGATAAGAAGTTTCAATAAAAGACAGAAGCATTAGCGAAATACGAAATCTACAATCCTATTTATTTTAGATATTAGATACTTCAAATAATAAACTTTCCATGGGAACTTTTGTACGGGAATTTTGGGAAATATTCCAAGGAGTAAACTTTCCACGGGAACTTTAGTACATGAAATTTGGAAAAATTACAAAATAGTAAACTTTCCATGGGAAATTTTGTGCGAGAATTTTGGAAATATTACAAAGTAGCAAACTTTACATTTGAACTTTTTTGAACTTTTGTACGAGAATTTTAGAAATATTCAAAAATAGTACATTTTACATTTGAACTTTTGTACAGGAATTTTGGGAAATTTTCCAAATAGTAAACTTTCCATGGGAACTTTTTTAGAACTTTTGTACGGGAATTTTTGAAATATTCCAAAATAGTTCACTTTTTAATTGAACGTTTGTATGGGAATTGGGGGAAATATTCCAAATATATAAACAATATAAACACATGTGAGACGTCAAGAGAAGTAGCTTTACTTCACGACGGACGTTGTTAACCAACAGAATCAACAGAATCTTGAATGGCTGTCTTTCCTTGCAGGTCACCATCGTCGTCAAGTACTTCTTCCAGTTTGGCTTCTTCCCTTTCAACCAAAACAAGATCGATAAGAACAAACCCTATCACCCTCCCAACATCATCGGCGTGGAGAAGAAGGACGGCTACGTCCACTACGACCTGGTGCAGTTACTGGCGCTCTTCTTCCACAGGTCCATTCTCAAGGTAAATCTGTGTGGTCTGCGTCTCACGTCTTTCTTAACTCTGGTTTCTTCTTGAAAGACGTTTTTATCTACGCCTGTTCTCTGGAAGTTTTCCACAACAACTTTAACCCAAACTTCAACCCTCGCAGTGTCACGGTCTGTGGGACGAGGACGACCCCAAAGAAAAGAAAGCGCCGTCTTCCTCTTCTCATCACAGCGAGTCGGAGGACGAGGGCAGGGACCGGGACAGGGACTCGGACCACGCGTCCTCGGTCCTCAGCGAGAGGAGCGGGTCCAATCACACCCTGAGGTCCATCAACTTCGGCACGTCCATCGACTCGGGCCACGTCCAGGTTCACTTCCCGCAGCAGCAGACCTACCAGCGCCGCAAGAGCTCCAGCGGCGGCTCGCACATGTCCTCGCACCGCTCGCTGCACTCTTCGGCCAGATCGAAACGAGGTAACGAATATTCTCCGCCATGTTTGAGGTGATTCTTGGTGTCTGGACTTTAAAGGTCACATAGAGTGGTCCTGTTGCACATATATGTTAGTTATAGAGGTCTACTTACATACATTAACTTGTTTTTATGCTCAAAAACCTCCTAGTTGCTGTAAACGAGCCGATAGAAATCTGTCTTTTCTGACGGTGTTTCCCAGCCGCGATTTTTCAGACTCAACTCTCACCATATGTGCACATATATATAATTATTAAACTGCAGTTTTAAATATTCAAGTTTCTGTCAAAATTAAACAGCATTGTTAATGATCAAAACCATATTTTGTGTTTCTATAAAGGTTTAAAACACCAGTATGTTGAAGATCTTTAGCTTATAATGCTAATATAATATATTAGCATTATATATTATATATTATATATTAGTTTTAAAATATACTGTTTTACAAAAAAACAACATGACAAAACAATAACAGTTTTAGTTTAAAACACGATTTTGAAAGATTTAGGTCCCCTTTAATATTTGTTAAACACTGTTTTGTGATTAATTTTTCCCTCCGAAAGAGTTAAAATAAAATATGTAATTCACACAACAACAACAACAACAACAAGAGAAGTGACTCAAAAACAACAACTTCTTGTGGTTTGGATCGTTATCCGAGAGTCTATGACTTCATCGGCGATGAGTAAATTCCTTCCTCGCGCTTTATTTACGGCGGGAAATGTGAAATGTGTGTGTGTGTGTGTGTGTGTGTGCGTGCGTGCGTGCGTGCGTGCGTGCGTGCGTGCGTGTGTGTGTGTCCCACAGGAAGCACGGCGTCCCACGGCAGCAGCCGCAGAGACGGCAGCGAGGCAGGCATCCACCTGAAGACACGCAAGCAGATGATCGTGGAGAAGCTGAGGGAGCAGCTGTACAAGGCCAAAGCGATCATCATCAAACTGTACGACCGCGCTTCAGTTTGTTTTGTTTTGTTTTGTTTTTATTTACGCCGTGTACTCGGAAAAGACTGTGAGACGATAAGAGGGCGAGACGACGACGACGATGATGATGAGGAGGAAATACATAATGGAGGAACATCACCAAAACCTTTCAAACGTCTAAATTTAGAGCTTTAATTACAGCGTTCCCGTCAGCGTGAGCGCAGTAAAGTGCTGTGATTTAAAAACACGTCAGCATCTCTAAATAGAAACGGCAGCAGAACTCGTGGTTTTTCTGACGTAAACACAACAATTAAGATAATTTAATTATGTTTAAGGGAATTAGATTTAGATTCCATAAAGAACGACACATGAATGAGTGAGTCCTTTGTCGTCCCAAACAAGAGACATCGTTATAAACTAAGTACATTCATTAATCATTGATTGGAACTTATTAAGTCGGCCAATAAGTCAATGGTCAATAAAATGGATGTTTTCAAGTTCAGACAAACCAAAATTATTTAGTTTTTATGTTTGTTTTGTTTATTTTATGGAGCAAAATAAACCAAACATTTGGTAGATTATAAAATAATTATCTTGATTAATCACTACTGAACTCATATTGGAGCCACATGATAACATTTATAAGAAATAAAAACCTACATGTGTAGGTGTGTACACATGCTTCATATTTCTGTGCCCGTTGTGTTCTGTAAGAATAATAATACATGAAACGGAGTTTTGGTCCCGTGGCTGAAAAACACCAACTTTTCTCTGCAGGTTCTTGGAGATCTACCTTCCCATGAGGCAGTTCTTCTACAACCTGATCCACCCAGAGTACAGCGCGGTGACGGACGTCTACGTGCTCATGTTCCTCGCCGACACCGTCGACTTCATCATCATCGTGTTTGGATTCTGGGCGTTTGGTGTATGTCTGTTATTTCAAAAAAATAAACCCTCTGAGTTTGTTCCAACATGACATATAAATAATGCTCATTACTGTTATTATTATTGTTTCTCCCGTCAGAAACACTCGGCGGCAGACATCACCTCGTCTCTGTCGGAGGATCAGGTGCCCGGACCGTTCTTGGTCATGGTCCTGATCCAGTTTGGGACCATGGTGGTGGACCGGGCCCTCTACCTCAGGAAGTCTGTGATGGGGAAAGTCATCTTTCAGGTCATCCTGGTTTTTGGCATCCACTTCTGGATGTTCTTCATTCTGCCGGGAGTCACGCAGAAGTAAGAGCTCACTTCCAATCCAGTCCAATATAACCCAGTCCAATCCAATCCACTATTATCCAATCCTATCCAATCCAATCTAATCCAGTCCAATCCAGTCCACTCCACTATATTCCAATCCTATGTAATCCATTGCAATCCAGTCCAGTCCAGTCCAGTCCAGTCCAGTCCAGTCCAGTCCAGTCTAGTCCAATCCAATCCAGTCCAATCCAATCCAATCAAGTCCAGTCCAGTCCAGTCCAGTCCAATCCAATCCAATCCAATCCAATCCAATCCAATCCAATCCAATACATTCCAATCCATTCCAATCCAATCCAATATAATCCAGTCCAATCCAATCCAGTCCAGTCCAGTCCAGTCCAGTCCAGTCCAGTCCAGTCCAGTCCATTACAATCCAATCCAATATAATCCAGTCCTATCCAATCCAGTCCAATGAAGTCCAGTTCAGTCCAGTCCAGTCCAGTCCAGTCCAGTCCAGTCCAGTCCAATCCATTCCAATCCAATCCAATCCAATATAATCCAATATAATCCAGTCCAATCCAAGCCAATCCAATCCAGTCCAGTCCAGTCTAGTCTAGTCTAGTCTAGTCTAGTCTAGTCTAGTCCAGTCCAATCCAATCCAATACATTCCAATATAATCCAATATAGGTTTATTTATAAAGCAATTAAAAAAAATAAAAACAGTTTCAGTTGTCCACAAGAAATATAAACACCTGGGCAGATTAATCCGGCCGATATTTGCTGTTAATTAACACATTTTAACATTAACATTCTTATTCTCTTCTCTTTGTCCCGTAGGCGTTTCATAGAGAACAGAGTGGCTCAGATGTGGTATTTTGTCAAGTGCATCTACTTCGGACTGTCGGCCTATCAGATTCGCTGTGGTTACCCCACACGCGTTCTGGGAAACTTCCTGACCAAGAGCTACAATTATGTCAACCTCTTCCTGTTTCAGGGGTGAGTTCATACGGGAGAGGACGGGGGAAAAAAAGATTTAACTTCAGGGGGAGATGGAGCAGGGTCATCGCTACGTAGGCGGCCATTTTGTTTTTACAGGTGCCCACAATAGACAAACAACACATGTTTTGAGTTTTGGAAGAGGAGGATACACCTAGATTTGGTAGAATTGGGTAAGGCTTAGGTTAAGGGTTAAGGTCAGGGAACCTTTCAGCCTCTCGTTTGACCAAATCTGTTTTGTCCGTCCCAGTTTCCGCCTGGTGCCGTTCCTGACGGAGCTGCGAGCCGTGATGGACTGGGTTTGGACGGACACCTCGCTGTCTCTGTCCAGCTGGATCTGCGTGGAGGACATCTACGCGCACATCTTCATCCTCAAGTGCTGGAGAGAGTCTGAGAAGGTGAGTTTCCCCATCGCGGGCATCAGTGGAGCACGGACTTGAAATGACAAACGTCAACTGATGTGACCGAACGCGATCCCAAACCAGGGTCTGATCCGAATTACTCCAGGGTTCCTCAATCCTGGTCCTGAGGAACCCCATGCCCTTCATTCTTCAGGTGTTTCCCTGCTCAAGAAACACCTGAAGAATTAGGGTTTTGCAGAGCTTCATGATGATGAGCTTACAGTTTGGTACCAATCAGGTGTGTTGGAGCAGGGGAACATCTAGTACATGAAGAGCACTGGGGTCCCCAGGACCAGGATTGAGGAACCTGGTAAACTGTGCAACAACAAGGTCCAAAAACAAAAACATAAAACACTATAAATCACGCTCAAAGTAAAACGGTACAAGAAATCGGGTTAAAGTAGGAGGAAGTGAAGGCTACAGAGAAGACGTGGGTCTTTTAGGGCCAATTCCAATTCCTATCTTAACCCTCAAGCTCAACCCTTAATCTTAACTGGCCTCAAAACCAAGTGTTGAGGGTTATTTTGTCACTTAGAAATGGGACACCCCTTAAATGCAGATACGTCTTCAGACTGTAGGGGGAAGAATAACGCCAAAGCTGCGTCCAGTCTGTCAACTCCAAAAAAGAAGAAGAAGAAGAAGAACACATTTACGTCAGGATTATTTATTCTGATCCGTTTGTCAGTCAAGTTATTAGGTTGTCAGTTAGTTATAAGATGATACTCATACAAATATTCAGCTGACAGTTACCACACACCACGACTTATTGAAAAGTAAACCACACCAGCCGACTATTGACAAAAGATGGTAAAATAAAAATAAATGTTACGCAACAATGACGTCAGTAATCCATAATATGGGCCTAAACTAAGATCATTTTTATATCTCTATTAACAAAGAAAATACTTCATTTGTATCGCACTCGTTTCGCCGCTTTCGGCGCCATCTTTGTTATGTCAAAACACGCAATGCATTCTGGGTAGCCCTTGCTCCCAAGGGTGGTCTTGGAAAATCTCAATATTGAGGGCGATACAGCCCTTAAACTCGCCCCTCAACTTAATTTTTCTGAGAATCAGTACAGAACTTGGACTAGAGGGAGAACATTTTTGAGATTGAGGATTAAGAAAGGAATTGGAATTCACCCTTAATCTGTTCACTGAGACTCACCTGATTTCCTAAACCTGCAAAAAGTTCCACGATTTGTGGCGGTAAATCTGTGCGTTCTCTCTGCAGAGGTATCCTCAGCCACGGGGCCAAAAGAAGAAAAAGGTGGTGAAGTACGGGATGGGAGGAATCATCGTGGTGCTGCTGATCTGCATCGTCTGGTTCCCGCTGCTCTTCATGTCCCTGGTGAAGTCCGTGGCCGGCGTTATCAACCCACCGCTGGACGTCTCCTTCGAAATCACCCTGGCTGGCTTTCAGGTGTGGACTCAATGACCCCTTCTCCTTCTCCCTTTTCAGAATCAGCAGCGGGTTCTCAAACAAATATACGTTTGAGAAACTTATATTTGTAGTGTGTAGTTGTTGTTCTTTAAAAAATGAGTTTATTTCCTCTCCTCACAGCCCATCTTCACCATGAGCGCTCAGCAAAAGCAACTGCAGAATGTGACAATGGCTGAATATCAAAAATTTAACAAGCTATATGTTGGCGACGACGTAAGTACAGTTCCACTAACTATCCACTAATCCACTGACTAAGCGACTCGTCATATCCGATAACTGTGAGAAATGTTGTGTCGTTCTGTTTACGTTGATTTTAAGGTCAAGTTCGTTGGAGCGTTGAGTTGGACGCGGCTAGCTCAAACGTGCTAGGACTAATTCGTAGATTAGCCATTTTTTGTTTTTCCAAAATGGCCGACTTCTGGGTGGGCGGAGCTAATGGAATTACATTAGAAATTTGTTTTGAATCATGAGAGCAACAAGTTTACCAAGTTTGGTTAAAATCGGAAACCAACTATGTGCGACTTAAAGAGAGTTGAAATTATGTATTAAAAATTCATCATTTTGAATTATTTTGAGGAAGTTTCAAATGAGCTTCCATATTTACACCTCATTTCGTGTCATTTTCATAAGCTCTTGATATTGTATGGAGTAGATAGAATATTATTAAAAAAAAAACAATACAATATAAAACATTATGGTCCAGCTGTTGTTTAGTTTGTTCTGTCTCTGGTTTCTTAAGATTAACATTTTTATGTTGTGCCAAAGTCTCTGAAACTGAACTTTTGACCCGATCACGGTGCAAGACGAAGCGTCGGTGCGCGTCCAGAGGGTTTTATGTTTGGTCCTGAGGGAGACATAAATATCCCCACACCAGATTTTATTGAGGTCCATCTTAATAGATGTTGAGGCATTTAACTCCAAACCACAAAGTGGCGCTCAAGAAAAGAAAAGAAAGGTGGAGGAGGAGCAGGACGTCAGGGAGGTTATCTGTCTCAGATGTTGTGGACATTCCATCAATATGACGTTTAGAACGTTTAAAATGAAACTTTATTTATTTATTCATGTAACGCTTATTATTATTACCATTATTCACCAATTTCTCCAAAGGCATGTGTGGAACTAAGGGGTCAATATAAGCTAGTGCTGGGCATGCTACAGTGTTAGCGCATGCCGCGTTTCCATGACGACCGACCGGAAAAAAGATGCGCGCGACGTCATATTTACGTGCCACGGCACCGGAGTCCAGGCACCGTTTACCAGTTGTTGTGTTGTCGTCGTTGTCGGGGTTAGGAAGCCCTGCAGTGGCTGGAGGGTTACCTCCCTGAAGATCTGATCATCGCCCAGCTGAAGGGCAGCTCCAACTCTCTGTGGACCATCAGTCCACCGAGCAGAACCAACCTGATCGAGATGCTGAGCTCGGCCGAGGACTTTCCCATCACCGTGTCCTGGTCTGTGCAAAGGTACGGTCACGCCCTTCCACCATGGCTCACTCTTTAAAATACTTTTACTTCTAAAACTTAAGTACATTTTAAGTGATACTTAAGTACAGTAAGTAAAGTAATATTATTAAAAAAAAATTACTTCAACTTGAACCAAAGTCATTTTCTGGTAAGATACTTGTACTTTTTGCTCAAGTAAAGTACCTTTAAGGGACTACGGTGGCCTTGGCAGACCAGAAAGAACTAGTAAGCTTCTGCTTTTGGCACGAAATGGCGGCCTCTGTTAAGAAATGTCCTTGCCTAAAGCACATATTTAGGAATATGGTGCGTTCCAGTTTTAGTCCGAAATCAAAGATTAAAGTCAGATGTTTCAACCAAAGCAAGATCACGAGGCTTGAGCGTCGTCTTCATTTGTTTCACATGAATTTAGTTGTTCGCATAGTTCGTGTTCAGTTTTTGTCTGGAGCGTACACTTATTTTTTCAATGAATATAACATTAATTAATCATAAATCCACTCTATACATTGTTAATGTGGTAAACGACTATTCTAGCTGCAAACGTCTGGTTTTTAATGGAACATGTACATAAGTGTATAGAGGCCTGTTTCCAGTGTTCTGATGGTACATTGTGTTTGCTAATGGTGTTAGAAGGCTATTGGATGATTAGAAAACCCTTGAAAACTCTTGTGCAATGATGTTAGCACAGCTGAAAACAGTTTTATTTTTTTAATTTTTATTTGTTTTAATCTTGTCAATGTCTTGACTATATTTTCTATTCAATTTGCGACTCTTTTGATGAATAAAAGTCTGATTTTTAATGGAAAATACAACAAAAGACTGTATAGATGACCCCAAACTTTTGAACTGTAGTGTTTGTTTAAAAGTGACCAACACAAAGACTGCACTGTTTCCTCATCAGTGTGAATAAAAGGCAGATTCATTCACACACAATGCACGACCTTTAATTTGACCTCTTGTTGTGACGTCAGAAACCTCAGCCGCGGCGCCAAGGCTGAAATAGCGTCTGGGAAGCGAGTGACGTCTCTGGACCAGGACACAAAGCTGGAGCTCATCGCGCTCCTAAACGGGACAGGGAGCATCTCACAAGTGTGAGTAACAGTGTGTGTGTGTGAGAGTGAATATAATATTACAATAATAATAATAATAATATGATTATTGTATGTAAACTCCTCTTCTCTGCAGGACCCTGAAAAACATCTTCCCCCGTTATATTCGAGCCCCCAGTGACTCGGACGCCAAACCTGTTGATCCGCTTTACGCAGGTACATTTAAACCTTTATTAAATTAAATGAACTCCTGTCGTAGGCTAGGCAAAAAAATACACCTTTGAACTAGTGCTGGGCACGTTAATGCATGACACGTTTCCATGACGACTGACAGGAAAAAAAGATGTGTGTGACGTCATGTTTACGTGACTCCCGATTGTTAAAATGAGTCTCTAAAGTAATGCTAGACTTTAAAAACAGAGGAACACATACACAGTACACAGGTACGCTAGTTATTTGTAGCGCTGCTCTTTTTGTTTCATTAACAGACTGCTCCAGCTCCACTGTTGGTGCGCTACCTAGCTAGCTAACGGAGTTAACTGGTAAATGGTAGCGAGGCACGTAAACATGACATCACGCGCGTCTTTTTCTGGTCAGTCGTCATGGAAACGCCGTTTACCCCCTGCTGAAAAAACCAGCTTAGACCAGCTTAGGATGGTTGATGGTTTTAGCTGGTTTTAGCTGGTTTTAGCTGGTCATAGCTGGTCTACCAAGCTGGACAAGCTGGCCAAGCTGGCCAGGCTGGTGTGTCAGTCGCTGGCCAGCTGGTATGGCTGGTCACCCAGTCAGGCTAAGCTGGTGTCAACCTGCCTGACCAGCAAAACCCGGCTGGTAGGCTGGAGTCAGCTGGGGCCTCATGTACAAAGACTGGCGTGGATTTCCTACTGAAACTTGGCGTACGCCAAAACCCAGAAACTGTCGTACGCACAAATAAATTCCGATGTATCAAAGTGTGCGTACGCATGGATCCAAGCACGTTTCCTTTGTACATCCCAAATCAACGTGGAATTGAGCGCACATGCAGAGGTGCCAAACTCCTCCCTGTCCACGCTCATTTACATATGCAAATCAATTTAAAAAGACCTCTTTGATCAAATAACGCACTGAACAAAGAAAAGTAAAGGAATTTCACACAGTCTGAGCAAGAGATTCAAGAGTGAATGAAAAAAGTGAATGAAAACGCGCAGGGAGATTTTGTTTGACACCCTGTCAACAGGTTTAAATGTGACAAAAAAGACGTGAGTGGGAGCGTGTGTGTGAGTCTGTGGGATCAGAGCAGCACACGCACGCACGCACACACACACACACACAATACACTCACAATATACATCGCTCGTGCGTAAAGATGGCAGGACATTAAACACTTTGACTCATGTTTAATTTTTTTATTTTTATTTCTCACAATTAAAGAATGCAGAAGTGCGCCGCGGCTGACATTTGCAACTTTACGCCCGCTTTTACTGACATGAATACTGAACACAGAGAGACAATCAGGGGCTTGTTAGAAAGCTCTGTAGCTCTAATTTCACCAGCAGAAAAAAGCAAAGTAAACCAAAAACATGATATGTGAATGGTTTTCATCATACGGGACAATTAAAATAATAAACTATTTACTCACCCAGAAGCCACCCATCGCGCACTGTTCCAGCCTCCAGCCTGTTCAATTTGCGCATCACATACGATTTGAACATTGATGGAATGAAAATGTTTCCTATTAACGTAAACACATTCTGTGACGGCGCTTTTATAGCGATGTGTGTGCAGTCAATAGCTCCGATTACATGAGGGAAACCGGCTCTCGCTGAAAATTGCGCTTTAATGTTGGCCTGTTCAACAGCATTGTATGGGAGTGTGATGTACCTGGATGACATTCGGATGATTCCATCCCACACAGCTGACGTGGCTCGGCTCAGGGTTGACTGGCTCACTCCTGACCGCATCGGCTTATGAGCCAATTATCATTATTTGCAAGTAAATCCTTGCGTTCCCTAAATACTCGCTCACGTCAGATTGTTCATAAATGTGTCTCTGATGTGCGCATCACTCTGATGACTCCATGTTTTCACATTATTAACAGTTGCCCAGCATCACCACTAAGTGTCGCCAAAGGAACAATAACTGGAGAAACGTGCGTACGCCAGCCATGAAGTTGGCGTGGGCACCGCACATTTCCACGGTCATTTCAGGTTTCATACATCTGAACGTGAGCGTGGAAAAGGACGTACGCCACGTTTTTGTGCGTACGCGACCTTCGTACATGAGGCCCCTGGTCTGTCCAGCTTGTCAGCTGGACAGACCAGCAAAACCCGGATGGTAAGCTGGGCAAGCTGGTTGATTGGCCAGCCTCTTAGACTGACCAGGCTGGACTGGGCAAGCATGGCTCATAATTGTCATGATATGTATAAATAATACATCCTGATATATATATATATATATATATATATATATATATATATATATATATATATATATATATATATACATATATATGTGTATATATATGTATATGTGTGTATATATATATATATATGTGTGTGTGTGTATATATATATATATATATATATATATATATGTGTATATATATGTATATATATATGTGTGTGTATGTGTGTGTAATAGGGAAGCCACAAGGCAGTGCTGGTTAGTAGATTAAAAGTTATGGCTAAAACCTACAACAGGTCTATCGTGTTTGCTCTACAAAAATATATCAAAACAATAATAGTCCCTCTTTCCCATGAAGAGGCAAAGGCAGGTTGAGAAAATGAATTCATGAACTATTGTTTTTAGAGGATTTACATGGACTGTCCTAATACCTGTGATCCATTCAAACCATGAAGAGCAATGAAAAATATTTCCTCATATTTTGTTTCACATTTATATATTAATAATAATAAAAATATCATTATTTTGGCACATGTACTTTATGTGCCAAAAAACTTCAAAACTTGATTGGGTCAAAATCCATCAACGTTGCCTGTGCGTCGAACGTCATCACGTCATCACGTCGACAGAAGATGACGCAACACACACCTCGCCAGGTTATGAAGACCGCGAAGCGCGAGCCACCACCGGGGAACCGTACCGGCGAAGGAAAACGGGAACAAAAGGTCTGTGCACACTACATACGGTATATAATTCACAGTTTGTGTTGCGTTTTCTATTAAAGTAGTATATTCATATTGTCGAGGCTGGTGGGTTGGTTTGGATAACAACGTAGCTAGCCATTTAGCCGCTAGCATGGAAGCTCACAAGCTATCGTCTCCACCGGAACGTCTCTCTCGTCGCGGGCTTAATATCATGTAACGTTAACTCAATTTACTTTATTATTTATGTATGCAATTTATCACCTACACGTACACACACGTACACAGACACACGCACACACACATACACACACATACAGTTTTGAGGTGAGTTCGGAGTGGGATTGGGAAGGCTGTATATTATGTATGTATGTGTATATTACATATTACATACGTATATATATGTATATAAATGTATATATTTACACACATATGTATGTATATACATATATATGTGTATATATATACACATATATACATGTTTATATGTGTATGTATATATGTGTATGTATATATATATATATGTAAGGGGGTGTGTTTCGGGGTTGATGGCAGACTAAGTGCAGTGTTGGGAAGGCTGTGAAGGCTATGTATGTATGTGTATATTACATACATTTATATATACATATACATATATATATATATGTATATGTATATACATATATATATACATATATATATATGTATATACATATGTATGTATGTATATATATATATATATATACGTATACATATATATATATATGTATACACATATACATATAAATATGTATATACATATATATGTGTATATACATATATATGTATATATATGTATATACATATGTATAGAAATGTATGTAATATACACATATATGTATATATATATGTATATATATATATGTATATACATATATGTATATACATATATATGTGTATATATATGTATATATATGTGTATATACATATATATGTATATATTCAAGATTCAAGATTCAAGATGCTTTATTTATCCCGAGGGAAATTATTGTGCAACAATTGGGAGGTAAAAGTGTAGATGTACAAGAGTTAAAAGATACATTAAATAAAATAAAATATTTTATATATTTTAATATATACCATATTATACCATATTAAATACCATATTATATATTTTAAATATATATGTGTATATACATATATATGTATATATATGTGTATATACATATATACGTGTATATATATATGTGTATATACATATATATGTGTATATATGTGTATATACATATATATATATATAAATGTGTATATACATATATATATATATATGTATAGGGCGAGAGGGAGGATTGGTTTCTTTCACCCACAAACAAGCTTGTTATATTCACATTGGATTACATTCTGCTGCTTGAATGCATTGCTTTTTGCATGGTGATATCTGAATAGTTAATATAGAGCTGAAACAATCGATTGCTAAATTAATCGTCAACTATTTTAATAATCGATGAATCGGTTTGAAGCTTTCTTCATTATTAAAACAAGATTTCTGATTGTTTTAGCTTCTTAAATGTGGATATTCGCTTTGTTTCTTTGCTCCACATAACAAATAAATCATTAAAACTGAATTGTTTAGGTTTGTGGAAAAAAACAAGACATTTTAGAGCATCGTCATTTCCAGGTTTGACAAACACTGATCAGGTTTTCTGTCATTTTATGGAGCAAACAATTTCTTTTTACGTTTGTTTCAGATCAATCGCGCATTGTCACCAACACTCTGACAGAGTGGCAACTGGCAGAGCTTATAGTAATATTTAAAGGTAAGAAATACCATTTTTCCCCCCATTCACAGCATATTAATTCTGCACCACTCATAGTGATAATTTGGATAGTTATGGAGTTGACTGCATTCCTTTTTTGTATAAATTCTTTTTTTTTTTTTTTTTCATAGGTGGGCTGCACACATTTTCAGAACATGTTTATTGTAATGATAGACCCTCAATCAATTTGTGGCTTCTTAGGTCAGTTCAGGTCTGAATCCTTTTTTTAATTGTTGAGCTATATGCCATAACCATTAAGACTTAAACAAAAAAAGTTTGGAATATTTTGTTATGTGCAGTGAAAGGTAGACTATTAAAGTTCAACTTTTTGAATTATAAATGCACTGAATCTTTTCCAAATAGTAATCCTAACAAAGACTCATTGTTCTTGTGGGCACCAGGAAAATGGTCCTCACAATGTCTAGTTTTAATTCTACTATAGTTGGTAGGCATTTGGTTCTTACTCACTCACATTTGCTCTCTTACATTCTTTCTTCGTTTCTTTTTTTTTTTAGCCTGGAACAAACATGGTGGAGTATCTTCATGAGGCCAGATCCAGACCCTACACCTATGTCCTGACACTGGGGAATGACAATCACAATCCATCTCAGGCTATTACTATTGTTGCCGGAGAGGCTTTGGAGCATGATTCAGGCCATTGATGTCTGCTTTAAGGCAATTTCATCTTCGACATTGAATATCCAAAGCAGTGTAAGCATGTGTGGGAATTCCTACAGAGCGCAGTCTATAAAATGCCAGGAGGGGAGTCCAAACAGGTGAAGTTCCTTCAGACAATAGTACTTGCGTGCAAGTAGAGCTAACTACCTTTTCTAATTTAAAAGCTGTTCTTGAGGCCAACAGGTGTTGATTGTTGACTTATTTTATTGTTTGTGTTCCAGTGACCTGAAAGATGCTGAATTTGATTTTATATTGTAGATAATTTTCAATAAATGTTTTCCAAGATTCCAGTATTGTTTAAGTGTTTATTGCATAATATATGCTTTGCGTGACCAAACTCTGACCAGCTTAACCAGCTATACCACTGTGACCAGCTTAACCAGCAATGGTGACCAGCTTAAGCAGCTATGGGGCCCAGCTAGACCACTTTGACCAGCTTAGCCAGGTATGGTGACCAGCTATACGACTGTGACCAGCTAGACCACTGTGACCAGCTTAAGCAGCTACGGTGCCCAGCTAGACCACTGTGACCAGCTTAACCAGGTATGGTGACCAGCTAGACCACTGTGACCAGCTTAACCAGCTAAAGTGTCCAAAACCCCTCTAAACCAGCAAACTTCCCAGCTTAGGCTGGTCAGGCTGGCAGACCAGCCTAAGCTGGGATGGTTTGCTGGACCACTGTGACCAGCTTAACCAGCTAAAGTGTCCAAAACCCCTCTAAACCAGCTTAGGCTGGTCAATCTAAGCTGGTTTTTTCAGCAGGGCCGCCATTAACGCCACTACTTAACATATTTAGGAGTAAAATCTTTCCTTTGAGTGTTCATATTGCTATTTCCCACTGTTCAAATCACAGTTTTAAAGTGTTTTTTTGTCAGTGAGAATCTGTTCAATCGGTGTTTGACTCTTCGACTTCATCTCCTCTATTTTTTGCCGTAGAGCAGACGCAAAGCTATTTCTTTACGAGCGTAAACTGCTTCTTCTGCCAAGAATGTCTTAATTAACCCGGCAAGACCTCCTGACTGAGTTTTCTCACTAACAGACAGTAGGGGGCAGTGGAGACAGTTCCCTGTTTCCCCCGACTGACTCCGATCCTGTCAAATAAGGCTCAAAATCTAATTTGAGTGGCAAAAAAAGGCTTCACAGAGACTCAAATAACTCTAATTTTTCGCCTCCACAGTTACAGATGAACAGATGATGGACATTAGCTTGACTCTGAAGCGAGCTCAGAACATCGGGGACCAGATCCAGGAATGGTGGATCGTCAACCAGACTCAGCTCGGCCCGATAGAAAAGAGGAGTCCCAAATACAAGTATGAAGCCGGTCTGGAGCTTTACGTGTTCAGTGACCAAGTCAGTCCGCCAAGTCTGGGATTTCTGGCTGGATACGGGTGAGTGACAGTCGCTGGTTTTTGAGTGTTTTTTTCAGATATATACATAACGTCTGAATGTGCAACTTTGGCAACTTTTTTTAGCGTTACTCATTTCAACAATCTGTAGTCACATAAACATGACGTCACGCTTTTCTAGTCAGTCGTCATGGAAACACATCATGCGCTAATGTGCGTTAACGTTGACGCCGTTAACGTGTCCAACAATAATATAAACATTTAACGAGAAATAAATGTTGATATCTTTAGCTATGTTTAGAATAGTGCTGGGTACGTTACAATGTTAAAGGCGTTAATGCATGACGTGTTTCCATGACGACTGACCGGAAAAAGACACGCATCACGTCATGTTTACTTCACCAGAGTCCAGGCACCGTTTACCAGATAACTGCGTTAGCTCCTTTAGTGCCGTTAGTGCGCCTACAGTCGCACTGGAGCGGTCTGTTTATTAAATGTAAAGAGCAAAATGGTTACAAAATACTAGCGTACCTGTGTACTGCGTATGTGTGCCTCTGTTTTTAAAGTTCGCCGTTACTTTAGAGACTCATTGTAACAATGGGGAGTCACGTAAACATGACGTCACGCGCGGCTTTTTCTGGTCCGTCATCATGCGTTAATGTGTTATTCTGAGACGTTTTGTTTTTGAGAAGAAAGTCAGCTCACTGTCAAAGTGCATCAGGGCAAATGGATCATTTCCTGAATTTCAAAAAATTATTAAAATTATTCCTTAAGAGGTTTGCAAATATTTTCAACAGATCCTTGTTCAGGGCGATGCCAACTATTATGATGGTAAATTTCAAGTAATTCCGAGATACTTTTTGTTTTTGAGAAGAAAGTCAGCTCACTGTCAAAGTGCATCAGATCATGTGTGTCCAGGTTTATCGAGGACTTGTTTGGTCCAACAAATGTCAGAAAACGTCCGTCTTTTTCCCCAAACCTTGAAATTAGGACGTTCTCAAATGTCTTGTCTTTGTTTCATTGAGCAGAAAGAAGAAGAAGAAAGCCAAAAAAAACACTTACTATTCCATATATTCTACTTTTTTATATGTTACTTTAAAATGTCTTTTTTTTTATTATTATTATCTTCTCCCCCGCCCAGGATCATGGGCCTGTACGCCTCTGTGGTGCTCGTCATCGGCAAGTTTGTGCGCGAGTTCTTCAGCGGCATCTCTCGCACCATCATGTTCGAGGAGCTGCCCAACGTGGACCGCATCCTCAAGCTGTGCACGGACATCTTCCTGGTGCGAGAGACGGGCGAGCTGGACCTGGAGGAGGACATGTACGCCAAGCTCATCTTCCTCTACCGCTCGCCGGAAACCATGATCAAGTGGACGCGCGAGAAAACCCAGTGAAACTCTGAAATGGAGCCTTCTTTTTTTACAGAGACGCTGGGGGGGAGGAGGGGGGTCAGTTGCTCTTGTTGGCTCGAGCCTGCACATTTCAGTCCACCGGCCAGCAGAGGGAGCACAAGTCCGTCCTCCTCAACCGCGAGCGCTGACGGCCAGCGACGCGACACGTTAGCTCAAACAAAGAAAACACTTTTGAGTTTGAGTTATAAACTGGTGTTTTTTTTTCTACTCTTATCTGGTGAAAACACGGGGATAATATTACGAACAAGTGAGCACAAATTTTTTTGCTGGTGCTCTTCTTCATTGTCACGAGAACCCGGTGGAGAACACGATTGTCAGTTGGAGATGGGGACAATTTTCTTAAGTTAACTGTAAAATAAGAAGGTAGATTTTTTTTTAACTCTACGTGTCTGTCGTCTTTACATTTTCACGTTGAGGCGGTGAGAAGCTCAGACTGGCTGCAACGTTACACTTTAAAGGGCTTCCCACCAAAAAACAAACAAACACAAGTACAACAACAATAACGACCACATGAGCACAATCGCATTGTTCTTCTCCAAACTGGAAACACTTTTGTTTGTGGGACTGTGCAATACCGAGCTTCTCCTTTCTCCCTGGGGTTCTCAAAGGTGGATGTGGAACTCTGATCGAGACACATGAACATAGTCCCACGTTTTTTTTTGGTTTGTTTTTAAATGTCCGAGGCGTCACAGGAGCCTCTCCGGAGACACGATATCAGACAATCCTCACTTGCCTTATTTTGTTTGTATGAGAAGAACTGAACCTCTTTATCAACGACATATCTTTCTCAGGAAGAGCTGTTTTCACAGATGTTATTGTATGTGTTGTGTGTTACATCGCGTCGGCTTCGATGGATTTTAAAAACGAATGAAAAGGAAACGTCGAGGACTATTTAAATGGCATGAAACTGATACTTAAGTATGTTTACGGACGCAGGCTGCGTTTTTATCGCTGTGGACTTTTTTTCCATTTCCTCACAGAGAATGAGATCAATAATTGCCAATCACCCCCACGTTCTGCACCGTCCGCAGGTTGGCGAGAGTCGAAAATAAACCAGCAGAGGGGGGGGGGGTCTGTTCTCTGAATCAGGGTCATGTGCATCCGGTGGTGAACCTCTCGCTGTTCTTCAACCTCCAATACTGCGACACACGAACACTGCAGCTGTGCATTCATCAAGGAGACGGGGGGCAAAAAAAAAGACACAAAAAAGATGAAGGGCTGAAACAGGAAGCTCTTTGGTCCAAACTATGCATTAGAGGACACTGTTAGCATGAAAGAGAAACTTCATTTATTAATTTTCATGACATGTACATTCAAGTTTTAAGGAGGGGAGGGGAGGGGGGAGGAAGCGGAGGAATGAAATGTGAAAAATGTACCTGTATGTTAAGGCAATGTGGTATTATAGAGGTGCAGAGTTGTGCAAATAAAACATCTGGAAAGGTGTGGAGGTTTTTTTGTTTTTTCTCTTTGACTTGTGAATCTGTGTATCCACAAACATCAAAAACAGCATTCTATACTATGTCGGCCAAAATTGGATCTTTTTTTGAAAAAGAGAAAAAAATCCAAAATTTGAAAAAAAAATTGAAAAATCTTTTTGGTCCAAAATTTGACAAATACTTCATACTAAACTATGTCGTACAAAATTTGACAATTTTTCTGAAAAAATGTTTTGGTCCAAAATTTGACAATAATGTCATACTACACTATGTCATCCAAAAATTGACAAAAACATCATACTGTACGTTGTCATTCAAAATTTGCCGAAAACATTATACTATGTCAATCAAAATTTGACAATTTTTCTGAAAAAATTCTTGGTCCAAAATTTGACAAAAAACGACATACTATACGATGTCATCCAAAAAAATTTGAAAAACCTTTTTTGGTACAAATTTCACAATAACGACATACATACCGTGTCATACAACATTTTTTGAAAAAGATTTTTTGATACAAAATTTTACGAAAACGACATACTATACTATGTTGTCCAAAAAAAATTTACATTTTTTTTTACTTCCAAAATTTGACAAAAAACGACATACTATACTATGTCGTCCCAAATTTCTTGAAAATAACTTTTTTGGTCCAAAATTAGACAAAAACAACATACTATACTATGTCGTCATAAATTTGACAAAAAACGACATACTATATACTATGTCATCCAAAAAAATTTGAAAATAACTTTTTTAGTTACACAATTTGACAAAAACAACATACTATACCGTCATCATACATTTGACAAAAAACGACACACTATACTGTCATCCAACATTTATTGAAATAAAAAGTTTTGGGTCCCAAATTTGACAAAAATGACATACTATGTCGTTGCAAATTTCTTGAAAAAAAACTTTTTGACATAGTATAGTATGTCGTCACATTTTGGACGACATAGATAGTATGACGTACTACATAGTGTTACGACCCGGCTAGTTTTAGAGGTCAGTAACATGTAATTGGGAGAGGAAATGAGGTGGAATATGACAATTGGACAGGCTTAGGGTAAAGTCAGAGTCACATTTTGGACGACATAGATAGTATGACGTACTACATAGTGTTACGACCCGGCTAGTTTTAGAGGTCAGTAACATGTAATTGGGAGAGGAAATGAGGTGGAATATGACAATTGGACAGGCTTAGGGTAAAGTCAGAGTTTTAATTAACAATGACAGTGCACTTGCACAAGAAAATATAACAAAAGGAGGCTGTACAGGTGCTGACAAATAACGAATACACAGAGTGAAAACAGATAAACGACAGGTATTTAGCTCATGCTAACAAAAATAACATTAAAGAACAAAAGGAGGTCAGCACCTGTAAGCTTACAAAAACACAAAATCAAACTAACAGTTATACTGCAACTTAAAGGTCTCAAAACAAAAGAGTGACCAACTCTTGGTACCAAACAATTAGCTAATGTTCCCCAGAATTACTGTCTAAAGCCACTCAGACAGGCAACAGTTAGAAATACTGAGAACTTTGAATACTCTAACAAGCCACACAGAGATACACTATAGGTAAACCGATCACAGGTTCACAGCCGCACAGAACTGTGGGCAGACAGGCTATTTGTAGTGCAGCTGGTGTTGATTGAAGAGTTCTCATTGGTAGGTTCGGTGGAAACTCAGCCACACCAATCAGATGCCAGTACCCAGGAAACAGGAAGTAGGCGGCCTCAGCTCCAGATGGACCAATCCTCAACAGGGAATCCCACAGCTACATTTGCATCCCTGGCATCGTCACT
The DNA here is from genome assembly GCF_963457635.1 of Microchirus variegatus. Taxonomy (NCBI): domain Eukaryota; kingdom Metazoa; phylum Chordata; class Actinopteri; order Pleuronectiformes; family Soleidae; genus Microchirus; species Microchirus variegatus. The sequence continues at coordinate 2,759,691 of NC_139806.1, forward strand.
CATGGCAAACACACGAAAGTACACACTAAACGTCAGGCATCGGTAGCCGTAACAATAGTAAAGTATGATTTTTTGTCAAGTTTTGGACCAAAAAAATGTTTTTCAAAAAAAAATTCAGATTTTGGACGACATAGTATAGTATGTGGTTTTTGTCAGATTTTGGACCAAATTTTTTTTTTTTAAAAATGGTCACATTTTGGACGACATAGTATAGTATGATGTACTACATAGTATAGTATGACGTTTTTGTCACGTTTTGGACCAAATTTGTTTTTCAAAGAATCGTCACATTTTGGACGACATAGTATAGTATGTCGTTTTTGTCAAATTTTGGACACAATTTTTTTTTCACAAAAATGGTCACATTTTGGAAGACATAGTATAGTATGACGTACGACATAGTATAGTATGACGTTTTTGACAAGTTTTGGACCAAAAAAATGTTTTTCAAAAAAATGGTCAGATTTTGGACGACATAGTATAGTATGTCGTTTTTGTCAAATTTTGGACCCAATTTTTTTTTTCAAAAAATTGTCACATTTTGGAAGACTTAGTATAGTATGACGTACTACATAGTATAGTATGACGTTTTTCTCACGTTTTGGACCAATAAAACGTTATTCAAAAAAATGGTCAGATTTTGGACGACATAGTATAGTATGTCGTTTTTGTCAAATTTTGGACCAATTTTTTTTTTCAAAAAATGGTCACATTTTTGAAGACATAGTATAGTATGATGTACTATAGTATAGTATGACGTTTTTGACAAGGTTTGGACCAATAAAACGTTATTCAAAAAAATGGTCACATTTTGGACGACATAGTATAGTATGTCGTTTTTGTAAAATTTTGGACCAATTTTTTTTTCAAAAAATGGTCACATTTTTGAAGACATAGTATAGTATGATGTACTACATAGTAAAGTATGACGTTTTTGACAAGGTTTGGACCAATAAAACGTTATTCAAAAAAATGGTCAGATTTTGGACGACATAGTATAGTATGTCGTATTTGTCACATTTTGGACCCAATTTTTTTTTTCCAAAAATGGTCACATTTTGGAAGACATAGTATAGTATAACGTACTACATAGTATAGTATGACGTTTTTGTCACGTTTTGGACCAAAAAAATGTTTTTCAATATTTTTTTCAGATTTTGGACGACATAGTATAGTATGTCCTTTTTGTCAAATTTGGGAACCAATTTTTTTTTCAAAGAATGGTCACATTTTGGACGACATGGTATAGTATGACGTACTACATAGTATAGTATGACGTTTTTGTCACGTTTTGGACCAAAAAATGTTTTTTCAAAAAAATTGTCCGATTTTGGACGACATAGTATAGTATGTCGTTTTTGTCAAATTTTGGACACAATTCTTTTTTTCCAAAAATGGTCACATTTTGGAAGACATAGTATAGTATAACGTACTACATAGTATAGTATGACGTTTTTGTCAAATTTTGGACCCAATTTTTTTTTTCCAAAAATGGTCACATTTTGGAAGACTTAGTATAGTATGACGTACTACATATTATAGTATGACGTTTTTGTCACGTTTTGGACCAATAAAACGTTATTCAAAAAAATGGTCAGATTTTGGACGACATAGTATATAGTATGTCGTTTTTGTCAAATTTTGGGCCAATTTTTTTTTTCAAAAAATGGTCACATTTTTGAAGACATAGTATAGTATGATGTACTACATAGTATAGTATGACGTTTTTGACAAGGTTTGGACCAATAAAACGTTATTCAAAAAAATGGTCAGATTTTGGACGACATAGTATATAGTATGTCGTTTTTGTCAAATTTTGGACCAATTCTTTTTTTCCAAGGAATGGTCACATTTTGGACGACATGGTATAGTATGATGTACTACATAGTATAGTATGAAGTTTTTGTCACGTTTTTACACCAAAAAAATGTGTTTCAAAAAAATTGTCAGATTTTGGACGACATAGTATAGTATGTCCTTTTTGTCAAATTTTGGACCAATTTTTTTTTCCAAAAATGGTCACATTTTGGAAGACTTAGTATAGTATGACGTACTACATACTATACTATGACGTTTTTGTCACGTTTTGGACCAATAAAACATTATTCAAAAAAATGGTCAGATTTTGGACGACATAGTATAGTATGTCGTTTTTGTCAAATTTTGGACCAATTCTTTTTTTTCCAAAAATTGTCACATTTTGGAAGACATAGTATAGTATGACGTACTACATAGTATAGTATGACGTTTTTGTCACGTTTTGGACCAATAAAACGTTATTCAAAAAAATTGGTCAGCGTTTGGACGACATAGTATAGTATGTCGTTTTTGTCAAATTTTGGACCCAATTTTTTTTTCCAAAATTTGTCACATTTTTGAAGACATAGTATAGTATAACGTTCTACATAGTATAGTATGTCGTTTTTGTGAAATTTTGGACCAATTATTTTTTTCAAAAAATGGTCACATTTTTGAAGACATAGTATAGTATAACGTACTACATAGTATAGTATGACGTTTTTGACAAGTTTTGGACCAAAAAAACGTTATTCAAAAAAATGGTCAGATTTTGGACGACATAGTATAGTATGTTGTTTTTGTCAAATTTTGGACCCAATTTTTTTTTCCAAAAATTGTCACATTTTGGAAGACATAGTATAGTATAACGTACTACATAGTATAGTATGACGTTTTTGTCACGTTTTGGACCAATAAAACGTTATTCAAAAAAATGGTCAGATTTTGGACGACATAGTATAGTATGTTGTTTTTGTCAAATTTTGGACCAATTATTTTTTTTCAAAAAATGGTCACATTTTTGAAGACATAGTGAAGTATGACGTACTACATAGTATAGTATGACGTTTTTGTCACGTTTTGGACCAAAAAATGTTTTTCAATTTTTTTTCAGATTTTGGACGACATAGTATAGTATGTCCTTTTTGTCAAATTTTGGACAAAATCTTTTTTTTCAAAGAATGGTCACATTTTGGACGACATAGTATAGTATGTTGTTTTTGTTAAATTTTGGACCAATTATTTTTTTTCAAAAAATGGTCACATTTTTGAAGACATAGTATAGTATGACGTACTACATAGTATAGTATGTCGTTTTTGTCAAATTTTGGACCCAATTTATTTATTTTTTTAATTGTCACATTTTGGAAGACATAGTATAGTATAACGTACTACATAGTATAGTATGACGTTTTTGTCACGTTTCGGACCAATAAAACTTTATTCAAAAAAATGGTCAGATTTTGGACGACATACTATACTATGACGTACTACATCGTATAGTATGACGTTTTTGTCACGTTTTGGACCAAAAAAATGTTTTTCAATTTTTTTTCAGATTTTGGACGACATAGTATAGTATGTCGTTTTTGTCAAATTTTGGACCCAATTTTTTTTTTTTTAAATGGTCACATTTTGGAAGACATAGTATAGTATAACGTACTACATCGTATAGTATGACGTTTTTTCACGTTTTGGACCAATAAAACGTTATTCAAAAAAATGGTCAGAGTTTGGACGACATAGTATAGTATGTCGTTTTTGTCAAATTTTGGACCAATTTTTTTTTTCAAAAAATGGTCACATTTTTGAAGACATAGTATAGTATGACGTACTACATAGCATAGTATGACGTTTTTGACAAGTTTTGGACCAAAAAAACGTTATTCAAAAAAATGGTCAGATTTTGGACGACATAGTATAGTATGTCGTTTTTGTCAAATTTTGGAACCAATTTCTTTTTTTTTAAAATGGTCACATTTTGGAAGACATAGTATAGTATAACGTACTACATAGTATAGTATGACGTTTTTGTCACGTTTTGGACCAATAAAACGTTATTCAAAAAAATTGGTCAGCGTTTGGACGACATAGTATATATAGTATGTCGTTTTTGTCAAATTATGGACCCAATTTTTTTTTCAAAAAAAGGTCACATTTTGGAAGACATAGTATAGTATGATGTACTACATTGTATAGTATGACGTTTTTGTCACGTTTTGGACGAAAAAATTTTTTTCAAAAAAATTGTCCGATTTTGGATGACATAGTATATAGTATGTCGTTTTTGTCAAATTTTGGACCAAATTTCTTTTTCACAAAAATTGTCACATTTTAGTATAGTATGACGTACTACATAGTGTAGTATGACGTTTTTGTCATGTTTTGGACCAAAAAAATGTTTTTCAAAATTTATATCCAAAAATCTTGGAAAAGTAGACCCCGAAAAAATCTCATTTAAACTGACTTGAAATAAGAATCTTGGAAGAACAGAAGTGGAAAAATATGAGGCCCAATGACGTAAAACACAATTTGAATGAATTAATCTATTCAGTGATGAGCTCCAACATTAAAGCCAACAATCTATTTTAAACTGGTGTTTAATCATCAATTATCCTTTACAAGGTGAACCATTTGGTGACAAATACAACATTAATATAATAAGGAAGTCAATAAGCAAAACCAAACCACTGCATGGTCCCTTAATCTTTATTTAGAGTTTCAATTTTCCAGGATCATACAACGGAGATGATGAAGATTACAGTCATGACATTGTTTTTATTCTTGGATGGATACGACACAGACCGTTGAGGTAGACGGAAAAAAAAAAACAGTCTACGTTTGGCTGCGAACTGTCATTGGGAGTTTTTTTATTTTTTTTATTTAAGTTAAGCGCTTGTGTTCAAGACAAATCGTGCGAATCGTTCATTTTAAGTGTAAATTTCACTTGTTCCAAAACATGCATGGACTGAGTATAATATATTGCATATTGTCGCAGCAAATCTCCATCAGCCATCAATACTGAGAATAACTTAATACAAAAAAACTAAACAGAAAAACACCTATACATAGATATTTGTTATCATCATTATTATAATTATTCTTTCTGATTTGAATACACCTCTGTGAACCGACCCACAGACTATGACAGCAACATTTACAGCGTCACAGAGACACAGAGACAATAGAGCATTTACAAACAACAGGCTTTCATACATTATTAAACAGTGAAGAATACATTTTTTTTCCAGCTGAAATAAACAATATGATGTTTATAATCGACTCCTGTGTGACACCTCTGACGGTCGGCGTTTCTAAATTTGCACAATTAAGATCACAACAGTCGCCTCATGTGGGTTTCAGAGCTGTTTTTGTTTGAACTCTTACACAGAAGGTGCAGTGATGGGAGCAACACACGGGGTAGAGTCGACGTTTCTGTTTCGGGACAAACAGCTGGAGGTTAACACAAACCACCTTCATAATCGTCCTCCTCGTCAGCGGCAGACGGCGCCCCACTACCGCCCCCCTGTGGAGCGGCGGCAGCCTTCTTTTTCCCTCCTCCTCCAGGTACTCGCAGGGAAATGGACAGCTTGGCATACTGCGAAACAGAGGAGAGAAAAATATGCAGCGTTGTCAGATTTGACTGACAGAAAATGGTCCCGTCACAAATTAGAATCCAAGCGTAGAATCAGCGACAGCATTTTAGCCGAGTCATGTTGTGGAGCTGCTTACTTTACAGGAGAAGAATATTTGTTTGGAGAATTAAGTCTTTAAAATAGCTTGAAATGGCACAAATGTGCATACACTTTAAATGTTAAATGTTAAATGTTTAGATACTCGAGTGTGTGATATCAGTATCGGACATTTTTTTTTTCTCTAATAAAATATAACTAAAAAAACAGATTCCATAACCAGTTATTGAACACTAATCCTACATTTTATTCTATTCTGCAGTATTTTCAATTAAAATAATGTTAATTGGATTATTTAATACATGAAACTGGTCTTTTGTTTTTTAATTATGGATGAAAAAATTAAGTTCTAGTGACTTTGCAACATTTATCAATCATACATTTTTTAATAAGTGGCCAATATAAAATATTATGGTATTTTACAAAAAATGTCATAAAAACAGAACCGAAAAAAAAATCTCGTAAAAACTGGCCCGAAAAAAAATCTCAAAAACAGTCCCGGAATTTTTTGGGGGGAAAAACAGACCCGAAAAAAAAAATGTCGTAAAAACGGACTCGAAAAAAAATATCGTAAAAACAGACAAGAAAAAAATATATCGTAAAAACGGACCCGATATAAAATGTCGTAAAAACAGGCATGAAGCAAAAATTGTGCAAAAACGGACACAAACATTTTTTTTTCATGAAACATCTAACCCACAACCAGAAGGTTGTGGGTTAGATTCCCTGGACACAAAATGTTTGCAAACTGTTCGCTGTTACTCACGCGCTGATTATTCCACTGAGGCCAAAAAGCATAAATAACACTCGTGATGAGTTTTAGAAGTCACCACTCACATCGTTGTCCATGTATTTCAACAGAGGCGAGTTGCACACGCGGTAGACCTGGTCCTCGTCCTGCTCGTCGTAGCCCTGCAGTAGCGTCTCCATGGCAACGCAGTCTTCGCTTCCACTGTAGCCGGGCAGACTGGCGGAAATCGAGTAGCGTGGCTGAGTTAGATCAACTACTTAGCTTTTAAATTGTAAAAGAAATAGTAGAAGAAGTAAGTTTAAGAAAATACTCATACCTGTAACTTTCTCTCACGCACTTATCAGCTGCGACATAGTCGCCTCGGTGAAGATGAACCAGCACTTGGGCAGTCGTTTTCTGAAGAATGAGGAAAAAACATGACGACTTAGGTATTTTTAAAAAAAGGTTCAATAAATTGCGTTCTTCTCTTCCGATGAATCAAGTCAATGTTTGGTCGAGAAAATTTTGAAAAATGTCAAAACCAAGATGTTGTCAAATGTTTCTGAGGATTATGCTCTGTTTTGGTGGTAAACAGGGTTAGGGTTACAGATTACAGATTTTATTTTGATACAAATATTTACCTTGCAAATGGAGGAGTGTATTCTATGGAGGACGGAAAGTGCCAAAATTAAATAAATAAATGAATGCGTCATTAATTAATTAAATGCATCATTAATTAATTAAATGTGTCATTAATTAATTAAAATACCAATTCATGTCATGTAAAAAAAAAGAAACGTATATAATTATTTATTTCATTTTATTTTATTTTGATGTTCACTGCAGTGTTGACGCACTGCAACACAGACCATGAAATAATTAATTAAATAGTTAAATAATTATATGTTGTTTGCATAAAATGAATTGGTGTTTTAATTAATTAATGACCCATTTCATTAATTGATGACACAAGTATTTATTTAATTTGCCTCCATAGTCCTCAATAGTATTCACACTGTGGGGAATTAAGCTCAAGTTGTGTGTATAATATATAAACTAACTACGTAACTGACCTTAAAGCACATGGGGAAGTTCTCGATCTCCTTGTACATGTTCTTCTCTTTCTGCAGAGCAACCGTTGCTTCATCCAACCTGGTGAGAAAAGATCGGAGCAGCTTTAAAGGACCAAACGGAAGCATCAAACCTCGATTCTAAGGACATTTAAAGCAGAACTATGCTAATTTAACAGCTTCAGGGTCATTGTGATGGTTAAATGTCTTGTTGTGGGCTAGTAGGAGTTGTCTCTACTGCCCCCTGCTGTCTGTTAGCAGAAAACCAGCCTTGCAAGATCAGGGATACACAGAGAAAAACACAAAACGGATGCAGACCGGCATGAACATGGCTCTGCAGCCTGTGTTTGTCGGCTACGACGGAAACAAATGCACAAGGCCAGGATGGATGGATGGATGGATGGATGGATGGATGTTATGGGCGGTGTCGTAAAAATATGCACCGTACGGTTCCTCTGAAAGATCTAAAATTGTCACCAGAACTCAAGGCAAGCTCATCATCTCAAAGATAATTAGTTGTGAGAATTGAAATAAGACGATCTGGGCACAAATGACATCACATTTGATTAAAGGCCTCGTCGTGTCTTTTACCTTCTTAACCTGACCAGGAGTCTGGAGGCTTTGCCCAGAAGTTCAACAGCCTGACGCAGACGGTCTTCATTCTAAAGACGCACACACACAAAAAAACAACAACAACAACAATGCTATTAATTAAATGAAATGACACTACTGTTCAAAAGTTTGGGGTCACTTACAAATGTCCTTATTCTTTTGGGTTGGAGCAAAGGAAAAGCACTTTTTTTTTCAATGAATATAACATGTTTTGGTTCACGCCTGCAGTACACACTTGCAGCCACTGTGTGGCATCGTTTGCATGTGAATTGTTGTCCCCTATAGGCATCTCCTTTTTTTTTTTACCTCCGTGTAAGAACGCCCCGGAAGCGTGTTGCCTTGTGTTTTTAGCTTCTCCGTTAGCTTTTGTGTGTTAGCCGGATGATCGTCTCCGTACGCCTTATTTGCATAGATGCAGTTTAATCATATCAGACTCGTTGAAACTACACTTTCCTGGCATTTTGTCGTTAAATAGAGCTCAAAATCCATGTGAGGACTGGAGGGTCGCTAAGCACGGCGCCAGTGATCTGCTTGTTTCCACAATTTTAATTTTAATCGCACATTACATCATTTTATTTATGTTTTACACATCCAAAATATTATCCATGCAATATTTCCATGACTTTTCCAAAACTTTACAGGAAATTTTGTTTTTCATTAACTTTTAAGGGACCTAGAAAATGCATTTTTCAATTTCCAAAACCTTTCCAGGTTTTTCATACGAACCCTAATGTGGTAAACGACTATTTTAGCTGCAAATGTCTGGTTTTTAATGGAATATGTACATAGGTGTATAGAGGCCCATTTCCACTGTTCTAATGGTACTTTGTGTTTGCTAATCGCATTAAGAGGCTTTTGGATGATTAGAAAACCCTTGTGCAATGATGTTAGCACAGCTGAAAACAGTTTTATTTTGAATAAATATCATTATTTCTAATCTCGTCAATGTCTTGACTATATTTTCTATTCATTTTGCAACTCTTTTGATGAATGAAAGTGTGACTTTTAATGGAAAACACACACGAATTGTATAGGTGACTATAAACTTTTCAACGGTTGTTTATATTAAATGAAATCAGCGGCTGTGAAATGATTCTGTTAATCGTCAGCAGATTTATCCTCACCTCAAACACACCAGCAGCCTTCTGATACAGGTCCACTGCTTTCTCCAGGTTTATGGGCTCAATCAGTCTGAGACGAAAGGAACAAAAGCATAAGTGTTTTATTATTAATTGAGGGATAATCTCCTTTATAGATTAAATGAATGATGTAATAAAAGGTTGTTTTTCTTACTTTCCAGCTCGGTCCAAAGCCATAGCAGCAGTGTCAGGAGTCCCGTTCTCCATGTACATCATACATGCTTTCTCGATGTACTGAATGGCCTCGGGCATCTTCTTTTGTTCCTGTTGCAGCGCAAACACAACACCGTTGTAGACGCGATATCATTTCCCACCTATTGTTAAACTGGACGTGTCCCACATACTCACCTTCATCATCATACCTGCCTGCTCCAGCGCCCTGAAGAGGAAAGAAAGGAGTTAGAGGATGTTTTTGCAGCAGTCTTTGTGTTACGGTTATAAAAGTTGACACTTACTTTGCAGCATGAAAGAGCCTGATGGGGGGAGGGGGAAGTTAAGGAAATGAAAACAGACTTAAACAACAGTGATTTGTTGAGAGGGCAGAGAGGATACGTCTTGTTCTCTGTGTGATATTCCGCTTCTTTCAGATAAGCATCCTTCGCTTGCTCGTACTGTTTGGCATTCTTGAAGCACACAGCTGCAAACCAGAAGAATTAAAGATTTAAAACATGTTTCTCTGGTTTTTCCAGCTTCTTAAACGTGAATATTTTCTGTTTTCTTTGTGGCAAAGGAATTTTTTTTTTAAAGATATTTGAGAACACACATATTTGAGAACACACATATATACACATACATACACACACACACATATATATATATATATATATATATATATATATATATATATATATGTATATATATATATATATATACATACATACACATATATATATAAACACACACATATATATATAAACACACACATATACACATAAGACAAGGTCTGAAGAAGCCTGTGTATATGTACACATGGTCATGACTCAGTTTTGGTCTTAAATCATACATATATACAGTATATATATATATATATATATATATATATATATATATATATGTGTGTGTATATATATATATATATAAACACACACATTTACACATAAGACAAGGTCTGAAGAAACCTGTGTGTGTGTGTGTACATGGTCACACACACATATGGTCTTAAATCACTCTCTTCTTGCTCGTCCTGGTCTCAGAAATCATGATCCTGTCTTGGTTTCAGATCTTGTTCCACTGTTTGATCCTAGTCTTGTCTTAATCTCAGTCATGGTCTTGAGGTCTTAGTCTTAGTGTAATCTTGATTACAGAACTGGATTCAGTGGATTTACCTGCTTTGGCGTATTCTGATGCAGCGCTGTCGAAATCGGGCTTCCACTTCGTGAAGCTCGTCTTTAAGCTGCGCACACAAGCAAACACATACGATTATAAAACATTAATTATAAACAACAGCACAGGAGCAGCAAACACGACACGTCTATGACACTGATCTGTGTTAAACATGTCGCGTAACCGTTTCTACTTTCAGATGCTACAGTGGCCTGACAGCTAGCTAACAAACCGGCGTTAGCGACAGATAAACTCACCATTTCTCCGCTTTAGCCATGTGCTCGTGAGCTTCGTTAATCTTCTGCGCGGCCATGGCGTAAAACAGAGTCCAAATAATGTGCCAGAAGAAACAAGAGAACCCGGGAGACAGAAAATCACCGAGGAACGATGTTGATGTTGCTCGGTGTTTGGATCAGGAGCTCCGCCTCGACCGCAACATCACCTGACCACTACGTCACAAAGCCGCGCCTACACCCGGAAGTCATCGTTGGATCATATTGGGACAAAAAAGAAATCATTAAAATGTTTTCAATATCAGTCATTTATATCGTAATAATCAACGACAGACGCACCACAAACTACTAAAATGTGATTCCGTGCTATACTGTCCGCAGAGAAGCCACGATGTGAAATGAATTCGAAGAAAACGCAGTTTTTTTTTTCGCGATACCGACAAGTACTACACTACCCACAATGCTCTGGGGTCGTTGCGGCAGTGGCGGATCTAGGATTGTTGTGGGCTCTTCCTGAGTCATCATCCACAAACATATTAATATAAATACAAATACCGTCCAGTATGGAGGACGAGACCTGACATATCAACAAACAAATAAATAAATACAGAAATAATTAAATAAATACATGAATAAATAAATGCTTTACATTTATTTCTACATTTCTGTATTTATTTATGTATTCCTGTATTTAATTATGTATGTATGTATTTTTTTATGCATTTATTTATTGATATGTCCATAGGTCCAGACTCAGAGAGTTTGCAGCTCTTATCTTTTCTACAAATGCTGAGTCATCACATTATTTTGCTCACACATTTTGCACTAATTAGTTATAAACATATAATGTCAATATAGTGTCAATGGTGGAATTGACCAACATTGACCCTATATATTTAATCTGTTTATTATATACAGGAAATGTTGATATTAATAGATGTCAGTGGATAGAACAACAGTGAAAACTCCAATAGCCTTTTATGTGCTTTGTAAAATACCTCGATGTATTAAATGTAATTTCATTTATATAATAGTGTTTTGACAAAAGTGTAGTTTTACAACTGCAACACCAGGTGGCAGCAACAAGCCTTCTAACTTCTAACTATGAGGGGAAAAGAGGAGGATTATTAATAAATCAATCATCAACTTTTTGCCTTCTGCTCCATAGAACAAATAAATCATTCAAACTGAATAGTTTTGGTTTGTGGCCAAAACAAAACATTTAAAAAACATCATCATCTCCAGGTTTGATGAACGCTGATCAACAACTTTCAGCAAACAAATAATAGTACTGACAAATAATCATGATTATGAGCAATAACAGAGAATAATAAAGCATTTGGAATAAAACAACACCTAGTTTTGTTTTGTTTGAACAACTGTATTGAGTCTTTACAGCAGAGCGACTGCTGTCATTGCTGCACTTTTACAGGACAATAGAGAGGAAATACACTGTGTTCTTCACGTGACAGCTGTCAGTCAGTCAGTCAGTCAGTCAGTCTGTCAGTCAGTCAGTCAGTCAGTCTGTCAGTCAGTCAGTCAGTCTGTCAGTGTGTCAGTCAGTCAGTCAGTCAGTCAGTCAGCCAGTCAGTCAGTCAGTCTGTCAGTCAGTCTGTCAGTCTGTCAGTCTGTCAGTCTGTCAGTCAGTCAGTCTGTCAGTCAGCCAGTCAGTCAGTCTGTCAGTCAGTCTGTCAGTCAGTCAGTCAGCCAGTCAGCCAGTCAGTCAGTCAGTCAGTCAGTCAGTCTGTCAGTCAGTCTGTTATTCAGTCAGTCAGTCAGTCAGTGAAGCCTAGCATCCGTCTTGTATAAAGTACCTTAAAGGCGATACTTGAGCAAAAGTACAAGTATGATACGAGAAAATGAATTTGGAGTCATTTTTTTTTTAATCGTAGTATCACTTAAAAGTGCATTATGTAATAAATGATAAAATCCTCCTAATATGTCACAGAGACTCAGGAATAATGTTCATATAACAAACTGAACTCACCAACAACAACAGTACAGACTAAATATTTGCATTAAAAAATATATTTTGCAGACAGCAAATCATGTTTATGTTTTGAAATCATGTTTTGGCGTCATGTGGCGCCACCTACCAATCATTGCCGACGGCTGCACAGTCTGGTTCTGGCAGAGATTTCTTGTTCTTCTTTTAAAAGGGAGTTGAGATAATGTATGTTATGATTTGGTGCTATACAAATACAATTTATTTTGATTTAATTTAATTAACCATAACCCCAAAACCAAGGACCTTACTTCCTGTTTTTTAAGATTTAAGAAGATAAGTGTTGGGGGCAGCAGCCGCCTAGTGGGTCATGACAGTACTGCAGTTGGGCCGTGAAAGGTCATTAAATGTAAATGAATGAATTTTTTTATTTTTATTTGAATGCCTATAAAATGTGTATGATAGGTGTTTTACTGTTATTTTATCTGACCTAGTATAGCAGGTAAAAAGTGGACCCCGACACTCAAATTTAGGGAAACAATTTGGGAAAGACCGTTCTGGTTCAATCTAATCCACATCTGCAGAACAGTGAAACAAAGGTGTCACTTTACCTCGTCTGTAATGAGGTTTTTTCCCCAGAGTCAGATTGATTCTTGAGAGTCTTATTACAGCTCAGCTGGAAGAGAGACAACATGTCCGCTAATGAGATCTGATGTTGAATAGGCAGCGATATTCAGCAGCGCTGGATCAGAGGAGATAACATCTGTTCCGTCGTCCTCCTCAGTCTGTCTGCTGACGACCAGTGCGGCTCAGGGCCGTTTCAAGGAATTTGGGGGCCCCAAGCAAAATGGACATGGACATGGAGGCCCAAGGCAGCAGGGATCATGAACCTGGCTGGCTACTGTCCGCGACTACTCAGAAGGGCCCCCTTGTGGGGGATCCCGATAACAGTGTCGTTGCACCAACTGCATCTATCACAGAAATTAAAGGGGGCGCTCGCACACTTTTGTCATTGCATTTTATTCAGAACCAGTCGCTGTCTTGGGGCCCCAGGCCAGCTCGGGGGCCCCGGTTTGCAGCTAAAACATCAGCGTTTGTTCTTTCAGCGCATGGTAAAGCACGGTTGTACAAAGTGGTAGCATTCCATTTAGCCGATTGCGCTTCCCTACTTTGTTCTCAAGCCTCAGGAGCCCGTCCTGCAATTCTCATTCTGTCCACCAGATGTCCCCAGTGTCACTTTATCTGTAATACTCTGTATTAAAAAGTGACAAATAAAGGATAAAAAGTGCATTCATTCTTGATTAATCAGATCCAGATTAGAGGTCTCAGCTGCTCTATACTTGTGGCCCACACACATCACATATAAAAAATAAAAAAAAATTAAAAATACTATAAAATACTTGACTAAAGATCAAGTAAAAGGGCAGAAACAAAAAACCAAGAGAAAACATCTACAAAACCATCTCAATCTCGACTCTGTTGCTTCATCTCCAGACTCCAGCTAATTTCTAATCCTGTCAATCCTGTTGACTCCCACAGATCTCAGCATATTCAGTTTTGCCACCTCATATACAGTAAAACTCACATTTCTTTCATAATATTGTTGACAACTTGGCAAACTGATGGTTCTCCAATGATCTCGGTTCTAGGTTTTTTGTTTTGACCATATTTCCTCTTGCCGTCATTAATTTATGAGTTTGCTATAAAGAAATATTCCTGGAAAAACAAACAAACTGCACCTCCCCAGCCGCTGAACAGTTACTGCCACTGTTTTACCTCCACCATAAAGTCCCTGAACCTGCAGGAAAACAAACGAAGGTTTCTTATTCCCATCAGTCTGAACCTAGAAGAACTTTGCGGTGTGTTGCCCAGACAACCAGAGTGAAGCGAGCGACAAAGTTTGGATGAGACACAGACTTTGGATGTTCCTCCTGACCTCAGGTTGAGGAGGAGGAGGAGGAGGAGGAGGAGGAGGAGGAGGAGGAGGAAGCCTACAGAAACATTACTGTAGGCTTTTATCGTAAAATGGGGGAGAAAACGCTCCAATATTTTTATTAGTTTAATGACTGAAAATAAAGGCCACACAGATTACAGCGCTCGCATGCTGAGGAATGAAGCTTTTTTCGGAGGTTGTTGCCATGGTTACAATAACATACATGTGCTACAGTGTTGTTATCGTGCGCCTTTTGTAAGGTCACACCGGGAAAAACAGGTGTGAATAATCGAATCAACTACGGGTGTGGTACATTTCGCTTGCTCGGGGTGGTTCACCGTCACACTGTCCTGGCTCACATGTAATGAGCAGAGACGTAATTACCGATGCATGGTGGTGGAGATGAAGTCCAGGCGGCTTCATCTGCTAGAGACACAGAGTCAGACCTTTTTATAAAGGGGTTTTAAAGGGTTCTCTGGCTCAAAATGGTTCTTACTGGAACCATTAGTGTTACCAAGAACCCCTCAAAAACCCTTTGCTTCTGAAAAAAAGGTTTTTCAGAAGCAAATGGTTCCAGGTAGAACCTCAGCCCCTATAGAAGGAACCCTTTTGGAACCCTCATTTCTTAGAGTGTAACTGGACACTAATCTGTGAGCACAATTGGGGAAATTTAACATACGATGATATCACTTCAGATATCATTAACCCTAAGATGACGTCATCGTACCAAAAGTGTCAATTTCACGCCGGGTCAGCTTCCATTGGTATTTGTGGTTAAATTAAACTGATTTAGCGTCAACATAACACTGCTTTACTGTGTGTATGTATTTCTTAAATAATAATACATCTTAAATAATTAAATTCAACTTTTTAGTGGTTACTTTAACACCGTTAGACGAAGTAGACAAATGTACTCTATGGCTTATTTAGCCACTTTATTAACTTGGCTACAGACTGTGAATCTGTGAAAAGCTCTGAGGCAAATCAGTATTTACACAGCAGTAAGAACGGTGTCGGCGGTGGGACAATTTATTTACATTTATTTAAAAGGCAGTGTCCCACGTAAATAAGTAGTTTCATCTTCTGGTGATTTTTCAAAACAGCAGGAAAATGCTCATGCACCCGTGACACCATGTAAAGTCAAATGTTTAACTGAATTTCCTTCTTCAACAACAGTGAGCCTCTTTAGCCACAGACTCCTCTGTTAAATATTTTGCGATTTTAGACATTTCCTTTGCTAATTGTTGGAGATTACCGCATGTTTTTTAAACAAGTGCTGGACACTAACGGCGTCATCGTTAACTCACGCCAACACGTGATTCGTTTCCATGGACGTGTAGCCTCACTAAAGAGGATTCTAGCTCAAACCCCTCGAAACTGGACTGTACCATTTTACTCTACCCCAAGGGTACGGTGCATAACAATGGAGCAGTTGGGGCTGGATATTTTGGTATATTCCTAATGAATGTGCCAAAAAACTAGTGCTGGGTTAACAGTGTCAACGTTAACGCATGGCGTGTTTCCATGACGACTGACCGTAAAAAGACGCACGTGACGTCATGTTTACGTGAATCTCGAATGTTAAAGTGAGTTTCTAAAGTAACGCTAAACTTTAAAAACAGAGGCACACGTACACAGGTACACTGGTTATTTGTAGCGCTGCTCTTTTCCTTTAATAAACAGACCGCTCCGGTTCGACTGTAGGCTTGCTAACGACGCTAAAGGAGCTAACGCAGCTAACTGGTAAACGGCTCCGTGATGTCACGCGCATAGAATTTGTTTGCTTAACCTACACTTACTGAACGTGACGTTGTTGTGGTTTTATATGTATGATATTTAGCGTTTTAGGGATAGTTTTGGGTTTTCTTACTTTAACCGATATCTGATCCAGTGATTCCTGATTCTGGTATCGTGTATACCGGTTATCGGAGGAGGTCGTAACTCTGCGGTATTTCATGAATCACTTTGTGCCGTTTCCTTGGAAACTTTCTGAAGAACTTTGGTGAACGAGGCCGATGAGGTTGTCAAATAAAACGTTGCTCACTTCCTCTCTCACTTGTCCTGACCGACAGTCGGGCTTTGAAGAGCCGTTATCGCGGCATTGTCGGGAGAATGACATTCACCAACCCCGAATATGTGTTTCTGCACTAATGTAGGTGAATCTAATTAAATGTGATAACAATGTGTGTGTGTGTGTGTGTGCACGCATGTGTGTACATAAGCATGCGTGTGTGTGTTTTTTTTAATTAAGTCAGTCGACACCCCGAGGACAGTGTTATTACAGAGGTGACAGAGACCTCCTGGACAGTGACTTAACACACAGCATTTTCATTTACGCACTCATGCAGAGCATATGTGCTCATTTACTGTGTGTATGTGTGTGTGTGTGTGTGTGTGTGTGTGTGTGTGTGTGTGTGTGTGTGTGTGTGGGTGGGTGGGGGATAATGGCTCCAGGTGTCACACCATATCAGCCTGTCTTTTTATTAGACCCTGACTGTAACAAGTAATTAACTTCCCGCCGAGAACGTTTGTTCCTGCGTAGAAGTCATAAAGAGAGCTATTAGAAAGCCACGGGTCAGATTTTACTTTTCCATACCTGGGGCAAAGGAAACTAGTGTGTGTGTGTGTGTGTGTGTGTGTGTGTGTGTGTGTGTGTGTGTGTGTGTGTGTGTGTGTGTGTGTGTGTGTGTGTGTGTGTGTGTGTGTGTGTGTGTGTGTGTGTGTGTGTGTGTGTGTGTGTGTGTGTGTGTGAGTGAGTGTGCGCGAGAGAGAATTTTGCACTGTAAATCTATCAAATGTGTCCACTGTCATTTGTAGATAAGTTGCATCTTACACCACATATTTATTCCATTAATTCTACCTTTAAAGGTAATTTATGGTGTGTTTGCGTGTGTGTGTGTGTGTGTGTGTGTGTGTGTGTGTGTGTGTGTGTGTGTGTGTGTGTGTGTGGGTGTGTGTGTGTGGGTGTGTGCCTGTGTGTGTAATGAGTGATCTGAAGGTGGCAGGGTTTTTTTTTTCCTTCATCGTCTCCATTTATTTTGTTGTAAGGGAATAGAATAGAGCACGGTGGTGATCGCGCACTCTAAGAACATCTGTGTTTCCAGCAGTAACCAAGTCCATCAGCTAAATGAGATTCAGAGCAAAATGAATCATTATAATCACAAAACATGATTGTCATCTCTTTTTCATGTTCAAAAAAGGGACATCCTGATGTCTGATAGTGCAAACTACTCCACTCTATGCATTAGTAAGAACGCAGAAATGACCAAAAACAACAACAACAACGTACAACGAACATGTCCTTCTTGAACGTCCTGGCTCTCCGATGGTTGACAGATCACAGTCAGGTCGAACAAAACAAACAGCGGCTGTTATCAGAGGTGTTAAAACAGGACTGGGGGGGGGGGGGCTAAACTCTTTATTCCGCACCCACAACAATTTTGCCGCCATCCCCTTCAATTCGACTATCTGTCATGTACAGGAAATTGCAGAGACAATGTGGTCAAAAATCTAGTCGCCGCAGCTCGACTGAGTCAGGCAACGGGACAACTTGCCCATAAGTTTGGGTGTTTTGACCGTGTACATCCGACTAATCAGTTTCCTGTTGATCTTTTTCGTGCTGTGGTTCTGTATGTTTTCGTACCTGCTGTGCATGTTAATCTTGAGCGGGTCTCCTCCACAGCTTCCGCTCTAGCCGAGGCCATGTTGATAGTTATTTTCCTGCAGTTTGTCCGTCGTCGACTTCTCCGTCCGACTCCAAACACCTGTTTTGGGCATAAGTGCAGGAGTGATCAGACTTTTAATCGGATTATCTTGGTACTCAGACTATGTTTACATGTAAATAAGACCGTAGTCTGACTAAAATTGGACTTTTAGAGTTTGCTTATGTCAAAAAAATTAAAGGAAAGTCAAAAAAGTCAAAAAGACACATAAGCTAAAGCACAACGATTAAAATAATCTGCAAACATCCACACAAAATTATAATTTTTTTGACCCATTGCCTATCCCTCCACAAAGTTTAGTTAGGGGTCGGTGTGTAACATTTCGGATGCCTGACTGGCAGATAAAGAATATATATATAGATATAGATATAGAATAAGACTTGTACTTTAGGAGTAGAGCCTTACCTACGCATACTCCTTTCTGGTGTACTGTGAAGGCCACCATAGGCTCCCAAAGGTAACACCTCTGGCTGTTTGTGTGTCAGCGCTGACAAGCATCACGACAACTGACAAAGTCATGTTGTGGTGTCGTGTTTGTGGGTCATGTTCACAGCGATGAAAGGTCCATCACAGCTGGAGACGTGCATCGGAACTCGATAGGACAAATGGATGTGACGTCCGCCTTCACCACATTCTGACAGAGTTACAGCAGTGTTACGGAGACAAGATTTGCGGCGAGCGAGCAAACGGCTGTAACGCTGAACCATCAACCTGATAAAGTGAGTTCATTTACTGCGAGACTTATTCTAAGGCTGCGAAAAAACAAATTTATTTACATTTAAATGCAGTTATGCACTTACACAAAAAAAAACGTCAACGTTAACGCATGCTAACACAAGTCATGCATGACGACTGACTGGAAAAAGACGCGCATGACGTCATGTTTCCGTGCCGTGTCACCGGAGTCCAACCACCGTTTACCAGTTAGCTCCGTTAGCTCCTTTAGCGCCTGTTAGCGCGCCTACAGTCAAACTGGGCTAACCCTGCGCTACAAATAACCAGCATACCTGTGTGTACTGCGTATGTGTGCCTCTGTTTTTAAAGTTTAGCGTTACTTGAGGGACTCATTTTAACAATCGGGAGTCACGTTCGTCTTTTTACGGTCAGTCGTCATGGAAATGCATCATGCGCTAACATTGACGGCGTTAACTTGCCCAGCACTACTTTTTTGGCATATGCATTAAGAATATACTAGTGCTGGGCACATTAAGGCATGACTCCGTTAGCTTCTTTAGCGCTGGTTCGCGCACCTACAGTCGAACTGGAGCGGTCTGTATATTAAACGAAAAGAGCTAGAAATAACCAGCGTACCTGTGTACTGCGTATGTGTGCCTCTGTTTTTTAAAGTTTAGCGTTACTTTAGAGACTCGTTTTAACAATCGGGAGTCACGTAAACATGACGTCACGCAGGTCTTTTTACGGTCAGTCGTCATGGAAACGCGTCATGCGTTAACGTTGACACTGTTAATGTGCCCAGCACTAGCTTTTTGGCACATCCGTTAGGAATATACCAAAATATCCAGCCCCAACCGTTCCATTGTTAGGCACCCTACCCTTGGGGTCAAGTAAAATGGTACAGTCCAGTCAGGGTTTGAGCTAGAATCATCTTTAGTGAGGCTACACGTCCATGGAAACGAATCACGTGTTGGCGTGAGTTAACGATGACGCCGTTAGTGTCCAGCACTTGTTTAAAAAACATGCGGTAATCTCCAACAATTAGCAAAGGAAATGTCTAAAATCGCAAAATATTTAACAGAGGAGTCTGTGGCTAAAGAGGCTCACTGTTGTTGAAGAAGGAAATTCAGCTAAACATTTGACTTTACATGGTGTCACGGGTGCATGAGCATTTTCCTGCTGTTTTGAAAAATCACCAGAAGATGAAACTACTTATTTACGTGGGACACTGCCTTTTAAATAAATGTAATAAATGTTTACGGTCAGTCGTCATGGAAACGCGTCATGCGTTAACGTTGACACTGTTAATGTGCCCAGCACTAGTTTTTTGGCACATCCGTTAGGAATATACCAAAATATCCAGCCCCAACCGTTCCATTGTTAGGCACCCTACCCTTGGGGTCAAGTAAAATGGTACGGTCCAGTCAGGGTTTGAGCTAGAATCATCTTTAGCGAGGCTACACGTCCATCGGGGACAGTGTACACTCCACCTACCAAGTAAAGAGCTTTACTATTCCAAACCGAACCGTACCATGATGGAAACACAGCAATAGACGGAAAAAAAACCTGTGTTTTGTGTGTGTGTGTGTGTGTGTGTGTGTGTGTGCTGCAGGCCTGTGCTCTGACAATTACTCCTGCCATCTGTGTGTCAGAGGGTGGCAGCCACACGGCCTCTGTCCTGTAGCTGCCTCCAGCGATCAAACTATAAAGCAGAGTGATCTGCTCCACCACTGCAGAGAAGTGACTCAATGTCACGGCACAGTCAAGTCACTGGAGATGATTCATCAAAGACACCACTCAAGTTTTCCAGGCCTGGTAGTTTAGGATGTTTTTGTCAAGAGAATGTATGGCTTAATTTTGTTTCTTTTATTTATTAGCTTATTTAGATCTTAGCTACAGAGGCCCACACTGTGCTCTACATTTACGTCAAAGCTTTGGTTTACCGGTCCCTGCAGACGTACTTTACAACGATAACCAGTTTCGCCGCACACGTGCTGCTTCTTTAGCCGAGATCACATGCACCGACACACGTTGTTTACCGTCAGTGTCGAGTGTGCGGCCTCTTCATCCCATTGTCGCGGCTTATTTGGGCCAAACAGCTGCTGTATCCGCTGCACTCCAGCGTGTACAACATGGCTCAGCACTTCACCATAGGTCAAGGATGGGAACACTTTTATTTTCATGACATTTATCTCTCTCTCGCTCACTCGCTCGCTCTCGGTCGCTCTCTCTCTGGTCTCCAGTGAATTCATCTTTTCCATCATAACTCTTTCTTATAATCAGTCATGGAGGGTTCAAAAACAGAGCGACAACAACAGCAGCGACGGCACAATGAAAACACTCTTTAGTAACATGATACAGGTCATGCATAGAGAGTATACCCTCAGCCCACAGAGGCTTACAAAACAACATTATTTAGACCAGCAAGTAGAAAGTAGAACACACTGCATATAATATTGGACAAATAAACTTTTCCTACTGCCCTCTGCAAGGCACTACCATTCAAAAGCTTGAGCTCACTTAGAAAAGTCCTTATTTTTTAAAGGAAAATCACTTTTTTTCAATGACTATAACATTAAATTAATCATAAATACACTCTATACATTGTTAATGTGGTAAACGACTATTCTAGCTGCAAACGTCTGGTTTTTAATGGAATATGTACATCGGTGTATAGAGGTCCATTTACACTGTTCTAATGGTATATTATTTGCTTGTTTGCTAATGGCGTTAGAAGGCTATTGGTTGATTAGAAAACCCTTGAAAACCCTTGTGCAATGATGTTAGCACAGCTGAAAACAGTTTTATTTTGAATAAAAATCATTATTTCTAATCGTGTCAATGTCTTGACTATATTTTCTATTCATTTTGCAACTCTTTTGATGAATGAAAGTGGGACTTTTAATGGAAAACAAAATGATTGGTGACGCCAAACTTTTGAACGATAGCATATACATATACTCGACTAACAGTCATGGCTAACGGGCAGGCATTTTACCTGATCCCCACAGATCCAGAGAGATGACGGACGAGGTGATTCACTGCCATGAAATGTGTTGAGAACTTTGTGGTGAACTCTTGGTAAATCCTGGACTCAGACTACGTGTAATCCCGCCCCACACTAGAGGACAATTGGCCAGATAGGGACGGAAATCTCGCTAATCCTCGGACAATTATGTAGGCCTTCGGATTTGTTTTAATGTCATCTCACGCCGTAGAGTCCAGCCCCTTAAATAATACACAGCTGGGCGAGAAAGACATTGGGACACAGGTGTAAGTTAACCGGGGCGGGGGAAAGCAATCACACCAGCGGGAAACTTGACAGGATGTTGTGGATGAGAACAGGCCGCCAAAATAAAACCAACAGAAACAAATGACAGAGCCTACTTTGCAGTAACATCACACACAAAGTCTTTAAATGTGCTAAATATGAATTACTCTGAACGCAGAACGAATCCTCTCAGGATGCTCTGTGTTATATTTAAACCTTTCTTTATTAGGCCTGGGTTATTTTTTACAGCTACATTACCACATATACAACATTTAATGATGCAGACAGTGCAGAAGGAGACGGTTTTCAACTACTTAGAGGAACCTGTTCGTATTAATGCTTTAGAGCTCTAAACGACTGCTGCACTCAGTGGAGAGAGAGAAAAAAGCCTTTTCAGAGTAACCGTTTTCAGCGTCTTTGATCTTTTATAATAAGAGACGTTCTTGCTCATTAACCTTATTGATTTGACATGAATAAATCTCAATAGATTAAACAAGAAGCACATTAACATGTGAATAAAAGGAAGCATCGCAAGCAAGGTTTGGTTATAATGAGGAAGTAAAAATTCATCACTAGTGGGCAGAAAAACACAATAAACTGCCTGGCCAAACAAGAACCCAAAAAGAAAGAAAACATACTCTAATATTACGTTTGACCGCCTTTAGCTTTGTCACATCATTTATTTCCATCCAGAGTGGAATTACATTGCCGTGTAACGTCTTCTCCGGCACATCCCATAGATTGTCAGTGGCGTCCAGGTCTGAAAACGATGGCTCATGCTCCCTGAATCATCCTTTCACAACTTGATGCGTAATGAATCGTGGTGTTGTCATTTTGGAATAGAGCTAAAGAAAAAAAAATCACCCTGGAACAAGGTTATGCTGCGTTCTGTTTACATTGGAACATGGAAATCAGAAGTGGAAATAATGTCACCCCCAATTTCACTGTGAGCCAGTTGAGCCAACAACACTAGAAATAAGGGTTCCAAAAGGGTCATTCTACAAGGGCTGAGGTTCGACCTGGAACCATTTGCTTCTGGTTGCTGGTTGCTTCTTGCTTTACCAAGGGTTCTTGGTAACATTAATGGTTCCAGTAGGAACCCTTTAAAACCCCTTTCCTGAATAAAGGGTTTTAAAAGGGTTCTTGGTTCTACCTGAAGCCAAAAAGGGTTCTCCTATGAGGACAAGCCGAAGAACCTTATATGGTTCTACTTAGCACATTTATTTCTTAAGGCCACATTATACTTCTCCGACTGCGTAATGCGTTATCCGACTGCGTAACCACGGAGACACCTCGAGCATTCATACTTCTCAGTCATGGTGACGGATACGCACTGCAATTTCCCGCCCGATCAGTAGGGGTCGCTACGCAAGGTTGTTGTGCTTCTGGCTACAGTGAGCAATGGCGTCCAAGAGAGAAAGACTGTTGTTGTTGTTGTTGTTGCAGCTGAATAACATTGAAACAGTAGCCGTTTCTCACTTTTCTGTGTCTCTGAACGCAGTTTTAAGATAATTTGAGGCGAGAAATTGTCCATTTAGAGTCTAAACATGTGCTGTGTGTGTTAAGATATGACGTATTTATAGTTTGGCAGCGACGTTGTCGGCGGTGATCAGCTCCACCTCTGTGGACGCTCGGTGCTCACTGTGAGCCGGCACAGAGCAGCGTTAGCTCGGCCTGTCCTGAGGACCAATCACAGCTCTTGCCGTCTCCGTTGTCCCTTGACGGAGTGACGGACTCTTAAAAAATATTTCGTGCAGCCGGAGACGACGTAGAGGCTCTTCGACAGGCTCTCCGTCGGAGTATAAATTGGGCTTAAGAGTGTATGGTATTTTTTTAACCCTAACCCTCATAGTACAGGGTTCCCACTCCTTGAAATCCTTGAACCATAACCAGTTAATGCCTAACCCTAACGTTAAAGGGATAGTTCAGAATTTTGGACTGATTCCGCTGCTGCTGAGATAGTAGTCTCTCAAAAATGGATGATTCATGCGATGCGAGGTTAGTTTTGTTTCAAATATTATTCTATCAACACGGATATGTACATTGATAGTCTGCCGTTACAATAGATTTGCCTCGGGTGAACTGTGGAGTCTGTATGAGTGTTTTTAATGCCATGCTAACTTGTATCATTGACTTGCGCTAGTCATAGCATCAGCAAACTCTGCAACTAGAAGAACTGAATTAAATTTCTTGAAAACGTCTCCAGACGTCTCATCACACCGGCTGAGTTGGAAAATAGGTCTTATGGCCAAAATTCCAAACTATCCCTTTAACCACCAAGTAAAATCTTATCAAATCCCAAACTTTACCAATTCCTCAGAAATTAGGACCAGGTTTTGGTCTCCACGAGGACTCCTGGTCCTGACAAGAGGTAACAAATGCAAACACACGTGCTCACACACATTGCCGTCGGGCTGTCTAACACCTGACAGACAGACAAACAGATAAAGAAAGAAAGCAGGGCCTCAGGTCCTCGTTCACTGGTTGTCACCTATAAAGTGAGCGTGTCCTTTTGTCCTCTTCAGCTTCAGGGAAACTGTCTGACTCTCTTTTCCGCGCTGATCGACGCTGCAGATTAAAGTTCACCTGCTCTGTTCCTCTTTGTTGAATCCATGCAGCTGCACAGACACACAAGAGGTTTGTGTTCAGTTCTTCTGGGTGAACGGGTTAGAAGACCTATTTTATTTTGATAGTCCATTGTTGACTCTTGTTGTCACAGATTTTTGGGTAAAGTAGAAACTATGAAATGTCCTTTATCCTTGTTTTTTTTTCATCATCTTTGGTCCCCAATGTGTTGCATAGCATCTGCTGGCTTATGCCAAAAAAAATAAATTCAACTGTTCAGGGTTGTGACTGAATTCATCCAATTGGAAGTGGTTAGTTAACTGGTTACATGCTCTCACTGACAATAATGAATACTCGCAGGTTCAGCTCTCTTTGTGGCCATAAAACCCTCAGCCGTAATGGATGCACACAATCAGCATTAATGGATGCTGTGACTTGTAGTGGACTAGTAAAGGGTTAACCTCACCACAGAAAGCTTTCACTTTAGTACATGAAGGGTTTCCACTACGACGACAAAGACATCAGTTAAAACCATGTCATCCATTTCTCTGAACTCTACATGACCTGTGATGAAAACCTCTGCCCTTTTCATCTGACCCCTGGACCAACACATGGGGTGGACCGTGGACTCCAGGCATCCGCCTCTTCTTACTCGGGTAATTGTTTTTATTATGTGGACATCTGCACGTACACTACCGTTCAAAAGTTTGGGGTCACCTATAGAATATTTTTGTGTTTTCCATTAAAGGGGAAATACATAGTTTATAGTGCCATCTAGAGGAGAGGCTGAAATTTACAACAAAGAACTGCTCCTCTGCTCACCCCCTCCCTTCCCTGAGCGCTACGGTATCCTCAGCTGGTCAAATGTCGTCCTCGTCGTCTTTCTCCGTGTCAGCAGATGAGGTTCGTGAGGTGAGGGAGAGGGCGAGCTACCGCGGCCGTAGCAGACGAAGCAGAGAGAGAGGAGGCGGGACTTCCGCTACAAGTAAAGAGACGCTTGATTTGTTCTCTCGCGTTTGTCCTTACAGGCTCCGGTAGAAACATGGCGTCTCCGCGGTCCGCGGTCATGTCATTTTACATGACTTTTTGAAACACTACGAAAATGAAACAAAAACTATTATACAGCGACTAGACAATGCAGGAGCACATAATATGTATAAAAAAGTGGATTTTGGGTTATATAAACCCATAAATACTACATATTGTACCTTTAAAAGTCACACTTTTATTCATCAAAAGAGTTGTAAAATGAATAGAAAATATAGTCAAGACATTGACGAGATTAGAAATAATTTTAATAATTTTGCCCTTTCGTCAAAGAACCAGTAAAAGTGTTTTCAGCTGTGCTAACATCATTGCACAAGGGTTTTCTCATCATCCAATACCCTTCTAACGCCATTAGCAAACACAACGTACCATTAGAACACTGGAAATTGGCCTCTATACACCTATTTAATGTTAAAATTATTGAAATCATTGGCTCGACCCCTTATCTCCAATGAAAGACAGTCTTAACAAAAGGCCCTTTTCTATTCAAGGTTCAAGGTTTCTTTATTGGTACACAAGGGTAAAATTCCATCATGTCTGTGCCTTCAGTGCACAAAACAAAGACATGGTGTGTCACAACCCCATCAAGCACCTTTAGGATGAACTGGAACAGAGATTGTTCCCAAATTCTCCATAGAAACACTTCAAAATCTTTGAGGAAAGTCCTCCAAGAATGAGTGGAAACTGTTATAGCTGCAAAAGAGAACCCCACTTCATATTAAAGCCCCAATACTTTTGTCCATATACTGTATCTCACTGCTACAGAAGCACCTGGCCAACCAATTAAAGGTACTGCTCTCAAAAGTCAAAAATTGACGATTGCCCCCAACTTTTAAGTAACACAATGTAGGATTTCGACCTTTTCGTCACCTCTGTCAAAGCCTGAGCAGCTCTGCATTGCCTGTATTAGCACTATGGAACATCTGGTTTTGGGTCCATCTCCAAAATTCTACTTTTACAGCATCAGCGTCAGAGAGAGAAAAACAAAAAACACCAGTCAGCTTTCAACGAAGTCCTAACTGCCTGCACTATGGGAGCTCGAAGGGAGCGTGGGCACTCCTGAACATCCCTACTGTACTGTACATGGAAAGCATAATATAAAATAGAATGACTTTATTCAGCGATAACAATGAGCACTCCCTGTGCACATTACACAGCAGCAGTGTTAGCAGTTAACGGAACATGGGTAACATGTGTGTGAAAGTGCAGTTTAGCCTCCAGGCAGCAGAGAAAAAACTTTGCACAGGTCATGAAAGATGTAGCAATTACAAGAATATAAACTCTCCACGATGCACATGCAACATTCTCTAAAGAGAGATGTACAACACCACCGCTGCAACACAGGGTTATTTTCATAATCTATCTATCTGAACTGAGTTGAGACAAACAATACACTCACTACAAATACATTTAGTCTAATTGGTTCTCTCGTTTGTTTTGGAGCTAATAAAAGTCGTACATTTGAAGCGCGGACAGTGTCATTAACATCTCAAGGTTTGAGAAAACCGTTATAATTTCTAAGCCTTTTTAATATCGTAATTAATTCACTTTGGTTAGATTTCCTGAGGAGAGTCCTGCAGGGGTTTGGATATGAATCATGCGTGCGTTTGTTTTAATGGAATACCACACATCCAGGTAGTCAAGGACCTGCTTTCTAATCCCTCTGGTGTCCAGATTATCATATTTACGCCAAAGTCTGAGAACAGTTTATCGGGATGTGTAAGTACCTGCAGCTGACAGGGGGATAATAGGAGCTCTATTAACCTTTCAACTCCCCACAGCTCTGTAAACAAACCACAGGAATATTAATTAAAACAGATGACTAGAATTAATGCGGCGCAGATAATTAACCTCTCGAATATTCAGTAACACGGAGCTGGTTTCTGTTTCACTATCTTCATGCCATTGTTTGTTTTGTATAATTTACTGCAGAGAGACTGAGTTTCAAAGTTGAAAACAACAACAACAGACACTCAAAACAAAACATGTAGCAGGTAGTATTCATTCTTTTTAGATTATTAAATATATTAATTATAATACAGTTTGCCTTGCCTTGGTGGCTTCCTTGCCTTGGTGGCTTCCTTGCCTTGGTGGCTGCCTTGCCTTGGTCTTGGGTGAGATAGAGGGTCTCATCCTCTCAGATGACTAAATTACGACTAAAACAAAATAGAAATTTGCTGCTAATTACAATGTGCATTTATTATAAATTACACTGATACTGAATATTAAAATGTGTAATTTCCTGACACCTTGTGAGGCTAAAACTTCAAATATTTATCTAACATTGGCTGTGTTTTCTTGCTGCAGGACATCTTACACAGTACAGATTAAGCTCCTCTCCTTTGCCCACCTCAGCCCTACGGTGCACAACTGTTGATAACCATCGATGTACCATTGTTGTGTCACTGCAAAAGCCTGACGGCTATAGACTGTTGATAACATGTAGGAAGAAACCAAAAACAAGGCACATTTATCTCTGATTCCTTTTTCTGTCTTCAGCACAGCTGCAGGCGGTTTTTCACAGCGTGTTCCAGTGTGACGTGGTGGTTTGCGCTGGTGGTTCAAACCCACCATTAGACCAGAGTCAGCAGCTAATGTGTTCAAGCATTCAAACAGTCACTTAAGTGAATAGCTGCTGCATTGTGTGTAACCTCAGGGATGAGCCAAGTGTTGTGCAGCACATATGACAACAACAACAGCCTGTTGGTACTTTGAGTCTGTGCAACAATTCTTACACAACAAAATGTCTTAAGTTATTTCAAAGAAATGATTTAAGCAAAATGTATAGGTAACATATTCTATTCCTGCCAACAAATGTTACACACTGAATCTTTGCCTCTGTAATATCTGATTGAGTGAGCCATTTTCAAAGTGATAAAAAATAAAGAATTATTAGGTGATATAAGGTTTATGGGGTCGTCTCTTCTGGTAAAAAAAAAACGAATGAAAAAAATATTGAATTATGAGGAAATTATAGCTGAAAAATTAATTATTTATAATTTACCTGCAATAAGAAATGGTGTGCCACAAGGCTCACTTTTCGGCCCTATGTTATATACTGTGTAACTAAGTGATTTGTACCTCAGTAGACACTATAAATCACATTTATATGCAGATGATACCATTCTTAATATTCAT
The DNA here is from genome assembly GCF_963457635.1 of Microchirus variegatus. Classification (NCBI taxonomy): domain Eukaryota; kingdom Metazoa; phylum Chordata; class Actinopteri; order Pleuronectiformes; family Soleidae; genus Microchirus; species Microchirus variegatus. The sequence goes on from NC_139806.1 coordinate 2,788,583, forward strand.
ACATCATTTGAGGATCAAGCAGTGCCAAATGTGTATTTGACTGTGTGTGAAAATCCCACAAAAATCTTATAGACTGACTTTAAATGAGTGTAATACTAATTATATGCTTTCTTTTTTTTAACAAAGTCAAGCATGTGTGAGGAGGAAACAGCACTTTATTTACTCGCTAAATGGGATGCAAGAACAGCATGAAGTCTTAAATTTGACTCTTTTCTGATTGTGATGATAAAAAGGGTGAATATGATGGACAGATGTGTGTCAGGATGCCACAACGGTTGGGGACAAGCAGAGAGAAAAGCATTTTAACGGATTCCCCAAAGATCCAACAAGACGGGGCGTCATATCTTCATAACTTCATATCAGGTACAGATGCCTTGTGTTCCCGCTGTTCAGTCGTCAGCTTGTGTTGCATCTCTGCTGGAATAACACATAAAATTGTCCGGATGACTGTGGCAAAGTGACCGTAAACCTGCTCTTCCAGCGGGCCGAGGCGCTCTCGGAGCTGTGGGGGAGCCGCTAGTGAAGGCATCATCGCATTAACTCGGTTTCTCTTCGCCTTCATACCTTCAGAATTTAATAAAAAATGCGTTGTAATTCAAAGAGTACCTGGTTGCAGCAATATGGCCCGACTCTGCAACCCTGCACTTCCACACTGGACGTCGACCACAAGCGAGTAAATCTAGTCTGTATTATTATCTGTCGGTTATTTTAGCACCATCTATATTTATCGATATATAAACAGGAAAATCAACTGACTTCCACCAGTATTATAATTTATACTTTAAATTTTGCTAGAGGAAGGAAAATCTTACAACACTGGGTGTCACACGAGTGAGCAGCACACTTCTTTCTGCCTATTTTTGTGGTGCTTGCTTTAATGATGTGTTTCATGCAGCCAGCTATGGCGAATTATGTCTAGTATTTCATTTTCTAATGTTTATTTTATTATTATTTTATGTTATTATGCTCTCAGCGAGGGAGAGATTCTCCTTGTGGGGCAATACAGGCTCCATTCATTGATTTAATTTAGATTTATGGCAAATTTAAAGACACTACAAGAAGTTCTAGGGAAATAAAATCCTTTTTGATGTTTTTTTTTGTGTGTATTGATAGAGGTGATTAATATTCATTTGATTCATTTAGACATTTCTCTACAGAAAATAGTCAAATTTAAAATGGCATGACTCTTAAATGGTGCGGCGCAGGGGTTTGCTTTTGATTTCAGAATCCTTTTTATATATATATATACATACATACTATATATATATATATTTATATATATATGTATATAGTATGTTTGTATGTATATGTATATATATATATACATATATATATATGTTTATCTATATATATGTATATAGTATGTATGTATATATATACATATATATATATATATGTTTATCTATATATATATGTATATAGTATGTATATGTATATATATATAATAATTTAGACAACAATAATACAATAAAACACATGCCCTCAGCCTCTCTCAGAGCTGGGAGACCCCGTAGCAGCCACAGCCACAATAAGTCAATAGCGTTAGCATGTTGCTAGCTTGACACAGCAAAAACATAAACACGGAGCAAAATCAAAAGTTACAAACCTGCACAACTAATCAAAGCACAAATGCTTTGCTAGCACTTCATACAGCTGTCTCTACAGTCATTAAAAAGTGGTGTTTTTAACAAGAAATATTACAAAAATAAGATATTTGTACAGAGCATGTTTGACTGACTTAGCGGCTTCACTAGAGGTGCGACGCCAAAATGCTTCCCAGGTGAAACATTCGACATGAAATCAGAATGGAACCTGAAATGAATGGATTGCAAACATCAGGTGCCATGTTTACTGACTCACAAATTCACTGATCAACAACAATCAAAACACACTGTCAGGGCCGGACCAAGCCTTCATGGGGGGCCCTAAGAAAAAAAATTGACTTTGGGGCCCTTTATCAATGTCAATAATGAAGCAGCGTCCTGGACGTTTGAAGGATTTTTCGAAGTGATACTGACAGCAAAGTGACCGAAGTGTGTGTTCTGAGAGGGGAGGGGGGAGCATTCACAGCCTTTTGAAAACCAGAGGCGCAGGAATGACAAAGAAGCAGCTGCGAGGAAAGAGAATGAGAGTCGAGAAAGAGAGAATAAAGGGGAGAAAATTGATTTTTAGCTGAGGAGGTTTGTGTGTGAGCAGCAGTTGAAGGGTCCAATTATTTTTGAAGGAGAGGAATTTCAAAAGGAGACATTTCACACAATACATTAGTCCAAACACACACTCAATTGTCTCGCCGTAAAACCATTTCACATGTCAGATTGATTTCTGAACTGGAGAAGTTGTTCCATTATGAGGACTTTCACATATTTTGCCTCAGGTGAAAATGGTGACCATTTGATACATACAGTAAAAACACAGTATTTTTTTTACAAAAAGGGAACTGAACCAAAAGGTCAAGCTCTTGACCCTACGGTGATAATCTAAAATGATCCTTTATGTGGTAAGGAGCCAGACGAGGTGTTCCTGGCACATCTAACTGGGAGGAGACCTTGGGGCAGACCAAGAGCTAGGTGGCCTGGGAGTGATCAGGGAAATGGACGTCTGGGACCCCCTTCTTAGAGATGCTCCCCCGCGACCCGATATTGGATAAGTGGTTGACGGTGGACGGATGCATGTATTTGACATTTTAATCAATTCTTCTTTACAAAAAAGTTTCTAGGAAACTTGGCACTGTGGGTCATCCATTGTGGATGTTGTGTTCGGGTATTATCACCATGCCCTGTCATGCCTCATGTTTCCTACCAGTACAGTGTGGTCATCAGCTGAAACTCAAAGCTCAGGAACCTTTTCAATTCAATTCAATTCAATTCAATTCAATTCAATTCAATTCAATTATGCACTGTACATAGACAACCGTATTCAGAGCAGAGAAACCCAACAATTCACACAGTGAGCAAGCACTAGAGGCATCAGTGACATCAGACATACGGCACCGTTTCTTTACGATGTATTTTGCCGGGATTTCTTTCTTTCTGTCTTTCTTTCTTTCATGTGTCCATTTTGCTGCAGCAATTTCCCAGACAATGATGAAAGGACTGTAGAAAAACCACAGCCACGTTCTTTCCTTGTGCATCAGAATGTGGAGGTCGGTGTCACAGACATAAGGGAGAAATCATCAAATGTTTTTATATCAGGTATGGCTGAATGTCCCTTTGATGAGAAACGCAATGCACGCTAAAAAAAAACCCTCCAAATTACACATCATTAGACCCCCTCTCTTTGCTTTGAATGAAACATTATGTAAATGTACGTGAAGAAACCTTATTACACGATACAGGAAAGTAAGCTATTTTCTTTGGTAAACACAACACTCCGTCATTTTACATAAAAAGTTCTGACCAAGTAGGTTACGTAATGGACTGAATCAGATCATATAAAGCAGTGCAGGGATATTAAACTTGCTTTTTACATTCACGGCAGTGTTTGCATTGTTTTAAACGCATCACAAGGACATCACAGTAGGACGAGCTGGTCCGGTCCAACTGCTGAACCACCAAGTTTTCTGAGCCGTAGAATTCACTTGTGAAACTTTTTTTTGTCTTTTCAGTCATACACCAACTTGGTTGCAGTCGTCTGACTTTACTAGCGCATTGTCGATGTTGCCTCCATATGACAAATCGCTTCTTGTGGACACACAAGACCGATGCTTTGGATAACAATTCAAGATGGACTCAGGGCCAATTCCAATTCCTATCTTAACCCTCAAGCTCAACCCTTAATCTTAACTGGCCTCAAAACCAAGTGTTGAGGGTTATTTTGTCACTTAGAAATGGGACACCCCTTAAATGCAGATACGTCTTCAGACTGTAGGGGGCAGAATAACGTGAAAGCTGCGTCCAGTCTGTCAACTCCAAAAAAGAAGAAGAAGAAGAACACATTTACGTCAGGATTATTTATTCTGATCCGTTTGTCAGTCAAGTTATAAGGTTGTCAGTTAGTTATAAGATGATACTCATACAAATATTCAGCTGACAGTTACCACACACCACGACTTATTGAAAAGAAAACTACACCGGCCGACTATTGACAAAAGATGGTAAAATAAAAATAAATGTTACGCAACAATGACGTCAGTAATCCATAATCTGGGCCTAAACTAAGATCATTTTTATATCTCTATTAACAAAGAAAATACTTCATTTGTATCGTACTCGTTTCACTGCTTTCGACGCCATCTTTGTTATGTCAAAACACGCAATGCATTCTGGGTAGCCCTTGCTCCCAAGGGTGGTCTTGGAAAATCTCAATATTGAGGGCGATACAGCCCTTAAACTTGACCTCAACTTAATTTATCTGAGAATCGGGACAGAACTTGCACTAGAGGGAGAACATTTTTGAGATTGGAGTTTAGATTGAGGGTTAAGCGAGGAATTGGAATTCACCCTTAAGTCATGAGAACTTGAGTGCTGCAATGAGATGATCCCTCGTCCCATGTTGCATGACATGGTTAGAACTGTTGGCTCAGGTCCTTTCTGTGTCGAACTAGCGTGTTCTCTCTGGGTAAGATGCAGAGGCTGAATTTCACTCTGGGGATTAATGAGAGATTCATGGACCTTAGCAGCAGAAGACTTCCCAGATCGTTGTATATCGTTGTCTTGCATACTCCAAGCTCTGCGTGATTGTTGTACAGCGCTGTGGTTCTAAATGCAAATAAACTGCATCGGATTGGAAGTGTGTGTGTGAGAATTTTTCGTACACCGTTTGCAACAGAGTGCACGACTGAACTGGAATTATCTACGAGATTGAAGCGGGAATGTACCGAGACCTGTCAAGGATGTCATGTGGGACAGAAGGACTTGATAATTGCAGGTCTTGTGGGAATGAGAGAGTCAGAATGTCTTCATGCATATTTAGACAGAGAGAGAGAGAGAGAGAATAATAGGTGCAGAGATATGCCTCACATTTATAAACATGAACATGTCAATCACTGTGAGACTGGGCACTTACACGAGTCATTGTGTGAGTGGTGGCTGTCGGCAGGGACGCGAGGGGAAAAACAGATGATATTATATATACTGTATTTCTGCTTAAGTCTATGATATCCTCAGAATATATTCACTGCTTCATCACTGGGAAGTGAATTTGTTTTGGTTTGTAAACCCACTCACTCTGCAGGAGTTGTTGTTGATCCACTGTCGGCCACATCGGTGAGTTCAAATGTGTCATTTCGTGTCACGGCAGCGTTCGAAATCCTTTATTTTCATTCACTGCAGTCACACAAATGACGCCGTGTTGTGCACCGGCGGCGTCCCTGCGTTCCCTCTGAGCTTAGACTCATTTTCTCTATAGGAATAACTGAGTGCATCAACCGATAGGCAGCAGAAGCAGAGGCGTTTCTAGAGGGGTCTGTAGGGGCCCTGAGCAAAAATTCCCAGGGGGCCCTTCCTTCCAACCAGTGTTCATCACCATTATGTTATAAATAATCTGACACCAACGAAAAATGTGAGTTCAATTTATTTTATCTTTTTTCGAAATGAATGAAATAACATGGAAAAACCTTGTAATTAAAAAGTATGTGAAAATATAAATGTAAAGAACAATAAAATACTGTAAATAGCTTTTAAAAACCTATATAAACTCAGTAAGAAAAATATATATTACACTGTAAAGAACCCACATTATAAAACAATATAAATATATAGAACAATAAAATACTGTAAATAAGTGAAAAAAACATATATAAACTGAGTAAAAAAGATATGAATTACACTGTAAATAATCCTCTTCATTTTCCAACTTGCAGAACGATAACTTCACACAGGTTAAAGTGAGGTGGGGCCTCTTTAGGGAGGTTTACTACTGAGATGTCATTGTTGTTTAAGGGGGACGGGGAGGCGGCTGCTCACTGCACATTTCAGTAAAAACAGCCCTCAGGCTCCGAGTGTCGGGGGGGGGGCCCTATCGGCTCTGGGCCCCAAGCAGTTGCCTGCCTTGTCTGTTCACAAGCTGTGCCTCTGAGCAGAACGTAGAGCAGCAGTAAGCCGGTATTTGGTTACAGAGATTTGTTGCTCATACACTACTGTTCAAAAGTTTGGGGTCACTTAGAAATGTCCTTATTTTTTCAAGGAAAAGCACTTTTTTGTCTATTTTTTTTTTTTTTACTATTTACTATGCTAATTTAACAATATCTATTTGAAAAAGTGAAGCCTGGGAAGTAGGATGTAAATTGCACTTGGCCACCAGGCTAACGCACGCCTTAAAGCTGCATAGACCTATTTTAACACAGGTTTTTAAGACCAATTAATCACTTGCGGGCCACACAAAATGACGTGGCGGGCCACATCTGGCCCCCGGGCCTTGAGTTTGACACGTGATTTAGAGGAAAATCTACACGAAAGCACTGCACATACACTCTTAGAAAAAAGGGTTCCAAAAGGGTTCTTCTACAAGGGCTGAGGTTCTACCTTGGAACCATTTGCTTCTGAAAAACCCTTCCCAAAGAAAGGGTTTTTCAAGGGTTCTTGGTAAACCTTGAAAACCCCTTTCCTGAATAAAGGGTTTTTAAAAGGGTTCTTGGTGGAACCCTCCAAAAGGCTTCTCCTATGAGGACAAGCCGAAGAACCTTATATGGTTCTACTTAGCACTTTTATTTCTAAGAGTGTATGAATGGAGGTTCACAGAGTATGTGACGTCTGTGAACTTGGTCAAATTAAAAATCCACATGCACTTTTTAAATAGTCTGTGGGAGAGAGAATCTCACGGTCGTCTCAGGACTTAAGTGAATCAAAGAGCCGACGTCCTCCAGTGAATTATGGATTTAGCATCATTTAATTTTCAACTTTTCAGACAGAAAAGCAAATTACAGAGCCAGGCTTGTTTTTATTTCTCTCTCTCTCTGTGAACACAGAGTGTACCTCTCTAACAAATGACTTATAAGTGCTGTTAAGTACATTAATGGACGTGCCGGCGTACTAATGTTATATGAAACAAAAAAAAGACAAAAAGGAAATTGTGGAAGTTTCATGTCTTCGTGTGCCGTGTTTGTATCTTTTAGCCAGATATTTTTTCTGATTTCCTCTTCCTCACGTATACTTCACACACTGGTGTAGTGAAAATTAGACTGAGATGGAGCCAGAGATAAGGGGCCTCTAATTATTATTATTTCATTTGTTATTTGTGAGAGAACCATGGACTTGAGGTCATGGCTATTTTTCGTGGGTGGGTGGCGCTATTAACCTGAGGGCATTTTTATTAAAGCTCCCATAGACTGGATGTTCCAATTAAGGCTGTTTTTTTGGTGCGCATCTGCACCATTATCTTGTTCATGAAGCCCTAAAGGTCAGCCACCGCAGAGAACGCTGGGTTTTATTGTATTCTCGGGCTCTGGAAGTGTCTGAAAAAGCCTGGAAATCGTGACGTAAGGATCCCGTCTCCTGAACAGCAGATTGTCCTGCTCCGGGAACTATTCCGGGCACATCCGGTGCGTACATTGAACCACAGAAGAAGAAGAAGAAGAAGAACGTCCGTTGTGGAGGTGTTTCACGAGCGACAGTGTCTTCTGACTCTGGGTCAAAGTCGTAAAAGGGACCGCGGCGGGGAGTCATGACGATAATGAGTAGCAGTGCATCCACCGTTCCAGAGGGGGGCGCTGCGCTTCTGAGAGCTGACATGCGAATTACGTGACTTCCAGGTACTTGGCCAATCACAAGACAGTTGAGAAAGCTCTCGTTGGCGGGCCAATCGCAACACAGTTCTGTCTGCTGGGCTGATGAGAGCTTCAGTGAGGAGAGGTTTACATGGAGGTTTTTGACCATGTATGTAAGTAGACAGTGTGCGAAATACCCATTAATAATCGTGGGGTCCCATCTCCCAATTGTCGCCCAATACCGTGTCACCACCCTAGGTGCCACCCTGCGGTATTGGCCATCTTCCCTGTCAGTTGTGGGCTTGTGTCGGCCTTTTCCACAGCAAAATTTGGAAAGCAATTAATTAAAACATTAAAATCCAAAAATTACAAATACAATCATTTACATGTTTTCTGGTTATAAAGAATAAGAAAGCATGCAAAGTGCATGATGTATGTAGATCATATATGGAAAACAGGAAATAACAAAAATATTGAGGAAAAAAAACAAACATGTTTCCCAGTTACATTGAAACACCCCCCTCAAATTTTGCATTTGAGGCTTTCAGGGGCTCTCGAATGTTAATCAGGGGGGTCGAACCCCCCCAGACCCCCCTGTATTTCGCACAGTGTAAGTAGACCTCCATAACTCGCATATTATGTGCGATAGGACCGCTCTGTGGGAGCTTTAAAAGACTCGTTGTTGACCAAACTTGACTTTTCTACCACAAGCGTAATACGTTTTTCTTGAGGATGCCGAGCGTCAATCACTACGCTGTGAGTCCGGTAAACACTACACGCCCTCTGATTTTAATACTCTCATGCTTTCACTTTTGTCTGTTTCTGCTTCTCTTTTCAGAACAAAAAAAAAGCCAAACACACCTATTATCTTCATTAGCAGCGAGGGTGACTGATGCACCGCCGAGGTCTCTGATGACCTGACCCTGAAAACACATTATCTGACCGTGACACCGAGGCACCATTTACGTCTGTTTACCAAAATGCCCTCAAACCCATTTCCTGTGATTGTGTGACATCTCTCTGTTCACTCGCTAAATCCAGCCGAGCAACACGAGGATACATGTGCACACCTTCACAGGACGTTCCTCTGTTTCCTCCGTCGTTCCTCTGCCGTCCAATCATAAAAACTGACGTTTTCCGTACAATCGGTGTCTCCTTTGTTTGTCATTATGTGACTGATGTGTCACTCTGCTCTGAAACGTCCAGTTCTCTCAGTATTCACAGATGTCAGGAGTTAAACACGTCAAAAAATTAACATTGAAACAGCTGCAAGGAAGCGACATACTGAGACCCAAGGTATAGGCGAAGTAAAGGGCCCCGTGACCACCGGGGGGCCCCCAAGAGCAGTCTTTTGCACATTTGACATATTTTGGGGGTTTTAAACCATTTGGTTATCTTGTTACGTTACGTATTCACTTATATGATATAATATAATTCTTATGTGTATTTTCTTGGAGCACTTTAACTTTTGTACATTGCAATTTTAAGGAGAAAAAAAAATTAATGTTTTATCCGAGAATCCTCGTCAGTGCAAAAAAAAAAAAAAATATTATTACAATAAATAACTAAAAAATAATAAATAGATGAAGAGAAGAACGTCTTTGCATTGTTTTCGTGTACTTGTTGCAGTGCAATGTGGGGACGTTCCAAAACTCGACCTGTGTGCCGTCGCTTAGGAAACAGTTGTGCAAGGTTTCCCATAAATTAGCATAATGAGGGAAACTATAGCATACAAACTCATAATAATAATAATAATAAAAACGATAACAGCACAGGAGAAGTGCAGGCCTCTTGTTCCACAGTGAGTCACCTGTGAAGTAAATAAGTCACCCCCGCACCAAGATTGTGATAAATGTTTTTTCCCTATAACAACATTTCCACATCGTGATACGTATGAGAGCGTATTTCTGCCACACCGGGGAAAATAAAAATGAATCAGTGTCACGTGATATCAAGTGGAGGTTTGTGAAATACTGACTGAGGGTGGTGGTCGTGTCACTGCAGAAAATACCGCTTCACAAAGACAGGATGTTGGAAATGGAAACAGGGCATTTAGTGCTTGTTTTTGGTGAACTCTCTCTGGATCAGCTCTGCTCTGGATATTCTGATTCCAACTAATGATTTTTTTCCAAATAAAAGATCTTTCAGATTCTGATTCTTTCTGTGGGCTTTCGGTGGTTGGTTGACCTCTGCTCCAGATTACACGATAAAGCTATTTTGTCAAAAATGTGCCAATTTTTTTTGTCCAAAGTTTGACCCAAAAAAAAGTCATAGTATAGTATGTAGTCCAAAATTTGACAATTTTTTTTGTCCAACATTTGACCAAAAGTCATAGTATATGTTGTCCAAAATATGAAAAAATAAATAAAAAATGTTTCTTGGTCCAAAATTTGACAAAAAGGTCATAGTATAATATGTCGTCCAAATTTGACAATTTTTTTGGACAATTTATTTGGTCCAACATTTGACAAAAAAGTCATAGTGTAGTATGTCGTCCAATATTTGAAAAAAAAAAAGATATTTTTTTTGTCCAAAATTGGACCATAAGTCATAGTATATGTTCTACAAAATATGAAAAAAAATAAAATAAAATGTTTCTTGGTCCAAAATTTGACAAAAAGGTCATAGTACATGTCGTCCAAAATTTGAATTATTTTTGGGACAATTTATTTGGTCCAAAATTTGACAAAAAAAAGTCATAGTGTAGTATGTCGTCCAAAATTTGAGCCTGGGCTCACCCACATTCACAGTGTCCATGATAAGGACAAAGAAGTGCTGTTTATGGATTAGCTGCATGACTTCATGACTCACTTTATCCGTCACTTTAGCAGCTGCAGCTGAGGATTTTAGTTTTGTGCAGGACGCTGAGCCCGCAGCAACAGTACACACTTTATTTTAAAGGCTTGACTTCTGCAACGCCTCCTGCTGGTTCAAAATACAGCTGCTTGCTTTCTTACAAACACCAAGGAGTGAGAACATCAGCCACCATTTTATTGCACTCTGCATGTTTTTTTAGTTTCGTTTTGTGTCTTTTTTATCAGTAATACACTGAAATGTTCCTGTAAAAAAACCAGTGAAGAACTGGCAGCTGTGTTGTCATTATGTTACTGTAAAATTAACATCTCTTTACTGTCATTGAAATTTACAGCTTTGCCCTGTAAATGAAAAATACAGTGTAAACTGATATTTAAAATTACTTTCACTGTATTTTACAATGAAATGACTATTTAGCTTGTATTATTTCTACATTTCAATAATCTTCAAAAAAAATATGATTGCACACAGTTAAAGGCACTTTTGTTGAGAAAAACATGTTACATGTCATTGACTTTAGGTTAAACAAAATCTCTGTTTGAACCATGTTAAAAACAGTATTATGGACATACATATATGACATATATTAACAGTATTACGAACATATGCCGATATTATGATGGTAAATTTCAAGTCATTCTGAGATCTTTTTTGTTTTTTTGAAGAAAGTCAGTTCACTGTCAAAGTGCATCAGGGCAAATGGATCCTTTCCTAAATTTCAAAAATTCATTAAAATGATTCCTTAAGAGTTTTGCAAATATTTTCAACGGATCCTTGTTCAGGGTGATGCCGACTATTATGATGGTAAATTTCAAGTCATTCTGAGATACTTTTTGTTTTTGAGACTAAAGTCAGCTCTCTGTCAAAGTGCATCAGGGAAATTGGATCATTTCAAAAATTAATTAAACTTATTCCTTTAGAGGCTTGCAAATATTATAAATATGCACTATTATATGAACTTCAGTGGCCTTTTTTAAATTTTAGAATTGATTTTTTAAGATTTGACTCTGTGCTTTTAAAGCCATCAAAGGCTTCGCTTTCACCTTTTTTCGCTGAGATTTTAACGATACGTGAAAACGACTCGGTGTCTACTGTTTGTCCCCGGAGTTTTATTACTGTTTTATTGTGTATTACTTATTAAGCGTGTCTTTTTATGTGAAGCACTTTGAGTTGATAGATTTTCTGGTACTTTTTTTTTTTTTTTTCATTTATTTGAATAATCTTGTGTTTAATGATTTAGAAAAACCAAAAAGACTCTGGCACTTTTCTACGTCAGAAGTAGAAAAAAAAAGCAGTTTTAGCCTTTTTGACCCTTTAGTCGTACAGTGTGGTTACTCTTTGGCTTTCGACCCAGTATTGAGACGTTAGCTTTTATCTTATTTATAGATGTATTGTATGACCTGTTTTATTTGTGTTGTTTTGATATTTTCTACAGTATTTTATTGTTTTGTTTGTTCGTAGGTCTATTAGGTCACACGTTTGTATCTTTTTATTTATTCATCGCTGATGCACAGCACTGGTGTTTCAGCTGTTGTTGTTTCTAAAGTGCTTTATAAATAAAGTTGGATTGGATTGGATTGGAGCGTGTGCTGTTGACCTACATCATGGCCCAGTCCATCCCGACAGATTGACGTCCACTCAAAAAGGAACAATCGCACAATCACAAACACAACAGACAACAAAGTTGACTCGTCTCCTCGGTCAATAGCGACGTTATGGACGTCTTTTCTACAAAAATGGCCTCCTTTTTTCCCCCTGCGGAAAGCAACTTTTGGTTGATTACTTTCCCAGAGTCTGTTGTCAGCGGAGGAGACTTTTATTTTGTCGTTATTGTTGTTGTTGTGGTGGTACTTACAGGAAATGTGCTCTCTCTGTATCTGATGGAAGCTTCCAAGGTGGTTACATTATGTTTACTACCTTTATCACAGCCTGACACAGCCCCAGGTAAACAGCAGTGTGAGGGTGATAAAAAGGTTCAGTAAACAGAGAGGAAGAAGAAAAACTGAAATGATCCACGTTCATCATCACATTTACACACTCTTTTTGTCACCGATAATATCTTACATATATTATTATTATTATGTGTTGTGATTCCTGGGTCAAGGATCGATTTATTTAACTCATAAGGTAGAAGAAAAATCTCTCCAATATTCTCTGTATTTTCTCACGTTGTCCTACGTCCAGAAAATGTAATGAAAAAAAGAAGAAGTTGTAGATAAAATAGTTTCTCTGCAGGCGGCAGAATTATTTTATAATTCAACATATAACAGTAAATAATAGATGCTGCTTTCAAAGTCGTGTCTGCAGTTCTGTTTTTAATCACAGTAATCTGTCGTGACTTTGTGGGTTTTTGTTAGCCAGATTCTAATATACTCGGTTCTTCGGTTTGTCCTCATGGGAGAACCCTTTTTGGTTCCAGGTAGAATGGGTTCCACCAAGAGCCCTTTTTAAACCCTTTATCCAGGAAAGGGGTTTAAAAGGTTTTTCTGGATCAAAATGGTTCTTACTGGAAACATTAATGTTACCAAGAACCCTTGAAAAACCCTTTCTTCAGGAGAGGTTTTTTCAGAAGCAAATGGCTCCAGGTAGAACCTCGGCCCTTGTAGAAGAACCCTTTTGGAACCCTTATTTCTAAGAGTGTAGTACTGCAGATCAGGCCAGTGTGGTTCTATTGATTAATGGGTTTGAGGGGGAGGATGTTCATGGTGATGACATCATAATAACATATGACCTTTATGTACAGGAGACTCTGCAGTGGTCCATCACAGTGTGTTAACAGTCTCCTGTGGTGACAACAGAAGTCTACTCTCGAAAACACATGGATTTTTACTGGTATTTGATCTGTTGTAAGAATTGTGCTGTGTTTTTTCATCCGTATTTTATTCTTTAACTTTACAAAGTAAAGAAAATGTTAGGATTGGTTTTAGCGTGGACCCGGAAGCAGACGGAGACGGTAAGTATAATTTCAAAACAAATATATTTATTTACAAAAATGCTAAACAAAAGCGACTTCCCGAAAACGAGGGAAGCGGTAGGGGATAGTGAAAGAGACAGGAGGAATATTGTCCTTGCAGCTACTGCGGGGGTGGCTCGGCAGGGTGGCAGTGTTCCTGTGTGGAACGAACTCACAGTCGTGGCAGTGAAGATCCCAGGAGCATAGGGAAGCAGGAACAACCAAGGAGTTCGTGGAACAGCAGGAGACGTGACGACATGGAGCGAAGACAGGCAGGTGAGTATCTGGAACAGGTAAGTACAGCGACCAGACTTTGAGCATGACTTTACCAGTGTACGATAGAGAACGATCTGACGCCGGTGAGGAGAAATGACTCCGCCTTTATGCCCCGCTGATTGTTCATCCGGAGCAGGTGAGGCGGAGCCGCGCAGGTGTAGTGATCACCGGCGTCATGGAGGGAACTGGGTCAGCCACGCCCCCTGCAGAGTCAGAGTGGGGAAAGGAGAGCAGCAGCAACAAAACCAAAACACTAATAATAAAATTGAGGAGAAGGTGCGGTGAAATCGTAACAGTACCTCCCCCTCAAGGAGCGCCTCCTGGCGCTAGACCAGGCTTCTCGGGGTGGTCCCGGTGGAAATCCCGCAGCAGACTCTTGTCCAGGATGAAGTGATGAGGAACCCACGACCTCTCCTCCGGACCATACCCCTCCCAATCGACGAGGTACTGGTGTCCCCGACCCCTGCGTCGACTGTCCAAAATACGCCTGGCGGTGTAGGCCTCCCCCCGTCGATGAACCTGGGTGGAGGAGGGTTGGAGGGAGGGACCAGATCTGATTCCTCCACCGGTTTCAGTAGAGAGACGTGGAATGTGGGATGAACCTTTAAGGACCTGGGAAGCTTCAGACGGGCGGCAGCAGGATTGACCATCCGGTCAATGACGAATGGTCCGATGTACCGGGCAGCCAATTTCCGGGACTCGACCTGTAGAGGGAGGTCTTTAGACGACAGCCATACCTTCCGGCCAGGCTGGTAGTCAGGAGCCGGGGTGCGGTGACGATTGGCCTGTCTCTGGCTCTGGAGGGAAGATCGTTGCAGGGACGACCGGACCTGCCTCCACACTGCGTGGCACCGGCGTAGGTTTGCCTGGACGGATGGGACGGCGACCTCCTCCTCCTGGAAGTCGAAGAGAGGTGGTTGGTATCCCAGAGTCGCCATGAATGGAGAGATGCCCGTCGAAGCGGAGACCAGGGAGTTGTGCGCATATTCCACCCAGGAAAGCATGGAGCTCCAGGAGGCAGGGTGACGTGCAGCAACGCAGCGGAGGGCACTCTCCATGCTTTGGTTCGCACTCTCCGTCTGGCCGTTAGACTGGGGGTGGTAGCCGGATGTGAGGCTGACGGACGCCCCCAACGCCGAGCAGAACGCCTTCCACACCTGGGAAGAGAACTGAGGACCCCTGTCAGAGACCATGTCCTGGGGGAACCCGTGGAGCCGGAAGACGTGGTCGACCAGGAGATCCCCAGTCTCGGTGGCAGTCGGCAGCTTGGGTAGCGGGATGTAATGAGCTGACTTCGAGAACCGGTCAACCACCGTCAGGACCGTGGTGTTGAGGCGAGACGGCGGAAGACCGGTCACGAAGTCAACCGCTATGTGGGACCAGGGACGGCGAGGGATGGAGAGTGGTTTCAGGAGGCCGGCTGGAGGACGGTTGGAGGTCTTACCCCGAGCGCAGACGGGACAGGCTCGGATGAACTCTGACGTGTCCTCTGACATGGAAGGCCACCAAAACCGTTGGCGGAGGAATCGGAGAGTGCAGTTGTTGCCAGGGTGACAAGTGAGCTTGGATCCGTGAGCCCACTGCAGAACCTCCGACCGTGCCGCGCCGGGCACAAAGAGCCGATTAGGTGGACCGTTCCCAGGGTCCGGTTCCTCCTGTTGGGCCCGACGAACCGCCTCCTCCACCGGCCAGGTAGCAGCCCCCACGATGCAGGTTGGAGACACAATCGGCTCAGGAGAAGGAGAAGGTGGGTCAGGTGAAAATTGCCTAGATAAGGCGTCAGGTTTAACATTACGGGATCCTGGTCGGAAGGTGAGTGTGAAATCAAAGCGGCCCAGGAAAAGGGCCCAACGTGCCTGTCTAGAATTTAGACGTTTAGCGTCCCGTAAATATGACAAGTTCTTGTGATCAGTCCAGATGATAAAAGGAAAAGACGCACCTTCCAACCAATGTCTCCACTCCTGTAATGCCAGAATCACCGCCAGCAGTTCCCTGTTCCCCACGTCGTAATTAACCTCCGCCGGAGACAGGCGTCGGCTAAAAAAGGCGCAGGGGTGTAGCTTCTGGTCGACCGCTGAGCGTTGGGATAACACCGCTCCCACTCCTGTGTCGGAGGCGTCGACCTCCACGATGAACTGTAGGGAGGGGTTAGGGTGGGAGAGAATAGGTGCGGATGTAAAAAGTACCTTTAATCTCTTGAAGGCGGTGTCGGCGTCGTTGGACCAGGTGAAGGGTTGCTGAGGAGAGGTAAGTCGAGTGAGGGGACCTGCCACTTTGCTATAATCCCTGATGAATCGTCTGTAGAAATTTGCGAATCCAAGGAACCGTTGCAACTGCTTACGAGTGGAGGGAGTGGGCCAGTCTCTCACCGCGCTGATCTTAGCTGGATCCGGTGACAGCTTTCCTTGGTCCACGATGAACCCAAGGAATGGAACAGATGAGGCATGGAACGTGCACTTTTCGGCTTTGGCGTAGAGTTTGTTCTCCAGCAGTCTTTGCAGCACCATATGGACATGATGGACGTGTTCCTCCTCGGACTCAGAAAAAATGAGTATGTCGTCCAGATAAACGAACAGGAATTTGTCCAGCATGTCGCGTAAGACATCGTTCACCAGGTGCTGAAAGACTGCTGGAGCGTTGGTCAGGCCGAAAGGCATGACCAAGTATTCAAAATGTCCAACGGGGGTGTTGAATGCAGTCTTCCATTCGTCCCCCTCTCTGATACGAACCAAATGGTAAGCGTTGCGTAGGTCGAGCTTTGAAAATATCGTAGCCTTGCAGAGCGGGCTGAACGCAGCATCCATGAGTGGAAGAGCGTATTTATTATGTACTGTGATCTCGTTGAGCCCCCGGTAGTCGATGCAGGGTCTCAGTGTACCGTCTTTTTTTTGAACAAAAAAAAACCCTGCACCGACTGGAGACGACGAGGGACGAATGAGTCCGGCGGCCAACGATTGGTTAATGTATTCCTCCATGCAGGAACGTTCAGTCTGTGAAAGGTTGTACATACGCCGAGAAGGTAAGGAGGCCCCAGGAAGAAGGTCGATCCCACAGTCATACGGCCGGTGGGGAGGAAGGGAGAGAGCCAGGTCCTTAGAAAACACCTCCCCGATGTCGTGGTAGACTGGAGGAATCGTGGACAGGTCAGGAGGCTTGGGTACAGGAACCGGGTCGGCCGAGGGTGCGGGCAAGGCGGATCGGAGACAGTGGGAGTGGCAAGGAACGCTCCAGCCGGAGAGTTGCCCCGACGACCAGTCGAAACGAGGGTTATGTAGGGCCAACCAAGGAAGACCCAGTACAACTGAAGAAGAAGACGACGGGATCAGGAAGAGTTGTACGGCACCGCCCGCCAACACTCCTGCGTGTGTAGGCGGGCTCAGTCTTTTGGGCGAACTGGACAGTTGGAATGTTGGTGGCCCAGTTCGCCACAGTACAGGCACGCCCCGTTCTTCATCCTCACCGTCCGCTCCGCGGAACTGAGCCGAGTCCGCCCCAGCTGCATCGGTTCAGGAATCAGACGAAGTAGGAAGAGGAGAAAGAGGAAGAGGAGTGTGAACCGAAGTGAGTGGTCTGTGTGAGGGTGACTGAAAGTGACTAGCTGTGCGACGAACGTTGGCCATTCTCTCCCGATTCCTTTCCTGTATGCGGTTGTCAAGCTGAATGCATAGAGCGATAAGTGAATCGAGATCGAAAGAATCGTTTCGCGTGGCTAGCTCATCTCGAATCTCCCTCCTCAGGTTCCGAATAAACATGACTCGGAGCGCCGAGTAGTTTAACATGGAACTATACTAACAATACTAACAATAGCTTAACATAGTTAACTTCTTCAAAGTAACACTGTATAAATGTTTAACTATAAAGAGTTAGCTTATTCAAGGTAGTACAGTAGTAGTTTTGCTGTTTTTTTGACAAAAGGGCAAAATTACTATTTTGAATAAAAATCATTATTTCTAATATTGTCAATGTCTTGACTATATTTCTATTCGTTTTGCAACTCTTTTGACGAATAAAAGTCTGACTTTTTAACTTTTTCACTCTGAGCTCATCATATTTATCCATATTAAATTTTATTTTTTTTAACTTTCTGTTTCCCCCATCACTCATCAGATTTATCTCTACAGGTGCAGAGCACAAATCACGTCCCCTATTTCCTCTACCCATGATGGTATGTATTAGGGAAACAGTGTGGCAGTGCCACCATCCACCCACTCACTTCATTGTTGTCTGTCTGTCGCTGTCTTTTCCCTGAGATCGATTATAAACAGCAGCAGCAGCCATTATGCTTAGCCTCTGTTACATAACAGCAGCACGGGTGCATTCGTACACTGATACTGATGTGTAATAAGCCGTCATTATCAGACACGACGACATGAGGGCGAAAACGACCCCGCTCGTCGTCTCTGAGGCACGGACGATTCCCCCGGATGATACTAAAAATGTTTTCACAGCAAAAAGGTGATTAAATGTAATGACCCCTGCGGTTACTGTGTGTGTAATCAAGTCTGAACTGTGATAGGCTGCGTGTAGAGGAACGTTGTGTCATTAACACCTGCAGGTTTGCTTTTAAAACACAAACTGGAGCCGGGTTACGACCCCTGACCAAGACCCATAGGTACGTTTTTAGCACACCGGTATTTTAAGTGTTTTAGAGGTTAGGGTTAGGACTAAAAAATGACAGGGTATCGTGTATGAGTCGGCACTACCTGATGAAGACACACCCAAGGTACCAGATTGCTGTTATTTATACTACCACTAGGGGGCGTCTATTTTAAACGCCCTCACTACCGTTCAAAAGCTTGGCTCACTGCTACAATTTTTGTTGTGTTTTCCATTAAAAGTCAGACTTATTATTCATCAAAAGAGTTCCAAAATAAATAGAAAATATAGTCAAGACATTGACAAGATTAGAAATAATTTTTATAATTTTATTTTTATTCAAAATAAAACTGTTTTCAGCTGTGCTAACATCATTGCACAAGGGTTTTCTAATCATCAATAGTCTTCTAACGCCATTAGCAAACACAATGTACCATTAGAACACTGGAAATGGGCCTCTATACACCTATGTACATATTCCATTAAAAACCATACGTTTGCAGCTAGAATAGTCGTTTACCACATTAACAATGTATAGAGTGTATTTATGATTAATTTCATGTTCTATTCATTGGGGAAAAGTGCTTTTTGTTCAAAAAGAAGGACATTTCTAAGTGACCCCACACTTTTGAACGGTAGTGGGTCACAATTCCTGTATACGACCCATAGTTACGTTTCGTTGGAGGACAGTTTCAGTCATTTATACATAAATTCTTACATAAATTCCGACATCCGCTCTGTTCTCTCCTCCTCCTCCCAAATCCACGTTGATAAAAATAAATAAAAATCACAAAGTATGTACAACTGAATCAAGGAAATGACAGTGTTGTTGTTTTTTTTATATATATATATAATACGTATGCAGTACAAACGGAAAAATTTGATATCGCCGAGCAAATGACACACATGAGACACACTGATGTTTGAGTGAGAATCACCTTCATCAGCAGCTTTTTGTGCCCTGAACCGAATCAACGATGAGTCACTGTTACCAAACACAACCACAGTCGTGCAGTTATCATCGCTTTCATTTCCTCGTTTTAGCCAAAAAGCACCAGAAGTATTATGTGCTCAGCATTAGTGAGAATGCAGTTTAGTTGTGTGGGAATGTGAATACTATGAGGAAAAAGTTATTTTAATGGTTGTGTTTTGGCTCAGACGGTCGCGTCCATGAGATCTGAGGTTTAGTTTTCCCAAATGAAGCACTAATAGAAACATACTGTACGTGTCTTTCGGAGACAATGGGAGATTTTATGATGTACTGCGCATACAAACAAACTTCCCTGAAGAGACATTACATTTGTTTGGATCTTAGATCTGCTCTTTTATCTAAGTATTCATTATTATGAATACTATTATGCTATTATGAATGATGGTTGTGCAAGTGCAGACGACTGAGAGGACAATCCAAGCGTAGCTCTTATAGAAAAATACCTTTTGACTGACCACACACATAATTTGTCAAGTCTGCATGGAAGAAAAAAATAAACAAACCCCTCCCTAAAAAAATCTATAACACTGTAGTATTCAGTATATCAGCTGAGACTTAACCTCTTCTTCCCTGACCCTCTTTTTTGAGTCCCTGCTCAAAAATGACATGCCCAAACTAAATAGAGTAAATCTCTGCAGTTACGAGTTCCATGTGGATTATTTTGGTATTTAAATACAGATAACACTTAAATAAATGATTAAATGTACATGGAACACAGCATAAATGAAGGCTTTTTTTTCCCCTCGCCTAAAAAAATATTGCATTTTAAAGCAAACATCACCTTTAAAATATGCAGCAGGAGCTTAAAAACACATGGAGGTCATGTGACCACATGTGGACATGAGCTGTGCAAAGTCTGACGCTGCTGAAGTGAAGCAGGGTAAAATGACAGAGGTTTCAGTAAAGAGATGTCTGAGCGTTCTCCAGTTTGGCTCAATCTGTGCCGTTTGAGATTTCTTAGGTACCAAATTATTAAAACCCATTTAATTTTTATTTACATGTCACTGTTGGTCAAAAAATAACTTGTTTTGGCAAAAAAAAAAACACTGGACGTCTGAATATTCTTTCACGAGTGTCGGTTCCAAAGATTCTAAACTGACTTACTGCAAAAATTATCTCTAGTGTTACTTCATTATGAGTCTGTATTATGTGATTTTAATAACAGCACGTTTTCCCTCGAAAAGCAGTAGCAGGGAAATGTATCCGCTGTAAGACGACACTCTCGCACTCTCGCCTGTATCATATATCGTATGGCGTGGAAAAAACTGACACCGTGGAATGTTTTAATTTCTGCGTATGCGATTATCTGTGCGTATGCGCTTAATTTGTCGTCTCCTCCGGTTCGTGAAATTACACCAGCACTAGCGTCATTAACTTATCAACCGCTTGTACATTTTAATATGTTTTTGTACTTTTGTACTTCCTGTCCGACTCTGACCCTCGCCTGAACTCCTTTAATGCTGGAAACAGACAGAGTGAGAGTCAAACCTTCACCAAAAAAAGACTTCCTCTATGGTTAAAATGGTTCCACACTTGCTGAGTCCAAACTCATTATGACGTCATGAAGGATATAATGAAGAAATATCACGTTGCTGTTAATGATGCACAAGAAATGTTAGTGTGGAAATGGAGAATTGCTTAAAATGCATTGTCTCTCTCATTTATTCATTGATTTAGGCTTTAATCCACTCAGATCCTGTCTATCAACACTTAGTGTGTATTGCTGTTTTTGGTGTCCCACAGGGTTCCATCGCGGGCCTGCTTCATTTTCCTATACAGTACATACAGTTCGCTCTATGCAACATCATCTGCAAAACTAGCCTACGCTGTCGGGGGCCGACAGCAAGGGGTATATCCGCGAACTTGTCCAATCCTCAACTTTCCAATATATGAAAAAATGCTAACCACACCTGCCATATCTTCAAAGTGTCCAAATGTCATGAAAAAGCGTACACTATGTTTATTAAATTTCATGAAAAATCTACAATATGTTCAAACTTTCCATTCAATGCATTAATAAAGAAATGGAGGCTTAACTATTTTTATATTATAATTAATAAATGTATAATATAATGTAATAAATATTATGAATAAGTGCTAAATAAACCCATGATATCCTCAATGTGTCCAAATGAGCTCAATAATAAAGAAAAAATGCCTTAACTATTTTTTCTGTGTTCACTAATAAGTTAACCAGTTAACTTATTATGTAACTATTACCAATCATAGCCAAAGTAATAATGATTGTACTTGTAGATAGTTGTTACATGAATCATTGTACAACATTTGAAGGCAATATCTCCATCAGTCTGGAAGATAAAGCCCAAAATGTGTTTTTAGCATAATAAATTAATTAATTTGCTAATTAATAATAAAGCTACAAAGATAGGGATAATTCTCAGGTGGTATGTGATGCCCATGCAAAATTTGAAGCCAATACCTGCAATACTTTGGAAGATACAGGCGAAAATATGGTTTTCATATCATTAATTAATTAATTAGTTAATTAATTAATTAATTAATTAGTTAATTAATTAATTAATTAATTAACTAATTAATAATAATGGTAGACAGCTCAAAATCAATAGGGATCATCTACAGGGGGTATGTGACCTATAAAAAAAATAAGAACATTTAATCTCAAACGCTTTTACAGTTATCGCTAACGGTTGAAATCTGCGGACGGGGACGATTCCAGACTGTCCAGACCAATTCCATAACATCTGCGCGCGTTTCTCGCGGATATAATAACAGTCATTAAGCATTTGATCATTTCACATAGCTGTGAAAAAGAAGAAGGAGAACATTAACATTCGTATGACTTGATTATAAAAGGATAAGTCTTTTGTTTTGTCAAGTCTGACTCATATCTTGTTTTAAAGAACCTCAGAGCGACACCATGTGGTGCTGGGGGGGAAAATGCCAAAGGGAATGGAGTTCGATATGACATGGTATCGGCCAGTGATTCTCAATTATATGATTATATTTATACATCTGTTTTGATTTACTTATGGATAATAAATGGAAGGGAATAGACTTAATGAACGAAAATAGAGAGAAGAGGTTTCTGCACATCCACACAGACTCTACTTAATCTAACTAATTACCCTGAGTGCACTTAACGGACCCTAGACCTTTTTTCACTGCATATTGTCCAGCATGTGTCAGATCCTGACCTTTAGGTTTGGATAAGGATGGTACACACAGTAATCCGGTTCAATCAAGAAAGACATGGGGGGGGGGGGGTCATGACTTATTTCAGATTGTACTGTGATGAAATGATTTATGGAGTCTCGTGCGAGGTTGATGTCGTGTTGTCTGAGCGGCAACAGCGTAAATCCTTCAGACACTTATGGTGATGGTGCTAAAGGACTTCCTGAGACTGAAGGATGGAGATTGATTCCCAACAGTGTAGATAAAAGCAGCTCAACTTGCTTCGAGATTTCTTGAAGGCCTTTCGCGTCTCCTCCAAGAGGCTTCTTCAGGTTTCTGAAGAATCTGCAATGATTGGGGTGGTGATAATATGCACGTTATACAACCTCCCTGATATGAATATAATGCATCAGGAGAAGGTTATATGGTCTGAGTGGACAGTACAAGTCCGGCCAATCTGAGTGAAATGTTCATTTGTAACTTCCTGAAAGTACACTCTTAGAAATAAAAGTGCTTAGTAGAACCAAATCAAGTTCTTCGGCTTGTCCTCATAGGAGAACCCTTTTGGGCTCCAGGTAGAACCTTTTTATAAAGGTTCCACCAGGAACCCTTTTAAAACCCTTTATTCAGGAAAGGGGTGTTAAAGGGTTCTCTGGGTTACTGGAACCATTAGTGTTACCAAGAACCCTTTAAGAAGCAAATGGTTCCAGGTAGAACCTCAGCCCTTGTGTATGTTCCAATTAAATGTCTGGTACGAATCTACTACTACCCATTGATCATGTGACAAAAACCTCCCAAAACATTTTCAATAAATCCAGATCTAATGGGTAATGGGCAAATTTGACCAAAAAAAAAATTCCAAAATTTGACCAAAAGGTAAAAAAAAATTCCAAAATTTGATGAAAAAGTCATAGGTAAGGATGTCGTTCAAAATTGTACAAAAAAAAAAAGTCCAAAATCTGATTAAAAAAATATATATATTTTTTTTATGTTGTCCATAAGTTGACAAAAAATAAACAATAAAAATGTGTCCAAAAAATGTCAAAAAAAAAAGTCAAAAATTTGTCAAACAAGTCTGAGGTTAGTATGTCGTCCAAAATTTGATAATAAGGTAAAAGAAACATTTGGAGCAAAGAGAGGAGGGTTTTTTTTCTATCTCTTCAAACATTTGGTGCCTACGATTTTCTCTGACTCTCTCCAGCGTAACGATAAAAATCTGTTTGTGTACGTTTTTTCCACAGTCAGTTAACAACACCTGAATGTCAGTGTAATTAAGGCTTTTTATGAACACTTACAGTTAAAAGACTCAATCTCAGCACTAATGGAATGCCTGAAGGAATGCGTCCAATCAAATTACCTGGTCCCAACCGGTCGGAACTAACTGTTAACTACAGCGCTGTGTTCATCACACTGTTGTTACACTAGAAATCCCTTGGGTTTTGGACCAGACCATGTTTGTTAGGGTTAGATAACACTGTACCTGTGTATCTTGTAGAGTGGAACATCCCCTAAAGATTGATTAACCGTGACTCAGTGTGGGCTCAATACAACAGAAAAAAACTAGATTTCCTCCATAATCACATCTGCAATTAGACGAGCCGTCACACAATGATGTGGCGTTAGTCTTAAACACACACACACACACACACACACACACACACACAGCTCATAACTGGCATTACAGGTTAATCTTTATTGAGGCTTTTGTTCCCGTCAAACAAGTGTCGGGAACAAACAGTGAAGCGCCGCAGCAGCGACGTTAGTGAAAACACCTTTTCTTAATTAAAGAGCTTGTCTTCGTTACACCTGCAGCGACGATAAGAGCCGTCTGTGTGCGTGAGATAAGACGTGGAGTGGAGTATTATTGTATTATTGTGAGTATTATAGAGCCATAAACAGTCGCTGGTGTGTGTTATTGCTGCAGCGCTTGAAATGAAAAACTAGCCTCTGCGTCTGCCGTCGTAAACGTGTTGGATCGACGTCGTCGTCGTCAGCCCCGTGGAGCGTCACACATCGCCGCTCTGTCGCGTTACCCTTATGATTAACATGAGAATCCTTTTTACTCGTCTTTGGTGCAACTACAGGAAAAGTAGTGCGCGGAGGCTCATGGTGGTCTACAGTGACGCCGTGGTGAGGTTGCTGCTTCAGTTCCCAGATGACACGGTGACCCTGCTCTGCAAACACATCTGATGATGTACAACTTTTACGAGTCGACCTAGATGATGAAAACAGCATCATAGGGTCTTCATCATAGGCCGAGGAAGAGCTGCTATCGGTGCTCGTCCAGGCTCAGAATACATTGACACGACAGCCTCTGTACCAATGTTGTCTAAAACGTCTAAATTGAATTAAATTGAATTTTTATTAGGCTAACTGTTAGGCTATACTTAGAGGGCAAGGCTAACTTTCCCTGTTGGAAACAGTTTTCAGACAACTGTTATACAACTGCTCCTGGTCTTCTTTCTTCTGCCTTCTTCTACCATTTTGTCCCTTTCACCACAACCGGCCGAGGCAGATGATGCACATCGAGCACATTTGGGTTTGGTTCTGACAGAGATTCTATCACAGATTTCTTCCTTTTAAAAGGTTGAGTTTTCCCCCTCAGTGCAGGGAGGCCACGACTGGCCTTATGCATTTTGGCGCCCGAGGAGTGATTTGGATTTATTGTGTTTTATTCAGCTCTGTTGCTAAAGACTAGCTTGGCCTGTTATCTGTCTTGATAGGTTGGGCGTCTCTTTACAGATGATTTCTTAGGTTTTTGCAACAGTTGTCACATGTGTGGTCACTACAGTGTGACCATGTTGTGTTGTGGTCGTTGCAGTCCACTTTGTGGTGTGGTGTGTTACTGCCGTTAGCATGAGGTCACTGCACAGATGAATGGACCTGGTGGTCGTGTGTGTTTTTAAATTGCATTTGTGTGACTTTTATATGTGTTTGAACATTTCGCTTTCAACAGAATCAAGCTTTCCTGAGCCAAGCTTGTTCAACGCGAGATAGAACGATAGAACGAACGCGATAGAACCTTTATAGAACGGTTCCCAGAAAGTTCCCCTAACATTACACTCTTAGAAATAAAAGTGCTAAGTAGAACCATATGAGGTTCTACCTAGCTTGTCCTCATAGGAGAACCCTTTTTGGCTCCAGGTAGGACCTTTTTATTAAGGTTCCACCGGGAACCCTTTTGGAGGGTTCCACCAAGAACCATTTCAAAATCCTTTATTCGGGAAAGTGGTTTTTAAGGGTTCTCTGGATCAATATGGTTCTTACTGGAACCATTAGTGTTACCAAGAAGGACCATTTTCGGAACCCTTATTTCTAAGAGTGTACTTGCAACAGTCTGGGAACATTAACTGTTGGTTGTGGGAACGTTCCCTGAAGGTTGTCCGCTTGGTTCTCTTGTGGTTGCTATGGAACGGTTTTCCTCCTGTGTGTGTGTGTGTGTGTGTGTGTGTGTGTGTGTGTGTGTGTGTGTGTGTGTGTGTGTGTGGTGAGTGGAGGTTGTCACGTCATCATCATCATCATCAACATCATCACTCTGTTGCCACAGTGACGTAAGCGCCTCAAACTACTTAAACGCTGTGGAGCTCCACATCTCCAGTGCGCACTGAACCCCCGGTGAGAGACTTCCTTTGGTCCGGTAATATCCCGGTACAACCGGAGACTGAGTGTGTGAGAGAGAGAGAGTGTGTGAGTGCGCTGATTGGCTGCAGCGCGTGCCACACCGGGCGCCGCGCGCACATATTAAAGTCGCTGCTCGAGCGCGAGCCACTCCACGGTTTCCCAAACTCCGCCGGTTCCCCCGAGGGCGCGCGCGCGGGCAAACGGAACTCACAGAGCGGCTTTTAATCCCGTTTGTAACAACAAGAGGTAAGAGATGAACTTTTAATCTATGACTGTTTTATTAACCGCTGCTTTCACACACACACACACACACACACACACACACACACACCTATTTTCATTGATTATTGGTTGTACACAGATTATAACGCAGACTCAGCAGAAAACAATATTATGACAAATTAGAGATGGATTTATACACGTGCTTCCAACACTGTACAACATACACACACATTCATAGAGATTATAGTGTATCAAATAGCTATAAGAGTGAATTATTTATATCTATATATATATATATAAATCCAAGTATTTGTAATCTCACGCTCTTAAATATCCATAATAATATTCATAATTAAAAATGCAGGATTTATTCATTTTATTGTTTATATTTTCTTCATAAAATTTCAAGAAAGTAAAAATAATTTAATTTTCATGTTAAAAAAATATAATTTAACATATATATAAAATATAAAAAAAATCAATTCATGAATTAATTCATGTGACATTTAAGTGATGACTGTTTGCAGCCCTGTATTTTAAATGTTATGAATCATGATAATTATAATAATTATTATTATTATAATAATGACAACAATTATCATCATAACTGATTCATCTGTCAATGTCTTGATTATTCGAGTAATTGTTTGTGCCATAAAATGTGGATCAGTGTTTTGTCCTCAAACTAAAGTGATTCAGATTTTATGAATTTAATAAAAAAAACAATAAAAAAAAAAACACAACAGGAAATATTCACATTGAAGCCGAGGCTGAAAAACCATGATGTTCTCAATTAACCGAGTCATTTTCTTTCTCCGTGAAATGTCAGAAAATATTGATCAGTGTTGTGAAACCCTGTCAATCAGTTTGATTGATTTCCTTTGTCGTACGGAGCAAAGAAACCAGGAAATATTCACATTTAAGACGTTTATTGTTCATTTAGCAATCGATTAATTGCTGCAGACAATTCTTATTTAATGTGATGCATAATCATAATATTAATAATAATATTAATAATAATAATAATAATAACAAAATGTCTGTTGTTGTCCTGCCTGTCCCCCCCCCCCTCAGTCCATGGCTGCCCCCCCTCACAGCAGCTGCATGTGGATGCTGGTTCTGGGTGCGTGTGCGTCACTGGCCGTCGCCACAGACTGTGGTAAAGAGTGTGCACTGTGTGTGTACCGTCTGCTGGGACAACAGTCCGGTTTCTCCCCGCTGGTAAAGTCACTGTCTTTGATTCTTTCTTCTTCTTCTTTTTTTAAAACTCTGCACGACGTCACATTTGTGGGGGGTCGTTGTTTGCTTTTCTTGTCTCGTCTCGTCCGTGAAAGTTGAACGCATCCACAGCTTCGTTTTGTAGCACACTGTCGAAGAAAAAATAGTGCTACGGCGGTTAGCGGCGGCAACGCTAACGCACGTTAACGCATGCCGCGTTTCCATGGCGACAGACCGGAAAAAGATGCGCGTGGCGGCATGTTTACGTGACTCCCGATTGTTAAAACGAGTCTCTGAAGTAACGCTAAACTTTAAAGACAGAGGCTCGCTCGTTCAAACGTGTGTTCAAATGTTCAAACGCTTCCCAGACTTTTGTCTAGTATCTACTGCCCTCTCTGGTCAAACACCAGCTACTGCATTCCCGGCTTCTTCTTGCGCCGCATGACGCGTTTCCATGATGGCAGGCGCGCGTGGTGTCATGTTTACGTGACTCCCGATTGTTAAAACGAGTGTCTGAAGTAACACTAAACTTTAAAAACAGAGGCTTGCTCCAGTTCGACTGTAGGCGCGCTAACGACGCTAAAGGAGCTAACGGAGCTAACTGATAAACGGTGCCTGGACTCCGGTGTCGCGTAAACCGGCACGTAAAAGTGACGTTGCGCGTGTCTTTTCCCGGTCAGTCGGCATGGAAACGCGCCATGCGGTAACGCTGACGCCGTTAACGTGCCCAGCACGAACCAAAAACATGTTCAAAATGTTCGCGAAAATGTTCAAACGCTTCCCAGACTTTTGTCTCGTATCTACTGCCCTCTCTGGTCAAACACCAGCTACTGCGTTCCCGGCTTCCTCTTGCGTCGCTGGCTCACTCTTTCGCCACCCGCCTATCCAATTAGACTCCTCCCCCTTTTATGAAGCCTAGAGGTAACCACCCCTCCCTCCTCGGGTTAAAGGGGGTTAGTTACCCTTTAAACGGCGTCATTATTTTAAGGAAAATACGTTCTTGGGCTGAAAGTGACCGCTTGATCTTTTTCGCGATTAATTGAGCACTTGTTTGCTCCATGAAGTGTCAGAAAATGAAAAAAAAATGATTTCTTATGGAGCAAATGAAAGAAGAAAATCTTCACATTTAAGAAGCTTGTGTCTTTTGCTTTGTCTTTCTAATCTTTCTAATCTAATGACCCTTTTTTTTTGTCTCCGTCGTCTTTCCGGTCTTCTCGTCCCTTCATGTCTTCTCTCATTTCCCCACCGTCTTTTTTATCTCTTCATCTTCTGCTCTCTGTTATTACGAGATGACGATGATGATGATGATGATGATGATAAAACCTCGTCTTCTGTCGACACTTCACTGCACCCACGTGGTTCAATAGAGGGAAATAAAATGACATTTAAATTTTTTTTTTGATTTTCTGTTTCAGCTTTCTCTTTGTGTGTCTATATATATATATGTGTGTGTGTGTATATAACGTATACATACATATATATGACATTTTTCATTTTATGGACCATACGGCAAATCAATTATTAACATATTAATGGATTTATGGAGAACAATTGTTAACCGCGACCCTGAGTGCAGCGGAGACGACTTCCATCCTCTAAAAAGGTTTACAACAGAATAGAATAGATTCTATTGAAATCAATATGAATGATTTATTCAATAGAATAGAATAGTAACATAATAACGCTGCTTCTGGTTTGTGCATTTTACTATAAAAACAAAAAAAGTCAAGTCATTTGAAAGGTTGTTATTATGGATGTACATTTATTGCATTCTGGTTTTGAAAAAATCTTACAATAATAAGTGAATATTTTCGTGAGGTCTTTTCACTCTGAACACCTTGCCGTGCACTTCCCCTCTTGGCCACCAGAGGCTGCTGCTGCTGCCCTCCACCCCCGTAACCCCACGGGCACCAATATGTCCTCAATTCAATTTTCCTCTTCATTAATTCTGTCTTCCGAAAGCTCAGCAAGAATCCACCCTGGCTGCCATCACTCAGGGAGGTTTTCTGATAGATGAAATAAGTGAAATCCAATGATAACACATGAGGGGGGGGGGGGGTGGAGTGAGCAGGACGCACAGCAGCAGCAGCCCCCCCCCCCCACGGCCTCACCTTTAGTCTGATTACACTCGTGCCACTGGGGCTTTATGAACACACTCAGCTAAAGGACGAGTGGGATAAGTGGGTTGTTTGGTGAGGGACATGCAGCGTTTATGGTAATGTGACGCTGTGACGGTGGCTGAAGCAGCGAGGTCCAAATGAGAAACTGTGTTTTATGTCTTGAAACAGATGCACTGGGTCGTTCTCACACAGCATCTGTTGACTCCCGACCTCTTTCTCATCAACAGTTTGTCTCTCTAACTCTAACATGTTCGAGTAAGAGCAGGGAACTGTGTGGGGGTTATATCTTCTGTTTAATATGTATAATGTATATTAATATTTTTTTTTGTATATTTGTCTGATTTCTTTGCTGATGTTTTGTGTGTTTTTGTTTGAATGGTCACCGTTACCATTGATATTAAAACTATTGCGTTATTGGACGACAAAAATGGTATGTCCCGTCAATAAATGCATGAAACAGGTCCTCAAAATGGTTTTTAAAACAACAAAAATGTGCCTTTTGTAATCATCAATAATCAACAATAAACGTCCAATGCCAAAAGGACTAATACATTTTGGAATACTATCAAAACATCTGTGAATTCAGTATCAACCAAAGCCAAAATGTTGCACCTGTTAAGGGTCATAGAGAAGGGTCTATGACCATGGTTCTCAAACTGTGGTGCGTGTACCACCAGTGGTACGCGAGCTTCCTCTGGTGGTACCAGAAATAGTGTTCCACTCTAATACCAGGGTATGTGATCCGAGTTTAATGCAAGGGTGGTGGACATGAGCATCCAGATTTTTTTACGCTGGATGCTGTTCCTGATGCAACCCTCCCATTTATCTGGGATTGGGGGTGGCACAAGGAGTACAAGGATTGTGCTCCCCCTTGTGGCTGGGGTGAAAGTAGGGTGTCCAAATAACAATGAGCAATGGGGATTGGGAAAACTGGCTCAGGGGTTCCCCAGATCTTGAGCCCTTGGCAAATCTTTGGTCACAAGCCATGTTTTCTTTCAGATTGGATGAGCCAAAAATTGCTGGCACAAAAACTGCAACTTGTACAGTGCCCTTCCCATCCCTTCCTTACCTAGTAACACAATAAAATGCAATAGAGCCATTTAGGACGCTTACAATGATCATAAAGTGACTGTGGAAACCTTTTTTTTTTATTTCCTTCTAGACATGCTCACTTGAGTGCGACGGTGGGTTGGACAGCCAGAAGCTCCGCCTTTGCCGGGACTTCCTGTTGGAGGAGGAAAACATCATGCCTCTGGACGCCGACCCGCGTCAACAGCAGGACCAGGACACGGCAGAGGTCATGATCTCAGACGGCGAGGACACAACATCACCGGAACACCTGCTGGCCAAGAAGTACGGCGGCTTCATGAAGCGCTACGGCGGTTTCATGGCTCGCCGTTCCTCCTCGCCAGAGGGGACGCTAGAGGGTCCTGGCACCCAGGATGAGGAGGAGAGTGTTCTCCTGGAGGTCCTAAAGCTCCTGAACGCAGCAGAGCATGGCGCCAAGGGGGATGGTCAGGGAGGCGAGGCGGCGGCGGCGAAGCGGTACGGAGGGTTCATGCGCCGAGCCGAAAGTGGGGTCGCACAGAGCGACCTGCTGGAGGCGGTGTTGGGCCGCGGGCTCAAGAAGCGCTACGGAGGGTTCATGAGGCGCGTGGGCAGGCCCGAGTGGCTGGTGGACAGCAGCAAGAGTGGGAGCGTGTTGAAACGGGCTTGGGAGAACGGCAGTGAGCTACAGAAGAGGTACGGGGGCTTCATGGACTAGGATGCCACAGTTATGACCCTTCAATCCCTCCATTCCCCCAACCAATAACCGTGTAGTCTGGACTTGTTGGTGTCTGAATCAGCTGCCCACTCCCTCTGCTAATTACATCATCTGGCTTTGTATAACGTACTGCTGCTGCTGCTGCCTCCTTCATTGGATCAGTTGGTCCTGTAGTTAAATGTAAAAAAAAAAAAAAAGTTTGACAGAAATTGTACACAAATCATTTTTGGTCTCGTTATGGTTTTGTTAATATTATTTATTAAAAGAATCTGTTGATTGAGGTATATTTGTTGTGTGTATTTTTTTGTGTGTGTCTGCAAGGATGGGGCAGCCCATGGA
The DNA here is from genome assembly GCF_963457635.1 of Microchirus variegatus. Taxonomy (NCBI): domain Eukaryota; kingdom Metazoa; phylum Chordata; class Actinopteri; order Pleuronectiformes; family Soleidae; genus Microchirus; species Microchirus variegatus. Next base: position 2,820,293 of record NC_139806.1, read on the forward strand.
TGAGCGCGAGGGAAATGTTTTCGCAGTTTGAATCCCTACCAGGGGCTCAGGCCACCCTGAGCATGGTACCCAAGCCTCATTGTTAATCGGACATTCCAAATTGACCCCAGCCACAGGGGCCGTTTTGCCACAGACCTGAAAGGTCTGGTTCGGTGCAGTATGGTACGTATTTCTTGGCGCTTCAATTGGGAATAACGCCAAAATAACCAGCCCTACTGTTCCATTCTTTGGCACCCTTCCCTTGGGGAACCAAAGTAAAATTGTGCGGTACGGTCGGCTCCACCCACGACAGCAGGACAAAAAGAGCTGCTGGTGACGTCTGTTGCGTCGCGTTCGATGCCGCCAATCTCACAGGTGTCCACTCATGTGCTGCACTTTATCATCTATTCTCCTCGAAGTGGGAAGATAGTTTAACCTCTTCTTCATGGTTCACAAATTATTTCCACCGGAACAAAACCACTTCTAATGAAGAACTACACTTCCCAGCATGCTTTGGGAACAAATTCCGGTCTAATTGATTATTACAGAGCGACATTAGATCGTTCTGATTAGAGAAGGGCGAATGTCTTTTGACTCGCTAATGAAGTGATTCACACGCATTTGGAGACCGGGGTCTGATTCTACCGGTTTAGAGGTTTAAAACGAGCTGTCAATCAGCCTAATTGACCAAGGTAAGCCAGAGCTATGGTGCTGCGTAACTGAAGACGCTGCAGAGTCACAGAGTTGTTATTACGCACTGCACAGGAAGCATCTATTAAAGGCGACTTATTATACTTTTTTTTTCAAAACAAGTTATTTTTAGATCTGTAGTGACATATAAATAAAATTAAATGGGTTTTTAATAATTTGATACCTAAGAAATCTCAAATGACACAGATGGTGCCAAACTGTGCCAAGAGTGAGAATGCCCAAACATCTCTTTACTAAAACCTCTGTAATTTCACTCTGCTTTATTTCAGCAGCATCAGACTTTGCACAGCTCATGACCTCCATGTGTTTTTAAGTTCCTACTGCATATTTTAAAGGTGATATTTGCTTTAAAATGCAATCTTTTTTTAGGCGAGAGAAAAAAAATCCTTCAGTTATGCTGTGTACCACATTTACTCTGACACAGTGACATCTACAGTGAAACTTACACCTCTGGTGGAATCTCACAAGTGTAATCTTTATTTTGATACCAAGATAATCCACATAGAGCTTGTAACTGCAGAGATTTACTCTATTTAGTTTGGGCATGTCATTTTAGAGCAGGGACTCCGAAAAGAGGGTCAGGGAAGAAGAGGTTAAGAAATCGACATCATGTTCTCCTGAAGTCGACCTCAAACTTGTGATTTAACCGGAAAATGTTTAATGAGGTTATAAATCGAGATCCATTCGGACTGACCTGTTCATGGCTTCAGGAAGAACCCAGAGACTATGTGTATGTCCATATATATATAATCCATGATTAGAAATAAAGGTTTGCCATATTTATGCTAGGGCTATGGCCTAGAAGAGAATCAGATTATTTGAAATAATGATCAAGCAATTCAGCAGAGAACACAGAAGCCCCGGACATGGATTTAGTTTGAGTTTCACACTGTAGATGGCAAGTAATATACAAAACTCACCTGTTAGCTTAGCTGTTAGCTCCACCGGAGTGAGTGTTCAACCTCATGTGATTCAGGGTATGGTACAAATATTTTCCACTTTATCTCTTCTAATCATTCTTAACCTGAATCAAACCTTTAACATGTAAACATAAATAACTAGAGGTTAGTTTGGATGATTGTTTACCTCCTTCAAACAACTGGTATTCGCCAATTATTATTGAGTTATTCAGAGTAAACGTTTAGTCCCTAAAACTTTATTTCTTATATCCAAAACGTTATTTTGAATGCCCTTTTAGCTTTAGTTTGACATGCTTTTATTTAAAATATGAGTGCACTGCAGTGCAGATACAAAATGCACATCAAAATAATGCACACAGTCAATGTAAAAAATAACAAATGCTGTCAAACATCACACAAACTCAACAAACTCACCAAATAAGAGACAAACACCAGACTCATTCCAGGGAAGATGACCTAAGCTAAATCTGTGTGTGGTGAGAGACGACCCGTGACTCAGCATGAGTCATTTTTGTAAATTGGGTCAAGTCCTCCCTTACTGAACACATTGAACTTTATAATTACAGTTTGTTTGAGTCTGTTATCGACTGATGGTCTCTGCATTCACACCCACACACTAAAAAAACCTGAGAGGAGGATAAGTCAAACAGATGATGATGTCCAGTGCCCACGCAGAGGACAAACGGACAATAGCAGCAGTTAAATTCACTGACATGATCCATTTCAGCTCCATTTTTAATCACTGACTCAACCAAGGTATTATGTTGCATAAGAATAGAAAAATGACTGCCATAAAAACATTGATACAGCAGGTAACACGCACCACTGCTCCTCTACTTCCTGTTTACATTTGCTATAAAAAAATAAAAACAGTTTTTATTGCAAGATAAATACAAATGGAGTCTTTTACTTCCACAACATTTGCTGCTACCACAAATGCCTGGAGCAGGTTTCCGTCATAAAGCCCTCGGTCAGGCTTGCGATGTGCCCGACGGCCGTGTCAGTGAGATATGGAGCGCAACATGGTACCGGTGTGTGTGTCGACAATGGACAACGACACAACGAACAGCAACACAACGGCAACAACAGGGGCTGCAAATGAGTGACACTTTCCTGACGCCCAATCGGTTGACCGTCGTGGGTCCAGCGCCACCCAAACCGTACCGTACCGTTACTCTGGTACCCCCAAGGGAATGGTACCAAAAAATGGAATGGTTGGGGCCGATAATTAAAAAAAAAAAAATGTGTACCATACCAAACATCTCATAAAGGCTTATGTTAGCCCTCGACTACTCCGTTCATCAAAGGATTGTCGTCTGGCGGTTAGGGTTACAGGTTAGGGTACATTACAGGTCAGCCTAATTATCGTACTGAAGGCTACGAAAAGTAATGCACATCGTTTTTGTATGCTTTCGCTCGTAATTTGCCCTTTATTTCCTAACCCTGTCCCTTTCCCTAACCCTACCTACCACCATAACCATAATGCGAGGTAGAGACCTGAAAAATCTCCATAATGACTGAGAAACAGAAGATAATCCGTTCACCGAACGCATTGCGCACTTGCGCTAGAGGGAGAGCATTTTTGAGATTGAGGGTTAAGCGAGGAATTGGAATTCACCCAAAGCCAGACCCATGAAAATATAACTTTTTGATGCCTGCAATTCAACAGAATTATTCATCAATCCAAAAGAGATATTTAGTTTCACTGGAACGATCTCAGTTTCCTCATGTTCCTCATACCTCTCAGCCGTCTCTTCATTTCTTTAACTGGATTATCTGAACCAGTCATTGGCATAAATTAGATGACAGACATCTGAGACTCTTTATCTTCTCCAGCTCTCCGATAAAACAAAAATGAATGAAAAAAACATCCATTTCCGTGGTTACACACTGTGTTGTTATTCTTGAACTTCAAACAGTTCTGGGAAATGTTTTACCGTGCAATCACATTTGTACCTTTGGACTCAGATAAGCTCAGGCGATTAAGTTAGCCCCGGAGTCACGTTCATGGTGAAGATGAAACTTTTACTATTATTATATACAGTTAAACTGACAAGATGTGATGATAGATGCCATAGCAATAATTAATTATCCTAATTATTATTTTGATCGCCCTAATGCAGGGGTTCTCAAAGTTTTGATACCTGAGGGCCAATTTAGGAATGAAAGAAATCCCATTTGTAATCATTTTAATCACCGGATTGCAGTTCTACAGTTTAGCGTTAAGTAATATAAGCGTTAATATAATAACACTTTATAATTTACTGGGTAATTACCCAGTATTTTGGCCATTGTTCATACCTTCTAATTACAGGTTAATACCAAGTAACACATTTATGTTACCATATATTTACTGGGTAAATAGCTAGTAATTGGGGGCTGTAGCTACCTGCTTATTACCAGCTTATAACCCAATAATACACTAAAATTCACCATATAGAAACCAGGTAAATACCCAGTATTTTTGTTTAAACTTATTGGTCTGTATCCAGTAATGTCCAATAAACATTTAACAAGCTTAGTACCTCCTGGATTAAAACTATCAACTGTAATTCATTGTGGGGCCGCCCCCCGCAGTGAATGGTTCTACTTAGCACTTTTAATTGTAGGCGACCAACAACCACTCACTCTTACACTCACGCCGACAGTCAAGAGGGTCCAATGTTGCCGAATCCCCCAAATCTGCGTGTCTTTGGACTAAAAAAAGAACAATTTGAATAAAACCGTTGCGGTGCAAAACATAATGTTCAAGGCTTGTTAATGTTTCACCGTGGTCGCCCACATGAATAAACAAAGTCTCTGAGGACAAACAGGACGATGAGGACAGTGAACAAAACACACAGAGCCTTTAAAAGCCGACCCGTTTACTCGTCTCTCTCTATTCTCCGGACTGAACCAGAGCGTGTGTTTGTTTTCTGTCTGGAAGCAGATGATCTGTGCTGTGAAACAGGCGGCGGCACCGCTGCTGCTGCTGCTGCTGGCGGCCGCGGCGGTCCTCGGCTCCGACGCCGACCCGAAATGTGACGGCCTGAACAAGATGCTGCCCAGAGAAGACCTGCACAAGATCTTTGGCCACTGGATTATGGTCTGGTCCCTGAGTGACAATCCTCAAGCCTGGGACATGTTCCCAAACATCACCTCCTCCCACACCGAGTTCCTCCTCCTCGCCGACAACAAAACCATCATGTTCACCGAGGGCAACCTTCAGGACAATGCGTCGTGTACCATCTACAGTGCCAACATGTCCGTTGACGCCAATCATTCGGACCACCACAGACTCTTCACCGAATCCTCCGTAGTGTACGTGGATGGAGTCGTTCAGCCGTACCAAGAAATGGGCGTCATGGATCTGTACGAGAGCCAGCCCGACTCCATGATGCTGGACTACAAAAGCAAAATCGGCCGTTTCCTGATCTTCTACAGGAGGGAGGGGCATCACTCAGACGTGGAGGCTTTGACCGCGGCTCACAAAGATCACCAGCTCAGAGCCAAGTGTCTGGGTTACCCCGATTACCGGCCGTACATCTATGAAGGCGTCTCACGTTTCTGTGATCAGAAAGTTTGAGAGTCCGAGTGAACAAATGTCTAAGTGCAGCGTCTGAAATAAACACAAAAATGATAAACATGACTGTGTTTTTTTATTATTATTATTACCAAAGCTTTATAGGCATGACTCTCAAAGGCCTGGTTTGACTTCTGGTGCAACATATACATCAAAGTTGTGTTTTATTTACTTGAGATAGATCTAAATTGCTATAGATAGATAGATAGATAGATAGATAGATAGATAGATAGATAGATAGATAGATAGATAGATAGATAGATAGATAGATAGATAGATAGATAGATAGATAGATAGATAGATAGATACTTGGCTAGCTAGCTGCATTTTCTTGTCATCTACAATGCTAACTTGCTCGCTAAAATAAGATATATATATTTACAGATTATTTTTGCATCATACAGATTATTATTATGTCAATAATGTCACGTTGCTCCACTCCTACACTGTCGGATGTTTCTTCCTAAGCGTTTGTTCCTGTCTTTGTAAGACTTTGCAAAACTGTGTGTTAACACATGCGTTACACACACACACACACAAACAGGCGGTTGCGACTGCAGACCTCAGGTTTTCTGCACACAGGGTCTTGTGTAAGTGAGCGACATGAATGCAGTTGGACTTCACTGTCCAGGCTGAAGGACACTGACCCGGTATAAACACTGATGCAGCTACACAAACGTACAAAATCTAAACACAAGTGTGTGTTGATGTGTTGGTTTGTGAAGTGAAGGCTTCACACTTTTACAGGCAGCTTTTTCAACGTATGCTTTGGTCACATTTTAAGCGTTACAGGTGTGATTTTAATTTAATTTAATTTAATTTAATTTAATATTTTTTTTTTAAAAGCGTTTTTTTGTGTGTGTGTTTTTGTTTCATTGCGACAATATTTAATTCACTGATGTTATTTGATAAAATGATGATAATATATATATTTTTTAAGTAATTCATGGGTTGTTAGATAATCTAGGATTACAGATTATTAAATTCAACATATACATATATACACACACATATATATATATACACTGTTTATAAGACATGTATATGTATACATATATATATACATACACATACATATATACACACATATGTATATATATACGTAGACATACATAATTATATATACATACTTATATACGTACACATACATATATACACACATATATTAAACACGCATATATACTGTATATAACACACACACACGCATACACACACATATATATATATATACACTGTATATAAGACATGTATATGTATACATATATATATACATAATCAATCAATCAATCTTTATTCCAGACACAATAGCGGTCCATAGACATACACATACATATATACACACATGTATATATATACGTAGACATACATATATACACACATACATAATTATATATACATACTTATATACGTACACATATATTAAACACACATATATACTGTATATAACACACACACACGCATACACACACACATATATATATATACATATATACACACATACATATACACACACATTATTACATTTGATTAAAAGTTAATTATTATTATTTGTTACAAATAGTGTAACGAATAAATAAATGAATAAATACTATTGAGTCACTGCAGAGAAGCACCAACACCACAGACCACAGATTTATTTTTAAGAAATAACTGCCACTTCCAGTTTTTTAAGGCGACTTTGCCAACACGCGCGCGCCGAGCAGAAAACACGTTACCATTTAAGGACGAAGTCAGACGACTTTGTTGGGTATATAAGTCTGAACTGTCCTCTCTGTTTCCCACTGGTCATCTTTTGTTTTTCTGCAGCAGTCATGAGCGTTTACTCTGCTGTCGTGACTCTGATCGTCTGCACCGTCGGCTTCTCTTCACAGGTCAGGACCAACTCTGTCATTACTATCATCATCACCATGACTTATTTATGCGTTTATTTATTTACTTTGTGGTTATTGAACATTCATATTTTATTGTATCATGTTATTTGTTCATTATTTATTGTTTTTCCTTGCATTATTTTCATCATTACATTACAGGCAAATTATTGTAAAAGTTGTTTATATCCAAAAATGCAATAAATATGTTCAAATATCATCAATTTTCTGTCCAATATTACATTGCTGATAGTCGAAGAATTACATATAAATAAAAAAAAATGTACTTAATTTTTATTTGCAAATATTAATACTTTTTTTTTTCTACAATAAATCCTAAAATTTTAATTTACCTAAATGTATAACCTAGATTAAAATAAGTCCCATATGACTCGGTACCAATCATGTGATGATGTTACACATAAAAATGAATTAAATTTAAAGCACATCTCACATTGAATTATATAATTAATGTCTTTTTTATGTACATTTTTTTTTTTTTTTTTACAAATACTGAATTGCAATAAATGATGTAGACTTCAGACTAATATAATCTAATCTAATCCAGTCGTGCAAACGACAGACGGCACTTATTTTTCACTACATTTAATTTCTACTGAATTAGTTTTCCCACAAAAATTAACGTCAAATCTCTGCTTGAATTAAAGTGTCCACATCCACCGAACTGTAAACACTTTTTATTCTGTATATTGTCACAGGCTTCTCTGGAAAAGAGTGAAGAATACTCTGGTAAGACTTGATTATACTTATTAAAACAAAAAAGTGGCAGAAAAATGACGGACGACACGTGAACAAAGTGTTTCTTCTTCTTCTTCTTTTCTCCACAGGCAACAATGTAGAAGACGATGATTTCAGTGTGTCCACGCTGTTAGAGAAGGCCAACGCTAATCTTGGTATGTACCAACATACTCAAGCTCACATGACATGAGCTTTAGGCTTGTTAGGGAGGGGCCAGTCCAACTGTTATAAAAAAAAAAAAGTTATACCACGATATTCCATCATCAACAATATCTGTAATAATATTTTACACAATGTCTAAATAAAGGTGCTGATGCCTGACCATTACACCAACAGGGACTGTACCGACTTATTCAATGGAGTTGGTCGCTTCTTTTGTAGCTTCCACATTTCCTGGGTTTACTTAGCATTTTTATTTCTAAGAATGTAGAGCATTGATGAGGTCAGATGAGAAGACCTGTCTCGCAATCTCTGTTCCAGTCAAGTTCTTCCACATAAAAAGTCAAACCAGTCCTTGCAGTTATGTTGAAATAGAAAAGGGCCTTCCTCAAACTGTTGCCACAAAGTTGGAAGCCCTGCATTGTCCAAAATGTCTTGGTGTGCTGAAGGGGTAAGATTGTCCTTCATTGGAGACAAGGGGCCTGTAGCCCAAAGCTTAAAAACAGCCTCAATTCAACAAATAACAGGTGTGACCAACTGCTTTTGTCCAAATAGGGAATTTAGTCATTTCACAAAAGCCTCAGCGAGTAAAATCTACTTCTGCTTTTCCATCTGAAAATGCAAATATGTGAGCTGCTCGTTCTCATGCACCATAAAGACAATCAGGGATTTGGTGTTGATTATATGCGACAGCCTCATACAATCACGCTTACTGCAGATTAAAACACCCAGTGTCATGTTTGTTTGTTTGGTTTTTTTGCAGGAAAGAACCTGGATGAGCCTCTGGTGCTGTTTGGAGACATTGCAGTTCCCACAGGTTTCGAGAACGCTGATCCCTGCACGGCACGCGGCTGCCTGTGGCCAAAAGCCTCTGACGGAAACGTCTACGTGCCGTACCGTATCTCATCAGCCTACTGTAAGTACAAGAGCAGGCCCGGGGTTAGGGTTAGAACAGTGGTGACCAATCGTGACCAAACACAACAACTACCAATTAAGTGAGCCTCAGGGTTAGGGTTCTGCAGGGACAGCTTCGCATCACAATAACGTCTAAGCTGTAATCTGAGACAAACAAACACTGTGTTTTTGTAGCTTTTAAAACACAGTTTACGATGCACAATTACAGCAACAAGCCCGTCGGCAGATTCCAGACGAGATGTTGTCCAGGATGTTTTGGGCGTGCGTGCAGCGAGTCAGAGATTCCCAATCTCAGGTCATTTGAGTGAAATGTTGTCTGTCTGAGCATGAGCGAAACCTCTGGGCAAACCACAATGTGCTTGAAATCACTTAATGTTAATGACAAGCTCAGAAAAAAAGCAGGGGCAGTAGAAGCGGCAGTAGATGTAGTAGAAGAACAAGTACATTTGAGTGAAAGAAGTTTATGTCGTAATTGAAGGAATACAGAGTTGAAAGTGAAGTACAGCTGCCACAGATTCAATGATTCTTAATGAAATGGAAGCAATTGCAATTGTTGTATTTGACACTGATGTAATTTTACCAGCAGTAGTAGTAGTATTAATTGACGTAATATTAGTATATGAGTAGAAGTGATATCAATAATAGTTGTAGTAGTAGTACTAGTATCATAGCAGTGATAATCCAATCAATCCACTTTATTTGTATAGCACGTTTTAATCAATCAATCAATCAATCAATCAATCTTTATTTATATAGCCCACAGTTTACAAAACATAGTTTGTCTCAGGGACTTCACAGGGTTGGTAACATCCTCTGTCCTTAGACCTTCGATCAGGGTAAGGAAAAACTACCAGGGAAAAAACCCTTATAACAGGGAAAAAAGGTAGAAACCTTAGGGAGAACCACAGGTGAGGGATCCACAGGTGTGGGATCCACTCCCTGGACGGACAGACGTGCAGTAGATGTTACCCAAAACATACAATACATAATGAAAAGAATAAAAACAACAAAGTTACCAAAGTGCTGCACGACAGCACAAACCATAACCATGACAACAGACAGACATAGCTGCAGTTACAGACATTACTAGATCTTGTAAAATGACAAACGATTCCTTTCTTTTCTCCTTTAATTCTCAGCCCAAAGAGAGCGAGACACCATCGTCGAGGGTCTGCGCTCGTTTGGCCGGTCCACCTGCATCCGCTTCAGCCCCTTACAGAGAGGACAGAGGGACTTTGTAGACATCCAGTCCATGTCAGGGTATGAACCGACGGAGTGCTCATACACCCTTATCTGTTATCTTAAATGAAGAGGCTGAATGTGTCATGTTCTCCGTCGTCAGGTGTTTCTCATTTGTCGGGCGTCGGGGAAACGGTCAGGTGGTGTCTCTGAGTCGCAGGGGTTGTGTTTTCCAGTCGATCGTCCAACACGAGCTCCTCCACGCCCTGGGCTTCAACCACGAGCAGACACGTTCCGACAGGGATCAGCATGTTCGCATCCAGCTGGAGAATGTCATTCGCGGTGAGTCCTGTTACAGATAATCCTCTTTAACTACAGCTTGCAGGATGGATGGAATTTGGGTGCCTTGCTCAGGGGTAGCACAGCCCTTGCGCCTGGCAGGGACGCAAGTGAAGTTCTTGTAGTTTAGTCAGGCTTCCTTCTTTTTGAGAACAACAGGTGTTGAGACGATGATGCAGAATGAAACTCCGTGACACAAGACTTTTCACCAAACAAAGACGACTTTATTCTCTTACAAGTCAAGTGTCAATCCCGAGTACTGCAGCTCGCTTGGGAGAGTTTCAGCCAAATTCCCCAGAAGCACTAACCCCCCGTAAGCAAGACCCCACTTCTTTAAGGGTATCTGCTCATCCTGATATACATCACATCTTGCCCATATTAGGTCTTCTGGCTTCAGACTCTGTATGTGCGACTGCTGCATTTGCTGCCGACACAACTCCAGCGTCAGTTGGAAACTGGCAACGACAACTGTGTGAGTGTAAAATGAAGCCCTCAATGTGCTCGGCTTGTTTGTTCCCCTGCAGGTATGGAGGGGAACTTCAGGAGGATCAACACAAGAAACCTGAACACTCCATATGACTACAACTCTGTCATGCACTACGGAAGGTAGCGTCCCACTCTAATAACTAATAACAATTGTTACGGAAATGTTGTATTAATATTATTATATAAATATAATAGTATGACCTGCAGTGACCTAAGATCAAGAGACAATTTGCTATTTTGTTGAACAACAGTTGGAGACACAGGGGTTTGAGTCGTAAACACCTTATCTTCCTCTTTCCCTATGGGGGGTCTACCTGATTCCCTCTCTTCCCGTAGGAGGGGGGGATTCTTCTTTTGTCCTACTTTGTCTGTGTGGGGGGGGGGTCGTTAAGTCAGAGAACACACCCACAAGACAGGTTAACTAGAGACATTTTCCATTGTGTCTTCACAGGGTGACTGAATCTGTAAGTTGCTTTGTGATTGCTCTTCTTGTACAAGAATAAACTCTTGTTTGATTCCTGAGCTCCAACTTCCATCTTTTACAAAATTATTTTGACAACAATAATATAATATATCATTGCAATGGTGAAATATCAGGCTATGTTCAGAGATCAGGCAAATCAGTCATTTTGGTAATGATGTAAGCATGCTGAACTCTGAGAGCTGGTGCATAGATCGCCAGATTTGTTTCTTACAAGTTGGTTGAGACCAAAACTAAAATGTTGAAGGAAAAAAAAAACATTTCTGCTCCACAGGTTTGCTTTCTCAAGCAACCGGCAGCCGACCATCATTCCCACCCCCAACCCCAACGTTGCCATTGGCAGAGCCAACCAGATGAGCGCAACCGACATCCTCCGCGTGAACCGCCTTTACCAGTGCAGTACGTACCCGTTTCACACACACAACTGAATACTCTTAACTCTCAGAGTCCAAGATTCGTATTCGTCGTTGTCTTTGTTTACTAACATCATTGAAAATGAACGGAATATTTTCTCAGGTGGAACTAGGGATAACAATTGTGTTTGTCTTAATTTAATTGCAGATTCAAACGCCTACAAACGTGACTGGAAGTCAGTGCAGAAAGAGCAATAGTAACCAAAGTAAGTCTCATCCTCCGTGGTTCGTTTTATTCTTCATTTTTAAGTCTCTTGATGGTTTGGCACCATCTTACCGTCTTCTTCTTCACGCCACATCCTTAGTGCTGAGGTCAAATAAAGCCCAATTTATACTTCTGCGTAAAGTGCTCTGCGTAGGCTACGTAGAGACTCTGCGTCGACGCAGAGACTGTCGAAGAGCCTCTGCGTCGTCTCCGTCTGCACGAAATATTTTTTAAGTGTCCGTCACTCCGTCAAGGGACAACGGAGACGGCAAGAGCTGCGATTGGTCCTCAGGACAGGCCGAGCGAAGCTGCTCTGTGCCGGCTCTCAGTGCGCTCCGGGCGTCCTGACAGAGGCGGAGCTGATCCCCGCCGATAACGCCGCTGCCGAACTATAAATACGTCATATCTATACACACACAACACATGTTTAGACTCTAAATGGCCAATTTCTCGCCTCAAATTATCTTAAAACTGTGTTCCGTCACACAGAAAAGTGAGAAACGGCCACTGTTTCAACAACAACAGTCTTTCTCTCTCTTTCTTTCTCGGACGCCATTGCTCACTGTAGCCAGAAGCACAACAACCTTGCGCAGCGACCCCTACTGATCGGGCGGGAAATTGCAGCGAGTGTCCGTCACCACGACGCAGAAGTATAAATGCTCGAGGCGTCTACGTGGTGACGCAGACGGATAACGCATACGCAGTCGGAGAAGTATAATGTGGCCTTAACAGGCTGCTTTTAGATTTTAACCAAAATCGGGCCTTTTCTGTAGCTGCCACCAAACTATGGAACATTTTGACACTTTTAAAGACCCACCTCTTCTCCTTGGCCTTGACTGAAGCATAATAGTCAACCCGGACACTTGATGTTTTATACCTTTTATGTTGCTGTGCCTTTAACTGTACAGCACTTTTGGTCAACCCTGGTTGTTTTTAAAAGTTGACTTGAACAAACACTGACCTTATAAGGACCAGTCGTCCTCACGGAGACCAAAACCTGGTGTCAATGAGACAGAACCTCCTTTTCTGAGGAACTGGTCAGGTTTAAGGGCTAAGTTTTTTAATTGTTAGGTTAAGGTTAGGTGTAAACTGGTCTTTGTTTTGACTGACCCACAAAGGGATTAAAAAGGGTAACAGTGCGAACCTGTGTGCATAGCTATACTTATTTTTCCTGCTTAAATACACAACAACATAATTGCACACTTTAATAACAACCACTCATCTCTTTTTTTCCCGCCCGACAGAATTGAGAAGAAAGGAAGATAAATGCAGCTTCATGATCACGACTCGGAAATGAATTCTGTGCTTTAACCTGCTTTGAGTCTGAATGTGATTCACTTTAATTGTTGCTTATGAAATTAATTGAAAATGAATGAAATGTCGCCGTGCAACGATGTCGTCATATGTATTTGTGGCTGATTATTAACTGCTAACTAAGCTTGAATGCTGAATAAATAAGGCATATTCCCACCCTCAGCCTGTGTGTGTGTGTGTGTGTGTGTGTGTGTGTGTGTGTGTGTGTGTGTGTGTGTGTGTGTGTGTGTGTGTGTGTGTGTGTGCTACTACTTGAACGATCACAAAGTCAACCTGCATTTGATTAAACAAAGTCCAATTTGTTTGTTGAACCAGAAACAGGTTCCAGAGTAAACACAGATGATCTTATATAAGTATATAAATATATATATGCATATACATATATTTACATGGGGTTAAAACAAACTCTTCTGTCTTTGTTCCACACACAGCGTCTTCTGTGAATGCGAGCGGATTCTATAAACGAATCGGCAAACTTTGTCTTCACGACATCGGGCGGTTGAGCTGGAGATTAATTGTCGTCATTAAACGTTAATCTCAATTCTCGATCTTGCCATCGAGTCTGGGTTTGGACAAATGATATGAGCCGCGAGAACTTTAAATATGAACCGTTCAATCACAACACGGTGACGGTGAAACTTGAGGGATTTAATGATAAGTAACTAATGGAGGAGTCAATCGTCTGTTTTAACTCGTGAGTTCAGCTTGCTCCTGGATACATATACATATATATATATATGTATATATATATATACATATATATATATACATATATATATATATATTCAAGACACGATAATATATGAGACACAAAAACAAACCATTCATCTCCATGTTTGAGTAAACTTTGTTGAGGTAATGGTAAATGTAAACCGCTTAAAATTAACTTTATACCTTATATTTTCACTATGGGTTTATGCACAGACTGTAAAAGTGTAAATTAAATATTTGTATTAGTAGGAGCGTTAATTCTTTGAAATAGCTTGAAATTGTGTTGCCAAAGATCTAAAATGACTGATATCAGCAGATAGTCCAGTTTGTAAGAAACACTGCTGTTATAAACCCTGCACACACAGAAACAACAACCACCTCTAACTGTGCTGCTCTCACATCACATTTATTTTCCCCCTACACTTCCCGGCTCCTCTGCTTCTAAAGTGCTCTCGACGTCCGGCCTGCAACTGCATTTAAAGACAGAGAGTGATCGATTAGAAAGCAGAAGCAGCTGTGACAATCAACTCACCTGCAACTGCTGCCACTAAACACCTCCACTCCTCCCTGTCCTCCTGCAGCTGACTGCCAACCACACCTTACCTTCACAATCTAACATTTTCTTCCAAAATAAAGCCTCATAAAGTCTCACACGAGGCGGGTTTCAAATCTGATCTGATTTTTGAAAACGTAGGAGACCAAAGACAACCGTGTAACTGATCGTCAGTGTTTTAATCCTGAGAAAGCACAGACTAGTTTAATCCAATTCAATTTAATGTATGTCTATAGTGCTAAATCACAACATACATTATCTCAAGGCTCTGTGCATATCAGGGGGTAAAAACCTATACAATATTAAAGAGAGGAGAGAAACCCAACAATTCACACAATAAGCAAAAACACTAGGCATTAAAAGATGAGCGGCCATCTGCCTAGACAGGTTGTGGTGAAAGGAAAAATGGGGGACCGTGACGACATGTTTATAGAACGACAATGTCATTAATACAATCTTAATCTGTGTTGATAGAATAATATTTGAAACAAAACTAACCTTGCAATTTGAAGGATTTATGTCTCAGCAGCAGCAGCAGCAGCGCGTCATATTTCCGGCAGCGGCGGACTGATTCCACTGCCGGAAGTATAGTGCTGAGAAAGTAGTCCCTCAAAAATTAATGCGATGCGATGTTAGTTTTGTTTCAAATATTATTCTATCAACACAGATATGTACATCGATAGTCTGCCGTTACAATAGATTTGCCTCAGGTGCACTGTGGAGTCAGTATGAGTGTTTTTAATGCCATGCTAACATGTATCATTGACTTGCGCTAGCCATAGCATCAGTGAACTCGGGAACTAGAAGAACTGAATCAAATTTCTTGAAAACGTCTCCAGACGTCTCCATCACACCGACTGAGTTGGAAAATAGGTCTTACGTCCAAAATTCCGAACTATCACTTTAAGGTGCACATTTTGCACTTTAATCTTTATTCAGCTCCTAGTTAGCTTCCACAAAGTGGTTGCAATTTTCCCTGGGGTCCACACAAATGCAATAACACATTCTAAATTAAAAAAAGAGCACAAACACTGAAATGAAAAATCATAAAATGACAGAGTGACAATCATCCCTGGACTCACTATAACAACCTCACCACACAACACAGTCAGTGATTTCAGCTCCACACCACGTTCTAAAACATTACAAACATTAAACACAGGCCCCATCACCAAAGAGAAAACACATGAGCAGTCACTGTGACAAAAGCCCAGAAACAACTTTCAACAATCACATGTTCCTGCAGCACAGACAGGAAACAGGACACAAACTACTTTATTAACAGATTATTAACAAGGCCGTCAGAGATGGAAGACTTCACACCATTCACGCAACAAGCATCTGGCGTCCTCTGTTGGTCATAGTTGCAAGTACAAGAGCGGAAACACAAACAGAGTTAAGTAATCACACAAGTGGGAACTTGACAGGAAATGAAGAATGACACCAGGGACTATCAAAACAAAAGTTTCTCTAAATGGACGTACTTAAGACTTACCTGACCTTTATTTTTTAGTCTCCTTTAGCCACGTTTTTATTATTTTTCTCAGCACCTGTTTTTGTACTAATTTACTTATCTATTTCATTTTATCTGAAACTATCTATGTTTTTATTTTACCTCCTGTTATGATTACCTTACAGTTTAAATGCATAATAAAACACATTTAGCATGTTGCCTTTCAATGGTTTTATCTTATCAGAATGCTTTTAAAGCTCATGCACTGTGCCAACTTTATATTGATTCATTTACTGATTGTGCCATACTGTTAATAATATTAACATAATAGTCGTATTGATTCATTTCTTAATCAAAATTGATTTATTTATATAGTACGCGCATGAATGGGCGTCGTGAATTGGAAGTGGGAGAGGAAAAAAAGAAGAAAACATATTATGTGACTTTGACGTTTTTGAACAACACAAGTTGTTACACACTTATTTTATCATTTTTTTGTTATTTATTTAATTTTCTAAGCATTGATTTTCCTTGACACACCACAGTTTGAGAACCAAATAACAATACAATTGTAGGATATAAAATAAGGACAAATTCATAAATTAGACAAATAAGTGTAAGGTATACATATATAAAGTATAATAAAAATGACAAAGTACCACCAGAGGAAGCTTGTGTACCACTGGTGGTACATGCACCACACTTTGAGAACCATGAGATTAGGGTCAGCGGTGGACAAAGTGACAAATACCAAAAACATTGAATTGTAAGAAAAAAATTAAAAAAATAAACGAATGAGTAAAAGTATACATGTATTAAGTATCATAAACCATGGAATCTAAGATAAATAAACAACATTTTTCAGTGATTTCATAGTACACTACAAGTCCCATGATGCCTTGCGCGGCAGTGGGCGCGCTGGTCGGTCGTGAATGGCTGACTGCGTGTCACGTGACGCGCGCCTCCCTCTCCGCTGCTCACATCCGGTGTTTTATTCTCCGCAGGCGACACAAATAAGTGCGTGTCCGTTAGCAGCTCACACACACACACACACACACACACACACACACACACACGGAGGGAGCGTGACCGTGAGCAGAGAACACGTAGACCGACTCGGTAAGTTCATAAACCGCGATCTTCTCACTGTGTTTGTGTGTGTGGAGTCGCTCGGTGTCACGTGTCTGGATAATTAATGCAAACAAACGCGACAAAAACACACACACACACACACTTTCACACCGTGCTGGGCCACAGGACTTATCGCGATTTACATCTTTAACCCTTTTTTTGCGATATATGTATATATTTTCTTTGCATCATGGAAACATTTAAAAGTTTCAGTGTGTTAAAAAATCAATACACTAATAAATAAATAATAAACATAATGTTTGTTTTTGCACGTAAGTGAATTGTTAATTGTTACCCAGACCCAAAATAATCGCGATTCACAATATTACCGTGACAATTGCTCAGATTAACTTTTATTAAGGTGAGGATTTAAAGGTCCAGTCTGTAAACATTGGTAAGGCTGAATATTTAGCTGAGCTTAAAAACAAACGTCAGAACCAGTTTGCACCGGATAATTAACGCGACAAACGCACTGGAATTACTGTTTCTCCGTTGGTCAATATCGACCTTTTTTTTTGCGATTTGTATTTGCTCGTAAGTGGAAGTTGAAGAAACCGGTTTCTTGTAATCCAGACCCAGATAATCGCGATTCACGATATTATTGTGATGATTATTATTGTTTTAAAGTCTTACAGTGAAATCACCTAAACTACAAGTTTAAAACAGCAACATTAAAGGTGCAGTGTGGAAATTAATGATGAGTTGGCAGTATTGGTCCGATAATGGTCAAAATCACTGGATTGGATATCGGGACAGATTAGAAATGTCAAATCCGATACAATCCAAAAATCCTATATGTTGTGTGCTTCACTGTGCTCAGACTGTAAAACAAGTCATGTTCCACTATATTCGGCACAAAGTGTTGTCAACAGCTTCGTACGTTCACAAATGGTCTAAAAATGACCGTATCGGACTAATATCGGTGGAGGATAGCGAGACTCGCGGGTTTCCTCTTCTTCTCTTTCACAGATCGATGATGAATTTCTTCCTGGAGACGATCCAAGTGCTCCTGCTCTCCATCTGGTACAATGTGGAGTCCTTCGTGCACCTCTTTGTGCCCAGGAAGAGGAAGAACATCGCCGGCGAGGTGGTGCTGATCACGGGCGCCGGCAGCGGTATCGGTCGCCTCATGGCTCAGGAGTTTGCGTCCCTGGGCACCGTGGTGGTGCTGTGGGACATCAACCAGGACGGGATGAAGGAGACGGCCAAACTGGCCAAGCAGAGCGGAGCCAGCAAAGTCCACTACTATCTGTGCGACTGCAGCGACAGGAACGAGGTCTACAGAGTGGCCGACCAGGTGAGACCGCTGATGTCGCGCTGTGCGTACAGGAAATTCACCGCACGCATGGTGCTTTACACAATAAAACCAAAACATCTACTATATTGTAATCAGAGAAATAAGAAAATAGACGGATATGAAAATGAAATTGAGGTAATCAGGGTATCCGCGGGGTCTAAAAAAGTCTTGAATCCAATAATTTGAATTTAAGGCCTTAAAATGTCTTAAATTCTCCTAAAATCTACTTTTATTTAAAACATGCATAAACTTCAGTCTCGCTTTGAAATGTTTCTATTTTTGAGGATGTGATGACCACAATAACTATAACACGGAACTAAAGTAGGTCACCTGTGTTCCCGTTGACAGTTTATCGAGCACCACTAGCTAGTGTGCTGTGCGCGCGCTGCGGTGTGTTACAGCTTAGTCTTTTGTACTTTTTTGCCAAATGTGTCTTAAATCGTATTCATTATGGTCTTAAAAAAGTCTTAAATTTGACTTGTTGAAACCTGCAGAGACCCTGGTTCATATAACAAACTGAACTCACCAACAACAAGAGCTCAGCCAAAATATTTGCATTAAAAAAAATATTTTGCAGACAGCAAATCATGTTTATGTTTTGAAATCAAGTTTTCGCATGTGGCTCCACCTACCGCCGCCTACCAATCATTGCAGCTGCCGAGCAACCACGGGTTGCCAGTTACGTCAGAAAACGAAACCTAATAGACCTCGGTATTTTGAATTTGAATGTAGTAACTGTTTTTGGCCACATTCTGACATATGGCACCTTTAAATCCAATAATT
The DNA here is from genome assembly GCF_963457635.1 of Microchirus variegatus. Taxonomy (NCBI): domain Eukaryota; kingdom Metazoa; phylum Chordata; class Actinopteri; order Pleuronectiformes; family Soleidae; genus Microchirus; species Microchirus variegatus. The sequence continues at coordinate 2,839,511 of NC_139806.1, forward strand.
TGAATTCAAGGCCTTAAAATGTCTTAAATTCTCCTAAAATAGGTCTTTAAAATCTATTTCTAACGTTACGTTTATTTAAAACATGCATAAACTTCAGTCTCGATTTGAAATGTTACTATTTTTGAGGATGCGATAACACAACTACAACACGGAACTAAAGTAGGTCACCTGTGCTGCCCGGGGACAATTTATCATGGTGGACACACTAGCTAGTGTGCTGTGCGCGCGTCGTGGTGTGTTACAGCTTAGCATAGCAGCGGAGAAAACTTCATGAAAGCCCACCGCTAAGCCCAATTGCTTGCATAAGATGAGTAATTGCAAGTTCAACAATTTGTGGCTCCATTTTCCTTCGTGTCTTTTGTACTTTTTTTACAAGTATGGATTTGAAATTGGCCTTAAATTATATTCATTACGGTCTTAAAAAAGTCTTAAAAAGTCTTAAATTTGACTTGTTGAAACCTGCAGAGACCCTGGGTAATAATAAATAGTGACGTTGCCAGAAAGACCAAATTGTCAGCACGAGAACACTCTGTTCTGCAGCATGGTGTGAAAATGTAAATTAACTGTTTTTTTTAAAGTTCAGCAAATCCGCATCATGCAAATAAATTTGCATGGAGCACTTGTTGGGTCAGAAAATGTTCTTGAATGTCTTTTTTATTTTTGTCTGCAATATTCAAAATGATTCCGATTTAATGATTTCTTTGCGTCACGTGGAGCAAAGAAACCACATTTCACATTTAAGGAGCTACAAAATCAGAAAAAAAAGATTATCAGAGAAGTTGACGGTTGTTTTGGGAGCGTTGGTTAGGGTTGGGCTGTGTGTGTGTGTGTGGGGGAGGTGCAGATAAACAGCTGTGTGTGTGTGTGTTTGTGTGTGTGTTGGAGGCAGGGCAGCTGTTGTGTAAACACACGTTTGTGGGCTTAACACTTGCAGGTGTTGTGATGTTGTTGTAAACTCTGGGGCCGCGTCAAGCTGTTGTTTACATAATCGATTCATGTGTTGATTATTTCCTCGCCGTGTCGTCGAGTTGTTTGATCCCTGTGGTGTCGTATAATGAAGATCCCGCTTAAAGCAAGTGATTGATTATCGAAATATTTGGCGGTTAATTTAGGAGCAACCTCTTTAATGTCACTCGGATCACACTCGGATCATAGAGTTTTCCCTCTTTCAACTTTGGTGTGAGGACTGAATCCAGTCTTTTGGACCTTGTTTAGGCTTTAAGGGACACTGTGTAGTATTTATGGGTTTATATAACCCAAAATCCACTTTTTTATACATATTATGTGCTCCTGCATTGTCTAGTCGTTGTATAATAGTTTTTGTTTCATTTTCGTAGTGTTTCAAAAAGTCTTGTAAAATAACATGGTCGCGGGCCGTGGTTGCATAGCCACTGTTAGCAGAGAGACGCCATGTTTCTACCGGAGCCTGTAAGGACAAACGCGAGAGAACAAATCGATTTACTTGTAGCGGAAGTCCCGCCTCCTCTCTCTCCGCTTCGTCTGCTACGGCAGCGGTAGCTCGCCCTCTCCCTCGCCTCACGAACCTCATCTGCTGACACGGAGAAAGACGACGAGGACGACATTTGACCAGCTGAGGACACCGTAGCGCTCAGGGAAGGGAGGGGGTGAGCAGAGCAGCAGGTCTTTGTTGTAAATTTCAGCCTCTCCTCTAGATGGCACTATAAACTACTTACTTCACCTTTAAACAAAGTTAGGCTAACCCTAACCCCAAAACATTTGTTGGCATATTCAAACTGATCCTGATCAACCGTGATTGACGTTGTCTCGTCTTCCACGTGGATTTCTAAACAAAACGGACGACAGACATCGCTAACACGCGGTGCGGCGTCATTTAATAAACGGACCGCTCCAGTTTGACTGTAGGCGTGCTAAAGGAGCTAACAGAGGTAAACGGCGCCGGAACTCCGGTGCCATGGCGTCACGCCCTTCTATTTCCCGGTCAGTGATCACGCGTTAACGTGCGCTAACATGTTAACGTTTGTCTTCCACTGTGATGAATGTTAAACGCACCTCCAATAAACCGCCACCTCTCTGGATCTACGTCGTCCTCGTCGTTCCTGTCGGCTTCCCTCATTTCTAAAAATCAAATGATTTTTCAGCATGGGTCGACCTCTCGTCCAGACCATTGACGACTCCTGTGAACAGATTAGGAATATTTCACTTTAACACATGACGGGTTATTTTGTTTTTTTCCTCCTCGCAGGTGAAGCGGGAGGTGGGTGACGTCAGCATACTGGTGAACAACGCCGGGATCGTGACGGGAAAGAAGTTCATGGACGCTCCCGACTCCCTGATCGAGAAGACGGTGGAGGTCAACTCCATGGCTCACTTCTGGGTCAGTCGGCTCAACTGAAATATAGATCTTTATAGTGTCTTATAATTTGAAAATAGCCTCTGATTTGACTCTTTCGGCCACAATCGCTAATATTTCCATGTGTTTTCTGTCTCTCTGCTCAGACGTACAAGGCCTTCCTTCCTGCGATGATCGCCAACAATCACGGACATCTGGTCAGCATTGCCAGTTCTGCTGGTCTTGTAGGAGTCAATGGATTAGCAGGTCTGTGATTACAACTTCTCTAAACGCCAATTCTAGTGAACAACTGCCTCATTTGCCTGGTTATTAAACATTGCATGTTTTATCGCCTATACTTACAGAAAGTGGAACCACTAAAACATGACATGAGTCTTGTTTTTTCACATTTTGGGGACTGGTATGGCCCCCTGAGTCACAAATATCAGTACTAAAATGATTAAAAAGTTGATTTTGCACAATATGGGCCCTTTAAGTCTACACACCTTTGCTCACGCAAACTTGATTTTCTGTTGTAATCCCAAATTTATAGAGAGTAGTTGTAGTTTGCAGATGTGTATTTTGAAACTTAAGCACGGACTGATCCTCTGTTAATCTCTGAGACGTTGGAAGGAGTTTCCTCTTATTTCTCATCCACTTATCTTTATTGTCGTGTTGACATTTCACACACAAACCAGCCAACAGGACACACAATGTCTGCTGTTCTAATCTGGGTGGTGGTTGTTCAGGGCTTGCAAAAGTTTATAATTATTATTTGTTGTTTGGGGTGTAAGGAGGATTAATAATTCCACTCAAGTTTTACATAATATGTAAAATAGTGAAGTCAACTGATGATTATTAACTACTGAGAAGTTGAGAAGGGGCAGGATTAAATAAGTTTGTTTCTTTCTACTAATTTTCAGATTTTTTATTTTTTTTAATATATATATATATATATATATATTATATATATTATATATATATTAATTCCTCAGTGTACACTTTCCAGTCGGGTCACTGACTCTGCTCATAGGTACATTTGTTCATTTTTGAGAATATTGCGACATGAACAGATCCAGGGAATGATTCAAAGTGTAATATGGGCAACATTTAAAAAGAGCTTTTTTTAGTTTAGAAATAACAGTTAAAAAAAAAAATTATAGTGCAATTATAGCACAGCAAAGAACATTGGAAACTTGTCAGGTTTACTTGAAACCATTTCCTTCCTTATTACAGACCTCAGATCATTACATTTTCTCGTCACACATCATTCCTCACTAGAGCTGCAACTAACTAACTAACTAACAAACCATTTTCGCAATCGATTATTCTGTAAATTATTTTCTTGATTAATCGTTTGGTCCATAAAATGTCAGAAAATGTTAAAAAAAAAAAAGCTTGATCTGTGTTTGTCAAACCCAGAAATGGCAATGTTCTCAAATGTTCTTCAAACGTTTTGTCCACAAACCAAAATTATTCCGTTTGAATGATTTCTTTATTATGTGGAACAAAGTCGCTCCACGATTAATTTAGTAATCAATTGATAATCGATTAATTGTTTCAGCTCTAGTCCTCACCTTGTGTCCAATTTGACTTTATATCAGTTTCACCTTTGTGTTGAGAGAACGCCCTGCAGTTGTTTGGTTTGAGGTGACCTAGAGCAACACTGCCACGTAGGAGATTATTACTCCCTCACCTACATTTGTCGCAAACATTATGGAGCCTTATCGGCTGTAGGCGGACATGGGACAGATTATATAACGGCCGTGCTCTAATAAATCATTACTGTTGTGATGTAACGACCGTGCTCTTTTACCTGGATTTGTTCCAGCTGTGTGTTTTACCTGGTCTCGCGTTACAAACGACAACCATAGCGTTTTGTTTTTATTTTCCTATATAGAATATTACATCTTATTATAATAATGATGGATCAATTTTCTCTCTCTCTCTGCAGACTACTGTGCCAGTAAGTTTGCAGCAGTCGGCTTTGCAGAATCGATTGCTCTGGAGCTGCTGGCAAACGGCAAAGACGGCATCAAAACCACCATCGTGTGTCCGTATTTCATCAACACTGGGATGTTCGACGGATGTCAAACTAAGTGAGCCTTCTTCGCCGTCACTTTTGCCTTTTTAACCGTTTTCTTCACCGACCATTAGCATTAAAGCTATACTTGCCTTTCTTGCATTTTTTCCACTTTTCTTTTGTAATCTTAAATTGCTCCTAATAATCGTATGGCCCTCTAAAAACCTAAGATAAACCCACTAGGTTTTGAATCTGTGTCATCGTGTTCACATTTTTTACTGTGAAAAATGCTGTGAGACGTGCAAGAAAGGTAAGAATTGCTTTAAGCAACGTCATTAACATAAAATGTCTGCGACCCCCACCTGACATTTTCCACGATTCAGTTCCAGCACTCAAACAGAACGCCGGCCACTGATTGGTCAGTGATTGTCGTCATGGAAGAGTCGTGAGCGCGACGTCTGATGTAAGAATCAAAGCGAGTTAAAGACTTTTAATATTTAGCAAAGGATGTTTCTAAAATCCAAAAGTCTTGCGTATAAATCGTCACGGCATGATAACTGGGACATAGAGTCCATAATAATGGCAAACGATGGCGAACGAGTAGAGAAGCGAGTCGTGCTGGAACTAAACTTCTTTTTGAGTTTTGATGCAAACTGAAGGCTACATGGGTTCTCCGGCACATTTGGAGGAAGGGAAGGGTGAGGTGAGGGATGTTCAGCCGTTATTCACGTGCAGCGTCACCAATGCATGTTGCCTTTCCAAACATTTGTTGCTGACCGTAGCGTTGAGGCGGACTGGCACTCTCAAAATGCCAAGTTAATGTGTCGGCACCATCGAAAGTGACATCCCTAACCTCAATTCTTAAGAAAGCTGTGGCCAAGAGGTCAGGCGTTCCAGATGACGCCATCAACTATAACGTTGATGCTTCTGTCATCACCGAGTCAATAATTCACCCCCGTGGGCCACAGTAGTGATTTCAAATTACTGGCTTCTATAACCTAAGGCTAATATTGGTTTGGCTTTAAATTAACCATTTCCAAAGAAAATGATCTTCATCTCATCTTTTAATGTTCTCCATTCAGATTTCTGTATAAACGTAGTAGAGATTGTCATTATCAGGGGTTTACTGAGGTGTGTGTGTGTGTGTGTGTGTGTGTGTGTGTGTGTGTGTGTGTGTGTGTCCACAGTCCACACCAAAAGACGTTAAAACAGTCCTAGCTCTGAGCGAGTGTGCACCAGACTGTGAGATGGACTGACGTGAGCGATGACGAGGTGATTGAGGGCAGAGCAGTAAAGACGAGGGCTGAGGATGGTAGTTTGAGTCGCTGGGCGAGTCTATTAAGAATAAAGACTTATTTGTAAAGACAGAACCTCTGGAGGGGCAAGAAATTAATCATTGAAATGAAACTTTGAACCCAACCGAGTGTGATATTTTCATGGAGCATGAAATGGATCAGCAGTGTAGGAATAAAATGAGCCATGTCATTATTTAGTGATTCATTTATTAGCAGAACCGAGGGCCGAGCAATTATTTGTTCTCAAATTGGAATTGCAGTTTGAAACAACGAATAGCAAGCGCTGCATTTTAATCATCCTTTTATTTATTTTTTATTGTTCCATTTTCTATACCAGTGCAAAAATTAGATTAGATTAGATCATTTTTTGGGTAAATTTTTGCTGCCGTTTGTAAATGTCCATGGATTATCTTATCTCTTGTGCTTTCATGCCCCTAAAACTGAGATATTGGAAAACGCTGCTGGCTCTGTTTTTGTTTGAAAATTGCAGGGCGTCTTAAATGTAGAAAACAACTACCAAACTACTTGCTTTCACTTCCTGGTTGATCACTTGTTTAGTTTTAGACATCATCAGACTCTTTAAATGAGACGATTGATGATAAATAGTTGAACATTATCGGCATAGAAGAGCACTTTTTAGGCTTGTCACTCCTTTTATTGTGAGATGGCAGAGCTACAGTGTTGAGGGGATTGTAAAGTTTGTATTCTACAACGGGAAGCAATAAATTCCAATATTTCAGAGAAAATATAGTTAACGGACACTGACGAGGGGAAGAAGCCACCAATGTTTGAACAAAAAACGGAATAATGCCAGAGGTCTTTACAGTGATGGACTGACGGGGTCTTCGCGTTCATCAACGTCTGGAAGACTCGTGTCCATTTTCATTTTCCGTTTCCCTGCCTTCATCCATGCGTTAGCGCCCTGAGGCTACCAGGACACATTGTTGATGTCAGTGACGCACACCTGACCTGTCACTTTCTACTTTTCACATGTGGCGGGCACAGACGGACCTGCCTTTAAAATAACCACAAAACATCATGACAGAAAAATGTGGCCCGAGGTACAACCTCTGAGTCGTCGGCCTCCTTTAACTGCAGGTGTCCGTATTTTAGGGCTGCAACGATTACTCGCATGGCCTGTTCAGCGCAGGGATCATTGTTCCACACGGACCGTTTTAGCAGACGCACACCGCACATCTGAATTTCAGCTGGCACAATGGCGGAGACTGAGAGTGAAACGGCCCGTAAAAAAGGCAGAAAATGCCCAAAGTGTGGGACCATTTCACTCATAAACAAGAAGCTAACAAGGTGAAGTGTAACCAATGTCAACGACAACTGGCATAAACACAACAGCACGTCCTCAATGATTCAGCATCTGAGCCGATAGCATCCAGTTGCTAACGCTACCAGTGCACGCTAACGTAAACATGCAGCTATCTTTAATATTTTTTATATCTAATATTTTTGTAGTCAAGTATTCTACCGATTATTCCTCAATTAATCAACGACTTGCTGAAGACTTTATTTCAGGTCACGTTGACACAATTGTGAGTTTCATGAATTTTTGTGAAACATTTAGCCTACAGTGGTGTAGCAGCACTGGGCAGCAGTTCACATTAGCTTTCAAATTATGCATAAACATGAATTCCCCCCCCCCCCGGACAAAAAACCCTTCTGTTACCGTCCTGCCATCACTGAGAGGATATTTCTCATTACCCTACCTCGTAGACCATTTATGATATCACGAAATTTCAAAAACTATGCACTGCCGAGCTGAGATTGACACAGCGTCCCCCATGACCCGCGGATTTATGGCTGTAGAATTGTCAAAAATTGGTTCTGAATGGTTGTTTGTTGGCCCTGAGAACCGAACCAGTGGCCCCTGCAAACCCTCATGTGCAGGGATAAAGTGGTGGACGATGAATGAATGATTTCTCTTGTCCTTTTCAGGTGGCCATCTTTGTTGCCAATCCTGAAGCCAGACTACGCAGCAAAGAAGATCATCCATGCTGTGCTCACAGACCAGGTGTATCTCATGATGCCAAAGAGCATTTACCTCATCGCTTCCCTCAAAAAGTAAGTTTTCCCTTTCTATTCCACTGAACTGCACACATCTCTATCTCTCAACACAGACGGGTTTGCACGGCTATCCTTCTATTCTCAAGACGCCTCAGAAATTGGATATTTAGCATCTGTAAAATCAAGCCCGACTCTCTGCAGTTCACACACACACACCACAAACTCCCCTGACACGGCTGTTGCTGCAGCTCATCGGTATTCAGGGCCACTGGTTTCACGGTGTGAATGTGAGTTTAGTTGGTGTTAAGTTATCAGCCTATTCTTGTCACGTTGGGTGATTTAAATCTGATGCTGGAGTTAAATTGTTTAGGTTAGATTTGAATGTGTCTGTCCCCTCGTCATCCCCCTCAGTGTCCTACAGTGGAAGATCATCGTCCTCCTCGGCTCTTACCTGGGACACGCGACAGAAGCAGGCTGCCACGCTAACCGCAGTCTGCACCGCAAAGTGCTCTAACGCATCTGACAGACTGTTGAGATGTCGTACCCCGCTGTACTTTTGTCCACGATGGTAACGCCATTATGAAGTGACTGTGATCTGAGGAACAGGATATTTAGCTGAAGAGCATAGTTCAGGCTCAACAGTATCATAAACATGGTTGCACATATGAGAAAAGATATCTCAAGGTGTTCACTGCTTTCTGTTTCCATTAGTCAGCCTTTTCCAGTAAGTCATGTTTGTGTACTGTTCACTCTCCCACACCAAAGTTGTTTTTTTTTAGTTCACAGGCTTGTGTCACATGGGTGAATCCAATAAAAGTCACAGATAAACAACACAAAAGGAGAATAAACATATTTTAAAGATCTTGCTCACTTCAGCAGGCATAAGTTTTATTAGTTCTGTCTTTTGGTAGCTAAACTCTGTATTTCTGTGTCCTTGCTGACAGTGAGTCTCTGCATCTCAGGCCTTTTCAATATGCTTTCTTCACATTGTCTACGCACTTTGTTGTTTGTTTCTATGGTGCTCGTGGTTTTAGCCTGCAGAGGTGTTCGTCTCATTTCGTCACCAGTTACATTGTTCTGTGGAGTCAGTTTAGACAGCAGGTTTAGTTTCACGTCCTGTTTGACACATAAACAACCCTCACCGTTTCACTGTCACTGAACCTGTTTGTTGTGTTGCCAAGAAACAAACCGACTCCAGGAGGTCTGTTTTATTGTCTTGTAAAGAGTCATTTGGATAATTGGATTCTCCTTTTATTCTGCTTTCTACTGTCTGACCTTGCAAAGTGTTAAATAAAGATTTGTTTATTTTGCCACATCCTGGAATGATGCACATTTGGCCATGAAAGTACAGCTGCAGGTGTCCTCACTGTCAAAGTGCATCAGAGCAGATGGATCATTTCCTGATTTTCAAAAATTAATTAAATTAAAGAGATATGCTAATATTTTCAACGGATCCTTGTTCAGGGCGATGCCAACTATTATGATGGTAAATTTCAAGTCATTCCGAGATACTTTTTGTTTTCGAGAAGAAAGTCAGCTCACTGTCAAAGTGCATCAGGGCAAATGGATCATTTCATGATTTTTCAAAAATTCATAAAAATTATTCCTTAAGAGATATGCAAATATTTACAACAGATCCTTTATCAGGACAATACCAACTAGTATGATGGTAAATTTCAAGTCATTCCGAGATACTTTTTGTTTTTGAGAAGAAAGTCAGCTCACTGTCAAAGTGCATCAGGGCAAATGGATCATTTCATGATTTTTCAAAAATTCATAAAAATTATTCCTTAAGAGATATGCAAATATTTACAACAGATCCTTTATCAGGACAATACCAACTAGTATGATGGTAAATTTCAAGTCATTCCGAGATACTTTTTGTTTTTGAGAAGAAAGTCAGCTCACTGTCAAAGTGCATCAGGGCAAATGGATCATTTCCTGATTTTCAAAAATTCATTAAAATTATTCCTTAAGAGATATGCAAATATTTTCAACGGATCCTTGTTCAGGGCTATACCGACTATTATGATGGTAAATTATAAGTCATTCCGAGATACTTTTTGTTTTTGAGAAGAAACTCGGCTCACTGTCAAAGTGTCAAATGGATAATTTCCTGATTTTCAAAAATTAATTAAAATTATTCATTAAGAGATATACAAATATTTTCAACGGATCCTTATTCAGGGCGATGTCGACTATTATGATGGTTAATTTCGAGTCTTTCCGAGATACTTTTTTTTTTTGTTAAATATGTTTTCTCTAATCTAAAGTGTTACCCAAACGTTTTATATTGGAATCTATAATAAAAGTTTTAAGAAAAAAATAAGCCGTCCTCGGCGGTTTCTTACTCTTTGTTCTCGGACAAACATCTCTCTCCACTTCCTTCCTGTCTTTGCTCCTTTTACCGCTTCTCTCAGTTTGGCGAACAAATGGGGGGAGAGGTCGACACTATGCAAACTCAAATTGACAAATCCCACGTTCTGCTCTGAAAGGCTCACGGGGCGCAGCGATGACACAACTGCGCGTGGGCAGTTCTGATAAACGAGGAAACGTGACCCCAGTGTGCAGTGACTCACTGAGCGGTGTCGGAGCAGCGGGACCTTTTTCAATTTGCGCCTCACTTCTAAAAGCACTTTCTCCTCGGTCAATTTTTCCCCCCACTCTAAATTGCTCTCCATTTGTTTGGCTCGTTATCATCCTGTGTACACATTTCGTTAAGTGTCTGTGGACTCGCTACTGTTGTTATCGAGTTCAGGTCCAAGTTCATTTATTTATACAACCTTTTCTTTCCTTTTAAAAAAAAAAAAATTCACAAACGGGGAGCTTTTAAAGAGGGAAAATAAACGGCAACAATAGCCAAGAACAGGGCATTTTAAACAACCTACCAAGATCAGCTGATTCGTACGACTACGGAACAAAATACAATATCTAGATAGTTCAAATCAAACTAAAGCCTGTGTCACGGTTCTCTTCATACTGGAATGAGGGTGAACATCAGGGCAACAAAACGGCCTCAATAAAGTCGAAGAAATTTGTGTTTTCTCATTACTGTGGATATGAGCGCTAGCTTAATTTGGCCCAGGAGTGAATACTGAATGCATCAGGTTCAATCTGGAGACGAGAAGTCAGATGTTGGCGAGTGTGGTGCAGCGATACTGCAGGACGACACAAATACACAAATGTGTAAAAAAAATAAAAATATTTTAAGAAATAAAACAAGCTATGGTGTTTAAATGATGTGTTATGTATACATATATGTACGTATATATATACATATGTATATGTATATATAGTTCAAAGTTCAAATGTGTTCTCGTCTTACGTGTTTTTTTCAAACCATTAAATGCCTGATATCTTTGTAGTTTGCCTCAGAAAACCCTCCGTGCTTCTGCTCACTTCTTCTTCTGCCGCACTTTCATTAGGTTTGATAAGAGAGTGAGATGTTTTCTCTGGTCCATTTGTCTGAGGACAGAGCCATTATTCTACGTTAGAAAGCTTCGCGCCTGTCACCTCCGTTCATTCTACATAAAAGCCATTGTATTGGGTCTTCTTTTTTTTTAATAACCTGTTGTTTTATGATCAAGTCTTCGTCTCTGCTCTCTCTCTCTGAAAACGACGGCCATTGTTCAGTCTGACAAAAGCTGCAAACATGGCCTCATTGAGGAAAAGATGCACACAACGGCATTGTTCTGCTTTGTTGCAATTGTTCGTTTGTATCGTTGCTGCTGATGAAGGCACTGACCTCTGGAAAAGGTGTAGGCAGTGTCCACATTTTCAGAAGCGTTAGCAACTGGATGCTTTGGGCTCAGATGCTGCATCTTTGAGGACGTGCTGTTGTGATTACGACAGTTGTAGTTTACAGTGGTTGCACTTCACCTTGTTCGCTTCTTGTTTAAGCGTGAAATGGTCCCACACTTTGGACACTTTCTGCCGTTTACGGGCTGTTTCACTCTCCGTCTCTTCGTGCCAGCTGAAATCCAGATGTGCAGTGTGCGTCTGCTAAAAAGTTCCGTGTGGAACAATGATCCCTGCGCTGAACAGGCCAGGCGAGATTTGTTTGCGGCAGTAACCCGGACGCGCAGCCATATTGGAGCTACTCGGAGGTAACAACTGCTATGGATAAATGTCCGAAACCACAGCGTTATAGATGCAAAGGCATGCTGGGAAGGACTTAATCCGCAGGAAAGGGCACAATATTTTACCTATATATTTCACCTGACAAGAAATGGGACGAACAAATTCGGATGTTGTCCAGATTTTTCCATCGTAGATCCTCTGATAACTTTGTTCTCCCTGATTTGTTATAACTTTTGGTAGTCTATAAAACTCCAAATGTTTTTCCTAATGACCGATTGGTACAGCCAAAAACACGGCAATAATTCACCTTTTCCTTTCGTTAGACGTTCAGTTTGATGAAGCGGTGAAAACCCTCGATTAAACGAATAAACCCAACTCCCAACTAAGGACAGCTGAACTCTTAGAGATGTGGTTGTGATTTTCCGATTTCTCTCCCACAGCATCCTCCCCATGAAGCAGGGCATCCTGCTGGGACAGTACCTGGGAGCCTTCAACATCATGGACAGATTCACGGGACGCAACACAAAACAGGAGTGAGGGAGGGGGCGGAGTCATCCACTTCATCAACAACCTCTTTTTAAGAAGAAAAAATTCAAGTGCAGGACAGAAGAGATGAACCAAGGCTTGTACTGGCTACACATAGAATACAATTATTATTATTATCTCTCTATCTTACTCCATATAATCCATATATTAAACGTACATATTCTTAAAGTGCCCACTTAAATTACATTCCCCTAATTACAATTAAAAAGTGCCCTTATCAGGACAATGCTATTTTTAATGTTAGTATCATTAGGAAAGTACTCATTGAAGACGACAGGTCTTAGCACACTCAGCACTTTTCCCTCCCTGTGTGATTTGTTCGCATTTGGTTAATAACTAACGTGAAAAAACATTTCAAAATTCAAATTTCAAACCTTTTTTGATGTTGTTGATGATGTAAGTTGTCCAACAAATCATCCCAAAGTCCGTTCTGAAACTTCTTTAGTCTTGGATGATGGACAGGCTGCACCCTGTGGATCAAGTAGGTGAAGATGCTAAAGTGTTTATACTGACATTTGTACTGTTGAAAAATTTAAAATACAATAGGTGGTGGATTCACTTAATTTAAGAGATAAATAATTTTAACATTACATTAACAATGTTATGTCGCAGAAATACTCGTTTTTTTGTCACGTAAAAACCATTTTGCCTTAGCCGAGCACTAATACTCAGGTACAGTGAGTTTCTCACATCTGTGGTTTGGACCAATCAAAGCTCATGAAATATATGTGTCAGAACTTCATTTACAAACTGAAAACTACTGACTGTTCACACAAAAAGCTGAAGTTTAGTAGTGGAAACACCCTTAACATGTTGTTTTCCCCCCATTTGTCCCTCACGCTGTTCATCTAACTGACTCAGGTCTGTTAAACGTACTGATTTTGCATTTTGGGACCGACTTGTCTCAAACTGAGCCCAGATAAAAATGTCAGTTAAATTAGCAGTAAATTAGCGTAGCTAATTAGAAGCAGTATGCCTCCTTAGGTTTCCTGGTGAGCACAAATCAGACTTGAGCTACGTTTATTACCTCTTTTATTTCCTACAGCGCTGCTCGTGTATTTGGGTCATCAAGCTAATGCTAATTTGAAAAGCTTCACAACTTAATGGTTCCGCTAGCAGCACGACGCACAGCTGTGCTTTAAGGTTGGCCCACAATAATGGAAGGAAAGGATCTTTATTGTCGTTGTACAACAAGGATGGAGGGTTGATCAGAGCCACTGCTCCACCACAAGGGACCAATCTGACTGAGTGGCTGCTAGCTTTGTTTTCTTTCTCCGTCACATGAAGTTTCGATATCACTGTGTTTGTTTTCGTTAATCTTGTTCAGCTTGCTTTACTACATTTAACATTTCAGAAGTTTCCTGACCTCATGTTTTTGTTGTTGTTGAAGTAACAACCGTATGTTTTGCACTCATTTCCAGACACGTATTCACGGTCCTATATTAACACTTCAGATACACTATTACGGACAAAAGTATTGGGACACCTGACCATTATTATGCCAACAGGGACTGTCAAGAATAATACAGGAATGTGGAGTGCATTGTCCTTCACTAGAGATAAGGAGCCTAAATAACAGCCCTGTTTCAGTAATTAACTGGTGTGGTCAAATGCCTTTGTCTATATAGTGCATATAAACATATATATACACATATATATATATATACATATATATACACATATATATATATATATATATATATATGAAATTAAAACATACATATATATATTCACACATATATATGTTTTAATTTCACAATGTGCCACTTAAGTATAAATCGAAATATGTAATGTCAATTCACTGATTGCTGACTGATTATATGTGTAATCTGTGTAATTCTGGTTTTATAGATCTTAAAACAGCCTTTGATTGTTTTTTGGTTTTTGTTGTTTTTTTTGGGGGGGGGGGGCATCCTGTGGAAATCAGAAGAACCAAGACTGACATTTTCCATTTCCCAGCTGACCGATTATTGCCACATGAGCAATAACTGAGACGCGATTATTAGGGAAATTGGAATTAATTTATTAATTGAGTCTTCCCCCACCGGTGACTGTACGCCAACATTCCTGAAGTATGCATGTGATGGAAAAGTATGGTGCATGTGAAAACTGTCATTTAGAAAAGCCATCATTAAATTGTACTCCCTCCAGTGTTTGTTCTCTTTCCACGGGAACGTACGTGTGAACGTATGAGAATTCACTGGGAATTTTGGTTCATGTATAGAAACTGTTTAATTTACAAATATAAACATGTTTGTTTTGTCAGAAGCAGACGTGCATGCAAAATGGTACAAATAACTTATTAAATCTGATTGTTTTAGCCAAAGATTAAGCTGCACTATATTTTAGTTTATTCAGCTTATTGATGTTTTATTTAGTTATACTCTGTCCATCAAATTGTCACCGTCTCATTTGTAGTTACATTCAATGGCATTTATGTTTTGTATTTTGTTGTTTACCGGACTAATCAGTGCTCGTTTTCATTATAGTTCACACTGACAGATCACAGCACAGGCAGACGGAGGTTATTATCATCATTATTATTATTTTATTATATATTATTAGTTTAATCCTCCCATATTCTTCTGTTACTCGTACAAACTCTCCTCCCTCCCATTCTGACTGCATTCATTGACCCTATTTATGTCTTGTCTTTTGTTGAGCTAAAATAATCACAATAATAAAATATAGAAGGAACAAGCGCCAGTTGGAACCTTAAATAACGGAGTTCCTCATTATCGCTGCGTGTTGCGCTGCTGTCTGTCAACTGTCTCTTAGCTGGACTACTACTGCCACCTAGTGGATTATTAAAGAAAACACACTCAGCCTCCGTTTGTTGGTCATAATTTGACTAAAACTTTACATAAATCCAGCTGATGCAGCTTTCAAGTGTTTTAGTCAGTGAACAAAGTGACTTAAACTTCTACCAAAGACATTTTCTGGTAACATTTACTCAAGTATCTCTTTAAGGTACTTTATACAAGACTGCTTATAATGAGTAATAATAAAGGATTGTGTATTTCCCCTGCTTTGCCAGCAGGGGGCAGTGGTGCACAGCTCACCATGCTCTGGGACAAAGAACACAGACACTTAACACACATTTATCCATTCAGAGTCGATCTGTCCATGTTATAATGGACGAATGATTTTTCATCAATCATCATTCAAATACTAATTAATAACAATGCAAATACAACCTTGCCATTATGTCGCTCTACCCTGTCACAGAACTTTAATTTAAGCAGGTGGAGTCTCAGCCACAACAGCGTCACGTGACGTCTGTACTCACGTCTAATCCATACGATGCACACGGAGACAGAGGGGAGAGGAGGCAAGGAGTGAGGGAGCAGGAGGGGAGGAGAGGAGCCGCTCAGTCCTTTGTCCAGTGGCAGCAACACACCACGCGTTTCACCGCGCGTCATGGCGCCTCACCGCTACACCGCCAGCAGCTCCGCCACAGTTCAGTGTGAGTCTCCTGCTGCAGCAGCGGCGGCTCAATACTATGGTGAGTGCAGCCGTACATACTCTACTGTATAACACAGAATTATACACTTGCATAGCATGGCTTAACTGATATTAACACAAGAATAACACTTACAGAAAAGGAAAGTCATTCAAATGAGACCCTGCAGATTTGTCTTTATTGTTTTGCACATCATTTCAACTCAGGGAATTTAAGTTTCCTGTGTGGAGGAGAGTTGTCACATGAAAGCAAACATCATTTTCAGTTTTGATATATGTAAAAGATATAAAAACATGAAATTAAATTAAATACATGCAAAGAAACACTGCAAGTGTGGCAACAAAACAGGAAGTTGGACCTTTATTTCAGGATCAGGATATTTTTGTCTTTTACGATAGTCACAATCGTGACCCCAGACCAATCATCGCTCGCAAGGAGTTGTCAATCATAACTCACCGGGTTTTTGTTTCTTAACTTTGTCGTGGTCGTCCCTTCAGGAGACGTCAAAGAGGCAGCCAACGTAACGTTCGTCAGGATCATTATTTCTTCCTAGCTTCCTCTTCGTAGCGTCGAACCTGCTGGTCATGATCCAGAAGCTCGTCGTAGGAGTCATTTTTCCACACCTAATAGTCAGTTAGACTTGGTACGATTGGGGACTCGATTCATTTTGGGGGTTGCGAAGTTCGCTCTCACACTTGTAACTCCCCTGAAACACAGGTAGGGAATTGTCCATGGAACTTCATGGTGATTGTCCTTGATTCCGCTCTTTATCCTTTTCTTGACAAACGTAACCTATAATGTAAGTGGGTAATCCGAAACGATCGCAGGGCTATATGACCATCCATCCATCATTGTCAAGCCTGTCTCTAATCTCTGTTCTTCAATTATGTTACACTACACATGCGTTCACCGTTTGTGGCGTTCACGATAACGACCAAATTGCTTAAAAATTTGCGCAAATTTGCGCCGTCTGATCCCGGCATTAGTTACTTAAAGGTGAAGTAAGTAGTTTATAGTGCCATCTAGAGGAGAGGCTGAAATTTACAACAAAGAACTGCTCCTCTGCTCACCCCCTCCCTTCCCTGAGCGCTACGGTATCCTTAGAGGGTCAAATGTCGTCCTCGTCGTCTCTCTCCGTGTCAGCAGATGAGGTTCGTGAGGCGAGGGAGAGGGCGGAGCTACCGCGGCCGTAGCAGACGAAGCGGAGAGAGTGGAGGCGGGACTTCTGCTACAAGTAAAGAGACGCTTGATTTGTTCTCTTGCGTTTGTCCTTACAGGCTCCGGTAGAAACATGGCGTCTCGCTGTTAACGGTGGCTATGCAACCGCGGCCCGCGACCATGTTATTTTACATGACTTTTTGAAACACTACGAAAATGAAACAAAGAATATTATACAGCGACTAGACAATGCAGGAGCACATAATATGTATAAAAAAGTGGATTTTGGGTTATATAAACCCATAAATACTACACAGTGTCCCTTTAAAAATAGGGTCTTTAAAATGACCACGTCAGCTGTGTGAAGCTTCACAGACGCCCGCTGTAATGACACCAGTGATGTGGTCAACATTAACGCTTTGTGGCGAACACATCATCTGCACATGGATGTGACATCACATGTCAGATAGTGGAGCTGGTTGATGAGGAGCTCACAACAACTGTAGCAGGAAAGGTGTAGGTGTTTTTGTCGTGACCACACTGCGGTTAATCTGGTCAGCGGCAGGATTAAGATTAGCTGAGTATTATTGTCCACTAATGCTGTCAGCTGACCTCAGCTCTGGTTCTTCTCATTCTTCTCAGACGCTTTTGGAACCTTTTTCTGGCATAAACACTGACCTTGTCAGGACCAGTGGTCCTCATGGAGACCAAAACCTGGTCCTAAAACGTCCTAAAAGTGTTGTTATTAGTATTATTATTATTACCAACTGTACACAGAGGTTATGAAAACGGCAGTAAAAGAACTTTCTTTAGCATCAGCTCACTACATGAACAAAATACATTAAACCCAGCAAGAGAAAGGATGAGCACATACAGCACACACACGTTTGCGCAGTTTTTTTTCTTACGACTCTAGATTAATATTTGTTTGTTTTTTCCAGGAGAACCACACAAGTTTGATCCGTCGTTTCGAGGTCCAGTCCCCAGAAGGTAACATTCTCTCCTAAAGCAGGAAATGATGGTGGCCCTTACAGGACAACTAACTGGGAAACAAACATTATTATTTATTTGATTATTTACGCATGTACAATAACACATTTTCAGGTACAACAGTGTTTTCCCCCGTCACAGTCACAACTTTCTTTACAACATACTCTTCTCCATCTCTGTAGAAGCTGCACTGACGTCTTGTGCTGTTTCATCTTCATCATTGTCATCCTCTCATATGTGGCCTTAGGGATAGTGGGTGAGTGTGTACACACACACACACACACACACACCTATACACAGTGTTCTCAAGAGCGGGATGAAGCCTCTTTGATCAGACTCATCTTGCAGAGTATTCTCTCGTGAAAACACACATTTTGTCTTTGTTGTGTCCTCTTGATCTTCTCCTAATGTTTTACGCACACATGGAAAACATGTTTTGGCTGAAAAGCAATATACACTGATATTTATTACCCAAAAATGGTGGCCCCAGAAGGACAAAAGCTTGGGATCCCCTGGTTATGGGTCTATGTGGACCAACGTATGAATGGGTGAATGATGAAATGTACGCGACACGGATGTCAAATTCCTTGTGTCTATGTATATTTGTTACCTCTTTAGAATCTTTCCTGTCATTAACACTGACCTTGTCAGGACCAGTAGTCCTCACCAAGACCTAATGAGGCAGAACCTGAGTAAGGCTGAACGATTTTAAATAAATATCTAATTAATATATCTAAATATCTAAAGAATTGCGATGCATATCAGAGGGAATGGTCGTCGTTTCATAATTTAAAACCAAAGAGGTTGTACACTAAGAAATAGGGGTTCCAAAATGGTCCTTCTACAAGGGCTGAGGTTCTACCTGGAACCAAAGAAAGGGTTTTTCAAGGGTTCTTGGTAACACTAATGGTTCCAGTATGAATCATTTTGATCCAGAGAACCCTTTAAATACCCTTTTCTGAATAAAGGGTTTTAAATGGGTTCTTGGTGGAACCTTTATAAAAAGGTTCTACCTGGAGCCAAAAAGGGTTCTCCTATGAGGACAAGCTGAAGAACCTTATATGGTTCTACTTAGCACTTTTAATTGTAAGAGTGTACACACTAACCCTACACACAAACACAGGCACACTCACCTCATTAATCTACATTTTTACTGCAAACACACAAACATACTGCAGTTATACTCACACACTGTAACAAAGACCTCTTCAGTCAAGCAGTGCTACTACCAGACATGGATGACATCATTTGTGATGACATCATCCTCACTCTCTCGCTCACACACACACACACACACACACTATATTTTGTTCATATCACATGTAAAATGCTGGCTGGATAATACTCTTTTGCATTAGCAGAGAGAAACCACATAACCAGCTTTTACTTTTTCTAAGGAATATGAAGAAATGAGATTGGGGTTAATCATGTATGCTGTTCAGTAGATATTAAAAATAATTCATATTCATTCATATTTTTATAGATAACAAAAGCACAGAGCCAAGTGACTGACATCAACTGGCAATGGATTTGAAATTAAATGACAATTTATTCATGCTCACACTCACACACACATACACTCATAAACATAATGTATTCTCTAGACCCTAACCTTAATCATCACACCTAAATGCCTAACCACAACCCTTAACCTAAACCTAATTCTAACCCTAATCCTAAAACAAAGGCTTAATCCTTAAACCCTTTGTAGCTGTGACAACCAGCCAAATGTCCAAAATGTGTCCTCACAGCCTACGAGCTATTCTTCTCAGGACACTACATTGACCTAGTTTCTTTTGGACAGTGTAAACAAAGTGTTGTGCCTTACTATAAACACAAATTTAACCAGATGCACAGAAATCAGGTTCCACATCATTAGGACCAGTCTTGGTCTCCATGAATACTACTGGTCCTGACAAATGCAGTGATATTCTTCCTAAAGAGGTAACAACTGTACGTCTGTTTCTCTCTTGTGCTACAAATGTTACATGTGTGTCTAACAGAGAAGGAGAGCTCAAAAATGGAAATTTTATTTTTCAGTTTTGTAAAGAATAAATGTTTTGTGCTGACGAAATTAAGAATTTCAATGGATTAAATATTTCAAATCAAACAAAGTTGTGAAACAATGTCAGTCAGATCATGTGTCCTGGGTTCTTCTGTGCAGCCTGGTTACATGGAGACCACAGGAAGATTCTCCATCCAACAGACAGTTACGGTCACTTCTGTGGACAGAAGGAAACACCCAATGCGTAAGTTACTCTTGTATAATTAAATATTAATTTTAACACAAAGGCCAACGGGAAGGGTACCAAAGAATGGGACGGTTGAGGCCGGGTTATTTAGTACAAATGGAAACGCAAATAAATATTATAATATTCCACTCATTGGAAGCAGCCTATAGCTGGGAGCTCCAAGTCCAGTTGGTGCCAACTCAATATTCAACACCCCTAGAAGAAATTGTTTCATCTCTGCTCTGGAGCTCCCTCAAAAACGAACCATGGAAGCAATCACTGAAAAAAGCGGAATGACAACAAATAACTGTGGCTGTATGTACTTTATTTTGCAGGGAGAAACCCATCCTGTTCTACTTCAACATCCTGAAATGTGCCAGCCCAGCTGTTCTCATCAACCTGCAGTGCTCCACAACTCAGGTACCTATGGTGTATTCCAAAAAATCATGGCTGCAAATGTATCTCTGGTTAGTCACTGTTAGCCACTGTTAATAATGCTGGTAGATAACAACACCCTACACATTATTTTGGAGTCCTATGTCAGGGTTTGTGAGGTTGCTACAACTTCTGAGTTGGGAATCCAACTTGCAGGGTGTTCCAATTGAAACTTCCAACTAGGCGCTGGGAAATTCCAACTTTTAATCAGTCAGCACACTGCAGTATCTCCTGCAGCAACACATCTGCTCCCATTGATTAACACAGGACATAGAAGTTCAGTTAAGCTCAAGCACTGTTTGCAGTGGTTTGACTGACTGGATGTTTTATTTCTGTGCCATTAACAGAGATGCCCAACCCTCATGGGTTCATAAGAGAGTGGCTCTGATGCATTTCTGTGTCCAAACCCTAACGAGCATGAGATAATATTGACTGAACACAACCTGCACCCAACATGCACTCTGTATTTGTTGTCCGAGCCCAACAAATACCTGATCTAAGCTGTGAGAGAAGCGTGGTCTGACTGTCATACAGGTGTTTGTTAGCTTCAGTTACGGCTACGTCAAACAACACAAATTACAGTTACATCCAGGAAGAAGCAAGATACAGATACACACAACACACACGGTATAAGTTACGGTCCTCACATTTCCACAGTTTTTTGTTGTTGTACTGCAGTTCCATCTTTACTAATACATAATAAAATGTACTGTGTATCTATTTCCTTCAAGATGTGTGTGTCACAGTGTCCAGACAAGTTTGCCACCTACTCTGACATGCAGCTGCAACACAGCATCAACAAGAGTCACTGGGAATATTATAAACAGTTCTGCAAGACTGGATTCAATAATCCTGACAAGGTACTCGCGCTAAAAATAAATAAAAATAAAATATGGATCATGCGCGCGGCCCTCACACAGCTTTTGTAACAGCAGAAAACGTTCCATACACTTAACCCTCCTGTTTTTCCTGTGTTTTCCAGCCAATATCTGAGGTTCTAAGGGATGAGGATTGTCCCTCTATGATCATACCCAGTAAACCATGTAAGCATTGAACCATAGATTAGTCTGTAAAAGGATGGACAATTTGAAAAGTATAGTCCAGACAGTATGACATAAGTAGTAAATGGCCACCAGGGGGCTATGCTACTGGTTGTAAAAGGTCTTTGGGAAAATAAGCTTCTACTTGATTTATACTATCAGGAAGCATTTTGAGGAGTAAATGGCTTCTATCACTATTTTTAGATGTTTTTGCAATTTTTCATGATGATCAATTTTGTAAATTGTGTTCCAATGAAGAAGAAAATAGACAATAACTGATGGCACATATAAGTGGACACCACTGTGATTACAGATGGTGTTGGTAAAGGCGTCGTGATCCCTGTAAACTGACATATTGCCATTCAAATCTCAAGGCTTCAAATGGGAATTTGTTTTTCAACCATAATATTTAGTCCAATTCTACATGTATGTTTATGTATTAAGCACATTTTCCCACAGCTAATGCAACATTTTCCACTCACGGCATCTGTCAGAGTTTATATATTACACAGTTGTAGATAAGCTTCTGTTATTTATGTGTGTGTATGTGTGTGTGTGTGTGTGTGTGTGTCTCAGTTCTGCAGAGGTGTCTTCCAGACTTCAGCACACTGAATGGAACAGTGACCGTAGCAAACAGAACCAGGTTCATTGATGCTCTGGAAATTCCTCACAGTGTCACCGAACTCCAACAAGCTGCCAGGTGCTGAACCGTACATTTCCTGACATACATTATCTCTTCTGCATATAAACAAACAAAGCACAGAATACTTACTTTAGGTCCCTGTTTGTTTAAATGCGGTATAATAACCTTGAACAAGTATGACTCTTGTCAGTTGGTGGTGTTTATTAAAGCTGCACTGGTTGAACCAAACCCTAAAGCATTTGTGCCCCACTGTGGTTCGTTTGAGCCAGTGTGAACACAGTCTGAGACCTCTAATGTGAATCAACGAACCCGACTCTGGTTCACTTGAAAGAGGTGGCCTTGGCCCACTCACAAGTTGAACACTGGAAGGATAGTATTTAGGATAATTGGGTCAAGGTTCCTCGTTCCCCATCCTCCATGTCTGGGAGGCCCCAAGTCTTCCTTGGTTGCAGTGCAATGAGTTAATTGAACGAGTTGGGCTAAATGTGCTATCTTACCTTTCCCTGAGGAGAAAGCATTAACCACCTCTGACTCTGCTTTAATTTCTCTGTGCAGGGGAATAACTGGACTGGTGGACACAAAGGAAATGGGCATGAAGATCATGGAAGATTATGCCAAGTCATGGGTCTGGATATTCATGTAACTACACACATAACACACAACCGTTGAGTTAAACCTCAATGTCTGCACCTTCATCAGTAATGTCTCGTTCACATGGAGCATTTTTATCCGGGGCCGGGTCGCGGGGGCAGCAGTGTGAGAAGGGACACCCAGAAGGCAGAGGGACGCGACCCTTTCGTTCTGCGGGGAAAACTCCAACACATGCGGCTGAGCTATAAGCAGGCCCACACCAGCTTGCCGCCTCTCACAATGGGCAACTCCAGAGTAGTAGAGAGTCCAGCCTCTCTCAAGGAGTTAGGTTCCAGAGCCTAGACTGTGCGTGGAGGTGAGCCCGACTATTTCTAGTCGGTACCGCTCTACCTCCCGCACCAGCTCAGGCCCTTCCCCCCCCAGCGAGGTGACATTCCATGTCCCCATAGCTAGGGTTGTTGTCCCGCGATTTGGCAGTTAGGGGCCCCGCCCACGACTGCCACCCAAATCACATTCCACCGGCCCCTTATGGCCCTTCATGTGGGTGGTGGGGCCACTAAAAGGGGAACCCATGTTGCTCCTTCGGGCTGAGCCCGGCCGGGTCCCACATGCAAAGACCCGGCCACCAGGCGCTCGCCTGCGAGCCCCACTCCCGGGCCTGGCTCCAGGGTGGGGCCCCGGTAACGCCAATCCGGGCGACGTACACGACTTCATATTTTTTACTTCTCATAAGGGGTAGGTGAACTGCTCTTAGTCTGATCCGTCACCTAGGACTTGTTTGCCATGAGAGACCCTACCAGGGGCATTAAGCCCCGGACAACATAGCTCCTAGGATCATACGGATACTCAAACCCCTCCACCACGGTAAGGTGGCAGTTCAAGTAAAGAAAGCCAAAACTATTTTCAAAATGGTAGGAAACAAATGTAAAAATTTGTGTTTTTTTATATACTACACACACACCTTTATGTTAAAGGGATCATACTCTTACTCCAGTGCTTTCCGATCTTCCCCTGTACAGAGGTCTGCTTCTTTCCCTGGCTGTTAATCTGGTTTTCATTCTGCTGCTGAGGTTCACAGCAGGTCTGCTGTTGTGGTCCATCATCATCACTGTCATACTGCTTCTGGCATACGGTGCGTACTCTTAGAGATTTCTTCATGAATCTTACAGTTTCTATCTAATCAAAGAGTGAGAATATCTGTTAATCTGCCTCACGCTGCAGGTGACCGACCAGATAAATTACGAAAGAAGGACAATGTCAATGTTTGAGAAACTCCTCCCCAGTGAACATGTGTGTGCGTGTTTGTAGGTGTGTGGTACTGTTACACCGAATATTCCCAGCTCAAAGACAGACCAGGTTCTGATGTGGCCCTCACAGAAGTCGGCCTGCAGACTGACTTGCAGATCTATCTACACCTAAGACAGACATGGGTCATATTAAGTAAGTCTCTGTCCAATCTGTAGTCAGTAGAAAAACAATCTGATTCTAACTTCTAAATATTTACAGCCATTTACATTACACAGAAAATACATTCAAATAAATTGGCAGATTAGAGTGCAGAGAGAGAGAGAAATCAGGCTGTTCACAAGAACTTAGAAACCCACCATGTATAATCATTTCATTTAAGTTATAGTGAAGTTCCAATTTTAAACCACCAAAGACATAACACTGTACAACATATTGGTCATATGTTTCTGTTGACTCCTGTTTTACTGAAGGTCATAAACATGGGGTAAAACCAAATAACGTATTTGTGTTTGTCAGTGGTTTCTCTGGGAGTAACAGAAACTATCATCTTGGTGATGTTCATCTTTCTGAGGAGAAGAGTCCGCGTGGCCATCGCTCTGCTCAGAGAGGCTAGCAAGTAGGACATTCAAAATCTCCCAGTGACATTTATTATTCTACCAAACAGTATTTATTTCTTATGTTTACCAAGTAGTAATAAGTGTTTTGTTTGTCGTGATTTCTCCGATATTGCAGAGCCATTGGTCACATCATGTCCACACTGTTCTTTCCAGTCCTTATCTTTCTCTTGCTGACAGTCTGCATCTCCTACTGGGCAGTTACTGCCATGTATCCTTTACAGTGACAACAAGCAACAATGGCATGTTCCATATTTTATGTTTTCGTAGATCAGAGTAATTTAGGGATTCATCTAAAAGGTTAAAAGGCCGTAAGAGGGAGAGCTCCCACCCTGTTTTTGTTTTTAAACACATTAGCTCTGCTCTGAATATATGTGCCATCTATCCTGAGTGAATCCAGCCGAGTCCGCCAGTGCTTTGATTTCACGCTGCAGAAAAGTCTGGCAAAGACAACGTTTTGGCCAACTACAGAATCTCCCCTGGTGTGCATTTTATGAGACTGACTGTCACTATCACTACCTCAACCAAAATCAAAACCCTAACTGTAAACGGAGACAGAGGAGGTGCAGAGGTTAAGTTGTCTTGATTTACAAACAAACAAAATTATTGTGGATGTATTATAATATTATCATTATTATTATTATTATGGATTTTTTTTTCTAGACAGCCTGTTAGAACTTCTTTATCCAGCATTGTAAATCCAGTCACCTGGCCTCCTCAGGTGAAGCCATCTACAAAGTGATGTCTCCTGATGTGACCTGTCCCTATGCCAACAATACATGCAGTCCTGAGGTGAAGTTAACTATCTTCTATGTCTTTCATTCTTCACTCTAAAGTCATATACAGATATTTATATGTGTCCATTAAACTAGTACATCCTGTAGAAAAGGCATGTAGAAAGTGTTGTATATAACATTCTATGAGCCTTCTTACGATGAAAATCTCACTGTTCTGTGTCTATTCCCCTCATGTTTATGTCAGACCTTTAACAAAACCAACATCTCAACATCAGCCTCGTGTATGGGCTCTCAGTGTCTGTTTGCCTTCTATGGTGGGGAGACGTCATATCACCACCACCTCTTCCTGCTGCAGCTCTTCAACCTGCTGGTCTTCCTCTGGCTGATCAACTTCAGCCTGGCCCTTGGGCAATGTTCTCTGGCTGGAGCTTTTGCCAGCTACTACTGGGCCCAGAGGAAGCCTCAGGATATCCCACCATGTCCACTCTTCTCATCATTCAGTAGGACTATCAGGTCAGGATGCTCTCTTGAGATCCAAAGCACAGAGCCCTCATTTGTTGGTGTATAAAAATTTAAAAAAAGGAGAGTTCTTCCTGTTTCTGTCTTTGTCAGGTATCACACAGGCTCATTGGCGTTTGGAGCTTTAATTCTTTCAGTAGTCCAATTGCTGCGGATCATACTGGAATATCTGGAGCAAAAACTAAAAGGTATTGAATTTACTTCCATTCATTTGGACTGCCTAAAGTCCCTAACCCTTAACAAAGAATTTTTACAGGACCAACTCACAACTTTATTTGAACAAAATCATCTTGACTTCAACTCAAACCCATGTTTCCCCCTCATCCCATCCCAATAACCACCTTCACTACACTGTTGTTGTGTTGATCTATGCAGGTGCTAACAACAGCCTATCCAGGTTCATGATGTTCTGTCTGAAATGCTGCTTCTGGTGTCTGGAGAAATTCATACGTTACCTGAACCATAATGCTTATATCATGGTGAGCTGGATATAGCAGTCCTTAATGAGCCATATGGATAGTAATTAGCCACTCTTCACTGAATCAAAAATAAACTTCTTTTATCTTCTAACAACCAGGTGGCGATCTATGGTAAAAACTTCTGCACCTCAGCCAGAGAAGCCTTCTTCCTCCTAATGAGAAATGTGGTCAGGTAAGGTCTCGCTAAGCTTTTTGTTTCCAGGTACTGCACTCAGTTGAAACACAAGCCTGACCTGGGATTTTACCATTCCAAACCATATCGTATCTAACTGAACTGTACCATGATGGGAACAGCATATTCTTATTCTAAACAACACCTCTATGAGATGCCCTCTAACAGGGTCCATAGATATGACTTATTTTTTTCAGTTTAACATTCACATATGGCTGGTTAATTAAGGCGGCTTACCTCTACCGTGTGTGAGACCAGAGTAGAGGTTATTCTTTAAAACTGTATCTCTGTCCAAATAGGGTTGCCGTTCTGGACCGAGTGACAGACTTTCTGTTGTTTCTGGGCAAAGTGGTGATAGCAGGAGGAATTGGTGACTAACAACACATGTTTCAAATCATACATCACTCACAGTTACATATAATTACATCTTTATACAGCCTAACGCCCATAATATTTTCATGGGTGCCCATATTTCAGGTGTGTGTGCCTTCCTTTTCTTCACACGGAAGATCCCTTTTGCCCAAGAAGAAGTGCCCAACCTCAACTACTACTGGGTGCCCCTAATGGTTGGTCTTTCTCTCTCACTCATACACACACATACAATGACATAACTCATTCCCTAACATCAATGACATTGATCAGCTTCACAAAGCGTGTGATTATCTATCTCACTCAATATAGCAGTGTTTTAGTTTCATGTCATCTGCAATATTCTCACACTCAGACATAGTGTAAGTTTCAATTCCTTGCTTAACCCTAAATCTTTAGCATCAATCTCAAAAATGTGCACTCCCTCTAGTGTCCCGATTCTCAGAAAAATTAACTTGAGGGGCAAGTTTAAGGGTTGTATCGCCCTCAATATTGAGATTTTCCAAGACCACCCTTGTGGTAGTCCTCCTCCATGGCCTCCCCAAACTTTTCCCAGACCCGAGTTTTTGCTTCTGCGACTGCTCGGGCTGCCATCCACTTGGCATGTCAGTACCCGTCAGCTGCCTCAGGAGTCCCTCGAACCAACCAGGCTCGATGGGACTCCTTCTTCAGCTTGACAGCATCCCTTACTTCCGGTGTGCACCACTGGGTTCGGGGATTGCCGCTGCGACAGGCACCTTACGGCCGCAGCTTCGAACAGCCGCGTCCACAATGACGATTAATAAATAATGTGATGTAAATGTGTTCTTCATCTTCTTCTTTTTTGGAGTTGACAGACTGGACGCAGCTTTCGCGTTATTCTGCCCCCACAGTCTGAAGAAGTATCTGCATTTAAGGGGTGTCCCATTTCTAAGTGACAAAATAACTCTCAGGACTTGGTTTTGAGAGCCAGTTAAGATTAAGGGTTGAGCTTGAGGGTTAAGATAGGAATTGAAATTGGCCCATAATCTACATACTGACATGCAATGAACGCATGTGTGTGCACTGCTTTTTTTTTTTGTCTCATCAGACTGTGGTGATAGGTGCTTACCTGATAGCTCATGGTTTCTTCACTGTCTATGTCATGTGTGTTGACACGCTCTTCCTGTGCTTCTGTGAGTACAATACTATCATTACTTAAGTTGATTTTAGTACAGCCTTGGAGTGGTTATCCCATTTTAACTTTTGAAAAATTAGGTTTGTTTAGATTTTATGCTCCTGCACTGATTTGACTGAATACTTTCTCTTCTTGTCTCCTCTTCACACTGCTAACCCGCTCATCGACGTCTATCCATGTTATAATGTTACACTCATTTCTGCCACTCATTCACTACTGCCCATTCTCCCCTGCTTTCAATCCATCTATCCATTCATTAAACCAACCAGGTGATGACTTAGAGAGGAATGATGGCAGTTTTGAAAAACCTTTCCATATGTCTCCAGAATTGCACAGAATCCTGGAAAAACCCTGCCAGCAGCGATGACATTCTGTACTCTATGTTCTCCACATTGCTCCATCAGCAACTGGATCGGACTTTATTTGACTGTGAGGGACAATCAATACTGAAAATCCATGAGCAACCACCCAGGGCCCTACACTGATGAATATAACAATGGGCATCTCTGGACATACTAAAGGCCACATTATTATTATTATATTACTAATACTTTAACATACCCAGATAGGACACTTTTAGAAATAAAAGTAATAATACAACTACGTTTGATACTACATATTTCTGTCAAAATGAGACAACTACTCGACCAAGGACCAATTAATGATGAAAAGTAAGACTTTAAATTGAACACCCTGGAGCAACAACATACACAGGTTTTCATGCAACCACAGCTCCGGGCAGCCACCTCAGCAACGGCTACATAAAACAAGCACCATTCAGAGTCCATTCCAGTTAGGCAGTAAAACATATATATATTCACATTTATAGGCTTATTTCTTATCTCTTACTCTCAGGCCTATCTCTTACTCTCAGACAAGGCAACTACAATGTCCGCAGGCTTCTGCCACTGGTTCAAAGCCACTACTTTACTGTCTGGTTAACCAGGAAGAAGAATTCTGAGAGCGGCTGTGTCACTTCAGGTGAACTGATTCCATTTACTGTACATATGGCCTTCAAACTGTGGAGGACAGCCTTACAACTCCCAGAATGCAGACTGACAGATATTATTTAAAGGCCAAAAAGCTTCTACCTCCCCGTCGGGGAATTGAACCCCGGTCTCCCGCGTGACAGGCGGGGATACTCACCACTATACTAACGAGGAAAAGTTGTGATCTGGCTTACCAGCAATCGTAATGAGTAATGTGATCGGTCTCCACTACTCCAAGGGCAAGGCAGCAGGACTTTACCATTCCAAATGGCAGATGTAATGTAGAGCAACTTTGAATGGTACAAATGCATCCTTTCTCTGATATAACTTCTTCAGGATGTAAGAATCAGTGCTAACTGGCTTTCTCAACATCGCATGATGCTTGATCTGAAGTAATATATCAGAAGATAAGAAGAGCTTGCATATAAATCTACTTTCTCCCAATGTTTGACACATTTTCTTTTTTAAATCTCACTGTAAAGCAAGCTCAATGTTAATCTTATGATACATGTACATTTTTGTATTTGTATTACCTGATTGTTTAAATATCCTTTTTTTTAAGTTTTTAATAAAATAAATTAAAAACAATTTGGTCCTCTGCTCATTAACTGAGTTTGTGATTATTCCACAAGTAAATATAACACTGATAGTCATTTTAACCTAATTATTGGTTGTAATGACTTAAAGGATAATACCTTGAATTTGCAAACTACAGACATAATGGTTTGTGACAGTAATAATGTTATTATTTGCTAATTATTGGTTGTAATGACTTAAAGGATAATACCTTGAATTTGCAAACTACAGACATAATGGTTTGTGACAGTAATAACAATATTCCAAAATATCTTTCCCAGTGTCTCTCTGATTATTCCACAAGTAAATGTAACAATGATAGTCATTTTAATCTATATATTGGTTGCAATGACTTAAAGGATGATACATTGAATTTGCAAACTACAAACGTAATGGTTTGTGACAGCAATGTTATTCCAAAATATATTTCCCAGTGTCTCTCTGTGAGTTTGTGATGACTTAATAATTAGAGATGAGATCCAGAGAACAGAGGTCTGAATAGGGTCCGACAGTGATGAGGAAGGACTCCACCTAGCATCCTGGCAATAAAGATGGAATAGGCTAGCAATAACAAAAGGAATACTTAAGATTAAAATACTTAGAAACAGAGCATGAACCCATCTCATTTCTCAGTTTACATACACTTGCTCTGATCTCCAGACCCTGCCACACTACACCCCAACTCTCCCCTGGATGCAGGTTACCTACGAAGTGTCAAATTTGTGAATAACTGCACAGAGGGACATCCCCTTCGATAGCTCAGTTGGTAGAGCGGAGGACTGTAGGTTGATACAAATGGGCATCCTTAGGTCGCTGGTTCGAATCCGGCTCGAAGGAGGGAATCATATTTTCATTATTTTTAATAAAATGTAAAAATGTATAAAATATATATAAATTAAAACAAAAAAGTAAAAAAAAAATATGAATAAATAAATCAACTCATTTTTTATATATATATACGACTTATATATGAATATATGAGATTAGTGTGTCACTACAGCCCTACCTCTCAGAGTGCAGCCTGCCAGGTATTAAATAAAGTAAGCGTTAAGTAAACGGCCCTAAACCAAATCCCATTCATTCTCTATCGTAGTGCTGAACCACCCTGATTACACAAGAGTGTTTCGTGAAAACACTTGTGAAATTGGAGAGCCTCAATGGCAGGGAAAAGGAACGATGCATTGGCCGGGAATCGAACCCGGGCCTCCCGCGTGGCAGGCGAGAATTCTACCACTGAACCACCAATGCTTGATGAGACCACTGTGAGTTTTAGCGAGCGCGAACGCAGAAAGACCCAGACAGACCAACAACTGTGCTCAGGTGAGTTCCCTTGTCTCACATTTTAAGTTTCATGCAGATCGGACATTCTACAGAAAAGTTAGAGCAAAGTTCCTGTTTAAAATGGCCAACTTCCTGTTGGGTCCACGGCGTGACTGTAAACATGTTCAGGTAAGTTCCCTTGTCTCCCATGTCAAGTTTCATGCAGATCAGAAAATGCAAAAAAAATGTCAGAGGGTACTTCCCGTTTAAAATGGCCGACTTCTTGTTGGGTAAAAGGCGTGTCTGTAAACGTGTTCGGGAAGGTTCAAAAGGACCTAACACATTGGACAAGGTCTACTCCAACATCAAGCTGGGCTACAGGCCTAGACCACTACCGCACGTGAGCCAGTCTGACCACTTGTCCCTGCTGTTAATCCCTGTTACTTCTAGTTACACAAGAGTGTTTTGTGGGAAAAAGTTGTGAAAAGGGAGAGGGGCATTGGCTGGAAAAAAAGATTGCTGTATTGGCCAGGAATCTTAACCCTGGCCTCCCATGTGCCAGGCAAGAACTCTACCACTGAACCACCAACTGTTTTGTATGAGTTTGAGCCATAGGACAAACAGATAGCATCGTTGCACTATGTTGTTGACGGACACAACTTGGCGATACTTTCGCATGACAAGCTCATGGATCTCCCGAAGTTCACACTAAAAATTACCCACTAAACCACATTCTGCATGATCTGTGGTACCTCAACTGCTGGTCATTTTACTACTGGTAACACAGAAATGTGAAAACGTGAACAAACTTGTGAAAAGGGAGAGACGCATTGGCTGGGAAAAAACGATAGATGCATTGGCCGGAATTCGAACCCAGGCCTCCCGCGTGGCAGGCTGAAATTCTTTCACTGAATGGGTGATGGCTATTTTCTATGAGTTTTAACGGCCAGACAGATAGATATCATTGTTGCACTATGTTGTAGACGGACACAACGTGGCGATACGTCTGCATAACAGACTGATGGATCTCCTAAAGTTCACACTAAAAATGACCCACAAAACCACATTATGAATGGTCTGCTGGTACCTCAACTGCTGGCCATATTACTTCTGATTACACAAGAGTGTTTTGTGAAAACAAATTGGAGAGCCTCATTGGCGGGGAAAAAGCATGATGCATTGGCCGGGAATCGAACCCGGGCCTCCCGCGTGGCAGGCGAGAATTCTACCACTGAACCACCAATGCTTGATGACTACTTAATGAGTTTAAGCGAGAGCGATCGCAG
This sequence comes from Microchirus variegatus, assembly GCF_963457635.1. NCBI lineage: Eukaryota > Metazoa > Chordata > Actinopteri > Pleuronectiformes > Soleidae > Microchirus > Microchirus variegatus. The sequence continues at coordinate 2,871,741 of NC_139806.1, forward strand.
ATAGACCCAGACAGACCAACTGTGCTCAGGTGAGTTCCCTTGTCTCACATTTTAAGTTTCATGCAGATCGGACATTGTACAGAATAGTTAGAGCAAAGTTCCTGTTTAAAATGTACTTCCTGTTTGAAATGGCCAACTTCCTGTTGGGTCCACGGCGTGACTGTAAACATGTTCAGGTAAGTTCCCTTGTCTCCCATGTCAAGTTTCATGCAGATTGGACAATGCAAAGAAATGTTAGAGGGTACTTCCTGTTTAAAATGGCCGACTTCCTGTTGGGTCAACGGTGTGTACGTAAACGTGTTCGGGAAAGTTCCCTTGTCTCCCATGTCAAGTTTCATGCAGATCAGACAATGCAAAGAAATGTAAGAGGGTACTTCCAGTTTAAAATGGCCGACTTCCATCAGAAATTGGAGAGTCTCATTGGCGGGGAAAAGGAACGATGCATTGGCCGGGAATCGAACCCGGGCCTCCCGCGTGGCAGGCGAGAATTCTACCACTGAACCACCAATGCTTGATGACAACTTTGCGAGTTTAAGCGAGCGCGCGCGCAGATAGACCCAGACAGACCCACAACTGTGCTCAGCTGAGTTCCCTTGGCTCACATTTTAAGTTTCATGCAGATCGGACATTGTACAGAAAAGTTAGAGCAAAGTTCCTGTTGAAAATGGCTGATTTCCTGTTGGGTCAATGGCGTGACTGTGAACATGTTTAGGAAAGTTCCCTTGTATCACATGTCAAGTTTTGTGCAGATCGGACAATGCACAGAAATGTTGGAGGTTACTTCCTGTTTAAAATGGCTGACTACACACGTCTTCACACGTGTTCAAACGTGTGTAGCCTTAAAAGGAATGGGTTTTCCAGCACAACAGTGTCCCAAAACATACAACAAAGGCAACAAAGGAGTGGCTCAAGATCATGGAGTGGCCTAGCCAGACTTTGGAGCTAAATCCTATAGAAAATCTATGGAGGGAGCGTTGAGTTGCCAAGCGACAGCCTCGAAACAGGTAAGCTCTCTTGCCTCACAAGTCAATGCTTGATGACTCAATTTTATGAGTCTTAGTCGTCACACAGATAAAAATTTTGCACTATGTTGTGGACAGACAAAATTTGAGAAGCCCATGGATCTCCCAAAGTTCCGAACTAAAATTGACCCACAAAACCTGATCCTGCATGACCTGCTGGTATCATAACTGCTGGTAAGACAAGAGAGTTTTGTGAAAAAAGTAGTGAAACAGGCTGCATTGGCCAGGAATCTAACTCAGGCCTCCTGCGTTTCAGTTACAGAGTAAGGCAGGATTCCACTTCAAAAAAATGTTCAGGTAAGTTTCCTTGTCTTACATGTCAAGTTTTGTGTTGATCGGACAATGAACAGAAAAGTTAGAGGGTACTTCCTGCTTAAAATGGCCGACTTCCTGTTGAGTCAAGGGTGTGTCTGTAACTGGTTCAGGTAAGTTCCCTTGTCTCTAATGTCAATGCTTGATGACTCAATTTTATGAGTTTTCACTGTCAAGGTGGAGGTGGAAGCATTATGCTTTGGGGGTGTCTCTCTGCTAAGGGGACAGGTCAACGTCACCACATCGAGGGAAAGATGGATGGGGCCTTGTACCATGAAATCCTGGGTGACCAAAGCTTTCTCTCAGCCAGTAAACTTAAAGCGGAACTAGACCGGAAGTTCCAATTAGTGCTGTTTTAGTGTGTATCTGCGTCATTACCTTGTTTATGAAGCCCTGATGTTTCGAAAAAAACAGTTAAGCCACTGCTGAGAACGCTGTGTTTTATTGTAATCTCGGGCTCAGCGAGATCTCTGAAAATCCCGTTATAGTTACGTAAACATCGGTTCTCCGGAACAGCCGATCGTCCTGCTCCGGGCATTAGTCCGGGTACATCCGGTTGCTTACATTGTATCGCAGAATAGGAATAACGTCTGTTGTGGAGGCGTTTCACAAGCGACAGTGTCTTCTGACTCTGGGTCTGACTCTGGGTCAAAGTCATAAAAGGGACTGCGGCGGGGAGTCGTGACGAAGCTATTTTTAAACACTGTTAAAACAATGTTTTGATAATGAGGAGCAGTGCATCCACCGAGAAGAAGGGGAACTGCGCTTCTGAGAGCGGGTGTGCCGAATGTCACTTCAGGGGTACTGGCCAAAAGGACAGCTTTCTATCGGCTCGTTTACAGCATCTAAGAGGTTTTTGACCATAAAAACAAGTTAATATGTGTAAGTAGACCTCGATAACTAACGTATATGTGCAACAGGACCACTCTTATGTGATCTTTAAAATGAATGGGTCTTCCAGCACAACATAGTCCCAAAACATACAACAAAGGCAACAAAGGAGTGGCTCAAGATCATGGAGTGGCCTAGCGATTTTTTTTTTCATTTTTTTTTTTTTTTCATTTTTTTGGGAAACTCGAGGTCTCGAGTTTCCAAAAAAAATTCAAAAAATAATAAAAAAATGTTTTTATTATTTTTTGGAAACTCGTGATCTCGACTTTCAAAGTCGAGATCTCGAGTTTCCCAAAAAAATGAAAAAAAAACATTCAATTATTTTTTTCTTCATATTTCTTTGGGAAAGTCGAGATCTCGACTTTGAAATTTTTTTTTTCTCATGTCACTTCGGGGGCTCCGTACAAACCTGGTGATGAACTACAACTACGGGTCTTCCAGCACAACATAGTCCCAAAACATACAACAAAGGCAACAAAGGAGTTTTTTCTTTTTTTTCTTTTTTTGGGACACTCGAGATTTCGAGTTTCAAAAAAATAAATCAAAAAATAATTTTAAAAAATTTCATAATTTTTTGGAAACTCGAGATCTCGACTTTGAAATCTTTTTTTTCTCATGTCACTTCGGGGGCTCCGTACAAACCTGGTGATGAACTACAAAAATGCCTGACCTCTGTACTTGCAGAAAACGGTTCCTCCAACAAGTACTGTTTTGATAGGGGGTCGAATACGTTTTACACTCAATTAAGTGCAAAATAATTTAAATCTTTTATTTTATGTGATTTTCTTTTTGATATTCTGTCTCTCCCTATTGAAATAAATATCATTAAAATTATAGACCCTTCATTACTTTGGATGATCTTACAAAATCAGTTAGGGATCAAATACTTATTTTCTCCACTGTAAGTCATTTTGTGCTGATCGGGGTGAATTTTGACAGGGACCTGCAAACCAGGAGGGGAATAATGCCATGACTCACATCCTTTCTTACAGTGGACAATGAATGGCAGGATTGACGACATCCATTCTCACAATGGACAGCATGCACAGTGAATGGTTGCACAAGACAGAGTATTCGCAAGAGCAGAAACCAGCGAATCAGGGTGTTTGACTACCAGGTCAGCAAGCATGTATGCCAGGGGAGCAGTACTGATATCAAAACAAATAATAATTAAATCCCGACGAGGATGGGATTCGAACCCACGCGTGCAGAGCACAATGGATTAGCAGTCCATCGCCTTAACCACTCGGCCACCTCGTCTGGCTGCCTACAGTTTTTCTTGACTAAATTGGACTTACATCAAATAACGGATACCTACTCCTATTGAAGTTGACTAAAGAGTGCTACTATTATACATTAGCAAGTGTCAAGAGTATTAACAACTGACAAGTCTCACAGTTTTCGTCAAAGGGGGTCAGGCTCAAAGCACAATTTAAGGGCCTGCTGGATTTAATGACTGCTAGAGATAATCTCTCACTCACAGTTGAGCCTACTTCCCCAGTAAAAAAAAGATTGAAGATGAGATTATTCCTGAAACAAATTGCTTTGCCTTTGTTGTCTACAATGGAGCACAACGTATGAGCAGGCCATTACCATAACATCTCAGCCAACTCATCTCTCTGTTTGCCTAACTTGCGTGCTGCTGTCCCAACTCATCACAAGAATTCTGACTTAACTACACTTAACAATGGTGTTTCCAGATACATGAGACTTCATTTTCAGAAGAGAGCTCCGGATAGCATTCAATTGGAACAATGCTCACCACTGTCTGGTTAATCATGAACAGGGATTTGGAGGAAACTGGCTGCATCGCTTTCGACAAAGAACATGAGACTTTGAAACTGTGGAGGGTGTGAAAGAGGGTTGTTAGGGTTACTGAGTGAGACTTTTGATCCTTTTCAGAAGAGAGCTCAAGACAGCATTGGTGAGGCTCAGTTTAGAGAAAACTGGCTGCATCACTTTAGGCAAAGTACATAAGACTTTGAAACTGTGGAGGGCAAACTTCCACCTCAGTGTGCAGCCTACTACAATATTATAACAGAAAAAAAAGGTTCCGCCTCCCCGTCAGGGAATCTTACACTTAAATCACACAAATTTGTGACTGATGACTTATTTCACAGTTAAATCAGTCATCCATGACTGAGGAACAATGCTCACAACAGAGAGAAAACTGGCTATATCGATTCAGACAAAGTGTTTCCACGTAGACTTTCACACTGAGGAGGGAAAACTTCCACCTTTCAGTGTGCACCCTGCCACATTATTATAAAAGACAAAATGGTTTGGCCCACCTCTATGTGGTTTGGTTGGTTTGCATATTACGAAAGTCGTTATGTTGAAAAATGCAGATCGTTCACCCCTTTAACCCAGTTTCAGGTCGTTGGTTTCACCTGAGTCAAGGTGTGAAAGAGAGTCGATAGGGTTACCTGAGAGACAGAATCTGCTATTGTTTGAATGTTGAAAATCACATTTGTTCTTCTGGGTGACACTTTTAATCCTTTTCAGAAGAGAGCTATAGACAGCATTCAATTGGAATAATGCTCACAAATGTCTGGTTAATCATGAACAAGGATTTAGAGAAAAATGGCACTTCAGGCAAAGTACATGAGACTTTGAGAGTTTGAACGGCAAACTTCCACCTCTCAGTGTCGACCACTTCAAAATAAAGGTAAAAAATTCCAACCTCCCCGTCGGGGAATTGAACCCCGGTCTCCCGCGTGACAGGCGGGGATACTCACCACTATACTAACGAGGAGAAGTGATGCCATTCCCTTCCATAAACCAATTTGATCCCATCTCACCTCTACGTGGCTTGGTGAGTTTTCCATTACATTTTAGTACATACTCATCATGGGCAGAGTCATCACTGCACGGCTGCACGAAACTGCTGTAACTCCGTTTTACACGCAAGTCACACAAACTTGTGACTGGTGACTTATTCCAGAGTTGTTTTCAGTGTACTGAGTCATTAGAATCAGTTAAATCTGTCGTCCATGACTGGGGAACAATGCTAACAACTGTCTGGTTAATCATGAACAGGAATTTGGAGAAAACTGGCTGTATCACTTCAGCCAAACTGTTTTCAAATACACTAGACTTTAAAACTGGGGAGGGAAAACTTCCGCCTCTCGGCGTGCAGCCTTACCATGTTATTAAAAAGGACAAAAAGGTTTGGCTCACCTCTATGTGGTTTGGTTGGTTTGCATATTACGAGAGTGGTTATGTTGAACAGTGCAGATCGTTCACCCCTCTGACCCAGTTTCAGGTTGTTGGTTTCACCTGAGTCAAGGTGTGAAAGAGGGTCGTTAGGGTTACCTGAGAGACAAAATCTGCTATTGTTTGAATGTTAAAAATCACTTTCAGAAGAGAGCTATAGACAGCATTCAATTTGAACAATGCTCACAAATGTCTGGTCAATCAATCATGAACATGGATTAAGAGAAAACTAGCACTTCAGGCGAAGTACATGAGACTTTAAAAGTTTGAACGGCAAACTTCCACTTCTTAGTGTGCAGCCAACCACATCATTATAAAGGCCAAAAGCTCCTGCCTCCCCGTCGGGGAATTGAACCCCGGTCTCCCGCGTGACAGGCGGGGATACTCACCACTATACTAACGAGGAGAAGTGATAACTGCACCTTCCAAAAACCAGACTGATCCCATCTCACCCCTACGTGGTTTGGTGAGTTTTCCATTACATTATAGTTCATACTCATCGTGGGTAGAGTCATCATTGCACGCCTGCATGAAACTGCTGTGACTTAGTTTTACATGCAAGTCACACAAACTTGTGACTGGTGACTTATTCCGCAGTTGTTTTCAGTGTACTGCGTGATTAAAATCAGAAATCTGCCGTACATGACTGGGGAACAATGCTCACAACTGTTTGTTAAATCATGAACAGGAATTTGGAGAAAACTGGCTGTATCACTTCAGCCAAACTGTTTTCAAATACACTAGACTTTGAAACTGGGGAGGGCAAACTTCCACCTCTCAGTGTGCAGCCTACCATGTTATTAAAAAGGACAAAATGGTTTGGCTTAACTCTATGTGGTTTGGTTGGTTTGCATATTACGAGAGTCGTTATGTTGAACAGTGCAGATCGTTCACCCCTCTGACCCAGTTTCAGGTTGTTGGTTTCACCTGAGTCAAGGTGTGAAAGAGGGTTGTTAGGGTTACGTGAGAGACAGAATCTGCTATTGTTTGAATGTTGGAAATCATATTTGTTATTCTGAGTGACACTTTTAATCCTTTTCAAAAGAGAGCTATAGACAGCATTCAATTAGAAAAATGCTAACAAAAACCTGGTTAATCATGAACATGGATTAAGAGAAAACTGGCACTTTAGGCAAAGTACATGAGACTTTGAACGGCAAACTTCCACCTCTCAAAGTGTAGACCACTTTATAATAAAGGGCAAAAGCTCCTGCCTCCCCGTCGGGGAATTGAACCCCAGTCTCCCGCGTGACAGGCGGGGATACTCACCACTATACTAACGAGGAGAAGTGATGGCTACACCTTCCAAAAACCAGACTGAACCCATCTCACCTCTAAGTGGTTTGGTGAGTTTTCCATTACATTTTAGTACTTAGTATAGTTTGTTAAATCATGAAAAGGAATTTGGAGAGAACTGGCTGCATCACTTTATGCAAAGTACATGATACTGTGGAGAGCAAACTTCCACCTCTCAGTGTGCAGCCCACCACATAGTTGTAATGTCCAAAAGCTCCAACCTCCCCGTCGGGTAGATTTTGTACACCCGCAGGTTCAGTTTGATAATTCAAATGCTTTGAGACGAAACTCCCATGTTCGAAACCTAACATTGCATTGAATGATGTGTGAATGCCACACCTTTGCATGCATGACTCACACATGATTAACACAATGTGTGATGAACGTGTTAATTACACGTGCAATTCATGCACATAAAGGTGTGGCATTCACACATAATTCAAGCAATACTACTGATCAATCTATACTGATTCAGTGATGAAGTGCCTGCTAACATGAACCATGATCTGAAACAAGTATTTTTTTATTTTTTTTCAGAATCCTGGGCATAAGGATTGGCATGTGAAGTTGCTGCCAACCCATGTGTCCAAGGCCTCAGTGTGGCATCAATACATGAGGTCGGCTAAGGCTCTTGGTATGTGTATAAATTGATTTCTATACAATAGCCAAATGCTTATATAGACTGCTATATGTAATGTGTAAAATGTGATTTTTTTGGAAAAGTTAAATAATTATTTTCATTGTGGTTCTTGCTGTCAACAGGTAGTGGAACACAGCTCTCCTGAAAGTCGCCTCAATATTCCACAGCTTGTTGGAACGGCAGATGGCAGAGTGATAGTAAAGACCATCGACTGGCAGACACATCTGAGTCCCTACTTTCGGAAGCTCCCACAGATCAAGAGTTATCAGCACTTTAGGTATTTATATTCAAAATTCTGCATTTTATAAATAAAAAAATCACGAATGGACATGATAGTGTTCCATGTGAACAGTGAGCCATGTTTTAAATATCCTGTTGTGTGCTTCTATTCTGTCACAGCTTTGATGCCAACAGACCAGGTGTGATGCTTGCTCAAACTCACAGTGATGCAGAGCCCATCGAGTTTCAGCTACTGCGCAACCCAGGAGTTCTGCCCCCTGTTGACAGTCTTCCCGTCCTGGCCCCACCTGGACTGACCATGGACAGGCAGACGTATCTTTTTGAAAAAATCCGGCCTTTCTGTTCTGATGAGGCAAAATACTTCACATGCCCAGCACCAAAGGTTACAGCACAGAAGAGTAAGCAGAAGAGGGTGCGTTTGTGATGTCATAATTTCGTCTGCATATCAACTGTGATGGACAGAGTGGGTACAGCCACATTGTGGGGGAGGAACTGGTATTGAAGATGATAATATAGTCCATGGTCTGGAAAATATTCCTTCACACACTTAGATATATTTTATTTCTTTATTTTAGTTCTATGCACCATATATCTAAAACAAACTCCCAGAAAACTGTAGGTCTGCTGAAACTCTCACCTCTTTTAAATCAAGAGTGAAGACTTTTCTGTTTGCCGCTGCATTTCAGTAATTTCCAATACTGCACTGTAACCTCTATTCCTTATATATACTCTTGATTTTATTTTTTATCTTTTTATTTTATTTGTATCTATTTTATTTTTTAATCTTAATCTTTAAATTTTACCTGCTTGTTTTTATTTTGATGTTATATCTGATTTTATAAATGTCTCTTTTCTATGCTTTTTAATGCTTTATGTAAAGCACTTGTGCCTACATTCAAATGTATCTTCCTCAAAAATGATCAGATGGACATGGGTTTGACATTGTTGGAAAGCTTAGATATCACACTTTCGGAATCTGTAAATAACTCCAAATGTCCCGAAGTAGACATGTGAACCCTTTTGCCATGGCTGGACACATATAGTACATACTCATCATGGGCAGAGTCATCACTGCACGGCTGCATGCAACTGTCTGGTCAATCATGAACAGGGATTTAGAGAAAACTGGCACTTCAGGCAAAGTACATGAGCCTTTAAGAGTTTGAAAGGCAAACTTCCACCTCTCAGTGTGCAGCCAACCACATCATTATAAAGGCCAAAAGAGTCTGCCTCCCCGTCGGGGAATTGAACCCCGGTCTCCCGCGTGACAGGCGGGGATACTCACCACTATACTAACGAGGAGAAGTGATACTGCACCTTCCAAAAACCAGACTGATCCCATCTCACCCCTATGTGGTTTGGTTAGTTTTCCATTACATTATAGTACATACTCATCGTGGGTAGAGTTATCACTGCACGCCTGCATGAAACTGCTGTGACTTAGTTTTACACGCAAGTCACACAAACTTGTGACTGGTGACTTAATCCGCAGTTGTTTTCAGTAAACTGAGTCATTAGAATCAGTTAAATCTGTCGTCCATGACTGGGGAACAATGCTAACAACTGTCTAGTTAATCATGAACAGGAATTTGGAGAAAACTGGCTGTATCACTTCAGACAAACTGATTTCAAGTACACAAGACTTTGAAACTGTGGAGGGAAAACTTCCCCCTCTCAGTGTGCAGCCTATTTTTGGCTTACCTCTATGTGGTTTGGTTGGTTTGCATATTGCGAGAGTGGTTATGTTGAACAGTGCAGATCGTTCACCCCTCTGACCCAGTTTCAGGTTGATGGTTTCACCTGAGTCAAGGTGTGAAAGAGGGTCGTTAGGGCTACCTGAGAGAGAATCTGCTATTGTTTGAATGTTGGAAATCACATTTGTTATTCTGAGTGACACTTATAATCCTTTTCAGAAGAGAGCTATAGACAGCATTCAATTAGAAAAATGCTCACATGTCTGGTTAATCATGAACAGGGATTTATAGAAAACTAGCACTTCACGCAAAGTACATGAGAGTTTAATTTTTGAATGGCAATCTTCCACCTCTCAGTGTGCAGCCAACCGCATCATTATAAGGGCCAAAAGCACTAGCCTCCCCGTCGGGGAATTGAACCGGCGGGGATACTCACCACTATACTAACGAGGAGAAGTTATACCATCACTTCCAAAAACCGGGGTGAACCCATCTCACCCCTAAGTGGTTTGGTGAGTTTTCCATTACATTATAGTACATACTCCTAGTGGGCAGAGTCATCACTAATCCTTTTCAGAAGAGAGCTATAGACAGTATTCAATTGGAAAAATCACAAAAACCTGGTTAATCATGAATATGGATTAAGAGAAAACTGGCACTTCAGGCAAAGTACATGAGACTTTGAGAGTTTGAACGGCAAACTTGCGTTTTCTTCCACTTTATAATAAAGGCCAAAAGCTTCTGCCTCCCCGTCGGGGAATTGAACCCCGGTCTCCCGCGTGACAGGCGGGGATACTCACCACTATACTAACGAGGAGAAGTGATGGCTACACCTTCCAAAAACCACACTGAACCCATCTCACCTCTAAGTGGTTTGGTGAGTTTTCCATTACATTTTAGTACTTAGTATAGTTTGTTAAATCATGAAAAGGAATTTGGAGAGAACTGGCTGCATCACTTTAGGCAAAGTACATGATACTGTGGAGAGCAAACTTCCACCTCTCAGTGTGCAGCCCACCACATAGTTGTAATGTCCAAAAGCTCCAACCTCCCCGTCGGGGGATTTGAACCCCAGTAGGGGGGATACTCACCACTATAGCAACGAGGAGAAGTGATATTGTCACTTTCCAAGAGCCGGCGTGAACCCAGCTCGCCTGTTCATGGTCTGGTTAGTTTCTCATTACAATTAAGTACATACTCGTCGGTTTGCATATTACGAGAGTCGTCATGTTTACACAATGCGGATCGTTCACCCCTGACCCAGTTTCCGGCTGTTGGTTTCACCTTAGGTCGTTAAGGGTTAAGCTGTGTCATTCACACATGATTCAAGCACATCAGCACGTTTGTAATGGAGCTAGTGAATAGCAATAACAAGAAAAAAATGTCCCTGTATGTGACTGAAGACTAGTATCACACATTACGTAGATGAAAACTCACCCATAAGGTGACAGAGGGTGATGGCGTCACTTCACCATCTCAGACAACTACTGGGTCTGTCCTGCTCTATTTCTGCCGCTGTATAATCCATCTGTTTGTTGTTTTTGTGACAATGGAGTCTGCTAACACGTTAGCATAACGACCGCTAGCTTAAAATGCTTACAGTCCACTTACATATAGCAGAAGTTCTGTCTCTGTCTTTGTTGAGAAGTTCAGCCACAGTTCACTTATTGTCCAGTTTTCTTTGCCTTCTTTTGGTAAACAAAGCTTTGATGGCTTTGATGACAATCGCTTTAATTTCACACTGCACACGCTCAATAATTGCTGGAAAGTTCCACACACTCTCTCTCCCCCCTCCCTCTCTCTGTGTGCGTATTATTTTGGCCATGTGTATTCTCTGTGTTTCCAAGTACTAGAGACTTTGAAACTGTGGAGGGAAAACTTCCACCTCTTAGTGTGCAGCCACATTATTATAAAGGCCAAAAAGGTTTGGCTCACCTCCATGTGGTTTGGTTGGTTTGCATATTTCAAGAGTCGTTATGTTGAACAATGCAGATCGTTCACTCCTGACCCAGTTTCAGGTTGTTGGTTTCACCTGAGTCAAGGTGTGACGGGGTCGTTAGGGTTACCTGAGAGACAGAATCTGAATCTGCTATTGTTTGAATGTTGGAGTTCACTTCTGTTATTCTGAGTGAGACTTTTGATCCTTTTCAAAGGACAGCTCAAGACAGTATTCTATTGGCACAATGCTCACAGCTGTCTGTTTACTCATGAACAGGGATTTAGAGAAAACTGACTGCATCACTTTGGACAAAAGGTTTCCAATTAGATGAGCCATTGAAACTATGGCAGATATTCATTTCTCAGTGTGCAGCTAACCACATATTGTTTTAAGAAATAACAATAGCATAAAAAAGTTATCCTCCCCGTCGGGGAATTGAACCCCGGTCTCCCGCGTGACAGGCGGGGATACTCACCACTATACTAACGAGGAGAGGTGCATATGTATCATCCAGAAGCCATAAAGAATTTAGTTTGCAGCCAAGGCAAGTGAAAGACCAATCGTCTTTCCAAGGTAATATCTCACTCAGAGTCAAGCCAACTACCCAATTCACAAGATAAGAGTTTGATTCTGCTTGATTCTATCATTTTATGTATAAAACAGGATTCCAACCTCTTGAGGCTCAAGCCTGTTGAGAGAGTCGTTATGGCGAACAATGCAAATCGTTCACACCTCTGACCCAGATTGAGGTTATTGGTTTCAGTTGAGCCAAGGTGTGAATTTGGTGGAATCTCAAGAGTATTATCTTTATTTTAATACCAAGATAATTCACAGAGCCTGTAATTTTGACCACAAAGAGATTCAGGTAGGAAGAGGTTAAGAAGCAGAGCAGGTTTTCTAAATGTTTAAGTCACTAAACTTTAAGACACTCCTCATTACATTGCCCTGTTAAACTATATTGCTCTGTTTGCATGTTGGATTTGTACTGAAGTAACAATACTTTTCCATCTCTCTGGAGCAAAGACCCTCCATGAACGCAATAGGATTACAATTTAGAGAACAGGAAGTCCACTGCCTTTACCCTCACTCCCTGTCGGATGCTGCACACAGGTCTTCAACAAAGTACCAGCACCACTCACAGCATAGCATTAAATTATTTACATTACTTGAATAACAAAAGGTACTTTTTCTGTAATGTTCTACACACCTCAGCTCCACTCCAATTACATAACTTAATATGTGAATATACCACTGTACAACAGAAAGCTAGGATGAGGCCATCATAGCGCATCTCAGACAAAGAAGGCAAACATTTCCAGTCTGCATGTGTATCTATTTCACAAAAACAATATATATTTCGTCCCTGGGTGGGCTTGAACCACCAACCTTTCGGTTAACAGCCGAACGCGCTAACCAATTGCGCCACAGAGACAGCTGCCCTGTCAAATTAGCTGGTAGTCCAATGGCCAAAATCATTGTGACTGACGAGTTTTCAAAGACCTCTGACCGAATCTGCAGACATTTCAGAAGACTGTGTCAAGAGGGGGGAAAAACCACTTCAGAGAACCTAGTCCCAATGTCCACATCACAAACCGCAAATCACTCCACTCCTATTATGTATTTTACCTTGCTATAGGTGTAAATAATAACACAATTAATAACAATTACCGGAATCATTCAGAAATCACTTGAAACAGCATCCCCCCCGAGACCCTCCAGTGGAAGATAAAACGGTAGATGATTGATGGAAAAAAGTACAGTGACCAGGTCAATGTCCTTACCTTGCAGCCAAGGGGGTATATTCCATTCTGTTGTTGCATAGCATCCTTGCAGTGTCTCCAGTGCCTCCTACAACCAAAAAAACAAACAAAGAGGAAATCAATTAGTTCATCACTGAAAAAACTGTTGCATTGGCCGGGAATCGAACCCGGGCCTCCCGCGTGGCAGGCGAGAATTCTACCACTGAACCACCAATGCTTGCTACATCCGATCCATCGTTGCAAGGACTTTGATCCTTTGAAGACCACTGTTCCTTTGACACATCAGACACATTCTATAAACAAGGCTTTATAATCTCACCCGTACCATGTGACTGTGTCCAGAGGGGGGGAAAAAACACTTCAGAGGACCTAGTCCTAATGTCCATAGAATTCTGCCACTGAACCACCAATGCTTGCTACATTGTTCATCCTCGATTTGAGGTACTTTGATCCTTTTAACAGCACAGTCATTTATGGCTTTGAAATACCAGACGCGTTGCATTAACAATGGTGTCATAATCTCACCCGTGCCAAATGTAGGACAGATGAGATTATATGTAGTCCGTAATTACTAAATATATAATATAAACATTATACACGGGAATCGCCAGGGAATCAAAACACTACATATCATATTGGAAGGACTTTGATCCTTTTAAGACCACTGTTCCTTATGGCTTTGACACACCAGACACATTCTATAAACAAGGTTTTATAATCTCACCCGTACCATGTGACTGTGTCCAGAGGGGGGAAAAAAACACTTCAGAGGTCCTAATGGCCATAGAATTCTGCCACTGAAGCACCAATGCTTGCTACATTGTTCATCCTCGATTTTAGGTACTTTGATCCTTTTAACAGCACAGTAATTTATGGCTTTGAAATACCAGACGCGTTGCATTAACAATGGTGTCATAATCTCACCCGTGCCAAATGTAGGACAGATGAGATTATCTGTAGTCCGTAATTACTAAATATATAATATAAACATTATACACGGGAATCGCCAGGGAATCAAAACACTACATATCATATGCTATTTAGCAGCTGCATGAATATTCATGTTTGACTCACAAACCGGTATGGTTCCACAAAACCAAACTGAAAAAGGATGCCCGTCCCTGGGTGGGCTCGAACCACCAACCTTTCGGTTAACAGCCGAACGCGCTAACCGATTGCGCCACAGAGACAGCTGCACCCCTGCCACTGGCTTAGAGTTTTGTTAGTCCGTTCGTAGTACTATGAAGTAAGCATTGACAGAGCTAAACAGCATAATGTGAACAGTTATCAGACGTGTACTCAAACATATATTAAGATCAATGTCGTGTTACTGGTAAAAGAATCAATGTCATATTTTCAGTGAAACGATCAATGGTAGTGCAGCCTGAAACTGGGTCAAAGAGGTGAACCACCTGCAAACATCTGAGTTCAACTTAGCTTTGGGAGAGGGGTAAAGAGTGAGAGACCCTGAGGTGTGAATGGGGGAGGATAGTGAGGACAAAAAACTACATACCTTTGGCTGTGTGCCAGATGTCAAACTGGTTTTGATATTGAGAAATTGTTCCCTCATGATTGTCGTCATGTCAAGGCCAGGTCCATAATCTCAGTAATAGCTTTCCTGAAAGTCAATGGTCCCATGGTTACAGACCTGGTGGCCTTTGCAATCTCAATCAGTCAATATCGATAAATACTTATGAAATCATAAATTGCAACATAGCAGTGGTAATTTTCCATTATAATTATTCTGCTACTTTTCTCATTTATTTTCCCTGCAACTGTTCTATGTGGAGTATCTCCCTTAAGTCATCAAAAACATGTAGCTGCACATCGACCATTACCTGTCTACATATGCTGTGATGTTAACACACACGTTATTGTTTTAAAAATAATTAAATGTAAATTGATTGTGTAAATTAACAAGCAAAAACAAGGTCGACTTAACTTTTAACAGTTGACTTAATTGTCTATCAAACCATACTTTGATAATTTCGCCGTTTTACATCTGACAAATATCATACTACACCTATCACTGCTGTGTGAGCAGAAATAATCAAATATTAGAGACGGTCTTACCTGATGAATGCAGTTAGATGGCCCAGGATGTCCGTCCAATTCAGCGTGGTCCTCTTCATTCATTTTATATGAGATCTTGCTACTGGAAATGGAGACTTTTCCATTTCAGTGCCCTCTGCAAACTTGGGTGGTTAATAGCCTGCAGCCAGATTCTAAATCTCTGAAACTCTAACTGACTCCTTATAATTTCCTTGTTTAAACTATACATTATGACACCACGCAATTTATCACCATTTGAAGAGAAGGGGGGTGGGGATCCTCATGCAACAGCATAATCATTCAAGTGTCTCAGTACAACCCGAGATCAGTGTTTCCACAAAAATCGATGCATTTCCAGTGTATACGTGGCCCGGCTAGCTCAGTCGGTAGAGCATGAGACTCTTAATCTCAGGGTCGTGGGTTCGAGCCCCACGTTGGGCGCATAGCTTTTTCCCTGGTGTCAGTGTTCCCCATAAAACAATTATGGCGCTTTTCCACTAGCTCCAGGCTACACGGCACGAAACGGCCAGTTTAGTTGTGTTTCCACTACAGAGAACGTACCATCTCAACGTGGGCGTGCTTATCACAACACGGCTGCAACCCGGCTGCGCGAAACTGCTATGACGTCTTATACGCGAGACACACACGCACATAAACAATGACGGACGTGGACTCGGTCTGTGGCATTTGTTCACACACAGAAGAGAAGATCGCCAGAAAAGCTACAGGCGGCAAGAAGAAATACTGTGGAGGCGTACAGAAAAGTTTGGGAAGTCATACAACATGAAAGTGAAGATGAGATGTTACGAGACGACGAGTGAGGGTAAGCTAATATAGTTGCTATCGCTAACTAGCTCATATACAGTACTGTGCAGAAACGATGTTTTTTTGAGTATGTAATACTCACGCATGTCTTGAACCAGAAACATTAATTAAGGTTCCACTCCAGTATTAACAGAGTTGTGTTATTGTTCAAGTGTAAGGGTAGATCACACTAAATACTGGACACCTGTAGAGGATGTTTTTTTTTAAACAACAAAAAACTGCATACATATATTCTGATTGTGTTCCAGTATGGTGAAATAGAAATAATGATCCTCTATTGTCATTATAGCAACAATCTAATGGTGGCCTCAGACTTCTACATAGTACTGTACAAGTGTACAGCGTAGTAATGACCGAAAGCTACCTCTATTTTTGGTATTCTGGTATTAACGTAAGCATGCTGCCTGTGTGTTTCAGATGGTTCTGTCACTCCTGAAAAGGAATGACTGATGTCCAGCTGGTGAAATCCATGGTGGTGACCTGCTGTGCTCTGCATAACCTGTGTGAAAATCATGGTGAGACCTATGACACTGAATGAGATGCACACACAGCAGCTACAGTGGTTGAACCTGTGGTGGCAGTGGCACAGGGTGTAGAGGAGGGCAGAGATGTAGGTGAGGGCAGAGATGTAGGTGAGGGTCTGATGTGTCACTTGTTGTGAATTTGTAAAATGCTTTATTATTGTACTGTTTTTCACTGAATTACAAATAAAAGTTTGTACTTCTCAGTACAAAGAGAAGTCTCTGCAGAGATGTCTCCTTTTGTCTGTATACGTTTTGTTTGTAAAGGCTGCCACAATTAAAGGAAAAGAAATACGCATGACGTAATCACATAAGTCACATTGTTGTTTATTCAAACAAAAAAACACACCAAACCAAAGTTAAAGTGCACAGCAAATCAAATAAACTGTACATAGGTGGTGGAGTCCTAGGACAGGAGGGAGGAAATAGGTAACATGCTCCTGCCACCTATTGCCTGGACAAGCTGCCCAATCACTCAAAGGAATGCGTGGTTGAACGCAGCACTCTCGTGGTGTGGCGGTTACGTTGTGTCCGGTTCCACTCCTGCTACTGAACATCTTCCACCTGAAGCTCTGCTAGGACAGCTGTGAGCTTCTTTTTCTCTTCCCTCCATAACACTATAGAGAAGAAGAAAGGGGTTATTAATCAAACCATTAAGGAAATACACAAATGCTGTAAATCATGTTTATTATTTCTTACAAGTTGCACAGATCTGCGGTCTGTGGCGAAGTTGGTGCCCCCGATAACGAAGCAGCTGATGGCTCTGCTGGGGTGGATGAACACTCCTCACATATGGAATGGGATTCTTGAACAAAAGAAGTGTACACATACGTTGTAATTACACGCATAACAATATATATATATATATTCAGCCACAGACTGAAACACCCTAAATGAAGGAGCTTTATCATTATTATTATCCTTTATTCCTCCCTGCAACTGTTAGCTCTCAGTAGACAACATATAACCACGCTCCTCATCCCATGTGCAATATACTGTCTTTTTGCAAAAGTGTAATATAGACATATAATATCCGATGCTCATTCTCTGTCTATAATGTAAATATAGAACCCATACTGTATATTCTTGTCTAGTCTGTTTTAACACGTAAAAACAAAACGTAACATGGTAGTAAGTCTAATTCATGACTTGTACAAATCTGGTTTCTTTTACAGGTTTACGTAATGTTTTGTTGTAGGTTGAGCACCTAATAGCGACATTGCTAACTAGCTAGCCAACTACGTTGTCTCGTGTAAACAGACGGACAGAGCTTACCGACACACATGATGTTACTTTTATAATGTCTTGTTTAAGTGAGTTTATTCTCAGCAGTAGTTAAACGTTGCTCTCAGGCTGAAAATAAAAAACTTACCGTTGGCGTGTGCGGAGTTGTTGGCGTTGCTGTGTACGCCGTGAGTGGACATCGACTCCCGGTAAGACCTGCTCGTTACGGGCGGCTCCGTCCAGCTCTCTGTATTTTGTCGTCTCCGACTAAACACAGGACAGTCTGGACCTCGTCGTTGGACCATGGAGTGTTCTTATGCAGAGTCGCCATGTCGAAGTATTTGCGCGCTACTATTTTTTGAAAAATGGTGAAATAGACTCCCGCATCATGTATTTTATGTCGCGCTCATGACGCACCCAGTGACGACACTTCTGGCCAATCAGTTGCCGGCAGTTTTGACCAATCAGCGTATAGTACCTGCGCATAGTACCGGCACCACTGAATGGAACCTCACCACCGCAGGTACTAAAAATAGTGCAGAGTTCCAGGTACTACGCTAGTGGAAACACTCGCTAAACCGTGTCGTGTAGTGTAGTGCCGTTTAAAGTC
This sequence comes from Microchirus variegatus, assembly GCF_963457635.1. Taxonomy (NCBI): domain Eukaryota; kingdom Metazoa; phylum Chordata; class Actinopteri; order Pleuronectiformes; family Soleidae; genus Microchirus; species Microchirus variegatus. The sequence continues at coordinate 2,889,983 of NC_139806.1, forward strand.
GGGCTGGTGGAAAAGCGCCATTAGTCATGTCCCCACCAGAGCAATCAGTGTGAACATCCGTAAAATATGAACAATATGTTATTCCTAATTAAACAACCAATATTTTGTGTGGTGACACATCACAAAACAATTGATTACATTTTGAGTTGAATTGTGTAACAACTACATTTTGTCTTAAGGAGATGTACTTCATTTAAATGAAATATTTTTGTTTTGTTTTTTTAATTCTCGTCAGGCAACCCATTCACACAGCCAAGTGCTTGTGGAGCTATGTATTTCCTGGGCCACTGCTCCACCCAGTGGTTGAACACAAAAACTGCATGTACATACATATGATATGGCATGACATGCAAGTGCACAAGATGGATGTGAAAGCAGTATGTTATAACAGTGCAATAAAAAATATTGTTGTCACTAAAATCAGTGAACATTCCAAAATAAAAAAAAAGGATGCCGTACATCGGTGGATGTACGGCAAAGTTACAGGGCCCTTCCTGTTTGTTCGGGTGATCTACTTCCTGTGTGCAGATCATAGCTTTCACACATGTTCAGGGCCGGCCCTTGGTCTCACATTATCAAGTTTGGGGCCGATCGGTCAATGTATGGGCGAGTTACAGGAAACTGTTTTGGTCGACATACTTCCTGTGTGCAGGTAATGTGTGAAAGATGTGTTCAGGGCATACATATACACACACATATGTATGTGTAATTATAAATATGTATATATATATATATATATATATATATATATATATATATATATATATATATACACACACATATATATATATATATATATATATATATATATATATATATATACACACATATATATATATATATATATATGTATGTATATTTATATATATACACACATACGTAAATATATATACACATACATATATATGCATACACATATACACAGAGAGCTCTTTAGTGTTCAAACTTTGTCTTATTTACAGTTGTTTACACATGCAGAGTATTATTTGTGTTTATTTTCACTCCTAATATATACTAAATACACTGTACATCCATTTTTGTTTTAACTAAAAGACTGCTAAAGTAGAAACAATTTAAGCCACAAACTTTATAATATCATATATGGTTTGAAATTAAACATTTCACATTGAAAAACAAGGTGTTCTGCTGCTAACATGTGAATGTTGATTTAAGTAGACCATAATAAAATTGTAAAAAATTTGAAAAACGTTTTCAGGTCCTCCAATATTGGTATCTTATGCCACAAAAATTATATATTTTTTAGTTATTATATAAGCTATTTTATGTTTATTTTTTATTACTTCATATGTATTTGTTATTGCACAGATCAGATAAAAGAGTTTGTAAAAGTAAAACAACCTCAAGCGACCTCAACCTGCCATACACTGTGGTAACGCTACTCTCGCTCATTAGCAGTTAGCACCTTTAGCCGCTAATGGCGGCACAGAAGCAGCCACACCGTTACGCACTTTCCTCAAATCCGACAACTTCCGGGAGGTTGAACGAGCAGAAACGCCCCCCCCACGCACACGCACACACACACACACACAATTGACCTTGTATGTAATGGGGCCTCTGTGAGCTGCAGCCATTTTGAACACGAGGCTGCGCAGTTTTAAATACATTAACACATTTGCAGAACAACCCTAAAAACTACAGATATTTTGAAAACGCAATTTTTCCAAGCTATTTCCGATATCAGTAACACGTTTAGCACAACAAATGAAACATGTCATAAAAAAGGTGTATCGTTAAAAACCTGGGAATAGTTAATTAGTTGATGACAAAAATTTTAATAAAATAAAACAATAACACTTAGCGCCAAAAAAGCCACTCGCAATGCTCTAACAAACACACGTGTGTGACATAGTAAGCCATAGTTCGGGAAAAACTCACCCTTAAAGTGTTAACTTTGCGCGGCCACCGTCCAGACCATCGAGCGGGGTTAGCACTGTTAGCACTGTTAGCTGCTAATGGCGCCGCAGAGCCAACAGCGCCGACAGAGTGGTATTTTTCCCCCCTTCAAACTCATCTTTGTCCGTGGGGTCAACGGAGAGAAACAATCGCGACTTCCTCACCGAACGTTTCCTCTTCACTGACGACGTCTACGGCAACTTTGACCGCGGTTCATCCGTGTCTTCCATCACCGAGCCGTCCGCCTGACCAGCCGCGTCGCCTCCTTCACTTGTCTCCTTAACCTTACACGTGACTCGAGGTGCGTTCAGGTACAGCGCGTGTTCATTAGATAAAGTTCGGTGCAGCACAACCAGTATATTTCGGTTAGTAAACTACAATTAAAAGTTAAATCATGTATTTGCATATACATTGGAGCTTAAAATACTATTGAATTGTTAATAGTTATTCAGATTGAGTCCTGGTGACCTTTGAAGATATTCATTATGTTACTTTCATTGGTTAATTAACAGTTAATGGTGATAGAAAAAATAAATATCACTTTCTCAGTTTGTAAAATAATAATAATAATAATAATAAAAAACTATTTTAAACCATGTTTTAGCATATACATTTCTTTCAGTTTTTTGGCGTGGTACACTCCGCAGAAAGAGGAGTTAAAAGGTCAAAGGAAGCCAGAGGATAAAAGGAATACGCGTTAAAATCCACAATTGCAGGAAAAATACATGGAGGGTAACAATATTGTTTAGTCCATGCTTTTGTGGAGCATAAAATGCGAAACAGTTAAAAAAAAAAAAACAACAACAATGTGAGTAATTAACTGATTATGTTTGATTTTAACTAAAAATTCAAAATGTCCCCGATCCCAAAGACGTTCCTCCTATTAGTTACAATATGAAACTAATAACAATTGAATTGTTCTATTGATTTTAACCTTTTATCACCATTATATTATTATTTCTTGTTTGGCTTTAGTTCATCTGCTCTGTGAAAGCACATTGTAAACTCTTATTATTACTATTATTATTAATATTCACAATTAAAAATGTTAATAAATAGAGGGCGAAAATAATTGCTTTGCACTGTTATAGAAATTATTTACAGAAAATAACATTGTATTGCACAAATACAACATGTAGCAAGGTAAATATATATATATATATATATATATATATATTTATACTATTTAAAATTTGCTGCATATGTAAAAGAGCATATGAATAAATACAGGAATAACAAGTGATAAAATACAAATGACAAAGACAAACACTGTTGTTTTCCCACTCTTTTAATAATAATGAGTATAATAACATCAGCAGGTAAACGTTGACTGTGTGTGACCCTGTGCAGTGGGAGGTCAAATCGTCATGTGACATGGGCGCTGCGTGGACCGTTGCCATGGATACGGGCCGCTCGACAGACAACGTTCGGGCTTCGAGAGACTCAGCCGACGCGCCGCAGAGCCGGAGAGACGCAGCCAGAGGCGCCGCAACGTTTTCACCTGCGGTGAGTACGAGGGCCGGTCACGTGACACACACACACACACACACGCACACACACACACAGAGGAAACAGTCCGCACCTGTGAGCGTTTCTTTTTTAGAGCCGCTGTATGTGTGTGTGCTTGTGCTATCTGCTGCGTTCCTTCCAGTGTTGCAGTAAACAGACGCATGCTACGACTTCCGTTCGGGTTTTTCCACAATAATATCCTTGCCTATGAGATTCCTCTGGCTTACAATGTGAGCTTATGCGTGGGCTTTTATTTTGAAGGTTGAGTGACCTACATTTCGTCCTTGAATATGATAACTTCATTATGCTGCAGCCGAATAAGCTGATTACGCTCGAATGTACTACTGCTGTGAGTACTATTACTCTAATAATGACAGTGATGGTAGGTAATATTTGTGAGTATAGCACTTTTATTACACCAGCGCTGTCTCAAGCCTTTATGGGAAGCTGAGCAGAATTGAATCTGGGTGCCCAGAGTAGCCTGTGCTTTTATTGATACAAATATAAACACAATATAAATTGCATTACTTATAGTCTTCAAAGTGAAGCATGAAGTGTGTTGATACTGAACTTAAACTAATAACAGATGAAACCAAATATATTGTTTACAATTGTTCTAAATCGTCAAACTCAAGGCCCGGGGGCCAGATGTGGCCCGCCAAGTCTTTTTATGTGGGCCGCGAATGATTCATTGATCTTAAAAATCTGTGTTAAAATAGGTCTATGCTGCTTTAAGGCGTGCGTTGACCATGAACTACATTTCCCATAATGCATGGCGATTGGGTTACCCGCAAAGTGACAGCATCCCGTCCCAGATACAGACATTTAAAAGTGTTAGTTTTAGGCAAGAAACACCATCACGGACCAGGTTACTATACTATAGTTATCTATACTGCAGCATATGTGTACCTTGAATAAGTAATAAATACAGAAAGTTATTTCTTACTTTAGTTTACATTATATTTGGTTACATTTAGTTATATTTATTCTGTATGACGGTTTCATCTGGCCCTTTGAGAGTAACCATGATGCTGATGTGGCCCTGCTCTAAATCTATCTAGATTTATGCCCTTTATTGCGCTTTTCCACACACCGTTCCAGCACAACTCGGCTCTGCGCGGCTCAAATCTACTCTGGTTTATTTTGGGGGGGCTTTTCCATTAGCGATACTACCTGGCACCTCTTTAGTACCTGTTCTGGCGAGCTTCCAAGCGAGCTGAGCCAATGCTTTTACGTGACGTCAACAGACTGCGGGCCACCGATTGGTGAGAGGGTGTCGTCACTGCAAGAGTCATGAGCAGGGGGACAAAATTTGCGTTCCCTGACCGGGAATCGAACCCGGGCCGCGGCGGTGAGAGCGCCGAATCCTAACCACTAGACCACCAGGGACCTACGTTGTGTGTCATTCGTAATGTTGGAAGAAACTTCGCAGAGGTATTGAGGAGGTACGATGGTAACGGAAGTCAACACCTTATCCGAGCAGTTGAGTCGTGCCGAGGCCGAGTCGTGCCGGAAGAGAGCCGTTTGTGATCATGAATTTGACCTGTGCATTTAACCCCCAAATCACCCAAATCAGGCACAATACTTGTCTGCACCCATGGAGCAATGAGTTAAGCTAGGTTTACGGTCGCTGTAGTGTGCCTGGGGGCGCGCAACATAAATTACGTCATATGCTCCAATACGTGAAACACAGAGAGACGGACGGTCATTTTGAGACCAAATGTAAGCATATGCTGAAAGTTGTTGTTTACTAATGTTGCTAGGCAGCGGACGTTTATCTGTCAGCACAAGTAGCATATTTTGGTTGTACGCCCTCTGTCGCTGCGGCGAAAACTGCAACAAACTGAGCACGAACACATCTATGCACGCTAGCGGGCCGTGCACCGCGTCACGTACGAGCATAAACAAGGTTATAGTCAAGTCAAGTCAAGTTCCCTGACCGGGGATCGAACCCAGGCCATGGATTGAGAACCACTGATTGTAGATGATGAATGTATCCAAATGGGAATGAGAAATTGGGTCCTGACGATGATGCAGCTGACTCTCCCACGTCGTTTCCCCTCAGGTCGTCGTGCAGGACAACATGAACGGGACCATGCCGTTTCCATCACCCGTCAGCAGAGACAGGGCCATCGGGGACTTCCCTAAGGTATCGTCTGTGCCGTACATCACGACTTGTTTGATTGTTAAATCAGGTCTCAGCGCTCCTGAGAAACGTCCCTGTAATTCTTAATCACCCGCCCCCATCTGCCACCGCTTTATCCTCCACATGAGGGTTGCACTGTGCCAAAGGCGATAGGTGGGAACACCCCCAGGGCAACAACCATCCACTCTCACCTATGTTCATTTTAGAGTGTCTAATATGACCAAATCTGCATGTCTTCGGACTGTGGGAGGAAACCAGAGAACCCCCACGCACACACAGGGAGAACATGCAAACTCAGAACATGCAGAAAAGCCCGTGTTCCGACCGGGTCGCTAACCCAGGTCTTGGGTCGGTGCAAAGGCAAGAGTGCTAACACCAACTGTGGCCCTAATTTTAATCAAAGTAATGAAATCTGCTTTCTGTTTTTCTGAGGCGCGATCCTTTGTTGCTCAAAGTGCAGCATCGCAGAGCTGCTAGCGTGATTGTGGACTTTGTTTTCTCAGTCGTACACTCCTGAGGCTTCTCTGCAGCTGAAGGCAGACTGGGATGCTCAGGCTAAAGCAGCGTGCAAAGACAGAACAGCCAGACATCTGCCGTGAGTCTCTCCAGGGTTGAAACTGAAACCTTTACATCCTTTAGACCCCGTGGTTCTCAGAGAAAAAACAAATTACTGTCGGCTTCTTCCAGGTGGGACCGACAGAAAATGTCCAAGGTGGTGCTTGTTGGAGACCTCAGTGTGGGAAAGACCTGCCTCATCAACAGGTACTAAATCTAAATTATTATCATTATAATAAAATAAAATAATTAAAAGTATGTACAGTCTTTTCCAGTTTGCATTGTTTAAAAACGAAACAGTAATACAGAAAAGGGATGACAGATTGTTGACTTATTTTTTTTCATTTAAAAACTACACTCATAATTTGAACGTATATTACATATATTATAACGTATATAAGACCGGATGTTAATCATTTGGCAAGATTAAAGGACCATCAGACTACCATTTCTGAGGCGTAAGAAATCATGATAATGTATAATATTGTACATACAATAAGTGGAATTTTCTTCAGTATTACCTATTTAACCTTTTATTATATACTTATGTGTGTATAAAGAGCTGATAACTAGTGACAGGTTCAGGGATTATTGCGATCACACTTATCTAATCTAATAACAAAAAAAACCTTGACTCGTTTTTGCTGTTTTCAGGTTTTGTAAAGACGTATTTGAAAGAGACTACAAAGCCACCATTGGAGTGGACTTTGAGATCGAGAGGTTTGAAATAGCCGGAGTGCCCTTCTCCCTGCAGATGTGAGTAGTAAACGCATGCATTCCATTAACATCGGAACTCGGAAGTCTACCGAGTCCACCGCGTTCCAGCGATAAGTCGGAACAAAAGGTGGACACCACCTAGGTGGCTAGCCATTGTTAGCGCTACCAGTCGATAACATACAAGCAGCGTACACTCTTAGAAATAAGTAGATATACCTTATATGCTTCTACTTAGCAGTAGAACCATTCTTCGGCTTGTCCTCATAGGAGAACCCTTTGGGAGGGTTCCACCAAGAACCCTTTTAAAACCCTTTATTCAGGAAAGGGGTTTTAAAGGGTTCTCTGGATCAAAATGGTTCTTACTGGAACCATTAGTGTTACCAAGAACCCTTGAAAACCCTTTTTCAGACGCAAATGGTTCTAGGTAGAACCTCGGCCTTTGTAGAAGGACCGTTTTGGAACCCTTATTTCTAAGAGGCAAAAAGGACTATTCACACTATAATTCTGAGTTTCCATCATGGTACGGTTTGGTTTGGTTTGGTACGGTACAGTTTCGCATGGTAAAGTCCTGGGTCAGGCTTGGGTTTCAACTAAGAACAGTACCTTTTACTTGGTAGGCAGGGTATGGGCTGCGCACGACGGCTATTTAGCATGACAACGAACGACAACGTCGACTAGACTGCGGCCGTTTGCCTAGACTGCCTCTGGATATTTTTACCGATTGCAAGGGAGTGCCGTTTTTCCGTCGCCCAATCAGCTGACTGCGTGGATGGAAGCTTAAGCAGCAGTGTTTGTACAATGGAAGCCATCTTGGAATCCAGGTTGGTGATGTTGCCCCAAGCTGGAAATCCAAGTTCAGACGACAAATGTCATCTCCGTCTTTGCTTTTTTTTGCCTCAGATGGGACACCGCGGGGCAGGAGAAGTTCAAGTGCATTGCGTCTGCGTACTACAGAGGTGCTCAGGGTAAGAACGTTGCATGTGCGATGTTGTAGTCAAAATGAATGGGTGACTCTGACCCTCATCGATCCTCCTTTTCAGTCATCATCTCAGTCTTTGACATGGCAGACATCAAGACTCTGGACAATACACGGTAGGTGTGATCCAAACAGATAGAAAAGGTGATTATTTATCCAATGATTTTGCATTACTAGGTCTTCTGATTTGTTTCCTCAGCAAGTGGTTAGAGGAGGCCTTGAGAGAGAACGAGCCGGAATCGTGCTTCATCTTCTTGGTCGGTAATAAGAGCGACCTGCTGGTGAGTATGTTACAGCTTGGTTTTTTAAATTGAACACTTGTTTTTTCCTCTAATGACCCAACGGCCTTGTTCTCCAAGCCCTCAGCGGAAAGGCAGCGGACAGAAAAAGATGCCATTAGATTAGCAACAGACCTACGCGCAGAGTTTTGGGCGGTGTCGGCTAAAACAGGTGAGATCCCCTCACTCGTCGGTTGTTGCTTCGCGGTTCGCAAAGACAAATCGGCCGTTGTAAAAATCGTCTTATTTTCAGGGGAGAACGTGCAGGGGTTTTTCTTCAGAGTGGCAGCTTTGGCTTTCGAGAAGTGCATTCTGAAGGACACGGAGAACGCGCTCCCTGCCAGCATCGGAAGAGGAGATGCTATCAGTGAGTGACGACTCGACCTCGCAGAGGCGACGTGATGTAATATTACGGAGTGTAATTCCACTGATACAAACACTGTTTGCTTGTGACAGAGTCGGATCTCGCCCAACTGGACGACACAACGTCGCAAGAGAAGAAGAGAAGCTGCTGCTGATGAAACAGAGGAACCGAGAAGACTTGCAGAGCTCCAGCTGCCTCTGTAAACGTGCCTTAGGATACATTGCGTTTCTTATACGAAGGGGCCGTATGTCAGAAAAGTATTGTATTAAGTCGGGAAAAAAAGAGCGTGATATGTCATTAGAGATTAAGGAGAGTCATTTTATTCACAATTAATGTTTTGATTTGTTGTTTTGGTCTGTTGCGCCACCGACCCAACCCAGGTCATAGCACCTAAAAAGCCTCGGTACCTCTCTCTAAAATGTCTCAACCAGACGATAAGTAAACCGAGAATCTGCAGTGGAGATGAGTTAACATATATATAATATAGCTGTTGAAGACATGTTGTCGTTTGTGGATAATTTTCTCCCAGAAATAGAAGCAAAACAGAAAACCTCAGCCAAGGTTAGTTCAGTTACTTGATGATATGAATAAAATAAAAGTGAGAATGTGGATATTAAGCCTAACCTTCTCTAATACAATGTACTGTATATCCACTTTGGACGTCGCTGGTCAGACATTGAGAAATATCAATCGAATATAATGACTGATATTTGGCAACACGTTTAATTTTTAGCTCATGGTACAAAAACAACACATTTGACCAACAATGTCCTAATTGCACAATTCTTCTTCACTGCTGCAATAGTGTTTGTTCTGTCCTCGATACAGTATTGTCGTGGAATATTGACTCATCCATAATTATGGGTTGTCCACTGAGTTTGTTCACTTTTCACATTTACCGTCATAAAGGTGTCTTAGTCTGCCACTAACTAACGTTCTAATATTAACACTTGATATCATAAATAGAGAAAATAGGGCAGCAGGTGATCTGTTGAAAGCAGCTGTGCATTGAAGACACCAGTATTTTGTTATTTAATAAAGTTGTTGTTTATTCTGAACTGTTTTGCCTGGATAATATTATTATGAGATTATTCTGTATGGTGTGTATGGTGCAGACATGAATAAAGTAGTATACATTTTAAATAGGCAGTAAATGCTATGATCACATGTGTAACGAAGTCTAAGTGAACTAATGTTTTCAGAAAGTCAATAAAGTGTCTCCCTGTCTGCAAATCTGTCCATGTACGAGTATGTCTGGTGGGAAATGAGCGGAGTGAGCCCTCTTGCTTCTCCATAAACGCTCTTTGAGCGGACGCGAACCAATCACGTCTCACGTTTTTTTGGTGGCGGAAGTAGCTCCAGTCCAATACATCCATGGTCCAGTGTTAGCTAGCGTTAGCTAACGTGCTGTTCTTATATTTCCACTCCCAAAAAAGAAAGTAGTACATGTACGTAGGTGTATTCTTAATTTTTATTTTTATTTTTATTTTTAAAACGAGCATGAAGTGGTGTGGCTAGTTGCCGCTCGCTCGTGGTAGTTAACTAAGTTAACTTTGCCGGGAAGTTTTGTCATGTTTGACACACGTTAGCCTTAGCTAATGTCAACACCCTGGCGGAGGTAGAGTTGTTGTCGTGGAGCAGAAGCTGCTCAGGTACCGACTGCTCATGTTTACCCGTTCACTTACAAACACAATTCACTTTATTATGTCTGTAACATTTCCTGTACTAATGCAGTACAACACACACGTGATGTTTACAAAGCAAGTAGACGAGGTGACACGTCCTGAGAAAGCACTAATATTGTTTTAGAGGCGTGTTAAAAACACAACAGAACGACATAAAATTAGATTAAGACAAATACAAATAAGTTAAGATAATTGGTAATGTTAAATGTAGAGCTGCAACTAACGATTATATTCATAATGGAGTTTTTGTGTGGTCCAGAAAAGTTAAGTTATTATTACTGATGTACATAAACAAGTGTTGTCCCTGTTCAATAAAGCATAGCTTTTAAAAAGTGTACACATTGTGTCATAAAGACCTGACTTTGTCTCTCAGGAGCTTCATCATGAAAACCAACAAGTCGTACAAGCTCGTTCTCCACAAGAAGGGCTTTGGTGGGAGTGGTCAGTGACAGTTTGTTATTTGAAGAAACTCTTTAACTCTCTTTTTAATTAAAAGACTGTCATTGAGGACTTTTTTTTCCCTCCTGAGCAGATGATGAGCTCGTCGTGAACCCGAAGGTTTTCCCTCAAGTCAGTTTGCGGGATATCATTGAGATCGCACACCCCACAGATGAATACAGGTGAGCGTTGCTTATGTGTGCACTGTAACAGGTGTGTTTCAATCAGTGCTGAGACAATAATCTGCTTTGGTATTCCCAGTCCTCTCCTGCTGCAAGTGAAGAACCTGAAAGAGGATCTACAGAAAGGTAAAAAACCCAAAAGTCTGGCTTGTGTACAATAATTACAATGGACAACAAATTGTGACATTGTGTTTCCCTTCAGAGACCATCAGCGTGGACCAGACTGTAGCGCAGGCATTCAAGCTTCGTGCATATCAGGATGTCATTATTAACATTGTGGACCCAAAGGTACGTTTCACTGTCATACCGCTGCACCTGCTCAGCTCTCGCCACTGTCTGTGCAGCAACTAAACACACAGTTGACCTCGCAGGATGTAACACTGGACTTGGTGGAGCTGACCTTTAAGGACCAGTATATCGGCAGGGGAGACATGTGGAGGCTGAAGAAGAGTCTGGTAGGTCGTGTCGAGGTCGGTGGTGTCTGTGTCACAGAGACACATGGAGGATAGTTGTAACTGTGTGAAATCTGTGTTCCAGGTGACCACGTGTGCGTACGTGACACAGAAAGTGGAGTTTGCAGGAATCAGGTAGTGAACGTTCTCTTCATTCCTTTTTTTGAAAAATGAGGTTCATTGGAAACTCTGAATCGTGAGAGTGAGTAATTGTTTGTGTCTGTATGGTTGCCCTCTGTGACCTTCATGTGAAGGATGAAGTGGTAATGAATGAGTGACAGTCAGACATGGAGGAAACTAAAGATGCTTTTACTTCTCCAGAGCTCAGGCCAGTGAACTTTGGGTGAAGGGAGAGAAAGTGACCTGTGGTTACATCAGCGAAGACACCAGAGTGAGTCACTCACTAACATACTATTGGATGCTTGAACGTCCTGCTGGTTTAATACGTTCCGACCTACTCACTTCTACCTACCGACCTACCTCTTACTACTTAACTACCTACCTCTTATCTTTTACTGACTTACTTACCAACCTACCTAATTACCTACCAACCTACCTCTTACTACCTACCTACAACTTACCTACCTACCTACCCCTTAATACCTACCTACAACTTACCTACCTACCTACTACCTCTTATCTTCTACTGACTTACCTACCTACCTACAACTTACCCACCTACCGAATTACCTACCAACCTACATCTTACTACCTACCTACGTACCTACCTACCTACTACCTCTTATCTTCTACTGACTTGCTTGCTTACCTTACCTTACCTACCTACCTATTACCACTTATCTTCTACCTACCTACCTACCTACCTACCTACCTACCTACCTACCTACCTACCTACCTACCTACCTACCTACCTACCTACCTACCTACCTACAGCTTACCCACTTACATACCTACCTACCTACAACTTACCCTACCTACCCACCTACCTACAACTTACCCACCTACCTAATTACCTACCTACCTATCTCGATCTCATGACACAGGTGGTGTTCAGATCCACGTCTGCAATGGTCTACATCTTTATCCAGATGAGCTGTGAGATGTGGGACTTTGACATCTATGGTAAGTTGTTCCTCGACTCATCTGAGCAGGAGTGAGATAAAGGTTCTGCCGTTGTTGACCTGCAGCTCTGCTCCAAACTCTCTGTGTGTCTCAGGTGACCTCTACTTTGAGAAGGCGGTAAATGGGTTCCTCTCTGACCTGTTTGCTAAGTGGAAGGTTTGTGGGATTTTATTTCTTCTTCTTTTTTTTTTTACAGAAATGATGGTTTACCAAAGTCATGTTTAATGTTACTACAGGAGAAGAACTGCAGCCATGAGGTGACAGTTGTCCTCTTCTCACGGACGTTCTACAATGCTAAATGTATCGGTGAGTCTTCAGTCTGTATGGTCACAATGATACAGATGTCATCTGCGTCAATGTTAAACTCATGTGAGTTTCCATTTTTTCCCACAGATGAATTTCCTGAGATTCTGCGAAGCTCCATCAGGCAGGATCATGAGGGCCGTTTTTATGAAGACTTCTACAGGTAAGCTTTCTGACATGGTGTTGTTCAGTTGGAGCTCAACGGAAGCACAGGGCGGTTGATGCCTGGAAACCTGTTTTCTGAACAGGGTTGTGGCTCAAAATGAGAGACGAGACGAGTGGACGTCTTTGCTCGTCACCATCAAGAAGCTTTTCATCCAGTATCCTGTCCTGGTGCGACTGAAAGAAGCAGGTAGTGAGTGTGAAAAATCTGTCAAGTCTGACTGTTGGATGTTTGGATCATCAGACGCATTTTTTGCAGCTGAAATACAAAGAGTTTCTTTTTTTTTCTCATCTCAGATGGTTTTCCTCATGGTTATAACTCAACTGCTGCTCAAGGAAACTACCTGGAGGCCATTAACCTGTCATTTAATGGTACGTATCCGACCCCAATCCCAAAGAAGAACCGGTCTATAATCCAGTAATTCCTAAATACAGGCCCCCAAACTAATGAGCATAACCTTTTAGTTAAGGTCTATGTTTATGTGTAATAAATAACATACATAAAATTAAGTTTTAGACCTGGACATTATTAGTTTACCGATTCAAAAAGATATTATCAGTTCTGTCAAACGTTTACGCGTCAACGACGTTTAACGGCGTCAACGTTAACGCACAACGCGTTTCCATGACGACTGACTGGGAAAAGACGTGCGTGACGTCATGTTTACGTGACTCCCGATTGTTAAAATGAGTCTCTAAATTAATGCTAAACTTTAAAAACAGAGGCACACGTACGCACCACACAGGTACGCTGGTTATTTGTAGCGCTGCTGTTTTCCTTTAACAAACAGACCGTTCCAGTTCGACTGTAGGTGCGCTAACGGCACTAAAAGGAGCTAATGCAGCTAACGGAGCTAACTGGTAAACGGTGTCTGGAATCCGGTGTCACGACACGTAAGCATGACGTCATGCACGTCTATTTCCAGATAGTCGTCATGGAAACGTGTCATGCGTTAACGCGCATGCACAGCACTAGATGTTATGTGTCACAGAAATGGCTGTAAATCAATCAATTTGCTCTTGTTGTGATTTATATCTTCGCGATAGTTCTGCCATCTTTAAAAAAGGTTGGTCGTCGTGTAGAAAATTTGGAAAACACTGCTCTAAACCAATGTTATCAGGTATATTTACTGGTATAGCTCATTGGTATAGTCCACAGACCTTGGTGTGGAGGTCAGCTAATACCCAGTGTGGGCCCTTAGGCAAGGCTCTTAATGCTACTTGCCTTTCTCAGATGTGAGAGTTGATCAATGTAAGTCGCTTTGGATAAAAGCATCAGCTAAATGACATGTAATGTAATATTTGAAGTTAGGCATGGGTCCTGCTGTCTGTCTTGTCTGTGGAGACATTTTTGCATTCTCAGTCATGCCAAAAATGAGGGTCCGTGTCCACAGAGTTGTTGTGTGGGTAGCGACCGTCCACGGTGACCATCATCGTCTTCTTTGTCTCTCTTGACCAAGTGTCAAAATGTGGCGGTGATCGCGATCACACACAACAGCTCCATACGCATGACCTTTGCAGTGATGCGTCACACGGACTCCAGCCGACCTCCGCAGGCACACAGAGGCTGAAAGTACGGTCCAAGCCTTACGTGATAAACCGCCAGTGACCAATTGTTAGCTTCCTTTCTTTGTAGAGTTTGCACATCCTCTTCCCGTGAATGGTGTGTGTTTTTTCTTTCCCCGAGCTATCGCTTTAAGACAGATATGAGACGCTGTGAACCTCTCCTTTAATATCTTATCCGGTAACCAAACAAAACAGACAACAACACTGTCTCCCGCAGTATTTGACAAGCACTACATCAACCGAAACTTTGACCGCACCGGACAGATGTCGGTTGTCATTACGCCCGGGGTGGGAGTGTTTGAAGTGGACCGCCTGCTGATGATTCTCACCAAACAGCGAATGATTGACAACGGTGAGCGCGACGACGCAAACACACACAGACAGTTAAGAGTAAAAGGACGAGCGTTTGAATGTGACTTAATGTCGGTGACTTGTGCTTTTCCCTCTTCAGGTATTGGAGTAGACTTGGTGTGTATGGGGGAGCAGCCATTGCACGCAGTGCCACTATTCAAGGTAACAGTGTTTGTGTAGACTCTCGGTTGTGGCGCTTTTCCACTATACATAACCGGCACGGCATGGCAGACTCCTTTGCAAAATGTTATTTTTTTAAAGTCTTTTTAATAGTGCTGGGCATGTTGATGCGTTTCCATAACGACTTACCGGAAAAAGACGTGCAGGACGTCATATTTACGTGACTCCCGAGACTTAAAATGAGTCTCTAAAGTAACTGCTGCTCGACCAGGTAGAAAACTTTGCTAGCACTTTAGATGAAGGAACACATATTCACCATTAACAAGGTGCTTACTAACACGTATAAGTAGCATACTATAGCCCTTTATTAGTAATCATTAAGCACGTATTAACACCTTACTCTACATAATCTACCTCTATTACGACACGAATTAAGATCTTTCCTACATAAGGTGTTAATTAGTGCTGGGCCCTTTAACCGCGGTTAACGGATACCGCGTTTCCATAACGGCTGACCGGAAAAAGACGCGCGTGACGCCATGTTTACGTGACCCCCGATCGTTAAAATGAGTAACGCTAAACTTTAATAACAGAGGCACACATACGCAGTACACAGGTACGCTGGTTATTTGTAGCGCTGCTCTTTTCGTTCAATAAACAGACCGCTCTGGGTCGACTGTAGGCACGCTAACGGCGCTAAATGAGCTAACTGGTAAACAGATGGTAAACTCCATTAGTGTTATCCGTGCTTGCATCAGATCACATATTGCTCAGGTTTTGTTTGTGATTCTGTTTTTATTTTTCTCTGTAGCTGCACAACAGATCCACAGCTGGAGACTCTCGTGTGGGAGACGACTATAATCTGCCTCACTGGATCAACCACAGGCAAGACGACGCCATCATAGACACACGCACACACACACCACTGCAAACTGTATATGAGGGTATTATAGTGAAAAGTGACATTTCTCTTCAATGCTTCGCAGCTTCTACACTTCCAAAAGTCTCAACTCTTGTAGCTCCTTCACTCCCAGAATCAAACTGGCCGGTCGTAAGGTACGTTCACATTGTATAGCATTAAAAAAAAAAAAAAAAAGAAGCTTTTCTTGTGTGTTAATACTATTTAAATTGTAATCACTTCTAGATTCATGCAGAAAAATTCAAGAACAGCAGAGACCACAGTGAGTTGTGATTGTTTTGTCTCTGACGTCCTTTTGAAAGGGGACATATTATGCAAAATCAACTTATTAGTCATTTTTATACTTATATTTGGGACTCTGGAGGCGAGGTCAACAGTCTATTCTTGGCTGGACAGTGCAGCACAGAGTTCTACACAAACTTCCAGCCTCAGAGGATTTACATTTCATATATGACGGCAATGTGCCGGCTAGAGTCTGCAAATTATGGCTTTTCCAAATGCTAATTGCTGTTAGCTGCCGAAGCCTCAGTGACGTTGACGTAGTTTCCTGTGTCTCATTTGCACATTTAAAGAGACAGGCACTCAAAAGCGTGCGTTCTGAACAGGGCTGTTTTGGCAGAGTGATTGAACTGCTGTGGTGCTTCATCCTTATTTTGGTATTTTGACCAAAGCATGTCACAGACATGTTCATTAAGACACCAGGGAACAAGGTTAACTTGTAGAAATAGGGTCTCCTTTAATGTCCTGACAGGTAAATTCACGTCTTCATTTTTCTCCTCATGTTCACCTCTTTCAGCGATCTGTGCTCCAAAGGACTCTGACAACAGCCTGCCCATACAGGTGGACTATGATGCCTATGACGCTCAGGTGTTCAGACTTCCCGGTCCTTCACGAATTCAGAGGACCACCAACTTCAGGTACAGATGTCTACATTTGCGGCGCTCGGTTCTCTGTTGAGAGTACAACACGCTGACTGTGTGTCTTTCAGAATGGTGCGAGACAAAGAGATAAGCGGAAGGAAGAGCTGGGGATCGGTGGAAGTCGGCGCAGGCATTGGGGCGTCACCTCCCGTGTTCTCCGGCGGCGCTCCTGAAGAGCAGCGCAGCCTGGCCTCTGATGATAGTCTGGGGCCGGTGTCCAACATGCTGCTCATACCTCGCATGCCTCCCGCCCATTATGAAGTCAGCAGTTCCCTGGGATACACGAGCACCAGAGGTGAACGCTCAGTCCACATCCGTTACCTGTTTTCAAACCAAACGCAGCTTACCTACAGTGAAGCATGGTGGTGGCAGCGTTATGTTGTGGGGTTGTTTCTCTGGGCAACAAAAAGTGACTATTTCCAAAATGGTCTGATGACTTACTGTAGGCACTGTGGTTTGTGAATGGTCGATTTGACGTCTGGGTTCACGTCTCTTCATGCTGTGTCGTTCAGAGTTGTTGGAGAAGATGATGGACTCTCAGCGTGACTCCAGCGCCCCCGGCAGGTTCACCGTGGGAAGTGCAGAGTCTACGCTGCACGTCCGGCCGGGAGGTTACACTCCGCAGAGGGCTCTGATAAACCCCTTTACTCCGTCCAGGATGCCCATGAAGCTCACCTCCAACCGCCGGCGCTGGATGCACACCTTCCCTGTTGGTGAGACTCACACACACACAGTGCACGTCATTGTGTTTCCTAACAGTGAACGGGTCAATGCTGTAAACAATAAACAATATGCCGAAATCGGCATGAATCTTTATTCTGAAAAGAGGACGTGCACACCATCTCTTTTATGCTGTGACGTCAGAGAAGGTGCAAAGTGAAGCAGAAAATAGTTTGTGTTTACATTTGACGAGCCACAGCGAATATCTGTCATGTATTTGAGTTCTATTTCATCCTTACTGACCGCCAGATGCGGTGCTTTAGCACTGAATGTCTCCATCTTGCGTATGCGCAGGTCAAGTGTTTATACCAACAAAGTCACCCATGACCCCTGATGACGCCGGCTAGCCTATATCTTCCGGTGACATCAGAGGATCTGTTCCTTTTCATCTTCTCGCTTTGCAGGTAGACGCATGTCAGCGAACTCTAGCTGAATTAAAGCGTTCATTGCCGCTTCGTCGCTGGTAGCCTTGTGACAATCTGTCGGAGCTGCGAGCTGCTCGCCCTCCAAGGGCTGCGACGAGCGGAGAGGTTCGTCGCGGTTCGCCGTGAACACCCCAAAATAGAAGTGGGATCAGCCAACGCTACAACTGGCTCAGTATACCAGGCGTCTTCACTTCCTTTGAGAATATGTCTTCTCTGTAAAATTAAGTCGGTGAAGGCGTTGTGCGCTCTCTCCCGACATTTCTGTGTGTTAATTACGGGCGCTAGAGGTTAGCATTGCCTGCTCGACCTAGCGTCTGTATAATCGGTACACAGCTGATAGTACCCGCTTTGTTGCGGTCATATGTTGGTGAAGAAAGTGCATCTATACTACTCCTATATCTGTGAGTAATTGTACAACTTGTACCGTTTTTTATCTGTACTTTTCCATGTTATGAAGACAGCATTGCTTTAAGACACAGAGTCTGTGTAATCGCTACACAATTGGTTGTACCTGCCTTTCGTTGTAGTTGTATGTCGGTGAAGCCCCGACATCCGTACTTATGCTGTATCTATGAGTAACAGTACAACGTGTACTGCCTCTCTCCTTTTTTACTGTCATGTGTCGGTGCAGACA
This sequence comes from Microchirus variegatus, assembly GCF_963457635.1. Lineage (NCBI taxonomy): Eukaryota > Metazoa > Chordata > Actinopteri > Pleuronectiformes > Soleidae > Microchirus > Microchirus variegatus. The sequence continues at coordinate 2,908,402 of NC_139806.1, forward strand.
GCGTGTGTGCTCTCTCTTCGACATTTGTGATTTAATTACAGGCACTTGTGTCAGCACTGCTACTTAATCTAGTGTCTGCGTAATCTGTACATTATACATGTCAGTGAAGCCAGTGTACTCGCTCCCTCTCCTGACATCTGTACTACTGTTATCCGTGAGTAACTGTACAGTGAGTACCGTTTCTTGCTTTGTTTTTTCTTTTCATGTATTGGTAAAGACAGCGTGTCCGCTCTCTCTCCCGACATTGGGTTGTTGCGCTGGCGGTCACCATTGCTTGCTTGACCTAGCGTCTGCATAATCGCTACACCTCTGTTTGTACCCACCTCCAGTTTTAGCTTCATATGTCGGTGAAGCCAGCGTACTCACTCCCTCTCCTGACATCTGTATTTCTGCTATATCCGTAGAAGCTTGACCTAGAGGCTGTGTAATCGGTACACAGCTGGTTGTACCCGGCCCACCTTTCGTGGTGGTTATATGTTTGTGAAGCCAGCGTACTCGCTCCCTCTTCCAACTTTGTACTTCTGCTGTATCTATGAGTAACTGTACGATGTGTACTGTCTCTCTTTTTTACTCTCCTGTGTCGGTGAAGACAGCGTGTGCCGACATTTGTGTTTTTAGTTACAGGCGCTAGTGTCAGCACTGCTTGCTTGACCTTGCGTATGTGTAATCGGTACATTACACATATGTCAGTGAAGCCAGTGTACTCGCTCACTCTCCTGACATCTGTACTACAGTTATCTGGGAGTAACTGTACAGTGAGTACTGCTTTTGCTTTGGGTTTTTACTGTGTTGATGATGATGATACACCGTTGGCTGTACTCTTCATTCTAGTCCCCTGTAGTTAGCAGACGTGTTCCACTAAGGCTAACTGCATTGAATACCTGTTGTGAAGGCAGTTTGTTCGCTCCCTTTCCCATCGCAGGTGTACTACTACCTCTAGTAACAGCCATATCTTGAGCTGTGTTGCTAGGCGGGATGGTTGTATTCGGCGCAGCAAGCCGACCTTTTGCTGGTGAAGGCAGTGCTCTCGCTCCCACTCCCAGCATAGGCAGTGTTGTTGCCCTCCAGTTAGCAGAAGTGTGAAGAGCCCACTAAGGCAAACTGTATTTGTCTGTGCGACACCTGTTGATGAAGGCAATGCGCTCGCTCCCTCTCCCATCACAGGTGTATGCTACTAACCGTCAGAAACAGCCACATCTCGAGCTGCGTCTGCTCGGTGGTGACAGTCTGTAGTGGCGCAGCAAGCTGACCTTTGCCGGTGAAGGCAGTGCTCTCGCTCCCGCTCCCAGCATAGGCAGATGCTGGTGCCCTCATAGTTAGTGTGAAGAACCACTAATCCTAACTGTATTCGGCTGTGCGACACCTGTTGGTGAAGGCAGTGTGCTCGCTCCCTCTCCCATCACAGGTGTATACTACTTACCGTCAGTAACAGCCACATCGAGCTGTGTCTGCTCGGTGGTGACAGTCTGTACTGGCGCAGCAAGCTGACCTTTGCTGGTGATGGCAGTGTTCTCGCTCCCGCTCCCAGCATAGGCGGACGCCGTTGGCCTCATAGTTAGTGTGAAGAACCACTAACCCTAACTACGGCCGTGCGACACCTGTTGGTGAAGGCAGTGTTCTCGCTCCCTCTCCCAGCATCTGTTGCTTCTCCCACTCTACAGCCGCCTACTGTCACCATGCTTGGTGACCACTCCTGTGCGACCTGTATGGCCTCCCTGCAGCCGGAGGACGGTCATGATGGGTGCTCTCCGTGCCTTGGCCTCGAACACCTGAGGGAGGGGCTGTCGGAGGATCCGTGCATGAACTGCAGCTTCATGCCCAGGGCAGTGCGGGTTGCCAGACTGGCTGAGGTTGAACACCTGCTGGGTCATGTTCCGGAACCGGACCAGCTGACCCCCACCCAGCGACTGCCACCAGCACAGCCTAACCGACCTAAGCGTCAGGCTGCAGAGGCTGTGGGCGCCCCCTCTGGGAAGAGGGTCGAGGAGTCTAAACTGGCCTCCAGGGGGGACCAGCTGACTGAGGAGTTAAACTAGATGAAGACCCTCTTCATAGCCGTCCAGTTCTGGGATCGGTGCAGTGGACGTAGGTTTTTCCGCTTCCACGCTGCCACGGGCGAACCGGAGGAAGATGTACTCTCCGTGGCGGCTTCAGCCACCGAGTTCACCAACTATGGGTCCAATGTGGTTCCCCAAGGTGCTGCCTCACACACCCCTGGGGTGAGCTTCCGCTCCCCAGCCAGCAGTGGCGGGTATAACTTCATGGGTGCCACCATTCGCATGGCCCCACAGGCTCAGCCGGCTCCCGCCAGTGCCTCTTCAGGCGTGAACCAGCCCAGCTCCCCCACTGTTTTGACTCGCCGCCAGTGGCTAGCCCAGGGGAGAGTCCGTGGCTGATTATCGGCTTTTACAGGGGAATGGTTTACCTCTTATTCTTGAAGGACGCGTACTTTCACGTCCCCATAGCACCAGGCATTTTTCTGCAGCCTGCTCTCAGGGCCGCCATTATCAGTCCGGGGTGCTCACTGCTCCCGTTCGGCCTCTCCCTTCACCACTGGTGCTTGCCAGGTGTGTGGCAGCAACCATCTCTCCCCTGCAGTTGCGGGGCATGAACATCCTCAGAGTGATTTTCACAATGAGCTGCCTGGTTCCCTCTCAGAGTACACTTTTCTAGGGGGGTGACTCTGGATGCTGTTGCCATGAGGGCCTGTCCATCACTTCGGCGTGTGGACGACATCCTCATCCTCCTTCTCCTCTTCAGAAGGACCGCTGCTTGCGCTACGCCCAGTATATGCGCCTCTTAGGCAAGCTAACAGCTGCTGCCACTGTGGCTCCCTTAGGCCCGCTGCCACTACGCCCCCTTCAGAGGTGGCCGAACAGTTTTCCACTTGTATGCCAAGTGGCACCAGCACGGGAAGCTTTAGGCATCACAACGCTCCTGCCTCCTCGGCCTGCTCTGGCCCCACGGAGGGTGAGATGGTTTCTTCTTCAGGGCACGCCCATGGGCTCCATTACATCCCTTCGGGAGACTGTCACACGGATGTATCCCTCACAGCTACGGGCAGTGCACATGGCACTGCAGCTTTTTCTTCAGTTCCTTCAGTAGAGGCATGTGCTAGTACGGTCAGACAATGTCTCAACCGTCTCTCTGACATAATTGCACACACTCTGATATAGAGGTGGTATTTAATATCTGGGATGTTTTTTCGGCAGGGCAGAGGGGGATCTCTTTGCCACAGAGGAGTCGACCCATTGCCCCGCTCTGGTTCTCCTTGACAGAGAAAGCCAGCCCTTCTCAGCCGCGAGGATGCTCTCGCCCACGATTGCCCAGAAGCTCATATCGATGCTGCCTTCCCACAGAGCCGCTGATTCCTCAAACACTGCAGAGGGTCCTCCAGCAGGGCCACAACCTGCTACTGGTGGCCCCCTTTTCTGCCCAGGCCCATGACATGTTTTTCCTCTGCTGCACAGGCTCTGCTGCAGCTCATCGCGGCGTCTCCCCAACAGGTTGGATCTCCTGTCTCAGTTAGGGGGCCAGGTCTGGCATCCTGACCTTCATTGCCTCCAGCTCTGAGTCGGCCACTGCAGGGCACGACCTCCGGGCAGAGTGTTCAGACACAGCCCAATGTACCACACTGAAAACTATGGAGTTTTCTACCCAAATGCAGTATGTGAACAGGTGTAAACTGTCTGCCTGGTGTTCCGACAGGGGCGAGGACCCCGTCTACTATACAACTACAACAATTTTGTAGTTCCTACAGCCACTCCCGAATGGCGGACGGGAGGGCTTATGTGGCGGGCTTTTCATCTTGACACACTCAAGTTGATGACAACACCGTGGAGTGCCACAGACTCGTGTCCTTTTCCTTAAAGGAAAGCCTCATGGCTACAACTACCAAGGGTACAGAGAATTCTGGCTTGGGGTCTGCCCCGGTGCTGCCCCCCCCCCCCTTGAGTTTAAGACTGCCTTTCTCCTCACCATCACTTAGTAAGGAGTGCTGAGGAGCTACATGCTCTCTCTGTGAGGGACTCATGTCTGAGGTCGAACTCAGACTCAGATTGCTCAGGGGTCACGCTGTGGCCAAATACGGGCTTTTCCACCTCAGGTTCTGTCATCGTCAAACCTTAATCCTGGCACAGTTTATCCTCCCAGCAGGGGAGGAAAGGTCATAACGGCCATGCCCTGTCCAGGCCTTAAGAGTCTATATAACTTCGACCGCGAGCTTGAGACGGTCAGAACAGCTGTTTCTCTACTACGGCGTACTAATAAGGCCGTGCTCCCTCCAAACAGTGACTCTCACACAGAATTATGGACATCATCACTCAGGTGTACAAACACGGTGGTTATCCCCTGCCATCCGGGGGAGGTGCCACTCTACTAGGGCTGTCGCTACATCATGGGCGGCTCTGCGCGGCGTGCCCCTGGTGGGCATCACCAGCTACCCTCTCCAGATTCTATAGGGTGAATGTGCCGCCTCTACCCTTTACTCTCACTGAGGTACGTACTGGCATTCCTCGTGACTTTGTTGTTATGGTCATCCAGTGCTAAAGCACCGCCTCTGGCGGTCAGTAAGGATGAAATAGAACGAAAGTTACGTATGTAACTACGGTTCTATGAATCCTGGATGACCGCCAGAGCGTTCTGTCACTCGGAATCCTCGTGGTTTTGCGAGAAGATTCTGCAGGAACAGATCCTCTGATGTCACCGGAAGATATAGGCTAGCCGGCGTCATCAGGGGTCATGGGTGACTTTGTTGGTATAAACACTCGACCTGCGCATGCGCAAGATGGAGACATTCAGTGCTAAAGCACCGCCTCTGGCGGTCATCCAGGATTCATAGAACCGTAGTTACATACGTAACTTTCGTTATTTTCCATTTTGCGAGAGAGTCGCATAATAACAAAAGAGGCTGTGCATCAGCCTGCAGTGCTGTAAATAAAAGAGGCGTTCTTTAACGCAGACGGAGAGTCCCATAGTTAATGTGTGGTTGCCGTACGAGCTAAGCTAAACGAGCTAAGCTAAAGGAGCAAGCGGTCGTCGGGGGGTCTGCCAGCTTGGCGATGGTAACAAAGATAAGGCTGAATCCCAATTCCACCCCTTAGTGATTTAGGGATTCAGCCTAAGTCTATAGCCCTCATGACAGTCAGTCTGTTTGCGTTACGTCTTGCGTTGCCGATCTCCAGGTCCGTCTGGAGAGGCGATCCAGATCCATCACCAGACCAGACAGAACATGGCGGAGCTGCAGGGCAACCAGCAGAGAGACTCTGCCCACACCTCTGCTGAGCTGCTGGAGCTGGCTTATCAGGAGGCCACTGGAAGGTCCCCCAGCATTTCCCCCCCTCGCAGTCTGAAACACTCGAGTGTGTGAACGTGAATGCTTATTCCACGTATATATATCTTGATTTATTTAAGGCGAACGAACACTCGACAAGCTGGAGAGAACAGCCTTTACGTCGGTGGAGCGGTGGACGAGTTCACCGGAAGCCCAGGGAGCAACAACAGTGGTGATACATGCACTTTTCTAACACCAGAACACGCTTATTTTCCTGCTAACTTCTTTAATTCTGCTCCGTGTGCAGGAACGCTGACGAACCACGGCTCCTCGTTTGAAGACGTCTCCCTCGTCGGATCAGATCCAAGTGAGTCCAGCTCGTCACAGACCACGTCATACGTCAGGATCGGGGCTGATTTCCTTCGTCACTTAATGCATGATGTCAATAATAATAATAAGCCTTTAGAGGTGTGTCTTTAATCTCACCTGTGAGGGCTTATTCAGCTTCAGCAGGCAGGTTTGTCCAGCAGATGTCTGTCTCCCAGGGTGGCAGGTATAAAATACTCTTACAGATCATGTGGTCTGGAGTTACCCTCCTCTTCCTCTCCCTCTGTTTCCTCTGTCTTTCCTCTCTCTTTCTCTGGGCCTCCTCCTGTCGATCTGTAACTGAATTATTCAGTTTAGAAGACGTTACCAGCTGATTTAATTCCACCTGATTAATTTTACGTCAATCATTTTTCCTTCCACTTTGAATGTGTGTATCTCTTCCTGCATGGCAGCGTGCGCACTACACATCATCCCTGTAAACACGCGCTTTCTCTTCCTCCGCACAGTATTTTGAGTCTGTTTGCATGATGGAATTATCTCTGCTTGGATCCACTCGGTCACTCTCACTGTTGTTGAGCTCAGGAAAACACTTTCCCGCCTTTCTTCTTCCGTCACGCTGATCACAGACTTGACCGTCACACAGAGCCACAATCTGCATGTTTGATCACCGCTGCACAACCACAGTCCTCCCCAGGAATCACCAGCAGGGGGAGATGAGGCCAGTACAATAACACTTGTGTTTTTTTTTTCTTCCCCCTCTCTCTCTCTCTTCTACTTTCTTTTTTTGTCACGTTTGCATCTTCCCTCCCTTCCATCCTCTCTCTACTCTACTCTTTTCCTCTCTTTTACCCCTCCACTCTGCTTCCCTGCCCCCCCCCCCCCCCCCCCACACTCATGTACCATTCCACACTGGATACATGCACTTGTCTTTGCTGTGGGGATTTGTTTGTGTGTGTGTGTGTGTGTGTGTGGGTGCTCCTGAAGCCCTGCTGCTGTCTGCACCCCCGACAGTGCCCAGCTTCTGCTGCACGGTTGGGGTGGACTGGAAGTCTCTGACCACGCCGGCCTGTCTGCCCCTCACCACCGATTACTTCCCTGAGCGGCAGGCGCTGCAGAACGACTACACCGAGGGCTGCTATGACCTGCTGCCGCACAGCGACCTGGAGAGGTAGACCCTTTAAAAATCTATCGTCTTACATTACTCAAATGTGCACTTATTTGGTGATATTTATGTTAAAGGTGAAGTAAGTAGTTTATAGTGCCATCTAGAGGAGAGGCTGAAATTTACAACAACAAACTGCTCCTCTGCTCACCCCCTCCCTTCCCTGAGCGCTACGGTGTCCTCAGCCGGTCAAACGTTGTCCTCGTCGTCTTTCTCCGTGCTCCGACGCTTGATTTGTTCTCTCGCGTTTGTCCTAACAGGCTCCCGTAGAAACATGGCGTCGTGGCAATGCAGTAGCGGCCCTGTGACCATGTTATTTTACATGACTTTTTGAAACACTACGAAAATTAAACAAAGAATATTATACAGCGACTAGACAATGCAGGAGCACATAATATGTATAAAAAAGTGGATTTTGGGTTATATAAACCCATAAATACTACACAGTGTCCCTTTAAAGCTCCCATAGAGTGGTCCTATCGCACATACATGAGTTATGGAGGTCTACTTACATACATTAACTTGTTTTTATGGTCAAAAACCTCCTAGTTGCTGTAAACGAGCCTATAGAAATCTCTCCTCACTGAAGCTCTCTTCAGTTGCGCTGTTTCCAGCCAGCGCAGAGCTTTCCCAACTGTCTTGTGATTGGCCAATACCTGGAAGTGACGTAATCGGCACACCAGCTCTCAGAAGCGCAGCTCCCCCCTCTGGAGCGGTGGATGCACTGCTACTCATTATCAAAACATTGTTTTAACAATGTTTAAAAATAGTTTTGTCACAACGGCAGTCGCTTTTATGACTTTGACCCAGAGTCAGAAGACACTGTCGCTCGTGAAACACCTCCACAATGGACGTTCTTCTTCTTCTGCGGTTCAATGTACGCAACCGGATGTGCCCGGACTAGTTCACTTAACCGGACCGTTTTTTTTTTAGAAATCTCGCTGAGCCCCGAGATTACAATAAAACACAGCGTTCTCAGCAGTGACTGAACTGTTTGTTTCGAACCTTCAGGGCTTCATAAATGAGGTAATGACGCAGATACACACCAACAAACAGCGTTAATTGGTACTTCTGTCTAGCTTTAACAAGAAACAGTAAAGTCTTTAAAGGGGACATATTATGCAAAATCAACTTTTTAATCATTTTAATACTTATATGAGTTGTGAAAAAAGATGACTCAGTCATGTTTTTGTGGTCCGCCTTTTTACGTCCGCACTCATTGCTAGGTCACAATGAGATATTTCTGGAATTGTCGTCTCTCGGAGCTCCGCTTTGTACCTAAAAAAACGCGAGAGTGCAGGCGAGGGCGATAGTATCCGTAAGAGCGGAAGTCTGCGAAGTTTTCTATTCAAATTTCCGTCCTTCCAGCCCCCCGGCTAGAGTCTGCAAATGATGGCTTTTCCAAATGCCAACTGCTGTTAGCTTCCGTTAGCCTCAGTGACGCTGACGTAGTTTCCTGTGTCTCATTTGCATTTAAAGAGACAGGCACTCGATAGCGAGCGTTCCGAACGGGGCTGTTTCCTTGTCTCAGCTTGCCTCCACGCACTTCCCGTACTTTATCCCTTTAATACAAACGCGCTGCATTTTCACATTTGCGTGTCTCCATCAGGCGAGAGGACGAAGGTCCGGTGATGAGCGCTTCTCAGGTGTTTGAGGAGTTTATCTGTCAGAGGTTGATGCAGGGTTACCAGATTATCGTCCAGCCCAGTATCAGGAAACCAAAGCCTGCTGTAGCCACGCCCCTTGGCAGCAGCCCTCTTTACTCCAGAGGTAAGTCAACTATGTGTTCGTGCACAGGTAGACCTTTTTCTTTCTAACAAACGAGCTGCTTTGTGTGTGTGTGTGTGTGTGTGTGTGTGTGTGTGTGTGTGTGTGTTTTCAGGTCTGGTCTCTCTACGTCGAGCAGAAGAGGAGGAGACGGTCTACTGGCTCAGTATGGGTCGCACCTTCCATAAAGTCTGTCTCAAAGACAAAATAATCACCGTGACTCGCTATCTGCCAAAGTGAGTACACCCCGTCTTATTGACAGTGTCATGTCGGTACTTTCTGCTCACTTTCCTATCTTGGTTTCACAGTTTCAGCAATGAATCATTCTTATACAATATATACAAGGTGTGTGTGTGTGTGTGTGTGTGTGTGTGTGTGTGTGTGTGTGTGTGTGTGTGTGTGTGTGTGTGTGTGTGTGTGTGTGTGTGTGTGTGTGTGTGTGTGTGTGTGTGTGTGTGTGTGTGTGTGTGTGTGTGTGTGTGTGTGTGTGTGTGTGGTGTGTGTGTGTGTTACAGGTACCCGTACGAGTCGGCTCAGATCCAGTACAGTTACAGCCTCTGTCCTCCACACTGTGATGCTCAGTTTGTGTCCTGCTGGGTGGAGTTTGGCCACGAGAGACTGGAGGAATACAAGTGGAACTACCTGGACCAGTACATCTGCTCTGCCGGCTCCGAGGACTTCAGGTATAGGACTGATGCTTCTTTATTTAAAGGACATATCATGATTTGTTGGAACGACTTGGCACATTGTCTGTCCGATCTGTTCTGCAGTTTGATCGACTCTCTCAAGTTCTGGAGGACTCGTTTCCTCCTGCTGCCGGCCGGAGGAGCGCGACGCGTGGCGGACGGCGAGGGCCACTGGGACGTCTACGGGGAGGGAGCAGGCGCCGGCGTCGGCAGCAGCGGGGAGTGGCTGCTGCTGGATGGTTTTGTCCGCTTCCTGGAAGGTCTCAACCGCATCCGGCGACGCCATCGCTCCGACAGGATCATCAGAGTGAGCTGACCTCACATCAGTGTTTACGTTCATGTTCTATACAAGCAGTTGTTGCTGAATTTTAGCACAGTTTCCTGTGCGTTTACTTACCTTTACTTATTCAAGTATTTTCAACATTTTAAAGACGATACAAACAATACAAGTACAATGACATGAACGATAGAAAGGGGGCACACTATTATAGATTTATAAGGCTTCTCTTTGATTACTCAAAGCTTATGCTGATTGTGTAGTGTCATCTATTTCTTCCATGAAAGAAGTCTATTTCTTCCATTTACTTGATAAAATCTCTCCTCTGGATCTTAGACAAAAAGCCATTTTTTCCATTGCATAGATCTTGTTTCACTACGTCCCTCCATTGTTTGAGGTTCGGAGTGTCTGGTTGATTACAGTTCTTGGTGATTGTTTTCTTACAGGCCATCAGCAATATTTTACACAGATACTAGGGCTGTCAAAAGATTAAATTTTTTAATCAGATTAATCACAGAGTAGCTGTGGATTAATCACGATTAATTACGATTAATTACCATTCCTAAATATGCCAGAAAAATTCACATTTTCTCTTTATATTGTTCTAGGAACGGAGAGATAAATAAAGTAGGTGAAAATATAAATGTAAAGAACAATAAAATACTGTAAATAACTTGTAAAAACCTATACAAATTGTAAAGAACCCACATTATAAGACAATATAAATAAATAGAAAAAATAAAATACTGTAAAAAACTTTTAAAAAAACTACACATTGCACTGTAAATATAAAGTATAGAAGTTAAATAGTTTTCTTACTAAACTCACAGCAGGAAATTCCTCATCAGCACTTTGAAGCACTGACGCATTTGGGCTCAGAGTGTCGGGAGCCCCCCTATCAGCTCGGGGCCCCAAGCAGTTGCCTGTCTTGCCTGTCCATAAACTGCACGTCTACTCGTAGCGCGATGAAAGTGAGAAAGTGTGTTAATGCGTTAAAAAAATTTTTTACGCGTTAATTCCACAAATTAATCATCCTGGGTTAACGTGTTAATTTTGACAGCCCTAACAGATACACATCTACTCTTGAGATAACATCCTCAAAAAACCAGAAGTAAAGTACCTTTACATTGTTCGTGCCTTCATATCCCAACATTTTTCTTAAAGTAAGACATATTTCCCCCCAAAATATCAGAATTTTCGGTGACCTTCATGTTTCCGCACAGCCTCCAGCACTCCTCCTCTGACTGAGTTTGCTTACGTTTAATATGCGGTGTGATAAAATAGCCAATCAAGTTCATCCAGCCAAATTCTCTCCACTTTGTGATGTCTTTTATTTCTTGTTATACTGTGAGAATCACCTTCGTCTAACATCTCCGTCCATGTTTCCCCCTCAGCCGAAGGGCACGCCAATGAAAGGACTGCAGGTCGCAAATCCTCTCCCTTCGTATCTCTCTGAACCCGTTCCTCCCCCGCAAGGCAAGAAGGGCACGTCGGCTCTGTCGGCGCTGCTGGAGATGGAGCAGAATCAGAAGTGAGCTTCTCAGAGACTGCAGGAACATCAGCAGCAGCAGCAGCAGCAGCAGCAGCAGCAGCAGCAGAGCCGTGAACCTCAGTCTTCACCGTGTTTCTTTCTGCTTCCTCTCAGGACACTGGAGGAGCAGCAGCAGCAGCAGATGAAGTCCTCAGCAGCCGTCAGTGACCCTGCTGCTGTCGCCACAGCTCCAACAAATGTAGACAGTCCCCGAAAGGTGAGCGCCGGCCTCCTCGTTACACTACGTGTGGATCGAGACGAGGTTCTTCTTCAGTTTCGTCCTCGTTCAGCTTTCGCTGGCACATCTTGAGTTGACTGAATCTAGCAGCAGCAGCTTCTTTGATTCAGTGATTTATGTTTGCCGATTCTTCACTGTGAGGCTTTTACTGTTTTTTGTTTGTTTATTTTTCCCTTCTTCTGTCATCTGCGCTGTTCCTCATGCCTCTGCTCTGCTCCTGGGCTTCGGGTGTTTGATCCTGGGGTATGTTCTTCTGTCATCTATACTGACAGGACACTGCCTTTATTTTGGATTTTATACGTAGTCCACGCTCCACCTACATCTATCACTCTCAGGTCAGTTTGGAGGTTGCTTTGAGGGCATTGCTGAAGCTCGGTGTGTGTGTGTGTGTGTGTGTGTGTCATCTGACTCTGCATGAGTGCATGAGCATGCAACTGCTCCCTCTCATTCCTGTTGTGCTCGTCCTGTAGTGTCGCTAACGCTCTCGGTGTAACACCAGGATCACATTTAACTGCTAATATCTTCCATGCAAAGTCAGTGTGTAAAACCCCCACAGCTTTATTATATGATTTTTAACCACCCAGACCATAATAGATCAAATTAAGTGATACATTTAAAATCACTTAATTATATCCGCGAGAAACGCGCGGATATTATGTAATCGGTCTTATGCGTCCCCAGATTTTAGCTGTTAACTGGAAACTGGAAACTGGAAAGGCGTTTGAGATTAAATTTTCTTATTATTTTTATGGGTCACATACCCCCTGTAGATGATCCCTATTTTTTTTGAGCCGTCTACCATTATTATTAATTAATTAGTTAATTAATTAATTAATGATATAAAAAGCATATTTTCGCCTGTATCTTCCAAAGTATTGCAGGTATTGGCTTCAAATGTTGCATGGGCATCACATACCACCTGAGAATAATCCCTATCTTTGTAGCTTTATTATTAATTAGCAAATTAATTAATTTATTATGCTAAAAACACATTTTGGGCTTTATCTTCCAGACTGATGGAGATATTGCCTTCAAATTTTGTACAATGATTCATGTAACAACTATCTACAAGTATAATCATTATTATTATGAACGATTAATCGATTACTAAATTAATCGTAGAATTAATTGTTTTAGCTTCTTAAATGGGAATATTTTCTTTGTTTCTTTGCTCCACATAACAAAGAAATCATTGTTACAAACCTTATAGACTAAAATGGCTGTATGACAAAGGCGTCCATGTTTGTCTAGAGTGTGGATTGACAGCCGTATTAAATTAAACTTTTAAAAAGTCTCACATGTAACATTTACTGGGGTGAGTGATTCATCCTCACGCGTGAAGTGTGATCCTGGGGTTACTAACATGCACAAGTAGACTCTTAGTCGTCCCTTAGATTAGATTAGGTTAGATTAGTTTGCATGAAGTCATGACTGTGTGTTTTTTTTCTGTGTGTGATTTTCTCACTTCCCCTCTGGTGGCATCGCAGTCACAAAACAAAGAAGAGATCCTGGAAACCTTTGTGTTATGTGTAAGACACGGACGCCACATTGTTTTCCAAAAAAGAAGATTCAGTTGACTGTGGACGTGTAGCGGCCTTTGTTATTATATTAGTAATTTTAGACCATTTATGAACTATGAAGCTGTAAACAATCCACTCCAACTTTATTTATAAAGCACTCTAAAAACAACAACAGCTGAAAAAGAGATACAAACGTGTGACCTAATAGACCTAAGAAACTAAAGCTATGCTGTAGTTCTCCAACATTGCTGTACTAAACATGATTCAGCTCAAATGCTTTTGCATTTTGACTTTTATTTACATTTTTACAGTCAGATGTACAAATCTGCAAAAAATATATTAAAATCTTTGCAGAAGGGCTTATGATTAAAAATTATCCTGTAGGAGAGGGAAACTCTTAAAACATAAAAAAAATAATTTAGTGAAGTAGTTGAATCCACTGTTTCTGTGCAGTTTCCTGCTGAAGCCAGCGAGGCTGCAGATAAGGGAGTCCAGCCTGGAGCGACAGGCGGAGCAGCGGCGCCACCTACAGGAGAGACTGCAGCCAGCAGCGGCACAGATGCCAGGTAAACATTATCTACCATACAAAGCTGACTTAAGACAGTAAAGATAAAGTCATATCCAGGCATCTCAGGGGCTTAAAGCGTTAGCTTAGCCTCAACATGGAGTGTGTACAATAAATACTTAGGCTATATACTGTGTATATTATACATGTTTCTCAATAGATTCATAATATCTATATCAGCTGGTGGTTTGGCACTGATCTGGCTTCTTCTTCCTCTTCACAGTGGCCAGTATGCAGCAGGAACCCTCTCTCTGTCCTCCTCAACACCCATGGAGATCCTTGAAGCTATCAAACATCCCACGTGAGATTTGCTCTTGCGTGTCTGTTTTTGTTGTGCGTCTTCTTTACATGAACTGGCAGCTGTGTAACGGAAAGGTCACGGGGACTAGAATCTATAACCCTTCACTAAGGCCCCGTCCAAATACCTCCCCTAACCCTACATTTTGCGTGTTCACGTTTTGCTGGGATCAAGGGGAAATGTGATTTTCCCCTTATAATCGACCCTCAAAATGTAGTGAGCTCTGATGCTTAAAAAGATGTGGAAGATGAAATTACCCGTGATGCTTTGAAGAATTCAGCGAGCCGGCTGATATTTTTCAACAAATATGGCGACCACATCTGCCGAGGAACATTTTCGTTGTAATATATTTCCGCACGTTAAATAAGCACGTTACGATGTCGAATTGTGTTGGGAAATGTTGGTTTGATACACATCCAAAGGACCGTTGAGCTTTGGGCACTAATGTCAGAAAATAAGTGACCATTTATGAAAGCAGCTAGCTAACTAGCTAGCGAGCGGCTACCCGCCGAGCGCCCCGAGAGAGCACGCCTGCCACGCATTTTTCCTGAATGAAAATAGTAGCACGCTCCACCGGCAGAATTGTCAACATGTGACGTAGGTTAGCACGTTCGTTACGTTCACTACGCTAATTTGCATGTAGTGGTGTCCCAATACCACTTCCCTCAACGAGGGGAATTTACGGTTGAGGGCACTCAAAACCAAGGGTACATTTAAAGGGGGAGGTGTTGGGACGGAGTCTTACTCTCCACTAGGATACCTCAAAGCTCAGTGCTGGGGCCGCTTCTCTTTGCAGGAGTTACTCGCTCACTTGCATCGTCTTCTCTGATCACTGCCAACTATAGCTGTCACTCACCCTGGATAAACCCCTTGGTCTTGGCCAGATCTGGACATGCCCGTTTTGCTATATCTCACACTCCGAAACCGGGGGAAAACTGTGATGTTTTGAATCTCCTCCTCGAACAAATCACGGATCATTGTGAAGTCGCTCAAACGGGACCTCTGAAGGTGGTTTTTAAGTGTGCCTTTGCTCTCTGGTGTTACAGGACAGGGGTGCAGCTGCTCCCAGAGCAGAAAGGTCTGCCGCTCAACTGCTTCATCAGTGCTGAGGCCGTTCACTGGCTGGTCAACAACATGGAGGGCGTGGCTACGCAGGGGATGGCTGTGGATATTATGCAGGTAGGAGCTGCCTGCGAGAGCAACGAAGTCGTAAATGTTTGGGTTTGCCGTTAGCGTACAGTGTGCTAACCTATTAGCTTTTATCCTTTGGCGTTTCCTTTGTAATGAGCAGACGTTTGAGAATCCAAGACTTTTAGATTTGTTGTTTTTAATCCAACGAGAGACGCAGAAATGAAACTGGGTTTATTTACCATAATAAAGACGTTTTTGGCTAAAAAAACACTTTATGGAGTTCTAAGATCTAACCTTGTTTTCTGTGTTTCTTTTGTGCAGAAATTGTTGGAGGAAGGTTTGGTGGCTCACGCCTCTGGAGACGCAATGCGCACCTTTGTCTACGGTTTCTACTTCTACAGGATAGGAGGAGAAAAAGACGGTGAATTGGTGAAAAATGACACACTTATCGTGCACATGTGCAAATTGGTAGACTCTTGTCTTGTGTCCACTGCAGGTCCCACGTCTCAGATCCCCTCCACGGCGCCAGGAAGTTGGTCGCCCGCCGCGCTGGAGGACTTTGCACTATTCCAGCGGAAGTGGTTCGAAGTGGCTTTCGTGTCGGAGGAGCCGCAGCCCTGCGACCTCCCGGCCTTCCTCCTGCCGCGGCTGCCCAGCCGGCCCGCCTCCTACGCAAGTAGGCACAGTTCCTTCAGCCGCAGCTTTGGAGGACGCAGCCAGGCCGCCGCACTGCTAGGTACACCCAGCCCAATCCTCCCCACACCACCACTCCATCCAGTCTGACACAGATCACACACCGGTTCTCATCAGAGTCTGGGTCCAGTATTTACTCGACATGTGAGCATTTGTTTTCAGGGTCTTGGCTGTCCATGAATACACAGCCAAGACCCACCGTCACATCAGGTGAACTCTCAGGCTTTTATGCAGCTTCATCTCCATCTACCTCAGGCACATTGTTTTCAGTTTGTCCCGGAAAACTGTCAAAAATCCCTGCCGTGGTGAGGGGGGCGTGGCCATTTTAGGTCACTACGTATGGCAACTGCAATAGTGTAGTCATGTGGAAGGAAAGTTTAAAGGTGCATTATGTAATAAATGATAAAATCCTCCTAATATGTCACAGAGACTCAGGAATAATGTTCATATAACAAACTGAACTCACCAACAACAACAGTACAGGCAAAATATTTGCATTAAAAAAATATTTTGCAGACTGTAAATCATGTTTATGTTTTGAAATCATGTTTTGGCATGTGGCGCCACCTACCGCCATCTACCAATCATTGCAGTCAGTAGAGTCTCAGCTGCCGAGCAACCACGGGTTGCCGGTTAGGTCAGAACTGTCGAAACCTAAAAGACATCGGTATTTTGAATTTGAGTGTAGTAACTGTTTTTGGCCACATTCTTACATATGGCACCTTTAAGTG
The DNA here is from genome assembly GCF_963457635.1 of Microchirus variegatus. Classification (NCBI taxonomy): domain Eukaryota; kingdom Metazoa; phylum Chordata; class Actinopteri; order Pleuronectiformes; family Soleidae; genus Microchirus; species Microchirus variegatus. Next base: position 2,924,600 of record NC_139806.1, read on the forward strand.
GTCAACATACTAAATTACAGGTACAGTTATAAAACAATGTAAAATGAGTAGTCATGTTCCTTTCCTCCATGCAAACAAAGAAATCATCAAAACTGGATGAATAATTTCAGTTTGTGGACAAAACAAGACATTTTTAAACAGGTTTGCTAAACACCGATCAACATTTTTCAACATTTTACGGACCAACCGAGTCCTCGAGAAAATAATAATAATCGACAGATGAATAGCTTGTGAAAAAATTATTGTTATTTGCAGCCCTACACATGTCAGATTGAGCCCATTAAAAGCTGAACGCAGTTCAGTGAGTAAGAAATAAAGCGGTTACAGTTTCCAAACAAGCTGAAAACAATGTGACGCTAACACTCGACCAATGGCGTCGTCTTAGATCATCACCATGTAACACGTCATAGCTGTTGATGATACTGGACTCAGCTGTGATGGACACTGGACTGTCGATCAGACATCACACTACTGTTCAAAAGTTTGGGGTCACCTATACAATTTTTTCTTGTGTTTTCCATCGAAAGTCACACTTTTATTCATCAAAAGAGTTGCAAAATGAATAGAAAATATAGTCAAGACATTGACAGGATTAGAAATAATGATTTTTCAGCTGTGCTAACATCATTGCACAAGGGTTTTCTAATCATCCAATAGTCTTCTAACACTATTAGCAAACACAATGTACCATTAGAACAGTGGAAATGTGCCTCTATACACCTATGTACATATTCCATTAAAGACGTTTGCAGCTAGAATAGTCGTTTACCACATTAACAATGTATAGAGTGTATTTATGATTCATTATAATGTTCTATTCATTGAAAAAAAATAAATAAATAAGATCACTTCTAAGTGAGCCCAAACTTTTCAACGGCAGTGGAGCTGTGATGTGGCTTTGTCACATGACACGCACGAACAATGATGTCATCAAATTTCTACACCCCCACCGACCAATCGAGTGCATGCCGAGTGATTACGGTGCGTTCCAGTTGTCGTCGGAAGTCGGAATCGCTGTAAAACTGTAGCAGCTCCCCTCAGGTGGGATTTCCCATTTGAAGAGTCATAATTTGCGTCAATAGTAAAAAAAACAAAAAACACAGCTATTTATATACGATTAAATGCTTTACTTGTTTCGCATTAAATCATTCATACACATATTACACCTGAAAGGTCACTCCTAAATTCCGACTTCCGGTGTGGAAAAAGGGAACGCACGGCGACTGTGGATCAGATCCATCCAGCAGCAGCAGCAGCGGCTGGTGTTTGTGCTGTGGTGTCAGTGGCTGTGTGTCAGTAGTGCAGTGGTGGCGTGGCGGCCATGTCCTCACTTGACACACTCTGTGTCACAGGGCTGTGACCGTGTCTCTGCTTCTGTCCTCGTACGACTGCTTCAAACATTCAACAAGCTTCGCTGGTCACATCAGCAGCTTCTCTAACAACGCTTTCTTCTTCTCTACCTTTACAGCTCATTAGTTATTTATATATATATATATATATTTATATATGTGTGTGTATATATATATACACATATATGTGTATATATAGATGTATTTATGTATATAGATGTATTTATGTATGTATGTGTATATATATATATGTTTATGTATGTATATATATAAACATATGCGTATGTATGTGTATATATATATGTATGTATATATATATACACATATATACGTATATGTACGTATGTACGTATATTATATCTTTGACCTCGTTCAGACTGGTTTCTCCCCTTCACACATTATTTATGTTTGAAAATAAAGGTAGTGGCTGATTATAGGAGAAGACATAATTCCCATAAACTATGCTTTAATTTGCCTATGAAATTGAAATATATTATTATTATTATTATTATTATTATTAATAAAATAATAATATTAAAGGTGCATTATGTAATAAATCATAAAATCCTCCTAATATGTCACAGAGACTCAGGAATAATGTTCATATAACAAACTGAACTCACCAACAACAACAGTACAGACTAAATATTTGCATTAAAAAAATATTTATGTTTTTGAAATCATGTTTTGGCGTCAAGTGGCGCCACCTACCGCCATCTACCAATCACTGCAGTCGGTAGAGTCTCAGCTGCCGAGCAACCACGGGTTGCCAGTTACGTCAGAAAACGAAACCTAAAAGACCTCAGTATTTTGAATTTGAATGTAGTTACTGTTTTTGGCCACATTCTTACATATGGCGCCTTTGATATCAATAACCCTTTGTTTGTCAGTACTGTGGCAGGTCCAGAAATGATGTCCGCTGGTTACAAACCTTTTTCAAATAAAGACAAAACAAAACAAAATTTAGAATTAAAACAAACAGGCCAAACTATCTCCAAACACAAGAAGAAGACGGCGACGAGAAATGAGCGGGTTTCCGTGCGTGCGGTCCTAAACATAAGAAGGTTTCGGACACATTTTTCCTTCATAAAGGATCAGTTAAATATCTTTGATAATTCCACCTTTGCTCTTCATGCCCTCCATGTCTCCTTCTCTTGCTTCCCTGTGTTGTGCCCGGTGTTTCCTCTGTCCTCCTCCCTCGTGCAGCTGCTACAGTCCCCGAGCAGAAGACGGTTACTCTGGACGTGGACGTCAACAACCGCAGCGACCGCACCGAGTGGTGCAGCTGTTATTACCACGGAAACTTCTCCCTGAACTCTGCCTTTGAGATCAAGCTGCACTGGATGGCTGTGACGGCCGCCGTGCTGTTTGAGATGGTAACGATGGCCGTGAAGTCAATGTCACAGCGTAACGGGATCTTCTCTTTTCCCTTTTTACGCGCACCGTACGGCCGTACTGGAGTTTTAGAACGCTAATAATTATACAAATATTTAGTTAGCTCTGCAGTTTGGCACAGGGATAAAACGTACATATATGTACCGATATATCGGCATACAGTATCAGATAATATCGTACATGCCTAGATAACGTGGGCAAAATACCACGTAGGGCCCAAGATAGGATTGCGTCCATGTTTTTATTTCCCCCGACCTCGGAGGTGACGTTCAGTCACATGTAGAGCTGAAACAATCCATCGATTAATCGATTACTCAATTAATCGTCAACTATTTTGATAATAATCGGATCCACGCTTTTTTCATGATTAAAACAAGATTTCCGATTGTTTTCGCTTCTTAAAATGTGAATATTTCAGGTTTGACAAAAGCCGATCGTTTTTTTTAAATTTTATGGACCAAACGATTAATCAATTAATCGATAACTAAATGAATCGTCAACTATTTTGATAATCGATAAGTGGTTTTAAGTTTTTTTCATGATTGAAACAATATTTCCGATTGTTTTAGCTTTTTAAAATGTGAATATTTCAGGTTTGACAAACGCCAATCAACGGTTTTCTGATTTTATGGACCAAACGATTAATCGATTAATCGATAACTAAATTAATCATAGACTATTTTGATAATCGATTAATTGGTTTAAAGCTTTTTTCTTGATTAAAACAAGATTTACTTTTTTTTCAGTATTTTCTTATATTTTATGGACCAAACGATTAATCGAGAAAATAATTGTTAGTTGCAGCTTTAGTCACGTGGAAGTCCAAATAAAAATATTACAATTTCAGAACCCCCTACTATGTACACTTTATGTACATAGTAGTATAAAGTCTTGTTATGAAGCTTCCTCACTGAGCTGCTGTGTGTCAGGTTCAAGGTTGGCACAGGAAGGCGGCGTCGTGTGGCTTCCTGTTGGTGCCGGTGCTGGAGGTTCCGTTCGCGCTGACGTCGTATCTGTACGGCGACCCGCTGAGAGCTCATCTCTTCATCCCCCTCAACGTCCAGTGTCTGCTGAAGAACGGCAACGACAACCTGTTTGAAGGTGAGTCCTCCTCTGGTCCTGAAGACTGTGTGATGTGTGCGCTTCTTTTCACGTCCACGTGTGTGTGTGTGTGTGTGTGTGTGTGTGTGTTTGTGTGTGTTTTCACGTGACGCACAGGTTTTGAACCGGAGACGTACTGGGACAGGATGCAGCTCTTTCAGGAGACCATACTCTACAGGTCTGTAGCCCAGGTCATTAACTGCTATATTTGTATTTTAACATTTTGACACTTTTTTTCGTGTCCGATTCCGATACCGACGTCACAGATTTGAATATCTGCCGATATGAACTTATGAAGCTGTTAATGTACACTACCGTTCAAAAGTTTGGGCTCACTTAGAAATGTCCTTATTTATGAAGGAAAAGCACAATTTTAATTTTGAGGAGAAAAAAAAAACAAAAACAAAAAAAACATTTTGAGGAAAAAAAATACATTTTTGGCAGATATTCAAAAAAAATTTTTTTTTCAAAAAAAATGATTTTGAGAAAAAGATATTTTTGAGAAAAAAAATTAGATTTTGAGAAAAAAAATCGATTTTGAGAAAAAAAAATTGATTTTGAGAAAAAAAAATTGATTTTGAGAAAAAAAACATTAAATTTTTAAGAAAAAATACATTTTGAAAAAAAGATATTTAAATGCAGTGGGTTAGGTAAAAATGTAATTTTGAGAAAAAAAAAATCATTTTGAGAAAAAACATTTTATTTCGAGAAAAAAAAAATTATTTTGAGAAAAAAAAAATTATTTTATGAAAAAAAAATTTTTTTTGAGAAAAAATTAATTTTGAAAAAAAAAAAAAGAGAAATGTCCTTATTTTAAGGAAAAGCACTTTTTTTCAACGAATATAACATTAAATGAATCATAAATACACTTTATACATTGTTAATGTGGTAAACTTTTTCTACTTAATCTAAATGTGTTTGAAAATGTTGTTTCTTGCAGATTTGGCTTCGTGCACGACAAGTTTTCAGCCTCTGCTTTTAACTTCCCCTCTGAGAACAAGCCTCAGTACATCCACGTCACAGGTTTGTTTACGTTATTCTCGTAATCGATTAATCTGACGATGATTTTCTCGATGAATCGTTTGGTCCATAAATGTTAAAAAAAACCTTCAAAACGATGAATCGATTATCTACGGAGCCCCTAAAGGGACAAGAAAAAGAAAAAAAAAAAAACGTTTCAGGTGCTCACCTGATACGATCAGGTGCTCACCTGATCCAATCAGGTGCTCCCCTGATACTTTCAGGTGCTCCCCTGATACTTTCAGGTGCTCACCTGATACTTTCAGGTGAGCACCTGATACTTTCAGGTGCTCACCTGATACGATCAGGTGCTCACCTGATACGATCAGGTGCTCACCTGATACTTTCAAGTGCTCACCTGATACGATCAGGTGCTCACCTGATACTTTCAGGTGCTCACCTGATACGATCAGGTGCTCACCTGATACTTTCAGGTGCTCACCTGATCGTATCATGTGCTCACCTGATACTTTCAGGTGATCACCTGATACGATCAGGTGCTCACCTGATACGATCAGGTGCTCACCTGATACTTTCAGGTGCTCACCTGATACTTTCAGGTGCTCACCTGATACTTTCAGGTGCTCACCTGATACGATCAGGTGCTCACCTGATACTTTCAGGTGCTCACCTGATACTTTCAGGTGCTCACCTGATACGATCAGGTGCTCACCTGATACTTTCAGGTGCTCACCTGATACTTTCAGGTGCTCACCTGATACTTTCAGGTGCTCACCTGATACGATCAGGTGCTCACCTGATACTTTCAGGTGCTCACCTGATACGATCAGGTGCTCACCTGATACTTTCAGGTGCTCACCTGATACTTTCAGGTGCTCACCTGATACTTTCAGGTGATCACCTGATACTTTCAGGTGCTCACCTGATACTTTCAGGTGCTCACCTGATACTTTCAGGTGCTCACCTGATACGATCAGGTGCTCACCTGATACTGTTAGAGGCTAATCTAAGCTAACTATGTGTGTGCGTGCGTGTGACGTCAGTGAGTGAAACAGGAAGTGTGTGTTCGCCGTGTGGTTGTTTATGTTGGAGAGCCGCAGCGAGAGACTGTCACGCTTCATAATGTGGCTTTGTCATGTTCTCCCCTTTACGAGAGAGACTCATTGTACCCAGAGAGGCTGTGCATCACCCTGCTGTAATGAAATAAAGTGCTGTGTTCAACGCAGATGGAGTCCCGCAGTTGTTGTGTTGTTGCCGAACGAGCTAACCCAAGCTAAGGAGTCAGCGGTCCCTTTACTGCGGTTCAGGGAACTGCCGGATTGGCGTTGTTAACAATACTTTCTCGTGCTCATAAGAAAGTAATTGCATGCGGGCATGATGTCCGTGAGATCATCCACTGCAGTCATTTCGGTTTGTGTTTCTGTGTGAAAATGACAGTGTTTCACTCACTGACGTCACACGCACACACATAGTTGGTTAGCTTAGCTTAGCCTCTAACACTATCAGGTGAGCACCTGAAAGTATCAGGTGAGCACCTGATCGTATCAGGTGAGCACCTGAAAGTATCAGGTGAGCACCTGATCGTATCAGGTGAGCACCTGAAAGTATCAGGTGAGCACCTGATCGTATCAGGTGAGCACCTGAAACCTTTTTTTTTTTTTTTTTTTTCATGTCCCTTTAGGGGCTCCGTAATTTTCAAAATAGTTGATGATTAATTAAGTAATCGATTAATCGTTTCTACTCTGTTGCTGTTTCTCCGTCAGGCACCGTGTTCCTGCAGCTGCCGTACTCCAGGAGGAAGTACTCGAGCGGGCAGCAGCGCCGGCGCCGGAACTCCACCAACTCCAACAGCCACGGGCCGTTCGGCAGCGAGGAGCGCGTGGGCTACTACTGGGCGTACAACACCATGCTCACCAAAGCGTGGAGGACGGGCGTGCTGGGCGACGAGAGGTTGGCCGACCGTCTGCTCCGGGACTTCACCGACTTCTGCTCCAACAAGGACAACAGGCTGCTGAGCCTGTGGGACGGCTGCCAGGAGAAGATGACCAGCGCCCCCTGATGGCCACGTGACAAACTCCATAACAGTGTTAATGAACTCCTTGATGCCGTGTTCACGTTGACTTTACCGGTGTGAACACAGCACGAGGAAGACTTTTTATCGGCGAACCGGAAGCTGATGGAAAAGAATGTTTTTTAAAAGAGTAAAGTTTACAATAAAAGAACTGTATATAAACCTTTATACTTTTTGCTTCAGTCGCACATATGCTATCAGAGTGTTTAAAAACTGCAAACTATCGCGGGTTAGGGGATAAGATTTATTTAAAACGCCTGCTTTATTGAAAGTGGAATTCAATTTAATTTAGTCATCCAATAACACTCGTCACAGACCTATCTGAGCAAACTGACGATGAGAGACGCAGGCACTGCATTAAATATGATGCAGGATTTAGCTTAAAATTACGTTTTTGTGTGGGAAAAAAACACAATATTCTGTAATATTTCCATATATAATAATCACCAAAGACGCTGTGTCGTCGATTTAAATAAAGTTGATTTATCCAGATTAGGTCATCAAAAAATGTCATTGAGTATCTTTTGAGTGAATAAACAGAAACAAATGGAGAATAAAATGTAAATGTAAAAAAAAAAAGTTACTTTAATTTAAAATTAACTTTTCTTGTTTTTACGTTATACGTTTTCACAGTGAATAAATGTAATTGAAAATAACCTGGTCACTAATTTATTTTATTTATTTATTTATTTATTTAACGGGAAAACTCGCTTTTTGGGCCGCATGAGTATTTTTTGTTGCAGTACCACGAGTGGCCACCATGTCAAATGGTCTTGTGCAGAGGGGGCGGTGCTCTATCCAGTTCTGATCATACGTCCACGGTGCGTGCTCCGAGCTCCCGTCGCTATTCTCGAAACCACTTTGCGCCCACGATCCTCACTCCGCAGCGCTCATCCTCGACCCGTCTACGCGGATTGCGTTGCCGTCCGTCAGCAGCGAGGCTTCTCAGCTGGTTAGCAAAAACATCCACAGAAGAAGAGACGAGCAGGAAAACGACACGAAAAGAAAAACGCGAACTCTTTCTCTCTCAAACACGAAATAGCGATCGGAGTGAAGTCTGTTAAGGTAAGTAATCTCATTTGTTTTGCGCGTATGTTAGTTATACTAACCGGCTATGTTTATGAATGACTGGTGTGAGTGTGTGCCAAAATTCAGCGTTAGCCAACATTTGCTAAGTTAGCTCGCAGGCTAGCGCCTACCAGCCTGCGTCTAGCTGCGACCATGGAGGCTAATTAACGCTAGCCGTTTTTTTATGACACGCCAGCGACCTTGTTTTAAGTTGTCCGTTGCCATTTTTTAAAACTACTTTTGACGCGTTACTCGGCGCCACGTGTTGCTATGGTGTCTCCACTTGGTTCAAAATAGTTTCATTGAAGCTAATGTTATTAATTGGGGCCAAACACGCTCAAACTACTGTGGCCTCAGCCCAACTTCCTGCGTTAGCTAGCCTGGTTGCTAGTTTGACGTTCTTCACTGGAATTGCGTTATGTACGATTTTCTACAACAAAGTAGCAGCAAACGTCACCAGCGTTTACATGCGTGTAAATAAAATAATCCGATTGAACAATCGCCTCTGGCCGACTGTGAAATGCTGCTACAGCAGTCGCACAGAGTTAGCTCGCGGCTAGCTGCCGTGTAGCCTCTCTCAGGCTCATCAGAAGCGTTCGCGTCTACCGTGTGAACCACCGGTGACAGTTTGCGCACAAAGCCGCGGTGTTCGCAGTGTGCTGCGGTGGACTTTGGGGCGTCCGTGTCTCGAGATAGAGGCAGGTGGATCATTTTGTGTGTGGGTGGTTGAGACAAGGCCGTGTGGACACCGTTAGCTTGTGCTGTGCCCCCCCCCTCAACATCTTAAACGGTGCACTGCCTCACGAAAAGGTCTTGTTATGAACAAAGTCTTCTTATTGACTGTAGAGGATTTAGTTCCCTAATGTGTCGCCAGTAGTTAACCCCGTTAGGGTGTAATGTGCCAGTTATACGCTTAATAACATGGTCTGAGAGAGGGTTATATTAAAGAGTGTATACTTAAAGCTCATACACAGATTTCTGTCCCAATCTTGTCCTTCGTGGGTGCTGATTTTAGGCTGATTTGAACACATTATCTGGCTAAGTTATCCTATACTGCAAGGCTTTTCAACTTAAGAACAGGCCCGTTAACCCATGTGTAATGAATGTATTATTAAAAAGCCAATAAAACCGTAGCTTTGCTTATTTCTGGCACTTGTTATTTCTGATACTTTGCGTCCCCTTTTTGGCAAACACTAGTACAGCTGTAATTGTAGGCGGCTTATGTAGAATATTTTGCAATATGAGCACAACTGTAGCAATTGCACCTGAATATTATTGGAACTGTTACTTGTATTTCTGCAAAAATAGCCCATTGTGGCCATTGCATCTTATTGTTGGTTATATTGTTACCTCAAAAGAGCCAATTGTGACTGTTATACCCAAATGGTGGTGGTACTGTAACCTTTGTGCACTATATGCATATTGTATTGTAGCTGAATGTTGGTGGTTTTGTTACTTAAATAATTGATTTTACAACATTTTGTAACTATTTCTATCCGTTTACTGTACATGCAACATGTAAAATAGTAGTACAGGGGTTGACCGGCCCACTCGCTGGACGGCCTTCTGAAAAGCCGGCCCTCCGGAGATTTTAGTTGCATAGCCCTGCTATAGTGTGAGGGGTTTAAAATTTTTTATCAAACACGACTGATATTTCTAACTGCACAGCGATTAGGGGACTGAGCAGAACGTCACTAGAACCAATGACAGCGATCATCTTCTCAACCATTGCGTTTCTTAGCACAAAACATCGCACACACAGCAGTCTGCTTTCATGTGTGTTTATATTCTGAAGTTGCGTTAAATCGTGCAGGTTTCGTGGACACAGACGTATCTCGGGGCTAGCCATTTTTCGCAATACCAGTCGATAATCGATGATCTTTCCACGTGCGATATACGATCGATTGATGCACCACGGCAAATGAGATGCCCCGTCCATGTTCAATACATGGATTTTATGCACTTTGTTCTATATACTGTGAACATACATTAAACAGATATTGTGATCGTTATCGTTATCACGATTGTCTTGCGATGTATTGATCGGCACAGAATCACCGTATCGCAACGTTATTGGTATCAAGGTCCATGTCGTATACGGAGGTAACCTGTGATTCACGCCCCAAGTAGCAACATGTCTATGGTTAAAAATTAAACGGTGTGTACGGCTGAATATGAGATATTCTATATGAGAAGATAGCTCTGCTGCAATGACAGTGTTAATGTGTTGATTATTCAGAGACTACAATGGAGTAGCATTGAAGTGTGAACTGAACTGCATTGTTAAAGAGATAGTTGTATGAGGTGTGATACTAAAGGCCACATTATACTTCTCCAACTGCGTGATGCGTTATCCCACTGCGTAACTACGGAGACGACTCCAGCCTTCATACTTCTGCGTCGTGGACGGATACAGGCTGCAATTTCCCGCCAGATCAGTAGGTGTCGCTGCGCAAGGTTGTTGTGCTTTTGGCTACAGCGAGCAATGGCGTCCGAGAGGGAAAGACTGTTGTTGTTGAAACAGTGGCCGTTTCTCACTTTTCTGTGTCACGGAACCCAGTTTTGAGGTGGATAATTTGAGGCGAGAAATTGGCCATTTAGAGTCTAAACATGTAGTTTGTGTATTAGTCTGTAGACGCTCGGTGCGCACTGTAAAGGCCACATTATACACCTCTACGACTGCGTATGCGCTATCCGACTGCGTAACCACGGAGACGACTCGAGCCTTCATACTTCTGCGTCGTGGTGACTGATACGCACTGCAATATGATGTATTTATAGTTTGGCAGCGACGTTGTCGGCGGTGATCAGCTCCGCCTCTGTGGACGCTCGCTGCTCACTGTGAGCCGGCACAGAGCAGCTTAGCTCGGCCTGTCTTGAGGACCAATCGCAGCTCTTGCCGTCTCCGTTGTCCCTTGACGGAGTGAAGGACACTTAAAAAATATTTTGTGCAGTCGGAGACGACGCAGAGACTCTACGATGGACTCTGCGTCGACACAGAGGACTCAGCGTAACCTACGCAGAGCACTTTACGCAGGAGTATAAATTGGGCTTTACACACAGTCGGCCAGTGGGGAAACGAGAAAAAACGTGTTTTAGTCACTTAACTGAAGGTTCACCTAATAAAGTCTCTGTTATTGATGGGATTGCTGCTTTATTTGTAAACTGCTCATTCTCCTAAGTCAGAAAATCTGTGGTTTTTGCTCACAGAGACACAGGAGCTGCTGGTCTACTGCTGTGTGCTGTGATGTAAAATGACTGATTTTTCCCTCCCTGGAATTTGGTGCTGATATTGAGTTTATGTCATGACACAAACGTCAGTATCATTTCAATGAAAGGCTGCCTAATTGCAAGAAATGCATGAACATATCCTTAAAATACACATCCAACTAGTGTAGATTAAATCAGTTATTCCTTGTCTTTCTGCTGCCAGCCCCGGTGTCTGGAACCACACTTTACCAAACCTGAACTATCACATTTGTCATACGGGGTGAGTGCGCGATAATTACCGACGTGAACAAAGTCTATTGTTCTTAGTTCGTATGTGGGGGAAATGCACAGAGGAAGCGTTTTATTAGTTTGTGGTGACGTGTCATCAGGTGGCTGAAGCGGCTCTTTCATGTGTGAAGAGTCGCTGCTCATCAGGCTTCACGCCGAGCTATAGACGCACAAACTGAAAGTAAACAGAGTCGACTCAACAACCGAAGCGCTGTTTGGTACACGATAGAGACACTGTTGTTGTTGTGAGGTTGACAGCACTACTCCTTAGCATTAGCAAAGGCGACACATGCAATTTTTATTACGTTTCCTTAAAATGTGAGCGTATATTATTATGGACATTTAAAATTGGCAGATATTTAATATGTGGTGTTAAAGGCAGCACTCCAAGGTCTCATACTGTCGGTGTTGGTGTGTTCATATCATTTAATCGAGAGCTGGGCACACTGTGCTACTTTTGGAGTTTACGACCAGTGGATTTTATGAATAAATACAAAGAGCAGCACCAACTTACTGTGGCAGGAAGAGGAAAAAAAAAGAAGGACCTTGACTAAAGGAAAAGGGATATGGGAAGAGATTAAGTCAAGGTGGACTGGATGTAAAGGGGAAAGAATGGAGTACAGCGGAAAACTGAGAGGAGAGAAGGAAGGAATCGGAGAAGCCAGGATGAGTGTTATTTTTAGAAGAAGAAGAAGTCAGAAACAGCAGAGAACATGTCATGTCCTCCTGGACCAAGATCTGACGACCAGTATTTCACGTTTACAGAGTCTTGAGATGAGGATTATTTGAGAGAATGCCTTTCCACATTCATCAATACAACAGCAAAACATGGATAATGAGCCCAAATAGCGTTTATCTCTGAGATGATTATTTAAAGACTGAAGCCAAAATCAAAGCTTCAGGACTTACCAACAACACATGACAAAAACTATGGAGAATAACACAATCTTTTTTCTACTCCGTCCTGATGAGTCTGTTTCTGCTGCCGTCACACCCACCACAGTCTCTAAACTGGCTGGTAAAGCAGGAGTTCTAGCAGACTTGGATCAGATTTCCAGCATGCTGGAAATGAGATCGGGAAAAGAGTCGCTGATCCTCTTTTATCGCGTCTTTTAAATATTTCACACTTTGCGACTGCTTATCGCGTTCCGGTCGGGCATCGGAACTTCCTCGACAGTCACCTGAGCTTAACTCGACTGAACATTTATAGGCTCTTGGACACACACGGTAACATCACAAGAAGCTCTTTGGAACACTGTCAAATCACACTGGGTTATTTGGTTTGGCCCTCGCTTTGAGACTTAATGCCAGCTTGAGTGAACGCTGTCATTAAAGTAGAAGCGCTGCTTATTGTACCCACTGCACATACTGTGTACTACTACTACTGGATTAGGCCTGTAAAGTCAAAGTCGACTGGTCGACTAATTGGTCGACACGCTCTGGCTCGACCAAAATTGTGATTGGTCGACTAAATTTTATTTATTTTTTTTATGGTGAATTTCATTAGGAGGAAAGTACCACAAGCAAAGAGGGGTGTTTTACAGCACCCGTGCTTCACAGGTAACAGCCTGTCTTCAGAGAACACCCCCCTTGTTTTCCACTATTTTGGTTTAGTCCAGCCCAGTGGGTTGTTGTCGGTCCGTGGCTCATGAGCGACAGACAGATTAGTGTTGCCAAACATGACCTATCATTTAAAAACGCTAAGCTAAGGTTGCTCTGTCCATTTTGAGTATAAACATATCAGAATTATTAGCATATTTCCCCCCGTCGATTAGTCGATTTTTGGTCGAAATTTCAGGGCTTTAGTCGACCAAGAGTTTCTTTGGTTGATTACATCCCTATACTGGATGTAATGAGATTCGTGTTTTTCAAAGGCTCTGGAATGAATCCCCAGATTTCACAATCACAACATTAAATCCTTACACCACTGACCCTGAGGCGATTGGAACAAACAGCACGAAGTTGCAAATAACCCATGGCGAATTTTGACACGCTGTCACTAGTCACATTAAGAGCAGCGCGATTAAGCAAATACATTAAACAGACATGACTTCACAAGGAGAATGGAAAAGTCAACACTGAAGAAGAGAGTAGAGCTTGTTTGTTGCGGGAGCTTGAACTTAACCATTTCACTGCTTCAGGACAAATTTGAAGATTTGGGCAATCAAAAAAAGTGAATGAAATCACTTGAATTTGATCGATGTTTTGTTTTTTTCTGTTTTTTCAGGTGTTGAAACCTGAAACCTCAGCACACAGCGTTGTTCTCAACCTTCACCTGCTGTTCCACAGGACCAAGCAGTTATGTGACCGATTGTTCTTCAGTGGATGAGTGAAGTGGGCCAGTTCTTGCTCTGAAACCTATGGCAATAAATCACACGGCAACAATATTTGGTCACGACCGAGCTGGACGTACGTTTTGAGAGAATTTTGGGCTTTTTGTTTATTTATTTATTTGTTTGTTTAACCCAACACATTCCTGCTGTCAAAGTCTGCACTGGAGTTGGGTTTATGGATGCCGTGTTGACCAGTCTACTGTCATGTTGGCCTGGTCCGTCTGACCCTGAAGCTAGAGTAGCTTCTCAGTTTCATATAGAATGTTAGCATATGGCTAGATGTGAATGTGTCAGTTAAGACCATTGTCCCCCTCCCATTGATAGCCATCTCTGGCCCCTACAAGGGGGTATAATCTTGCTGGTAGTGGTACCCCCCCTCCCCCCCCTTTACCCCATCATCTTTTCATCCATTCTTTCTTTCGCTCATCCATCCACACAACCAACGATCGTCAACGTTTACTCCATCCCTCACTCTGTTTGGCCCACTTAATCACATTGAAGTATTAAACGCTCTAACTTAAGCTTTATGTCCTTTTGTGTTCATGTCACATCACTTAATTTTAGCTTAAATTGCCACAGCCGGCCACAATTTAAGCCAAACTCCTAGTGTAACAGTTTGGCCAAAGTTTGATTGTGAAGCCTCTTGGCGGTTGTTTTGGTGGTTGCTTTGGTTGCATGGAATCGGCTTAACCGTGGAGAGGCCGGGCTACCACAAACTGATGGACTTTGACAAGCGGGGAGTTGGGGGAGGTGGTGGCGGTGGTGCAGGAGGAGGAGGAGGTGGCGGTGGCGGCGGAGGAGGAGGAGGAGGAGGAGGAGGAGGCAAGGCAGAGACGGAAGAGGCGAAGAGGATGTCGGGGAAGACGGGGAGTCGATCGGGACACAGTGCCCGGGGCACTGGCTCCAACTCTGGGGTTCTCATGGTCGGACCAAACTTCCGGGTAGGAAAGAAGATCGGCTGCGGGAACTTTGGAGAACTGAGACTCGGGAAGAACCTGTACACCAATGAATATGTGGCTATCAAACTGGTAAAAAAAAATCCTCTCTCTGTACAAAATACAACCTCTTCTTGTCTGGATTTGACTTTGAAACAAAATCCTCCTTTGCAGGAGCCAATCAAGTCGCGGGCACCACAGCTCCACCTCGAATATCGCTTCTACAAACAGTTGGGAAGTTCAGGTGAGCAACTGTCTCTTGTCTTTAATTGATGAACGGACACGTGTATCGAGTGGTGCTGTCAACGTTAGCGTACGACGTGTTTCCATGACGACTGAGCGGAAAAAGAACCGCGTGTGACGTCATGTTTACTTGACTCTGGGTTGCTTAAATGAGTCTCTGAACTAACGCTAAACTTTAAAAACAGAGGCACACATACGCAGTACACAGGTACGCTGGTTATTTGTAGCGCCGCTCTTTTTGTTTAATAAACAGACCGCTCCAGTTTGACTGTATGCGCGCTAACGGAGCTAAAAGGAGCTAACTGAGCTAACTGGTAAACGGTGCCTGGGCTCCGGTGTCGAGGCACGTAAATGACGTCATGCGCGTCTATTTCCGGTCAGTTGTCATGGAAACGAGTCATGCGTTAACGCGTTAACCTTTTGCACAGCAGTAGCATCAAGATCATATGCTGTTAAAAAAAAATGTTTTGGGTGGTTTTATTTACTATTGTGGACCACACAATTTGGCTAAAGCTGGTCCACAGGCTTTTGTGGTTATTGCAGTAGTATGGCTGCACTTTCCCTTGAAATACTAGAAAAAGTGCAATACTACTACAGGCCAACATGTAAGGTGATTACTTTATTCAAGAATGTTGCTGCTGTTTGATTCGTATTTCATGGAATCTCTGTCTCCGTCTGTCCATCCAGAGGGTGTCCCCCAGGTCTTTTACTTTGGACCCTGTGGTAAATACAATGCCATGGTTCTAGAACTGCTGGGGCCCAGCTTAGAGGACCTGTTTGACCTCTGTGACCGTACTTTCTCTTTGAAGACCGTACTAATGATAGCCATACAACTGGTAAAGACACACACATACAGTGATGCCACTTCTCCTGGCTATTCTCTGTTCAAAGCATTGTTTTTCACGTTATCCGTGCACTCTTCCCGTAGATAACTCGCATGGAGTTTGTCCACACCAGAAGCCTCATCTATCGGGACGTGAAGCCTGAGAACTTCCTGGTGGGCCGACCCGGCTCCAAGCGACAGCACACCATCCACATCATCGACTTTGGCCTGGCGAAAGAATACATCGACCCAGAGACCAAAAAACACATCCCATACAGAGAACACAAGAGCCTCACTGGAACCGCCAGATACATGAGCATCAATACACATCTGGGGAAAGGTGAGCAGCTCAGCTAGACTCGACTCACGTTATGCTTGTCCATTAGGGATAGTACCCGAGTGTCGTCACTGGAAGAGCCATGAGCACAACGTCCGACGCAAGAAAGCGAACAATGGCCAACTGTAGATCAGTTAAAAACACTCAAACATCCTGAAAACGTGCGTTAATCGACAACATTTAGCAAAGGAAAAGTCTAAAATCTTCAATATTATATAGAGTCTGGTGTGTTTGGTGACAGCTCTGCCTAAAGCTGCCGATCGTGAGCCAAATCGCAACCACTTCACAATAGTCACAGTACGATTATTTTGCAGTATTTAAGTCACAATACGATATTATTACAATATTTAATTCATGATACGATATTATCACGATGTTTAATTCATGATACGACATTATCACGATGTTTAATTCATGATACGACATTATCACGATATTTAATTCATGATATGACATTATCACGATATTTAAGTCACGATACGATATCACAATATTTAAGTCACAATACTATATTATCACAATATTTAATTCATGATACGATATTATCACGATATTTAATTCATGATACGACATTATCACGATATTTAATTCATGATATGATATTATCCCGATATTTAAGTCACAATACGTTATTTTTGAGGTATTTAAGTCACAATACGATATTATCACAATATTTAATTCATGATGCGACATCACAATATTAAATTCATGATATGATATTATCACGATATTTAAGTCACGATACGATATCATGATATTTAAGTCACAATACGATATTATCACAATATTTAATTCATGATACGATATCGCAATATTTAATTCATGATATATTATCACGGTACGATATCACGATATTTAAGTCAAGATACGATATTATCATGATATTTAAGTCACGATACGATGTCGCAATATTTAAGTCACGATACGATATTATTACAACATTAAAGTCTCTATTTAAGTCACAATACAATATTTAAGCCACAATACGATATTATCACAATATTTAAGTCACAATACAATATTATCACAATATTTAAGTCACAATACAATATTATCACAATATTTAAGCCACAATACGATATTGGCGCAATATTTAAGTCACAATACAATATTATCGCAATATTTAAGTCATGATGCGATATCACAATATTAAAGCCTCTATTTAAGCTGTAATGTGATATTATCGCAATATTCAAGATCCGATATCACGATATTTAAAGCGGAACTAGACCGGAAGTTCCTATTATCGCTGTTTTTTTTGGTGTGTATCTGCGTCATTACCTTGTTTATGAAGCCTGACGGTTCGAAACAAACAGTTCAGCCATTGCTGAGAAAGTTGTGTTTTATTGTAATCTCGGGGCTCAACGAGATCACTGAAAATCCCGTTAACGTTACGTAAGCAGCGGTTCTCCTGAACAACCGTTCGTCCTGCTCCGGGCGGTAGTCCGGGCACATCCGGTTGCGTACATTGAACCGCAGAAGAAGAATAACGTCCGTTGTGGAGGTGTTTCACGAGCAACAGTGTCTTCTGACTCTGGGTCTGACTCCGGTTTAAAGTCATAAAGGGACTGCGGCGGGGAGTCGTGACGAAGCTATTTTTAAACACTGTTAAAACAATGTTTTGATAATGAGTAGCAATGCATCCACCGCTCCAGAGAGGGAGCTGCGCTTCTGAGAGCTGATATGATAGATTACGTCACTTCCAGATACCTGGCCAATCACAACACGGGTGGGAAGGCTCTACGCTGGCTGGCCAATCACAACACACTCTGTCTTCTCGGGCGAGATTTATGGCTAAAAATAGCTCGACTGACAAGCGCTTCGAAAAGGACAGATTTCAATCGGCTCGTTTACATCAACTAGGAGGATTTTGACCATAAAAACAACTTAATATATGTAAGTAGACCTCCATAACTCACATATATGTGCAACAGGACCACTCTATGTGACCTTTAAGTCACAATGCAATATTATCACGATATTATAGCCTCTATTTAAGTCACAATGTGTTAATATCATGATATTCAAGATACGATATCAACGATTTCTAAGTCATAATAAGACATCACAACATGTAAGTCACGGAATGATATTATCACACCATTATCACAACGGAAGCACTGAACAAATCTTTAACTTGAGCTCTTTAACTATTCTAATGATTCAGTACACCGTAAATAACTACTTTGCTCGTCGAGGACGTATTACGACGTAGAGGTTAGCGACGTGACTGATACCAAACCGAGTCGTGCTAGAACTGTGTCATGGAAAATCGCCAATAGTCACACTTGGTGTGTTCCACTCTAACCCAAACTTAAAGATCCTCAAGGCCTAATAATCAGAGCAACATAAGGTGTCTGTGAGCACGTGTAGAATGTGGAGCATTATATGAATGCACAGAATGAAGAAGTGTGAGTCGCATCTGAGATTTGAACTGGAAAAGTCTCCAGTAATTATCACCTGCGTGCAAACGTCTACGCTGCGTCGTCGGCTCTGCCGCCTAAATGGTTTGATGATGTGATAATTGATGGTGTGATAATTGCAGCAGTTTCCTTGATTTGCAAAAAGGTCAAGGCAATCAGAGCTTTGCGTGCGTCTATTTTTTGTTGTTGTTTTGATTCATTTTCAACACAAAGGACACAATGGCAGATGCTGCCTATGCCAACTTAAATCAGCCGTGAGGCAGCACAATATCACAAGGGCCCACATCATTTTGAAAACGCCATTAAGCTAAGCTTTTTAGCACATGAGGGTTTTTGGACATGTTTTTCCTCATTTA
The DNA here is from genome assembly GCF_963457635.1 of Microchirus variegatus. Lineage (NCBI taxonomy): Eukaryota > Metazoa > Chordata > Actinopteri > Pleuronectiformes > Soleidae > Microchirus > Microchirus variegatus. Next base: position 2,943,513 of record NC_139806.1, read on the forward strand.
ATGATCCACTCTGCAGTGCAGACTGTGTATTGACTCACTTCTGAGGCTGGATCATTTGTTTTTGTTTTTTTCCCCACAAACAATGTAAAACTCAAACAAATCCCAAAAATGTCTAATCCTGTTTACAATACTGAATAGTTTTGTACTAAATGTTGAACTTAACTGGTTTGTGTGGGAGCAGGCGTTCATATCTAACGCACACAGCCTCCAGCACAACGATTAAGGTCTAAGTGAATGCAGAACATCTTTTCTTTCAAATAGAGTTAGATTTCAGAATTATCCGATGTAATCAGATAAGAGCAGCTGTCGAGCCTCTCATGTGAGCTGTGCTCGTTTCACAGTGAAAATGATATTCACTGCATTTTCTTTATCCGTCAAATTATGGACATTACACGCTCTCTACCACTTTCAAAATAAAAGAACTCCAGACAGATATTGATATATTATATATATATATTATATTATATGTTATATATTATATATTATATATTATATTATCATGATATTTGAGTAACAATACTATATTATCACGATATTTAACCACTTCTTCCCTAACCCTCTTTTTGGACTCCCTGCTCGAAAATGACATGCTGTAAGTTACAATACGATATTTTGGCGATATTTAAGTCACACAACGTTATTATCATGATATTTAAGTCACGATATGAATCGTCATCACAACATAAAAATCTCTATTTAAGTTAAATAATAATAATTTGTTTATTTGTAATCGTATCAGTTAAACTTGTTGTCTCGAAAGCGCTATAATATTATGATATATCACTGTATCGACACTTGTAACTAATAAACAAAAACATATACTGTATCTTTAGGCCTCAGTTCCGTTTTATTCCACACACACACACACACACACACACACACTAGAGTGACTGTATAGTGGACTCCAAACTCTAAACCAAAGTTATGACGACCTCCAGTCAGAACTGTGTCGTCTGAAACGTCCCCATGTAGACGGTGACGCTGCTGTTGATGCCCTGCTGTGTCACTGCAGGCTTTGTTGACATTGTGTAACAGATATTTGGCGCGGCTTGTCTGGACCGACTCGAATGGAAAGTGTGGTGCACTGTGCCTGCCAACGCTGTCTGTCAGTGACAGTGATTTAATTAAAGGTGGTCATGACATTGTCCGCTACTCGCTATTGTTTGACTGTCGACCAGTTCCATTAAAATCCCATCAGTAAATGTCGCTGATCGAGGCCAAACGGTGACGGTGTTTTTATGTTTGTGTTGTTTCAGAGCAAAGCAGACGGGATGACCTGGAGGCTTTAGGCCACATGTTCATGTACTTCCTGCGAGGCAGTCTACCATGGCAGGGATTGAAGGTGAGGCCAGTGTCTATTTATTCAGTCGTATTAAAGTGCAACTAAACCACAATTTTTGTTGTGTTTTCCATTAAAAGTCACACTTTTATTCATCAAAAGAGTTGCAAAATGGCCGCTATCCTTCTCTTTTTGCTTGCTTTCTGGTGTGGAAGTGTCTTTGCGTTATGTTTGCGTTTATCACGTTAATCTGCCCATTGTCTTCTAATCAGGCGGACACTCTGAAAGAGCGCTATCAGAAGATAGGAGACACGAAGCGAGACACGCCGATAGAGGTCCTCTGTGAGAGCTTCCCAGGTTTGTGTACAGACTTCCCAACTGTGCAGTACTGTGATGAAAACACAGCGTTGTATGCGTGTGCATTTGTTGATCCGTTCTCCTCGTCTCTTTCTCTTACATCCGTGGTTTGTATGTGCATGTACGTATGCGTTTGTTTGTTTGTGTGCACATTGTGCTTGTGCGCCTGTGTGTATGTAACAGAAGAGATGGCCACCTACCTGCGGTACGTGCGTCGGCTGGACTTCTTTGAGAAACCGGACTACGACTACCTGAGGAAACTCTTCACGGACCTCTTTGACCGAAACGGATACACCTTTGACTACCAGTATGACTGGACTGGAAAACCACTGGTAAGCAAAAATCACTTGGTCAATAAAAGTGTTTATTTACCTTTGAAATATCAGGGAATTCAAGGGTTTACTGGGTTTAGCGTCATCATGTCCATCTAATATGTATAGAATTGTAGTGCTGGGCACGCTAGCGACGCTAATGACGCTAACGTTAACGCACCACGCGTTTCCATGACGACTGACCGGAAAAAACGCGGGTGACGCCATGTTTACGCGACTCCCGATTGTTAAAACGAGCCTCTAAAGTAACGCTAAACTTTAAAAACAGAGGCACACACAGTACACAGGTTATTTGTTAGCGCTGCTCTTTTCCTTTAATAAACAGACCGCTCCAGTTCGACTGTAGGCGCGCCAACGACGCTAAAGGAGCTAACTGGTAAACGGTGCCTGGACTCCAGTGTCGCTGCACGTAAACATGAGGTTCACGCGCTTCTTTTTCCGGTCAGTCGTCATGGAAACACGTCGTACGTCGACGCCGTTAACGTGCCTACGCTCACTCCACCATCAGTCAAAGCGTATGAGGTCCGTACGAGAAGACATGACGTCACCCCGCGTGATGCTTCTCGTCGCTGATCCCATGTTGACCACATCTTGCCTTCCCACATTTAGCCCACTCCTATTGGTCCAGTGGCCAGCGAGACTCCGCTTCAGACGAGCAACCGAGAGAAGGCGCCGCAGACCAAAAACCAGGTACGCAGACTCTTTCTGGACAAATGTGCGTCATAATCATGTTGGTGTCGCCTCTCACTTTCAGTGCTGCAGTCCAGGGTTCATACCTCCATCGTTAAACTGATGGATGTATTTATTTATTCACTCTGTTAACTCGCAGTGGACGTGTGTTGTTTCACTCCTCAAATACAGAACAGCTTGTACACACTGAGTGTCAGTGACCCCTGCAGGCGGGACACATTTATTGATCCTCTTCATAGGAGGATGGCAGTAGTACCAGTGCAGGAGGAGTGGACGCCATTACCAACAGAACAGCCAAGCTCCACTGAGCACATCATAGATAAAAGCTGTACTGTGTGTGTGTGTGTGTTACAATACACCACATATACATCACAGTGCAGCTCATGGAGCGAGACTTTGTCATCGATCACATTACAACTCAATCAATAGTTGTTATTGTTGATAAGAAGGTGATATCTCCATGAACAGACAAAAAAAATGAGTGCTGGGTACGTTAACGGCGGCTACACGTTTCCGGAAAATGACGCGCGTGACGTCATGTTTACGTGACTCCGGTTTGTTAAAATGAGTCTCTGAAGTAACGCTAAGCTTTAAAAACAGAGGCGCACATATGCAGTTACACAGACACGCTGGTTATTTGTAGCGCTGCTCTTTTCCTTTGATAAACACCAGCGCTCCAGTTCCACTGTAAGTGTGCTAATGGCGCTAAAGGAGCTAATGATCTAATTGGCAAACGGTGGCGCAGCACGTAAACATGACGTCGGGTGCGTCTTTTGTGCTAGCGCCGTTAACCGCCGCTGCCCACCACTAAAAAAAAAAAATTTAATCGATGATCAAAATAGTCAACAATTAATTTAGTAATCGAATAATGATAACAATTCATCGCAGTCTCGTCGCAGCCCTAGTTAGCGTGTGTGGCTGAGCGTTAGCGCCAATTCGTGCCCGACGATGGAATCGCATCCTTTGCATAAAGCTCCAGTGTGCGACCTCTGTCGCCCCCCTGAGGATTTCTGAGTAACTGCGTAACTTATGCCCCACGTGATCTCTTGTGTTCATTCCGTTAACTCCACTGTCCAGGCTACAGCTGTTGTGCAACTTGTGTATTCAGTGATACGTGATCTACGGTCGATTCTACGCGTGGACAAACATTTGTTTTTTTTCTTGGCTAATGAGGTCAAGGGCACTCAGGGACTAAACCACCTCCTTCCCCGTGTGGTCTTTCACTGAAACTGCTCGCTCCAGTGCCCAAACTCCTTCCTTCACCGAATACAGACTCTGTGCTCAGTATTTCTTCTTTTTCTTTTTCCTCCTCGCCACACTGCTGCTGCTCCTCCTCTTCCTGTTTCGGTTCACCTACTTTCCTTCTTTCACCCAACCTCTCCTCTTCCATTTCTCCCGTTCTCCTTCCTCCACCTCCTAAACCCCCCTCGCCGTTGGCTTCTCCCCCCCCTCCCCGTCTCCTCTAGTCTCCAGAGGGGAAAGGCGGTGAGTCCCAGCCCACTCCAATGGCCAATCAAGAGCTGCTGGGCTCCCACCTCACTGCTGATAGGCTGGGCGGGTCTGTCCAGGTACTGAGAGGAGGATTTAGCCGTGCCACCTTCATGTCTGTCTGCATACCTGTCTATCTGTCTGCCTGCATGGCCTTCTCTGTCTCTGCAGCAGCAGCAGAACTGACCTCTGCTCTGTTTGCAGCTTCTGGTTTTTATTGAGCAGCATTAGAAGTCGGTGGTTTGAACTTTAAAACAATGGGACGACATGTGAAGGTGGCTTAGAATCTGTGTGATGTCGACACAGGAGGGTGGGTTTTCTTTCTGTCGGAGGAAGAGTTTGTCGCCACTGCAGTTGGTCAAATTTTGGTTTGTCACGTAAAATCGACGAGTGAGCTACGAGTTGGAGACCTGTGAGTGTGCATGCATAGTTTATATCCATTGAAACAGTCGAGTCAGTTCTTCTAGTTGCAGAGTTCGCTGGTGCTATGGCTAGCGCAAGTCAATGATACAAGTTAGCTTGGCATTAGCAACACTCATACTGACTCCACAGTGCACCAGAGGCAAATCGATTGTAACGGCAGACTATCAATGTACATATCTGTATTGATAGAATAATATTTGTAACAAAACTAATGTCGCATCGCATGAATTTTTGAGGGACTACTTTCTCAGCACTATACTTCCGGCAGCAGAATCAGTCCGCCGCCTCCCGAAGTATGACACACTGCTGCTGCTGAGACATAAATCCTTCAAATTGCAAGGTTGGTTTTATTTCAAACATTGTATTGTATCTATCGATGTACGTCGATAGTCTGCCGTTACAATCGATTTGCTTCTGGTGCACTGTGGAGTCAGTATGAGTGTTTTTAATGCCATGCTAACATGTATCATTGACTTGCGCTAGCCATAGCATCAGTGAACTCGGCAACTAGAAGAACTGAATGAAATTTCTTGAAAATGTCTCCAGACGTCTCCATCACACCGGCTGAGTTGGAAAATAGGTCTTATGTCCAAAATTCCGAACTATCACTTTAATGTAACATTTAATAACAATATTCTGGAACACTGTGAACAGATTTGAACATAAATAAATAAATAACCAAAGATTTCTCTCTTTTCTTTTAACAAAATAATACTGTTGAAAAATACAAAGTATATGATCAATCAGAGTGGGATTTGTCCCCAAAGCATGCTGGGAAGTGTAGTTCTTCATGAGAAGCAGTTTTGTTCCAGTGGAAATAACTTGTTTTGATAAACAGCAAAGGTAAGACAACATTTCTGCTTGTATTTCTTGAAAGTCAGTTGTTGTTTTGCTCTTATTTTAGGGCTGGATCCGTGAATCTTGTTCGTAGAGTGATAAAAATCTGTGAATATTCCGTTGTTTACATAATCACGCTGACGCTCTGGTGCCGCTTTTCAACGTGTGCGCTGGAACGGGTTTTTTCAGCTACTGCAGGTTTGATCCATGTGTGTTTTAACTGTGTTTCCTGAACATAAGAATGGTTTATATGAGCTTTTAGCTGAGTTTCGGACCTTACTGTGGGTATGCAGCATGTCTGTGTTTGTTAAAGTTAGACATGGTTTGATGACGCTGCCCCTGGTAAAGAAGAGATTAACGCGATTAAAAAAACACAACGCTAAAGCGTTGACTGTGATTAATTAATCACAATTAACACGATAATTTGACACCTCTAATAAAAATAAGTTTGGTTGCACTAACGGCTCATATCATGTGGCTGACTAGAAAAATAACTGGGAGTTAGAAAGAGTGTTTCAGGTTTGTGGCTCTGAGTATCGTTACAGTCCTGGTAAAAGGACGCTGAACATTGTGGAGTCACGACTTCCACTAATATTGATGATACTCTTGTGTTGATGCTCTTACTTTTCTTCAAAAACCTAGAACTTTGAACACATTTTTGTGGAGCCCCACACTACGATTATTGGCCATGAGTCATTTTTAATTTGCCTATTTAGTCGACTCAGAAGCCACAAGCGACCCGACTGTCGTCTCTGCTGTTCTGCATGGCAACAGTCGGCCTGTTTGTGTGGAGGCGTGAAAGCTGCTCTGGATGTCGCAGCTCTTTGCTCGTGTCCACGTTACACCGGCAACACTTTGGAAACACTGTTCTTCCTTTTATTTGTAGCAAACGAGGAACGTCTGTAAAATGAAACGGGAGAATGTCAGCGTGTAGAGCTGAAGCGATGACTAAATTAGTCGCTTTTTTTCACGATTAAAACAAGATTTCTGATTGTTTTACCTTAAATGTGAACGTTTTCTTGGTTTCTTTGCTCCACATAACAAAGAAATCATGAATCATTTTGGTTTGTGGACAAAACAAAGACGTTCAAGAACATCATTTCCAGGTTTGACAAACACTGATCGACGTTTTTTAACATTTTCTGACATTTTATGGAACGATTAAACATTATTTGTGGTTCTAGCAGCGTGTTATCTATAAACAGGAGCGATGTTTTCAGATTTTTTTTTGTGCTGTCTGACGTCCTCACGTCCCAGATTAGGGAACCTGTCCAAAGTGACATGAAAGGGGATTGAAATTTCAGATTTAGCTGCCTTACTGTGGACTTGATGCAAATCGATGCAAATCAACGTTTCCATGACGACTGATTGGGAAAAAGACGCGCGCGACGTCATGTTTACGTGCCGTGGCACCGGAGTCCAGGCACCATTTATCACCGTTAGCTGCGTTAGCTCCTTTAGCGACGTTAGAATGCGTACAGTGGAACTGGGGCGGTCTGTTTATTAAAGGAAAAGAGCATCGCTACAAATAACCAGCGTACCTTTGTACTGCGTATGTTTTTAATGCACGTGCACAGGTATAGTTCATAAAAACATCTCTATTTTTTTATGTCTGCCTTCCACACGACTACAGAGTTTTGTTCTTGTTGCTTAAGAGGAGACGTTCACACCAGACCCTAGACAGTGGACGGGAGATTATTTCTGATTCAGAGCTTAACCCGTACGCCCTCCTCTGGACAAAGCTGGTTTGTACTTAGCCCTTTGTCTTTTTCCCACCTCTCACCTCCAGGTTATGAGCTCAACCAATGGGGAGCTGAATACAGATGACCCCACTGCAGGACACTCCAACGCACCAATCACAGCCAACGCCGAAGTGGAAGTGGCTGATGATACCAAGTAAGAACACACACACCAATGTGGTAACTTTGTCTTCTGAATGTCGTCATGCAGCTATATATAATATTTTTGTAATTGAGTATTTAAAAATGTATTTTATTTGTTTTGTTTTTTAAATCAGAATAATCTAAGAATAATCGATTACAAAAATATTCGATAAGCTACTTTAAATCGGCTAATATCAATGTTAGCATTGGCGTTAGCATTGCAACTGGATGCTATCGGCTGAACCATTGAGGTCAGTTGTAGTTTGTACCTTGTTGGCTTCTTGTTTAAGCGTGAAGTGGTTCCACGCTTTGGACGTTTGCTGCCTTGTGCGTCTGCTAAAACGGTCCGTGTGGAACAATGGACGGGAATCAAACGAATCCTCGAGGCAGAGTTTTTGCCTCTGGGGATTTTTTGTAATGGAGTTACTCGAATCACTCGAGTAATCGTTGCAGCCCTAGTTGTCGTCTTCTAACACAAATCTGACATTGAGATAAAACCTGACTTCCTGTTTTACGCTGAATCAGACATCAGCGAAATCAGGAAGTCAACACTGCTGATTTTTATGGCGGGGGGGGGGGTGTATTTCATTGACGACATAACTTAAAGGTGCCATATGTAAGAATTTGGCCAAAAACGGTTTCTACATTGAAATTCAAAATACAGAGATATTTTAGGTTTCGATTTCTGACGTAACTGGCAACTGAGACTCTACTGACTGCAATGATTGGTAGACGGCGGTAGGTGGCGCCACATGGCGCCAAAACATGATTTCAAAACATAAACATGATTTGCAGTCTGCAAATTTTTTTTTTTAATGCAAATATTTTGGCTATTCTTGAGTCTCTGTGACATATTAGGAGGATTTTACGGCCAGTTGCGTTAGATTTATTACATAATGCACCTTTAATTTATATTATAAGTTCATCTGTAACCGAAGAACAGTGTCCACGTGTCAATCTATCAAAATGTTTTTATTCAAAACAATAACCGCAAACTAGGAACTGGAGCTCAGTATACGTCCCTAAAAAAAAAAAAAAGCAGAAGTTTGAATATTGGTGAAATAAAACCTCCCGTGTGTCGCAGGTGCTGCTGTTTCTTCAAGAGGAGGAAGAGGAAAGCTCTCCAGAGACACAAATGAAAGCACCAGATGAGAGAGGGAGAGAGAGAGAGAAGCCCCCGCTCAGTTTTTCCCCCTACCATTTCCTTCTTTTGTGTTTGTCGTCCTCTTCGTGTTCCTTTCTCCTCCTCCGTGCGACCGCACTCGATGGCGACTCGCTGCCAAAGCCAAAGCCAGAAGCTCTGATGTGAGTATCGGTGCCATAGAGAGAACGCCTCGTCCCCCCCCCCCCCCCCCCCCCTCTCTCTGCTCGTGTCACCCCTCGCTATAAAAGACAAATGTGTGCAAAGTAAACTGAATATTTATTTGAAAACACAAACGGCGTTGATGCTGTTCCTACAAAGAATGAGGATGAGGATGGGGGGGGGTGAAAAGAGAGGGGGCAGCGAGTGTTTCCTGGTCAAATAGGAGGACGAGGCGGCGGCGGCGGCGGCGGCGGCGGCGGCGCTTCTACATCCAGTGTGATTGACTGGCTGGATCTTTGCTGTTCCACCCCTGGACTGGAGCTTTAATAAATGAGGACTCTTCATGTATTTATGGGTCACAAACTGACCTGAAACTTGATCACACACACACACACACACTGCTGTGACCACAGACAGACCCCGTGTGGACTCGGCCACGTTTCCTCACAGACTGGCGACCTTCTCCGCTTTGCTTCCTTCCTCACTGACTGGTTCAGAGGAGAAAAACGTGGATTTGTGGAGGAGACGATGAAAGCACAGGACGAGGCCTGTAAGAGACCACACACACACACACACACACACACACACACACACACACGTATGCGAGCACGTAGACACACACTGCACACGGGGCTTGAGCTCAACATCAAGAGACTTCATAGAGAAAATTGTTGCAGCTCTCGCACATAGTTAATAATATTTTTTATTCCCTGGGGGCGGGGGGGGGGGGTGACAGGAAGTGCACAGTGAGCAGCTTGGTCCATTTCCTGTAGCAGACTGGGCTCAGTGTACTCGTCACCGACGACGCGTTCACCCCCTCAGAGGAAAACCTCACAACCACCAGAATCAAAAGTTTAAAAAGAGATGTTTATGTAAAAAAAACAAAAAAACAAACAAAAAAAAAGCTGTTTCCCTCCTTGTTTTAATTTGTAACAAAAAAAAAAGACTGTCTGGAATTTGTTTGTTTGTTTGTTTTTCTCCTGTCTTTTTGAGTTTGTTTTCTAGCTTCTAGTGTGTTCCTCAAAATGTAATTTTTTTTAAAAACAAAATAACTTGTATTTTTAATTTTCTGATGTTTTTTTTTGTTTTTTTTTCCTCTTTGGGTTTGAGGATGGAAAGTCAGATAATGCCATTAAAAAAAACAAACAAAATAAAAAACTGATCTTTATTAAGGGAATCATTGATGCTATTATTATTATTATTATTATTATTTCATCACTGTGTGGTCACACCAGGACAAAACAACTGTCATCGCCTAAAGTGTTTCTTTTTGACATTTACAGATTCATTTTGCGCCATAAACATGTTTTTATATTGTGAATAATATATAAAATGGTATGTCCCTCTGCTGATTTTGACTTACATTTATTACACACAGTATTCCGAAAACTAGATGGAACACAATTATCATTCATTCATTCGATTATTTAATGAATTTAATTGTGATTTTAACGTGTCTAAAACGCTGCTGTTCAAAACGTATACTTGGCCTTTTTGAAACGGTGGTAGAAAGATATTAAGTCAGTAAAAATCAAAAGAAACGACTTCATTTTGGAAACCTTAACCCGAGTACGAGTTTAGTTCTGAGATGTGTGCGCTCCTGTCGCACACAAACGATCTTTGGCTGTCACGTGAGAAGCCTGAAACTCGCGAGACTGCAGCGATTGGCCGAGAAGAGCGAAGGAGGATTCTGATTGGCTCCCCGGACTCTTGCTGCGTCATCTCCGTTATTATTGTTTACATGTGTTTATTTTATTTTTTAAATATGTGTCTTTTAACGTCATTTTTTTCTTCTCGTCTTAACTTGTTTTCTTTCAAACTCCTTTTTTCGACAAAAACAACAACAAAAAACAGGCAGACGAGACGTGGAAGCGGCGGGAAGCTCGGACCGTGTGTGCCCGCTCTGCGGTGCCTCTGTGTCGGCGTGTGTTCGTCCCTTTATCGACGCTCCTCCCGACTCTGACCCAGTGTCTCCTCTTCTGTCAGCTGATGTCGAGCGGAGGACACGCCGGTCGTGAGCGGACATGTCTTAGTGGGAGACGGCAGGAGGAGACACTCTGCGGGGCACCGACAGGGACGTGAAGCGGTGAAAAGGGAAGTGAAAGCGGCAGCAACAGCGGTGTTTCTGTGTGTTTGTGTCAGTCGAGTTTTTGCTGCTTTGTTATTTTTTAAACGCTAAAGTCTCGCTCGCTCGTCCACGGAGCTGCGATGGCGGACTCGCCGAGGACTCTGTCCGCCTTCAGGAGGCTCAGCTACGCGGTGGGACACGTCCTCAACGACCTGTGTGCGTCCATGTGGTTCACGTACCTGCTGGTGTTCTACCACACAGTGCTGGGCTTCCAGAACACCAACGCGGGTCAGTGTCACGGCTCCGTAATCAATTGTTTTCGTTTTGTTTAGTCGATTCATCGAGTTCACAGCGTCAGTTTCGGTGTGTTTTCACAGACCTTGGAATCGAAACGACGAAATTCTTTAACAAACTCGCAAATTGACGAGTCAACACTCTCACTTAGTTGATGAATTCATGTAGTAATCGATTAATAAACAATTAATCGAATATATGCTGTCCTTGGTAACATATTTATGTGATTTTTTCAGTTTTTTTTGGATAATTTTAGTTGTCCTACTTTTCATATTATGAAACCCGAATTTGACTACTGTCGCGTGCACTGATCAAACTAGTTGATGATTAATTTAGTGATCGATTAATAACCAATTAATCGAGTATATGCTGTCCTGTCCTGTCCTTGGTAAAAAATATTTGTGTTTTTTCCGGTTTTTGGATCATTTTAGTTTTCGTCTACTTTTCATATTATGAAACGTGGTTCTGTAATTTTGGGTTAAACCAGTTGATGATTAATTAAGTAATCGATTAATAATCAATTCGGGGAGTGATTCTTTCAGCCCCGCTGCCCTGTGATATAAGTGATATTTCCGGTTTTTGGATCATTGCAGGTGTCACTTACACACTGATAAAACTAGTTGATAATTTGTTTACTAATTGATTAATCGAAGCAGCTATAAATACAATCAGAAGTACTTAAAGTTGTAAGCAATTTCCTCCCAGGAGATCAATTATTGTGACCGGTATTAAGATAGACATAAGTAAACAATAATAATTAGAGTCACCTTATCTCTCTCTTTGTGTCAATATAATGATGTAATTGTCAACAAAATCAAGATAAAGTTCTTTTTTTTTTTTTTTTTTGTAGCATACTCAAGTCAAAGTCACAGGAACTGCTTTTCTCTCCAGTTCAGTGCAGATTTACCTTTGATACTGACAATAAGAAGTTAGTCCTGTGACCGAGCTCCTCGTAAAGCTCAATAATAAAGCGTACGTATGTGAGCTTTAAGGGTAAATGACCGTAGTCAAACGCAGTGTGCCTTGTTTTTGGCCTCCAAGCACCGGCCATTTGAATATGTAAACGTGTATATTTGTGTGTGTGCGTGCAGGTTTCCTGCTGCTGGTCGGTCAGGTGGCCGACGCCATCTCGACTCCTCTGGTCGGATACGAGTCCGACAGAAGCCCCGGCTGTGGAAGCTACGGCAAGAGGAAGACGTGGCACCTCGTGGGTGAGAAAAGACGCTTGCACACTTGGCAAAATAAGGCCCCGCCCACTTTTTTTTGGATAAGGAAACTCTTTAGTGGATTCTTGTGTGCTTTCCCCTTCTTGAAAAAAGAAAATGAGAAAGACGTTATTGTTTCCTCTTGGGCTTAAAGACGACCAAACACAGCACTACATTTGCAGAGGGCGGAGGTTTGTGCAGCGTCTGATGCTGCAAAAAAAACCAAACCAGTTCTCTGTTACTGAGAGAGACACTGAGCCTTTTTAGGAACACTTCTGTTCTTCACTGCTGCCACTTTTGTTGTTTTTCGTGTCTCTGAAGAAATGCCACGGGGGGACGGGTTTCAGTGCGACACGTCTATGAACTGTGGAAGTAAGACTCGGGCCTAAAGAGACTGTTGTACGGACGCTTTAGTGGGAACCAAAGTCCTCAACGCCCCCCGTTATCAAACCACTTGTTTAACAAACGTGTAGAGACATTTCTTTTTTCACGATGCTGGAGACAGTTTGACGACATTCTGTAAACAAACACAGAGCTGGTTTAGTGACAGTCTTTCTCTGTCAGTGGTACTGCGTAAGTTCCAATTAACGCTGTTTTTTGTTGTGTATCTGCGCCATTACCTCGTTTATGAAGCCCTAAAGAGTCTGTTGGTGGATGTATAGAACATCTCATTATTTGGCAGCCAGTCTGCTGGTGAATGTATTCACTAGCTCATTATTTCGCAGTCTCTTGGTGGATGTACAGAACAGTACATTATTTGGCAGGCGGTCTGTTGGACGATATAAGGGACAGCTCATTATTTGGCATCCAGTGTCTTGGTGGATGTATATAACATCTTATTATTTGGCAGCCAGTCTGCCAGTGAATGTATTCACTAGCTCATTATTTGGCAGTCTCTTGGTGGATTTATTGAACATCTCATTATTTGGCAGCCAGTCTGCCGGTGAATGTATTCACTAGCTCATTATTTCACAGTCTCGTGGTGGATGTACGGAACAGTACATTATTTGGCAGGTAGTCTGTTGGTCGATATAAGGAACAGCTCATTATTTTGCGGGCAGTGTCATGGCGGCAGTATAGAACATCTCATTATTTGGCAGCCAGTCTGATGGTGAATGTATTCACTTGCTCATTATTTCACAGTCTCTTGGTGGATGTACAGAACAGTACATTATTCGGCAGGCGATATAAGGGATGGTTCATTATTTTGCGGGCAGTGTCTTAGTGGATGTATAAACAGCTCATTATTTGGCAGTCGGTCCATTGGTGAATGTAGGCCCTTATTGCCATTATTTGGCAGTTGCTTATGTTTAGAACAGCTTTAAGGTAGTTTTAAAGGAGGTGGCAGACCTGCGTTGACGTTGATGATGACATCTTTGTGTGTGTCCTCTTGTCTCCTGTGTTATCCAGGCACGCTGAGCACGCTGCTGTCCTTTGCCTTCATCTTTAACCAGTGTCTGGGCTGTGACGCCTACACTCCTCAGTGGGTCAGCCTCATCTACTTCATGCCGTTCATCATCGTCTTCCAGTTCGGCTGGGCCGCCACGCAGATCTCCCACCTGTCTCTCATTCCAGAGCTGGTCACCTGTGAACACGCTAAAGTAGAGCTCACCGCATACAGGTGCGCACGGACCGTTCTACCACTTTCAATGATGTGATAATGATCCATGACGATATATCCAGGTGAATTTGTCCTCTTCTGCGTTTTAAAGATACGCATTCACGGTGATCGCCAACATCACGGTGTACGCCGTGGCCTACCTGCTGTTCCATGTGCAGGCCAGTGGCGACGATGAACTGGGACCAAAAGACATCCCCATCTTCAGGGTGAGGAGCATCTTCTGACACGACGACTGTGTATTTATGCTGCGTTTGTCCAATACAAATCCTCGATCGTCGCTTTAACAGAGCTATTAAAGATAGACGAGGGTTTTTGAGACGAGGGTTCTATGAGAACACGCACAGAAACGCAGTGGAGTCACTTAACAAAGGCCTCACCTAATAAAATGTACATCAGCTGACGTCTATCTTTACCACTTCATCTCACTGTTAAACTATGTGACTTTAGACTGTGTCCTGACAGAGGAGATATGTATGTGGACATAAAGCTGCACACAAGCTGTTTCCCTGGACTCATGAAAAGTTTTCCTTTTGAGATGTTTGCGCTTTTCATAGAGTGAGAGTGACAATACTACGGTGGCCCCGAGGTGCAGAACGCAAATCACAAAACAAAAAGTTTTTGGTTTCTCGTTGCGTTGATTTGTGTTTTTGGTTTTGCGTTGGTGCTTTTTGTTTTGCATTTGTGTTTTTTGACTTGAGTTTGTGTTTTATGAATTGCATTTGTGTTTTTGGTTTTGCGTTTTTTGTATTGCGTTTGTGCTTTTTGTATTAAGTTTGTGTTATATGTTTTGCATTTGTGTTTTTTGATTTGCGTGTTTTGTTTTGCGTTGGTGCTTTTTGTATTAAGTTTGTGTTATATGTTTTGCATTTGTGTTTTTTGATTTGCGTTTTAAATTGAATTGCATTTGTGTTTTTGGTTTTGTGTTGTGCTTTTTATTTGCGTTTGTGTTTTATGAATTGTATTTGCGTTTTTGTTTTGCATTTGTGTTTTTTGATTTGCGTTTCTGTTTTATGAATTGCATATGTGTTTTTTGTTTTTGTGTTGGTGCTTTTTGGTTTTGCGATTGTGTTATTTGATTTACCTATGCGTTTTGTGTTTTGGGAATTGTGTTTGTGTTTTCTGTTTTGTGTCATGTGTTTGGTTTTGCGTTTGTGTTTTGCACCTCAGGGCCGCCGTACAATAAAGTGTGAATACACTCTCTAAATAAAACATCAGGAAAGGTCATCACAGACGCCTTCTCACGATATGATCATATCCACAATCTGAGACCATATCTCGTCTCATGTCACGATACAGATATAATGTCAATATACTGCACAGCCCCAAGTACGAGTGAGTTATTTTTACACAGTCTGGTTTGGTTTTTGCTGATCACTTAAATCTTTTTATGCTGGAATACAGAACCTGGCGCTGATCGTGCTGGGCGTCGGTGCACTCTTCTCCATCTTCTTCCACTTGGGAACCACAGAGTCGCGGCCTGAGGCTGCAGGAGATGAGAGAGGAGAGGAAGAAGAAGAAGAAGAAGAAGGGGAGCGGAAGCCTCTTCTTCTTCGCCCTAAGACGTCCTCGTCTCTCCTGCAGTGGAAGTGTTGGCTGCAGCAGCCGTCGTTCTATCAGGTGGGGGAAAAAAAGTGATCCCTGAGACCCTGAGGTCAGATTTCTTCCCTCGCATACACTACCCTTCAAAAGTTTGGGGTCACTTAGAAATTTCCTTTTTTTTAAGGAAACACCCTTTTTTTTCAATGAATATAACATTTTGAGAAAGAAATTAAAATTTTGAAAGAAAAAAATAAAATTTTGAAAGAAAAAAATAAAATTTTGAGAGAAAAAAATAAAATTTTAAATTGAGAAAAAAAAATTACATTTTAAATTTTGACAAAGAAAATTACATTTTAAATTTTGCGGAAAAAAAATACATTTGAAATTTTGCGAAAAAAAAATACATTTGAAATTTTGCGAAAAAAAAATACATTTGAAATTTTTAAAAAAAAATTTGAGGGAAAACAGCATTTTAATGAATATAACACATTTTGAGAAATAAAAAAAATTATTTAACAATTTGAGAAAGAAAAATTATATTTTGAGGAAAAAAAATTAAGATTTGAGAAATCAATTTTGATGAAAACATTTTGAGGAATGTCCTTATTTTTGGAAGGAATTATTATAACATTAAGTGAATGTGCAATTATGTTAATCATTATTTCTAATCTTTTCAATTTTCTGACTAGATTTTCTATGAAATTCTCAACTATTTTGATGAATAAAAGTGTGACTTTTGATGGAAAACACACTGTTGAAAACTGTATAGTTGACCCCAAACTTATGAACGGTAATGTGTGATTCCACGGTTGTTACTCACGTCGTCATGTGTGACTGTGTCGCTGCAGGTGGCCTTGCTCTACATGTCCACCAGGTTAATGGTGAATCTGTCTCAGACCTACATCGCAATGTATCTCATCAACACGCTCGGTCTGCCCAAGGTAACACACACACACACTCATTTATTTCTCATGTGCGACGCTCCTTCGTTCCTCGACATGTTCGCCTTTCTTCTCTTCTTCTCCCGCAGAACTTCATAGCGACGATCCCGTTGGTCATGTATCTGAGCGGCTTCCTGTTCTCTTTCATCATGAAGCCGGTCACCAAACTCATAGGAAAGTGTGTAAGTTAAAGTCTCTCTAACTCTTTATTTACTCTCTTTGTTTACGGAGATCTCGTTCTCTGTGTTCACGCCTCCTCTGCTCTGCTCTCCTCAGCTCACCTACTTCTTGGGCCTGGTGCTGATCATGGTCTTCTCTTACTGGGTTCTGCTGGACGAGCACATGGATCAGCGGGTGTATGGGGCGGCCGTGCTGCTGGGCGCCGGCTCGGCCACCGTCCTGGTCATATCGCTGTCCATGACCGCTGAGCTCATCGCCGATCAGACTGTAAGTGTGTGTGTGTGTGTGTGTGTGTGTGTGTGTGTGTGTGTGTGTGTGTGTGTGTGTGTGTGTGTGTGTGTGTGTGTGTGTGTGTGTGTGTGTGTGTGTGTGTGTGTGTGTGTGTGTGTGTGTGTGTGTGTGTGTGTGTGTGTGTGTGTTTTCCCAAAGATTCCAAACAATCTGCCTCGCAAGACATTGGGGAAAACAAATAATAACAACGTACACTACCGTTTGTGTTATAATGGTTTTTAATTCAAAATGATAATTTTGCCCTTTCCTTCAAAAGTAAGTAAATTTCTCTAAATTAAAAAAAATATTCTCTAAATTGTTTTTTGTGTTTCTAAAAAATGTTAATTTGTTTCTCAAAATTTGTTATATTCATTGAAAAAAGTGCTTTTCCTTAAAGAAAACTTAAAGAAAATCTCAGATTTTTTTTTTTCTCAAAATGTTAAAATTTTTCAATATCTTATTTCTTTTTCAAAATTTTTGTTCACCCCCCCCCCCAAAATTGTAATTTCTTTCTTTCTTAAATGTTTTATTTTTTCTCTAAATTTGTATTGTTTTTCTAAAAATGTTAATTTCTTTCTCAAAATTTGTAATATTCATTGAAAAAAAAGTGCCTTTCCTTCAAAAAACAAGGACATTTCTAAGTGACCTTAAACTTGCGTGACGTCACGCTCCCTCTTTGCCGGTCCACCAGTTGCATTTAAAAACCTAACAATCGATTAATCTGCCTAAAATTTTCCCGATTTATCACGTACTTTGGGCCAATTCCAATTCCTATCTTAACCCTAAAGCTCAACCCTTAATCTTAACTGGCCTCAAAACCAAGTGTTGAGGGTTATTTTGTCACTTAGAAATGGGACACCCCTTAAATGCACATACGTCTTCAGACTGTAGGGGGCAGAATAACGCCAAAGCTGGGTCCAGTCTGTCAACTCCAAAAAAGAAGAAGAAGAAGAAGAACACATTTACGTCAGGATTATTTATTCTGATCCGTTTGTCAGTCAAGTTATTAGGTTGTCAGTTAGTTATAAGTTGAGACTCATACAAATATTGAGCTGACAGTTACCACACACCACGACTTATTGAAAAGTAAACCACACCGGCCGACTATTGACAAAAGATGGTAAAATAAAAATAAATGTTACGCAACAATGACGTCAGTAATCCATAATATGGGCCTAAACTAAGATCATTTTTATATCTCTATTAACAAAGAAAATACTTCATTTGTAGCGTACTCGTTTCGCTGCTTCAGGCGCCATCTTTCTCATGTGAAAACATGCAATGCATTCATCCCTTAAACTTGACCTCAACTTAATTTTTCTGAGAATCGGGACAGAACTTGCACTAGAGGGAGAACATTTTTGAGATCGAGGGTTAAGATAGGAATTGGAATTCACCCTTTGTACGTTTGTTTGGTCCATAAAATGTTGACCGGTGTTTCTCAAACGTCTAAAATGATTCAGTTGGACAGATTTATTTGTTTCATGGAGCAAAGAAACCAAGAAAGTGATGAATGGATCATGAAAGTGGACTCTTCATTAAGTTAGTTAGTTAGTCTTGGGTTTCAGTCACGAGATCCCATATATTCACAGCCACAGAAACTCTACATTGTTTAAAGTTCACCATGTCCTCTACGCAACTTCCCATTTTCTTGGCACACACAGACCATGACTCAGCGTCACTGGTCATAAGTGTGACATTTATATTTAATACATCAGCGTTTCACAGTCATGACGTCAGATGTCAATCAAATGTTTCCAGACTGGACCCTTTTTTTCCTCTCTCTCTCTCTGCAGCAAAGTGGAGCCTTTGTTTATGGAGCCATGAGTTTCACTGACAAGGTGGCAAACGGAGTGGCAGTGATGATCATCCAGACACTGCATCCCTGCCAGTTAGTACACACACACGCACACACACACGCACACGCACACACACACACACACACACACACACACACACACACACACACACACACACACAGGCTGAGTGGAACGTGTGGGGTCAGGAGGTGACGTCCTGTAGAGCAGAGTGTGAGGTCTGCACTGAACACAGGAGTTCACAGGAGTTGTTGATCCACTGCTGCCTCCATCACTAACTTACAATGACTGATTTTGTCAATTCGGCTTTAAAAATATTTAATTTTGACTTAACTCAGTGACACAAAGTGACCACACGAGGCAGCAGAGGACCAGCAGCTCCTGTGTCCCTGTGAGCTAAAATCACTGGTTTTCTCTATGGACTTTGGTGTGGGAGAGTGAGTGGTTTACAAACTTCAGTTTCCTGTTGGTAAAAGTATATCAATACTAATACTAACACTTTTCAAATTCATATTTAGTAAAATTTTCAATGAAAACTGAGCTGTGAACATGAACGCATGCGTCGCTTTTTAATCGACCGTGTGAATTTCCAGACATTTGTACATTGTCGAGTGTGTTGATGTGTTTGCAGATTAGAGCTTCAGGCCTCTTTAACGCTTTGTTGCTGGGAACTCCTTCACCTCCTCCTCCTCTGTCTTCAGTCGTACTCCTTCAGTATCTAGAGGAGCAGAAGCAGAGAGGTCAGAGGTCAGCTCAGTCCTTATAATATTAACATTGAGGGGACAGTTCAACATGAAACTGACGTTTCTCTCTGCACCAAAGTCCATAGAGAAAATCATTCTAACATCTGATCAGGGTCGCAAAATGATTTCTGGGGGGTCGCCAAATCATTTTGGAAAAATATATTTTTAAAAAAGTTCTTTTTCGCCCAACCACTCGTCGTCATTCTAACGTCTGATCGGGGTCGCGAGATGCTTTCTGGGGGGTCGCCAAATCATTTTGGGTCGCGATTTTAATATATATTTTTTTAAATCAAAATTAATGTAGTGTCCAATCAGACGTTAGAATGATGACGAGCGGTTGGGCGAAAAAGTACATTTTTTTTGGGTTTCCTCGTTTTTCGTTTTTTCGTTTTGAACCAAAAACTAAAAAAACGGCGAAAAAATTTTTTTTCTCGCTTTTGGTTAAAAACGAAAAACGAAACAAGCGTGGTATTTCAGTTTCTTGTTTATTTGTTTCAATGAAAAAACAAACGATCAAAACGTACACAGACCGATATTGTAGTGACGGGAGCAGTACCGGTTGTGGACAGTGAGCGCTGATGGCGCAGAGACTCATGGGAGTTGGTTCTTATGTGTTGACAGAAGTGTTATTGTTGTGATGTGTTGCAGTTTGATGTTTGCTCTGCATGTTCTGAGTGTTGTTGTTATGCCCTGCTGTGTTCTCGGGATGTTTGCTGTTGAATTGGTGGAGACGGTGATTTTGTGGTTTGGCACCATGACTGAGTGTGATGGGGCGGGGGATCATATCCATCAAGTGTTCGCGTCCCTAGATGTCAATAAAGTTACGCACATACTCGCTGCTGAGAAAATAGCGCGAGAGTCGTGTTGAACATGAAATCTCTCGAGACTTCCGCTTGAGAACATATTGAGTGAAACACTCTGTAGTTATAAAACTACTTCAACACGGTGTTATTATTCCTAATAAAAATAATTAGTATACTAATTAGTACATAATTAATAATTAAACTAATAATCACCGTCCTAACCGCCGCATTGTCAAAATCCGTTACCGTTAAAAAAATAAAATAAAATAAAATAAAATAATCAATTCCGTTGTGGCTTTTGTATTTGTCCTGACACCTCTGGGCCACCGTAGTGATGTTTAAAAAAAGCTAAAATCAGTGGTTTTCTCTATGGGGTTTGGTGTGGGAGAGTGAGCGGTTTATAAACTCCATCATATAAAACATCGGCTGCATCAAAACCTGATGCCAAAACATGTTTTTTACTGACCACACACACACGCACACACACACACACTTTTTATACTTCTGCTCATAAATTGATACATTTCACAGGTTTGATCACAGTTGCAAAGAAGGTGGCTAAGATGGATAATTCCCGATTCAGTGGAGTAGAATGTAAATCTGTATGCCCACATGGAAAGGCCATTCGTTTTTTAACTGTTCTCTCTCTCGTCTATCAGAACTGTGGCGTGTTGTCCAGACTGCGTGTGGTTCTATCATTACGTCATGGTCATCGTGACGGGAGGCGTGGCTGTGGTCGCAGCTGTGGCTCTCTGCACCATCTTCATCTGGCCCATCAGGATCAGACCGCGTGAGTTATATATATATATATATATATATATATATA
Source organism: Microchirus variegatus (assembly GCF_963457635.1). Taxonomy (NCBI): domain Eukaryota; kingdom Metazoa; phylum Chordata; class Actinopteri; order Pleuronectiformes; family Soleidae; genus Microchirus; species Microchirus variegatus. The sequence continues at coordinate 2,964,412 of NC_139806.1, forward strand.
TATATATATATATATCGAATATATCAGTGTGTGCTAGAAATAATGATTTTTATTATTTTAACATAACGTTTTCAGCTGTGCTAACATCATTGCACAAGGGTTTTCTAATCATCCAATCACCATTAGCAAAAGTACCATTAGAACACTGGAAATGGGCCTCTATACACCTATGTACATGTTCCAATAAAAACCAGACGTTTGCAGCTAGAATAGTCGTTTACCACATTAACAATGTATAGAGTGTGTTTATGATTCATTTAATGTTATATTCATTGATTTAAAAAAAAAAAAAAAGGACATTTCTCAAAATTAAAAAAAAAGAATTTTCCCCCCAATTTTTTTTTTCCCTCAAATTTTATTTTTTCCCACAGTTTCATATTTTTTTCCTCAAAATTTTTTTTTTTTTCCTCAAAATTTAATTTTTTTTTCTCTCCATTTTTTTATTGGTTCTTTGTCAAAATGTGTTATTAATTGAAAAAATAATTATTATTTTTTTCCTTAAAAAATAAGGAAATTCTCAAAATTCCTCAAAATTTCATTTTTTTTTCTCTCCATTTCTTTATTGGTTCTTTGTCAAAATGTGTTATTAATTGAAAAAATAATAATTATTTTTTTCCTTAAAAAATAAGGAAATTCTCAAAATGTATTTTTTCCATCAAAACTTAAATTTTTTTCATCATATTTTTTCCCCTCAAAATTTTAATTTCTTTCTCAAAATTTGTTGTCTGGTTCATTTTATGTTATATTCATTGAAGTTGAAGAAAAGTGCTTTTCCTGCAAAAATAAGGCCATTTCTAACCCACACATAAATATGTATAATCTCTCTGTGTCTAGGTGGTGTGTCACATGTCTCTGATCAGCCAGCTGCCATAATCAACTAATAACTCCACCCCCTTCTCATCCTCTGGACCTTGTTTTCCCATCATTCCCCCTAAAAAAACCACACACACACTTTTAATGATGACACGGATAATCTGAAGAACGAGGAGAATATCAGCTCAGAGGATTAGACGGTAAAGTGAAGATCACTTTTCGTCTTCCACAAAGAACCCAGAGACCAACACCTTATTATAAGACTAACACACTACATGTAGACTGATTTTGCTCTCAGCAACTTGGATAAATGTTGCTGAGTCACTACAAACACTAAAATCCCCCCTGATACGACTCATGACTAAAAACAGTTTAAAAACAGTAGAACAGAAGTTCTGACAGAACAGAAAGGACAGCGGCGGCCATGTTGGACGTTTACCTATCTACGCTATATAACCACCCCTGGGAACGCGCCCCCCCCCCCCCCCAAAAAAAAATGACCACGTTTATGATTAAAACGGCTACGACGGCCGTGGAAAAATGATGGTGGGAAAAAAAGGCTCCAGGGTCACATGACATGAGAGACATGTGATGATGATGATGATGATGATGATGATGATGATGATGAGCGACGGCGGAGGAAACGAGGAGAAAAAAGGGACCTTTTTCCAGAGAAGAAACTACGCACAAGTGCAAACCGCTATGTTTACGTACGCACAGACCTTCAGAGGTCACATGACAGACGGCCGTGAGCTTCACAGCCTGGACGAGGAGGAGGAGGAGGAGGAGGAGGAGGAGGAGGAGGGCCTTGTTGCACCACACTGGTGGCACTTAAAAAAACCCAAACAGACCTTTAACTTCCTGTGACTCCTCAGCACAGTCAGCGTTTTTCCTGCTGCTGATGCTGAGTCACTGAACCACAGAGAGAAGAACGTGGTGTTTTATTATTGTTGTTTCTGTTTAAATCATAAGGGATGTGATGATGAATGCAAACTATTTTTATATATAAATATATATATATATATATGTAATCGAAGCTTGATGCGACCAAACTTTAAAGGGATCAACGTCGTAACTAATGACGTGTATTTTACTGAACATTTTAGTGGATATGAGGGAACCACAGGTACCGGGAATTGTGGGAAAATCTGCCCGTGTTGACTTTTCTGCTGCAACTAAACTAAACTTGACTATCTGTCGATTGATGACGATCTCAAATGTCTTTGTTTTCATGATGATGATTTATTTGTTGTTTTATGGGGAATATTCATATTTTCAAGCTGAAGAATCAGAGAAACTTTGACAAAAAGAATCGACGATTCGTTGTTTTTCCATCTCATGGACGGGGATTTTGTTTTTCACGATCATGTTCTGATTCTGTGTCTTTCATAAAGGGACTCGCGTTAAATCAACCTCTAGTGTCTTGTCTTTATTTGGGCGCTTAAACCCAGTAATGCTAATTAATTAATCGGTGCTGCTGGTCCACTGCTGCCACCGTGTGGTCGGTTTGCGTCACTGGTGTAATCTGAGTGAAGGATTTCATTATATGCTCCTGTGTCAAATTTTTACTGTCGTTCATATAACGTTGTATATTATTCTGAACGTGCGAATCAATAATTTTTCACATTGTGTGAGGATGATGAGCTTCTCAGAGTGAGTGTGTGGCTCTTAAAAGAGCCTTTTGTTTGTTTGTTGACGTGTTGTTGTTGTTTACTTGGACTTGGCGGCCTTCTCGGTCTTCTTGGGCAGAAGAACAGCCTGGATGTTGGGCAGCACGCCGCCCTGAGCGATGGTCACTCCTCCCAGGAGTTTGTTGAGCTCCTCGTCGTTGCGGACGGCCAGCTGCAGGTGGCGGGGGATGATGCGGGTCTTCTTGTTGTCGCGGGCGGCGTTTCCAGCCAGCTCCAGGATCTCAGCGGTCAGGTACTCCAGCACAGCCGCCAGGTAGACGGGGGCGCCGGCTCCCACACGCTGAGCGTAGTTGCCTTTGCGCAGCAGTCTGTGAACACGACCGACCGGAAACTGGAGTCCAGCACGAGAGGAGCGGGTCTTTGCCTTAGCGCGGGCTTTTCCGCCGGTTTTGCCTCTTCCGGACATCGTGACTTTGACTGGATTTTTGGGACAAATTCAGAGAAACTGTGACTAAATTGAAGTCTGTGTCTGTGTGTGACTCAAACAGCTCAAAGCCTCCTTTATATGTCCAAGAAAGAGCGGGAGACTCCTGCCAGACCAACCAGAGCAGAGCAGCAGAGGGAGGGGACTTTTGTCCAATAAGCAGCGGGGCTTCAGGCTTCTCTGGGCGGCGCTGCGCTCCATGAAGAGCCGCTCACCACCAATCAGGAGCCGGAGGACTGAAGCAGCGTCACCGTGGCACAGTTTAAGATCAGAGAGTCGCTCGTGTCTGCTTCACTTTTTCTTCTGTTCAAAGAAACAAGAAGCGTCAAAACATGGCAAGAACCAAACAAACCGCCCGTAAATCTACCGGGGGTAAAGCTCCCAGGAAGCAGCTGGCCACCAAGGCTGCGCGTAAAAGCGCGCCTGCCACCGGCGGCGTGAAGAAGCCTCACCGTTACAGGCCCGGTACCGTGGCTCTGAGAGAGATCCGTCGCTACCAGAAATCCACGGAGCTGCTGATCCGCAAGCTGCCCTTCCAGCGCCTGGTCAGAGAGATCGCTCAGGACTTCAAGACCGACCTGCGCTTCCAGAGCTCCGCTGTCATGGCTCTGCAGGAGTCCAGCGAGGCTTACCTGGTCGGCCTGTTCGAGGACACCAACCTGTGCGCCATCCACGCCAAGAGGGTCACCATCATGCCCAAGGACATCCAGCTGGCCCGACGCATCCGTGGAGAGAGAGCTTAAAGTCATCAACAACAACAACAACAAACTAAACAAAAGGTTCTTTTAAGAACCACCTCACTCTGAACTTTAGACAACAAACCTCTGCTCCTTTAACGTTAATCATTAATGTATTAAATAATGAACAAATATAACATTTAAAACCTAAGCACATATTTACCTTCCATTGTGAGTTAAATACACACGATTTGATTTAGTATAATGAAGATGATCAAAGCTCATGAATTAAACCTCCAGTAATAACTTGTTCTCCTGCTGCTTCAACACACAGTAAAAACAAAAAAGCAAATAAAACCCAACATTTATTAATATTTATTGTTTGTTATTGTTTTACATAACTTGCTGCCAAACCAACACAACCTCTTAAATCACAGATAGTTGTGAAAGTTGTGCAAAAACCTGATGGAACCCAGTAATCAGTGTTTATATAACTTCTCCTTAATGTGTCAGAAATAAAAACCTGTGACAGTGGAAAAAAACCGTTCATATTTATTGAAAACATTATTGATAAATACCCTTTTATTGATTAACACAATTTTGGGTTTCAGACATTGACACTGAATTACTTTACATTTATATGTGATAACAGAATACTTCCTACCAAATCTATTAAGTCAAATGATTTTTCACTGTTGTCTGATCCTAAAATTAGTTTTTTAATTAACAAATAAATACATAAATAACTAAAAGTTGGTAAAGGTGTTGGTTTTTTTGTTTCATTTTCTATGCACTCAAAAATCTCAGCTCCAGTTTGATATATGCAGTATTTGTGTACTGTAACGCAATTATAAATGCAAAAATAAATACATTGATCTGAAAATGAATCAATCACAAACACAACTTGTGTGTGAAAAGCAAATACATAATGAGTTTTAATAAACATGAACAATTATTGATTGATTAATTTTCGATTGCAGCAAATGTGGGTCTTTCATACTGTATGTGGCCTGATACAAACTTTATGTATATTTAAAAATGATAATAATAATAATAATAGTTGTATTGATTTGTATATATAAATATATGTATTTATCTTTGTGAGACTTCTCAGACATGCTGTCACTGACGCTCTTCTCCTGTTGGGGGCGCTGATGCACCACAAACTCCTTTATCCACCATTAAAACACACAGAGGAAGAATATGGCGCCTCTGTCTTCAAACAGGTCCTCAATCAGCCTTTAAATAGCCGTGAATCTCGGTATAATGCATCATTAGCTTGGCTTAGCTCAGCTTATCTAAAAGCATCATATTTTAGTGAACTTTATCACTAATACGCAAAAATGAGTGGACGAGGAAAGGGCGGTAAAGGTCTCGGTAAAGGCGGCGCTAAGCGTCACCGCAAAGTTCTCCGTGATAACATCCAGGGAATCACCAAGCCCGCCATCCGCCGTCTGGCTCGCCGCGGCGGAGTGAAGCGAATCTCCGGCCTGATCTACGAGGAGACTCGCGGTGTGCTCAAGGTTTTCCTGGAGAACGTGATCCGTGACGCCGTCACCTACACCGAGCACGCCAAGAGGAAGACCGTGACCGCCATGGACGTGGTTTATGCTCTGAAGAGACAGGGAAGAACTCTGTACGGCTTCGGTGGTTAAACCTGGAACCCGAACGCAACACGACGCTGAGAAACAACAACGGCTCTTTTTAGAGCCAACCACTTTGTCTCTGAGAGATTACAGTCCTCATGTACATACATATGTTTATATATTACCCAAATTATAATGTCAACACATTTATAACTCCCCCACGTTGTCCGTTAGTCTTTGTTTAATATTATGCTTCTTTTAGGTCCTAAATGCGCTGGTTGATAACATTTTATAGATGCGGAACTATTTTTCGCGGTACGGACCAAATTAATCAACGCACTCGTCAATCATGTAGCGCCAGACAAGCTAGCTGTCGAGCGACAGATAAAAAGTTATAAAAACACGGGAGGAACATCACGTTCTTCGTGGTTCGGCTGGTTAACTCACTTTGTCCTCAAAGAATACAACGACTCTTTAAAAAGCCAACACTCTGCCTGAGATTTACATAAACGTATTTAAGGTTAATTTAAAGTACATATTCGCCCTTTCACACTTAATCTAAGAGAGTCATTATAATTCTTTATAGATGGTGCAGTTAGTATCACCACATCATCCGCCGTCCAGCCACGTTCAAATCACCAGACCGACGGAAAACACAATGTTTTGCGAATAAATATGATGTAAACACGTACATTGTGTAATGTGAGTTAAAAACGTACTATTAGGATCAAACAGTGTATTTTACAACTGTGAAACTTAGGTACGTGAGTGTTTCCTGACAGGCGGAACAGACTTTGTCTGAGAGTGTGTTTCCCATCGGACAGGTTAAACGACGAACACAGCACCACTGGGAAGCTGATGATGATAGTTTTTCTTTCTTTTGTAAAGTTAAACTTTACATTAAAAAGGAATAATATATAAAATATACATCGTAGTGTTTGGTTTGTCTTTATTTCGTACAAATCCAGCCCTAAACTGAAGGAACGCGTTTCACAGGAAGTGCGAACATCACTGAGAGGCGAAGCTAAGCTAAAAATAAGCTAACGAGGTGAGTTCACCACAGTATCCTCGTGGCTGACCGTAACTTGTTATGAAAGAAGTTTAGTTTAAAACATTTACTCTTAGATTGAACGGCGTGAGTCTAAAGTGTCTTAGGGTCTGTGCTTAACTTAACAATTTATCAGTTAGCATTCGAACAAACAGGAAGGAAACGATTTCATCATTAAAGCAAACAAAAACTAACGTGTGGAACAAAAGAGAGGGATTTCTTTCCTGAAGTCACATCACTCACCTCTGTGAAGGACTTCTGCGCCCCCTGCTGGACAACACGTGTTAATGCAGGATGCAGCCCAGCTCAACTTCTGTTCTTTTCAGCTGAGTTTTGTAATCGAATAAAGTCTCTTTTCTCTGCATTCAAAAAACATCTTCATGAAAAAAAGTGGAAGTGGTAAAAACATTTATTTATTTCTCAGCGTTTTTGCTCTTTAACGTTGAAATTCTAATACGACAGCAGCTGTTGCATCAATATATCACGGAGTAAAAGTACAGTTTTCCCCTCAGGCTGTGTTACCTCTTTCATTTTTTGATTACATACTTATTTTTATTATTATTATTATTATTTTACTAAATTTCATTCACAAATATCTGCTTTTTATTGTATTTTCTCTGCCACATGTTATTATAAGACAGTGAAGCACTCGTCAAACTTTTTTTTATTCACGTAATATACAATTCTTCTCATTTCTTATGTGTTTTTATTTTTGTTTGTCTTAGTTTCTGTGTTTCTGTTTCACCACTAACAACAGTTGTCTTCTCATCAGTCAGTAAAACCCTCACATTTGCTGGTTTTATGGATTATTTCCTGTTCTCATTCTGATCTTATCTGTAGGCTTCACTCACCACCGGATTCCATGGACTGGACTGCACTTAACTGGACTGAAGTCATTTGTAAGTAACAGAAACCTTTGTAGGTTTTTTAAAGGTGCATTATGTAATGAATTAAAAATAAAATCCTCCTAATATGTCACAGAGACTCAGGAATAATGTTCATATAACAAACTGAACTCACCAACAACAACAGTACAGACAAAATATTTACATTAAAAAATATATTTTGCAGACTGCAAATCATGTTTATGTTTTGAAATCATGTTAAGGCGTCATGTGGCGCCACCTTCCGCCGTCTACCAATCATTGCAGTCAGTAGAGTCTCAGCTGCAGAGCAACCACGGGTTGCCAGTTAAGTCGGAAAACCAAACCTAAAAGACCTCGGTATTTTGAATTTGAATGTAGTAACCGTTTTTGGCCACATTCTTACATATGACATCTTTAAGTGTTAAAATGACATTTTTGTTGGGAATGAGTGTAAAGTCAAACGGGTTGTTTTCCATTTTTCAAATGTTTGTTGTGGTTTTAAAGGTATCAAGACTTCACAGGAATATCATCTCTTTGAGTTTTTCTCTTGTGAGATAAATGTGAGGTTTAAAAATGCAGGTTGACAAACTTGACTTGAGCTTTAAAAGGTCTTTGGTTTAAAGGTTTTCAAACCGCTGTAAAAGACGGTCAACCAAATATCACCAGACGTATAGTTTCACACACAAATCTAATTATATTCTGACAAGTAATCCAGAGTAACTTTTTAAAAAAATACAAATAATCAAAGAAGTTAAGGGAATATATATATGTTTTTATTTAACATCAGCAAAGAGCCACAAGACTTTATTTGAACATTCTCAGGTCAGCAGAGTTCAGAGACAAATCCTCCACGACGTCACATCACGGCTGAATTATCCTGAGACTATTATGCAACATCTAGTTTAAAAAAACAAAAACAAAACACAAATAGTCACATTCCACAAGCAAATAAATATATAGAATATTGTGATACTGCAACTGGACACATTCTCTACTTACTTGTTCACCCATGGCACCTGGATTATACGAATGGACTTTCCATGTGGGCATACAGATTTACATTCTACTCGACTGAATCAGGAATTATCCATCTTAGCCACCTTCTTTGCAACTGTGATCACAACTGTGAAATTTATCAATTAATGAGCTGAAGTATAAAAAATGTGTGTGTGTGTGTTAAACTTACCATAAAGCAGCAGGAGAACCAAGACGGTCACACGATGAAGAGACATCCTCGCTTCTGGAACCGTTGCGCCACAGTGATGATGATGATGATGATGATGATGATGATGATGACGACACAAGAGTTTGTCTAATTTAACTTCGAGGAAGGGTGGAGTTTAAACGGCTGAGAGGAGGGACTTTGTTTCTGAGGCTGGCTTTACACGACAACGCTCCCGGGTGAAACAGACAGTTTTTGGGGCTAAAAAAACTCAACAAAAAAAAATGAACCCACCCTCCAGAGTGGAAATCTTAAAAACGCTCCGCCGTTATGGAATGATTTGTTTTGCTCAAACCCAGTAGTCCAGTGTCACTCGGCCACTCCTCTCAATCTCAGATTGAGTAGATTTCAACTCACCAGAGTCATGCAGAGTCATGGCAGAGTGGTGGTCAATATGTGTGACCACAGTACACAGACACTCCTTATGGTCTGGTCAGTAAAAGGGCACACCAAAATGTGGACTTTTGTCACTTTGTCAATATGCCACAGATGTCACAAATCATGAGGGAGCGTGTCATTGGCTCGTGGTGAGTGCTGGGTTGAGCGTTACAGCTGTGGTAACACAACTGAACGTGCATCATTCCACCATCGACAACCTGGTGATGTCCATGCGTCGCCGGTGTAGCGCTCTGCGTGAGGCTAAAGCCCAATTTATACTCTGCGTAAAGTGCTCTGCGTAGGTTACGTAGAGTCCTCTGCGTCGTCTCCGACTGCATAAAATATTTTTTAAGTGTCCGTCACTCAGACAACGGAGACGGCAAGAGCTGCGATTGGTCCTCAGGACAGGCCGAGCGAAGCTGCTCTGTGCCGGCTCACAGTGAGCACTGAGCGTCCACAGAGGCTGAGCTGATCACCGCCGACAACATCGCTGCCAAACTATAAATACCTCATATCTTAACAAACACAGCACATGTTTAGACTCTAAATGGACAATTTCTCGCCTCAAATTATCTTAAAACTGCGTTCTGTGACACAGAAAAGTGAGAAACGGCCACTGTTTCAACAACAACAGTCTTTCTCTCTCGGACGCCATTGCTCACTGTAGCCAGAAGCACAACAACCTTGTGCAGCGACCCCTACTGATCGGGCGGGAAATTGCAGTGCGTATCCGTCCACGACGCAGAAGTATAAAGGCTGGAGGTGTCTCCGTGGTGACGCAGTCGGATAACGCATTACGCAGTCGGAGAAGTATAATGTGGCCTTAATGGTGGACACACTTGGATCATCAACCCCCCATTGTGTTCTTCCTGTCATTACTCCAGGACTTTTGTTTTGAAATTGAATCGCAAATTAACTTTATTGATAAAGTTGTACTGTTATTTTTAGATAGTTACTGTGTTTTGTTGCATAACAATAACTACACGTTTTTCTTTGTGCGTTTTTTTGTTGAGTGTATAAAAGAAGCCGAGCTTCAGCCTTAATTTAGAAACCAAATTTCTAACACGCACTTTAAAAGATAGCTCCCCATCAATAACAAAGGTACTTCTAACTGGTAACCAGCTCAAGAGCTCTGTCATGGGAAGTTCTAATTGAGGGGATTTTTCCCCCCCATGGAAACAGATGAGTTTGAAAAAAACATTTTTTGGGGGGTTTTCAGCATTTAAAACCTGTTTCAATTATTCTGCACTGTGTCAAAGTGTGAACGCTTGTGCAATCGAAGCAAAGCAGTAAATGACGACATATCATCAGCATAGGATATGGTGTGAGGCGTTAGACAAGTTTTCACACAGATCGTTAATGATGGTACGACGATGAAGCTGAGAAAAACAAATAGAAGTGAAGGATGTGGGCAGAATAACATTATTTCTGATGATCCTCAGGCTGTTGTATCATCGTTCAGGCGCCAAAGTCAACGTGTCACTGTCACTGCCAGGTATCTGCACTGAGAGCTGAATTAGTTATTATTCAATGAAGTCATGGGAATCTGCTCGTCTTTGGACTGTGGAGAAAACATCTGTGTTGTGCTCTGAGGTTTCATCCCAGGCTGAAGCCTCCTCACCCATCACTGTGAACTCTATACCAAAGCTTCCATGTCCTCTTTGTCTGTAAGAAGCCACACACACTGACTGACTCTGGTCTTTAAGGGTCTTTTCGGCTTGGTTACTACCTATTTAAGCACTTTTCTTCAGAGAACCAGAAGCTATTATGTCTTACGTTCCAGTGACATTTTGCTCTTGTCTGCGTCACCTGTCTGGACTGAAATGGTTAAAAAAAAGCTTCCAGTTTTTCTGCTTGGAATACCCTCCAAACTGAACATAAATTACCAGCTTTTGGGCCAATTCCAAACTCAACCCTTAATCTTAACTGGCCTCAAAACCAAGTGTTGAGGGTTATTTTGTCACTTAGAAATGGGACACCCCTTAAATGCAGATACGTCTTCAGACTGTAGGGGGCAGAATAACGGCGAAAGCTGCGTCCAGTCTGTCAACTCCAAAAAAGAAGAAGAAGAAGAACACATTCACGTCAGGATTATTTATTCTGATCCGTTTGTCAGTCAAGTTATTAGGTTGTCAGTTAGTTATAAGATGATACTCATACAAATATTCAGCTGACAGTTACCACACACCACGACTTATTGAAAAGTAAACCACACCGGCCGACTATTGACAAAAGATTGTAAAATAAAAATAAATGGGGTTAGGGTTAGGTTAGGGTTAGGCAACAATGACATCAGTAATCCATAATATGGGCCTAAACTAAGATCATTTTTATATCTCTATTAACAAAGAAAATACTTCATTTGTAGCGTACTCGTTTCGCTGCTTTCGACGCCATCTTTGTTATGTGAAAACACGCAATGCATTCTGGGTAGCCCTTGCTACCAAAGGTGGTCTCGGAAAATCTCAATATTGAGGGCGATACAGCCCTTAAACTTGACCCTCAACTTAATTTTTCTGAGAATCAGGACAGAACTTGCACTAGAGGGAGAACATTTTTGAGATTAAGGATTAAGCGAGGAATTGGAATTCAGCCCAAAGTTCAGCCTGCACTCCAGAGACCTCACCCATCTTCTCCATCTCTGAGAGGACCTCAAAAAAATCTGGCCATGGACGACAAGCATCAGCCAAACTACTTTCAGCACCTTGGACAGCTCTTCTCCACTAAACAGACGACTAAACTAAACGACAAATCAAATCAAAGCTTGACTGTGATGATATGAACATGGTTTATGTTCTGAAGAGACAAAGGACATCATTGACATCAAAGTTATAAGATAACACAATTTTATTGTCCATGTTTTAGTCTGATGATAACAATGACACAGTGTAAGTCAACTGGACCATTTACGCCATATTTATACATATATATATATATGTATATATATATACATATATATATATATACAAATCAATACAATATAACAGTATAAGTTTAAACTTGATACAAAAGGAAAATAAAAAATGTTAAATGTGAGTCACAGGAACAATATTTATGTCCTTCACTTATTTCTGTCTGAAGAAATAACATTCAACATTTTATTACATTTTACATTTTATAACATTTTATGGACATCGATTAATCGATTAAGAAAACAATGCAGCTCTAGTATCGTGTATGTTTTTCTAAAATGTCTCAAGTCTGTTTCAAATACAACAGTCTCCTCCTCATTCAACCGCAGTGAGAGATTCAGCCAATCACAGGAGGGGGATCACACAGCGGTGTTTGCATGGAGCCTTTATAACAACAGTCTCCTCCTCCTGCTGCAGCTCATTCATTCGTTCATCGCAGTGGTCAGTAGTGAACTCTCAGAATGCCTGAAGCCGCAAAGTCAGCGCCCAAGAAGGGCTCCAAGAAAGCCGTGACTAAGACCGCCGCTAAGGGCGGAAAGAAGAGGAGAAAGAGCAGGAAGGAGAGCTACGCCATCTACGTGTACAAGGTGTTGAAGCAGGTCCACCCCGACACTGGCATCTCGTCCAAGGCCATGGGCATCATGAACTCGTTCGTCAACGACATCTTTGAGCGCATCGCCGGTGAGGCGTCTCGTCTGGCTCACTACAACAAGCGCTCCACCATCACCTCCAGGGAGATCCAGACCGCCGTGCGCCTCCTGCTGCCCGGTGAGCTGGCCAAGCACGCCGTGTCCGAGGGAACCAAGGCCGTCACCAAGTACACCAGCTCCAAGTAAACACGGGACTCCACAACAACAACAACACAACGGCTCTTTTAAGAGCCACACACTTTATCTAAGAGAGTCAATATAATCCTTTATACTGTGTAAATATTTAACTCCGAATTGTTGGTTTACTTTGTAAGAAAGAAGAAATATTTAGTGATGGGATAAAGTTTATAAAACAGATGTATGTCATTGAAACATAATCCTATCATTGATTGTTCTAGTACACAGGAAGTCTAAAACAAAACTTTTGTATGGATATTAATAATTACAAATCGATTTACTCACTCATAGATAAAAAACATAAGGACTTATACAGTTGATATAAACAGGATTTAACAGAACTCGGAGGAGAAAAACTCTAGATAGAAATATAGAATGAATGAATGGGTTATGTCGTTTACAATATAAAATATTTAGATATTGAGCAGCTCCTCCCCCAGGACAAAGTAATTATTTAAAATGTGGACATATCCTATTTATTTGCACTGTTTTGGCACTTTGTTTACATTGTTTTGCACGTTATACGCTGTTTTGGGTTTGCATCACCCACGTTATCCTGTTATTGTTATTGTTAAATAAAATGACAGGAATTAAACAAGACAGCTCAGTACAGATTAGTACGTGTGTACGTACGTGAGTGTTTCCTGACAGGCGGAACAAACTTTGTTCGAGTGTGTTTCCCATCGGACAGTTTAAACGACGAACACAGCACCACTGGGAAGCTGATGATGATAATTGTTTCTTCTTTTGTAAAGTTTAACTATAACTACATTTTAAAAACATAATACTACTACTAATAATAATAATAACAACAACAGCAACACCAATTATAACAATAAAAATGCCGTAGTGCTCGGTTTATCTTTATTTCGTATAAATCCAGCCCTAAACGGAAAGAACGTGTTTTTAACAGGAAGTGAGAGGCGAAGCTAAGCTAAAATAAGCTAACGAGGTGAGTTAAGCACAGTATCCTCGTGGCTGAACATCAGTCACTAACTGACCGTAACTTGTTATTAAAGAAGTTTAGTTTAAGACATTTATAATTCAACTTAACTAGCTAATAATTAAACAGTAATAATAGTAAATATAAAATCGAATCTTTAAACCATCTAATTCAGTGTCGCATTTCCCCTGAGGATGATCCATTTTAGGTTCTTAGGCAGTGTTGTGATATAGCTGAAACTACTCGACTAATCTATTATTTTTAGATTTTTAAGATCGAATTGAAGCTTTGTTCATGATTAAAACAAGATTCCTGCTTGTTTTAGCTTCTTAAATGTGAACAGTTTCTGGGTTTTTGCTCCATATAACAAACACATCATGATCCACTTTATTCACTTAATAATCAAAATAATAACAAATGAAACCGGGCTACAGATCAAACTTCTCTCAACCAACAAAGCTTTCCCTATGATGAGATTTAATAATTAATTTAAAAATCGAACTAGTGGAAGATTAATGGTTAAATTTGCTGCATTACGCACACATGTTCAGGAGGGTGCTATTTTATTTTATTATTTATTTATTTTTAATAACGGAAATGTGTTGTTTGGGGTCAGTTGATTTTCCTAAAAGCAGTCATGGGTGTGGGTTTTTATGAGATAATTAACAATTGTGTTTAATAGTTAACATTAAGTAAATACAGTCACATGACCTTCTAATGAAGATGATGACAGCTTTGATGACACTAATTAATACGTATTTGTTCATTCAGAATGGAAGGCATAATACATATATATATATATATATTTTTACTAATCAAACTCAAATCAAATTAGTTAAATATGTTAAATGAGCATAGGTTTGTTGGTTCAAATTAAATCCATTATTATATGAAATGTTTGTGTCATTCATGAGCTTTGATCATCTTCATTATACTAAATCAAATCGTGTGTATTTAGCTCACAATGGAAGGTAAATATATGCTGAGGTTTAAAATATTATATTTGTTCATTATTTAATACAGTAATGATTGACGTGAAAGTAGCAGAGGTTTGTTGTCTATAGTTCAGAGTGAGGTGGTTCTTAAGAGAACCTTTTGTTTAGTTTGTTGTTGTTGTTGTTGATGACTTTAAGCTCTCTCTCCACGGATGCGTCGGGCCAGCTGGATGTCCTTGGGCATGATGGTGACCCTCTTGGCGTGGATGGCGCACAGGTTGGTGTCCTCGAACAGGCCGACCAGGTAAGCCTCGCTGGACTCCTGCAGAGCCATGACAGCGGAGCTCTGGAAGCGCAGGTCGGTCTTGAAGTCCTGAGCGATCTCTCTGACCAGGCGCTGGAAGGGCAGCTTGCGGATCAGCAGCTCCGTGGATTTCTGGTAGCGACGGATCTCTCTCAGAGCCACGGTACCGGGCCTGTAACGGTGAGGCTTCTTCACGCCGCCGGTGGCAGGCGCGCTTTTACGCGCAGCCTTGGTGGCCAGCTGCTTCCTGGGAGCTTTACCCCCGGTAGATTTACGGGCGGTTTGTTTGGTTCTTGCCATGTTTTGACGCTTCTTGTTTCTATGAACAGAAGAAAAAGTGAAGCAGACACGAGCGACTCTCTGCTCTTAAACTGTGCCACGGTGACGCCGCTTCAGTCCTCCGGCTCCTGATTGGTGGTGAGCGGCTCTTCATGGAGCGCAGCGCCGCCCAGAGAAGCCTGAAGCCCCGCTGCTTATTGGACAAAAGTCCCCTCCCTCTGCTGCTCTGCTCTGGTTGGTCTGGCAGGAGTCTCCCGCTCTTTCTTGGACATATAAAGGAGGCTTTGAGCTGTTTGAGTAACACACAGACACAGACTTCAATTTAGTCACAGTTTCTCTGAATTTGTCCCAAAAATCCAGTCAAAGTCACGATGTCCGGAAGAGGCAAAACCGGCGGAAAAGCCCGCGCTAAGGCAAAGACCCGCTCCTCTCGTGCTGGACTCCAGTTTCCGGTCGGTCGTGTTCACAGACTGCTGCGCAAAGGCAACTACGCTCAGCGTGTGGGAGCCGGCGCCCCCGTCTACCTGGCGGCTGTGCTGGAGTACCTGACCGCTGAGATCCTGGAGCTGGCTGGAAACGCCGCCCGCGACAACAAGAAGACCCGCATCATCCCCCGCCACCTGCAGCTGGCCGTCCGCAACGACGAGGAGCTCAACAAACTCCTGGGAGGAGTGACCATCGCTCAGGGCGGCGTGCTGCCCAACATCCAGGCTGTTCTTCTGCCCAAGAAGACCGAGAAGGCCGCCAAGTCCAAGTAAACAACAACAACACGTCAACAAACAAACAAAAGGCTCTTTTAAGAGCCACACACTCACTCTGAGAAGCTCATCATCCTCATGTGTTCATCAACCTGCTCGTTAGAAATAATGTAAATGTAGAATGAGCATTAACACTTGCACACATCAATATTCTAGTTTAAAAATGGCAACAATATTCATAAATGACTTTGATTCTACTGTACTGAAATACAAACTGTACAAAGAACACATACTAAATACTAAGTTTCAACAATTCATAGAAAAACGAGGACCAACTTGTGTTTATCTCACTAAAATGTACAAATTAATTTGTGTTAAGTCAAATTTGTTCATTCTTTCAAAGCAAAATCTAATATCAATAACAACTAAAATGTGGTTAATAAAGGTGAAACACGTGATGTACTAATAATGTTTTTATTAGGGCAGAATAAGACAACACAAATGATTAATGAGTCCATTCAGAGAAAACTACGACAACAATTATTATACATTATTACAAACCGCACAATAATAACAGTAACAAGCAGCAGTTGCTACTTTTCAACTTCTATATAATATATTTCTATTTAGCTTTTTACAAGTAAATGTTTCTCAATATAGAATTATATTTATTATTTAACAACATATAAACATTCACAATAAACCATCACTAACTGTATGTTACGACTGTTTTCTATGTTTCTTGATGACGTCATACATCAAATACTGTTTCTCCAAATGTAAACACATGATCACGTGATTCAATCATGAATCCTGTGATTCTTCAATGTCTGATGTGATTATGAACACATGAAGGTCACTACTGAAGTCAAGAGCAAATATGTTTGTCTCTTTAATTTAACACAGACACACGAGATGTGGGAGAAACAAAGTTTTTTTTTTAAATTACAATTATGTAAAAAAAAAAAAAATATATATATATAGTGATGGCATCACACAATGTAATGTAAAGCAATAACTACTAACTGTACAACTAACTTAACAGGTAATAAATCCCTTTGTGCTGCAGATTGAATGAATATATTGACACAGGTTACTGTACACGTTATACTACATTATTATAATAAGAGAACAGATTCTCTGCAGGTTTCAACAAGTCAAATTTAAGACTTTTTAAGACTTTTTAAAGACCATAATGAATACAATTTAAGACCCATTTCAAACCCATACTGGCAAAAAAGTACAAAAGACATGAAGGAAAACTGTACCCACAATACGCTGAACTTGCAAATCTGCTTTTGTTAAGTTTTCTCCACTGCTATGCTAAGCTGTAACACACCACGGCGCATGCAGCACACTAGCTAGTGGTGCTCGATAAATTGTCACCGTGTTGTAGTTATGCTAGCGCATCCTCAAAAATAGAAACCTTTTGAAATTGTATTTAAAGGTGCATTATGTAATAAATGATAAAATCCTCCTAAAATGTCACAGAGACTCAGGAATAATGTTCATATAACAAACTGAACTCACCAACAACAGTACAGACAATATATTTGCATTAAAAAAAATATTTTGCAGACTGCAAATCATGTTTATGTCTTGAAATCATGTTTTGGCGTCATGTGGCGCCACCTACCGCTGTCTACCAATCATTGCAGTCAGTAGAGTCTCAGATGCAGAGCAACCACGGGTTACCAGTTACGTCGGAAAACTAAACCTAAAAGACCTCGATGTTTTGAATTTGAATGTAGTAACTGTTTTTGGCCACATTCTTACATATGGCACCTTTAAGGTCTTTTATGAGATTTTAGGAGAATTTAAGACATTTTAAGGCCTTAAATTCTTAGATTTGAGACTTTTTAAGACCCCGCTGATACCCTGTACTAAGAGAAGATGGTTGAGCTCTTTGAGGACAAGTGTGTGGCTCTTAAAAGAGCCTTTGAACAGGATGGACATGTCTCACAGTGAGGACAGCTCACTTCTTCTTGGCTGCTGTCTTCTTCACTTTGGGTTTAATGACCTTCTTAGCGGGAGATTTCTTGGCTGCTGGAGCCTTCTTCACCACCTTCTTGGCCGCCACCTTCTTGGGGCTCTTGGTCGCCTTCTTGGGGCTCTTTGCTACTTTCTTGGGGCTCTTTGCCGCTGCAGGTTTCTTCGCCTTCTTAGGAGACTTTTTAGCAGCTACTTGCTTCTTAGCTGCCGCTGCCTTGGTCTTTTTGGCCGCTGCTGGTTTCATAGCTGCGGGTTTCTTGGCTTTAGGAGCGGCCTTGGTTGCTGGCTTCTTGGCTTCCACCTTCTTGCTCATCTTGAAGGATCCAGAGGCTCCGGTTCCCTTGGTCTGGACCAGAGTTCCTTTCAACACCAGGCTCTTGATGGCGGTCTTGACGCGGACCTTGTTCTTGTCCACATCGTAGCCTCCGGCAGCCAGAGCCTTCTTGACAGCGGCCGCTGATACGCCGCCCCGCTCGTTGGACGCGGCCACGGCTTGAACGATGAGTTCCTTGACGCTGGGGCCGACCTTCTTCGGCTTGGAAGCCGCCTTCTTCTTGGGTGCTTTAGCCGGGGCGGCGGCGGCTGGAGCTGGAGCTACTTCTGCCATGTTTGGTGGTTTCTAAGTTGAGCTCAGACTGACAACGATCGCAGTGAAAGAGAGCGGATTATTGAGAGTTTCAGAGAGGAGGCGGTACTTGAATGCAGCATGAGAACCGTGGAGACTCAGTGCAGCCGCGGCTCCTGTGTGCAGCGTGAACACCGGGACATTTGTGTTTTCTCTTCACTCTCAAAAGAGTCCAGATGAGTGTGTGAGAGGAGCTGGAGGCTCACAGTGAACGGAGTCCATAGAGGACTCGTCTGTCTTCGCATTTTAGTCATGAAGAGTTCTGATGTTCTCTGTGTTTTCTCTGTGGAGCGAACAAACCTCAGCTGTTCACCGCGGTGAGCAGCGCTGCTCGGCGGCTTTTCTCACTCGTTTGTCTCCTAAAAGCAGGTGAAAAACAGCACAACTTGACACAAACATGTTTCTCTGCTGCTGCACTTGTTTGTTCACAGAGTCCGAGTCCAAACAAGCAGCTGCTGATGATCACTGTGTAATAAAGTGCACTTATTGTGCAGCAGCAAACACACACTGATGATGGTGAAGCTCACACACACTTACGTTCATGCTGAGCTTATTATTGGACACATTTACAAACACACACTTTATTTATGTCACTGTTTCAATACAAGACATTTGTTTACTAAGAAAAATATATGTATGCATGTATATATGTATGTATATGTGTATGTATGTGTATGTGTATATGTATGCATGTATTGTCATTGTTTTTTTTTTTTGTCATCCGAGGACTTGTTACAGTCGAGTTTGTCATTCTTTTTATCCGTCTCACTTTCATCCTCTTCACCACTTGAGGTTTTCTTCTTTGCAGGACTTAAACTGCTGCTTTTCTTCATCTCTCCACTCTTTCTATTGCCTTTCTTTTGCATCCCTTCTTTTGGACTGTCACCACAGTCACTTTCATCCCCATTTTTTCCTGACTCACTCGCTTCCTCATCGGAAGAGTCCTCAATTTTTCCACGCTGCGTCTTTTTTGCTTTTGTTTTTCGCTGGGATTTCTTCACCTTCCCCACCGTGTCCTCAGACCCACTTTGGTCTTCCTTTTCACTCTTCTCACTGTGTATGTATGTGTATGTATGTATATGTATGTATATGTATGTGTATATGTATGTGTATATGTATGCATGTATGTATGCATGTATGTATGTGTATATGTATGCATGTATGTACGCGTATATGTATGTATGTGTATATGTATGCATGTATGTACGCGTATATGTATGTATGTGTATATGTATGCATGTATGTATGTATGCGTATATGCATGCATGTATGTGTGTATATATATGTGTGTGTATGTATGTATGTATATATATATATGTGTGTGTGTGTGTGTGTATATATATATGTATATATATGTATATATGTATATATATGTATATATGTATATATATGTATATATATGTATATATATATATATATATATATATATATATATATATATATATATATATATTTTCGGAGTCATTTTTTATCAGATTTACTGAATTTTTTCAGGGTTTAGAGCATTTAAAACAATAAATGCATTAATTCCTTTATTGAGAGCTTGATTTAATGGAAACAACATGGACAGATTGTTTAGTCAAGATTGTCTTTGGGTTTAAGAATCAAATTTAGAATTTGAAACTATAAGTAGATTCTGGTATTATAAGTAGCAGGAAAACAATTACTCAGAAAATCAGAAAAAAAATTATGTTCAAAGAAACAAACCAAAAAATTACTCAGAAATGTGTTTTGTTTTCTTTCTTCTTCGAATGAGTGCAATGCGCTTCCGTAGTTATATGCTGTGTTTTGCACAAGCTCGATAACCTTTGACTCTTTTCGGTGCCCAAAAGAGGTGTGTGGAGTGGTCATCTGACCCTTTAGAAAGGATCTTTGTTTACCTCTCACGCGCTGCTGTGTTTTACATTAAACAGTTAAATCAGTCAGACTTGAGCTTTGACAGAACAGGATAAATTCTAAAAACAGGAGATAACAATGAAATCATGAAGACTGAGGAGCTGTGATTTCGAGAGGAACTTCGCTGAACTACTCAGAATTCTGAATCGATATCCCGGTGAGTTCTTGCTTGTGTGCCAACATGGTGCGCTAGCATGCTAACTGTAGTAGCGCTGTACTAGCATGCTAACTGTAGCAGCGAAACGTAGAGGAGCCTTGTACGCTGATAACATGGACAAGAGTCACATTAATTTTGTTTAATTAATTAATTAATTAATTAATTGTTTGTGGACTTAATTAATTTGGGTAGTTTATCTAGTATTATCTTATCTCATGAGGCCGGTTACCATGGGTGCTGGCTAATTAAGTGCAGTGCATGTATTTGACTAAATGTACTTGCTAACAGCTTTAGCTGCACTGTTGAGTTGTTTAATAAAAATAAGTAATGAAAGACAGGATTATCTCCCAGTGTCTTAAACTCAGATTAAAGCAAAACTTGATGAAACTAAACCATGTTGTTTCCATTAAATCGAGCTCTCGATAAAGGAGTTATTACGTTTATTGTTTGAAATACTCTCTAAACAGAGAAAATAGTTTAGTAAATCAGATCAAAATTACTCAGAAAAACAGAGCCCTTTTGTAAACAATTAGCACTATCTTTAAGTGACAACGTTACACGAACATTGATCTAGTTTTGTCTCTTTTGTGGTAATGTTCATCATAATCACCATTTAATCATTTATTAAAATTCTAACTGAAATGACAACAAACCTCAGTTTGTCAGTGAGGACTCTGACTTTTAAAGTTTACTGTAAATAATCTGCATCTTCAGTCTTTTTTAACTACATATTATGTATTTATTATATTTATTCCACAAATTATTATTTTGCAGTGTGTTCCTTTAACATTGTTATGATTCTCTGGTTAATTATGATGCCTATTCTTATAGCTTGTTGTAATAGTGATAATGAGTAGTATATTATTGATTGTGCCTTTGTCTCTCTTTAGTTATTACAAACTCAATTAAATAAAGTTCAGCGAAAAGTATCTTTACTTTTCGCTGAACTTTATTTGAATGTGAAAAACAAATTATAAATTAAATCGCTGCAAAACTAAGTGACTTTTCACTGTGGATCTACAGGAAAGACTTTGTTGATGTTTATTAATAATGATGCAATGAGCAGTCGCCCAACACCAGGCAAGTTGCAATTAAAGGTGCAATATCTATTTATTTATTTAGTGGGTTTCCACTTCTTATGTTATATTTGTCTGTTTTCATACTTCTTACTTCAGTTTCTATACTCTTGGACAATCTGAATTTCCCCCATGGATGACCAGTAGTTATCTAATGTGTGTTCCTTCAGTTATGACGAAGTGATTGATGACGTTATGTATCGTTTTGTGATGCTAAATACTAGATTCTGCTTTTGAAAATAAAGAGTTGCAGCGGAAGAGAAGCGTTTCTCAAATGTTGCATCATTTCTGGGTTCTGGTGTGACATGTGTGCGATTACCATTCATCCAACACTTAAATCTTCATAAATATGCAATTCCTTATAAAACACTTAATTATTCACACAGTATAAAGGATTATATTGACTCTCTTAGATCAAGTGTGTGGCTCTTAAAAGAACCGTTGTGTTGTTGTGGAGTCCCGTGTTTACTTGGAGCTGGTGTACTTGGTGACGGCCTTGGTTCCCTCGGACACGGCGTGCTTGGCCAGCTCACCGGGCAGCAGGAGGCGCACGGCGGTCTGGATCTCCCTGGAGGTGATGGTGGAGCGCTTGTTGTAGTGAGCCAGACGAGACGCCTCACCGGCGATGCGCTCAAAGATGTCGTTGACGAACGAGTTCATGATGCCCATGGCCTTGGACGAGATGCCAGTGTCGGGGTGGACCTGCTTCAACACCTTGTACACGTAGATGGCGTAGCTCTCCTTCCTGCTCTTTCTCCTCTTCTTTCCGCCCTTAGCGGCGGTCTTAGTCACGGCTTTCTTGGAGCCCTTCTTGGGCGCTGACTTTGCGGCTTCAGGCATTCTGAGAGTTCACTACTGACCACAGTGATGAACGAATGAATGAGCTGCAGCAGGAGGAGGAGACTGTTGTTATAAAGGCTCCATGCAAACACCGCTGTGTGATCCCCCTCCTGTGATTGGCTGAATCTCTCACTGCGGTTGAATGAGGAGGAGACTGTTGTATTTGAAACAGACTGGAGACATTTTAGAAAAACATACAAATCGCTTTAATCCTTCAGTTATTTCTTCAGACAGATTTTCTGCCTCATTATGTTCATGATGATTAATTATCTTTATCAAAGGAAGAAAATGCGTTTAGAAGAATTTTAAATATATAGTGTTTTTTCCCCCTTTCAGTTCAGACGAGCTACATTTTATCACACATATTTCATTTTTCATCTTTTTTTATGATGAAAATTTGTGACGACCATGCAACTGAAAATAAAGTAAAATAAAATAAAGTAGAATTATATATAAAAGCTAAAGAGGAAGGGGTCAATTAAAAAAAGAAGTCTTACAGTGGGAAAAACTACTTTAAAATGACACAATATGCATACACATTCTTCAGTTGTTTCCTGCCTCAGTATTTTGTCTTTATCAAAGGAAGAAAATGCCATTTTTAATTATTATTATTATTATTATTATTATTATTAATAATAATAATAATTATAATAATAATGATAATAATAATAATAATAATAATAGTCACTCTATAATACCACTCAGTGGTAGTGCGAAATTTGTGGGTTAAATTCCTGGCTCTGCTCGTGTATATGTGTCCTTGAGCAAAGACACTTAAACCCATCAAGACTAGAAAAGCAATAGATAAATAAATACAGACCATTTACCAACTCTAGTACAAGTCACCAGAAATATAAACAACAAAGTAAAGTATATATTTATATATAGATGTGTGTGTAGCAGCTGGTTATTCTTGGTTCTAATGCCTAATGTCCTGCTGCCACCTACTGGCGCTATCGTGTGCCTGTTATTCTGACAAATAATCCAGTGTAACGAGAAAAAAAAAAATACAAAGAAGCATAAAAAGTGAAGGGAATATTTTTTTATTATTATTCCACCTGCACTGAAATCAGCAAAGAGCCACATGACTTGATCTGAACATTCTCAGGTCAGCAGAGTTCAGAGCCAAATCTGTCCAGAGTCTTGTCGTCGCATCACGACTGAATTAGCCAGCTCTCAGGTGTATGCAACATCTAGTTACAAAATAAACAAACATATGACCATGTTACACTAAGCAAATGCATATAGAGAATATTGTTCTGCTGCAACTGGACATCTCTACTTACTTCAGGCCGTTAGCGCACTCCGAAGACTTCGCGGCATAAAAATATCTGCCGCATTCGCATCTG
Organism: Microchirus variegatus; assembly: GCF_963457635.1. Lineage (NCBI taxonomy): Eukaryota > Metazoa > Chordata > Actinopteri > Pleuronectiformes > Soleidae > Microchirus > Microchirus variegatus. The sequence continues at coordinate 2,987,950 of NC_139806.1, forward strand.
CAGGTTCCCATTGTGTTGCAACGCTGAGCCTCGTTCTCTGCAACTGTGATCGCAGAAGCAAAAACGTAAACACGGATGCTTTGTTTTTCCCTTTTTTGTTGTGCAATTTGTGCAAACTGAAGTCAAACATATTGTGTGTGTGTGTGTGTGTGTGTGTGTGTGTGTGTGTGTCTGTGTGTGTGTGTGTGTGTGTGTGTGTGTGTGTGTGTGTGTGTGTGTGTGTGTGTGTGTGTGTGTGTGTGTTAAACTTACCATAAAGCAGCAGGAGAACCACGAGAACCAAGACGGCGACACGACGAAGAGACATTCTCGCTTCTGGAACTGTTTCTCCTCAGTGATGATGATGAACGATGATGATGATGATGAGACACAAGAGTTGCTCTAATTTAACTGCTCAACTTCGAGGAAAGGCGGAGTTTAAACGGCTGAGAGGAGGAACTTTGTTTCTAATCTGAATGATGAATTCATGTGGACACGTTTAATGTCACCTTTAACTACGACACGTACACACAAAGTGACATTTCTATATTGTAATTTCTATATTGTACGTTGTGCTGCTCGTTCTCTGTCAGCTGATTCTTTAATACAAATTTTTCAACTTACAAACAGGCACACTCCCTCCCTCCCTCCCTCCCCCCTGCCGGCGACCCGGCTTCAACTCCAGAATTCCAGAAAATAACATAATTGGATTATTAATTTACCTTAATTTCACAGTGAGCCCCCTCTTACCTGCCCAGAGTTCTGCCTGGGGATCGTACCCTGGTCCTGGACTGGATCACCATTACCACAAACACGGATCAGTAGGCCTGTGCTACAGAAGTTTTACTTTCTAAACTCCTAACCCTAACCCTAACCCCAACGCCAACCCTAACCCCAACGTCAACGTCAACGCCAACGCCAACCCCAACCCCAACCCCAACCCCAACTCTAACCCTAACCCTAACCCCAACATCTGGATGTTTTGGAGCCTCATCGTCAGACAAACAACTCCCTGTGCCCGTTGACGTCAACATCCTATCTGGTATGCTAACACCGCCGCAGTTCACTGACACACTTAAGGGCTCATATTATACCATATTTACTCTATAAGGGAAAACTTTTTTACACCAAGTATCACATGGAGCAATAAGATCATTTGTTCTCTCGTCGTCCTCCTCTTCCTCACATGTACTTCACACACTTTGGGGATTTCACCGCCGTCTAAAGTTAAAAACAACAACAATTATAATGGATGCAGTTACATTTGTATCCATAATACAAATGATGCAACATTGCGTGTGTGTTTTCTCCACAGTCCAAAGACGAGCAGACTTCATTGAATAATAACTCGTTCAGCTTCCAGTGCAGATACCTGACAGTGACAGTGACACGTTGACTTTGGCGCCTGAACGATGATACAACAGCCTGAGGATCATCAGAAATAATATTATTCTGCCCACATCCTTGACTTCTATTTGTTCTTCTCTTTTAAACTTCATCGTCGTACAAGAACGAAGACACTTGACGACGTAACACCAACGACCCTCGTCTAAAGTAGACGGGTCTAAACACGGCAGACCCATCTGTGCTAAAAGAGAGGAGGGGGATCGAAAATGACATTGAATCCATGATTTGGAGAATTGTGACACTTGTAATATATCGTCGTCCTTTCTGGTGCAATGTGATAATCGATATGCAAGAGCAAACATCGATATTTTAATCAATAAATTAAGGCACTAAATAGAGAAATGATGCACTTTTAACTCTTTAACACACATATATCGTGATGTACCGCTATATCACCGTCTTGCAATGTATTGATGATCACAGAATCGCTGTATCGTGATATTACTGGTGTCGTGGACCATGAACCGCATGTCGGTTCCATGTACATTTTTTCATTTTGAACCAAAACCGAGAAAACTACGTTTTTTTCCGCCGTTTTTTGGTTCAAAAACAAAAAACGAGAAAACCAAATTCAAATAAACAGCCCGATTTTGGTTTTTGCAAATTCCTTTTTTTGTTTTTCGTTTCCTAATTATCAATATCCCCGCGGTGATACCGGAAGCGGAAGTGAGGCGTAAAAATTTCAAAATAAAAGCGTGCTAACTTATTTTCATACATTTTCTACCGTTCTCGTTATACACCGGTATGTAGTACATTTATTTTTGGTTAGTGAAGCTATAACAGCTGGTTGTTTGGAAGAAGAAGAAGTAGGTTATAATTATTTTAACTGAGTATGTGAATGCATTATTGTTGAAAACTTTTAACCTGCCTTAATAAATAGCACCAGCAGGGGTCACCATCACCCACAGTTAAGACTGACATGGCACAGAGATGGATGGACGGATGGATGGATGGATAGATAGATAGATAGCTAAAAGTATAGCTTTCTAGCTAAAATATACATAGCTTGTTAGCTATAATGATATCTTGCTAGCTAAAAGATAGATAGATAGATAGATAGATAGATAGATAGATAGATAGATAGATAGATAGATAGATAGATAGATAGATAGATAGACAGACAGACAGACAGACAGACAGCCAGCCTGGTTTGCTCATAGGCCTAGTCAGGTTATTGATACAGATGTATTGAATGATGTTCATTTCATCTGTTATTGGTATTGGATGGTTTATTTGCAACCTTGTGTACCTTGGGTACCTTGTGTACCCATACCTCCATGAAGGGAAGAGGATGTGTTGATGTGTAGCAATAAATACGGACTATTGAAAAGGTAAAGAGTCATATGGTGTCTTCTTAACAAACACCCTTCAGTAGACCTTCACTTACCACACAGTCACTGCACCACCAGTGCTCGTTTTTGAACTTCATCACTGTATCGTGATGGTGACCCCTGCTGGTGCTCTTTATTTATGCAAGTTAAAAGTTTTCAATAATATGCATTCACATACTCAGTTAATTTTTCAACTTGCAAACGGGTTTATAGAAATTTCTATATTGTAATTTCTATATTGTACGTTGTGCTGCTCGTTCTCTGTCAGCTGATTCTTTCATTTGAATTTTTCAACTTACAAACAGGCACACTCCCTCCCTCCCGCCGGGCGACCCGGCTTCAACTCCAGAATTCCAGCAAATAACAAAATTGGATTATTAATTTACCTTAATTTCACAGTGAGCCCCTTCTTTCCTGCCCAGAGTTCTGCCTGGTCCTGTCTGCTGGACCTGGACTGGATCACCATTACCACAAACCGGATCAGTAGGCCTGTGCTACAGAAGTTTTACTTTCTAAACTCCTAACCCTAACCCCAACGCCAACCCCGAACCCAACCCCAACGCCAACATCTGGATGTTTTGGAGCCTCATCGTCAGACAAACAACTCCCTGTGCCCGTTGACGTCAACATCCTATCTGGTATTCTAACACCGCCGCAGTTCACTGACACACTTAAGGGCTCATATTATACCATATTTACTCTATAAGCGAAAACTTTTTTACACCAAGTATCACATGGAGCAATAAGATCATTTGTTCTCTCGTCGTCCTCCTCTTCCTCACATGTACTTCACACACTTGTGTGATTTTGCCGCCTTCTAAAGTTAAAAACAACAACATTTATAATGGATGCAGTTACATTTGTATCCATAATACAAATGATGCAACATTGCGTGTGTGTTTTCTCCACAGTCCAAAGAAGAGCAGACTTCATTGAATAATAACTCGTTCAGCTTCCAGTGCAGATACCTGACAGTGACAGTGACACGTTGACTTTGGCGCCTGAACGATGATACAACAGCCTGAGGATCATCAGAAATAATATTATTCTGCCCACATCCTTGACTTCTATTTGTTCTTCTCTTTTAAACTTCATCGTCGTACAAGAACGAAGACACTTGACGACGTAACACCAACGACCCTCGTCTAAAGTAGACGGGTCTAAACACGGCAGATCCATCTGTGCTAAAAGAGAGGAGGGGGATCGAAAATGACATTGAATCCAGGATTTGGAGAATTGTGACACTTGTAATATATCGTCGTCCTTTCTGGTGCAATGTGATAATCGATATGCAAGAGCAAACATCGATATTTTAATCAATAAATTAAGGCACTAAATAGAGAAATGATGCACTTTTAACTCTTTAACACACATATATCGTGATGTACCGCTATATCACCGTCTTGCAATGTATTGATGATCACAGAATCGCTGTATCGTGATATTACTGGTGTCGTGGACCATGTACCGCGCTACGTTTTTTTTCGCCGTTTTTTGGTTCAAAAACGAAAAACGAGAAAACCAAATTCAAATAAACGCCCCCATTTCGGTTTTTGCAAATTCCTTTTTTTGTTTTTCGTTTCCTAATGATCAATATCACATCGGTGATACCGGAAGCGGAAGAGAGGCGTAAAAACTTCAAAATAAAAGCGCGCTAACTTATTTTCATACATTTTCTACCGTTCTCGTTATACGCCATATATTCATGTTCATATTCATATATATTCATGATGATTTTTCCCAGAATTTCAAAGTAAAAGTGCTTGTTTTGATATGGAACGACGTGTACTTCACAACAACATATTTATGATCCAAAATGGCTTCAACGACAGTCAGGCACTGGATGAGGCCAACGTCACTCATATCCTGTCTGTGGACTCTGTTGACCCCGCCCCTCTGACCCCGCCCCTCTGACTCCAGCTCCTGATGATACCACACTTGTTTGGTTCAAAACGAAAAAAACGAAAAACAAGAAAACCAAATTCAAATAAAGGGCCCGACTTTGTTTTTTTGCAAATTCCTTTTTTTGTTTTTCGTTTCCTAATTATCAATATCACGGCGGTGATACCGGAAGCGGAAGTGGGGCGTAAAAACTTCAAAATTAAAGCGTGCTAACTTATTTTCATACATTTTCTACCGTTCTCGTTATACACCGGTATGTAGTACATTTATTTTTGGTTAGTGAAGCTATAACAGCTGGTTGTTTGGAAGAAGAAGAAGTAGGTTATAATTATATACCCTAGAGCAGGGGTCACCAACGTGGTGCCCGCGGGCACCTGGTAGCCCGCAGTCAGCCAATACGGTGCCCGCGGGCTCACTTCACTTCACCTCACTTGCATGTATCCGTATGATCGCTCAGTAAAATATCTTTGATATTGTTTATAAAAACTGGTAATCGTTAGGAGTAAGCACTGGAATGAATGTGTATGCAGTTGAATGCATAATATGAATCATTTAAATGGTAAACAAACAAAAAAATATTATATGGTAGCCCTCCATATTATTTTTTACCCTTCAGGTAGCTCTCTGTCTCAAAAAGGTTGGTGACCCCTGCCCTAGAGAGTGGTCACACTCACAATAAATAAATATGTTATTACGTTCAACATGTGCCTGTAATGTTTCTTTATTTTTTAAATCTCACACTGCTATAATAAGGCAGCCGTCAGTTCTACATGCCGCATAAAGTGCCCTTATTTTTCACTGAGCACCTGCCCCCCAAAATGTCTGTGCACGCCACTGATGTGAATGCATATTATTGAAAACTTTTAACCTGCCTTAATAAATAGCACCAGCAGGGGTCACCATCACCCACAGTCAAGAATGACACGGCTTAATAGATAGACAGACAGACAGATAGATGGATGTATTAGTGATGTTTACCCTCTCTACCAGTAGGTGGCAGTTTGAGAGTATTTAACTGTGTGCCTGGTTTGCTCATAGGCCTAGCCAGGTTATTGATACAGATGTATTGAATGATGTTCATTTCATCTGGTATTGGATGGTTTATTTGCAACCTTTTGTGCCTGTTTAAACCATGGGTTTTATCTGTATGTTTTTATCATTTCAGAACCACCCACACCTCCATGAAGGGAAGAGGATGTGTTGATGTGTAGCAACAAATACTTGGCTTCACTTACCACACAGTCACTGCACCACCAGTGCTCGTTTTTGAACTTCATCACTGTATCATGATGGTGACCCCTGCTGGTGCTATTTATTAAGGCAGGTTAAAAGTTTTCTACAATATGCATTCACATACTAAAAAATAAATGTACTACATACCGGTGTATAACGAGAGCGTTATATTTTTGACATTTTTACGCCTCACTTCCGCTTCCAGTATCACCGCCGTGAGACTGATAATAAGGAAACGAAAAACAAAAAAAGGAATTCGCAAAAAAACTAAATCAGGCCTTTTATTTGAATTTGGTTTTCTCGTTTTTCGTTTTTTTCGTTTTTAACCAAAAAAACGTGGTATTTCCGTTCCTTGTCCATTGGTTTCAATGAAAAAACAAACGATCAAAACATCAAAACGTAAACGGACACGTGTCGCGAGGTAACTCGTCCTGAACACGCACCCACTTCCTGTGTAACACGTCATCAGGAGCCGGAGTCAGAGGGGGCAGGGTCAGAGGGGGCTGGGTCAACAGAGTCCACAGACAGGGCCTGACTGTCGTTGAGGTCAGTGCATGGATGTATAATATGAACTGGATAGAGCACCGCCCCTTCGCTTCCGTTCATTCCTATGAAGCTGCTCACCCAGCGCATATGCCAAAAAAGTTTTTGACTTCCGAGTTTATTTCCGGGTTATGGGGCCCATAGAGCATGCGCAGTAGTGTCCCTACCATAATTCCTCTCGGCTATGTGAACGAGCCGTCCGCGTTATCGACTTGCTCGGCGCGTACATGAACAGCGAAAGGCATGATGGGAGTATGCTAATGACGTGTGCTAGCGGATTTCATCAATACCGCCGTCACGTTAACTTCGGCTTTTAACCATGGATTTGTAAATAAATGCAAAACCAACGATATCGAAGTGAATATAGTGAAGCTGAAAAGTACAATGACGGAGTTAAAGATTAAAACGATCAATAAAAATGATTTATTTGGGTTAGGACCGTGACTATTACTTTATATGTGTTACAGGAATCGTGTTGTTTTTGTCTGATTTCCCTTATATAATTGTATAATTATTATTAGGAACAATAACAACGTGTTAAAGTAGGCTTTTAACTCCCGATTATTTCACTCAACACGTTTATATTCAACTATAATTTGCGTGTTCATCACATTTAACAGTAACTTTATGAACCGATTGTGACGATAAGACAAACATCCTCCCCGGGAATCAGTGGTGAAGTGACCGCAGGTCTCAGTGCATCACACGGTCACAGCTCCACAGTCCACACCGTCATCAGTGTCACGATGTCCGCGACTGAACACAGTGATAAAGTGCAGCATGTCAGTCTCCTCTCCTCAATGAATCCACAAAGCAGCTCGTTAATACATTGATAATAAGTTTTAAAATAAATGTTAATGAGCGCCGAATAAACAACTAAAACCTGCTTTGTCATAATATTTTAAAAATGTAAACGAAACCCCCTCATTGTCTTCATTTATTCACATTTCTCATAAAGTTTTCATGTCGTACGGTTCACTGACAGCAGCGCTGTTCCCGAGACGCCACATGACCGCGCTTTGCTGTGCTCGTACACAGCTGTGACGTCACTCTGAGAAATAAGATTTGTCTGGGCTTTTTATGACCTTTAGGAATGTTTTTCAAACATGAAACTCCATGAATTAAAAATACATAATATAAAGATTTATAAAAGCCCGTGTCCATGTCTCGAAGTGTCCTGTGGACACTTTTACAGGCGTCTCTTTTACTATTGTGGTCAATGGGAAAATTGCTTATTGGGCTCCATGGGATTTTTTGTTGCAGTACCCACAGTGGCCACCATGCAAAAATTGTCTTCAAGGCAGAGGGGGCGGAGCTCTATCCAGTTCATATTATACATCCATGTGTCAGTGCCAATGAACACACCGGCATTTTGTATCATAAACGTGTTATTGTGAAGTACACGTCGTTCCATATCAAAACAAGCACTTTTACTTTGAAATTCTGGGAAATATCATCATGAATATGAATATATGGCCATGGACTGCAGTCTGAACAGTGACAGACATGGAATCTATTCTGACAAATAATCCAGAATAATGTTTATTATTATTAATAATAATAACAATAATAATAATAAATACAAATAAGCAAGGAAGTTAAGGGAATATATATTTTTTATTCCATGTCAGCAAAGAGCCACAAGACTTTATTTGCACATTCTCAGGTCAGCAGAGTTCAGAGACAAATCCTCCACGACGTCTGATTCCAGGTGAGTCTTGTCGTCGCATCATGGAGGTGATACGCAACATCTAGTAAAAAAAATAAAATAAATATATATATATATATTTATCATCACGTTACACAAGCAAATACATATATAGGATATTGTTATGCTGCAACTGGACAACTCTACTTACTTTCGACCCAGAGTGCATGAGAACATACTAAGGAACAGGTCATTTGGGCCACATCCATCTTTGCATTCTGATTTCATCGGGCCACAAGCCGTAGCCTCGTTCTCTGCAACTGTGATCACAAAAGCAAAACATAAAACAGAAGCTTTGTTTACCTTTTTTTGTTGTGCAATTTATGAGCTGTGTGTGTGTGTGTATGTGTGTGTGTATGTGCGTGTGTGTGTGTGTGTGTTAAACTTACCATAAAGCAGCAGGAGAACCACAAGAACCAAGACGGCCACACGATGAAGAGACATCCTCACTTCTGGAACTGTTGCTCTACAGTGATGATGATGATGATGAGACACAAGAGTTGCTCTAATTTAACTGCTCAACTTCGAGGAAGGGCGGAGTTTAAACGGCTGAGAGGAGGAACTTTGTTTCTAATCTGAATGATGAATTCATGTGGACACGTTTAATGTCACCTTTAACTACGACACGTACACACAAAGTGACATTTCTATATTGTAATTTCTATATTGTACGTTGTGCTGCTCGTTCTCTGTCAGCTGATTCTTTAATTCAAATTTTTCAACTTACAAACAGGCACACTCCCTCCCTCCCTCCCTCCCCCCTGCCGGCGACCCGGCTTCAACTCCAGAATTCCAGAAAATAACATAATTGGATTATTAATTTACCTTAATTTCACAGTGAGCCCCCTCTTACCTGCCCAGAGTTCTGCCTGGGGATCGTACCCTGGTCCTGGACTGGATCACCATTACCACAAACACGGATCAGTAGGCCTGTGCTACAGAAGTTTTACTTTCTAAACTCCTAACCCTAACGCCAACCCCAACGCCAACCCTAACCCCAACGTCAACGCCAACCCCAACCCCAACCCCAACTCTAACCCTAACCCTAACCCCAACATCTGGATGTTTTGGAGCCTCATCGTCAGACAAACAACTCCCTGTGCCCGTTGACGTCAACATCCTATCTGGTATGCTAACACCGCCGCAGTTCACTGACACACTTAAGGGCTCATATTATACCATATTTACTCTATAAGGGAAAACTTTTTTACACCAAGTATCACATGGAGCAATAAGATCATTTGTTCTCTCGTCGTCCTCCTCTTCCTCACATGTACTTCACACACTTTGGGGATTTCACCGCCGTCTAAAGTTAAAAACAACAACAATTATAATGGATGCAGTTACATTTGTATCCATAATACAAATGATGCAACATTGCGTGTGTGTTTTCTCCACAGTCCAAAGAAGAGCAGACTTCATTGAATAATAACTCGTTCAGCTTCCAGTGCAGATACCTGACAGTGACAGTGACACGTTGACTTTGGCGCCTGAACGATGATACAACAGCCTGAGGATCATCAGAAATAATATTATTCTGCCCACATCCTTGACTTCTATTTGTTCTTCTCTTTTAAACTTCATCGTCGTACAAGAACGAAGACACTTGACGACGTAACACCAACGACCCTCGTCTAAAGTAGACGGGTCTAAACACGGCAGACCCATCTGTGCTAAAAGAGAGGAGGGGGATCGAAAATGACATTGAATCCATGATTTGGAGAATTGTGACACTTGTAATATATCGTCGTCCTTTCTGGTGCAATGTGATAATCGATATGCAAGAGCAAACATCGATATTTTAATCAATAAATTAAGGCACTAAATAGAGAAATGATGCACTTTTAACTCTTTAACACACATATATCGTGATGTACCGCTATATCACCGTCTTGCAATGTATTGATGATCACAGAATCGCTGTATCGTGATATTACTGGTGTCGTGGACCATGAACCGCATGTCGGTTCCATGTACATTTTTTCATTTTGAACCAAAACCGAGAAAACTACGTTTTTTTCCGCCGTTTTTTGGTTCAAAAACAAAAAATGAGAAAACCAAATTCAAATAAACAGCCCGATTTTGGTTTTTGCAAATTCCTTTTTTTGTTTTTCGTTTCCTAATTATCAATATCCCCGCGGTGATACCGGAAGCGGAAGTGAGGCGTAAAAATTTCAAAATAAAAGCGTGCTAACTTATTTTCATACATTTTCTACCGTTCTCGTTATACACCGGTATGTAGTACATTTATTTTTGGTTAGTGAAGCTATAACAGCTGGTTGTTTGGAAGAAGAAGAAGTAGGTTATAATTATTTTAACTGAGTATGTGAATGCATATGTGACCCGCCACGGACAAAAAGGCAACAAGTCGGCCGAGCGTAAAACGAGAAAAACAGGAAAACGTTTTTTTTTTCCAAAATTAGGGATTTTCGTTTTTTTCAAAATTACACAAATTGAAGTTTTGAAGAAGCAACTACATGCTTCAAATCACAGTATTGTGGGTCTTAAAACCATAAACTTTGTGTTTGAATTAAGGTTGTTTTATCGCTGTGAATCGCTCCTAGTTTGGGTGTGGCGATCTCACATTCCAGAGCTTTTGTTGTTTTTTCAGCCAATCAGCTGACGATCACGGAGAATACACATGGCTAATTATACGGAGAGAGACAGGGCGAGGGAGAGAGAGTGTGTCGAATGTCCAGCGTATGTGTGCAGTGCGAAATTAAAGCGTGATTATCATCAAAGCAGTCATCATCAAAGCTTTGTTTGACAAAGGAAGACAAATAGAACAGGACAATAAGTCTGTGGCTGAGCAGCTTCTTCACGGACAGGGACAGCGAAAGCACAGAGACGGCTGTGTGTGGACTGTTAGCATTTTAAGCTAGCGATCTTTATGCTAACGTGTTAGCAGACTTCATCGTCACAAAAACAACAAACAGATGGATTATTCTGCGGCTGAAAGAGAGCAGGACACACACGGTAGTTGTCTGAGATGGTGACATGACGCCAGCACCGCTCTATCTCCGATCTAATTGGACTTTTGGAGGCGAACAGACGTAAAACTGCAACGAAAAGGAAGCACGCCTGGACCTCTTATCTGATCGGAGGCACTGGAGTTATTATGGGGTGAGTTTTCATTAACGTTGTTAATCGATGTTACATTAGTGTTCATTCAAAGTCACATAGGGACGCTGTCTTTTAATAATCCACTGTGCGTTTCATAACGCCGTTTGGCTACATTGTTATTAGCTCGCTAGCTCGGTACTGTATTATTACAATGAGAATGATGCGCACATCATAACTTTTGTTCGGTCAGATGAGCGTATTATAAGCTGTAAGGGGAGCATGTCACGGCCCTCTTTGAGATTTTGTACACCCGCAGGTTCAGTTTGATAATTCAAATGCTTTGAGACGAAACTCCTGTGTTCGAAACCTAACATTGCATTGAATGATGTGTGAATGCCACACCTTTGCATGCATGACTCACACATGATTAACACAATGTGTGATGAACGTGTTAATTACACGTGCAATTCATGCACATAAAGGTGTGGCATTCACACATAATTCAAGCAATACTACTGATCAATCTATACTGATTCAGTGATAAAGTGCCTGTTAACATGAACCATGATCTGAAACAAGTATTTTTTTATTTTTTTTCAGAATCCTGGGCATAAGGATTGGCATGTGAAGTTGCTGCCAACCCATGTGTCCAAGGCCTCAGTGTGGCGTCAATACATGAGGTCGGCTAAGGCTCTTGGTATGTGTATAAATTGATTTCTATACAATAGCCAAATGCTTATATAGACTGCTATATGTAATGTGTAAAATGTGATTTTTTTGGAAAAGATAAATAATTATTTTCATTGTGGTTCTTGCTGTCAACAGGTAGTGGAACACAGCTCTCCTGAAAGTCGCCTCAATATTCCGCAGCTTGTTGGAACGGCAGATGGCAGAGTGATAGTAAAGACCATCGACTGGCAGACACATCTGAGTCCCTACTTTCGGAAGCTCCCACAGATCAAGAGTTATCAGCACTTTAGGTATTTATATTCACAATTCTGCATTTTATAAATAAAAAAATCACAAATGGACATGATAGTGTTCCATGTGAACAGTGAGCCATGTTTTAAATATCCTGTTGTGTGCTTCTATTCTGTCACAGCTTTGATGCCAACAGACCAGGTGTGATGCTTGCTCAAACTCACAGTGATGCAGAGCCCATCGAGTTTCAGCTACTGCGCAACACAGGAGTTCTGCCCCCTGTTGACAGTCTTCCCGTCCTGGCCCCACCTGGACTGACCATGGACAGGCAGACGTATCTTTTTGAAAAAATCCGGCCTTTCTGTTCTGATGAGGCAAAATACTTCACATGCACCAAAGGTTACAGCACAGAAGAGTAAGCAGAAGAGGGTGCGTTTGTGATGTCATCATTTAGTCCGCATATCAACTGTGATGGACAGAGTGGGTACAGCCACATTGTGGGGGAGGAACTGGTATTGAAGATGATAATATAGTCCATGGTCTGGAAAATATTCCTTCACACACTTAGATATATTTTAGTTCTTTATAGTATATAGTTCTATGCACCATATATCTGGAACAAACTCCCAGAAAACTGTAGGTCTGCTGAAACTATCACCTCTTTTAAATCAAGAGTGAATACTTTTCTGTTTGCCGCTGCATTTCAGTAATTTCCAATACTGCACTGTAACCTCTATTCCTTATGTATACTCTTGATTTTATTTTTTATCTTTTTATTTTATTTGTATCTATTTTATTTTTTAATCTTAATCTTTAAATTTTACCTGATTGTTTTTATTTTGATGTTATATCTGATTTTATAAATGTCTCTTTTCTATGCTTTTTAATGCTTTATGTAAAGCACTTTGAATTACCTTGTTGTTGAAATGTGCTATACAAATAAACTTGCCTTGATATGAACTACATTCATTCCTTTTTTTTTTTCAAACTGCTACACTGTTACTGTCCTGTGGGCTAACAGACATCAGATGTCACTGACAGCTAGACTGGGTGGGGGGTTGTGACCATGTTAATGTGATGCAAATGAGCAGCTATTGGCCTGGCTCCTCAAGAAGGTCGAAATCTTTCAGGCTGAATTTCTCCCTAAAGCAGTTTGAGGAGTGCCTACATTCAAATGACCACATCTTCCTCAAAAATGATCAGATGGACATGGGTTTGACATTGTTGGAAAGCTTAGATATCACACTTTCGGAATCTCTAAATAACTCCAAATGTCCCGAAGTAGACATGTGAACCCTTTTGCCATGGCTGGACACATATTGTTGAAAACTTTTAACCTGCCTTAATAAATAGCACCAGCAGGGGTCACCATCACCCACAGTTAAGACTGACATGGCACAGAGATGGATGGACGGATGGATGGATGGATAGATAGATAGCTAAAAGTATAGCTTTCTAGCTAAAATATACATAGCTTGTTAGCTATAATGATATCTTGCTAGCTAAAAGATAGATAGATAGATAGATAGACAGACAGACAGACAGACAGACAGACAGCCAGCCTGGTTTGCTCATAGGCCTAGTCAGGTTATTGATACAGATGTATTGAATGATGTTCATTTCATCTGTTATTGGTATTGGATGGTTTATTTGCAACCTTGTGTACCTTGGGTACCTTGTGTACCCATACCTCCATGAAGGGAAGAGGATGTGTTGATGTGTAGCAATAAATACGGACTATTGAAAAGGTAAAGAGTCATATGGTGTCTTCTTAACAAACACCCTTCAGTAGACCTTCACTTACCACACAGTCACTGCACCACCAGTGCTCGTTTTTGAACTTCATCACTGTATCGTGATGGTGACCCCTGCTGGTGCTCTTTATTTATGCAAGTTAAAAGTTTTCAATAATATGCATTCACATACTCAGTTAATTTTTCAACTTGCAAACAGGTTTATAGAAATTTCTATATTGTAATTTCTATATTGTACATTGTGCTGCTCGTTCTCTGTCAGCTGATTCTTTCATTTGAATTTTTCAACTTACAAACAGGCACACTCCCTCCCTCCCGCCAGGCGACCCGGCTTCAACTCCAGAATTCCAGCAAATAACAAAATTGGATTATTAATTTACCTTAATTTCACAGTGAGCCCCTTCTTTCCTGCCCAGAGTTCTGCCTGGTCCTGTCTGCTGGACCTGGACTGGATCACCATTACCACAAACCGGATCAGTAGGCCTGTGCTACAGAAGTTTTACTTTCTAAACTCCTAACCCTAACCCCAACCCTAACCCCAACGCCAACCCCGAACCCAACCCCAACGCCAACATCTGGATGTTTTGGAGCCTCATCGTCAGACAAACAACTCCCTGTGCCCGTTGACGTCAACATCCTATCTGGTATTCTAACACCGCCGCAGTTCACTGACACACTTAAGGGCTCATATTATACCATATTTACTCTATAAGCGAAAACTTTTTTACACCAAGTATCACATGGAGCAATAAGATCATTTGTTCTCTCGTCGTCCTCCTCTTCCTCACATGTACTTCACACACTTGTGTGATTTTGCCGCCTTCTAAAGTTAAAAACAACAACATTTATAATGGATGCAGTTACATTTGTATCCATAATACAAATGATGCAACATTGCGTGTGTGTTTTCTCCACAGTCCAAAGACGAGCAGACTTCATTGAATAATAACTCGTTCAGCTTCCAGTGCAGATACCTGACAGTGACAGTGACACGTTGACTTTGGCGCCTGAACGATGATACAACAGCCTGAGGATCATCAGAAATAATATTATTCTGCCCACATCCTTGACTTCTATTTGTTCTTCTCTTTTAAACTTCATCGTCGTACAAGAACGAAGACACTTGACGACGTAACACCAACGACCCTCGTCTAAAGTAGACGGGTCTAAACACGGCAGACCCATCTGTGCTAAAAGAGAGGAGGGGGATCGAAAATGACATTGAATCCAGGATTTGGAGAATTGTGACAATTGTAATATATCGTCGTCCTTTCTGGTGCAATGTGATAATCGATATGCAAGAGCAAACATCGATATTTTAATCAATAAATTAAGGCACTAAATAGAGAAATGATGCACTTTTAACTCTTTAACACACATATATCGTGATGTACCGCTATATCACCGTCTTGCAATGTATTGATGATCACAGAATCGCTGTATCGTGATATTACTGGTGTCGTGGACCATGTACCGCGCTACGTTTTTTTTCGCCGTTTTTTGGTTCAAAAACGAAAAACGAGAAAACCAAATTCAAATAAACGCCCCCATTTCGGTTTTTGCAAATTCCTTTTTTTGTTTTTCGTTTCCTAATGATCAATATCACAACGGTGATACCGGAAGCGGAAGAGAGGCGTAAAAACTTCAAAATAAAAGCGCGCTAACTTATTTTCATACATTTTCTACCGTTCTCGTTATACGCCATATATTCATGTTCATATTCATATATATTCATGATGATTTTTCCCAGAATTTCAAAGTAAAAGTGCTTGTTTTGATATGGAACGACGTGTACTTCACAACAACATATTTATGATCCAAAATGGCTTCAACGACAGTCAGGCACTGGATGAGGCCAACGTCACTCATATCCTGTCTGTGGACTCTGTTGACCCCGCCCCTCTGACCCCGCCCCTCTGACTCCAGCTCCTGATGATACCACACTTGTTTGGTTCAAAACGAAAAAAACGAAAAACAAGAAAACCAAATTCAAATAAAGGGCCCGACTTTGTTTTTTTGCAAATTCCTTTTTTTGTTTTTCGTTTCCTAATTATCAATATCACGGCGGTGATACCGGAAGTGGGGCGTAAAAACTTCAAAATTAAAGCGTGCTAACTTATTTTCATACATTTTCTACCGTTCTCGTTATACACCGGTATGTAGTACATTTATTTTTGGTTAGTGAAGCTATAACAGCTGGTTGTTTGGAAGAAGAAGAAGTAGGTTATAATTATATACCCTAGAGCAGGGGTCACCAACGTGGTGCCCGCGGGCACCTGGTAGCCCGCAGTCAGCCAATACGGTGCCCGCGGGCTCACTTCACTTCACCTCACTTGCATGTATCCGTATGATCGCTCAGTAAAATATCTTTGATATTGTTTATAAAAACTGGTAATCGTTAGGAGTAAGCACTGGAATGAATGTGTATGCAGTTGAATGCATAATATGAATCATTTAAATGGTAAACAAACAAAAAAATATTATATGGTAGCCCTCCATATTATTTTTTACCCTTCAGGTAGCTCTCTGTCTCAAAAAGGTTGGTGACCCCTGCCCTAGAGAGTGGTCACACTCACAATAAATAAATATGTAATTACGTTCAACATGTGCCTGTAATGTTTCTTTATTTTTTAAATCTCACACTGCTATAATAAGGCAGCCGTCAGTTCTACATGCCGCATAAAGTGCCCTTATTTTTCACTGAGCACCTGCCCCCCAAAATGTCTGTGCACGCCACTGATGTGAATGCATATTATTGAAAACTTTTAACCTGCCTTAATAAATAGCACCAGCAGGGGTCACCATCACCCACAGTCAAGAATGACACGGCTTAATAGATAGACAGACAGACAGATAGATGGATGTATTAGTGATGTTTACCCTCTCTACCAGTAGGTGGCAGTTTGAGAGTATTTAACTGTGTGCCTGGTTTGCTCATAGGCCTAGCCAGGTTATTGATACAGATGTATTGAATGATGTTCATTTCATCTGGTATTGGATGGTTTATTTGCAACCTTTTGTGCCTGTTTAAACCATGGGTTTTATCTGTATGTTTTTATCATTTCAGAACCACCCACACCTCCATGAAGGGAAGAGGATGTGTTGATGTGTAGCAACAAATACTTGGCTTCACTTACCACACAGTCACTGCACCACCAGTGCTCGTTTTTGAACTTCATCACTGTATCATGATGGTGACCCCTGCTGGTGCTATTTATTAAGGCAGGTTAAAAGTTTTCTACAATATGCATTCACATACTAAAAAATAAATGTACTACATACCGGTGTATAACGAGAGCGTTATATTTTTGACATTTTTACGCCTCACTTCCGCTTCCAGTATCACCGCCGTGAGACTGATAATAAGGAAACGAAAAACAAAAAAAGGAATTCGCAAAAAAACTAAATCAGGCCTTTTATTTGAATTTGGTTTTCTCGTTTTTCGTTTTTTTCGTTTTTAACCAAAAAAACGTGGTATTTCCGTTCCTTGTCCATTGGTTTCAATGAAAAAACAAACGATCAAAACATCAAAACGTAAACGGACACGTGTCGCGAGGTAACTCGTCCTGAACACGCACCCACTTCCTGTGTAACACGTCATCAGGAGCCGGAGTCAGAGGGGGCAGGGTCAGAGGGGGCTGGGTCAACAGAGTCCACAGACAGGGCCTGACTGTCGTTGAGGTCAGTGCATGGATGTATAATATGAACTGGATAGAGCACCGCCCCTTCGCTTCCGTTCATTCCTATGAAGCTGCTCACCCAGCGCATATGCCAAAAAAGTTTTTGACTTCCGAGTTTATTTCCGGGTTATGGGGCCCATAGAGCATGCGCAGTAGTGTCCCTATCATAATTCCTCTCGGCTATGTGAACGAGCCGTCCGCGTTATCGACTTGCTCGGCGCGTACATGAACAGCGAAAGGCATGATGGGAGTATGCTAATGACGTGTGCTAGCGGATTTCATCAATACCGCCGTCACGTTAACTTCGGCTTTTAACCATGGATTTGTAAATAAATGCAAAACCAACGATATCGAAGTGAATATAGTGAAGCTGAAAAGTACAATGACGGAGTTAAAGATTAAAACGATCAATAAAAATGGTTTATTTGGGTTAGGACCGTGACTATTACTTTATATGTGTTACAGGAATCGTGTTGTTTTTGTCTGATTTCCCTTATATAATTGTATAATTATTATTAGGAACAATAACAACGTGTTAAAGTAGGCTTTTAACTCCCGATTATTTCACTCAACACGTTTATATTCAACTATAATTTGCGTGTTCATCACATTTAACAGTAACTTTATGAACCGATTGTGACGATAAGACAAACATCCTCCCCGGGAATCAGTGGTGAAGTGACCGCAGGTCTCAGTGCATCACACGGTCACAGCTCCACAGTCCACACCGTCATCAGTGTCACGATGTCCGCGACTGAACACAGTGATAAAGTGCAGCATGTCAGTCTCCTCTCCTCAATGAATCCACAAAGCAGCTCGTTAATACATTGATAATAAGTTTTAAAATAAATGTTAATGAGCGCCGAATAAACAACTAAAACCTGCTTTGTCATAATATTTTAAAAATGTAAACGAAACCCCCTCATTGTCTTCATTTATTCACATTTCTCATAAAGTTTTCATGTCGTACGGTTCACTGACAGCAGCGCTGTTCCCGAGACGCCACATGACCGCGCTTTGCTGTGCTCGTACACAGCTGTGACGTCACTCTGAGAAATAAGATTTGTCTGGGCTTTTTATGACCTTTAGGAATGTTTTTCAAACATGAAACTCCATGAATTAAAAATACATAATATAAAGATTTATAAAAGCCCGTGTCCATGTCTCGAAGTGTCTTGTGGACACTTTTACAGGCGTCTCTTTTACTATTGTGGTCAATGGGAAAATTGCTTATTGGGCTCCATGGGATTTTTTGTTGCAGTACCCACAGTGGCCACCATGCAAAAATTGTCTTCAAGGCAGAGGGGGCGGAGCTCTATCCAGTTCATATTATACATCCATGTGTCAGTGCCAATGAACACACCGGCATTTTGTATCATAAACGTGTTATTGTGAAGTACACGTCGTTCCATATCAAAACAAGCACTTTTACTTTGAAATTCTGGGAAATATCATCATGAATATGAATATATGGCCATGGACTGCAGTCTGAACAGTGACAGACATGGAATCTATTCTGACAAATAATCCAGAATAATGTTTATTATTATTAATAATAATAACAATAATAATAATAAATACAAATAAGCAAGGAAGTTAAGGGAATATATATTTTTTATTCCATGTCAGCAAAGAGCCACAAGACTTTATTTGCACATTCTCAGGTCAGTAGAGTTCAGAGACAAATCCTCCACGACGTCTGATTCCAGGTGAGTCTTGTCGTCGCATCATGGAGGTACGCAACATCTAGTAAAAAAAATAAAATAAATATATATATATATATATTTATCATCACGTTACACAAGCAAATACATATATAGGATATTGTTATGCTGCAACTGGACAACTCTACTTACTTTCGACCCAGAGTGCATGAGAACATACTAAGGAACAGGTCATTTGGGCCACATCCATCTTTGCATTCTGATTTCATCGGGCCACAAGCCGTAGCCTCGTTCTCTGCAACTGTGATCACAAAAGCAAAACATAAAACAGAAGCTTTGTTTACCTTTTTTTGTTGTGCAATTTATGAGCTGTGTGTGTGTGTGTATGTGTGTGTGTATGTGCGTGTGTGTGTGTGTGTGTTAAACTTACCATAAAGCAGCAGGAGAACCACAAGAACCAAGACGGCCACACGATGAAGAGACATCCTCACTTCTGGAACTGTTGCTCTACAGTGATGATGATGATGATGAGACACAAGAGTTGCTCTAATTTAACTGCTCAACTTCGAGGAAGGGCGGAGTTTAAACAGGTGAGAGGAGGAACTTTGTTTCTAATCTGAATGATGAATTCATCTGGACACGTTTAACGTCACCTTTAACTACAACAAGTTACACATAAAGTGACATTTCTATATTGTACGTTGTGCTGTTCGTTCTCTGTCAGCTGATTCACATCAAAACACCTCTGCTGTTTAGCCCTTTCTTCTTTAGACGAGGGTCGTTGGTGTTACGTCGTCAAGTGTCCTCGTTCTTTTGTGCGACGATGAAGTTTAAAAGAGAACAACAAACAGAAGTGAAGGGTGTGGTTCAGAATAACGTTATTTCTGATGATCCTCAGGCTGTTGTATCATCTGTTCAGGCACCAAAGTCAACGTGTCACTGTCACTGCCAGGTATCTGCACTGGAAGCTGAATAAGTTATTATTCAATGAAGTCATGAGTCTCTGCACGTCTGTGGACTGTGGAGAAAACAGTAAAGCAATAAAATAAGATAGAATAAGACAAAAGTGTCACCAAACATAAATAAATAAATAGGGTTTTTATCCGAGATAAGACGTATTTCGACAGGGAGTTCATTCCAGAGCGTGGGAGCATCGTCACCCCAGTGTTTAGACTTTGACCTGGGCACAACAGCAGCAGCAGTTGGTGGTTTGACCTCAGAGCTCGACCCGGATCACGAACAGTTAAAAGCTCAGATAAATATGATCTGGGGTAAGATCGTGAAGAGCTTTAAAAGCAAACATTAAAAGTTTCAAATAGATTCTTAAAGAGAAACAAGAAGCCGATGAAGACGGTGAAGAACAGAGGTGACGGCTGTCTTCTATTAGCAGGGCCGGCCCAAGCCTCCGTAGGGCCCTAAGCAAAATGTGATTTTGGGGCCCTCTGTTACTGCCAATAATATTGATTATTGATCATTCACACACTTACTATACTAAAGGTATTCTACTTATTCTACTCTGTCACGAATACACTTGTACAACTAAATGTGAGAACTTTTTGTTCTGACACCAGATTTGCAAACTTATAGAAAAATATTTCAATTCATATTTGGCAAACTCAGCAACTCCCCCTACTGGCGACACAGAGAATCAATACATGAAATCAAACGGGTTTATAAATAAAATATTAAGATATGAAGGTCTGAAAATCAAAACACACTCCTGTAATACAAAGATTTGACTTTTATATGTAAAAAAAACACAGCATTAAATAAAATAAATATCAAATAAATAATAATGTAAATCAACAGAGGCACCCGGAATAATCACATCTGACAACTATGTAAAAACTGTGAAAAAGCTTTGGTAAAAATGGGGCGAAAAATTCTAAAAACAGCAATCCAAACTTTTTTTTATTTATTTTTTTAGTTAATTGCTCTTGGGGGCCCTCTAGTGGTCACAGGGCCCTAAGCAGAGGCTACGTTCGCTTATGCCTTGGGCCGGCCCTGTCTATTAAGTGTCGGTTAAAAGACAGGTGGCAGCGTTGTAATATGATGTATACTGTAATACTTTTGTATTTAATTAACTCTGTACATTTTTTCATACTCTTATACATACTGTCACACATACATATTTTTAATATTTTGTACATTCACAACAAACATTTAAAAGTATTACAGTATCCATCGAAGTAGAACAATCAAGTAGTAAAGCAAAGTTAATGGATGAAGACCCTATACCGCCGCCTAGAGGTTCAATGGTGGAACTCCTGGTGCGGTGAAATAGTTTCTGTAAATATGGTGCTGGACTGTAGAGTAATGGAGCGCAGGTGAGCTTTGTCTTAGTCATCAAAGTTATGATTCCTATACTTGCAAGACCGTATTATTGTCCTACACAAAACAAATGTGAAAAAGGAATAACTACTTGTAATGATTTTAACCCAGTGATAGAATCCAAATCCTGGATTCAGTGTCATTTTCGATCTTTTCCCTCCTCTCTTTTAGCACAGATGGGTCTGCCGTGTTTAGACCCGTCTACTTTAGACGAGGGTCGTTGGTGTTACGTCGTCAAGTGTCTTCGTTCTTGTACGACGATGAAGTTTAAAAGAGAAGAACAAATAGAAGTCAAGGATGTGGGCAGAATAATATTATTTCTGATGATCCTCAGGCTGTTGTATCATCGTTCAGGCGCCAAAGTCAACGTGTCACTGTCACTGTCAGGTATCTGCACTGGAAGCTGAACGAGTTATTATTCAATGAAGTCTGCTCGTCTTTGGACTGTGGAGAAAACACACACGCAATGTTGCATCATTTGTATTATGGATACAAATGTAACTGCATCCATTATAAATGTTGTTGTTTTTAACTTTAGACGACTGGAAAATCACAGAAGTGTGTGAAGTACATGTGAGGAAGAGGAGGACGACGAGAGAACAAATGATCTTATTGCTCCATGTGATACTTGGTGTAAAAAAGTTTTCCCTTATAGAGTAAATATGGTATAATATGAGCCCTTAAGTGTGTCAGTGAACTGCGGCGGTGTTAGCATACCAGATAGGATGTTGACGTCAACGGGCACAGGGAGTTGTTTGTCTGACGATGAGGCTCCAAAACATCCAGATGTTGGGGTTAGGGTTGGGGTTGGCGTTGGCGTTGGCGTTGGCGTTGGGGTTGGCGTTGGCGTTAGGGTTAGGAGTTTAGAAAGTAAAACTTCTGTAGCACAGGCCTACTGATCCGGTTTTGTGGTAATGGTGATCCAGTCCAGGTCCAGGACCAGGGTACGATCCCCAGGCAGAACCCTGGGCAGGAAAGAGGGGGCTCACTGTGAAATTAAGGTAAATTAATAATCCAATGATGTTATTTTCTGGAATTCTGGAGTTGAATCCGGGTTGCCGGCAGGAGGGAGGGAGGGAGGGAGGGAGGGAGGGTGCAGTTTGCACAGTTTTTAACTTCAGTTTGCACAAATTGCATAACAAAAAAGGGAAAAACAAAGCATCTGTGTTTACGTTTTTGCGTAGGACGACGAGAGAACAAATGATCTTATTGCTCGATGTGACACTTGGTGTGAAAATATTTATCTTTAAAAGCTTTAAAAGTCAAAGAGACAGCAGAGGTGTTTTGATGTGAATCAGCTGACAGAGAACGAGCAGCACAACGTACAATATAGAAATGTCACTTTGTGTGTAACGTGTTGTAGTTAAACGTGTCCAGATGAATTCATCATTCAGATTAGAAACAAAGTTCCTCCTCTCACCTGTTTAATCTCCGCCCTTCCTCACAGTTGAGCAGTTAAATTAGAGCAACTCTTGTGTCTCATCATCACGAATATTCATATTAATATATATTCATGATGATATTTCCCAGAATTTCAAAGTAAAAGTCCTTGTTTTGATATGGAACGACGTGTACTTCACAATAACACATTTATGATACAAAATAAGTTAATATTCACATCAGAATTCATATCTGACTTGTGTTGGGGATGTTTGGCAAATTCAAAACAGCCAACCATCGTAATATGGGCAAATTTCGACCATTCCACGAAACAGGAAGTGCCCTATAACTCTGCCATACACTGACCGATCACCTTGTAACTTCATATGTGACACAAAAAACTGACCCTGAACATGTCTAGGTTATCTTTTTTAATTTTTGTGGGGCTTTTGTTTTATTTACTATGTTTTCTCGACTGTGTCTGATTGTAGCACCTTTCACTTTGGGTAAAACAAAGTTTGATTTGATTAAAAGTTAAATTAACGTGAATACGGTCAGATACAAAGCCCAATATTAAACATGGGAACGAGCTTAAATGTCCAACAAATACTGTACAAGTACGTGTAGTTCTCGCAGTCGTCCAGCAGATGGTGCAGTTTGTACCACCACATCATCCGCCGTCCAGCCACGTTCAAATCACCAGACCCACGGAAAACTCAATGTTGTGTGAATAAATATGATGTAAACACGTACATTGTGTAATGTGAGTTAAAAGCGTACTATTAGGATCACACACAGTGTATTTTACAGCTGTGAAACGTACGTACGTGAGTGTTTCCTGACAGGCGGAACATTACATTAAATGTCTTAGAGTGTGTTTCCCATCGGACAGTTTAAACGACGAACACAGCACCACTGGGAAAGATGGGGATAGTTGTTCTTTCTTTTGAAAAGTTTAACTTTACATTTTACAAAAAGATAATACCAAAAAAATACATCGTAGTGTTTGGTTTGTCTTTATTTCGTACAACTCCAGACCTAAACTGAAGGAACGCGTTTCACAGGAAGTGCGAACATCACTGAGAGGCGAAGCTAAGCTAAAAATAAGCTAACGAGGTGAGTTAACCACAGT
Organism: Microchirus variegatus; assembly: GCF_963457635.1. Classification (NCBI taxonomy): domain Eukaryota; kingdom Metazoa; phylum Chordata; class Actinopteri; order Pleuronectiformes; family Soleidae; genus Microchirus; species Microchirus variegatus. Next base: position 3,011,978 of record NC_139806.1, read on the forward strand.
ATCCTCGTGGCTGAACAACAGTCACTAACTGACCGTAACTTGTTATGAAAGAAGTTTAGTTTAAGACATTTATAATTCACTCTTAGTCTGAACAGCGCGAGTCTAAAGTGTATTAAAGTCTGTGCTTAACTTAACAATTTATCAGTTAGCATTCGAACAAACAGGTGAATGACCACACGCGTTGAATCCCATTTTAGCCAACAAATAATATAATTGCATTTAAATAATAAGATTGTATTGATTTTCTTAACTTGCAGTAAACATGTGATCATGTAAACATACATGAGTACCTGAGTCTGAGCCAAGAGGGGAAACAAATGTGTACAAATGAAAACAGTAATAATAGTAAATACAATCTAATCTTTGAAACCATCTAATCCAGTGTGGCTTTTCCCCTGAGGATGATCCATTTTAGGTCCTTATGCAGTGTACACAAGTCCTATATCTGTACTTTTACTCAAGTATCCCTTTGAGGTACTTTATACAAGACTGTCCTGAGGCAAGTAATCCACCAGAGGCTGCCAAATATCCATATGTGTTGTAATTTCCCTGTAATTGGACAGTCTGTCTTAACCATTGAATCCTTTAACATACATAACCCTGTTCACAGGTGGCAGCATCTACAGAAACTGGCCCGGTTCTTTACATATCCTACATTTATAGTATTGTGCTCACTTCCTTAAATACATACGTGGTACAAAAACACAGATTTTGGGGCAACATTTCCAGGTTTGGGAAACACAATGATCAACATTTGTCAACATTTGCTGACATTATATGGACCAAAACCAAACACTTACTCAATTAATCAAGATAATCGACAGATTAAACCATTATGGAAATAATAGGTGTTCGTTTGCGGCTCCAGATGTAACTAAAAGTACGTAAATAAAATTCCTGAATCTATTGTTATTTTTTTGTTGTTATCAGGAGAGTTTGGTGTCGGCTCTGTACCGTCCTCTGCAGTCATGCTCCTCGTGGATCCCGGCGTGTACATTGGCACTGCGGCCGACCTCAACGACAGTCAGGCACTAGCCGAGGCCAACGTCACTCACATCCTGTCTGTGGACTCAGTTGACCCCGCCCCTCCGACTCCTGCTGCTGACGACGTGTTCCACAGGAAGTGGGTGTGTGTTTCGGACGAGGCCACCTCTGATCTGCTGAGTCACGTCAATGACTGCAACCTGTTCGTCCAGGAGGCTGTGGATGGAGGCGGGGCTGCCATTGTTCACTGGTAAGTGACAGACATCGACGAGATGCACCGACGGTCGTCGTAATCCGAGGGGAGGGAATTACACGTTACATGACACCAGTAATATCAAGATACAGCGAGATCAATACATTGCAAGACGGTGATATAGCGATACATCGCAATATCTGTACGTTAAAGAGTTAAAAGTGCATAATTTCTCTATTTAGCGCCTTCATTTATTGATTAAAATATCAATGTTTGCTCTGGCATATCGATTATCACATTGCACAAGAAAGGACGACAATATCGCACATATATCTTGACCCACCTCTGGTGTATCCTGTCGTCCTCCTCTTCCTCACATGTACTTCACACACTTTGGTGATTTCCCTGCCCTCTACAAGAGTGACACAGGTTTAGTGTAAATATTACAAGTGTCACAATTCTCCAAATCCTGGATTCAATTTCATTTCCGATCTTTTCCCCCCTCTCTTTTAGCACAGATGGGTCTGCCGTGTTTATTAGACCTGTCTACTTTAGACGAGGGTCGTTGGTGTTACGTCGTCAATTGTCCTCATTTTTGTACGATGATGAAGTTTAAAAGAGAACAACAAATAGAAGTCAAGGATGTGGGCAGAATAATATTATTTCTGATGATCCTCAGGCTGTTGTATCATCGTTCAGGCGCCAAAGTTAACGTGTCACTGTCACTGCCAGGTATCTGCAGTCATGAGCGTTTACTTTTGTAAGATCTGCACGTCTCGGGCCAGTGTTTGACCTTTGTGGTGATTCTGATGTGTTTGTCTGTCTCAGTCAGGCTGGTCGAAGTCGCAGTGCCACCATTGTGACGGCTTATTTGATGAGAAGACACCGACTGGGCTTCAATGAGGCGTATCATAGACTGAAGACTGTCAAACCGGATGTGCAGTAAGTGTGTGTGTTTGTGTGTGAGACCTAGTTCAGTACCAGTGAGACGTGGAGTCATGATGCTTTTCCACTCGGCATGGCTCGACTCTACTCGCACAAGTTTCCGATACTAAATGTGACGGCAACAGTCCGACACAAGAATCAAACCGAACAATGTCGAACTGTAGATCAGTTAAAAAATAGTGCTGGGCACGTTAACGCCGTCTGCGCTAACGCGTGACACGTCTCCATGACGACTGACCGGAAAAAGACGCACGTGACGTCATGTTTACGTGACTCCCGATTGTTAAAATGTACGCAGTACACAGATACGCTGGTTATCTGTAGCGCTGCTGTTTTCGTTTTTAATTAACAGGCTGCTCCAGTTCGACTGTAGGCGCGCTAAAGGAGCAAACGTAGCTAACTGGTAAACGGTGCCTGGACTCCAGTGCCGCGGCACGTAAACATGACCCCATAACCCCCTTATGACCGTCATTATGTTCAGGCCGTCTGGATTTATTTCGATTTAATGGCTGTAGAATTGTCAAAAAAAAGTTCCGCGAATGCTTCTTTCCGTTTCATTTTTCCAAGATAACTTCCAACTGTCAATATCGGGCAGTTATTCAAACGTTTAGGAGTTTACGGTCGCGAGAAGCCTGACGTCGCAAATGTGTCTGTGATTGGAAAGTCGTTCCATGGAAGTCCTGAGGTTCTACCGTAATGACAGCGCTCTATTTCTCTGTTTTCCAGTCGAATTTCCTACAGATATCACAAATGGTCTAGGAGTGGTTAAACAGTGGTTTTCCGTATTGAAAACAAAGTGAGGCAGGAGCCGATCGCTGATGCTGGTGATGTGTTTCAGGGTCAACAGTGGCTTTGAGGAGCAGTTGTGTCTCTACGAGGCCATGGACCGCGAGGTGGACTTCTCTAGTCCTCTGTACAAACAGTACAGACTGAGCAAGATTGCAGAGAAATACCCTGGTACACACACACACTTAGCTTCGTCTTAACTTAGCTCTATACACCTATGTACACATTACATTAAAAAGCAGATGTTTGCAGCTAGAATAGTTCTTTACCACATTAACAATGTATAGAGTGTGTTTCTGATTAATTTAATGTTATATTCATTGAAAAAATTCCTTCATTCCTTCAAAAATAAGGACATTTCTAAGATTTCCATGATTTTCTGTCATAACAGAGCTGCAGCACGTTCCCAGAGAGGTGTTTGCTGTTGACCCCGTCCACTCCAGCTCCTCTGAAGTGTCCTATCGCTGCAGGAAATGCAGGTGACGTCTGTCTTTGCCATTTCCCTCCTGGATTTCCACCGCAGCTACATGGAAACTTAAAAAAATTCACTGTGTTTTGAAGAGATGTGCGTTAATTCATGTTAATCTCCTCTGCAGACGAACTCTGTTCCGCGACTCCAGTCTCCTCAGCCACCGCGCGGGAGAAGGAGCGTCGGCGTTTGGTCACAAGAAGTTCAGTAACGTCGCTGGTGAGATGAAGCACAAGTGCACACATGCAGGATGAAAACAAAAACATGCTCTCATCACATATTTCAAGCTTTTTGTGACTGGTGTTCATTTGGTCAACCTTGAATAATGTTAATGTTAATTTCTTCTTGATTTTCAAACACAACTATTAGGAGTCTATTTGAAGTGAATTTGTCGTTGTTTATGACTCAGGAGATGTCCGGTGTACGTCTTACTTTATTGAGCCAGTGCAGTGGATGGAATCAGCTTTACTCGGGGTGATGGATGGACAGGTACACACACACACACACACACACACACACACACACACACACACACACACACACACAGGAACCCTGGCACGTACACTACCGTTCAAAATTTAGTCACTTAGAAATGTCCTTGTTTTTTAAGGAAAAGCACTTTTCTTCAATTAATATAACATTCAATTAATCAGCAAACACACTTTGAGAAAGAAATTGACATTTTGAAAAAATGGGAAAATGTCCCTATTTTTTAAGGAAAATCTGGGTTTTTTTCAATTAACATAACACTTTTTGAGAAAGAAAAAAAAAATCTTAGAAAAAAATGAATTGAAAAAAATGAAATTTTTAGAAAAACGTAAAAAAAAAATTTTAGAAGAAAAAAAATTGAGGAAAGAAATTAAAGTTTTGAGAAATTATTTTTTAATTTTGAGAAATGTCCTTATTTTTGAAGGAAAAGCATTTTTTTTTTCAATGAATATCAAATTAAATGAATCATAAATACACTCTATACATTGTTAATGTGGTAAACGACTATTCTAGCTGCAAACGTCTGGTTTTTAATGGAATATGTACATAGGTGTATAGAGGCCCATTTCCACTGTTCTAATGGAACATTGTGTTTGCTAATGGCGTGAGAAGACTATTGGATGATTAGAAAACCCTTGTGCAATGATGTTAGCACAGCTGAAAACAGTTTTATTTTGAATAAAAATCATTATTTCTAATCTTGTCAATGTCTTGACTATATTTTATATTAATTTCGCAACTCTTTTGATGAATAAAAGTGTGACTTTTAATGGAAAACACACAAAATATAGTATAGGTGAGCCCAAACTTTTGAACGGTAGTGTAGGAAATACAATACATACAAATCACGACGAGCTCTCACAGTATGCTAACTCCCCCTCTGTGTGTGTGTGTGTGCAGCTGCTGTGTCCTAAGTGTAGCTCTAAGCTAGGCTCTTTCCGCTGGTGCGGGGACCAGTGTTCGTGCGGACGCTGGGTCATTCCCGCCTTCCAGCTGCATCGCAACAGAGTGGACGAAATCAGAAAGCTGAGCGTACAGAAATAACAGCCCGTCGAAGGTATTAAAGACAAACTGCTCAAGTAGAAACAACACGGCAGGAGCACAACATCCGTGATTCAGTGTTCATTTAATTCTAATTATTTTTTTCCTTTTTTTTGACTTTCTGTAAGGGAAATTTTTTTAAAAAATACATATTTTTAATTCATTTATCCACTCCATCCACTTATATTTCAGCTAAGTGCGTCCACTTTGACGTTGCCATTTCTAATGTGTAAGTAAGATGTGATTATTTTGTGATACAAACATACCTGTAAATATTAAAAGATGATTTATTGGGTAAAAAGTGTGACGTGAGTGTAATTTGTAGTAAAGTATATGTGCCACGAGGTGGCAGCACATGTCCAGGTGCTCCTCTTGCACCAGGATAACAATACAGAGACTGGTTCTGCTGCTGAACCAGCGGATGATAATAATAATAATAATACTTTTATTTATATAAAACAGGATACTGGGACACAGAAACGAGACAAAAATCACAAAACCAAGAAAAAAGAAGAATACAGCACACGAGGTAAAGCTATTTAAAGGAGTGATGTTTTTAACCTCCACACCTCGCTGTGTTTTGTTTTCGTGTCTGTGGAGACACAGACCGATGTGTAACATGGGAGCTGCGCGAGTAAAGCGAGACGGCGGTGAACTTTAGATCCATCTAAGCGCGGCTGATCCATCAGTGCAGGACTGTAACTCGGCCGCTTTGGGTCCAACATGACGTCTGGAAAACTGGAGCTCACAGTGGAAATGTAGGTGGAGGGGGGGGGGGGGGGGGGAGTGGGCAGTGACCAGCAACAGAAATAGAGGGAATTATGTAAATGAGGTGGAAAACGGGATTAAATAAGGCGACGTGAAAACGTGTGAAGACGAGAGCGGAGACTACAGGACTGGGGTGAAGGGTTTCCATTTTGCTCCCAGGCAGTGGAATTAGTAATCAGTCAATTATCCTCTGTGTGTGTGTGTGTAATTATATCTTTGTGAGGTCCAAAAAAACCTATCTTTGTGGGGACATTTTGTCAACTTTAAAGTGCTTTTTTCAGAGTGTTTTTTTTAGTGTTTAGTTTGAGTTTTAACACCTCACTGGTGTTTTTAAACTGGTTTTGCTCGTTCTAAATTGCGTATTTTCCTGCACCAAACGAGAAGGAGGCGGAGTAGTAAGGCATTTGACGCCATTTTGATTTGGTAAATGATTTCAAACTTTATATATATAGACATGAATCTGGACTAAGAGGTCAGGTCAACGTCTCCCTGTGTGTCCCGACTCAGACTTTTGGTGGGAATCCCTCAAATAAATAAAAGACCTCGTTTATAGTAGCCTAAAATAAAACATCATCCGACAAACTAAGACGGTAATTGTTAGTTTATCTGCACTTTCTTCAACTGTCCGTTAAAGCGTCAGCGTCACATTTGATTTAACTTTACTGTCTGCAGAAGAAGGACTTGAAACATTCCTCGGTTAAGTGCTTTTAACAATAAACTATAAATATGTCGTGGCCGTGTGTCGTTGATTTGAATGAATGGTTCTGTTTGTAGCAGATGTGTGTGTTTGTGTGTGTGTGTGTGTGTGTGTGAGTGGTCAGCCACTGCTCTGAGTTTAATGCTCCTGAATGTCTGTCGCGGTGTGTCTGCTAATAAAGTTGACTTTGAATTACTGCAGTAATAAAAGTGAACACGGTGATGCAGATTTCAGATGGAAATAGAAAAACGCTCAGTGATTTTTTTTTCTCCCCCTTCGACGGCTGCATTAAAGCGTTCTTCTAAAGTCGCGGTTCTGAAACGTTTCATACTGACGGTACCACGTGAGAGAATATCGACCTCTTCAAGTAAACACCGTTATCACCAACGTTAAAGCTCACATAGAGTGGTCCTGTTGCACATAAATGTTAGTTATGGAGGTCTACTTACATACATTAACTTGTTTTTATGCTCAAAAACCTCCTAGTTGCTGTAAACGAGCCGATAGAAATCCTCTTTTCTGACGCTGTTTTTCTGCTGCTAGATTTCAGAGTGAACTTTCACCCCCAGAAGACAGAGTCTTGTGATTGGCCAGTACTATCCAGCGCATCCGTTCTCAGAAGCACAGCGCCCCCCTCTGGAACGGTGGATGCACTGCTCCTCATTATCAAAACATTGTTTTAACAGTGTTTAAAAATAGCTTCTTCACGACTCCCCGCCGCAGTCCCTTTGCTGGTCTGAGCTGCCTTGGTGGAGGTCTGCGCTCTCCGAGTGCTTTTCTAGTCTCCAATCACAGTAGGACGACATTTCTGATTGCCACCAGAGGAAGCTTGGTTCCCCCTTTTTCGCAGCTTCTTCCTGTGGTGAATTTGTGTCATTCATTCATCCATTCGTTCTGTAGAGCATGTATGAGGTCAGGCACTGATGTTGGACGAGAAGGTTCTGGCTCTCCTTGTTCCAGTTCCTCCCAAAGGTGCTCGATAGTGAACGTTCTTATTGGAGGGTAAGGGGCCTCAAGCCCAAATCCTGACTGAAACCCCTGAGTTTAATACTCGACAGGTTTGGCCAAACACTTTTGTCCATATAGTGAATCTCTTTCAGGCTCAATAGCTCACGACTCGTCGTCTGTTATGTGATATTCAGATCTCCGGGACCTTGTTGTCCCCTTGTGTCCTGTCCTACTCTGACTGAGCAGATGTAGAGATTTGAGGTGAATATGTGAGAACGTTGGTGTGCTGAGTTACAGCAGCAGCAGCAGCAGCAGCAGGAGAGTGGAGTTGAAGGCAGTGACATCATGGAGGATGTGAGTCACACAAACCCCTCGGCCCTGTGACTCTGTGGTTTCTCATATCTTGGCTTGTGGAATAACTAGAAAGGGCTTTTTTTTTTCGTTTTGTGCTCAGAAAGCTCACAGGAGAGAGTGGGAAATTTGCTGGAAAGGTGATTTTCACTCATTACGGTCGTGGTTGTTACTCTTGAGGAATGTTCAGGAAAGTCAAACTTTCTATTTGCAGATTCATGCATCAAGAACCTCCCCAGTTCACTTTCTGTGACTTGGCGACTGCAGTTACTTTCCATTATGTGTAATTAGGCTTTGATTTAACATCTTGTAATCTTTGATTTATGGATGCTAATCAAGCCGCTTGTCATTTTCCCTGTCGTCTCCGTCGTTTTGCATCAGCTGCAGTTCTTTTCTGGGTTTTTTTCTTCTTCTTTGTCTGCGATGCTCAGTAACAAACCAGATGTTCTGCTGTCTGGGCGACACATTACGTCTGACTCCGTCTCCTCTCGTTTCTACTCCTTCATTTCCTCTCTCTCTCCACTTACGTTTACCTCTTTTCACCTCTTTCTCTCTCCGTCAACCGCACCCGGGGGGGCGGGTTAAACCACAATTATCTCTTGACCTCCTAATTTTCACCTTTCACCAATAAAGAAGATGTTGCATACATTTATTATTGTGTGGAAATGAGTCCAGATACATTTGGTTTGGTTCTGTCCTGAGCTGTAGTTTGTTTTGGTTTGGTTTGATCCATCAATTTTTAAAGTTCTTTTAAAGTTTCTGCCCATCCGGACTAAACCACAGGCCCAGTTTTCAAACTTCTCAGTTTACAATGCCACGGTAAGTGTGGACAGCCGGCATATCTGAAGCTGGATATATGCATTTTTAAATGAAAACTAGAGCTGCAACTAACGCAACTGCAACTAAATTATTTTCGTAATCGTTGAATCGTTTGGTCCATAAACCAAAATGATTCGGTTTTTATGAATTCATTCTTTAAAATATTCACATTTAAGAAGCTAAAACAATCAGAAATCTTCTCTTAATCATGAAAAAAAGCTTCAACGCAATTAATCGATTATCAAAATGGTTAACGATTAATTTAGTAATCGAATAATAATCGATTAATTGTTTCAGCTCTAATGAAAACTCGGTGTGGACTCTAAAATGCTGGAGCAGGGGTATAATTTATCAATTTTATATATGAAAACAGTGTAGTGTGCACTCTGAAAATGCCAAGGTAGTATGAATGCCGTTTATTGGGAGCATAAATGAGTAGTTTGGACTCCAGAAAAACTGAGGCAGTGTGGACGGCAGCCATATCCCAAACAGATTTTATGCATTTTTAAACAAAAATTGATTCTAAAATGCTGGGGCAGGTGTCGTCCAGAGCAGAATTTGGTGTTTTTAAAGTGGTGTGGACGGTCTCACGTTGAGTATCAGTCTCTACCAATCACTGATGCCCACTGATGACAGGGTGGTAATGGATCTGTCGCGCCATTGGAGTCGTGTAGCTCGCAGATATTAGGACCAAATACCCACTGGACGCACAAAGCCTTCTTTCAATCCTCCTCGAGAATTCCTGCTGACATTCTTGCACACCAGCACATTCCATCTCTGTCTACTTTATATTCCAGGTAGCAGACGAGCCAAGAGTGAGCTTATTTCACTGGTAATGATGTACGACAGATTAAACGTGGTTTCTCCTTGATGGTTATTGACCAAGAGCTGCAGCCGACTGAAGCAGATTTAAAGTTATAAATATAGAAGCAAGAATTTGGAATTAAGTTGGATAGTGAACGTGCAGGATCTCTGTGAGATTATAAACGGACAGAAATAAGCGAGAACATTTTCGAGATGCTCACAGAAAGTGTTTTATCTTTTAATATGCAATATGTGTTTGGCCGATGTGGGGTAAATAACAAAAACACAGTGTCCTGGAAAGAATAAAGGAATGTGAAATGTGTAGATCTCCTTAAGAAAAAGCGAATTTCCCCATAGACTTCCATTCAAACCAGTGGAGTCGCCCCCTGGTGGCTAGTACTGCAACCTCCTCCAACCCTAACCCAGAAGACTCCATCCATTTAGTTCATATATCTCTAGCCCACATTGCAGCAGGCAACAATCTAACATGAGCAAACTGTGCGTTCCATTGTGAGGTGACCCCTAGTGGCATTAATGAGTATTACAGCACAAAAGGAGGATGTCGGTTAGGCCCTATCCAGATTGTTTTTTTTTTTACTTGGTTGCTCAGATCGGATTTCCAGTTGTATTTTTGCATCATCATCAACAACAGCAGCGTAGAAACGATGTAGAACAATAGAGGAAAACACAACACAGTGAACTGACTCACAGAACACAGATGTTATCGCCTCGTCTCCTCAGGAGTTCTGCACCGCGACTCGACGAGCCCATTGTTTGAAAGCTGTGCCACAAATGTGGGCGCATGCCTTTGTCGTTACCGAGGCGACCCCCGTGCAGATCGTTTGGTTATGTCTGGACACACGGGTCCAGTTTTCATTCACTTGTGATTACCAGCACAAACACTACAATCATTCCCCCGCCATGTTTTCATGCAACCATGACAACCACCCCAATCAAATACGGTGTTTGATTCCACGCTGTAATCATTTGACGTTGTTTGTGTAACCATGAAGATTGGGATTATAATCATTTACTGGCCTTCATAAAGGTCCAGTGTGTGTAATTTAGTGAAACCTATCGGCAAATATTGAATTAACTACCCATACGTGTGTTTGTACAAGTGTTTTAAGTTGAGATTGGTTCCTTTACCTTAACCCTGTTGTATGTCTTGCTTTATGTTTGGTCGCCATCTTGTGACGCTATGTTTCTACACTAGCACAAATGTACAAACAAGCTAGTTTTGCATTTTTAAGCTTAAAGCGGAAAGATGCAGGATTTTTACTCTCATGTAACGGCTTTGGAGTCATTGTGACGAGTTAGAGTTAGGGTTAGCCAAAGCTGTCAGCTAGTATGGCTGCCGACCTGAAATCAGAGGTCTGGTTGGTGAAAAAGATGCAGAGGAAATTGTTGTCGGAGGAAGTGAGGAAGACCGAAAACAGAAATACACAGAAGCTGTAAGTACTAAAGTACATCTACTGTATTTATGTATTTGGAACGTTGTCTGTTGCTGGTTTGTTCTTTCAGTGGGTGGTTGGCTGTTCTTTCATCGGCTTGTGTTCGCCGGCTCCGTTGAAAACAAACGTGCATGGCATGGACAATAGAAGGTGAGTTTTAAGACCAAAAGGATAAACTAAGCTAAGTAGAACCATACAAGGTTCTTCGGGTTGTCCTCATAGGAGAACCCTTTTTTTGGCTCCAGGTAGAACCTTTTTATAAAGGTTGCACCTCAAACGCTTTTGGAGGGTTCCACCAAGAACCCTTTTAAAACCTTTTCTTCAGGAAAGGGTTTTTCAGAAGCAAATGGTTCCAGGTAGAACTTCAGCCCTTGTTGAAGGACCCTTTTGAAACCCTTATTTCTAAGAGTGTAGGTGGGAGTGCTGAGGATGCTGAGACAGCTCATGTTGAACAGTTTGGACATAAACTAAGAGAGTCATGGTCGACCTGGTCTGGTCACGTGCAGGAAGAAGGTTCATGGATGCTGTGGAGGAGGATTTAACAGACGAGGACACGAGGGATGTGGGTGAGACGGAGGCGAGGAGATGATTCACTGAAGAGAAAACATCACTTCTGGTATGTGAAGACCATTGTAGTTCACTAATGCACTTGGGAAAGGGCGGAGTGAGCAGTCGACCTTTTCAGGGTCGTATCAAGAGAACGACTTTGACCAAATATATCCGGACATTTCCTTTCCACCTCCCTCCACTTATTCAGCTGTCGTTAGACTTAAAAGACCTTTTGTGTGAGTGAGCACTAATGAACCGAAGAAAACGACGTCCACGATGTCGTTTTCTTCTTGTGCTCCTCCCATTTTTTCTTTCTCCGTGCAGACTTTTATCTCAAGTGGAAGTTCGGAATGCAGATACCACCGCTATCTTAAAAACAGACACAGTGTGTGTGTGTGTGTGTGTGTGTTGATGTTTTTTGAGAAGACTTTCTGGAGTTGCAGGGACGTTGTAGTCCGTTCTCACAACTTCAAAATGCTTGGTTAACTTTTGGTTTTTAGTTGGGTTTAGACTTGTTTTTGTGATGTTAGCTTTAGGCTACGGAAGCTAAAGAATGCATTATGTCAATGTGTCCTACCCAGAAGTAAATAAAGACAATAATGTGTTTGTTAGGGGTCTCTCTCTCTCTCTCTCTCTCTCTCTCTCTCTCTCTCTCTCTCTCTCTCTGTGTGTGTGTGTGTGTATTCTTGTACTTGCGTCATACTGAGGACCAGTGAGAGTTTTTAACCAACAAAGTGAGGTCATTTTTTACAAAGTGAGGACATTTTGGCCGGTCCTCGCTTTGTTTTCATTGAAATCACTTCCTTAGGTCGTAAACCGTGCATGCTAGGTCCTCAATTTGGTACAAAACCCTTTTCACACACCTTTTGCTCTGGGGCTCCACCTGCAGACATGCTATGGTACTGCACCCAGTAGTTCTTTATCGAGGTCATTCATGAAGCAGATATTTGTAATTGTGTTGATTTATAAAGTGGAAATGCTGGTCCTCACTTTGTCAACACTTTTACCCGGTCCTCAGTATGCAGCAAGTACAAGAATGTGTGTGTGTGTGTGTGTGTGTGTGTGGTCCTCCCGCATTCAGACATTCAGATGAGGTGGTTTGAAAACCAACAGAGAACATACACACACACACACACATGCATTCATACTACAGATTTGAGTAGGCAGTTGATGTGAATGGGCATCTTTCTGCTCTGCTTGGCGGTCAAACCACCCACTCCCACCCTTCACCCCCGCCCGCCCCACGGTAACCATGTGTCAGCAGCTGAAAGACTGGAGCACGGGCTCATAAACGAGTCCACAAAGCAGACATTTGGAGTCCCTCCGTTTGCTGAAACACTGTTATTATCATTATTGTTAATCATTTGACTTTAATACTTTAATTATTACGCCGTCTACAGAGATCGCCCAGCCCTGTCGAGCCCTAACAGACTGGAATGGAATCCAAAGGCGACTCGCAGATGCACTTTTATCACACAGCAGTTCACGGCCCCGTCTGAATCCCTGCAAGGCCATTAAACTTACAGACAAATCTGCTGTGTGTGTGTGTGTGTGTGTCCTGAAGGTTGACCCAGCATCAAGCTGGGTCTTATTTTCCACCCTTGGGATTCTTCCAGTGCCTCCGCTGCTTCCAGGAAAACTAAATCAACCCCAGGAATAATGTCCACAGCAGGCGGCTGCACAAGATGGACCAGAGGAGAACCTGAAAAAGACTCTGGATAAAAGACGGTTCACCTCCTCGTCTTTAGGAACATTTTTTTTTATTATAAATTAACAAACCGAAAAAAAAAAGAGGCCGCAGTTGAAATTAACCTTGTCTTGATGTGTTGATGCGCGAAATTTTGTTTGAAATGACTGAACTGCAATCGGTCAGTGAAGCGCTAACGGAAAAATGCGGCTTCTCAGCTCAGCGTACGACGATTAACCAATTGCTAAATTAACCGTCAACTATTTTGATAATCGATTTGATCGGTTTGAAGCTTTTTTTCGTGATTGAAACAACATTTCTGATTGTTTTAGCTAGCTAGCTAACGTCTGCGTTAACGCGCGATGCGTTTCCGGAAAAAGACGCACGTGGCGTAATTTTTACGTGACTCCGGTTGTTGAGTCTGTAGTACACAGATATGTTAGTTAATTGTAGTGCTGCTCTTTTCGTTTAATAAACAGACCGCTCCATTTCGATTGTAGGCGCGCTAACGGCACTAAAAAGGAGCTAATGCACCTAGTGGAGCTAACTGGTAAACGGTGCCAGGACTCTGGCACTCCGTCATACGCGCCATTTTCCAGTCGGTCGTTATGGAAACGTGTCATGCGTTAACGCGCGTCAACCGATTGCACAGCGCTAGTTTTAGCTTCTTAAATGTGAATATGTTCTTCGTCTCTTTGCTCCACATAAACAAAGAAATCATTCAAACCGAATCGTTTCGGTTTGCGGACAAAAACAAGACATTAGAGAACATCGTCATGTCAACGTTTCGTTTTTTTTACATTTTCGGACATTTTATGGACCAAACGATCAATCGAGAAATGAATCGACAGATTAATCGATTGCGAAAATAATCGTTAGTTGCCGCTCGAGCGATGATGACACTGAAGTGACGGTAAATAGGCAGGCATACGTTCTGAAAACTAAAAAACTAAGATGGCGTCTCTATCCGTCAGTCATTACTATTCGGTATATACAAAATATTGTGAGAATCCGTATATGTACTTAAAAATGCCTCCTTTATATCTTAGGAGATTATGTCGGGATCTGACGACACAAAATTCACGCCCGATTTTCAAGCAATTTGGTGGAACTTCAGCGACCCGCGGATAATAATGGACGACCCATGGCCCTGAACTCGCACAGGATTGTTCGGGGGTCAAATTTGTCGCGTTGCTAGTTCCCCCGAACAACATGGTGACCATCGTGCAGTCTGATCCCGACACAAGAGCATCGACTAAAAAGGCTCCAGAACCTGCAGGAGGAAAAAAACAACCTACATCTTTTTTAAAAAATATATATATGTTTTTGTCTTTTTTTTTCCTTTATGCTTAAGTTTGAAGTAAAATATAGTGGTTAAACTTGAACACATCACCACAAAACTGTGTCACTCGCACAGATTAGATGACGCCCTCCTCCTGCATGAGTCGTTCTCAGGGGGTGCTCCCCCTACTGGCTAGTTTTGATAACTGTTGACTTTGTTATTGTGTGTGTGATGGTTGAGCAGTACAGACTGATCCAACGATCAAATATCAGTTCCCTTGTTGCCTCATTTCTTCCGTCTTCAGCTTCGTTTTCGACCTCTTTGCGGAACGCGATACGTCGCTTACGTCTCAATAGGCGAAGACGACGTCATACGTCATCTGGCGTCCGTTGTCCCACGCATACAGTTTCTTGTCCAGCGGGCAGTAAGCCAGCTGCGAGGTGTGCCCGTGCACGTTCATGAACGCAAGGCTCGGCACGGTGTGCGTGAGCGTGTGCGTGTCGAAGGCGTATGTCACGTTGGCGTAGCGGCGCTCCATGCTGTCCACGGCGTAGAGCACGCCGCACACCAGGAAGCTGTTGCCGTAGCGGCCGCGCCGAAGGCCCGTGCGGAAGGTCCGTATCGGCTGAAGCTCGCGGGGATGGAGGTGGACGAGCAGGATCACCTCCTGGTGGAAACCCTCTGTGTCCAGAGCGGGGTAGAGAACCCACAGACCTGACTCGTCCACAGCCAGTTCCACCTGGAAACAGAAAAAAACGTATTATACCCTGTAGCTACAAGTTAAGCTAGTTCCCTGGTGTGCTAATGAACATGTCCGTCACATGCTTTGGTCAAAATACCTTAAATGGATAGTTCGGAATTTTGGACATAAGACCCATTTTCCAACTCAGCCGGTGTGATGGAGACGTCTGGAGATGTTTTCAAGAAATTTCATTCAGTTCTTCGAGTTGCCGAGGTGCTATGGCTAGCGCAAGTCAATGGTACAAGTTAGCATGGCACTTCCAAAAGTGGCCATTTTTGTGAGATTGAAGAAGATACCACTGCAGGCTATTCTGCGTCTGTAGCAATGACAGCATGTAAACAAACTATTATAGAACCGGTAACTTATAAGTGCTAGGTGATATCAGTCCACCGCTGCCATAGTCTAACAGGAAGTATGACACGCTGCTGATGATGAGACATAAATCCTTCAAATTGCAAGGTTGGTTTTATTTCAAACATTCTATCAACACAGATATGTACATCGATAGTCTGCCGTTACAATTGATTTGCCTCAGGTGCACTGTGGAGTCGCTATGAGTGTTTTTAATGCCATGCTAGCAGGTACCATTGACTAACGCTAGCCATAGCACCAGCGAACTCGGCAACTAGAAGAGCTGAATTAAATTTCTTGAAAACGTCTCCAGACGTCTCCATCACACCGGCTGAGTTGGAAAATAGGCCAAAATTCCGAACTATCCCTTTAAGGATGAAACACCATAGCAGTTCAATCACCCTGCCAAAACAACCCTGTTCAGAACGCTCGCTTTTGAGCTATGTTAGTGTCACTGAGGCTCCAGCAGCTAACAGCATTTAGCATTTGGAAAAGCCATAATTTGCTGACTCTAGCCGGGTGCTAGAAGGCTGGAAGTTTGAATGGAACACTTCGCCAACTTCCGCTCTTCCGGATATTATTACCCTCGCCTGCACGCTCGCGTTTTTTAGGGACAAATCGGGGAATCGCGAGACGAGAATTCTAGGAATGTGTCATTGTGACGTAGCAATGAGTCATCTCGTGTTTTATCTCCTGTACTTACTAGGGCCTTAAGAGTCCCAAATATAAGTATTAAAAGTTGATTTTGCACAATATTCTTTCAGGAGTTCCTTCACACCATTAAGTCGTCATACTCAGTGATTTGCAGCACTTGCAGTTCCACTCCCTGACCTTCCCGTGGCCTGTGAAGGAGTCCCGAGTGCATGCTCTGCTACTAAATCACCGCGCAGAGCTTCCTGCGGGCTCGCAGCGTCACAGTTAGCCTTACTTCGGTCTGCGTCCTGTGACCTTGCTCCTCCAGCAAGGCGTCGTGCAGCGTGGTCCAGGCAGCGACGTATCTGTGCCGCAGGTCGTATCTGATGACGTCCCGGCTGAACGCTCGGTTGTAGTAGAAGGCGCCGTTAAACACCACGTGGCCCGTTCCGGTGAAGCTGTAGGGCAGCTTGTACGAGTTACTTGGCTGACCTGAGCGTGGGGGGGGGGGGAAAGAACACCACGGCTTGAAGTAAGTCGGCTGGTCAAAGTCACAATGCTCACGCAAGACGAGTGGAAAACGCACCTGATTTGAAGGCCTCAACTTCGCGGAACTCCAGGAGGCTGTTGCCATAGTGACCGCTGGTCAGGTAGATGACGTTGCCATGGCCGCGGGCGTCTCTCATCCAGGCGCCGTCGCTCAGGCCGTACGAGTTGTGCTGGACCGGATCAGAGATGCTGGCCACCGTGTCCTTACACAGCCCTGCAGGAACATATTCACGAGGTAGGTGGCACTGTGACTCAAGCATTTTTTGATTTGTACATCTAATTCATTTTCCTTTGAGATTTAAAACCTATTTTCCAATTATTATCCTATTTTTGGGGGTCCCTGCTCGAAAAATTATGTGGTCCAAACTAATTAGAGTTTATCACAGGCTCTATGTGAATGATCTTGTTATCAAAATAAAGATAACACTGCATCACTGCAGATGCCACTGTGTCAGATTAAACCAGATGGAACCCAGCATAAATTAAGGATTTGTTTTCCATCGCCTTAAAAATAAATAAATAGCATTTTAAAGTAAATATCACTTTTAAAAAATAAGAAGTAGGAGCTTAAAAACTCTTGGAGGTCACGTGACAACATGTAAAGCTGTAACATTTGAGATTACTTTGATACCGAATTATTAAAATTATTTTTTTTAAATTATGATTTAATTATTTAATTGTATTTACATATAACTATTGGTCTAAAAATAATTTATTTTGAATAATAATAATAATAATAACAAATATCCAAATATTTGATACCCAAATCCCAATACCCAAGCGTGACTGCAGCATGTTTAATTTAGCTTAACCTAAGCTAAACCTAGCTTAACGCAGCGCCATAGCTCTGGCTATCGTTGGTCAATTTCTGTGATTGACAGGTCGTTTTAAACCTCTAAACCAATCAGAATCAGTCTCCATATGCGCGTGAATCGCCTCATTAGCATTTCAGAAGGACGCAAATAGCCTATGACGTAATTTGACCGACATTCGCGCTTCTCCAATCACAACGAGTTAATGTCGCTGGGCATAGTCCCCAAAGCATGCTGGGAAGTGTTGTTCTTCATTCAATGCCGGTTGCGTTGCGGTGGAAATAAGTTGTTTTGATAAACAGCAAAGGTAAGACAACATTTGTGGTTGTATTTCTTGAACGTGAGTTGTTGTTTTGCTCGTATTTTGCGGACCGATCCGTGAATGTTGGTCGTAAAGTGATGAAAAAAATGGAGTCTGTGGACTCTGCTGTCTAAGTTTGTTTGTTTGTTTGTTTGTTTGTTTGTTTGTTTACATAATCACGCTGATTTTACACAACGTTTACACAGTTGCGGTGTTTTCTGCTCCTGCTCGTTTGATCCATTGGTGTTTTAACTGTGTTTGTTGAACATATGAATGTTATTTATCAGCGTTTTAGCCGAGTTTGTGGATATTGCAGCATGTCTTTGTTTATGAAAGTTAAACATGGCTTAATGACGTGTTTGTCTGCCTTCAGTACCGGGGGAAACAGTGAAGAAAGAGGACATTCAACATTTCTATGTTAAAATATCTTAATAACAACAACAAACACTACCCTTCAAAAGTTTGGGGTCACTTAGAAATGTCCTTATTTTTGAAGGAAAAGCGCCTTTTTCAATGAATATAACATTAAATGAATCATAAAATACACCCTGTACATTATTATTGTGGTAAACGACTATTCTAGCTGTAAACGTCTGGTTTTTAATGGAATACGTATAGGTGCACAGCTGAAAACAGGTTTTCTTGTTTATTTGACGAAAGCAAAATTATTATTTTGGCTAAAAATCATTATTTCTAATCTCGTCAATGTCTTGATTATATTTTCTATTCATTTTGCAACTCTTTTGATGAATAAAAGTCTGACTTTCTAAACCAGTTTGAGTGACCCCCAAACTTTCGAACAGCAGTGCACATTAGCTAAAATGTTTGCTAGTCAACACCCTGGTGATGATGTCATCACAATGATGTCACAAATTAAGCTGGTGTCGATTGTTGTTATGTGGCTAAAATGGCAGCCGTGTATCTCTACCAGGCTTTTTGGTGGTCTTCGGCCGGTCAGCAGGACTCTCCGTCCAGCTGAGTCGACTCTTAGGTCCAGCCTGAGGCGCCGCTGTAGGCGACGCGTCAACGGCTGGACGCGTACGTGAAGCTGCGACGCTGTGATGGGTGACAGGAGGCGTGGTTCTCTGGGTCGTAGTTTGTTGGGATGTAGTTGTCGACACGGTCGTTGTCGTCGTCGGTTCTGGAGCTGCTGCTGTTGTTGTTGTTGGTGGTATTGTGGTCGTCAGGGCCGGTGCGGTTGTGGTTGCCGTTGGTTTGGCGGTCGCCGGGCGACTGGTGGTTGGCTGCTGGGTCGGTGCCGGGTCGCTCTCTCGCCTCGACGAGTCCTTGGCGTCCAGTTCTGTGCGGACAGACGGCGCCGGCGCTGGACGCTGGACGGGCAGAGTCCTGAGAGGTGGAAGCTGGTCAGAAATCAGCAAGTCCCACGAAGAAGCTGCAAGAGGAGAAAAGAAGAGGTCATGTTGAGATGTTCCAGCGATGTTTCTGTTTACCTTTTGATAAAACAGGAATACAAGGGTTCCAAAAGGGTCCTTCTACAAGGGCTGAGGTTCTACCTGGAACCATTTGCTTTTGAAAAAACACTTTTTCAAGGGTTCTTGGTAACACTAATGTTCCAGTAAGAACAAATTTGATCCAGCGAACCCTTTAAAACCCCTTTCCTGAATAAAGGGTTTTTCAAGGGTTCTTGGTGGAACCCTCCAAAAAGGGTTCTTCTATGAGGACAAGCTGAAGAACCTTATATGGTTCTACTTAGCACTTTTAATTCTAAGAGTGTAAAATAAAAGTGGTGCTGACACACTTACTGTTCTTTGCTCTCCCTCGGTCGTTCTCCTTGTAGATCTCTTCTGCCTTGTAGAAGGTCACGCCTTTGACGACCATGCTGTTCTTCTCTTTGACTGGCTTTGGACTTCCTGTCCTGTTGTTGGCCGACTGCTGCTGCTGCTGCTGCTGTTGTTGTTCGAGACCCTGTTGCTCTTGGTTTTTCTTCGGCTGACTTTCGTGATTCTTCTGGAACAGGAGACAAAAAAAAAATAATTTTCATTTTGTCTGGGAATGAAGGGTGGACGACAACGACAACGACGACGATGGTTTTGTCTCTACCTGCTTGTTGGCGTGGACGGGTGCTCGAACCTTCTGTCCTCCGTTCGCCATGTCGTTTGCTTTCTTTTTCTTCTGCTGAGCCTTCTTCTCCCTCTCCTTTTCTTTTGCTCGGTCCTTCGCTCGCTCTTTCTCTCGCGCTCTCTCGGTGAGGTTACGAGTAAAGGCCTAGAGGGCAAAGACATCAAGAGTCTAACATTTCACACCCAACGCTGCCGATTCCTTAAACTTGGCAGGTTGTCTGTAGGCGGATTTACATTTTAGAAAACATGTCAATGGACCTAGCATTGACCTTATGACCTGTCCTCGATGTAGCCTACTCTGCTTCTCACCCAATAACAGCTGTGTGGATAGATATACTTTATAATTTTCATTCCAAAACCAACAATAAGGTGACGACAGGAAATGAAGGGCGGGAATGGAGAGAACAAAGGTTCTTGTTCAGATCCAGGCCACTGATTGAAGGTTGCATTGAATGGCGAAAGCCTCAAACTCCAAGGAGGCGACACTCCTTCCATTCAAGACAGTCGTCTCGAACAAAATGCCCACACTTCGCTTGGCGCCAAAAGACAAGCGTGGGGATTCAATAAAGTCTGGGGATCTTGAACCAGAAACAAAACAAACTATCAATGCTGATTCATCTATTTATTCAGCTGACGGAATCTTACAGATGGTATATAATCTTTAAAAACAGTAAAACAAACTCCTGTGATGAAGCCTCTAGATTTGTCACTTGGATCGCGCCCTGAAAAGAGAGAGAGAGAGAGAGAAGGTATCCTCACTTTTTCCATGTTGTCCATCCTGCTCAGCAGTTTGGTGGTGACCGACTGGAGCTTCAACAAGTCCAGTCCGTACAGGGAGCCCTCCAACAAGTCGATGATCGTCGCCAGCTGGACACGCCACAAAGAGAACATTACGTCACTTCAAACTACTTCACGACAAGAAACGGGGGGGGAAGAAAAAACGGTCGAACTTATCTACCTTGATATCGTCCTTGCTCGCCTCCTGCAGTTTCTTAAACCTGTACTCTCCCTCGCACGGGTTGACGGCGGAGGACGGCGCCATGCACGTGCACTTCTTGCAGTCCGTGCCCTTGGTAACCGTCTCCACGGTGTACGCGCTTTGGGGCGGCGATGTCCCGTCGCCGCAGTCGGATCGCTTGATCGGTCGAACGATGCAGCGGCACACGCAGTCGGACCCCGACGACACGGTCTTCACTTTGTCGTAATCGCCCAGCAACTGGAAGAGGACAGGGGACACGGTTTGTCTTTCTGTCTCTGCAGGACGTCTTAATGTCTTTATCTATATACGAGACATGGACAATATAAGAAAATCCCCTTCCCAGCTCATGGTCAAGGGCTGAGCAAAGGTACCAGAGGTACGGTCTCAAGGCCCAATACATGGGAGGGTTGCATCAGGAAAGACATCCACTGTAAAACCAAATAAAATGTATGGCTCATCCACTGTGGTGACCCCTAGAGAGGAAAACAACAACAACAACAACAACAACAACAAAAAACGAAGCAATAATACAACATTATGACCAGAAATGAATGTGTTTGTGCTCAACTTTACAGAAGCAGCAAGAAAATACAAACATAATCCATCCATCCATAATCTACTGATGACTTAATTGATTTAATTTCGCCAATGTTTGTTTTTCTGTCTGTCTTTTAGCAACGTAACTCGAAAAATCGTAGACGGATTTGGGTTAAGTTTTCAGGAAATGTCCACAATGGGACCAGGAACAAGTGATTCAATTTTGGGCGTGATCTGTAGACGCTATCGATATTTTTCTCGATATTTTGTGGGGGGCTGAGCTGCCCTGGCAGAGGTCTGCGCTCTGAGAGTGCTTCTAATGTTAATAAAGTTACACAAAAAAAACCATTTACCATATCCTAACATTATTTGAGTCTTAATGTTACAAAATCCTGTCACAAAATGTCGTATGTCTGCTAAATGTTGCTAAATGCTGTCATGCTAGCAAAAAATACATTCTCCTTTCATACCAAGAAAGTTACGATTGTTGTAATGTTACAAAAACATGACTTAAGTTACAAAACCACAAAAACAAAAAAATTCTGTGAGCACTTTTCCCCAAAAAAATTATTTTAATGGTTCAAAAAAAAAGTTTCATGACGAAAGTATTGCTAAATGTTGTCAAACTATTGTAATTTTACAAAAACATTACTTAAGTTGCCAAATAAATTTGATAAGATCTTGATTAGTTTCTGGAATCAGTGTAAAGATACAGGCGCCCCCTTGTGGCACTTCAAAATAAATCACTAGGACTCTATGTGAGCGAGCAAAACAACATTTTCAAGTCAGTCACATAAACTTTTATTGATTTTCCTCCTGTCACTATTACCAAAAAACAACTTATCACATGTTTTTTCTTTTTTAAATAATAATCTCATTTATTGTCTCCTGCAGATTAACAATGAACACGTGACTGAGCAAAAAGAAGAAGAAGCAGCAAAGTGAGTGAGTGACGAGCTGCAGCTGCAGCCTGAGAAAAAGAACAAGATACAGGCTTTAACTAACGGCCACTTTCTGGTTTTTGGTTTGGTGAGATTACAGTTCAGGAGGATGTTGCATAAGTGACCGCCAAAGGGATGCAAACTGTTACCATGACACACACACACACACACACACACACACACACACACACACACACACACACACACACACACACTGGAGCATTTAAGCTGAACTGACAAACTGAGGTCTTTGTGCTGTGTTTCAATGACAGAGAAGGTTAAGAAAAAGTGCTGCATCTACAGAACACAATCACGTCTCATACTCAGGGAATCAGATATCAAAAGAAGAACAATTGCTTGTGGGTTTTGCTTCAAAAGTTGGTTTTATTTATTTTTTTATTTTTATTTTTTGTGGGAAACCACTGAGACGTGAACCTGACGACACACCAGACCGGAGATCCAACGCTCTCCTATATTTATCCTGTGTTTAAGAGTGGAAATTAGACTGAGGCTCTGGCACTTTAATAATCCTCCATCGTTCTCAGGAAAGCCCGGCTTTTATTTAGTTGATGGGTTTGTCTCTTCTGTCTGATGATAATCTGTCAATAATCCTCACACTGATACTGATCATCATGTTTATTCTCTAAATGACATTGGAATCTCTTTTCAGCCTAAATCCTTAGTCATCATTTTAACTCATGATAAAGCCGCAGAGAACAGGTTAACTAATACATTAACTAATAGTTAATTTATATTAATGATTAGTTAAAGTGAACTGATGCTAACTAATAACTGGCTTATTATTGACTACCATTGGTTAATCGCTCATTAGTTAATATTAACTTTGTGATTGTTAGTTTATGGTTGATTAACCCCTACTTAATGAGTAGTTAACCATTAGTTAATCACTGACCAGCATCCTGGTTACTGCTAACCAATCATTTTCCAAATATGGATGAATTTGCTCTGCAGCTGCACTTATGTCACTGATAAAAGTTACAAGAGGCTTAAATGATGAGTTAATCATTAACTAATCATTAACTTAGTTAACAACCAGGTAACCATCACCATGATCATTGTCGCCCATTGATCCAAAGGAGCGCGCTGCAGACGCGGCTGCGCGTGTTCGGCACAATCAAGAGCGTCAAATCAGAGATTTTGATTTCATTTAAGAAAATGACGTATTGACGACAGGCAGACAGACCGAGTGGTGATGACGTCACTGACCTGGCTGATGACGTTCTCCTGGTTGTCCAGCTCGTCCTCCTCCAGAGGCTCCGCGGTGGGCGGCTCAACTCTGCCTCCCGCGCCCACAGCAGGGGCGTCTCTCCCGGGGGACAGCGGCTCTGCCTCCCGCAGACTGTCCGGCGCTTTGGCGGGAGAAGAAGAAGAAGAGGTGGAAGAGGAGGAAGAGGAAGAGGAGGAGGTGAAAGTGGAAGAAGAGGAAGAGGTGGAAGTGGAAGAGGAGGAGGTGGAGGCAGCTTCCCTGTGCGCTTTGGCCGCCACTGTTGCCTCAGTCATCGGCTGCGTCTTCGCTCGCCATGCGCTTGTGCTCGTCTCCTCCAGAGCGTCAAGTCCACGCAGAGTGAAGCCGAGCAGCAGCAGCAGGGACAGAGACGGGGACAGTCCACGCCACATCTCTGCACCTGCACCCAGAGAAACAGCTCAGTCTCTGGGGAGAATGATCACACAGAGCAGTGGATGGATCAGCGGCTCCAGTTACGCAGCGCGCACTCGCCAAACTCAAAGTGTGAGGTCAGCGGATCTTCAAACATCCACAGTAAAAAATCACGGAATGGATCCAGATCAGAGAAGAACCCGGACCCGGACCTTGTCCTGCAAGACTGAAGACACACACACACACACACACACCGACAGGCGCAGCCGAAGCTGTCCTGTACAGGGTTACGCACATATATACACTCGGTATTACGGTAACAGCGCGCAAGAGCGGATTTCACAATAAGAGCAACGCACACGATTATTATTGTTTTTTCTCAGGGGACAATTGGACGAAAACTACTTCATTTTCAGATTATTATCACACTCTATTTCCTTGTTTGTTTATTTATGTTTACAAACATAGTTTTTAAGAGCATTCTGAATACATTTCTTAATTAATTATTATTAAAAAAAATAAAAAAATAATAATGTTTGTCCACACTCGCCCACCAGGGGGCGCCAAGCAGCCACTTCTCTGTCCATGCGATTTATTATTATGATAATTATGATTATTAATAATCATAATTATCATAATAATAACAATAAACTTTATCATACGATCAGGTAAAACATAATATTAATAAAGAATGAATTGAACTCTTTTAGACTCTTGAGGAAATGAGTGAAAAAGTCAGCAGAACGTTGCTTTTATTGTGGAAAATGGGCTTTTCCTCCTGTTACCGTAATACTCTGTGTAGACACGTAACAAAACAAAACAACGTGGGGGCGTGGAGTTTTAACTGCTGGAGTGGGCGGAGTCGCAGTGGGTTGGTCTCGTGCGCTGTGGGACCACATGTGGCTCAGAAAAGATCTGTTGCAGCTGCACGTGCAGGTCGTTAAAAGGTGTTTATTATAGATGTGTATTTGGAACAGTTTAAGGGTCAGAGGTCAAAGAACCCTTTAGGGTGATTGACCCCTGACCCTGACGCCTCAGCCCGGCTCGGGGCGACATGTTTACACAATTTTCACTTTTGACTTTTATTTTTAAACCTTCCATAACAACAGGCTGTTTATGTTGCAGATATTGAAATAGGTTAATTAGTGCAGTTTCAGTGTGATTTTACGCAGGGCCGGCCCAAGCCTTCATGGGGCCTTAAGCAAAATTTGATCTTGGGGCCCCTCTGTTACTGCCAATAATAATGATTATTGATCATTCACACACCTACTATACTAAAGCTATTCTACTTATTCTACTCTGTCACAAATACACTTGTAAAACTTAAATGTGAGAAATAATTTTTTTGTTGCATGGAAGCTGACACCAGATTTGCAAACTTACAGAAAAATCTTCCAATTAATATTTGGCAAAATCAGCAACTCCCCCTACTGGCGACACAGAGTATCATTACATAAAACCAAATGGTTTATTAATAAAATATTAAGATATTAAGGTCTGAAAATCAAAATACACTCCTGTAATACAAAGATTTGACTTTTATATGTAAAAAAAAACACAGCATTAAATAAAATAAACAAATGCATATAAAACAAATACTTGAATAATAATGTAAATCAACAGAGGCACCGGGAAAAAAGGTCATTAAAATTGTTTATAAATAAAATATAAAGTTAAATAATCACATCTGACAACGATGTAGAAACTGTGAAAAAGCTTTAAATAAACTACAGCAATCCAAACTTTTATTATTTATTTTCTCAGTTAATTGCTCTTGGGGGCCCTCTAGTGGTCACGGGGCCCTAAGCAGCGGCTTAGTTCGCTTATGCCTTGGACCGGCCCTGCGTTTACACTATATTCATTATATATATATTGTATATATATATATATTATTAATACATTATTTTTTTTAGCATGCAGTAAATTGTAAGTAACTGCCAAATATTCACAGGATACTTTTAAAAGTAAGAAATAAGAGCTTAAGCTTAAACTAACACAACCCTTTCACGGCCCACCTGCAGTACCATCGCGGCCCACTAGGGTGCCACGGCCCACAATTTTATGGAATCGCTGCACTAGACCTTTAATGTGTGTGTTTGCCGAAAATGATCAAATCAACATTCAAGTATTTGAACTTAAAAATGCATCTTAGTTCCAGTATCTGCCAGCAGGGGGCTGTATGAGCGAGGCTGTGAATGTGTGAGTGCTGTGGTAACGACTTCACCTATGTTTCAGCCGCCCCGCCTCCATCTGTGACTCACTGACACAAAGGAAATGAGCCGACACTTGATGCACAGCTGCCGAACATCACTGACACACTGACGCTTCCTGTGCCAACGAGTGACGGAACTCATTTTGAACGTGAAGAAGAAGAAGAAGAAGAAGAAGCGACATCATGGGAGCATCTTCCTCGGGTTTGTTGGATGAGGCCAAAATCAGCCACATTAAAGGTAAAACTCACACACCACTACTTCGTTTTTTCTTACGATAATGTGAGTATAATCTGTACATAAAAGTGGAATATGGGTGTGTTAGTGAGAGTAAGACAAGCACTAGAAGTGATATTTGTAGCCCTTTATTTATTTATATATGTATACTATATATATATATATATATATATATATATATATATATATACATGTATAGTAGAACTTTCCAGCAGTTATGGAGCACGTGCAATGGGTCATCAAAGCATCAAAGCTCAGTTGTCATCAAAGCTTTGTCATCAAAGCACTTGTAAATTACTTAAAGATTCTCAAGTTCTGGTATACATACACATGTGTTTATATATATATATATATGTATGTATATATATTGTATATGTATGTGTATATATGTGTATGTATATGTATATATACATATGTATGTTTATGTATATATATCTATGTGTATATATATACGTATGTATATGTATTTATATATATATATACATATGTATGCATATGTATATATATATATATATATATATATATATATATATGCATATGTATATATACATATATGTATGTATATGTACGCATATGTGTATATATATATGTATATATATATATACATGTATGTGTGTGTGTATATATATATACACGTATGTTGTATGAATGACACAAGCTCACGATGATGTGCAGCGGCGTGGCTGACGTTGTGCGTGTGCATTCCCACACATGTTATCAGCACGCAGACACATCCTGTAAACCCTAATCTCCTCTTGTGAACTCAAAAGTTAATTACGGCCATTTCCAACTATTACATTGTTATCGTGCGCTGTCTGTCTCTGCGCTGTAAACAAAACAAAGCAGATTACGACCGACCTGCACACAAACCCCCATCGGGTTTTAAATACCGCGAGGAGGAAAATAGTAAATGAAAATAATTTGGTTGTAGAGTAGTAACCCCTGACCCTGGATTTCAGATTAGATAAAATAAAAACAAAATGGATAAGGATCTTGACAGACATACAGTTTGTCCTCAGGGAGTCTTAATGTCCTCTACTGTGTCACTTCTGTTATATACAATGAATTATACGTATCTGATCTGTACATATATAATAGAAAAAAATAGATAATAAGTAGCACCACACTGACTGTTGAGTTGAGGCCATGGTTACGGTCGACTATTTTGTTCGCCATGGTCTAAAACAACTTCCTACCAAGTTTTGGGAAATTCGGTGGAACTCAATTTTCACAGTAGGGGGCGCTATAAAGCCCTTGAGCAACGCATGGGTCCGGGAACTATGCCACTATCGCATTTTTCTCCAGACCTTACCTCTATGCCAAATTTCAAGTGTTTTTATGCACGTTAACCCGCTCAAAAATCAGCGCAAAATTACGGATATAATAATAATCTGAAGGATTGTCGTTCCTCGCACAAATTCGTGCCAGGAGCCGTTTGGGCCCCTGCCATTCGTAGCTCTGGCCCTAATAAATAAAGGGATAAGAGAAACCCAAGCACTAGGCCTCTTTGGAGAGAAGAAATCTCAGACTAAATGTGCTGCATCTGCCTAGACTTGCCTAGGTTGGGGTGAAAGGACAAATGTGGTCCAGTTTCAGTGTAGATACAGATACATGATGACGTATGTTCTGTTTGTGTGTTTCCAGGACTTGTCGACGGTAAGTTCCAGAGCTTCAGTGACTTTTACCGTCAGCAGTACGCCCCGGCCTACTTCGGACACTTACACCAGGAGGTGGAGCCTAAGAAAGAGGGGTGTGGCCTATTGCTGACACAACGGGTATAGGAGCTGCACCTGTTTCAGTTTCCACAGGTTTATTCTGAGTATATATTAATTTATATCTGTGTGTGTGTGTGTGTGTGTGTGTGTGTGTGTGTGTGTGTGTGTGTCAGCCTCAGTACGCCGCAGACGAGGTGCTGTATCAAGGTAACGCCAGATTCTCCTGCTGGTACGAGCAGGGCAAGAAATGCAGAGAGAGGTACGTCGTCCTGAGGCGAGACTACAACGTGGAGATCCATGAAAACGTGGAGGTAAACACGCAAAACATACGTTATGACGTTATATGTAAAATATCAAAAATTACCCAAAATTTCGTCATATTTCATATTTATATTGTTAAAACAATGAATGCATATTCTGAGAACAATAAACTGTCATGTTATAGCACAGGAAATATATTTCGACAGCAGTTTTTTGTTGCAGTTTAGCCTCCGACCACTAGTTGGCAGCAGGCTTTGGGCCATCGACTCTTGCCCCACAAAGTCTTAAATGTCAAATTGTCAATTTGGACTCTGACACATCCAACACCCCTTCTCTCTGTTCTCTGTTTGTTAGTCTTTCAACCACAAAAGTGCTGCTAAGTTGGTCCTCCAGCCAGCAGGGGGCAGCGTGCTGATAACAGCAGAGGAGTCCAGAGCTCACCTCGAGCAGATTTGTGCGGGCGTACTTAACGGTAGTGCTGACTTAAGTTATTTCTATTTACACATCAAGTTAAGTTATTAATTACATGTTGCTACATTAAAAGTTATAATGTTACTACTTTTATAACATTATTTGTTGTGATGTCACTATTTTTGTTTCTTACTTTTGTAAATAAAAGTGATGTCATCGGTACACGTCCTTTAAAGGACCATTTATGAACGTATGAAGCTGTTAACGACACATTTGTTGCAGAGTCACAAACAAATATTGTTCTCAAACATGACTCAGCTAAAATGCTTTTTACGATGTTATTTACATGTTTACAGTCAGTATTATACTGACCGACATGAGGTGTGTGTATCACGTGTTTAGGAGCGAAGGACGACTCGTCTTCTTCTTCGGTGGTGTCGTCTCCAGATGTGCCGGCTGTGTATCTGCACTTGCCTTACGCTGGCTACACCTGCTTCATCTTCCAACAGGAAGAGGAACGAGATCATTTCCTGTCTGCGATCAAGTCCTGCATCAGACACCGCAACCTCGGTAAAACTCACCATAATATTTTCACTCTGTGGTCCAGTTTTGTTTTTTTAGTTTAGTGGACGGTTTAACAAAAAAAACAAAAACACGCTTTTTCATCATACAGGAAGTTTGTTTTGAAGAGTGAGATGAGACGAACTATCAAAAAAAGAATAAAACTTCCTCTTACGTATAAAAAGTTGAGTGCATAAGCAATAAAATGTGTTTGCCAAATTATTTTTTGATGGTTTCATCACAACGGGAAAAAAAGAACAAGAAGTAAAACACACTGGAGGAAATTGTGTTGTGTTGTGAAATCTATTGAGCAACTGACTCCAGAAATGAATGAATGAATGCTTTCACACATGATTTTTGTTGGGTTAAAATGGCTGTTTGATCCAAAATGGCCGCCTTTCTGTTGGGTTAAGGTCATGGGTCCGAATTACTTTTTTGTAGATCTTATTCTGATCAGCATGTGTGCCGAATTGCATGCGTGCAGGTGAAACCACTTGCGGGGGAAGTATAGAGAAAGAATAACAACGGTCCCAAAGTGGATCCTTGAGGCACACCATATTGCATTATATTACATTTTGACATTTAAATGTAAAATGTCTAAAACGTTCAAACCACCTCTGGCAGAGTGGTCGTCTGCATGAGATCAAGGTGGAAGGTGGTTGTGATGTGAGGGAAGGTGGTTGCCCCAGTGACAGATACAAATATTAACACTGTTGACTTCCTGTGTGGTTAGCTAGGATGCAAACCATAAATCTATCTGCTGTGCTTTGAGTCACAGGGCTGCGGAAACGTGGCTGCACAGCCACCACATCAACCTGAAGCAACACACAAGACCAGTTTTTGAATATTACTACCAAAAAACATTGATTAACAATTAATGTCAAACTTAAAAAACAAACAAACGTTTGTTTCATTGTTATTTAACTTAAATTTTGCTCAAAATTACTAATGCGGGCTCCCCCTGGTGTCCAGAAAAAGTACCTTTCTTACAGAAAACTGACCTTTTAGCCACTTAGCAAAATGCTAACCCACTTAAAATATCTCAAAATGATCTCTGCTGTGTTATAATCACCACTCGACAGCCTTTTCTGACTTGAAACGTAAGTTTTTGTAAACTGCTCACTCCCCTGCACCAAATCCCATAGAGAAAACTGTCAATTTTACACCACTGCACACAGGAGCTGTTGATGCACTTCCTCTCTACCAGTTCAGCTCACATGAGTCATTCTGTGGTTTTACTGTCGAAACTCTTTTATTTATGTTCACCAACGTGACATCGAGTCACCAAACAAGGCGGTAGAAGACTTGAAGCTTCTGTGTCCATGAGCTAAAAAAAGTACAGCGTTTTCTCAATGGGATTTGGTGCAGGAGAGCGAGCAGGTTACAAACTTGAACTTCCCGTGGGAAATAAAGGTCAATAAAGGTTGGAGTAGTGTGTGGATGTGTGTGGAGGTGTTTCTAGTTTCTCTGTTGTTGTTGCTCGTCTCATCGTCTCATCACATCACATGACCGTGACATCATTGAGGAACAAATCTGTTTAACGGGGCAACTGGACCACATGGGACAATTATACAGTACTACAAAAATGTCGTCCTCCTCCTCTTCCTGTAGATCCGTGGTGCGAGTCGACCTATGAGAGCCAGGCTTACATCAGAGCACTGCGGCTCTACCGACAGGCCAACGGCTGCTATGAATCCTGGGAAATGCTGCTGGGCACCGAGGAACAAGTCAGTCACGACCACGAGCCCTCGCATAAATGCTCTCCACTCCACTCGCGGATCGATCTGTTCTACTCTCTCTATCTAATCGAGTCGATGTCCTGTCCTTGCACGCGTAGGTTCTGGCCTCCCAGGTGATGGAGGAAGTGTTGCCGTGGTTACAGAGTCAGCTTCAGTCCAGAGTGAAGGGCAAGAAGGCCGAGAGGATGCGGCAGTGGTTGGCGGTAAGTTATTCGCTGAGCAAATTTGTAAATCTTTTCATCAACAAAGAAAACACAAAGCGCTAAAGGCCCATTTATGCTCAAAAGACGGCGACAGACGCAGGTTGTCGTCCAAAATTAGCATTTCGTTCGTAAAGTTAACGCTTTGCTGCTTTCTTTGTACGTGTTTTCAGACGGTGCACGCCACCTACACAATGGTGCTCGCACAGCTCACGGCGAGTTTGGACGCTCTGAAGGAGAAGTGTCGCCAGACGGCACTAGCCGATCAGACCCTCATCAGGTCCAACCTGGACCAGATCGTGTCCTCTCTGTGCTTCCTGGAGGAGAAAGTCCGAGGTACAGCTCACTCTTGAGCTCTGAGCTTCAAAGAGGACGAACGAGACTTTGTGATAAGAGTCCGACGTTCTCTCGTCTGTGTTCCAGTGTGTATTTGTGATGAAGCGGACAGAGTGTACGGCGAGTCTGTGGCGCCGTACTTGTCCTCCATCTTTGAAGTCCTGGCGGAGAACATCAGTGCAGGCATTCAGGGGATGCAACGGACCCTGCACACACAGATGGACTCGGTCTTCACACATGCAAAAGGAACAGAGGAGACAAAGGAGGTGAGAAGAGACACACGTGTTTCCTTTAAGTTAAATCTGAATCTGAAGATCTAAAGCCTTAGTCTTGGTTGTGTTTTTAATTCACGCATGTGTTATTCAGGTCTTGCTCTCGCTGCGCTCCATCAGCCTGGAGCAGTGCTACAGGCAGGTGAAGAACCTGACGGAGATACTCGGGGATTTGCAGCAGAGGTTTGGACTGAGCAGCACCCAGAGACTGGTTCACTCTGCACATCTGGAGATGGAGCAGGTACGAAGAGCTGCTGCTGGAGCTTCAGTCATTTCTATCTGCATGTCACCAAGACTAAGACTATCTTAACCCTCAAGCTCAACCCATAATCTTAACTGGCCTCAAAACCAAGTGTTGAGGGTTATTTTGTCACTTAGAAATGGGACACCCCTCAAATGCAGATACGTCTTCAGACTGTAGGGGGCAGAATAACGCCAAAGCTGCGTCCAGTCTGTCAACTCCAAAAAAGAAGAAGAAGAAGAACACATTTACGTCAGGATTATTTATTCTGATCCGTTTGTCAGTCAAGTTATTAGGTTCTCAGTTAGTTATAAGATGATACTCATACAAATATTCAGCTGACAGTTACCACACACCACGACTTATTGAAAAGTAAACCACACCGGCCGACTATTGACAAAAGATGGTAAAATAAAAATAAATGTTACGCAACAATGACGTCAGTAATCCATAATATGGGCCTAAACTAAGATCATTTTTATATCTCTATTAACAAAGAAAATACTTCATTTGTATCGCACTCGTTTCGCTGCTTTCGGCGCCATCTTTGTTATGTGAAAACATGCAATGCATTCTGGGTAGCCCTTGCTCCCAAGGGTGGTCTCGGAAAATCTCAATATTGAGGGTGATACAGCCCTTAAACTTGCCCCTCAACTTAATTTTTCTGAGAATCAGGACAGAACTTGCACTAGAGGGAGAACATTTTTGAGATTGAGGATTAAGCAAGGAATTGGAATTCACCCCATCAAGTACTGAGTTTCCAGTCAGAAAAAGCTGATGTAGTTTTATTTTCTGTGTGTGTGTGTGTGTGTGTGTGTGTCTTGCAGCTGGCGAACAGTGCTGTGTACACCCTAGAGTTGTTCCTCAAATCGTCAGCCAAACTGCAGTCTTCTCAAGTTCTTGTCAAGATGAAGAGAGCTAAAGACCGAGTACTCAAGGTAAACAAGGACGTCCCCGAATATCAAACGTTGGCCTCTGAATATCATTGTAAATAAACATATAAACAAAACATGTATTGGCCTCTTAACAAAAGGATAGGTAAAGTTTTAACGTTCGAAATGCCTTTTTACACCCACATGGACCCACCCAAATATCTTGGTAAGGTTCAAAAAAAGCATTGTTGCGCTCTCTGTGTGTGTGTGTGTGTTGTGTGTTGTGTGTTGTGTGGTGTGTGGTGTGTGGTGTGTGGTGTGTGTGTGTGTGTGTGTGTGTGTGTGTGTGTGTGTGTGTGTGTGAGCAGCAGCTGGACTATGATAGCAGACTGGTCCAGAGGAGGCTCTACCAGGAGGCTCTGCTGGAAATCACTCTGCCTGTTCTTGCCAGGAGGATGGACGGTGGAAGGTGGAAAAATGTGGGTGTAACACGCACACCTTCATTCTATTTCATTCTTATTCCGGCATTTTTTTTGTTTTTATATTGAGTGTTAACATGTGTGTGTTCTGTGTGCAGGAGCTGCAGCAGTTTGATCAGTACATTTTCTCCGACTACAGCAGCTTCGTCCTTATTCATAACGTCTACGATGACGTCCTGAGAGACATCCTGAGTGCACAGATAGAAACAGGTAAGCTAGCTCAGGTACCTAGAAACAGATAAGTTAGCTTCTCACCTTATCTCTAAGGCAGACCTTAGCCGTCCTTCTGAGAAAACCCATTTCGGCCACTTCGTACCTGCGATCTTGTTCTTACCGATCTTGTTCTTTTGGTCATGAGTGATGAAGAACAAGATACGTAAGGGTAGGAACGAAGATCCGTCCCAGATAACACAAATCCACCCATCTAGCTAGCTAGCTAGTTATCTACCTTGTCATGAGTAACTCAAGTTTGACATACATTTCACCTTCCTCCCCCTTCAGTCATCCACGACGGTGCGAATACGAAGAGCAACAATCGCCTGTTGGACATTTCCGATTTGGCCATTAGTGAGTACAGTCTGTTGGGACAGTCGCCTCCATGCTCTGCACCAGACAGTCCAACCAATCACGGTCGAGATGCGTCCCCAGCCACGGCCAGAGAAAAAGAGGAGTGGCCTCAGACGGTCATTGCCCACTCTCGGACTGACCCAGAACTTCACTCTGAAGACAAACCTGACCCCAGCACCACTCAAGGTTCTGAACAGAACGCGGCACCTTTGTCTCCCGCGATTGTCGTGACACGAGAGTTTGATGCACCTTCTCAGATTGACACAGAACTTCACTCTGAAGACAAATCTGATCCTAGCACCCCTCAAGGAGTTGTCCAGAACACGGTGCCTTCGTCTCCCGCAATTGTTGTGACGCAAGAGTTTGAGGAACCTGCCCAAACTGACCCAGAACTTCACTCTGAAGACATATCTGATCCTAGCACCCTTCAAGATGCTGCCCAGGACATGGCACCTTCATCTTCCACGATTATCGTGACACAAGAGTTTGAGGAACCTGCTCAGAAGAACTCAGAACTTCTCTCTGAAGACAAATCTGGCCCTAGCACCCCTCAAGATGTTGTCCAGAACATGGTGCCTTTGTGTCCCGTGGTTGTTGTGACTCAAGGGTTTGATGAACCTGCTCAGATTGACCCAGAACTTCACTCTGAAGACAAATCTGAACCTAGCACCCCTCAAGATGCTGCCCAGAACATGGCACCTTCATCTTCCACGATTATCCCGACACAAGAGTTTGATGAACCTGCTCAGAAGAACTCAGAACTTCACTCTGAAGACAAAATTGACCACAGTACCCCTCAAGATGTTGTCCAGAACACGGCGCCTTTGTCTCCCACTATTGTCGTGGCGCAAGAGTTTGAGGAACCTGCTCAAACTGGCCCAGAACTTCACTCTGAAGACAAAATTGACCACAGTACCCCTCAAGGAGTTGTCCAGAACACGGCGCCTTCGTGTCCCGCGATTCTTGTGACACAAGAATTTGATGAACTTGCAAATGAGGAGGCTTCTCCGTCAGAGGAACCTAATAACGATGTTCAGCCTCAAAGTGACACGCCATCGATGACTGACTCGAGCACGGCTGACTCTGAAACACCCGAGCTCTCTGCTGTCCCGGAATCCACCAGTTACATCCCAGATTCTCCCTCCTCTTCGGTGTGCTCTCTGCCCTCATCGCAATCCAACGATCAACATGCTAATTCGGACGCTGCTTCTGTCCAGCCCTCGTGTCCCTCACCACCGTCCGACACAGACAGTTTGACCAAAATCAGCCTGGAGTCGCTCAATGAGAAGATCAGTTGCGACGCCGCGGCAACGCAGACGACGGCACAGCAGACGACTGACAGAGCCGTTTACCTGACGGGACAGATTAGAGACAGCTGGGAGGCGGAGAGGCTGAAAGAGGAGACGAAAGCAGAAGAGGCGGAAGCAGAAGAGGCGGCTGGCGGGAGAGTAGATGATGAAGAGAAAGGTCGTGAGGCTGAGAAAACAACAGATGACGAGGGAGGAGCAGAGGAGCAGAAAGAAGAGCCCACAGGAAAAGCACAGGAAGAGGAAGTGGAAGAGCAGCTTGTACAAAAACCAGAGTCAGAAAGTTCTGCTGAGCAACTGGACAGCGTGGCCATCATCAGAGATCTGGTGACGGAGATCATTGAGGTGGAGACGATAGTGAGGCCTTGTCCTGACAGCAGCAACACACACTGACAGTCACATGACCAGCATGATGTCATGTATATATATCTATATATATATAGATATATATATACTCTTACTGAGGGGACAGTGAGGAGACAGTAATCTGTTCATATTATCACGTTTTCTTTACTACACTGAAGGTTTTTAAAATCTGTACCAAACCTTTTCCTTCAACTGTTTACATTTGCTTTGTTTCTCTTCTCAGCTCACACCGAACGATGCACTGTAGCGTGTAACGTTTCTACATTAAAATATTACAAACAGCATGTTTATTTGTGCACTTAAATTCATATACAACACGCTTTGAACTGATAGAAATCACTATTTCTATTTCATTTCATTTCCGTCACTTTTTAATGATGTCCTCCACTTTTAGCGGACACAAACGAGGACCCCGTTCTCAGCCTAAGTTAACGTTAATTTATTCATATTTCCATCTTTTTACGGCTACATTGGTAAATATTGGAAGTTAGAAATGAGATTGTACTATTCTCTAGTCAGGTGCTTTACACCACTGCAGGAGAAAACGGCGCAAATATGTAATTTAGCGCAATTATTCCTCAAACTAAACAATTAATGTATTCTAGTGATGAAGAAGAGTTTAAGAAAGAGTCACAGTGTCTAACTTGTGAGGCTATATCGTCCTGAACTCGGACAACTTCATTGTGTTTGGTTGGTGGCGTTATAGCGGCAGCTAGCATCTTTAGTGCCACATTAATGATTATTTTTCACGTAATAATCATTTAATTCTCATTTTAAACACAAAATAGACTGGTACTGTGTTAGCTAGCAACAACATAATCATATATTTCATGTATGGTTACATAACTTATTTAACCCGACTGTAAAGAACCTAAGGAGTGGGGAAGCTAACGCTAACATGGCGGCTACCCTTTAGCTGGGTTGGTGAATGTATTTCCCTCTTAATACTGAGAAACAACAGCTAGCATCTTTAGTGCCACATTATTGCCTATTTTTTCCACGTAACAATCATTTAATTCTCATTTAAAACACAAAATAGACTGGTACTGTGTTAGCTAGAGCGACAACATAACCATATACTTCATGCATGGTTACATAACATACTTAACCCGACCGTAAAGAACCTGAGTGGGGAAGCTAACGTGGCGGCTACCCTTTAGCTAGGCTGGTGAATGTATTTCCTTCTTAAAACTGGGCAATAACTGCTAGCATCTTTACCAAATTATGACTCAGGAGACTTTAGCGTTGTCCACAAGTTTATTGATAATGGAAGATGTGAAATTACAAATAAATGTATAAAAACATAAATATTAATTTAACACAATAAGCTTTTTAAAAAAACAAAACATGATTTAATGTGTTCTACTTCCAACTGAAAGTATGACATCGACGTAACAAACTGCACAGATAAAAAGGCCCAGTATCAGAAAGGCCCAACATCCAGCCTTGTGCCACAAGGGGGCGCTTGCAACTTTCCTGGACCTCGTGATTTATGACATGATTCTTGTTTTTCACCGTTAAAATAACCACAACAAAAACATGTGTCCTATCTATGACACAAAAACAAAACGACGTGTAACATAAAGTGATATCAGTGTGTTTCTAGAGAGATTTTGAGAGTTAAAGCATATATATATAGAATTATTTTTACAATATAATTCAAAATATCAAAAAACACATTCAGGATAATCCTGACTTGCCCATCGCATTAGTGTTGGTTGTTTTGTTGCAGCAAAAAAAAAAAAAACTTTTCTGGCAAACGAATGCAGCAGAAATTATTTAGAACTAAAACTTACAGTAGTTTTTTTGTGTGGATTTATCCAGTGATGTCACATTCAGTCATGAGGACACTGGGATTCTCCAAGTGAAATGTCAGACATGCAGATTGTGGATCGAGGGAAGGAGTCTAAGATGAGGTTGGAACGATGCACACTGGTTGTCTATGTGTACTGATAGAGGGGCTGTTCGTCAGGCCTGAAGCCGTAGGCAGTGGCCGGTCGTCCTGGTGACGAGCTGCTCATGTCGAAAACGTCTTTATCGTCTCTGAAAAAAACAAAAAAAACAGAGCGGGGCCGATTAACACAGACTGAGACTGGAGACAAACGGTTACAGTGAAGCGTTAGAGCTAGCAGCGCTAACTCACTCTGTGTGGTACGAGTCTCCGTTCTGACCGTGCAGGTCGCTGAAAAAGTCCGGGCTGATGGAGCCGTCTCCTGGAGTTATTCCATCTGAAAATCACACACAAGGAAATACTACACCCGGGAATTCAAATTTGTCTTAAAAGCCTTTAAAAATCAAACCACTCACTCTCCTTAACCAAAGTCCATAGAGAAAATCACTGATTTTACATCACAGCACACGGGAGTTCCTGATCCACTCTTGTGTCCATCAGTGAGTACAAATGAGTCATTTTGTGTCACTGGTGTTTGAAACCCGTCTTTCACATTTACATAAGTGACGCAAACGTACCACACGAGGCAGCAGTCGACCAGGAGCTCGTGTGTCTGTAGGCTAAAAAAAAGCTGTTTTTCTCTATGGACTTTGGTGCAGTCTGAGGGCTGCTGAGAGCTTGCAGCCTGCAGGGGGCAGTACCTGCGCTGTAGAACAGGTCGGTCCGGTCGTTGTCGTTGTCGTACAGATACGTCTCGGACTCGTCGGCCTGGCGGCTCTCCACCATCTCCAGCCACTGGTTGTTATGGAAACGGAACTTCTCCGACTGGATCTTCCTCCCCCACTCCTCGTCGTACTCCTGCAAGATAAAGATGATTTTTGCGAGATTTAAGAACCGGTTCTCGCGCCTCGCATCGGCCGGCGCGCTGCGCTTCACTTACGGCGATGATGTCGAGCGTGTTGTCGCACACTTTTCTGATCTCGGCGTTCTTGTCGTGCATCAGGTCCGTGAGGTAGGCCGGAGCCTCTGCAGAGACACGGTTAAAGAAAACACATCGCGTGTCTGTGTGTGTGTGTCACTTATTATACAATATCTTCTGCAACCGATGACAGAGTGCATTCTGGGAAGGATACGTGTGTCTTTGATGATGACGTCACGCGTGGCCTGGTGGAAAACCATCTGATAGAAGACGTAAACGATCTGACACACAAACTCGTCGTCTTCCTGTTGAGCTGCATTTAGGTTTAGTGTCCAGAAAATGAGTGTATTATAAAGCTCCCAGATTAAGTATGTATGTGTGTGTGTGTGTGTGTGTGTGTGCACGTGCGTTACCATTCAGTAGTTCGATAAGGGCAGGTATGATTCCAGATTTGGCCAGCATGGCGGCACAGGCGTCGTCCATGGAAACCGTTCCAATCATAATCACCACCTCTAAGATGAGGTCGTCCTCTGCTGAGCCTGAATCAGTGATGAGGGACGTGTAAGTTTTGCTGAGCAGCAGCGCCCTCTTTAGGCACAACCTTGCAGCGTACCAGTGTATCAACTATCATCTTATACTGTACTTTCTTTAAAACTCTCCACAACCTAATCACCTGGTTTGAGTCTGTCTTTCAGGAAAGGAACGAGGTTGTACTCCTTCAACACCAGCTCCCAGTCCAGGTCGGGGATGGTGAGGTTGGCCAGCGTTCCCAGACACTCCAGAACCCACTCCTCCTCCTCCTCTGCACAGATCTCTGCTGCCAGGTCACCAACATAATCCTGACGAGAGAGGGAAACGGATGTACATTACGAGAATTTTTTTTTAATTTTGAGAAAAAAATCAAAAATTGTGAGATTTTTTTTTTTTAAGAATTTTTTTTTTAATTTTGAGATTTTTTTTTTTTTAATTTTGAAAAAAAAGTTTTTAAAATGTTATGGTTTTTAAATTTTGAAAAAAAAGTTTTTTAGATTTAGATTTTTTTTTTTAATTTTGAGAAAATGTTTTTAAAATTTTGAGAAAATGTTTTTAAAATTTTGAGAAAATGTTTTTAAAATTTTGAGAAAATGTTTTTAAAATTTTGAGAAAATGTTTTTAAAACTTTGAGAATTTTTTTTTTAATTTTTGAGAAAAAAAAGTAAAATTTTGAGAATTTCTTTTTTTACATTTTGAGAATAGAAACTCCAGTTTTCTCTATGGACTTTAGTGTGGGAGAACAGAGCGGTTCACAAATGTCTGTGTAACTATTCCTCATTTTGTTGGTGGGTTATTTTTTGGTGTCTCACTATGAACATAGGTTTGGTCGCTCCGTCGTGCTGCGAGATGTTTCTGATCATCTTCATCAGCAGGCAGTGCTTGGTCTTCAGAGCCCTCTTCATGAGCATCCTCAGTCCATTTCCTACAGACGGAGAGAGACACACACTATCAGAACTGTATTTAGGAAAGCGTGAAAGACATTAACTGATGAATGAGAGCGTTCGCTGCAGCCCAGACCTTCACATATAAGTTGTGCGTTCTTCTTGTTCGCCGCCAGGTTGATGCAGATGGTGATGAGCTCGGTCTCAGTCTCCTCCTCGCCGCACTCGAACAGCATTTGCATGAGCTGCACGAAGACGACACAATCAAACAAGTTCAAGTAAAACTGATTTCATTGGCTGTTGTTGTTGTTGTTGTTTTACCTGAGGTATGCAGTCGGTGTAAACAAACATGCCCTTGAAGCGGTCGTCCATGCTGATGTGATACAGGACGCGCATGATGATCTGACGGTGGTTCTCGTCACCTGCGCGACAAAGGTTTGCGTGTGACGCGCGTTGTACGCTCTGTGAATGTCGTCTGAATGCGCTAATATGTGTGTGTTTATTTACCCAGCAGGCCGGCCAGTTTCGGTAACAGTCCGACTTCCACCATCTTGGCTCGGAGGCCAGAGTCGAAGGAGAGGTTGAAGAGCAGACGCAGCGTCACGTTTAGCAGATCCTCGTGGTCGCAGGGAACCAGGCGAGCCAGTCGCTCCACCGTGTCCACCTCAGCCTGGAAAGGTCAAAATCAATGACACGCATGTAAATATTAGCATTTTAGCTCAATAGCTTCCAGGTCATGTGACCTAAAGACTCTAACTAAACTTTTCATACATTCAATACCCATGTTTTATTTTGAAAACAGGAAGTCTCAAAGTATTTGCCATAGTGTTGGCGGTAAGGGCGCACTTGAAATGTTGGAGCGTGAAATCGAGAGACGGCTAGCTTGACCGCACCCACTCGCTCACCATGTCGTTCTTGTTCTCCAAGAAGATGGACAGTTTCTTCAGGAAAGAAACCACCAGGACCAGCAGCTCCTCGTCGTCCCGGTCCAGGACTTTGACCAACAGAGTGACGATGTTCTTGTTCCTCATCTTCAGCTCCGTCCTCGTGTCCTCGGCGAGGTTCAGCAGCAGGTAAATAGACACTGACACAGAGCAAGAAGCACGTTAAGTACGTGTGGTTGTATAAGACAAAATCTTAAAAATCTGTGTTTGTTTTAAATCAAATTCCATTGCTTTAAAAACTGCTTATTTCACCGCACCAAAGTCCATAGAGAAAATGGCGATTTTAAATACCAGCACACAGGAGTTGCTACCCCATCACTATTCAAATGTGTCAAAATAAAAAAAAAGAATTCTCAAAATTTTTGATTGTTTTCTCAATTTTTTTTCTCAAAATTAAAAAAAAAATCGCAAAATAAAAAAAAATCGCAAAATTTTAGATTTTTTTTAAAGAAAAAAGGTAAAATTTTGAGATTTTTTTTAAACATTTTGAGAATAAAAACTCGTGAAGCGTGAAGTCCTGATTGTTAAAATTAGTCTTATATGTAACCCTAAACTGAGGCAGGTTATTTGTAGCGCTGCTCTTTTCGTTTAATAAAACACACCGCTTCAGTTCCGCTGTAGGCGCGCTAACGGCGCTAAAGGGGCTAACGGAGCTAACTGCTAAACATTGCCTGGACTCCGCTGTCGCGGCACGTAAACATGACGTCACACGCGTCTTTTTCCAGTCAGTCGTCATGGAAACGCGTCATGCGCTATTCATGCTAACTACGTGTTACTTTATGACTTCTGTTTTCGGAAATCCTTCATTAAAAATCACTGATTTTCTCTATGGACTTTGGTGTAAGAGAGTGAGCCATATATGAACTTCAGTGTCCAGTAGGTGAGATATTTTAGCTTTAGCTAACGTGTTCTTAAGACGGTATGCACTTGAGCTCTGTAGAGATTTTACTACGTGACTAAGTGGCTAGTGGCCTGTTTTTCCTGGTTCCCGGCTCCATGTGGCTGTACCTCGGAGTAGCTGCTCCTGTTTGGCGCGCAGACCTTGATATTTCCTCATAGCTTTGTCCTGGTCTCGTCTCAGTGTGCCGTTCTCTGGTGCCGACTCACGTGCGCGGAACAGGGTTAAGGAAAACGATGGTCAACGCGAAAGTTTCTTGTAGGCGATTCATGAAAACACAATTTAGGGCAGAGCAAAAGGATATAAGCTTTGTTTTTCTTGCGCAGCTCCTCGCACCACATGTCGTGTCTCTTCAGCTCGTGCTCCAGCACGCTCATACACAACGCTCCGATTTTATAATGACTCACCACTGCGTGAAACTGGGAGAAACTGGAAGAAGAAGAAGACAATGCTTAATGAAAACACAAACAGCGTATAAATAGGTTAATATAGACGGTGCACAACAAACAGATGCAAGGACATAAGTGTGTGTGTGTGTGTGGGTGGGTGTGTGTGTGTGTGTTACCTAGAGAAGCAGAAGAAGATGTAAATGATGATGGTGGCGAGCTCCACACTCTGTTTCCAGTCCTCCCTCAGAACTCTGGCCAGAGCGCCGAGAGCTGCCTCTAAACACACACACACACACAGACCTTTCAAGGACCATTCAAAGACTTTCCAGGACCGATTCCCAAAAGAGACCATAAAAACAACCTACGACTGGCTTTGATGCCAAACTTCGGATCAAATCGTCCCCTTGATAAGCTCTGAAGTCTGATGTTGAGAAATTTTTTTTTGAGAAAGAATTTTCGTGAAGTAAATGTTTTAAAAAGTCATTATTTTGAAGGAAGAGCAATGAATAGCAATGAATAATTAATTTGAGAAATAAAAATTTTGAGGAAGAAAACATTTGAGATAAAAATTAATTTTGAGGGAAAAAAAAAAATTTTGAGGGAAAAAATTTTTTTGAGGAAAAAAATGTGAGAAATTTTTTTTTGAGGAAAATTTTTTTTGAGGGAAAAAAATAAATGTTTTAAAATGTCCTTATTTTTTAAGGAAAAGATGTATTGAGGCCCATTTCCAATGTTAGAAGGCTTATTGGATGATGAAACCCTTGTGCAATGATGTTCGCACAGCTGAAAACAGTTTCGCTGGTTCTTTGACGAAAGGTCAATACATTATTTTGAATTGAAGCGGGTGAGCACACATCTGTGAACATGAGGCTGATTTTAGAGAGTGAACACTCACCGTTGTGCAGCAGCTCCTCCAGGTTGGCCGGGTTACGAGCGAGCTGCAGGATGAGCGCAGAGCCTCGGATCTTCTCCGGGATTCCCTCGTAGAGCAGCTCCACGTACTCGTCCACCCTGGTGATGTTGGCCTCCTCGTTCAACTGCGCGGACAAAGTTCGTGAAGAATAACTAAATATTTGTGAAAAGTCTGATTCCCAGACGAAAGTGGAATTGTCGACTCTTACCTCCATCCCTTCAAACGGGGTCAACTCTCTGGGTTTCACGCTTCTCTTCTCCTTCTTCTCCACTGAGGACAACAACAACAACAAGTGAGTGAGACCAGGAACGGAAATAAAACACAAGTTTAAGATTTTAAGCTTGCAAGCTATGCGGGTGTGTTAATGCTGACTCACGTCTGCCCTCCACTGGCGATGACTTCCTGTTCTGCAGGTAGTAGAGAAGCTGCTCCACCTCTGGCAGACGGGAGTGAGGGATGAGCTTACACTCCTCCACCACCTTCTTGGCCAGAGCGCCCACATCTGTGGTGGGGGAGAGACTTTTCACACGGATTCTGGAGGAGGAGCCGAGACACAAAAGAGGGAACGTGAGGGACTTCAGTTTTTTATTACACATAAACACGTATTAAATCAGGTTTGGTAAACACTGATGTATGAATCGGAATATTTTCTAATCTCGGAATGTGAATATTTTCTAATCTTGGAATGCCAACATTTTCTAATCTTGAAATGTGAACGTTATCTAATCTATGAATGTGAATGTTTTCAAATCTCAGAATGTGAATATTTTCTAATCTCAGAATGTGAATGTTTTCTA
The DNA here is from genome assembly GCF_963457635.1 of Microchirus variegatus. Classification (NCBI taxonomy): domain Eukaryota; kingdom Metazoa; phylum Chordata; class Actinopteri; order Pleuronectiformes; family Soleidae; genus Microchirus; species Microchirus variegatus. The sequence goes on from NC_139806.1 coordinate 3,055,728, forward strand.
ATCTGGGAATGTGAATATTTTTCTAATATCTGAATGTGAACATTTTCTAATCTCAGAATATGAACATTTACTAATCTCTGAATGTGAAAATGTTCTAATCTCAGAATGGGAACATTTTCTAATCTCTGAATGTGAACATTTTCTAATCTCTGAATGTGATTTCCAGGTTTCCCTGAGGGAACCTCCTGAGGGATTAATAAAACCCTATCTAATCTAATCTAATTTAATCTCAGAAGATCTTGAGAACACTCACATTTTTTGTCCTTCCTTTCGGTCGCCCAGCATGTGACCTCCGCTCTCTGCCAGTATGGACGCCTCCACCTCGTAGTGGACCACCAGGGCCGCCTCCGTGGGGTGGACATCGAGGCCGCCCACCGTCACTTTGCTTTGGGAGGCGAGAGACGAACAGACGGGTGAGTTAAAACTCCTTCTCAGATACATATTTTTTTTTAAATAATATTATTTCCATTATTGAACAGTATTGATAAGACGAGATCATTTGTTTTGGCTGGAAATGACAGTTCCTGACTGAAATCTGCAGATGTTCAACTTTATAAGACAATATGTTCTGACTAGAAGATAAATCGTCAACTACTTTGATAATCGCTTAATCGATTTGAGTGTTTTTGAAGATTTAGAACAAGTTTTCTGATTCTTGAGCTTCTTAAATATAAGGATATTTTCTGGGTTTCTTTGCTCCATATAACAAAGACGTCATTAACACTGAATGCAGACACTTTACTGACCAGAAATAATGAAAACTAATCGTTCGCTGCAGCCATAGAAAACATTTCTGTTTCTCAGAAACTTTATAAATACTGCAAAGTTAAAAAATAAATAAAATGGGCATTATATATTGGCAATCAGATGCACTGATTTCTACAGATTTAGCATTAAATGTCTTGTTTTGTCCACAAACCAAATTAATTTTAGCATATATTTATATATATTATATATTTTTATATAGGGGCAAATGAACCAGAACATATTCATAATTAAGAAGCTGACAAATCTGAGAACTCATATAAGACTAACACCCAGTCGATTAATCAATTATCAAAATTGTTGACAATTGAGAGAAAAATGTGTTTTGTTTTGTTTTCTCTGATATTCTGGATTATCTCATGGATGTTATAGAAGAAGCAGTAATAATCATTGGGCTTTAGCCTAAATACCTTTATTAGTTATCATCTGTGTAAACATGTAAATGTGATTGTTTTTCGATTTACTTTCTGTCATTTGCGTATTTACACAAACTGTTACGCTTTGTTGTTTATAACGTATCATCCAAACTAAACGTTACATTATATTAATGCCGCAGAATTGTCGTTAAACCTATTTTCAGCCACAAAAATCAATAATATTATACATAAACAGACACGCCCAGAGACAGAAACATGCTAGCTAAACGGCTAACGTGTTTCCACTTGGGCTCAGATTATGAAATATCGATAATAATCTCGATTTTACAGCTCAAATTACCTGCTAGTTATAATGTACACTAACTAGTGATACTACTTAACAGGATGTAACGTATAGCGAGATTAGCGGTAACCCAGACAACCCAACTGAGGAAATGTCTCGCCAAAGCCCCTTTAAAAATCTGCGTATTTTAATATCGTCGTGTTTACCGTTTAGCAAAGGCTTGAGGCGGGTATTTGTGCATTTGTTCACAGTCTTGTGGTTAATTCGGCATGGTGTTAATAACGCTGTTACGCACAGGTTTTTGTTTATTAAGGTGATTTTTAAAAAGGGTTTTATTAGCTGCTTAGGCCTCGTGATCTCAGTCATTCGAAGCGACAGAATCCAGATAAAAGATTAAAAACTTGTGTTTTCCTTTCATGTCGCGAACGATTTAGAACCACAGCGACGGCTACGATGTAGTAAAGTGTACATAAACACACCCATCATCACAGAGATACAGGCTAACCGCGCTAGCTTTAAACTCACCGTTTGAGGTAACGCGCGTCATCCTGCATCTTCCTCAGGTGTAAATTTTTTTTTTCTTTTTTCCAAAATAAACCTATTGATATCGATCACATCGATCAAATATCTTAAATCTCGACAATAAAAAAACCGTGTGTGAATCCCCGGCTCCGCTGTTTCCACCTAAACAACACTAGACTACAAACATGGAGCGCTTCTTCCTACTGCTTTTGGCGCATTACCGCCCCCTACAACTCCGGAGTGGAACTACAACACATGAGGGCGTACTACCCATCAACCTGTGTATACTTTCTCCAAAAACATGATTGGATGATATTTGATTTATTTCCTTGTTAATTTAATTTATTAATTGAACTTTCATGATATTAAACATTTACCACATTTATTCTATTCATCAATTTATAGATACATTGGTAATAAAATGAGGAATGTGACACAGACACACTTTGATAACGTAATCTTTATTTGGAGAGCAATGATATAACTGCACATCTAACAGCTTATAACACTATAACATACTGTAGAATTATATTTATGTTAACGTTTTGTTTATGTAGTGTATATATATGTTTATTAGACCATATTTTGTTATGTCTCTATTTCTTGTTTTTTATTCTATTGACCTGTAAATACTGATAAAATCTTCTGGATAAAATGCACATAATTTTTTTTATTAAATCCTGAACTTTGACCTCCGTATACTATTAAAATACTCATGTTTTGCTGCGTCAAACGCTGAGACTCTACTGACTGCAATGATTGGTAGACGGCGGTAGGTGGCGCCACATGCCCAAACATGATTTTCGAAACATAAACATGATTTGCAGTCTGCAAAATATTTTTTTTAATGCAAATATTTTGTCTGTACTGTTGTTGTTGGTGAGTTCAGTTTGTTATATGAATATTATTCCTGAGTCTCTGTGACATATTAGGAGGATTTTGGTGCAAATTTTAGTGCATAATGCACCTTTAACCTTATTTATTTGCATATTTGGTCGTGGGAAATGGGAGGAATGGTTTTGTATGTGTGGTTTTTAAAAAAAGTGCAACACAAATGAAGCTTTATTTATTGACCTACTTGTCAGTGGATGCTCACTGTTGTGCGTGTCTGTATTGAAATATACAAGTGTATATATATATATGTTCATTGGCCACTTTATTAGGTACAAATGATGCCTTAAAAAGGGGCATCTTTCACCTGACGGCGTTTTCTTTCATTCATTCTTTGGAACTTCCAGTTTTAGAGGTGTACCTAATAATGTGGCCAGCTTTCTTTTACTCATGTGAATTATATTATTCCGTTATATTAATCTATTCCACGTCGCCTCCCTCATCGTCCTCCTCGTCGCCACAGGCGGTGCAGTCCTTCTCGGGCAAGAGGCCGTATTCGTTAAGAAACGCCTCCACGTCGGTGGCGAAGAACTCTTCCTGGAAGTTCTTGGTGACAGCGAGGAAGTTCCCCAGGAGCTCGCCTGCCTTGTACACCAGCAGCGCAGGGAGGACCTGAGAGATTAAGAACAGGAACACGGATTAAATACGTACGGGTTTATCAATTTGTTGTGTCGGTCGAATATCGAATTTCAGTGCTTTATGTCTAATATTATGACCATATCTGTAACACAATAATGTCATTTTGGAATTGAGACACTCGTTAAATCACCTGCATGTTATTTGAAACATATACACATAATTATTTACTAAAAAGTTAAAAAGTAAAATTCTACAAATTTGTTTGGGGACCCTAAAAAAATCACCTGTGACCCACCTGTGGGTTCCGACCCAGTGTTTGGGAATCAAGTACCCAGAGAGAGGCATATTCTAAGGCTATAAAACCCCCAAAAAAACAGGTTTTTTTATTTCAAAGCAAATTTATACACTTATTTATGGGCCGTATATTCAATACGTGCCAATAAATGCCCGGAAATTCCATAAATTGTTGATATATTGTAAAAAGCCACAACACGACTCAGCTAAAATGTTGATTGTTATTTACATTTTGTGTATGTGTGTACATATATGTATATATTTGTGTATATACTGTATATATACATATATTTATAGGATTTTTCTAGATTTTACATTTTGATCTGTCCGATATCCGATCCAGTGATTATGACCAGTATCGGTTCCAATACCGATATTGACCGATACCGACTCCATCCCTAGTCCTGAGCCAGCGTTTGGGAAACCTCACCTCGGAGGAGAAGCGCTCGGAAGCGCCCGTCGCCACGGCATCAATCCGACAGAACTTAACACTGGAGTACTCCAACGCCAGGCAGTCCAGACACGAGTTCAACTGTTCACAGCCTGGAGAAGGAGAGATCGCGTTAGCACACACGCGCGTTAGTCGCGTAAGTCGTGATATCGACATAGCGTATTTTTCTGCTATGTATTCGTTAAATAAAGTAAACAAACCTTTGACCTGGTGCTGGTACACGTGGACAACCACCAGGGTGAGCTGATGCTCCTTCTCGATCACTTCCAGGAAGGCCTCCCCGCTCTCCAGCTCGTGGACGACGTCAAACGTGGGGCCGAAGCTGAGGCGCTCGTGCATCTCCTGCATGCACTGCTTCCTGTAGCGCTTCAGGCTGCGCTCGTCCTCCTCTCGGATCAGCTCGTACTCCTGAGCGCTCATCTGCAGGTGAGGCGAAGGGTCACCGCAGGGCCGTTTCTAGCTGTTTGGGGGTCCTACGCGAGATGCTATTTGGGGGCCCCTATTTTTTTTCAAACTCGAGGTGGAGATTCCTAACTTTTTTTGATTACCTCAGAAACACATGCTTTGCAAATATATGCATAATGAATGCATCCAATACATGCAAATAAAGACAGGTACTTTTCATTCTAAAAAAATTTAATAAAATATGAGTCTGAACTTGCAGTTTGGGGTCCCCCTGGTGGCTGTGGGGCCCTATGCAGCTGCACAGTCCGCATATAGCAAGAAACGGCCCTGGGTCACTGCCACGTACAACAGATCTGGCATTGTTTTACCGTGTGTTTTTCTGCGTGTTACTACCAGAGGCGATTCTAGAGTCTGTAGGGGCCCTAAGCAAAATTTACCAGGGGGCCCTTCCTTCCAACCAGTGTTCATCACCATAATGTTATAAATAATCTGACACCAAGGAAAAATTTATGAGTTAAATTTTTTTTTTTTTTCGAAATGAATGAAATAACATGGAAAAACTTATAATTAAAAAGTTTGTGAAAATATAAATGTAAAGAAGAATAAAATAATACTGTAAATAGCTGTTAAAAACCTATATGAACTTAGTAAAAAACATACATTACACTGTAAAGAACCCACATTATAAAACAATATAAATATATAGAACAATAAAATACTGTAAATAAGTGAAAAAAACATATATAAACTGAGTAAAAAAGATATGAATTACACTGTAAATAATCCTCTTCATTTTCCAACTTGCAGAACGATAACTTCACACAGGTTAAAGTGAGGTGGGGCCTCTTTAGGGAGGTTTACTACTGAGATGTCATTGTTGTTTAAGGGGGACGGGGAGGCGGCTGCTCACTGCACATTTCAGTAAAAACAGCCCTCAGGCTCCGAGTGTTGGAGGGGGGGGGGGGCCCCTATCGGCTTGGGGCCCCAAGCACACAAACTGTGCCTCTGCTTACGACTGTCTGCGACCATGGCGCTGTATGAAAAATGTCATTTAAATTCTTCAGTTTCTTGTTCTGAAAGAGTTGTTATATAGTGATATTTGGATAACTCTTCCAACCTTCATTTTTTTGCATGTTATTTGAAACATATACATGTGGATTTCCATTAAAAAGTTTGGTAAAATTCTGCAAATTTGTTTGGGGGACCCCTCAAAAGATCCCCTACGACCCATCTGTGGGTCCAGACCCAGTGTTTGTGAGCCAATGACCTAAATTACATATAGAGAGGCATATTCTAAGGCTATAAAATCATATTTATACTGCTCACAAACAGAAATAACCTTGTTTAGGGATGGGTTGACACGCTGAAGTACCTTTCTGTTGTGTCTTTCCTTGTCCTCGTCTCGTGGAATGGACATTTGTCTCAGCAGCTCTCTCTTGTTTTGAGGCAGCGCCTGATCCACGGTGTCCAACTTAAACCTCCGCCAGTCATTGATTACACCTTTGGGACCTGTGAGCAACGCCGAGGAAAACTTTATTAAAACATAATTCTCCGTTATACAGACTTACTAAAAAAAAAGCACATATGTGTGTTTGACCTGTGTAATTGGCAGGTAATTCTTCTTCTTCCTGTAGAGAGCTGGACATCTTAGCAGTAACCTGCAGTTCATAGAAAACACAGACGAGGCTCATGATAAAAGCCAGATGACGTCGTGACGACCACTCAAAGCTGCACACGGCTACTGTCGTCCTAAATCGCTGCGTTGGCCGGGAATCGAACCCGGGGCAACTGCTTGGAAGGCAGCTATGCTAACCACTATACCACCAACGCCTGTCAGTGGATTGCATTGATATGAAAATGTACTAGTACGGATGTCATGGATGCCAGAGAGAAAACTCCAGGCTTTGTCCCAAAACTCACCGAATCAGTAGCAACATTTAACTTCTCATCCGAGACACTTTCTTCAGTCGGATCTGAAGAGGTTTCTTCAGAAGCATTTTCAGTTTCCTCAGAGCTGAAGAGGTTTTCTCAGTTTCTGCAGAAGCTTCGTCAGTTTCTGCAGAACTGGAGAAGTTTCCTCCAAACTTAATGTCTGAGAAAACTTCTTTAGATCAAGAAACTTCTTCAGATTAAGAAACTTCTTCAATTCGAGAAACTTCTTCAATTCAAGAAACTTCTTTAGATCAAGAAACTTCTTCAGATTAAGAAACTTCTTCAGATTAGGAAACTTCTTCAATTCAAGAAACTTCTTCAATTCAAGAAGCTTCTTCAGATTAAGAAACTTCTTCAATTCAAGAAACTTCTTCATTTCAAGAAACTTCTTCAGATTAAAAACATCCTCAATTCAAGAAACTTCTTAAATTCGAGAAACTTCTTCAATTCAAGAAGCTTCTTCTGATTTAGAAACTTCTTCAATTCAAAAAGTTTCTTCAGTTCAAGAAACTTCTTCAGATTAAGAAACTTCTTAAATTCAAGAATCTTCTTCCGTTTGTTCAGAACTAAAAGAACCTCCTCAGAACTTCTTAATTTCTGAAAAAGCTTCTCACTTTTTGAAAAGGCTCATGGATGAAACTCAATAATCAACAGTTGCCTACTGCAGCTTTAAATCCACATGCCAGAGATAAAACCCTAAACAACCGTTTATGGTCAAAGTGTTGATACTGAACATGATACTGAATCGTTCACCATGTCCTCGCACTTTGTCTCACACTTGTCACGTCCACTTAATCTGAGCCAGTCTAAAGTTTACTTATCAGATTACGCAGAGATTATCATCATCAGCAGTCTGACGTATGCAAACGCCTGGGCACATCTCAGTATATACTTATTTATGATTGAGTCCAACAACACTTATTATAATAATTTAGATGGAAAATGTCAATTTTATGTGAATTTCTTTTCCAGTAAATGATGAACTTAATTAATTTTTTAAGACAAATTCAAAGAAGAGCTTCAGAAAACGAAGCAGGGATTATCGATAACATCGAGACACGTTCAGCATTTGCAAACAGACACTGCACAAGAAATACATATTTTGTATAAATATGAGATGTAGACAGCTACAATATATTATTTATATGTATATTTATACATATATAAATGTACATATACAATATTTAAATACACCACAGATACGTGAATGCAAAAAAATCAAAATACAAAAACAAACCTAGAGATACTTGGTACTTACCAAAATACAGCACAACTGTTCCCCGTGTGCTGAGAGAGAATTGTTATTTCTTATCAGTTTGATCGGTTTCTTGCACCTTGTTTCTTTCGCTCGACCTTTTTCTCTGTTGCAGTTATTCCTAATCCTCCATCAGTGCCGACATAAACACACACACACCAGATTAGAAAAGGGTGGACACACACACACACAGAGAGAGATGAGGGATTATAAGCCTTATTATCTTCACTGTCATCCTCATCATCACTGTAATGATAATATGGCGTCTATATAACACGATTAGCGTTGACACAGAGGGGCTCAGTGATGTGGAGCGAGATACAAGAAAAGACAAGGAGAGGAATTTCAAAATGCAAATGTCGATAAAATAAAAAAAGAAATGACATGAAGAAAATATTGAAGATGAAAGTATAAAATATCTAAAATATCTATATTATTTGCAGTGTTTTGTGGAACATCTCATATTGGGTTTGGACAGGAAATCATCTTCTGCTCACTCCCTGCACCAAATCCCATAGAAAAAATCAACGATTTTTCCATTCGCGGCTCTAAGGAGCCGTTGATCCACGACCGCCTTCATCTGTGAGTTCAAGTCACTTTGTGAGTTTTCAAATTTAAAATATTCCGTTAGGATTTATTCAGGCAGCACGAACTCACCAAACAAGGCAACAGAGCAGCAGAAACTCATGCGTCCTCACAGACAAAAGACGCTCATTTTCTCTATGGAATTTGGTGCAGATAAAAAACTACGTACATTTGCATTTAAAATGCTTTTTTCATGATTAAAACAAGATTTCTGATTGTTTTAGCTTCGTAAATGTGAATATTTTCTTAGTTTCTTTGCTCCACATAACAAAGGAATCATTAAAATGTAATCATTCTGGTTTGTGGACAAAAACAAGACATTCGAGAACATCATCATTTCCAGGTCTGACAAACACTGATCAACATTTAACATTTTCTGACATTTTATGGACTAAACCAGTGTTTCCCAACCCTGGTCCTCAGGTAACTCTGCCCTGCCATGTTTTAGATGTTACCCTGCTCCAGAAACACCTGATTCAGATGATTTAATTTTTGAAAAAAAAAAGAAGATGAAAGTTGAAGCATTACATTTTTGGGGAAAATAAGACAAAAGTTGACATTACATAAAAAAAAATAAAAAAAATAAAAAATGTTTTAACAATTTTTAACAAAAGTTGAAATATGACTTTTTTTGACAATTTTTTTACAAAAATCAAAATATTTAATTTTTTGAAAAAATTTAAAATTTGAAAAAATGAAATTATTTAAAAAAATTTTTTTTGACATGATTTGAAACATTAAATTATTTGGAAAAAAATAACTGACAAAAGTTTGTCATTAGGCTTCTGCAGAGCTGGCCATTTATTTGATTTTGGAGCCTGGCAACATCTAAAACACGGCAGGACAGTGTTCCCTGAGGACCAGGGTCGGGAAACACTGAACTAAACGATTCATCAATTAATCGAGAAAATAATCGACGGATTAATCGATTACCAAAATAATAAATAGTTAGTAGCAGCTCTAGAGATAATAGTCGTGAATATGTTCTTATAGCAGATGTAGACTTTGGTTTCCATACATATTTTTTCCCCCACTAAACTAAACCAAAAATGTCAAATGCTTGTCATTACAACATTGATCCAGTAGGTGTCACTGTGTGACTGAATACGGAAACTATTATAGTTGAATTGAATTGAATGACTTTATTCCTTCTCCCGGGGGGAAACACACATTTACAACATTTCAAGAGGTGCAGAAATGTGCAAGGCTATAATAAGTAAAAAGAAATAAAAAAAACGGAGTAAAAATAGGATAAATAAAATAAAATACAATATAGTAAAAAAAATACACTCTAAATATGAGTAAAACTAGAATAAAATAAACTACAATATAGTAAAAAAAAAATGACATTCTAAATATAAGTAAAACTATAATAAAATAAAATACAATATAGTAAAAAAAATGACATTCTAAATATAAGTAAAACTAGAATAAAATAAAATACAATATAGTAAAAAAAAATACACTCTAAATATAAGTAAAACTAGAATAAAATAAAATACATTATGGTAAAAAATTACACTCTAAATATAAGTAAAAAAGAAATAAAGCGTAAAAATAGACTAAAATAAAAATACAATAGGGTTAAAAAATTTCATTAAATTACACGCTAATGTAGATAAAGTAGAGATAAGAATAAAAATAAGATAAGAAAACACAATATACAAAAATGTACACAGAGTGTACACAGAGGTGAGTGGATGTTTAAAACGAGGAGTTAAATATCAAAAGTTACAATTTAGTGTGTTATTGTCATACATAATTATACACATATCACTATTCTGTCAAATGTGTTGGATATTATATATATATAAAAAGGATTATAGATTAAGTTTTATGTATTTTTAAATCGGCTTTAAATGACTAATAATAATTATAACAATTATTTAATATTTTTGTTATTTACAAAAACACCTTTTCCTCGACTGTCCTTCACGTCACTGTTTTCCTCTCAGTGCAGTAAATGCTCTGTTTACACGGTGACCTTCTTAAACGCTACTCGCTTAGAAGCAATATCTTTTGGTGATTTCACGCCTCGTTTATGTTAACGTGATATTTACTGCACACACACACACACACACACACACACACACACACACACACACACACACACACACACACACACACACACACACACACACACACACACACACACCACTATGCATAGTGCAGAGTGTGTGTGTGTGTGTGGGGGGGGGGGGGGGGGGGCGTGTCTGTGCTGACAGGATGGAAGGAGGAAGAGGAGGAGGAGAGAGAAGAGGAGGAGGAGATGAGGCAAACCCAAACTCCATCATTTCATATGTTTGAGAGGATAAAACCGTGCAGGAGAGAGAGCTTTGTCACCGGGTCCAGAACCAGAACCAGAACCAGAACCAGAACCATGCCGGTGAGACGGGGCCATGTGGCGCCGCAGAACACTTTTGTCGACACCATCATCCGCAAGTTCGAGGGACAAAGTGAGTATGAATTTCAAAGCTTTATTCTTCATATTTTTGTAAATAAAGACATAAAAGATATTTAAAAAAAAAAAATACTAACATTATTTGTTCAGTTTATTTCTGCATAGTCATAAAAATACTAAATAATACTAATAATCATTCAAGTCACGGCCAGGTCTGGTTGGACAGTTTAAGATAAGATGAATAAACACAAGATAAGACTCAATGGGTTTTACTTGAATTTTCACTCTTCATTAAAAAAAAAAAGTCTTTGTGTTCTTGTATTTGTTGCCTCTTTAGGACCTTTTTTTTCTGACATAAACACTAATCTTGACAGGACCAGTAGTAGTGACCAAAAACCTGGTCCTAAGGAGGCAGGACCTCATTTCTGAGGCACTGGTTTAAATTTTAAGGGATTAAGATTTGGATTGTGGTGATAGTTAAGGTTAGGGATGAGTCAGGAGAAGAAGAGCTTTGGTGTCTTTGTGAGGACATTTGGACTCAACCTCACAACCTTTAAAGGGTTAGATTTTGTAGGATTAGGTTTAGGATTGAGTTTATGTTAGGGTTTAGTTTGGATTAGACCTTTAGTTTAGGCTCGATTGAAGGACTTTTACTTTTAATCCTCTATATTTGCTCTAACTATCTTCTACTACATGGGGTTAAAGGCGCCGTATGTGAGAATGTGGCCAAAAACCGTTACTACATTCAAATTCAAAATACCGTTTCTACCGTAACTGGCAACCCGTGGTTGCTCGGCAGCTGAGACTCTACTGACTGCAACGATTGGTAGACGGCGGTAGGCGGCGCCACATGACGCCAAAACATGATTTCAAAACATAAATATGATTTGCAGTCTGCAAAATGTTTTTTTTAATGCAAATATTTTGTCTGTACTGTTGTTGTTGGTGAGTTCAGTTTGTTATATGAACATTATTCCTGAGTCTCTGTGACAGATTAGGAGGATTTTATCATTTATTACATAATGCACCTTTAAAGTGTGGTCGACCAAATGGTTGAGTCGTACCTTAAAGGGTTAAAAGGATATGATTTTGTAGCATTAGGTTAAGAAGTGAGTTTAGTTTGGATTGGACCTTTAGTTTAGGCTCGAATAAAGGACTTTTAATCCACTCTCTTCTACTACACGGGGCTAAGTGTCTTTGCTCAAGGACACATATAGACAAGCAGAGCCAGGAATTGAACACACAACCTTGCAGTTGAATGACAACCCGCCCTACCACTGTACCACTATGGCTTAATCCTAACTCCTCAATACTTTTAATTCAAAAACCAATACTTTATATTAGGGGTTCTCAAAGTTTTGATACCCGAGGGCCAATTTAGGAACCCAACATTGGACTGAGGGCCGCCAAACGAAAAAAAAACCGTAATAACTATCCATCCATCCATCCATTATCTACCGCTTTTCCTCCACCAGAGGGTCAGGGGGGGTGCTGTGCCTATCTCAGCAGACATTGGGCGATAGGCGGGATACACCCTGGACAGTTCGCCAGTCCATCGCAGGGCCACATATAGAGACAAACAACCATTCACTCACACACTCACACCTACGGTCAATTTAGAGTGACCAATTCACCTAATCCCCATATCGCATGTTTTTGGACTGTGGGAGGAAGCCGGAGAACCCGGAGTAAACCCACGCACACACGGGGAGAACATGCAAACTCCTTGCAGAAAGGCCCTTGTTCCGAAGTTGTTCCAAACGGGGCTCGAACCCAGGAACCCGGGTCTTCTTGCTGCAAAGGCAAGAGTGCTAACCACTACACCAACCGTGGGCCCCGTAATAACTATGTTGTCCAAAATTTGACAATTAAAAAAAAAAAAAAAAATTATTTGGTCCAAAATTTGCCAAAAACGTCATACTATACTATGTCATTCAAAATGTTACAATTTTTTGGGAAAAAAAATTTTGGTCCCAAATTTGACTAATTTTTTTCAAAAAAAAGCTTGGTCCAAAATTTGACAAAAATGACAAACTATACTATGTCGTCCAAAATGTGACAATTTTTTATGTGAAAAAATTTCAACACCAAAATTGGACAAAAACGTCATACTATACTGTGTCACTAGTAAACTGTATTTACTATGTCATCAAATTTTGGATGACATAGTAAATACAGTTGTACAGTTAACACTTATTGGTCTGTATCCAGTAATGTCCAATAAACATTTAACAAGCTTAGTAGCTCCTGGATTAAAACTATCAACTGTAATTCATTGCGGGGCCGCCAGAAATGTTTCTACGGGCCGCCATTGGCCTCCGGGCCGCACTTTGAGAACCAATGCTTTATATCATTAAATGTAAATGTACTTTAAGACTTCAATTTCTACCAAAGTCATTTTCTGGTGATGTACTTTTACTCAAATATCCCCTTAAGGTACTTTATACCACGTCGTGTGTAAGTCAATATCATCATGGAGACCAGTCTCTGAGTGTATTTACAGTGTACACATCCAGAGTTTTCTCCCCTCCTTCCTCCACAGGTCGGAAGTTCATCATTGCCAACGCTCAGGTGGAGAACTGTGCCGTCATATTCTGCAACGACGCCTTCTGCGCGATGTGCGGTTACACTCGCGCCGAGGTGATGCAGAAGTCGTGCACCTGCAGCTTCCTGTACGGACCTGACACCTGCAGACCGGCCGTGGCCCAGATGGCCAAAGCTCTGCTGGGCGCAGAGGAGAGGAAGGTGGAGATTTGCCTCTACACCAAAGAAGGTGATTCACAAACACTAGGCCCTCAACAAAGAGGCACTTTGAGAACTTTTATCATCTCTTAAAAAGATTACGGGCCAATTCCAATGCCCTTAAATGCAGATACGTCTTCAGACTGTAGGGGGCAGAATAACGCGAAAGCTGCGTCCAGTCTGTCAACTCCAAAAAAGAAGAAGAAGAAGAACACATTTATGTCAGGATTATTTATTACGATCTGTTTGTCAGTCAAGTTATTAGGTTGTCAGTTAGTTATAAAATACAAATAAATGTTACGCAACAATGACGTCAGTAATCCATAATATGGGCCTAAACTAAGATAATACAATGGTTTTCATCATTTTTATATCTCTATTAACAAAGAAAATACTTTGAATTTGTAGCGTACTCGTTTCGCTGCTTTCGACGCCATCTTTGTTTTGTCAAAACACGCAATGCATTCTGGGTAGCCCTTGCTCCCAAGGGTGGTCTCGGAAAGTCCCAATATTGAGGGCGATACAGCCCTTAAACTTGACCCTCTTGCACTAGAGGGAGCGCACATTTTTGAGATTGAGGGTAAAGCAAGGAATTGGAATTCTCCCCAAATCTCAATCCAAGAAACATCCAAAAGTAGCATCTTCCAATTTACCTTTCATAATCGATTTATCTGCTCTATTTTCCGTAATTAATGAATAAAACCTGACATTTAGAAGCTCAGATAAAAGCCCAAACTTTACTTCTAAAGCTCTTTAAAAACAACAAGCTGAAACAGAAGAAGTGCTGAACGTCAGAGGTGAATAAAACAAACCTAATAAACCTATAAGAACAAACAACAACACAATGAAATACTGTAGAATGTATAAACTATAAAATAATCCTGTCACTGGTGCAATAGCAACGAGAAAAACCAGGCTAAAACACAAAGTTTTCTAAATGTGTTTATTTTCCGCTTTCTTTGCTCCACACAGCACAGACATCATTAAAATTGGATGATTTTCAGTTTTTCAGACGTTTGAGAACATCATCGTTTCCAGTGTCTGACAAACACTGGTCAATATTTTCTGGACCAAACAATGACTCGGTCGTTCTGAAAATAATTGTCATAATTTCTACCTATATCGCAATAATCCAGCACCGAAAAAGGTTGGAGCTACACGTACGAGCGGGTCCCTCGTTGCTCACCTCACTATCAATATTTAATCTGTAATTTTAGCTGTGCTGTGCTATTATTGTTGTTTTATATACTCTCACATTTATTGTTTTTTGCCTGAGGACGAGGAGGTCAGAGAGTAAAACGTCTGTGATATTGAGCGGAGACGGAGCTGAAGCGAGTCTGTCGCCCATATTAGTTTCCTTCAGAGCCAACGACGCCGTCTAAAAATATGTCTGAAATCAGAGAGAGAGAGAGAGAGAGAGAGGGTCTGGACAGGGCCGGCCCAAGCCTCCATGGGGCCCTAAGCTAAATTTGATTTTGGGGCCCCTGTTACTGCCAATAATAATATTATTGAGCATTCACACACCTACTATACTAAAGCTATTCTACTTAAAACTTACAAAAAAAATCAGAAAAATCTTTCAATGAATATTTGGCAAAATCAGCAACTCCCCCAACTGGCGACACAGAGAATCAATACAGTAAACATAAAACGGTTTATAAATAAAATATTAAGATATTAAAAATCTTTAAAATGTGCACCATCTTTGCGGGAGATACAAAATACACTCCTGTAATACAAAGATTTGACTTTTATATGTATAAAAAACACAGCATTAAATAACATAAACAAATACTTAAATAATAATGTAAATCAACAGAGGCACCCTGAACAAGGTCATAAAAATGGTTTATAAATAAAATGTAAAGTTATCACATAACACATGACAATGATGTAAAAACTGTGAAAAAGCTTTGGTAAAAATGGGGAGAATAATTCTAAATAAATTACAGCAATCCAAACTTTAAAAAAAAAAAGTTTTTAGTTTATTGCTCTTGGGGGCCCTCTGGTGGTCACGGGGCCCTAAGCAGCGGCTTAGTTCGCTTATGCAACTGTGTAAACAAGTATTGTTCATCTTAAAAAGAAGAAAATAAATGACTGATTTTTATTCACAACACGATCCAGCCTTTTTTGACCGATAACAGTGATACTGACCGATATCGATTCCTTATAGTTTTAAACTTCTTTATGTTTAAGTTTAAGCAACAAACTTAACGTCCAGGCAGAATTTAGGGAATATTTTTATTACAAAATGTAATTAGTAACATTGTAAAAATGTTATAATGAGATGTTTCTGTCTGTTTTTGTTATTTATTGATTCATTTTGCATCTTAAATGTCTTTTTTTTTATTGTGAACTCAATAATAATAATAATTTTAAAAAATCACTTTTTAAAGAGAATTCTGAAATTCTGTCAAATAACGTGATTGAATATGAATAAGTTGATATATTGGACTTTTGTTTGACTGACTAGACGCTAATCGGCCCCTGATTGGAGTTTGAGTCCCTTAAATTGATCGATTACTAATTGACCACTAAATTCATTGTTATATATTATATATAATATAATTAAAACAACTGCTGGATTCACAGAAAATAAATTAATCTACGGATTAATTCATTATGAAGCTAAAAGTTACCGAAATTAGCTAACGACGCAGCTAAAAACCTTCAGCTTGTAAATGTGATTGTGACGGGCTTTATTTTCAGTGTATTATGTTATGGGACAGCACACGCACACGCACACGCACACACACACACACAGACACACACACACACACACACACACACATTGCATACTGAGGACTGGGTTGCTGACAAAGTGAGGACCAGAATTTCCACTTTATAAATCAACACATGTTTACATCTATAAAGAACTACTGGTCGCAGTACCATAACATGTCTGCAGGTGGAGCCCCAGAGCAAAAAGGGCTGGAAAACTTTTTAGATTTTTTTTTATGATGTTTTGGTCCAAAATTTGACAAACACGTCACACTATAATATGTCGTCCAAAATTAGAAAAAAATTTGGCCTAAAATTTTTGGTCCAAAATGTGAAAAAAATTTCACACTATACTATGTCGTCCAAAAATGTGAAAAAAAAATTTGACCAAAATTTGAATATTTTTTTTGACAAATTGTATATAGCATGTTATAGCAACCTAAGGAAGTGATTTCAATGAAAACAAAGTGAGGACCGACCAAAATGTCCTCACTCCGTAAAAATGACCTCACTTTGTTGGTTAAAAACCCTCACTGGTCCTCAGTATGCCGCAAGTACAAGAACACACACACACACACACACACACACACACACACACACACACACACACACACACACACACACACACACAGATCACAAGACGGAGTGAAAACATGGTGATTGTAAAGGGATTAACAGGGACCGTCACAGCGTCTTTCCCTGCATTAATTACTCTGCAGAGGTCAACGTCCTGGAGGAGTTATGAGGCGTCAGATATTAAGTGTTGGGAGTTTATTGATTTTTCTTTCTTTCTTTCTGTCTTCTTTGGTTTCGCCTAATGGCTGCGGCATCAGTCTCAGCAACTTAATATCTGATATGAAAGACTTTATAGCAGCGGCCTGTCAAAAAATGTCAATACGCTGCCAACGACTGTTGCGTCCTTTATTTACTCTCACGTAGCATTCATTTAAGAATGAATATGGGCTGTTTTTCTGTTTTTAATTAAAAATAATCCAGATTATTACAAACAATGTGGACAAACATATACGTGAAGTATTTAAATAGAATTTTCTGCTCCGTTAAGTACATTTTTCGTGCTGTTTTCATTCCCCGCTCAAGAGCTTAGTTTAATGGTAGCAAACTTGCTCAGTTTGTTTACTTATATACAGTTTTTTATTTTTTTGACACAGGAAACACAGGAAGTTACTGTCTCAGGTGAAAGAAATGTGAGGAATAGAAGTAACTGCACTCTGTGACAATGTGACGATACGCAGAGTGAAGAAGGAAACTGGAGGAGAGTGGAGGAGCTATCTGTGTGTGTGTGTGTGTGTGTGTGTGTGTGTGTGTGTGTGTGTGTGTGTGTGTGTGTGTGTGTGTGTGTGTGTGTGTGTGTCGAGGTCGAAGTGAAGGTCAGTGCTCTACTTTAGGGACAATGAGAGAAACGGGATCATACTTTTCATTCGAGACTAAACACCGTATCAGCCAAAAGAAATGATTAACTAGCGGATTAGAGATTAATGGGACGCACCAAAAGATTATTCACCCCCCACCAGCGCTCCTATGAACACACACACACACCCACACACACACACACACACACACACACACACACTCACACACACACACACACACACACACACACACACACACACACACACACACACACACACACACACACACACACACACACGCACACAAAAACAGTAATTTAACTTCAACATCTTTACTATATCGCCTCTTTCCTGCAGAGACTGCAGCCATGTGCAGCCCTTTAATAAATTCCATGTGACCCACCACTTATTATCATGTTATAATGAGTTTCTTCTATGTGTGTGTGTGTGTGTGTGTGTGTGTGTGTGTGTGTGTGTGTGTGTGTGAGTGACATGGTGGGCGTCAGTGTTAGGGTTGGAGCCAGGATGGATTATCGTAGTTATATTAAATTATTATAGCTTAATAATAATATCAAAGTGAAAGACCATCTGTTCTGCTGTGCTGCAGCACACACACCCCCCCCCCCCCCCCCCCCCCCCCCCCCACACACACACACACACACACACACACACACACACACACACACACACACACACACACACAGTAGTTTTTCTATCTCAGTGAGGAAACCTCATGGACATGATGCCTTTCTTTGGCCCTTAGCTTAACCTTAACCATGCGACCAGAAAACATGTCCCCACAAAGATAGGCTTGTACGCTGGTCCCCACGAGGATAGAAAAACACATACCTGCACACAAACACAAAATAGTTTTTCTATCTCTGTGAGGATACCTCATGGACATGATGCCTTTCTTTAGCCTCTTAGCTTGACCATAACCAAGCGACTAGACAAAATGTCCCCACTAAGATAGGCTTTTGCGCTGGTCCCCACGAGGATAGAAACATACACACACAAAGTAGTTTTTCTGTCTCTGTGAGGAAACCTCATAGACATAATGCCTTTCTTTGCCCCTTAACTTAACCTTAACCTTAACCTTAACCTTAACCAAGCCACTAGACATAATGTCCCTACAAAGATAGGCCTATACGCTGGTCCCCACGAGGATAGAAAAACATATACACACACATTCACACACACACACACACACACAGTTATGAGGTGAAAAGGTGAAGACTTACAGTCTGTGGCTGAAATGAGTTGCAATCTACACTTTAGCTCAGTGTTTTTGTTTGTTTTAGTTTGTCATCCTGGCGTCGCCACCTAGTGGCCATATTCAGAACAGGCTGATCACGCTCTCACTACTTCCTCTCGCTCTCTCTCTGTTCCTGCAGGAGAGCGTTTCGACTGTGAGATCGACGTGGTCCCGGTGAAGAGCGAAGCGGGCCGAGTCATCATGTTCATCCTCAACTTCGAGCTGCCCTCTGACCCCAGACCGGTCAGCAGCTCTCCGGTCAGAGAGCTCGACAGAGTGCTGCACGTTCCCTGGCTGTGTGTGGGTATGTCCACATCATAACACACACATACATGAGGTCTGAAGAGATGATTCAAGTTGCATGTATTTCCTCCTACATGACTGAGGCCTGAATCCGACGCTTGTGCCACACCGGAGGGTCAAAAGGTCACGTTTTTTGTGGTGTCACTTGTCGTCTTCCTCTCAGATTGGCGGCAGCGCCTGCGCCTCCTCCTCCGCTCCCTCGGCTCCTCGCCCGGCGTCCGGTCAGAGGACACGGAGCTGGGTTCTCCGCACGGCGACCTCCCTCCCCTCGGACACGAGTCTGTGGCGCTGGACAAACTGCTGCCGCTCGCAGGGAGACGGCGGCTGGACGAGGCCGGAGCTGTGGACGAAGACGAGTGGGAGGAGGAGGAGGAGGAGGAGGAGCAGAGAGGAGGAGATGCTGATGCACCTCTGGTGGATACGAGAAGAGGAGGAGGATGGAGAAGTGAGGGCACGGGTTTGCCCACAGCTCCAAACTCGGCGTCTCCAGCACTGGCCCCGCCCCTTTCCTTATCACATGCTGCACCACGGTAATGAAACAGGAAGTTACAAATATGTGAATAAACACTTTATATTTACATTAAGGACCAGGTAAAATGCTTATACTTAGTGGCCACTTTATTAGGTACACATGTTCAACTGCTGAAACAATGACTTACTGATAATTGATTGGTATAAGTGTTATTTTTTTTTAAATAATTAAAGGTGCATTATGTAATAAATCCTAAAATCCTCCTAATATGTCACAGAGACTCAGGAATAATGTTCATATAACAAACTGAACTCACCAACAACAACAGTACAGACAAAATATTTGCATTAAAAAAAATCTTTTGCAGACTGCAAATCATGTTTATGTTTTGAAATCATGTTTTGGCGTCATGTGGCGCCACCTACCGCCGTCTACTAATCATTGCAGTCAGTAGAGTCTCAGCTGCCGAGTGACCACGGGTTGCCAGTTACGTCAGAAAACGAAACCTAAAAGACCTCTGTGTGAATGTAGTAACTGTTTTTGGCCACATAAGTCTCATAATTTCCAGGATTGCAAAAACACAACATCTCTGAGCATCTCTGTAACACATTAAAACACACACTGTTAGCTTGAGCGTTTGACGTGTCCTCGGAGACTCTGCGCTCGTTTAACGGCGTCTGTGAACTGTGCGTCTGCAGGCGAGAGCAGAGACGGAGAGGCCGAGGTGACGACTGCCCTCCTCCATCCAGCAGTCTCGACGGCAGCCGCGGGACGGTTTTGAAGCATTCCTCGTCAGTGGACGACATCAAGAGTGGACAGGGCTACTGGGAAAAGAGGCTGCAGTTGAGACACAGCTGCACCGGTGGGAATTAATCCAGTCCAGTCCAGTCCAGTCCAGTCCTGTTTACAGCACATGGTCCTCATAACCTTCAAAAAGAGAGGAATTAATGAAAAATCTGCCCGTAAAAGTTAATTTATGTAAATAGAATCTTACAATACAACACAGTTTTCAAAGGACACCGTTCAACCCAGATCAATATCATCGCTATATTGT
This sequence comes from Microchirus variegatus, assembly GCF_963457635.1. Lineage (NCBI taxonomy): Eukaryota > Metazoa > Chordata > Actinopteri > Pleuronectiformes > Soleidae > Microchirus > Microchirus variegatus. Next base: position 3,076,385 of record NC_139806.1, read on the forward strand.
GAGAAAAATTAAGAGATTCATTGTTTTGTATTAATGGCAGACATAATTGAATCCAACCAGCAGAGGGCACTATAGCTCAGACAGATACTCTGTTGCAGAGACCACATATAATGCAACGTAATCTCAAAATAACCTATAACCTATAAACTGTAAACAACAAGAACATTTGCCCTTTGTTTTACATTTAATCAAGTATCTTTTTTTTTTACAAAACATAATTTGTGAATAACCTGAAATTTCTTGAGGAAAAATAAGTGCAATTTCAAATTAATTTAGTCACAGGTATAAATATAGTATTTTCATGAACTGTATGATTTAAATATAAAATGATCTGTCAGGGTCAAAGAAAAAAACCTATTTATACCATGAGTTGATTGTAGAAAAATTTATATAAATTAATTATTATTAGTTCCTTCAATTTCTGTCAAATTTTACATACTGGAGAATGATTTCCTCTCTCTCTTCTCTTCTGTAGGTCGTATGGTGACCATCAGAAAAAACAGTGGAGCTGCAGCGACGTCGGACGCTGATTTACGCTGCCGAGCCAACAGCCAGGTAACACACACACACACACACACACACACACACACACAAAGAAAATATAGCAGATTCACATCTTTGACCATAATCTTAATAAACTGGGAAAAGGTAACATGTAAGCATTTAGCAGACGCTTTTATCCAAAGTGACTTACAAAACGCGGAATAAGGTTCGTAGAAACAGCCTCGGAAAGAACTCCTCGAGATAAGAACAGTGGCCTGATCGAGGGTGAGAGTGCAGGAGGAGATAGTGTAAAGGGTGGGGAGAAGTTAAAGGCACCACTGGGATTCGAACCCAGGATCTCCTGTTTACTAGACAGGCACTTTAACCAACTAAGCCATGGCGCCGTGAGATCAACAGGCACTCAAGTGGAAAACCAATGTACATAAAACCATAAACCATATCTGATCTTTATTTCTTTGGTTTTTAGGTGCAGTTGTGTGTTTATTGTATGGTGTTGTACGGCTGCTACATGGTGGAATAATTCAATTAAAGAAACTGTTTCTGAACATGTTGAATTATCATTAGCAGAGCCCCGTGTCCCACTCTCCTCCCGGTGAAATGCGACCTCCGTGCAAACTGATGGACAGAACTCACCACGTCACCGAGAGAGTCACTCAGGTTAGTATAGTTTATAGTTCTGCATTCTGTCATACATTCATTCTTTCATTATCTCAGTAAACTGTGGAGCACCGAACGCTAAATTATGAAAATCTTCAGTCAATAAAATGTACCAGAGGATGTTAGTGATGTTCAAAACATCGACTTGAATATTCGGCTCATTTTAAGATAACATGTCACTTCGAGCACACGGTCCTTTTCATTTGGGGCCGTGTTATTATGCTTTCCCCTACATCAACGACGTCATGTTGTACAAAAGATTATTCTTGGTCATAATAACAACAACAACAACAACAACCTAAACAGAGGACCGGCATATCATCTCAAGTGACTGTACGCATATAAAAGTGCCAATACTATATATTAATTTAAGGAAAGGGACGATGCATATTAATACACATTAAAATGTAAATGTACAAGGTTGTAGCCTCAGGCTAATTTTGGCAGGTTGATGTTTTAAGGCACACGTGTCAAACTCAAGGCCCGGGGGCCAGATGTGGCCCGCCACGTCATTTTATGTGGCCCGCGAGTGATTAATTGGTCTTTAAAAAATCTGTGTTAAAATGAGTCTATGCTGCTTTAAGGCATTGTGTGTTGACAATTAAACTACATTTCCCACAATGCATGGCGATTGCGTGACGGCACCAGTGTATCATTGTATATGCATCATGCGAAGAGTGAAATTGTAATAAAGTAATAAATACCCCTGTTTTAAGGGATAAAAAAATTCAAATACATTCAAGGAAACAAAAACTTAGGCACACGAGAGCTCAGAAATACCATAGTTACATAAAAGAGGAAATACATATACACATACACACATACTCTTATACATATATACAGTACATACACACACATAGACATCAGCTTGAGCATTTAAATCTTCCTGTTTACATGGTGTTTCTACTCAGGCTGCAGCTGAGTCGGAATATAAACACGAAACTGTACATACACCCGATATATCATGAGTGTTAGGGTTGTTTTGCAGAGATGGGCATTAAAAAAAAAACAGAGAGCAGAGCAGAGGTTGTTTGAAAGAGTTTGATGATGGATGTGTGCAACTGGTTTAAAGGGGCAGCGTCTGCCTCTCTGTGTCGCAGCTATTTCCGTCCTGAAGGCACCGAGCTTTAGGTTCTTGTCAAAGGTGATTAACCGGGATGACGTCACTGATGTCCTGTGATGCTGTGTTAGGACGCCTGAACAGTGGTGTTAGTTTGTGTGTGTGTTCCCACCGCTTTACCTTTAAAACATTGGTTCTCAAAGTGCGGCCCGGGGGCCAATGGCGGCCCGCAGAAACATTTCTGGCGGCCCCCGCAATGAATTACAGTTGATAGTTTTAATCCAGGAGCTACTAAGCTTGTTAAATGTTTATTGGACATTACTGGATACAGACCAATAAGTGTAAACAAAAATACTGGGTATTTACCTGGTTTCTATATGGTGAATTTTAGTGTATTATTGGGTTATAAGCTGATAATAAGCCGGTAGCGAGTAAATATAACAGAAATGTGTTACTTGGTATTAACCTGTAATTAAAAGGTAAGAACAATGGCCAAAATACTGGGTAATTACCCAGTAAATTATAAAGCTTTATTGTATTAATGCTTAAATTACATTATATTAACGCTTATATTAGCTAAAGCTAAACTGTAGAACTGCAATCTGGTCATTAAAATGATTACAAATGGTATTTCTTTCTGGTTTTTTTCCTTTGGCGGCCCTCAGTCCAATGTTGGGTTCCTAAAGTGGCCCTAAGGTATCAACACTTTGAGAACCCCTGCTTTAAAACATTACATTTAAAATTTTAAAGGTCCATTGATAAAGAATTAGTGACCTCTAGCGATGACACTGCAGGAATTACAGTGGCCTCCGCATACCAGAAAGTATATAAATGCAGGCTAGTATGTCCATGTCTCTACAGGAGCCCATCCTGTAGAGACATGACACCGCCATAAAGCATGACTCTTAAAAGATTATTTTTGTCTTTAGCATAGTGAACTTTTGCTTGCTCTGGCTGGCTTGTCTTACTCCAAAGTATTCAAGGCCTACTCCAATGCTACGAAAACCCAAATCTTCTATACATAAATACTTAAAGGACATTTAGTTTCTGCTTGGCCAATCCTTCCGTATTTGTTGTTTCTCTTATTAGTCACACGAGAGTCCGCATTCGACTTGGACGAATGTGTTGATGCGACATATTTCTGTTCTGACAGCTCAATCTGATCCACCCGAATGAAGAGGTCTATCAAAGATTGAAGGGACAAGGTCAGCGATAATGATTTCACTGGAAACAGTGCAGGAGTGTGTGTGTGTGTGTGTGTGTGTGTGTTAGTTGACTGCCCAGATGCTATTGTTAGCTATAATTAGAGGGTGGGCTCATATGGAAGCTTGAGGCACCGCAGTGGACCTTATCCAAAAATACCTGTTCACTTACACCAGGGGGCGTCACTTCAGCTTACCATCGCTGTCAGTCACACGTAAAAATGCTCAATATGACCGAGGTTCTACGAGCGGAGCCGCGGCCTTGTTTACGCCTCTTATTTGTGATCATTACAACCGTGACAAGAATGTAAACATTCAAGGGTGTTAGCATACCAGCAAGGATGTTGACGTCAACAGGGCACAGCGAGTTGTTTGTCAGGCGACGAGGCTCCAAAACATCCAGATGTTTTAATGTTGGCTGTTATGCTACACGTTTATGTTGGTGGAGACGTTTCCTAGGGTTAGGGTTAGTGTTAGGGTTAGGGTTAGGATGAGCGTTGGGTTCACCAAAGTTTGAGCCATGAATGGAAGTATGTAGACTGCAGGAGAGACTGTGTATATGTAGTATATATATATATATATAGTATATGTTATATGGTAGTGTATGGGTTGTGTTCACCAAATAACCCTCTTAAGGCGAGATACGATGTGTACGAAATGATTTATCAGTGCCGCAGCCTATCAAGAATCTATCAGATGAGTAAGAGGAGAAAGATGTATGAAGCTGCATCCGCTGTAAAGGCTGCCGTCTGTATCTGTCAGTTAATGGCACCTTGAGACCTTGAGGCAGCATTTTTCACATCCATCGGCAAAAACAGCCTTCGGATAATGTCTTGTGCTTCAGTGGGAGTTGGGGGAGACGAGGGAATCACTTCACTTTAGTGGATGTTTTTTGGGCAAACAAAAGTTCAGCATCTGCTGTAGTTGCACGTAGACGATAGCGAGGAAAACAAAAAAAGGGAATTTAGAAGACGTTACACAAGCACATACTGTATATTGGAACACTATAGATATATTTTGTATTGCACCACTGCAGACAAAGGTTTTCTTTATTACGTTTGCTGCATTCCATTTACATCGGCACTCGGAACTGGGAGTGAAGTCACCCCTAAGTTCGCTAAACCATTGCTAGTGTCTTAACCGGGACTTCCTTTAGAACGCAGAGCATTTAGGCTGCTTTTTTTTCCATTACCATGTTAAAACTTTTACATATAAGAAGATGTGACCTTTAAAAACACACCCACAGGATGTCCATATAAGGAGGTGTGTGTTATTCCTGCGAACCTTTTTTGGGTTTAAGATCCAGTGTGTATGAATTTGTGACCTCTAATGGAGGACTCCTTGGTTCAACCCTCCATCCCCCAGGCTTTGAAGTACAAGTGAATCCATCATACAAGTGGACTGACCATTTCTTGAACTGTTACTGTTCTATAGACTAACGGCCTCTGGAATAACCTTACTGGGGAGCTATTACCAATAATGCCATCATTGCACCGAAAGCAAAAACATATCTGATTTATCCTCTTGTTGTTGAAGAAAGACCTGCAGTTGTGTTTACAGCAGCGTTGTACCTGCCCTTTGTCTCAGAGTGCAAATACATCACTGTACATGATGGAGAGGAGAGAAGGAGGGGGAGAGAGAGTGAGAGTTAGAGGAGAAAATAACCAGCAGAGAGAGAGAGAGAGAGAGCGACAGTAGGGAGGAGGAGCTGAGGAGCAGAATGGTTTGTGGTGAAAGTGCAGCGGTAAAGCTCACCCACACTGATGGAGATCAAGGATGGAGAGACGGTGGGAAAAAGAGGAGATGTTTTCTATCTACAGGTCGTAGAACTGACTCAGTGTTCCTGGAGAAGAACAGAGGGAGGATGGGAGATACCAAGGAGAACAAAAAGTGCAACTTGGACACGAGGCATGTGTCTGAAACCCTGAAACTTCTTCTCCGATCAGTCCGTCATCTTCAACGTATGTTTACTCTTGAACTCTGAACCAGGAAGTGAGACAGACTCTGACATATCATCAGCAGACTTGACATCTGTTTAGATTATGTTCAGCTATCACAAACAAGTGAGGATTTTTGACTGGTGGAGTTTTTTCCACCGAAGCGAAGAAGCCGCTTGGATGCAACATCTTAAAAGTCAGCCATAAATTCCTGAAGATATCACAATCCTTTGGAAAAGAAGTGTCAAGCTCTTTCGGGATCAACGGAATTGTGATGCAGACAAAGTGGAAAGAGCAAGTGTTAGTCGCAGAGGAAAGACGAAGAGCAAGAGGGCAAAAAGCAAACCTCAAAGGACAAAGACAACGTTCAAACAAACGTCACATCGTCCGGACATCTGAGAAGAGACCTGAGAGTGAAGGCGAAGAAGAAGGAGAGACCATGTCCTCAGTGAGTGACAGAAGTGTCTCTCAGAACATCTTGTCCAGTGTGAGAGGTGAACATGGAAACCCAAGACCCAAGAGAGCCGTACGCATCTCATCTATAGTAGCACATGAGGTGAGTGGGACCTTGTGTCTGTACTTCTGGTTAAGTTTAGGGCCAATATTTGACAAACCGATGAAAACGGAACCCTCTTGGTGGAGGTGATTGGCCGGTGGTGTGGGAAGCTCAGAGGTAGACTGTTCCACTGCTTCAGAGCCGCCACAGAAAATACTCTTTACTCGTTATTTAAAAGCTTTAAAGTCATTGCGATGGTTTAATGCAGGGGTTCTCAAAGTTGTGATACCTGAGGGCCAATTTAGGAACCCAACATTGGACTGAGGGCAGCCAAAGGGAAAAAAATGAAAGAAATCCCATTTGTAATAACTATGGCGTCCAAAATTTGACAAAACCGGCATACTATACTATGTCGCTAAAAATTTTAACATTTTTGGGGCAAAAAGTTTTTGGTCCAAAATTTGACAAAAACGTTGTACAATACTGTCGTCCCAAATTAGATAAAAAATTCAAAAAGAAATTAAAAAAAAAATTTGACAGAAATTACATATGCCGTCCCAAATTTGGTCTAAAATTTGACAAAAACATTGTACAATACTATGTCGTCCCAAATTTGACAATTTTTTTCAAAAAAAATTGGGTCAAAAATTTGACCAAAACGTCATACTATACTGTCTTTCAAAATTTTACAACTCTTTTGGGAAAAATTTTTTGGTCCAAAATTTGACAAAAAGGTTGTACAACGTCGTCCCAAATTTGACAATTTTTTTCAAAAAAAAATTTGGTCCAAAATTTTACAAAAATGACATATGCTGACCCAAATTTGAAATTTCATGCATCCATCAAGGTTCTCAGTCACATCCTTGACCGTCCTTCACTGCTTTGCCCTGGTTACGGCTGCTGTGGAGCTGTGGATCCCAGAGGAGTTTAAATCTGCTGCTGATTAATTACACCACTCCTTCCGAGGGTCTCAATGTGTGTGTGTTTAGGTTACTACTGGATATCATGACCCACTTTCTTGTCAGCGGCGTGGTGTTGTTGTCAGCAGGTCACACCAATATATGGAGACACAGTAATCTGTGTACATACTGTAATTATTATGTAACATTTTTTGTGTGGTCATTTTCTTAAATTATGATTTATCAGCATTCTATTATAAATAAATTTTAATATTTCACTCAGCTCATCTGGACAGGACTCAGCTGTCCACCTACATCTGAAAGGACACTCTTTAGACGATGAGAATGTTCATATTCTGGCCTAGAGGAGATTATAAACCAGGGACCTCATACTGAAATGACCTGAGGGCTGATGAACTTCTAGTCTGGTCAGGAGAAGACTGATCAAATTATATCTCAATATACCATCATAATATAGCAATAGAAATGTTTTGATATGTAACGATGTACTGTATAGTTTAAGTTGAATGGAAAATCATTTAGCAACGTGGTAAATATAACCTAATGTGATGTTATAATAGAAATCTATTGTTCATCAACAAAACAAAACACTGGGTTTATTTGGAGGAGGAGGAGGAGGAGGAGGAGGAGGAGGAGGAGGAGGTCACAGGCCAGTAACAGCTTGAAAGTAATTGGTAGGCCACTTGAAATCAACCTCTGAAGACAATGCCGTCCTGAGCTCCACACACACACACAGAACATAAAAGGTCAAGTCAACAATAGAAGACTCAGGTGACCCTAATTACCCTCTTTCACACCAAGAATCTGGTGAAACTAATAACAACCTGAAACTGGGCCAGAGAGGTCTAACAACCTTCTAGCCTAAAGAAGCCTCTTGGGCGAGAGGTGAAATGTCTTCAAAGTAACTCAGGCAGGTCCAGTTGCTCATGGCTAACACCTGAAGACGACTAGAACCTGGATGACTGAGAACCTTCACCGACATATTGCAAGGAGTCATCATACCTTGAAGTTGCTTTGACATGGAGAAAAACCTGGCTTGGTTTTCTCCTATTAAAACTTGATGCTTCCAAGAAGAAGAAGAAGATGATGAAGAAGAAGGGAATACACAATACTAATCCACTGCTTTTGTATACTTTAATGCCTTGTGTGCCCACTTTAAATAATAATAAGCTTGAATGAACAGGCTAACAGATCACTCTCTCTGTGTGTCCTCCAGGTTCTGTCCCTGGGGGCTGATGTGTTGCCAGAGTACAAGCTACAGACTCCCAGGATCCACAAGTGGACCATCCTTCACTACAGTCCATTCAAAGCTGTGTGGGACTGGGTGATTCTGCTCCTGGTGATTTATACGGCAATTTTCACCCCGTACTCTGCAACATTTCTGCTGAGGTTGGTAAGAAATTCACCAAACGCTGATGTTCCCCTGACCCCCAGGAGTTAATTATGGAGATGTAAGGTTTCAGAATTGATTGTCTTGGTTGCAGTTGGGCCCTTATTTAAAAAGGGGGCTACCTCCTTTGGACGCTGCATTTATTGGGTGTCCCATTTTTAAGGCTCCTTCATATGTGATCTAGAAGGTTTCCTTCCACCTCCAAGCAATGCAGAATCCAGTAGTTGGATCCTTCTCTGGCTAACCCTTCCTGTGGTTCAAATTGCACCCAGCCAGCATGTCCATGTGGGCCCGATAAGGGTCATCGTCGGGCTGCAATATGGGTCCCAAGTGGGTTTTGTTGTGGTTTCCGCGGTGGCCCCTCCGATGCATTAATGAAACATGACTGTGTTTTCCTTCAGTTCCCAGGAGGAGGCAGCCTTGCAGACCTGTGGTTACTCCTGTTCCCCGCTCAACGTGGTGGATCTTCTCGTGGACATCATGTTCATCGTTGACATCGTCATCAACTTCCGGACCACATATGTTAACTCCAATGATGAGGTGAACCGACCCCGGGTTGACCGATTGAACTGTCACTTAGTAAAGTAAAGGTTTTGAACCCGGTGCGATGATACTCGCGGCTGTAGCTTCTTGTGTCGTGTCTCTGCAGGTTGTGAGTCAGTCTTCTCGGATTGCTGTCCACTACTTTAAAGGCTGGTTCCTCATCGACATGGTGGCGGCCATTCCCTTTGACCTCCTCATCTACCGCTCAGGGGGGGAGGTGGTGAGGGGAGGCGGAGAGGGCGAGGTAGAGGAGAGGAAGGAAAGAATACGAAGATTTTTTTTAACTTATTTCTTTGTTGTTGTTTTTACCGACATTTCACTTTGAAAAGACATCCGTTCTTTATCCTCCTCCCGATAACAGACCACCACTCTGATTGGTTTGCTGAAGACGGCTCGGTTACTGCGGTTGGTTCGCGTGGCGAGGAAGTTGGACCGTTACTCCGAGTACGGTGCCGCCGTTCTCTTCCTCCTCATGTGCACCTTCGCCCTCATCGCCCACTGGCTGGCCTGCATCTGGTACTTTTCTCTACATCGTAAATAACACAAAATGAGTGATTCATTTGAAAACCAGTGTGAGCCAGAGTTTGTTTGTCTTTTCACCACAGGTACGCCATCGGTAACGCGGAGCGGGCGACCTCAGCTGGTGTCGGGTGGTTGGACACTCTGGGTGAACAGCTGGGGAGGCCGTACAATGCCTCCGTCGCGGCGTCGGGTCCTTCCATCAGAGATAAATATGTCACGGCGCTGTACTTCACCTTCAGCAGTCTGACCAGCGTGGGCTTCGGGAACGTCTCGCCCAACACCAACTCTGAGAAGATCTTCTCCATCTGTGTCATGCTCATTGGTGGTGAGTTATTACACTTACATAACTACGGGGTTGTTGAGCCGAGAAGCAAGTTCGTATATAGCCTGTTTCTGTCTCCTCTGCAGCGTTGATGTACGCTAGCATCTTTGGTAACGTGTCCGCCATTATCCTGCGGCTTTACTCTGGTACGGCGCGCTACCACACGCAGATGATGAGAGTCCGCGAGTTCATCCGCTTCCACCAGATTCCCAACCCTCTGAGGCAGCGGCTGGAGGAATACTTCCAACACGCCTGGTCGTACACCAACGGCATAGATATGAACGCTGTGAGTAGGACATTTAGGACATTTCTCGTCAAGAAGTGATAATTATTATCACCTTAGACCAGGGGTGTCAAACTCATTTTCACATCAGAGCCACATCAGCATAATTGTTACCCTCAAAGCGCCAGATGTAACTGTCATACAGAATAAATGTAACTAAATGTCACCAAATATAATGTAAAATAAAGGTAACTACTACGTAACATATTGCTAAATAACTTTCTGTATTTATCACTTATTCAAGTTACAAATATGATGCATTATAGATGTAACCCGCGATGGTGATGCCGTCAGTTTGCGGGTAACGCAATCGCCATGCATTGTGGGAAATGTAGTTTATGGTCAATGCACGCCTTAAAGCAGCATAGGCCTACTTTAACACAGATTTTTTAGACCAATTAATCACTCGCGGGCCACATAAAATGATGTGGCGGGCCACATCTGGCCCCCTTGCCTTGAGTTTGACACGTGTGCCTTAGATGTAATATAGTGGCTATTGTTTTCAGAATCATTGCCGTCCATAGTAAATAAATAAAGGTCTTTCTGCCAAAACAACATGGACATTGCTAATTGCTAATAAAGCTCATGTAACTGTCATTTTGTCCCCATCTCCTCCAGGTTTTGAAAAGTTTTCCCGAGTGTCTCCAGGGAGAAATTTGTCTCCACCTGAACAGGTCACTGCTGCAGAACTGTAAAGCTTTTAAAGGTAATTCAATCAATCACTCAATCTAATTTTATTTGAAACTGTCAGGTTTACGGGCATTATAAAATTTGACTTAAAACTTGCTGACTTAAAGGGATAGTTTGGAATTTTGGACATAAGACCTATTTTCCAACTCGGCCGGTGTGATGGAGACGTTTTCAAGAAATTTCATTAAGTTCTTCCAGTTCCAGTTGGTGCTATGGCTAGCACAAGTCAATGGTACCGGCTAGCATGGCATTAGAAACACTCATACCGACTCCACAGTGCACCTGAGGCAAATCAATTGTAACGGCAGACTATCGACGTACATATCTGTGTTGATAGAATGTTTGAAATAAAACTAACCTTGCAATTTGAAAGATTTATGTCTCAGTAGCAGCAGCAGCAGCAGCGCGTCATACTTCCGGCAGCCGCGGACTGATTCCGCTGCTGCTGAGAAAGTAGTCCCTCAAAAATCCATGCGATGCGAGGTTAGTTTTGTTTCAAATATTATTCTATCAACACAGATATGTACATCGTTAGTCTGCCGTTACAATTGATTTGCCTCGGGTGCACTGTGGAGTCGGTATGAGTGTTTTTAATGCCATGCTAACGTGTACCATTGACTTGCGCTAGCCATAGCACCAGGGAACTCGGCAACTAGAAGAACTGAATGAGGTCTTATGTCCAAAATTCCGAACTGTCACTTTTTAAAAGTAGTGTAGCACAGATTCCCTGGCTCTTTGAATAACCTTATGTGTGACGGTGTTGAGGATCCACTAAGGGCTGTTTGAGGGCCCTCGCCATGAGGTTCAAGACCACGCACGCCCCTCCTGGTGACACCCTGGTCCACGCTGGAGACCTGATATTAGACCTCTACTTCATCTCCAGAGGCTGCATCGAGATCCTCAAAGGGAACGTGGTGGTCGCCATACTGGGTAGGTGCCACTGCGAGCTTGGCTTGTCGTAAGTCAGACTGTTTTTTAAGTAAAAGTGGGCTTTTTATTTTTTCTCCTTCAGGTAAGGATGACATCTTTGGGGAACCCGTCAATCTGGATGTTCTGCCGGGAAAGTCCAGCGCTGACGTCAGGGCCTTGACCTACTGTGATCTGCACAAGATACACAGAGATGATATTCTGGAGGTAACGTGCATATGTATGTATATGTGAACACGCAACATCTGAATGCTTTATTAGGACCTTCATGGGTTTTGTTGGCAAACAACTTTATTCTACCAGGAGAATGGAGCGGTCCTTTTAAAAGCACCTTAAATGTCCAGTATTTAACATGGACGATAAAAATTGCATATATAACATAAGTATGTTTGAATAAGTGTATAATTTTAATAACCTTAGAACAGGCCCTTTATATACTTTAGGTAAGTGTTGTGCTCTTTCTGGTATACAAAGACCACTGCAGTTCCCTGTAGAAAGGAGGGGTGATCTTGAGTTTCACCACTAGATGTCACTAATTCTTACAAAGTGGACTTGTAATGCAAACTACAAATGTAATTTTTTTTTAAGTTTTATTTCTGATTTCTTTGTTTTCAGGTGCTGGAAATGTATCCCGAATTTTGTGAATATTTCTGGTCCAATTTGGAGCTCACGTTCAACCTCAGAGATGTAAGTTTACTAATTTTACACATCCTCTGTTGTGCTAGTTTTCATTTTCACACACACACTAATCACTGAATCTGGGTTAACATCTGCATTTATAATCAATCCTTTTACCACACCTGTAGTGAACATACACAAACTGGGCCCCCAGGCATCAATGGTGGTCGGGTAACTTGCACTAAACTGGATCAACTGGTTATTGTAAGGCAGTATTTAATAAAATACGCTGCGAGTAGGGTTCGAACCTACGCAGGGAAACCCCAATGGATTTCAAATCCATCGCCTTAACCACTCGGCCATCGCAGCCATATACCATGTTTCAAAGAGTGGAGAAAAATTTCGAACTCTCAAATCCATGTAAATCTGTATTTCTATTCAGGGTAAAAAAAACAACAAAAAAAACAATAAAACTTCAGAGTGAGGAAGTACAAAGCTCTCCCTGTGAGGTGAAAACCTACTTCCAGGAAAATCAAATTAGGCAGCAAGACAGCAACTCCCATAATCCCGATGTCACCTGAACTTTTACTGGCAGAAATTACGTGCTGTGCCTTTAAAGTATAGTGGAAAAAGTGAAGTAGATAAATTAAATCAGTCCTTTATAAGTTAGAAATTCATTCTATGCTTTGAAATTCCCTCTCTGCAACTTTCCTAGAAGTACGAGCTGCCATTGAGCAATGGGGGATTGGATACGTTGCTCCACTCAGCTCTTTTATTGTCTTTGACCTGGTGGGGACTCAAACAGCAACCCTCCAGTTACAAGCAAAGTTTCCTTTCCACTTGGACACAGGATGCCATAATCATAATATACAAGTGTTCCCTGACCGGGAATCGAACCCGGGCCGCGACGGTGAGAGCGTCGAATCCTAGCCACTAGACCACCAGGGACTTGAGGAGCGAAGAGTTTCAATATTTTACACTAAACTGCAAAGATACACCTCAGTCAGCAAATAACATTAACTGGATACACTGGTTTGCATACGACTTAAGGGTTTGGTTATACTTTCAAGGTAAGGTTGTTAGAGATCCTGTTAGAGATTCAGACTTCCCTCTTTTCCCCAAAGAAACATCTTTCGTTTGCAACCAAGACCTGTTGTTGTTGGCACATAGCTTGGCAACAAGCTAGCATAAGCTCTGGTGTTACTAGCAGTGACAATACAGGCAAAAAATTACGTACTGTGCCTTTAAGGCATGAAGTTTTATATAATTACTTCTGAATTATTATTTAATCTAAATAACTGCAAAAAGCCTATGGAGTCAGATTGTGAATACTTTTTTTTTTTTACACACCAGTAGTTAACACACAAACTGGGCAGTATTTATCGGAGTTCGGGGAGCAATGGAGGTTGGTTACTTCAGTTACTCCCTGGTTTCATGCCCTCTTTCCTTGAGCTTGCCTCAAAAGGCACCACTGGGATTTGAACCCAGGATCTCCTTTTTACTAGACAGGCACTTTAACCAACTAAGCCATGGCACCGATGTTCAGGGTACTGCTTCCATGGTTCCCGCAATTCCAGTTTTACTACATGTGTTACTGAAGTCACAAAAGGTGAAGTAGATAAATTATATGTCCTTGATAAGTTCCTAGAATTACGAGCAGCACCCGGGGTGCAAGGGGGATTGGGTATCTTGCACAGCCCAGCCCTTTTTTTTGACCTGTTGGGGACTCAAACAGCAACCCTCCAGATACAAGTCAAGTTCCCTTTCAACTTGGCCATTAGCTGCCATAAGCATAACATAGCATTCCCTGATCGGCAATCAAACCCAGGCCGCGGCGGTGAGAGTGCTGAATCCTAGCCACTAGACCACCAGGGAGATCCTGTTTTTGGGTACCTCAGCCACTCCCTGGTTTCATGCCCTCTATCCTTGTGCTTGCCTCAAAAGGCACCACTGGGATTCAAACCCAGGATATCCTGTTTACTAGACAGGCACTTTAACCAACTAAGCCATGGCACCGATGTCCAATGTGTTGCTTCCCTGGTTCCAAATTCCAATTTTACTACATGTGTTACTCAAGTCACAACAGGTGAAGTAGATAAATTATATGTCCTTGATTAGTCCTTGATAACTTTCCTAGAATTACGAGCAGCACCCGGGGAGAAATGGGGATTGGGTATCTTGCACAGCCCAACCCTTTTTTTTTACCTGTTGGGGACTCAAACAGTAACCCTCCAGATACAAGTCAAGTTCCCTTTCAACTTGGCCATTAGCTGCCATAAGCATAACATAGCATTCCCTGATCGGCAATCAAACCCAGGCCGCGGCGGTGAGAGTGCCGAATCCTAGCCACTGGACCACCAGGGAGATCCTGTTTTTGGTTACCTCAGCCACTCCCTGGTTTCATGCCCTCTTTCCTTATGCTTGCCTCAAAAGGCACCACTGGGATTCGAACCCAGGATCTCCTGTTTACTAGACAGGCACTTTAACCAACTAAGCCATGGCGCCGATATACGAGGTACTGCTTCCATGGTTCCCCGAATTCCAGTTTTATTACATGTGTTACTGAAGTCACAAAAGGTGAAGTAGATAAATTATATGTCCTTGATAAATTGCATATAAATTCCTTCTTCGCAACTTTCCTAGAATTACGAGCAGCACCCAGGAAGCAATGGGGATTGGGTATCTTGCACAGCCCAGCCCTTTTTTTTTTACCTGTTGGGGACTCAAACAGCAACCCTCCAGATACAAGTGAGAGTGCCGAATCCTAGCCACTAGACCACCAGGGACGGTTGTAGGAGATCCTGTTTTTGGCTGCATTTTGTTGGGGGCAAAACCCCAATAAAAGCATTGGAGGTTGGTTACCTCAGCCACTCCCTGGTTTCATGCCCTCTTTCCTTGTGCTTGCCTCAAAAGGCACCACTGGGATTCAAACCCAGGATCTCCTGTTTAATAGACAGGCACTTTAACCAACTAAGCCATGGCACCGATGTCCAATGTGTTGCTTCCCTGGTTCCAAATTCCAATTTTACTACATGTGTTACTCAAGTCACAACAGGTGAAGTAGATAAATTATATGTCCTTGATTAGTCCTTGATAACTTTCCTAGAATTACGAGCAGCACCCGGGGAGAAATGGGGATTGGGTATCTTGCACAGCCCAGCCCTTTTTTTTTACCTGTTGGGGACTCAAACAGTAACCCTCCAGATACAAGTCAAGTTCCCTTTCAACTTGGCCATTAGCTGCCATAAGCATAACATAGCATTCCCTGATCGGCAATCAAACCCAGGCCGCGGCGGTGAGAGTGCCGAATCCTAGCCACTAGACCACCAGGGAGATCCTGTTTTTGGTTACCTCAGCCACTCCCTGGTTTCATGCCCTCTTTCCTTATGCTTGCCTCAAAAGGCACCACTGGGATTCGAACCCAGGATCTCCTGTTTACTAGACAGGCACTTTAACCAACTAAGCCATGGCGCCGATATACGAGGTACTGCTTCCATGGTTCCCCGAATTCCAGTTTTATTACATGTGTTACTGAAGTCACAAAAGGTGAAGTAGATAAATTATATGTCCTTGATAAATTGCATATAAATTCCTTCTTCGCAACTTTCCTAGAATTACGAGCAGCACCCAGGAAGCAATGGGGATTGGGTATCTTGCACAGCCCAGCCCTTTTTTTTTACCTGTTGGGGACTCAAACAGCAACCCTCCAGATACAAGTGAGAGTGCCGAATCCTAGCCACTAGACCACCAGGGACGGTTGTAGGAGATCCTGTTTTTGGCTGCATTTTGTTGGGGGCAAAACCCCAATAAAAGCATTGGAGGTTGGTTACCTCAGCCACTCCCTGGTTTCATGCCCTCTTTCCTTGTGCTTGCCTCAAAAGGCACCACTGGGATTCAAACCCAGGATCTCCTGTTTACTAGACAGGCACTTTAACCAACTAAGCCATGGCACCGATGTCCAATGTGTTGCTTCCCTGGTTCCAAATTCCAATTTTACTACATGTGTTACTCAAGTCACAACAGGTGAAGTAGATAAATTATATGTCCTTGATTAGTCCTTGATAACTTTCCTAGAATTACGAGCAGCACCCGGGGAGAAATGGGGATTGGGTATCTTGCACAGCCCAGCCCTTTTTTTTTACCTGTTGGGGACTCAAACAGCAACCCTCCAGATACAAGCCAAGTTCCCTTTCCACTTGGCCGCAGGATGCCATAATCATAATATATAAGTGTTCCCTGACCGGGAATCGAACCCGGGCCGCGGTGGTGAGAGCGCCGAATCCTAGCCACTAGACCACCAGGGAGTGTCATAGTGTAGTTTACACTAAAGTCCAAAGATCTACACCTCAATCAGCAGTTAACTAGATAAACTGGTTTATTGTTGTTAGCGATCCTGTTAGAGATTTAGACTTCCCTGCGAAGCTACACCTTTTTCTTGCCAAGAAAAAGGTGTAGTTTTCCCCCCCCCCAAAAAAACATATTTTGTTTGCGACCAACACCTGTTGTCGTTGGCACCTTTTCTGCCCCTAAGGTTGCTGCAACTGTTGCGTTTGAATTTTAACAGACTAGCTAGCATTTAGCTTGCTAGCATAAGCCCTGGTGTTAGTGCAAGAAGAGGGGTACGTGCATGGGGGGAGGGGGGGGGGCATAGGCAGATTGATTGATGCATCACGATTCAACGGACCAGCATGAGCAACGACTTACCAACAACTTAGGGACAAGAACATTCAACTGCTTGTCCGGCAATTGTCTACTGCAGCTTTTACAGGGACTTAATGAGGTAAAATCCTGAATGAAATGTCCATCTTTCATCAGTAAACGTTTCCTCTCTGTCTGCAGGAGGAAAATGAAGTATGTGTTGTGAGTGGAGAAGACTCGGACGGTGAGGGATTCAGCACAACAAACAAGAAACATCTCAGATGTCAAAGAAGACACCATAAGTGGGAGAAGCACGGTGGTGGCAGAGATGATCATAAACACACGCTGTAAGATTATGAAAAACGTGTTTCAAAAAATACTGAAAATCACCCTCCGCTGCACAAAACAAACTGTGAAGCGACTGCTCTTGCAGATACGGCCCTGTGTTCTCCAGTGAGGATGAAGTGGAGGACGTGGAGGTGACCAGTCCTGCTCAGACCGCCATCTCCGCCAACGCGACCCGGTTCTCCGAGATGACCGTGTTCCCCGGCGTTTCCAGCATCTTCACACTCTGGGGCTCAGACGAGCGAGAGGAGCCCGTGCACCTGGATGCGCCGTGCTCGCCCTCCCACCAGTCGCTCCATTACCTGCCCTCCTCTTCCCACTGTCCCGCCAGCCTTCCTCCTCCTCTCCTTCCTCCTCCTCCTCCTCCTCCTCCGCCTCCTAACGCCATTATCTCTGGGAGGCACCGGGTGGAGCTGGAGAAGAAGATGGATGCTCTGCAGCAACAGATAACCAGGTAAGTTCCTTCCTGTCCAGTTTATATTTAGGATTTAGGATCTGGAGATTCCTGCAAGTGATAGTCGTCATCTGTGTGTGTGTCGCCCAGGTTGGAGTCCTGTTTCTCAGAAGACCTCAGGACCGTCATGCAGCTCCTGCAGAGGCAGGCGACAGCCATCCCGCCGTCCTACAGCACGCTGACGTCGCCGCCGTACGCGCCGCCTTCCCCCGTCCTGTCCCCCACTGTCGTTTCTACACCCGTCTCCACAGACAAGTCTCCGTCCGCCAACCCCCAGCAGTCCAATGAAAACCAGGACCAAATGCAGCCAGACCTCCTATAAGTCTTACTCTGTCAACTGTGATCCCTCAGTTATCCGTCTCATGGCCTCACCCACGACCACCCGTGCCTCATCCTCTCACAAGTCTTCCTACTAGCTTGTCTTGCCCCCTGTTAAAACTTTAGCATCATATTACACAAAAAGAGTCTGAACTTCCTTGGAATTGTGAGCAAACTAAATGAAAACAGTAGCGCGGCGGTTAACGGTGTTAACGGCGGTCAACGTTAAAGGCTCCATATGTAAGAATGTGGTCAAAAACGGTTACTACACTCAAATTCAAAATCCAGAGGTCTTTTAGGTTTCGTTTTCTCGGCCGTTGTAGCTCAGACGTAAATGGCAACCCGTGGTTTGTTTGGCAGCTGACACTCTACTGACTTCAATTATTGTTTGACGGCGGTAGGTGGCGCCACATGATGCAAAAACATAATTTCAAAACATGAACATGATTTGCAGTCTGCAAAAGATTATTTTTAATGTAAATATTTTGTCTGTACTGTTGTTGTTGGTGAGTTCAGTTTGTTATATGAACATTATTCCTGAGTCTCTGTGACATATTAGGAGGATTTTATGATTTATTACATAATGCATCTTTAACGCATGGCGACCGGAAAAAGGTGTGTGTGACGTCATGTTTACGTGACTCCCGATTGTTAAAATGAGTCTCTGAAGTAACGCTAACCTTTAAAAAAAGCTGCTCTTTTCGTTTAATAAACAGACCGCTCCAGTTCAACTGTAGCGGCGCTAAAGGAGCTAACACAGCTAACGGAGCTAACTGGTAAAAAACGGTGCCTGGACTCGGGTGCCGCGGCACGGAAACATGACGTTACATGCCGCTAACGTGTTCAGCGCTAGCTACTTTATGACTTCTGTTTTCCAAATCCTTCATTTGGGTTTTTCATTTGTCAGTGTCCAGTAGGAAGAGGTCGCCTAAGGGTGAGATATATTAGCGAACGTGTTCTTAAGATAGTGTGCACTTTTACTACGTGATGATTTAACTAAAGTGGCTAAAGCCTGTTTTTCCTGGTTTCCGGGCTACATGTCGCTGTACCTCGGAGTAGCTGCACCTGTTTGGCCCTGTAGGCCTTGGTATTTGGTTAACGGATGACGACTGACCGGAAAAGACGCGCGTGACGTCATGTATTTGTCACGCTCTTTTCGTTTAATAAACAGACCGCTCCAGTTCGACTGTAGCGGCGCTTAAGGGGCTAACACAGCTAACGGAGCTAACTGGTAAACGGTGCCTGGACTCCGGTGCCACGGCATGTAAACATGATATAAATAGAGACCATTTACCATATACATCACAAATGTGTTAGTATGGACACAGATTACCTCTGATATGACGCTGTAACACTTATCTGCATGAAGTAAAAAAAAACAAACAAACACCTTTTTCAAATGAAACGGTGTTGGTATGGATGTATAGTCTGATGTTCATCATCCTGGTATCCTGAGTTACTGAGCATCTATCTGACCTTCCCTGCCGCCACCAAGTCAGGTCATCAGTCTGTGTGGCTCCTGTAGACCATCCATCATGTTCCACTGTCTTCCACAGCAGCCGTCGATCGCTCAGATATGAGCCTGAAGCGGATCCGCCTGCATGGGCACAACGGTTTCTAGTGCACCCTGGACACCGACTGTGAAAAAGCAAATCTTCAGCTCGACTGATAATAAACACAATCCCAGCGCTTAACAAATGTAAACAATTCAATTCTGACGTTCTCTTTTTGGGATTATGAGGTTAAAATCAAGTCAAACGCAAACTTTTTTATCAATTACGGAAGAAGAGAAGGAAGTGGGACTAATAATCCCCCGTGACCCATATGTGGGCCCCGCCCCATGCTTTGAGAATCACAGCTTTGATAGACAGCGGGGGATATTTTAAATAAAAAAAAATTGATTTCCTAATCATTGTGTGTCTAATGTGCTGGTACATCTTCAACTACATTTTTAATTTTTAATAATCTGAGATTAAATTGTACTGTGCTCGTCCGTCACTGTTGTGGTAACTCAATCTGTGTAATGATGACGACGGAGAATGGGTCAAAGACGCTGAGCTGCACGTAGGCGCTCTGAAAGATGGATGATTGAATGTTTTTTAATCATGTTTACGTGGATTATGTGTAATTAGGTTCATTATGTCAATTTCTCTGATCCTGAACAGGATGAAGTTCAGTTTGCTCGAGTGGATTTAATCCGATCAAAGTGATCTGGAATTATCAATGTGATGGTTTGATAATATATATTCAATTAGTCCTACAAGAGGCTAATTAGCAGCGTCACAGCAGGGAAATAAATAGTAAATATGCAGACTTTAACTGGTAACAGATGATTATTTATTTATTTATTTATGTATTCATTTATTTATTTATTTTTGCACATGGCTGTATTGGTACATGAAGTAAACAAACATGACAACGAAAACCTCCACACTCCAGTCCAGTAGGTGGCGGTGATGACGCATCCCGACCGGAAACTATTGTCCGAAGAAGTTGGTTCCGCCAGCCGGATGTTGTACCACGTTACCTTGAGGAGAAAATAGAGAAGTGTTGGATGTAAATAAACATCTATCGATAAACACCAGCGAACAGCAGAACCGCGGCTCCGAGCGCGAAGATGTTCAACAGACAAACGAGCCTGTGGATGGGTGACGTATGTCCAAAGTCTCATTGTTTACGGTAGAAGAGCGAACACGTTTAGCGACGCGTACTTGATGCTAGCTCGGTTGCTATATATATAAAAAAAAGTTAGCCTTGATATGCGACACCGTCAGTCACAACGAGGCTAAACCTAAACCGGGTTTAAAACCACGGTAGTTTTCGACAACACACTGCGAAAAATGTTTGACGTAACGCAATATGTGTCGTAATGTGTTCGACCGTAAAGCTCGTTTGGTTTGGAACAACCTGTTAGCTGAGTTAGCTTAGCTTCTCACGGGACGATGAAACTTTGTTTGTTTACTATGGAATTGTGGTCGATGTCCGGCATGAAAACACATTTTCTGACTTCAAAAAGTAAATAAAACCACAGGTGGCGCAATTACTCACACCCTGTACTTAAAGCAATCAATAGAATAGTCGATTATGAAAATAAGTGTAAGCCCTAGTACAGTGTGAGGCTGATATTGGCTCAATATCTTGTTTTGAGTTAACTAAGCTTCCAACAAGATTGTTCTGTGACACATGAGTGACATGTTAACATCTAAGTTAAAGTGTAAATAACCTATGTAAACACTGCACATGACCCCTGTTCCAATGTGTTCTCTTGTGTGTGTAGTTGGACCCATACATGGATGAGAACTTCATCAAACAAGCCTTCAGTGCTATGGGAGAGTCTCCGTGTGGAGTCAAGATCATCACTCACAGGATAACGGGGTAAGATTAATACACAGCCCCAACGTACCAGTGTCTGTGGAGACAATCTAAACGGTTAGATGCTACTTTATGAGATGTGCTCGTGTGCGGGTGGGATTACTGAATACCTGTAAATGGCCAAAACGATCACGAGGTGACATGGCTGACGGCAGCTTTAATGATTTGCCATGTTTTCTATGTCTTGTAATGACATGTTTGTGACATATGCAGGTGATGCAAGTGTGGAAAAACAGGACAGACCAAACAAACACTAGTAATGGCAATGGTGCTAATCCTGGGTATACCTGCTAATTTTAGTGGGAAAGAGGCTCTAAGTTGGATTTATACGTTTTGCCAGAGGGTGTGCAGGTTGCAACCAATCTTTGATCTACAGTTGGTTCAGCATCAGATTCCTCACTTTATTAAACGTTTAAAGACGTGTTGATGAGTCAACACACCGCCTCAGGCACATTCTAATCCCTACAAGTCTGTATAAAATCCTCTCCAAAAAATGTTTTAACCCTCGAGCGCTGCTACAGTGTGAATTTCAGTTTGAGTCCTTCACCCGTGTGTCCTCCTGTGCAGGGGTTCTGCAGGATACTGCTTTGTGGAGCTGGCAGATGAAGCAAGTGTCGAACGCTGTGTCCAAAGACTCAACGGGAAACTGGTCCCCGGATCAAATCCGGTAAGTTTTGTGATGTAATTGCAAAAATACACGTTCACATATCTTTGATGCAAACCTCACTGCATTGCTTGAATATTGTGTTTCCACAAATATCAATAAATATTACTGAAATTTAATACCGCCTTCCTTCTTTTCCCAGTATTAGACTTAATTTATCAGTGTGCATGTGCTGATTTGACTGTGGATAGTGGAGCTCAGCTGGTCGTGGTCCACCTTTTTGTTTTGATGATAGGATTGATACGTCTGTTATAAGTGAGCCAGATGAATTCTTCTTCTTTTTTGATACCGCTACTGTGATTTTAACATACAGAAATATCTACAAAGACGCTAAGCTAAATACAAATCAATACTAGTTTGAACGTTTGCTTTTTAAGAGACATCTAAAGATGTGAGCTTTATTTGCTTGCTGCTGAAATGTTCTTGGCCCGGTGAGCTGGCCAAGCTACTGGACTCCCCTGTCCACCAGCCTGTACCTGCTGCTGAAGGCGGCTAAAAGGCTGCTTGTACATGAATGTATTTTGTTTGAAGCAATTAAGGAACTAACTGAGGAATGGGCTAAAGGCTGGTCTGGGTGGTCGAGGTATGTAAACCCAAATAACAACAACCATAATAACTCCACTTTCTATTTTCAGCAATATCAGTGCTATAGTACACATCTTTGGTGTTTGAACTTTGCTCAGTGTGTTTGTCTTCTCTCCCCCCCCCTCCACATGTGCAGCCACGGAAGTTTAAGCTAAACTATGCCACTTATGGGAAACGGCCAGAAGCAGGGTGAGATGATTCACTTCCTTGACTTTAACATGTTTTTTAAAATCCTAAGTTAAAAAAACCTTTAATGTAAGAGAAAATCTTATAACTACTGTCTACTGATGCAATATATTGTTTAAAGCTGTAATTAATGGTTATTTTCACAATTATTTTCTCCATTAATTGTAATACCTTAGGAACCCAACATTGGACTGATGGCCGCCAAAGGAGAAAAACAGAAATAAATCCCATTTGTAATCATTTTAATGACCAGATTGCAGTTCTACAGTTTAGCGTTAAGTAATATAATCGTTAATATAATGTAATTTAAGCGTTAATACAATAATGCTTTATGATTTACTGGGTAATTACCCAGTATTTTGGCCATTGTTCTTACCTTCTAATTACAGGTTAATACCAAGTAACACATTTCTGTTACCATATATTTACTGGGTAAATAGCTAGTAATTGGGGGCTGTAGCTACCTGCTTATTACCAGCTTATAACACAATAATACACTAAAATTCACCATATAGAAACCAGGTAAATACCCAGTATTTTTGTTTACACTTATTGGTCTGTATCCAGTAATGTTCAATAAACATTTAACAAGCTTAGTCGCTCCTGGATTAAAACTATCAACTGTAATGGGGGCCGCCAGAAATGTTTCTTCGGGCCGCTATTGGCCCCCAGGCCACACTTTTAGAACCAAGTATTAATTGAGTAGTTGTTTGGTCTGCAAAATATTGATCAATGTTTGGTCCACAAACGAAAAATTATTCAGTTTTAATTCATTCACATTTAAGAACTTTATTTTAATTGTCACAAAAAGTCACATCCCTCCTTTTTTTCCAGTATAAGTCAAAAATTAAAAGGGAAGTGTTGGATTATTGGAAAAGGTTGGTCAGAATGGTCAGTTTTTGAGGGAAAAAATGAGTTCAGCTTCTCATAAATGTGAATATTTCCTGTTTTTTTCTGCTCCACCTCACAAAGAAATCATTAAAAGTGATTTGTTTTGGTTTGTGGACAAAACGAGACACCACACTTCTCAGATTTGGTCCAAACAACTAATCCTTTGTTTCTTAAAATGGATATTTGATCTTTTTCTTTTCCTCCTCTGTATTATAGGCCGGAGTTTTCAGTGTTTGTAGGCGACTTGGCGTCTGAGGTGGACGACTTCCAGCTGCACCAAGTTTTTAAGAAGTATTCTTCCTGCAAAGGAGCTAAAGTCGTCACTGACCAGTATGGATACTCCAGGTATGAGAAGTGCATCGTAACGTGGCGTAACAGATGTATTTTGAACGTTTTTGTCAATAATATCAAGTGTTTACTGGTTTTGCTAGTATCGTGCATATTTGGATGGCAGTGCTATGGACGACTTCTTCATCTATTTTCAAAAAAAAAAGGCTGACGCTATGTTTTCCTTCCAGTCTTATGCTAAAACTATTGTTTTCCCCATATAGGCTAAGCAAGAGCAACTCACAATTCAAGTGATGGTACCTCATGTTAAAAGTAAAACAACAAGTTTCAGTTCTACCATAATAATACCCATTATATTCTGTTTCTCATTATACGTGGCTATTTTATGGCCTAGTTTGTAGCGTGTGTCAGCGACGAGCGGTGGTGTAAGTGTTGTTTGACTTGCAGAGGCTACGGTTTCGTCAAGTTCGGCGACGAGAGCGAGCAGAAGAAGGCCATCGAGGAGTGTCAGGGGACAATGCTCGGCGGGAAGCCGCTCAGGCTCAGTGTCGCTGTAGCAAAGAGGTAAGACGGAAACTCCACATCCTCACTTTGTGAATATAACAAATAAACATGGTCGTGTTTTTTCAAATCTGTTGGGGTTTGAAACCTGCACTGAGTTTGTGATTTCCAGGAAGAAAATAAACAATCGTAGCATGTAATATTGGGCGTAGTCCTGTAGTTTGAAAAGTGAAGCCTATGGAGTATGACATAAGTAGCAGTAGCCACCAGGGGGCGAAAGAAAGAAAGTTTCAATCAGGTTGACGGGGAAAATGTACGGAAGCGTATTGCATTCACTTGAAAAAAAAAAAAACTCCTGTTTTTCTCGGTAATTAATTTTCGGATTGATTTTTTGAATAACTTTTAAGTAATTATTTTTCTGTTTTTCATGCAAAAAAATTTCCCCCTGTTTTTCGGAGTAATTTTTTTTATAACAACCTGGACGGCTTGTTTAGTTTAATCAAGTTTTACTTTGATCTGGGTTTAAGACACTGGGAGATAGTCCTGTCTTTAAGTCAGATAGATGGTATTATCATTAGTTTGTCGACTTAACGCAGGCACCTGAGGACTTTGCGGTTGTTCAGAAGGAAAAGCCCATTCAGATCTGCGAGACATATCGATCTTTCTTCAGGATCAGTTGGACAGATATGGCATGCTCCATGGATACAAGATGATGCATTTGAAATGCATTCAGGCTGAGTACGTGGTGACTCAAGAGACGATCAGGAGACTGCTGAAAATATTGGATGCACACGGTGTGCAGCTGAGGCGCCGGAATCGCCTTCGGCGGCGTGTGTACCATAGCAAGAGTTCTCGATAATTCTGAAAAAAATTACTCTGGAAAAAAAGGGGAATAAATATTTGCACGAAAAACTGAAAAAAAAATACTCAGAAAAACAGGGGAAAAAAATATTTGCACGAAAAACTGAAAAAAAATTACTCTGAAAAACAGAAAAAAATATAAGTCAGAAAAACTGAAAAAAAATTATTCAAAAAATCAAACCGAAAATTAATTACTGAGAAAAACAGGAGTTTTTTTTTTTTTTCAAGTGAATGCAATACGCTTCCGTAAAAATGAGACCAATTCTTACTTGATTTATAACATCAGTAATAAGTAGTTAATGTCTCTGTCACTAGTTTTATCTCCTCTTCAATAGAAAATGATGTCGATTTAATAAGTCATGTTGCCATTGAGAGGAAAATGGACGATATGACACATGTAGAGTGATGCAAAAACTGTCCCGACTCTGTTTTGTAAGTGAAAAATTCAAATGCAGTGTTTGCTATTTATCTTTTATGTTTGTATCCATTCACGTTCTTTTAAGATTTGCTTCAAATGGAAGATTTATAGCTTAAATTTCGATTTTGTGACTGAAACAATGTCTTAGAAATAATGTTGTTGTTGGTTTTTTTGCAGCCAAAAGATGAGCAGCTACCAGGGCAACCAGGGACAGAATTACTACACCAACTACAACCAGTCTCAGCCCAGTTACTACGGCAACAATAGCAGCGGGGGCTACTACCCTCAGTGGGGGGGCTACGACCAGTACAGTGGCTTTAATAGCAGTGGATACAACAGCGGCTACAACGCTGGCTACAACTACAACTACGGGTCCTATGGTTGCCCTCCACCGGGTCACGCGGCGCCTCCACCTCCTGCGGGGGTGCCGCCCGCGGCCGGTGACGCGTCTGGAGCTGTGGAGGTGAGCGGAAAACTCCCACTGAAGAAACTTTGACTAATTGTTCAGTCCTAGGACGTAGACTTAGCGGAGCTGCGAATCATACTTTCGTCTCCAGGTGTATTTTTTTTTTTTTTGGATTTATCATCGTGTTTCATCTGTTTCCACAGCAGAGCCACGAGGGGACCGAGGATTTGGAAGATGACAATGCAGAAGGTAAGATTTACATTTTCATCAAAGTCGTCTTTGTCTTTCATTTTTGTGTGTGCATTTTGCACGTTTGTCGGCAAAACAATGAGCAAACGACAATGCGGGTTACTATTAAAGGTGCATTATGTAATAAATCTAAATCAATTGGCCGTAAAATCCTCCTAATATGTCACAGAGTCTCAGGAATAATGTTCACATAACAAACTGAACTCACCAACAACAACAATACAGCCAAAATATTCACATTAAAAAAAACATTTTGCAGACTGCAAATCATGTTTATGTTTTGAAATCATGTTTTGGCATGTGGCGCCACCTACCGCCGTCTACCAATCATTGCAGTCAGTAGAGGCACAGCTGCCGAGCAACCACGGGTTGCCAGTTACGTCAGAAAACGAAACCTAAAAGACCTCGGTGTTTTGAATTTGAATGTAGTAACTGTTTTTGGCCACATTCTTACATATGGCACCTTTAAGTTTCTTTGAAGCTAACAAATTAGTGGATGGCAGTTGCATCCAAGAAACCCGGTAAATTTTCGCAGTCGACAAACTAAATG
Organism: Microchirus variegatus; assembly: GCF_963457635.1. Lineage (NCBI taxonomy): Eukaryota > Metazoa > Chordata > Actinopteri > Pleuronectiformes > Soleidae > Microchirus > Microchirus variegatus. Next base: position 3,103,182 of record NC_139806.1, read on the forward strand.
CTTGCTGCCGCTGCCACCTTGAGGTAATAGATGCACCACAAATTAGGTAGTTATTGAAATAGATAGAAACATCATGATCATGAATTGCAGCATTGGCTGTTTGTAATGGAGCAAATATCAGCAAAATCGATCATACAGTTTTGGAATCTGCATTTCTGCCAAAATGATGTAGATGGGGAAGACACGATACTGATACTGATACCACAGACTTGAGTATCTGCCGAAATTGCCTGATTTTAAACCTTTTAAAATATGAACCTATTTCAAAGACATAATTCTACACAATACATTTTTCAGATCCCATGGCTGGCTGTGACGTAGACCAGTGGAACAGAGACTTCATGCAGCGCAGCGAGGAGCTCTACGACGCCATGATGAACTGTCACTGGGAAAGTCCGGACTCTCTCGATTCTATCGCTCCCTCGCTTCCTTCATAACTTCTTTTTCTCCTCCTCCTCCCCTCACGTCCTTCCCAAACCCTCAAATACTTTTAATTTTTTAAAAATGTTTTTTCTACTCCTCATAACTGGGATTTTCTTAAGCGAGACACTGACGCCTTGTAAAGGTCCGTTCAGTTCACTGTTCTGACAGTTCCTAGAGTTTTACTCTTATTCCTCTTCTTCAACTACTTAAAGCGCACAATCATTCACTGGATTTTTAATGTTTACCATGTTGGTAATATACAAAAAAAAATGTTGTTCAATAATATACCACCATAGTTGCTGTGTTTAATGTGTAAAGGGATGAATTGCAGTAGGTGTATCAGTCAAATTGACGCCCTGTGTTATTTCACCACCCCGATAATCTCACATATGGTTTTGAAACGGTCGCACCAGCAGGAGCTAACTTTTACGAAGAGGTTGTCTTATGAAGACGGGAATAAAACTATGCCTTTAATGTCACTTGCCACGAACCACAGTAGATCATTTTAATGTGAATGTCAGTCGGCCTTGTCCGGTTCACCTTTAATGAAGGAATTTTCCTTTTTCGTCCGAGCATCGTTTAGGTTTGAAGTGTTGAAATATGGACAGAAAGGTCATTTTGAGTTAACGCAATAACAACCCATGTATTTGTTTTCTGTTCTGTGTAACTGGAGAATGGTACGACCTCGCAATCCTTCGGAGTACTGTGAAAGTATGTTATGGTTTAAGAGGTAGTCGACTGAATTGCTGTAGCAGATGTCGGGCATCATCTCCTGTTTTCAGATGTCTTATGTTTTCTATGTTTTTCTGAAGAAATACCTAAAAAAACAAAAAAGTGTAATCTGTGTAGTCCTTTTTTAAAAATCTGTGCCGATCCTTTCTGAGAAAGTCTAATCAAAATTGGAAGTTTCCTGTTCCCGTATCAGTGAAAACAAAACAGAACGTGTTTTTATGATATACTGTATTAAAATCTCTCTAAGGTTAATGTTAGCAGTGTAGCTAATGTTGGAGACTTGCTAGCTCTCATCACATTGTACTTAAAGGGACACTGTGTAGTATTTATGGGTTTATATAACCCAAAATCCACTCTTTTATACATATTATGTGCTCCTGCATTGTCTAGTCACTGTATAATATTCTTTGTTTCACTTTCGTAGTGTTTCAAAAAGTCATGTAAAATGACATGACCGCGGACCGCGGTTGCATAGCCACTGTTAGCAGAGAGACGCCATGTTTCTACCGGAGCCTGTAAGGACAAACGCGAGAGAACAAATCAAGCGTCTCTTTACTTGTAGCTGAAGTCCCGCCTCCTCTCTCTCCGCTTCGTCTGCTACGGCCGCGGCAGCTCCGCCCTCTCCCTCACCTCATGAACCTCATCTGCTGACATGGAGAAAGACGACGACGACGACGACATTTGACCGGCTGAGGATACCATAGCGCTCAGGGAAGGGAGGGGGTGAGCAGAGGAGCAGTTCTTTGTTGTACATTTCAGCCTCTCCCCTAGATGGCACTATAAACTACTTACTTCACCTTTAATAGACATGAAAATGACATGACGGGTGTCCACAGACACCAGTAGGACTGTAATGTTTGTACAATTTATTAAGATTGCACACAAAAGTGACTAACTGCTAGAAAAGACTTAAAAGGCTTTCACAACTTCATCATCATTGGTGTTTGGAGCAGCCATCTTGAATTATGAGGTCATTATGAGGTTACATTTGTTGAAGGTGACTGAATGGGGAAGGGAAAGAGCCTGAGGTGAGCGTGGCAGGTTCGAATCTGCATCTTCACCGCCAGATTCAGATGCCGAAGCCCAGCTGCAGATTCGTTCTCAGGCGAACTCCCTCCGCAACGTTCTTGAGCAACAAATGGACTTAGCCTGCTCCCATCCTCTGGTCTTATGTTTGGATTCTTGAAGTTGCTCCAAGTCTCAGGGCTTGAGGAGATTCTACTTTCTTAATTCCAACTTCAACAACAACTGGCTTGATCTTTGCAAAGAAGTCTTCTGGGTTAATTGCAGTTACTGTGGCTCAGCGGTTCTCCTTCAGCATCAGCACTCCCGGTCTTGATGTTGAGCAGCCCCAGTCCGGGGCGTCCCGGACAGCACCAGCTGAGCCCCACGCGGTACCAACCCTGATACAATCCCCTCCAGCTCAGGCAGCCTAGAGCGCCCCCCAGCAGCTGGGCAGGGAACTTTGGGAAGTAAGCTAAGAGACAGAGCAGCAGGAAGATCCAGAGTCCCAGCAGGAGAACGCAGAAGAGGAAGAGGATCCTCAGAGGAGCATCTGAGATCCCACCCAAGCTCAGGTATGGACCAAACACGGCCGTCTCCTCTGCCAACACCAGGCAGCACAGACACAGGAGGAAGATGTCCTCTGAAACCTCATATCCTCTCCACAACATCCCGGCTTTCAGGCATTCAGACTTACTTTCCCCTTCTCGCAGCACCAGCAGAGGCTGGCCGATGGTAGCCTCCGGGCCACTGTGCATAGGTTCATAGCAGCTTCCCGTTGTGTTCTCCAGATAATCCAGGAGTTTGCAGAAGCTTAGCCACAGGCCGCCAGCCACTCCAAGCCTGGAGAGGTGACGGACGGAGACGGCGAGGGAGCGACGGATGGAGAAGGAGAGGAGGAAGACGAAGGAACCGACAAAGATGGAGGTCCAGCCCCAGCCGGAGCGCAGGAACAGCCTGGAGACACAAGAGAAGAGGTGAGAACGGTATCCTGCAGACCTCATTAGAAGGTTTTTAACCATAGAGACGGAGACCTTTGAAAATGATATTGGTTCTTATCAGCCTGCAAATATGTCATGTGCTTTACGTGCAATCTAAAAATTATAGGATGGACTGTCAATTGCGCCAGGCCATTGGTCCAGATTGGAACAAGTGACAGGAAATGGTCTCACCTGTACAGGAAGTGGCTCCTCCTGGCAAAGACACTGTGGCTGGACACCCAGAAGCTCAGTGCAGGACCAAACATCACCACGGCAGAGAGCAGCAGGTGGAAGTGCTTCCGGAACACGGTGTTACCCAGGAGACGGGCTGCCAGGTCCGTCAGGACCACCAGCACTGTGTTGAGGAACATCTGGTCCCAGGAGTTAACTCGAAATAAATATGAAAAGCAGCTGCCTTCGGCCTCTGAACACAGGAGTGGATTATCCGCCTCAGACTAAACAGCATGCACCGTTTCATGTGATTGGACTGTAGTCGAAGAACTTTGTCATCCAGAAGACTTTTTTTGCAAATAGTCACTCTATACACTCTATACTCTATACAACACTCTATACAACACTTTTCCAAAGACGGCTGATTTGGGTTAGCATTTCAAAGTCGTTGGCCGTGGAGTCCAGATCTTCTGCTGTGATGCCGTCAGCGTCCACGCGCCGCATGAATGAAACGACAGGTGGCCTGTGGGCATTCCTCGGACATGTGGACATGCACACTGCGAATGCTCAAGCCCTGTAGGCCTTTCTGCTGACTCAGCTCTCGCTCGGCTTTACTGTATCTTCCTTAACTTCTTTTTCGGTGTTCTTCAACAGCTGGCATCCGTGATATTGCATTACCGCCTCCTTATGGGTCCCTTTGCACACCTTAGCTCTGTGTCCCGGCTTAAAGTTATTTCTTTCTCTGTGTCAGTTTCCTTCCAAGTTCCTTCCGGTTTCTTTTAGAGGCCGCGTCAGTCTGACCACAGACTAAGCATCAGTCTGTTCTGACCTTGTCCAGCAGGCTCTGAAGTGTCTCTCCTCTCATTTTCTCAGACATAAACGTTCAAAAAGTCCAAAATGGTGAGCACAGTCTGCACAGCAGATGCAGCTTTCTTACTTGCCATCACTTCTTTTCTCACCCTTCCTTGCTTCCTCTCTCTCTCTCTCTCTCTCCCTCCCTCACACACACACACACACAGTACATGACCAAACTATTTATGTTCTCGCCCTGTCATATTTCCTCCTGGACCTCCGACTTGTCACGTTACTCCACAGTGACATGGATTCCCTCAGAGTTCTTGATCAGGGTTTCTGTTTAACTGCATGTGAACGGACAGTGGAGGCAGAGACTGAGCGGCAGCCGCAACAAAACCTGACATCACAGACATTCAATTTTGCATTGAAAGAGTCAACGTTCATGTAGGATTTGTAATCAGATGCAGTGTCACACTGTGTGTGTGTGTGTGTGTGTGTGTGTGTGTGTGTGTGTGTGTGTGTGTGAACCCATGTTCATGAGTATTATTAGCAGTGACCTTTGTACTGTTTCTGAGCTGAGACTCAGCTGCTGCAGTCTGTCTCTGTCAATCACACAGACAGAGACACAGTTTTGCACAACTCTTTCTTGTTAAGACTCTGCGTTGACTTCAATTCTTTTGGACAACCCTTAACTTAAGACCTAACAAGTTAATCCTAACCTTAACCAGAGCCTCAGAAATGAGGTTCTGCCCCATTAGGACCTGTTTGTGGTTACTGGTCCTGACAAGGCCAGTGTTTATCACAGAAAAGATCCTAAAGAGGTAACATAAACACGTATACACTGGTGAGAGCCTCATTATAGCCCCACATGATCAATGTAAAGGCCTAACTTTATTGGCAAACTACCTTTTAATCAGTCTTTAGTGCAACAGCATCTCCAAGAGGAAGACTGCTGTCTGTACAGGGGCGCAGCTTGTGAACAGGCAAGGCAGGCAACTGCTTGGGGCCCCCGAGCTGATAGTGGGGCCCCCGACACTCGGAGCCTGAGGGCTGTTTTTCACTGAAATGTGCAGTGAGCAGCCGCCTCCCCGTCCCCCTCAAACAACAATGGGCGATTTGCAATGACATCTCAGTAGTAAACCTCCCTAAAGAGGCCCCACCTCACTTTAACCTGTGTGAAGTTATCGTTCTGCAAGTTGGAAAATGAAGAGGATTATTTACAGTGTAATGCATATCTTTTTTACTTAGTTTATATAGTTTTTTAAAAGCTATTTACAGTATTTTATTGTTCTTTACATTTATATTTTCACATACTTTTTAAATAGAAGGCTTTTCCATGTTATTTCATTCATTTTGAATTTTTTTTATTTTGAACTCATACATTTTTCGTTGGTATCAGATTATTTGTAACATAATGGTGATGAACACTGGTTGGAAGGAAGGGCTGAGACGGGGGATTTTTTTCTTAGGGCCCCTACAGACTCTAGAATCGCCTCTGTGTCTGTACTGATGCACCACGGCACTGTCCACCCACCACAGTTACACATGTGCTCTGTTGCTGACACCTGCTGGCCTTAGAGAGGAATTGTCGCTCCCAGGTTGTCGAGGGCAAATTGGGCATCAGTGTTGTTCCCAGGGACACATTAGCATGTTGACTACCAGAGTTAGGGATCGACCTCTGACCCTCCAATTGATGGCCACCCTTAATTGGCGAGATCTTCACTTAGGCCAACTTTACATTACGTCTTTAGACACACCGCACGGAAATCTGGCATGACACCCGCTTAGCTTACAGCTTTCCTCTTTACTTGCTCGACTGTACGATCGCAGTCGGCCTCACGCATCCGCTGTTGCACTTTTGATGTCGGCCATCTTGTTCCCGCATGACTCCAGCTTCTTCTGCATCTCGTCCTCCGACCAGATACTGATCAGGCACTTGTTTTCGGAGGAGCTCCACGTACAGCGTCCATCGCCCCCTCCTTCACCCCTGCCATTTTTTTGGGGAACAAAAGTCCTGCGGTATATGTTAATTATATATATAGATGATACATATATATATATATATATATATATATATATATATATATATATATATATATATATATATATATATATATATATATAATTACTATATGCTAATTGCCTAAACCCTGACCTCCCGCTGTCGCGAGCCTGACGCATTCTCTTTATATGAACTTTGAAGTTGTCGGGGGAGAATCTGAAGACAGCGGGAATTCTCTTTACACGAGGGTTGTCGCGAAAAGCTTAATGTACTCAGAACACGTACATCCTGCATGTAACTCTTGTCTTGGCATAGTTGGGAAGACACTTTTTGACCTAACGCATTCACTATCTGCTCACTCTCACAACCCTAAGACCAGGTCTTAAACCTGGGGGAAAAAAAGAATCTGTGAAGACCAGCCAAACAACAGGAGTTTGTCTTTGTACTGGAGGCCTATGTCCATTTGTATATTCAGTTTATTGGTCTGACCTGCACAATGTCATCATATGTGAAGGGCAAACGCCAGAGAATGTCCAGACCCAATTATGTCCAAAAAACACTTTTGTGCTTAATAGTTTATTTTCTCCACTGTGAGCTTTTAACTTAAGCACTTTTCATGCTGCATTCTCCTCATAAGCTCACTTGGACATTATCCGTGACATTTGAATTGGGAGCTGTGTCCTCACAAACATCCTCTGTCTCTGGTCAACAATGTTTGGACTTCAGAGCAGGTTTGAAAGCAGCTTTTGATGCAGAGCGGGGGGAGTTTGTGGTGGGTTTATCCGAGCTTTTCCCTCTGCAACAGGTGCCTGCTGTGTGGGAGGGTTGGACGAGGCAGAGACCGCGACTGTGGTGGAAACTGAAGAACAAGCTCCCTCGTGTGGCTCAGAAGTGAACAACAGACATCCGACGGTCATTAAATCAGTTTGACCTCCCCCCTTTAAAGATTCTCCTGCGACCACCACTGGAACCACTACATTTCAGGAGCTAGTGTCTGGGTGGCAACCAGGCAGCTGGAGGATCTGTCAGCTGCAGGATTTTTGCCTCTAATCCACCTTAAAACACTGGCTGAAAACAGAAACAGCTGCCGGCCCAAACTGCTCTGTCCTGACCTGCTGCTGAAAACGTTTCAAAGCAGAGATCCAAAGAGGAAGGACATGGGTGGACGCGTTGGGTTGTGTTAAGCTAGAGGGATAAAACGAGTTCAGTTCTAATGTCAGATTATTATAAATAGTATAACGGGGTCATACCGGTCACTCTATCTATCTATCTATCTATCTATCTATCTATCTATCTATCTATCTATCTATCTATCTATCTATCTATCTATCTATCTATCTATCTATCTATCTATCTATCTATCTAGTAGACTAATTCTCTGGCTACATGGTCCATATATCTATTTAACAGTCTCTCCATCTTGACTCACTATATCTACATATAATCCAAAGGTTTTCTCGAACTTCTTGTGTCCATTTATGCTGCGTGACACATTTAAAAGGGTTCATTCCAGAACCTACCAAGTATCATGAGTGAATTTTTAAACCTCTGTCTGGGTCCCGCCCCGCCCCCCCTGTCTGTTCATGGTTCTGCTCATTTCCAGTGAAAGCGAGTCCTTATCTCTGTTGGATGCTATCGGGCTGAAAGTGCCAGTGATAGTGTAGCCAGTAAACAGACTCAAACAGTGGGTTCAGACATGGTATCAAACAAAAGGTTTATTAATATCCACTGCGCTCAGAGTATTAATATACTGCATACACGCCTAATACCAAAATGATGAGGGAACAATGGTGGGCGCGGCTTTGCGCGGACGGAGCGCAGAGCGTCCAAGAGTGAACTGTTTAACTTTTATGCCCCGTTTAAGCCCTTTTTTTACACTTAACATGAAAAGCGTCTTATCGCCCGCTAACACCCGGCTTTTATTCTGGGCATTTCACAGCTCTGGCTCTGGTCAGCGGGGGATGGAAACATCTCGGTGACATCTCGGTTAGTGTCAAAAATACAATATACCGACGAGATTGAAGACATTTAGCGCCACCTTGACCCTGACAGCGGTGTAGTAAAAGGCAAAGAGAGCTGTATTTTCATTGGCTTTTGTCAGAATAGTGGCGTTCATCTAGAATCTGTTGGGTAACATCTACTGCACGTCTGTCCGTCCAGGGAGTGGATCCCTCACCTGTGGTTCTCCCTAAGGTTTCTACCTTTTTCCCTGTTATTAGGGTTTTTCCCCTGGTAGTTTTTCCTTACCCTGGTCGAAGGTCTAAGGACAGACGATGTTACCAATCCTGTGAAGTCCCGTGAGACAAACTATGTTTTGTAAACTGTGGGCTATACAAATAAAGATTGATTGATTAATTGATTGTTTGGTTGTTAGGATTTGATTCGTTTTAGTGGATCCGATTACGGGTTTAGATAGTGGACAACTGTCTGGATTTTGTTGACCAGTTACCACGCGGTAAATGTTGTGTTTGGAGGTTCCTGCGGTAGCTAACCTGGTGGAGCAGATGCCTCGTATACTGAGGTCTACAATCCTCTCCAGATACCACAGGTTTGCATCCATTTGCTCTGAGTCTTTGCAACTTGCTTTTTACACTACATTCCCTTCTTATTATCCATTTATGCTCAGGAGCAGGTCTGAACGGGGGTCAAATATGGATGTAGGATGGGAATTGTTCTCCAGTGTTATCGTTAAACCTGCTCCAAAGGTTTGCGGCCGTTTGTTTTTCTTTTGGCTTCCAGTGGAGTCGACCCACTGTTGGCTTTTCAACAGTTTTTCTTCTGTGTTGTCCTCAGCCAGCAAACCTTCTTCATCCACTTTTTATGTTCAGTCTGAATGTGGTCTAAGATAAATGTCTGATGTCTGCGGACTATCGTTCTCCTCCATTGTTTACGTTCGAAGCAGCTGCTCCCGAAAACAGCCGGAGAAGCAAATTGAAGTTTTCGTCAGTCGGTATTTAATTTCAGTGCACGAGGTCACGACAGAGCTGTCGCCGGAGCATCAGCGGCGGTTGCTGACAAGATGCCGAACATGTGTAGCTTGACCGGCCTTTAGTGTGTGTGTGTGTACAGCGGACTTAAAGCCCCGGTGGACACATGACTTATCGCCCCCAACTTAACCCTGCTGTCATTAAGAGAGGAGTGTTGCACTTAAGAGACGACGTGTACGCGACACCTTTCTGTCAACGCGATCACATCAGAGTCGGAGTGGTGAACATCAACAAATAGAGGACATTTCAAATATCCCTCTGCGGTAATTAATTTAAATAAAAAAAAATACAGATATAGACCTTCCTATTGCTTACAAACAGAGCATGACTATAGCAGGTGAAGGCCTTTAAATAGACCAGTGAATCGGCCCAGTGTCATGTGATGGATGCAGCTGTTTTACCACCTAACATAGAAGCAGAGAAGCTTTATTCATTACTAATGACTTCTTTTATATAATTTGATCATTACTTCACGGTAAAATAATGTCAGACACTTTGACTTTGAGACCAGGACGGGGGGGGGGGGGGGGGGGGGAATTGGAGGTCGCAAACCAGTACTGGAATGCAACACCGGCTGTTCATCGCAGAGAGAGAGGATCATAATTTCTGCATCCACGTGTCCTCAGAGCGTCCACCCAGAGGCGCAGCTTGTGAACAGGCATGTCAGGCAACTGCTTGGGGCCCCGAGCCGATAGGGGACCCCCCGACACTCGGAGCCTGAGGGCTGTTTTTTACTGAAATGTGCAGTGAGCAGCCGCCTCCCCACCTCACTTTAACTTGAAGGTTCTGCAAGTTGGAAAATGACGAGGATTGTTTGCAGTGTAATGCATATCTTTTTTACTCAGTTTATATATGTTCTTTCAGTTATTCACAGTATTTTATTGTTCTTTACATTTATATTTTCACATACTTTTTAATTATAGGGTCTCATACATTTTCAGTTGGTGTCAGATTATTTGTAACATAATGATGAACACTGGTTGGAAGGGCCCCCTGGCAATTTTTGCTTAGGGCCCCTACAGACCCTAGAATCGCCTCTGCGTCCACCAGCTCAGACTATGAGAGGATGATATGCACAACACGAGCAAACACATGTCGTTGACTACCAGAGACAGGGATCGACCTTTGACCCTCCAATCGACGGCCACCCTTAATTGGCGAGCTCTTCACTTAGTCCAGAACATGTGCATCCTGCATGTAAACACAAACTCTTGTCTTGGCATAGTGGGGAAGACACTTTTTGACTAACAATGCATTCCCTATCTGCTCACTCTCACAAATGAAATTTTGCCCTTAACCCTAAGACCAACAAACACACAGGTTGAAAAGTCTCTTGAGACGTTCATTTCAGTCACTAACGACACATATTTTTACATCGGAGGAGATTGAAAGCTGCACCGTTGGCTAACTTCCTGTCTGTTGCTGCCGTTAGCATTGACATGCCCACTCTTTGCATTATACAGTTGTTGTAGCACATTATTACTACTCGACTCATGCAATTACCTACAAAAACAGTGATGGATTTTATGACATTTAACTCGTTTTCTAATGATAATAATCAATGTCTTCAAATTTGATTTGCAAAAACAAATAGCTTGAGCCTTAATACACTCTTAGAAATAAAAGTGCTAATTAGAACCATATAAGGTTCTTTGGCTTGTCCTCATAGGAGAACCCTTTTTGGGTCCCTTAGTGTTCCACCAAGAACCCTTTTAAAACCCTTTATTCAGGGAAAGGGGTTTTAAAGGGTTCTCTGGATCAAAATAGTTCTTACTGGAACCATTAGTGTTACCAAGAACCCTTGAAAAAACAAATGGTTCCAGCCCTTGTAGAAGAACACTTTTGGAACCCTTATTTCTAAGAGTGTACGTATCAACGCGCATTTTCAAGCGGGTATATAATATGGCATATACCTGCACTCCCACCTCCCACTTAAATTGAGTAAATGCTGAGTCAATTGGGAAAATTTGATTATTTGATTATAACACACTTGATATAAAAATAAAAATGTCTTTGCGACCCTTCTGTGGAGGTTTGGAGGCCTCAGGCCTCTGTGGTAGGAGCCCTCTACTCTAGGTCAGTGATAGCCGTCAGAATACAAACAATTTAACACAGAATTTATGAATTTGAGGAGTAGAAATGTAATTGAGTCAGAATTTCTAATTGACATTGTTTAAGAAAATAACCATTTTGTGAAATAGTCTACAGTAACTGTGACAATAAGGTCTATTGGAACAACATGAAATGCAGAAATGAAGGCCAGAAAACAGGCTTTGCATTTTTATTTTATTGACAATTATTATTTTTTTTAGCTTTATTGCTGTGCCACACCCCCCCCCCCCCCTTTGTTCCTCCTCAGGCACAATAAACAGAATCTGGTTTCTGTCCATGAGCGCTCATCACTTGGTGAAGGAATTTAGCGCGTGAGCTGGCAGCAAAAAAAAAAAATTAGTAGAATTAGAGATAGAGGAGCTCATGGTTGGGTGAATCACGGGCGAGATATGCGGCCGAAAATTTCCTGGCCCTGCTCCCGAAAAATCACATTATTTCGACGTGAGGGGACAGAAAGGAGCAGGGAGGGCGGCCAAGCATCACGAGAGCCACCAAGAGCCCTGTCATAAGAGATGAAAGTGATGGCGATTACCACCGTGTGTGTGTGTGTGTTTGTGGTATGTGTGGAAGTTGTGTACCTGTTGGTGTGTGTTGTGTGTGTGTGTGTGTGTCAGTGATCAGGTCAGGGTGGTGCCCTTGGCCTTGTAAGGCAGGGTTATCAGGGGTTATATATTTGATCCCTGCCTCCACTGCAGTAGCAGCTTCCTCTTCACCTGGTCTCTGTAAGTCTGCGTCCATAATTGTTTTTTCTTGTCTTCACAGATGCTGACATTTAACCTGAAGATGTTTTTGCTAATTGATGCTAAACACACTTTAACCATGATGTATTCTGACATTTGTCTTTACCAGGTTACACAGATGTTCTCCACCCTCAGAAGGTCTTACATGTACGTCTCTTTGTCCCTCTGCTCCTATAGGTCACAGATTTATCCCCTATAGCCCGAGTTCACCTATTCACCTCTGAGTTGAACCCACAGGTAAATAGTCTTCATTTTCAGTGTTTTCTCAGCTTTTCAAATCCCAAAAGAAGTAGAAAAACTTATAAACCAAAAAAAAGATAGTTTATATAGTTGCAGAGTGAGATGAGATGCAGGGTCGAACCTCTCACCGTCTCTGCTGACTGTGTTTCCATGCACTTGCAGCCATGGGCGACGCAGAGATGTCTGTGTTTGGGCCGGCTGCCTCTTACCTGAGGAAGTCGGACAGGGAGCGCATGGAGGCCTCCACGCGTCCCTTCGACATCAAGAAGGAGTGTTTTGTCCCGGATCAAGTGGAAGAGTTTGTGAAGGCGACCGTCTCCAGCCGAGACGGAGACAACGTCACTGTGGAGACACAGCGTGGGAAGGTCAGTGATTACATCTTGTGTGGCTTCGTGTTTTTTTTTTATCACTGGCAGCACTTGAATAACATGCTATAACATAACGTCATTGTCAGCAGAGCCGTATCTACAAATAATGTCAGATTACCAGATTAACATCTGTGTGAAATAATTAACTAGAAAAACAACTCTGAGATCATTAACCTGGGCTAAACCCACTCTGTTTCCCCACAGTATCAGTACACGGTAAGAATCCTGCATCCAAATCCGTCTCTGGGTCACCACCAAAGTCTAATCTAATGTATTCCCCCGAGCCAAGATCTTCACTCCCAGAATATATCATCACAATCGGGCCGTTTACTTTCAGAGTTATGCAGCTCACAAACAGACAAACGTGGTTGTGGAGGTGATTAACGCAAGTCTTCCAGCCACAAGTACAAGTATTTCACAAGAAAATGGCTTCTTTGATAGAAGTCACTTATGTAAAAAAAAAAAAAAAGTATTACTCAAGTAAAAGTTTTAAAGTAGTAGTATCTCACAAGAAAATGGCTTCTTTGTTGTCTTTCAACTGGTAGGTTGTGGGTTCAATTCCTGGCTCTGCTATTCAATGATATAGGAAATGTAGTGAAGTAAAATTTGCTAGAAATATAATTTAAAAAAAAAGTATTACTCAAGTAAAAGTCTTAAAGTAGTAGTATCTCTCAAGAAAATGGCTTCTTTGATAGAAGTCACTTATGTAAAAAAAAAAAAAAAGTATTACTCAAGTAAAAGTCTTAAAGTAGTAGTATCTCACAAGAAAATGGCTTCTTTGATAGAAGTCCCTTGTATAAAAAAAAAAAGTATTACTCAAGTAAAAGTCTTAAAGTAGATGATATTTACTGTAAATAAGGCTCAGTGGTAGGGGCGAGTTGTCTTTCAACTGGTAGGTTGTGGGTTAAATTCCTGGCTCTGCTAGTCAATGATATAGGAAATGCAGTGGAGTAAAAGTTGCTAGAAATATAATAATAAAGTACAGATGTGTGAATTGTCTACTTAAGTACAGTAAACAGTAACCAGTGCCAGACAATAACACAGTAGCTGGTGATAAACAGTCAGCACAAGGACCTCATTAGCGCTGCCTTTAGCTTAGTCCTTGTCTGGGAGCAGGTGTGAATCTTAGTGTAAATCTGTGTGCGATCCAAACTGTCTTCCTCTAAGTGAGTGTGAATACGCGAGTGCCGCTGTAATGCAAGTGTCTCCCGACACTTCACCGAGCAGCTGAGTGATGATGAAGTGAGGCATCGCGACCATCTCGCATTGGCCATGTGTGGCATGAGGCACACGCAGCTGCACTGGCAGCGGCGACAATAACAGAGTCTCCCTGCGAGTGTTGTTGTTGTTGTTGTTTTCTCTGTGTGTGTGAGAATGTCGTGGCCTGCGTTTAAAGCTCGTTTAAACTGTGCTTCTTTTTTTAAAACGCTCCTCAGACCGTGACGGTCAAAGACACTCAGATTATGCAACAGAATCCGCCAAAGTTCGACAAGATCGAGGACATGGCCATGTTGACCTTCCTCCACGAGCCGGCTGTGCTGTTTAACCTCAAAGAACGTTATGCAGCGTGGATGATCTATGTGAGTGGGTCAAACCAATGACAGACAGACAGACAGACAGACAGACAGACAGACAGACAGACAGATAGACAGATAGATAGATAGATAGATAGATAGATAGATAGATAGATAGATAGATAGATAGATAGATAGATAGATAGATAGATAGATAGATAGATACTTGGCTAGTTTGCAAGATTGCTTGCTAGCAGATAGATAGATAGATAGATAGATAGATAGATAGATAGATAGATAGATAGATAGATAGATAGATAGATAGATAGATAGATAGATAGATAGATAGATAGATAGATAGATAGATAGATACTTGGCTAGTTTGCAAGATTGCTTGCTAGCAGATAGATAGATAGATAGATAGATAGATAGATAGATAGATAGATAGATAGATAGATAGATAGATAGATAGATAGATAGATAGATAGATAGATAGATAGATAGATAGATAGATAGATAGATAGATAGATAGATAGATACTTGGCTAGTTTGCAAGATTGCTTGTTTGCAGATAGATAGATAGATAGATAGATAGATAGATAGATAGATAGATAGATAGATAGATAGATAGATAGATAGATAGATAGATAGATAGATAGATAGATAGATAGATAGATAGATAGATAGGCAGGCAGGCAGGCAGGCAGGCAGGCAGGCAGGCAGGCAGGCAGGCAGGCAGGCAGGCAGGCAGGCAGACAGACAGACAGACAGATAGACAGATAGATAGATAGATAGATAGATAGATAGATAGATAGATAGATAGATAGATACTTGGCTAGTTTGCAAGATTGCTTGCTAGCAGATAGATAGATAGATAGATAGATAGATAGATAGATAGATAGATAGATAGATAGATAGATAGATAGATAGATAGATAGATAGATAGATAGATAGATAGATAGATAGATAGATAGATAGATAGATAGATAGATACTTGGCTAGTTTGCAAGATTGCTTGTTTGCAGATAGATAGATAGATAGATAGATAGATAGATAGATAGATAGATAGATAGATAGATAGATAGATAGATAGATAGATAGATAGATAGATAGATAGATAGATAGATAGATAGATAGATAGATAGGCAGGCAGGCAGGCAGGCAGGCAGGCAGGCAGGCAGGCAGGCAGGCAGGCAGGCAGACAGACAGACAGACAGACAGACAGACAGACAGACAGACAGACAGATAGACAGATAGATAGATAGATAGATAGATAGATAGATAGATAGATAGATAGATAGATAGATACTTGGCTAGTTTGCAAGATTGCTTGCTAGCAGATAGATAGATAGATAGATAGATAGATAGATAGATAGATAGATAGATAGATAGATAGATAGATAGATAGATAGATAGATAGATAGATAGATAGATAGATAGACAGACAGACAGACAGACAGACAGACAGACAGACAGGTAGATAGACAGACAGACAGACAGATAGATTACTGAAATGACTGTTTCATATTGTTTTTCATAGACCTACTCTGGCCTCTTCTGTGTGACTGTCAACCCCTACAAGTCGCTACCAGTCTATAACCAAGAAGTGGTTGTTGCCTACAGAGGAAAGAAGAGGAGTGAAGCTCCTCCTCACATCTTCTCCATCTCTGACAACGCCTACCAGTACATGCTGTCAGGTACAGACTGATATGACGCGTTCACATCACAGTACATACAATCATGCTCAACCTTGACACTAACAAAATTGGTACACTTTCGTAGACCGCGAGAACCAGTCAATTCTGATCACGTATGTAAATATACTTTTAAAACAAATATTGCGTGTCCAGAAATAACAACGTCAACTTTTTAAACCACCAAACTGATCATAAAACCTGCTGCAATTGCAGTGGAGAATCCGGTGCAGGAAAGACCGTCAACACAAAGCGAGTCATCCAGTATTTTGCGAGCATTGCAGCTGGGAGCTTTAAAAAGGATCCCAATGCCAAAGACAAGGTAAATGCTGAGCATTTAGTGCCACTAGAGGTCGTTAAAGTCTCTCTGTGTAGCTTTGTGTAGAAATAACAGACTGACTGTACACAATGTTCCTCTTTGTCAGGGAACCCTGGAGGATCAAATCATCCAGGCTAACCCAGCTCTGGAGGCCTTTGGTAATGCCAAGACCATCAGGAACGACAACTCCTCTAGATTTGTGAGTGCCTTTTATTATACGGTGATTCGGTTGTCGTTGAAAACACAGTAAAGTAGCATCGGCAGGTACCGTCAGGATCATTATGAACACAAACTTTATCCTTTCAGGGTAAATTCATCCGAATTCACTTTGATGCCAGGGGAAAGTTGGCCTCTGCTGACATCGAGACCTGTAAGAACGACGACAACGCAACATTCTCGCAATTAATTTGACTAATTAAACAAAAATTATTCATATTTTTGCGTTTTCTCTCTCGTCCTTGTCAACCGTCAGACCTTCTGGAGAAATCCCGCGTGACCTTCCAGCTCAAGGCTGAGCGAGATTACCACATTTTCTACCAGATTCTGTCCAACAAGAAGCCGGAGATTCTGGGTGAGTTCAGGGTCTGTTGCACTGAAGCTGTGTGTCTCTGTCTGTCTGACCTTTGCTCACCACTCTCTCTTTGTCTCTCCCAGAGATGCTGTTGATCACACTTAATCCCTACGACTACGCCTTCATCTCTCAGGGGGAAACGCAAGTGGCCTCCATTGATGATGCAGAGGAACTGATGGCAACAGACGTCAGTTTCTTTTGTTAAATTGTCCATTTAACCCTGATCTAATCACAATGGCTGAAGTCTGCTCTATTTATGGTCAAGTATGTACAGTTTAGGAAGATTCGGTGGGAGAAATTGTACATATTGCACAAAAGTATGTTTGTGTATAAGTGTGGAATATTGTTTTACAATTATACATAGTTTTTTTTTAACATCTATGTACGTTTTGCTTTGAGGAGAGGAGACGTAGGGTCAATTCCAATTCCTATCTTAACCCTCAAGCTCAACCCTTAATCTTAACTGGCCTCAAAACCAAGTGTTGAGGGTTATTTTGTCACTTAGAAATGGGACACCCCTTAAATGCAGATACGTCTTCAGACTGTAGGGGGCAGAATAACGCGAAAGCTGCGTCCAGTCTGTCAACTCCAAAAAAGAAGAACAAGAAGAAGAACACATTTACTTCACGATTATTTATTCTGATCCGTTTGTCAGTCAAGTTATTAGGTTGTCAGTTAGTTATAAGATGATACTCATACAAATATTCAGCTGACAGTTACCACACACCACGACTTATTGAAAAGTAAACCATAGCAAACGATCGCTTGTCCGCACCGGCCGACTATTGACAAAAGATCGTAAAATAAAAATAAATGTTATGCAACAATGACGTCAGTAATCCATAATATGGGCCTAAACTAAGATAATACAATGGTTTTCATCATTTTTATATCTCTATTGACAAAGAAAATACTTAATTTGTATCACACTCGCTTTGCTGCTTTCGACGCCATCTTTCTTATGTGAAAACACGCAATGCATTCTGGGTAGCCCTTGCTCCCAAGGGTGGTCTCGGAAAATCTCAATATTGAGGGCGATACAGCCCTTAAACTTGACCCTCAACTTAATTTTTCTGAGAATTGGGACAGCACTTGCACTAGAGGGAGAACATTTTTGAGATTCAGGGTTAAGCAAGGAATTGGAATTCACCCGTGCTAATGGATAAATGAGGAGGACATGGATCAGAGAGTGCAAGAAAGGGTCGTGAAAGAGTTGCGAGAGTTACTTTGTTCCTCTGCAGAGTGCCTTCGATGTGTTGGGCTTCACTCAAGAGGAGAAGAACTCTGTGTACAAGCTGACTGGTGCCATCATGCACTACGGCAACATGAAGTTCAAGCAGAGGCCGAGAGAGGAGCAGGCCGAGGCTGACGGCACTGAGGGTAAGGGGGGGGGGGGCTTTTCTTGGGTCATCATGACGACTCGGGAACCAACTATTAGAGTCTCACTGCCCTGTTTCTTTCTTTCTTAAGATGCTGACAAATCGGCGTATCTGATGTGCCTGAACTCTGCCGACCTCATCAAAGGTCTCTGTCACCCAAGAGTCAAAGTAGGAAATGAGTGGGTCACCAAGGGACAGAGCGTTGCCCAGGTGAGAAACAATGGAATGAATTCCCAAAAACCTTACCAATAGCAACATCAATTCAATTGCAAAATACCATATATAAAAAAGTGCATTGTTTAGTGTACTTTGGTTTTTCTGTATTCCCTGTGCTAAAGGTGTACTATGCTGTCGGAGCTCTGTCCAAAGCTGTTTATGAGAAGATGTTCCTGTGGATGGTCTTCAGAATCAACCAGTCACTGGAGACCAGACAGCCTCGCCAGTACTTCATCGGTGTACTGGACATCGCTGGGTTTGAAATCTTTGAAGTGAGCTCCAAAAAAAACAAAAATAAATAAATAAATCTGTCGTGAAGTTTAGTTTGGTTTAAATGGTCAAACCTCAAACTGGGGACTATTTCATTACAGTTCAACACCTTTGAGCAGATGTGCATCAACTTCACCAATGAAAAACTGCAACAGTTTTTCAACCACCACATGTTTGTGCTGGAGCAGGAAGAGTACAAGAAAGAGGGCATTGAATGGACTTTCATTGATTTTGGTATGGATTTGCAGGCCTGTATTGACCTCATTGAGAAGGTGAGAGACGACAACATGAAAAACCCCACAAAACAAAACAAAAATTTCCCAAACTAATTCATACTTTGTCTCTTCAGCCCATGGGTATCATGTCCATCCTTGAAGAGGAGTGCATGTTCCCCAAAGCCTCTGATGCTACTTTTAAAGCTAAGCTCTATGACAACCATCTGGGCAAATCTGCCAACTTCCAAAAGCCCAGAATTGTCAAAGGGAAACCAGAGGCCCATTTTGCCCTGATGCACTATGCTGGAACTGTTGATTACAATATCAATAACTGGCTGGTGAAGAACAAGGACCCTCTGAATGAGACTGTAGTTACCCTGTACCAGAAGTCTACTTTAAAGCTGTTGGCTACACTCTTTGCAAATTATGCTGGAGCTGATTCAGGTATGGTGTGATTTACTTATTTGGAGAAAAAAATTTTTTTGTTTAGGTTATTAATTAAATTATTATTTTTTCCCTGAACAGCATTGGGAGAAGGTATTGAAGGTAAAAAAGAAAAGAAAAAGAAGGGATCATCCTTTCAGACAGTGTCTGCTCTTCACAGGGTATTGTGCATTGCTGGTTTCACTCCTCAATGATACGGTATTTTGTATATACAAGTGCATTTAAATACATGGGTTATTACGTTATTAAAGGAAAACCTGAACAAGCTGATGACCAACTTGAGGTCTACTCACCCTCACTTTGTGCGCTGCATCATCCCCAACGAGACCAAGACTCCTGGGGCCATGGAGAATCCCCTGGTGATGCACCAGCTGCGCTGTAACGGTGTGCTGGAGGGCATCAGGATCTGCAGGAAAGGTTTCCCCAACAGGATCCTCTATGGAGATTTCAAGCAGAGGTATTACTCCCAACATACCGCACGACTCCACAGATACTGGAAGATTGTGAGATGATGCTTCAGGATGTTCTTTTCTTCTTCATTCCTCCAGATATCGCATCCTGAATCCTGCCGCCATCCCCGAGGGTCAGTTCATTGACAGCAGGAAGGGAGCAGAGAAACTCCTCGGGTCTCTGGATATAGATCATAATCAGTACAAGTTTGGGCACACCAAGGTACTGGTGTGGAAAAGAAAAGTGACACACAATTCCTGTAGATTATGACGAATTTGGGAACAAATGAAACAAAACACATTACTGTCTTCAGGTGTTCTTTAAGGCTGGATTGCTGGGTCTGCTTGAGGAAATGAGAGACGAACGTCTCTCTAAAATCATCACCGGCATTCAAGCCAGGGCTCGTGGTCTTTTGTCTCGTATCGAGTATCAGAAGATCGTGGAACGCAGGTAACAGACTGACTCTGGTCATTAAATATTCATAGATCATTGATTTTTTTCTACTCAAGCCTTCCATTTGACTGAAAACAGAGATGCCTTGCTGGTGATCCAGTGGAATGTCCGCTCCTTCATGGGGGTCAAGAATTGGCCCTGGATGAAGCTGTACTTCAAGATTAAACCTCTGCTGAGATCTGCCGAGGCAGAGAAGGAGATGGCCAACATGAAGGAAGAATTCCTGAAGCTGAAAGAGGCTTACGCAAAGTCTGAAGCTCGACGGAAGGAGCTCGAGGAGAAAATGGTTTCTCTTCTCCAAGAGAAGAACGACCTGCAATTACAAGTTCAAGCAGTGAGAAAATAATAATGATCATAACCTTTTCTAACCTCTCCTGTGTTCTTCCAGGACTTGCTAATGAGACTAAATGTTTGACAGGAGCAAGATAATCTCTGCGATGCAGAGGAAAGGTGTGAGGGGCTGATCAAAAACAAAATCCAGATGGAGGCCAAAGCCAAAGAGTTGACTGAAAGGCTGGATGATGAGGAGGAGATGAACGCTGAACTAACGGCCAAGAAGAGGAAGCTGGAGGATGAGTGCTCCGAGTTAAAGAAAGACATTGATGACTTAGAGTTAACTCTGGCTAAAGTGGAAAAAGAGAAGCATGCCACTGAGAACAAGGTACGACAACAAACTAAAACACCAATCAAACGGAGCATCTGTTAATGCTTCTCTTAATGGTTCACAGGTGAAGAACCTGGTCGAGGAGATGGCGGCTCTGGATGAAATCATTGCCAAGTTAACCAAGGAAAAGAAAGCCTTACAGGAGGCTCATCAGCAAACACTGGATGATCTGCAGAGTGAAGAAGACAAAGTCAACACTCTGACCAAGGCCAAAGTCAAGCTGGAACAGCAAGTGGATGATGTACGAACCTGTGACGTATCTCACTTAAAGTAGATTGAGTATTCACGGTTGGCAATAACTCATTATTTCTTTTTTCGATATCACTTTAAGCTCGAGGGGTCTCTGGAGCAAGAGAAGAAGATTCGAATGGACCTTGAAAGGGTCAGAAGAAAGCTGGAGGGAGACTTGAAGCTGACGCAGGAGACTGTAATGGATCTAGAAAATGACAAGCAGCAGTTGGAAGAGCGAATGAAAAAGTAATATTTAATTCTTCTTTCTATTGTGGACTTTTTTTTGTTGCTTTTATGGTTATTTAGTATCACTCAACACAACATTTCGCAGGAAAGACTTTGAAATCAATCAGCTGAACGGCAGACTTGAAGATGAGCAGGCCATCATCGCTCAACTCCAGAAAAAGCTGAAGGAGCTGCAGGTAAAGTGAAATGATTTCGATGAAGTGCAAACTACGTTTTCAAGCACTGCGACGCTTAAACATGTCGTGACATCAGGCTCGCGTCGAAGAGCTGGAGGAAGAGCTGGAGGCAGAGCGAGCTGCAAGAGCCAAGGTGGAGAAGCAGAGAGCAGACTTGGCCAGAGAGCTGGAGGAGATCAGCGAGAGGCTGGAGGAGGCTGGTGGAGCAACATCTGCCCAGATTGAGATGAACAAGAAGAGGGAGGCCGAGTTCCAGAAGCTCCGCAGAGACCTTGAAGAGGCCACTCTGCAGCATGAAGCCACTGCTGCCACACTCAGGAAGAAACAAGCTGACAGCGTCTCTGACCTGGGAGAGCAGATAGACAACCTGCAGAGAGTCAAGCAGAAACTGGAGAAGGAAAAGAGTGAGCTCAGACTGGAGCTGGATGATGTCGTCTCCAGTATGGAACATATCGTGAAGTCAAAGGTAAAGCAAATTTCGACACTGGTGCAACCCATAGACACGTTAATCTACACATTGACATTTGTTTTTTTTAACCATGACCATGTTTGTTTGAAGACTATCCTGGAGAAGACCTGCAGAACTCTGGAGGATCAAATGAACGAATACAGAAACAAGTGTGATGAATATCAGAGGTCCCTCAACGACTTTACCACCCAAAAAGCCAAGCTTCAGGCTGAGAACGGTGAGTATCGTGCAAAAATAAACGTCTTGTGAGTAGAGTTAATGTAAGAGTGAAACGTTCGCTTGGTCTAGATGAGCTCTCGAGACGCATGGAGGAGAAGGAATCTCTTGTCTCTCAGCTCACGAGAGGAAAGAATTCCTACAATCAGCAAGCTGAAGATCTGAAGAGACAACTGGACGAGGAAATTAAGGTACAGAGTGTGTGAGGGAAAATGTGTTGAAATAGTTGTTTGTCCTGGAGAAAAAAAACAACATTATCCATATCTACTGTATATTAACCCAGGCCAAGAATGCTTTAGCTCATGCAGTGCAGTCTGCTCGCCACGACTGTGACCTTCTCAGAGAGCAGTATGAGGAGGAGCAGGAGGCCAAGGGTGAACTGCAGCGTGGCATGTCCAAGGCCAACTCTGAGGTGGCTCAATGGAGAACTAAGTACGAAACTGATGCCATCCAGAGGACCGAGGAGCTGGAGGAGGCCAAGTGAGTAAAACACATCGTACTACATTGGTTCAGTTTAAGGGATGAATTCCAATTCCTCGCTTAACCCTCAACCTTAACCCTCAATCTCAAAAATGTGCTCTCCCTCTAGTCCAAGTGCTGTCCCGATTCTCAGATAAATTATGTTGAGGGCCAAGTTTAAGGGCTGTATCGCCCTCAATATTGAGATTTTCCGAGACCACCCTTGGGAGCAAGGGCTACCCAGAATGCATTGCGTGTTTTGACATAACAAAGATGGCGCCGAAAGCAGCGAAACGAGTACGCTGCAAATGAAGTATTTCTTTGTTAATAGAGATATAAAAATGATGGAAACCATTGTATTACCTTAGTTTAGGCCCATATTATGGATTACTGACGTCATTGTTGCGTAACATTTATTTTTATTTTACGGTCTTTTGTTAATAGTCGGCCGGTATGGTTTACTTTTCAATAAGTCGTGGTGTGTGGTAACTGTCAGCTGAATGTAAACTAGTATATAGCTTGTTTTGTCCAAAATAAAATAGGTAAATGCAGAACTTGCGAGGTTTCTACAGTTTTTTAAATAATGGTAGCAATTTAAAGAGATCTATGTAAAAATTACCTTTTTGTCGGAGCCTGTGTCTTTCTTCCCGCCTCCAGCTGCAATGCTAGCAAAGTACTGGATGACTCTTTTGGTGTTGACGGTTTTCCCGGCACCAGATTCTCCACTGAGGACACACAGTTAATTCAGTCAGTATGCATGTACTTAGCTTAACTATAATCCATTACAAGTGCTTCATATCAGCAAAAAACGTTTCAGAGCAAACAAATATTGACAATCTACGACACTGCGATCGTGAAAACACAACTTACGTGATGAGAATTGACTGATTTTCTCTGTCTGAAAAAGAGAAGACGGAATAACTTCAGAAATCTAGTGATTCCTCAGCGTTTGATTCCACTTTATTTGGTTTATGCTGCAGCTGCAGGTGCATTACCAGTGAGCATGTACTGGTAGGCGTTGTCAGAGATGGAGAAGATGTGAGGAGGAGCTTCACTCCTCTTCTTTCCTCTGTAGGCAACGACCACCTCTTGGTTGTAGACTGGCAGCTGCTTGTAGGGGTTGACGGTCACACAGAAGAGGCCAGAGTAGGTCTATGAGAGGAAGAGCGAGGGTCAGGGAAGGGTGAGTGACGGTTGTTAAAGGGTGAATTCCAATTCCTCGCTTAACCCCCAATCTCAAAAATGTGCGCTCCCTCTAGTCCAAGTGCTGTCCCGATTCTCAGAAAAATTAAGTTGAGGGCCGAGTTTAAGGGCGTTTTCACGTAACAAAGATGGCGCCGAAGGCAGCGATACGAGTACGCTACAAATGAATTATTTTCTTTGTTAATAGAGATAAAAAAAATGATGAAAACCATTGTATTATCTTAGTTTAGGCCCATATTATGGATTACTGACGTCATTGTTGCGTAACATTTATGGTATCTATGGTATGTGTGGTAACTGTCAGCTGAATATTTGTATGAGTATCATCTTATAACTAACTGACAACCTAATAACTTGACTGACAAACGGATCGTAATAAATAATCCTGACGTAAATGTGTTCTTCTTCTTCTTTGGAGTTGACAGACTGGACGCAGCTTTCGCGTTATTCTGCCCCCTACAGTCTGAAGACGTATCTGCATTTAAGGGGTGTCCCATTTCTGTGACAAGTGACAAAATAACCCTCAACACTTGGTTTTGAGGGTTAGTTAAGATTAAGGGTTGAGCTTGAGGGTTAAGATAGGAATTGAAATTGGCCCTAAGAGTGTATAACGCTGATTGGATTGTGCTGCACTCCAGAAAAAAGCTGGCTCAGCGTCTGCAGGATGCTGAGGAAGCTGTTGAAGCAGTGAACGCTAAATGTTCCTCTCTGGAGAAGACCAAACACAGGCTGCAGAATGAGATTGAAGATCTCATGGTGGATGTGGAGAGGTCTAATGCTGCTGCTGCTGTTCTGGACAAGAAACAAAGGAACTTTGACAAGGTATGTGTTGAAATCTGTATTTTGAGGTGTTTTCATATCTCCTCTGAAATCCCATTTTAGTTCAAGTTCTGACATCACAAAAGTATCTTCCAAAGTGGTACAAATCAAATCTTAATGTACTATATTTCAATGTCTAGATCCTGTCTGAGTGGAAGCAGAAGTATGAGGAGTCTCAGTGTGAGCTGGAGAGCTCTCAGAAGGAAGCCAGGGCTCTGAGCACCGAGCTCTTCAAACTGAAGAACTCCTATGAAGAAGCTCTGGAACAACTGGAGACCATGAAGAGAGAGAACAAGAACCTTCAAGGTAAAGTGTCATTGCAAGCAATCGTACAGATTATTTGTAGGTGTTGGGGGGGAAAAAAGCCAATGAAATGCAACTATTCTCATCAACAGAGGAAATTTCTGACCTCACTGAGCAACTTGGTGAGGGAGGAAAAACTATTCACGAGTTGGAGAAGGTTCGTAAGCAGCTGGACCAGGAAAAGAGTGAGATTCAATGTGCCCTTGAGGAAGCAGAGGTAAGACTTTCACCTAAAATGTTTACACTCACTTACCACTTTATAAGGTACACACGCTCCATCTGATCAGCCACTCACATGGTAGCTCAGTGCATTTAGACCCGATTTCTATTTTAGTGTTCTCTGGAGCACGAGGAGGGCAAGATTCTCAGAGCCCAGCTGGAGTTCAGTCAAATTAAAGCCGACATTGAGCGCAAACTGTCCGAGAAAGACGAGGAGATGGAACAGAGCAAGAGGAACCTGCAGAGGACCATCGACACCCTGCAGAGCTCTCTGGAGGCCGAGTGTCGCAGCAGGAACGAGGCCCTGCGTATCAAGAAGAAGATGGAGGGAGACCTCAATGAGATGGAGATCCAGCTGAGTCAAGCCAACAGGCAGGCAGCTGAGGCCCAGAAACAACTGAAATCTGTCCATGCACATTTGAAGGTAAAGTAAATGATGAGATTTAAAGTTTGATTTCCGCTTTCGTCTTTCATACGGCATTCTCTTACAACCAATTGGGTGTTAAAAACCTTACAGGATGCTCAGCTCCAGCTTGATGACGCTTTGCGGGCCAATGAAGACATGAAGGAAAACATGGCCATTATTGAGAGGCGCAACACCCTGCTCCAGGCTGAACTGGAAGAACTGAGGGCTGCTCTGGAGCAAACTGAGAGAAGCCGCAAACTTGCTGAGCAAGAGCTGATGGATGTTAGCGAGAGGGTGCAGCTACTGCACTCACAGGTAAAATGCCGTGACCAACTACATCTTTCCTACAAATGCTTGAATGTGAAATGAATGAAATGCTTGCATTCTTATGCGACACCAGAACACCAGCCTGATAAACCAGAAGAAGAAGCTGGAGGCTGACACTTCCCAGCTTCAGACAGAAGTAGAAGACGCCGTGCAGGAGTGCAGAAACGCTGAAGAGAAGGCCAAGAAGGCCATCACTGATGCTGCCATGATGGCAGAGGAGCTGAAGAAAGAGCAGGACACCAGCGCTCACCTGGAGCGTATGAAGAAGAACATGGAGCAAACCATCAAAGACCTGCAGCACCGTCTGGACGAAGCGGAGCAGATCGCCCTAAAGGGAGGCAAGAAGCAGGTGCAGAAGCTGGAGGCCAGGGTGAGTGTTTCTGTTTCAGTTGCTGTGATTATGCAAGTGTTGCATTAAAAAAAAAACTCAAAAAAACAACTAAACATTCTTGTTTGCGATCAGGTGAAGGAGCTGGAAAATGAGCTGGAAATGGAGCAGAGGAAAAGCAGTGAGGCTGTGAAGGGTGTTCGTAAATATGAGCGCCGCATCAAGGAAGTGACCTATCAGGTACTGTCTTGCTCACTCGGGAAGTGTAAGATCCGCCAGTGTTTCTGAACACAACATTAACGGCAGCTCTCTTCTCATGAGTCCAGGCTCGTGGTAGAAGCTTGTTTACATTTTTAATAACTATTAAAAGAAGTTACAAGGGTCTGTTTCACTTTTTCGGGCTAGAAAACTCTGTTAGAACGACTTCAACAGGTGTCACATACACTCTAGGTAGAACCATATAGGTTCTTCGGCTTGTCCTCATAGGAGAACCCTTTTTGGCTCCACATAGAACCTTTTTATAAAGGTTCCACCAAGAACCCTTTTAAAAGCCTTTATTCAGGAAAGGGGTTTTAAAGGGTTCTCTGGATCAAAATAGTTCTTACTGGAACCCTTGAAAAAACCTTTTTTTCAGAAGCAAATGGTTCCAGGTAGAACCTCATTCCTTGTAGAAGGACCCTTTTGGAACCCTTATTTCTAAGAGTGTGGAACATAAAACAACCTCCATGGTGGAAAAATTGTATCGGGACCCTTAACGTTTGAACAGTCGTGTAGATTTCGTCATCTTTCCATGTCTGTGGTGGTCAGTGGTCATCAAAAAAAATAAGGTCCCACCTGGAACCCTTTTGGAGGGTTCCACCAAGAACCATTTTAAAACCCTTTATTCGGGAAATGGGTTTTAAAGGGTTCTCTGGCTCAAAATGGTTCTTATTGGAACCATTAGTGTTACCAAGAACCCTTGAAAAACCCTTCTTCGGGAAAAGGCTTTTTCAGAAGCACATGTTTCCAGGTAGAACCTCAGCCCTTGTAGAAGGACCCTTTGGAACCCTTATTTCTAAGAGTGCACTATACCTCGAAGGTATCTGGCTTTATCAACCTTAATAAGTGCCTAAAATAAAACAAAGAAAATGCTCCTTTTCCCATAGAACGAGGAAGACCGCAAGAACATCGCCCGTCTCCAAGATCTGGTCGACAAGCTGCAGCTGAAAGTCAAATCATACAAGAGATCTTCTGAGGAGGCGGTGAGTGTTTTCCTGCTCCGTCTTCTTCCCATTGTGCCCCGTCGCTCTCGGTTGCAGTCGGTCAAACTCATCACGTGCTCTCGTTTATTTTATTTAACGGCCAAAACAACAGGAGGAGCAGGCGAACGTTCACGTCGGCAAGTTCCGCAAGCTTCAGCACGAGCTGGACGAGGCCGAGGAGCGAGCCGACATCGCCGAGTCTCAGGTCAACAAGATGCGCGCCAAGAGCCGCGACGTGGGATCAAAGGTTTGAAATGCATGCGTTCTGCAGCAGGTGCACAGCAACTTGACCCTGGCACACGCTGCCCTCTGTTGGCTACGTTTGACTCTGCGGCTCAATTGCAGTGCTCCGGTGTTGTCCTTTTATATGCATTTGAAGCTAACGCAGTACTAATCATAAACTGACCTAACAGCTGTCCCTCTTCTTTCTCTCCTCAACTGTCATGGCTGCAACAGAAAGGCTTTGATGAAGAGTGAAGCTCTGGAGCCTTCAGAGATACTTTGCCCTGCTGTGAACCGTAGATCCCCTCAACTACCAATATTCACCACCTGTAGTGCTTAATAAAGTTGCAACAAACTGCTGCTGCAAGTGTTCTTCCCTTCTCTTTTTATTTTGGACAATGAGTCAGTTCCTTCAACCTTGTGTGGAAAATATTGAATTTAGAATATTCAGTTATACGTACACTACCGTTCAAAAGTTTGGGGTCACTTAGAAATGTCCTAATTTTTGAAGGAAAAGCCCTGTTTTATCAAAGAATAAAACATTAAATGAATCACAAATACACTCTATACATTGTTAATGTGGTAAACGACTATTCTAGCTGCAAACGTCTGGTTTTTAATGGAATATGTACATAGGTGTATAGAGGCCCATTTCCAGTGTTCTAATGGTACATTGTGTTTGCTAATGGTGTTAGAAGGTTATTGGATGATTAGAAAACCCCTTGTGCAATGAACGGTAGTGTATTACAATAAATCCAGCCTTAAAGGAACAATTGCTGCGACCGTAACAATCAGTGTCTTATGCTGCGTGAATTCAAAGTACCGATTAAAAGCAGGATCAGCAGAGTTAGGCCGAGGCAGACGAGCACAGAGGATCCATGACGCGAGGTGTAACAGGTCTCGAAAAGCTGTAAAGTCGAGGTGACGCGGTGACTCGAACGCAGCAAGATAAAACAAATCTCTGGTGCTTAAAATAGAGTCACAGACAGCCCAAGAGCCTGGGCCTCAAGGTCAACAACAAAAACCGCTGCTCGTACTCAGACCCCGTCATAATCCCACGTATAATCGCTTCCAGCTGGTCAGTCAATCCCCGTCCAAGACTGCCTGCTCCTCCGAAGGCCTCGTGAACTTTTAAGGAATCGAATATTATGTATAAATCAAGCACATTTTAGGGTTAATATAAAAATGAAGATTATGTTCATGTTTCATGCCTTTCAGTGAAGGCAGTGTTTGAGAAGCATGAAGCTAACTGAGCTTACCAAAGTGTCACTGACTCTGTCACTGCTGAAGGACTGTGTATGGATAAGTATTTAAGGAGGGCAGAGGGAGGCCCCCCCCCCCCCCAAACCTCGACGCTCCTGTTGTGTTCATAAAGTTCAGGGCGTCTCGTCTCCTCTCTTATTACATGTCATGTCGTTAACCCTCTAAGTGGACAAGCAGGTATCTGTGAGCTAATGATGATAACGGGACATTCACACCTGTGCTTAAAGTAGCATCGGGAGGATTATGGGCTTCATTAGACACTACATCTGATCTTGCATCAATTACAACGACTGACCATTAGATCGCCTTAAACTTCTGTGGTCTTGTTTCTGGAGTTAAGGGCAATTGTGTTTGACCGGTAAGGCACAAAGGTGATTTGGGTCGATTGTAGTCGAGCGACTGTAGGTTCTGAAATCTGAAATCTCTCAAGTGGAAATCACCCCCCGTTAATGAAACAAATATACATATATGTTAAATTTGCACGAAAGAACCGCAGTTGTAGTTTTCTTATATACGGAAACGATGTTCATTTGTTGTGACACACAACAACAAGCCTTTTAAATCGCCTTCACCACCTTTTTACGAGTAGGTGTTTGACCTTTAAGGTCAACGTTATCGTCACTCTTTAGCAGGGGCTCGGAATCTGTCACTTCCATTTGGCACGGCGACACGGGTGGGGGGGGGGGGGGGGGGGGGGGGGGGACCTGTCAGTAACAGTTATCGGAATGGAAATAATCTCAGCACTTGTCAGCAGCTGTTGACCCTCCTTTTATCTCTTAACCTTTGAAGCAGGCTGTGTTTACTGCGGCTGGCGAGAGCGTGTGTTATATACACTGTCATGTTATATCACGTGAACAGTCGTTTGTTTAGTGTAACTTTAGTTATAATAGTCAAATGAATACATGTTAATCCTCGGGACATAACCTAATGTACATCCACCCAAACAATTCATCAAATCAGCCCTTCATTTTTTTGAGTTAAGCTACTCATACACTCAGGAGAACCCTTTTTGGCTCCGGGTAGAACCTTTTTATAAAGGCTTCTACCTGGAACCCTTTAGGAGGGTTCCACCTAAATAAAACCCTTTATTCAGTAAAATGGGTTTTAAAGGGTTCTCTGGATCAAAATGGTTCTTAGTGGAACCATTAGTGTTACCAAGAACCCTTGAAAAAACCCTTTCTTTGAGAAACGTTTTTTCAGAAGCAATGGTTCCAGGTAGAACCTCAGCCTTTGTAGAAGGACCCTTTTGGAACCCTTATTTCTAAGAGTGTAGAACTGGGGTTCTCAAAGTTTTGATACCTGAGGGCTAATAATTTAATGACCAGATGTGTGGTGTGTTATGAGAGTGACAATCTCTGTACGTTGGCCCTGCGATGGACGGGCGACCGGTCCAGGGGTATACTCCATCTTTTGCCCAATGAATCCCCCCTTTGATAATCTTGGAATCATCTTAAATCCCTGCAAACTCCCACAACCCCCCCCCCCGCCCCTTTTGGCGCCCCTGCACAGCACTCTCTGAAAGACCTAAGTGTGGAATCTTAACCAGAACATTTAAACACGATGGGCTGTCAAATATACCCTGTCATTCTGTGTAAAACAATACCAGACTGTACCCACACCCTGGAGGCCCTGCCTCCTGAGTCTGTCCTCCTCAATCTCAGCAGGAATTTCACACAGTTATCTTTGTCCTCAAAGACACAATGCTATGTCAACACGACAATGGGGCCCCATTGTGTGCTCGCCGCTGTCCGCTAACGGGAGAACGGCTTCAGCGTTGACCTTGGGCACCGCGTTGGAGCGTAGCGCGATGGCACGGCGCTCCCCCGCGCGTGTCACCATTACTCCCCTCCAGCGAATCTCAGGCATGTCACCTGTGGCAGACCGCTGTCTGTGCTGCCTGGACGCACTTGTCGCCTGGTTAATCTCGCAGGCTAATGTTCTTTATTTAGACCGGGCAACCACTTGGTATCTGATGGCAGATTGTGTTACTGCTAAGTCCGTTCTATGATAACAAAACTGTTTGTTGGCCATACCTCACCGCAGTGCCACTTAAGCCCTCTGGTGATTCATAGACTTGCATACCTCGCTAAAATATCTCTCCAGGCATTGTCTTGCCTTCCTTTGTGTTTAAACAGCAGGGCCTTTTACATTCATGTGATACTAAGAATTATTGCGGAGCACGCAGAGAATTTGAATTGTCCTTTCGTTTGTTCGCATCTTTGCAAAAATGTGTGAATGATATTGAAGGTACTGGAATTATTACATTCATATATGTGTTACACACATTTTTGCCCGTGAATTATAAAATTTTGTGTCACTAAGGGTCCATCATTTCCCCGAGTGATACACATTTAGTCAGCGTTCGATCCGTATCCGTCCTGCCCGTCCCCGATGCCTCTGTTGCTTCTGTCCCAGCATCAGAGGCAAACTTAAGGGATGATGGTGAAGGATGTCCTCCCTTGTTCTATTTAAAGTTGTCGTCGCGGTCCTCTGGGTGTGCTTGAGGATACCTATGATTAATCACCGCACACTGCGTGGAACTCCAAATATGGCCTCGCCAGAAGAACCAACCCCGTCACTGATAAGACTCTTACCCGCTGATTTCTATATTGCTGTCCACCACCTCATTAAGCCCCCCCCCCCCCCCCCCCCCCCATCCTCCTCCCTTCTCCCTAACCTAAGTCAGACACAAAAACATTCTTGTACTCCGTCCATATTTGGGAGTGGGCTTTGTTTAAAAAGACAACTCACGGTGAAACCCCTGATAGGTCACCATTCTATCTTAAGGTAAGGCCGGAGGACACTGGCTTACAATTCAACCTCTGCACTGTGATGCTGAACCATTGCTCTCAACAGAATCCATTGTTTTCTCTTTCCTCAGGACCTTTGAGCACCAGTCAGTCGCGGGGTTTATAAGGTAAGAGCCTCAGGAAGACTTGACGTGTGTTTGATTTGAGTTCAGTTATTTGAGTAAAATATGAGAAGAAATAGAAAATGATGCTTTGGCGGCGTGTCCATCCTCGACTGTGATTATTCTCACGCAGACTCTGTGAAAAATGGGTGACGCCGCCATGGCAGAGTTCGGGCCAGCAGCCTCATACCTTCGCAAGTCAGACAGGGAGCGTCTGGAGGCCCAGACTCGTCCCTTCGACATGAAGAAGGAGTGCTTTGTTCCCGACGCGGACGAGGAGTACGTGAAGGCTTCCATCACCAGCCGAGAGGGCGACAAAGTCACGGCTCAGAATGCGAAAGGGAAGGTCAGTGATGTCGCCCGGGCCACGGATGCCGTGGATGGACGAGATGGCGGAGACATGTAATGATGCGGCGCTCCAGCCTGAAATTCCTTGGAGTATTAACACCGTCTGTCTCTATTTTCAGACCGTCACAGTGAAGGACTGCGACGTCCACCCTCAGAACCCGCCAAAGTTTGATAAAATTGAAGACATGGCCATGTTCACGTTCCTCCACGAGCCCGCTGTGCTGTTTAACCTCAAGGAGCGTTACGCAGCGTGGATGATCTACGTGAGTTGGGAACGTTTCAAAGATTAATGGACTGTTTGGGCCAATTCCAATTATTATCTTAACCCTCAATCTTAACCCTTAATCTTAACTGGCCCTCAAAACCAAGTGTTGAGGGTTATTTTGTCACTTAGAAATGGGACACCCCTTAAATGCAGATGCGTCTTCAGACTGTAGGGGGCAGAATAACGCGAAAGCTGCGTCCAGTCTGTCAACTCCAAAAAAGAAGAAGAAGAAGAACACATTTACGTCAGGATTATTTATAACGATCCGTTTGTCAGTCAAGTTATTAGGTTGTCAGTTAGTTATAAGATGATACTCATACAAATATTCAGCTGACAGTTACCACACATACCATAGATACCATAAATGTTACGCAACAATGACGTCAGTAATCCATAATATGGGCCTAAACTAAGATAATACAATGGTTTTCATCATTTTTTTTATCTCTATTAACAAAGAAAATAATTCATTTGTAGCGTACTCGTATCGCTGCCTTCGGCGCCATCTTTGTTACGTGAAAACGCCCTTAAACTCGGCCCTCAACTTAATTTTTCTGAGAATCGGGACAGCACTTGGACTAGAGGGAGCGCACATTTTTGAGATTGGGGGTTAAGCGAGGAATTGGAATTCACCCTTTAACAACCGTCACTCACCCTTCCCTGACCCTCGCTCTTCCTCTCATAGACCTACTCTGGCCTCTTCTGTGTGACCGTCAACCCATACAAGCAGCTGCCAGTCTACAACCAAGAGGTGGTCGTTGCCTACAGAGGAAAGAAGAGGAGTGAAGCTCCTCCTCACATCTTCTCCATCTCTGACAACGCCTACCAGTACATGCTCACTGGTAATGCACCTGCAGCTGCAGCATAAACCAAATAAAGTGGAATCAAACGCTGAGGAATCACTATATTTCTGAAGTTATTCCGTCTTCTCTTTTTCAGACAGAGAAAATCAGTCAATTCTCATCACGTAAGTTGTGTTTTCACGATCGCAGTGTCGTAGATTGTCAATATTTGTTTGCTCTGAAACGTTTTTTGCTGATATGAAGCACTTGTAATGGATTATAGTTAAGCTAAGTACATGCATACTGACTGAATTAACTGTGTGTCCTCAGTGGAGAATCTGGTGCCGGGAAAACCGTCAACACCAAAAGAGTCATCCAGTACTTTGCTAGCATTGCAGCTGGAGGCGGGAAGAAAGACACAGGCTCCGACAAAAAGGTAATTTTTACATAGATCTCTTTAAATTGCTACCATTATTTAAAAAACTGTAGAAACCTCGCAAGTTCTGCATTTACCTATTTTATTTTGGACAAAACAAGCTATATACTAGTTTACATAATGTCGTGTCTGGACAGGAAATTAAGAGTAACATCTCGATTAAAGGCCCAGAGTGTAGGAAATAGTGACATCTAATGGCGAGACTGCAGATTACAACAAAAAAGGACTCCTCCACTCATGCCAGAAAGGATGTAAATCCTCATTCTCAGCGTCCTCCACCCTCTCTCAGCTGTTGTAGAAACGTGGAGAAGCAAAGCAAGGCTCATGTCTAAAGTTCATACGTCATATACACATAACCATAACCCCTCATTATTTCACATTGTGAATCGTGAATATGAATAACTGTTAATCTCCTGTATTTTATTAGGGAACTCTGGAAGATCAAATCATCCAGGCTAATCCAGCTTTAGAGGCCTTTGGTAATGCCAAGACCATCAGGAATGACAACTCTTCTCGATTTGTAAGTTCCTGTCTCTACTTCCTCTTTACGTCTTTGCGACATACAACATGTCGTTTCACTTTTATTTTGTCCTCAATTTTAGGGCAAATTCATCCGAATTCATTTTGCTGCCAGTGGGAAGTTGGCCTCGGCTGATATTGAGACATGTGAGTTGTGTCGCTGTTTATTTGATCACCTGGCCTTTCAGCTACGTAACGCGTATGTCTTTTTTAACAGATCTGCTGGAAAAGTCCCGTGTCACCTTCCAGCTTAAGGCTGAGAGAGATTACCACATCTTCTATCAGATTCTGTCTCAGAAGAAACCTGAGCTGCTTGGTAAGTGAAAATAACTGGAGCGCAATTTTTGATTTTTTTACAAATTAGGACGCAACAGTTAACTTGACGTCCTATTTTTGCCTTTCAGAGATGTTGCTCATCACCAACAATCCCTACGACTACGGCTTCATCTCCCAAGGAGAAACGACTGTGGCCTCCATTAACGATGCGGACGAGCTGATGGCCACTGATGTGAGGAGTAGGGAACAGGGGATACATACACTCTTAGAAATAAGGGTTCCAAAAGCGTCCTTCTACAAAAGCTGAGGTTCTACCTGGAACCATTTTTCAAGGGTTTCTGGTCACACTAATGGTTTCAGTAAGAACCATTTTGATCCAGAGAACCCTTTAAAACCCCTTTCCTAAATAAAGGGTTCCAGGAGGAACCTTTATAAAAAGGTTTTACCTGGAGCCAAAAAGGGTTTTCCCTCTTCCCAAGCCGAAGAACCATATATGGTTCTACTAAGCACTTTTATTTCTAAGAGTGTAGAACATCTACTCTCAAGACAAGTACCTTAACGTGACCTCATAGTGGAGTCGTCTTCACATCAGCAGTAGGGGGTTTGAGCCCCTGGGAAAGACACCACTCCAAATTCTCCTGGCGGCCATGAATGAACGTGTGTGAATGTGTTTGAGTGACGTATGAGAGAAAAATCACGGTGTGTACATTTAACACCCACATTATTAGGGACAACAACTCAACTGTCCATTAAAAATGGTCATAGAAAGTCAAGAGTGACTTAAATATCCACAAAAGACCATCTCTGGATGTAGAACCTTGAAGCAGAAGACCACACCAGTGTGAATGTGTGTGAACGGCAAAATAAAAAAGAGTGTAAAGCACTTTGAGGGATGGTCAAAAAAAGCTTGATATAAATACAACCCATTTATCATGTAAAATAATGGATCATATACGTCTCCGTGTCAATTTAGGACGCCTTTGACGTGCTGGGCTTCACTCAAGAAGAGAAGAACGGCATTTACAAGCTGATCGGTGCCATCATGCATCACGGAAACATGAAGTTCAAGAACAAGCAGCGCGAGGAGCAAGCCGAGGCTGACGGCACAGAAGGTCAGCGGAGCTCTGTGAGACGATGAAGCAGTGTGCACGGCGTGTCGTGGATTTAATGACTCAACGTTTTTGTTTCCTCAGCTGTCGACAAAGCAGCGTATCTGATGGGCCTGAACTCTGCCGACCTCATCAAAGGTCTCTGTCACCCAAGAGTTAAAGTAGGAAACGAGTGGGTCACCAAGGGGCAGAATGTCCAGCAAGTAAGAGCGCAGAGCTAAACTATGACCAAAAAAAACAGTTTAAACACCATTTATTTTGTTTAATTTTGTGTCTTGGTTTGAAGGTGTCCTACGCTATCGGCGCACTGTCCAAGTCAGTGTATGAGAAGATGTTTTTGTGGATGGTGGTGAGGATCAACCAATCCCTGGACACCAGGCAGCCGCGCCAGTACTTCATCGGTGTACTGGACATCGCTGGGTTTGAAATCTTTGACGTGAGCTCAAAAAAATAATAATAACACAATAATAATCTGTGTGAAGTTTAGTTTGGTTTAAATGGTCAAACCTCAAACTGGGGACTATTTCATTACAGTTCAACACATTTGAGCAGCTGTGCATCAACTTCACCAATGAAAAACTGCAACAGTTTTTCAACCACCACATGTTTGTGCTGGAGCAGGAAGAGTACAAGAAAGAGGGCATTGAATGGACTTTCATTGATTTTGGTATGGATTTGCAGGCCTGTATTGACCTCATTGAGAAGGTGAGAGACGACAACATGAAAAACCACAAGAATAAAATACTTTCTTTTCCAAACTAATTCATACTTTGTCTCTTCAGCCCATGGGTATCATGTCCATCCTTGAAGAGGAGTGCATGTTCCCCAAAGCCTCTGATGCTACTTTTAAAGCTAAGCTCTATGACAACCATCTGGGCAAATCTGCCAACTTCCAGAAGCCCAGAATTGTCAAAGGGAGACCAGAGGCCCACTTTGCCCTGATGCACTATGCTGGAACTGTTGATTACAACATCAATAACTGGCTGGTGAAGAACAAGGACCCTCTGAATGAGACTGTAGTTACCCTGTACCAGAAGTCGAATCTTAAGCTGCTGTCGTTCCTCTTTGTAAATTACGCTGGCGCTGACTCAGGTCAGTGTTTTACAAGAAAGGGCATGATTGCATAACTTGTGCCTACAATCGAATGAGATTGCTAATCACACTGGTCTTTCAGCAGAAGGAGGAAAAGGCAAGGGTAGCAAGAAGAAGGGCTCGTCCTTCCAAACAGTGTCTGCTTTGCACAGGGTGAGTAAACGTAACTAAACAGAACGGATAGCTAGAAGAAGTCGACGATGTACTGTGCACCAATTTGCAAAACTTTTAACTGACTTCACAGGAGAATCTGAACAAGTTGATGACCAACTTGAGGTCTACTCACCCTCACTTTGTGCGCTGCATCATCCCCAACGAGACCAAGACTCCTGGGGCCATGGAGAATCCCCTGGTGATGCACCAGCTGCGCTGTAACGGTGTGCTGGAGGGCATCAGGATCTGCAGGAAAGGTTTCCCCAACAGGATCCTCTACGGAGATTTCAAGCAGAGGTATTACCCCAAC
Organism: Microchirus variegatus; assembly: GCF_963457635.1. Taxonomy (NCBI): domain Eukaryota; kingdom Metazoa; phylum Chordata; class Actinopteri; order Pleuronectiformes; family Soleidae; genus Microchirus; species Microchirus variegatus. Next base: position 3,140,252 of record NC_139806.1, read on the forward strand.
GAGGTCGCATACTGCACGACGTGACTCCAAACAAACTAAAAGATTTTGCTGCAAGATAATTTTTCTTTCATATCGATCAAGATATCGCATCCTGAATCCTGCCGCCATCCCCGATGGTCAGTTCATCGACAGCAAGAAAGGAGCAGAGAAACTCCTCGGGTCTCTGGATATAGATCACAGTCAATACAAGTTTGGACACACCAAGGTAATGAAAGAAAGAAGAAGCATGTGTTGTCTAAACTATGCTCAGTGTTACGCAGCAGACAAATAAGCATGTGTCTTGCTTTGAAAACCATTATTCACCAACTGGTGTGCGTCCTCTAAAGGTGTTCTTCAAGGCTGGTCTTCTTGGGCAACTGGAGGAGATGAGGGATGACCGTTTGTCGCTCATTATCACTGGAATCCAAGCTAGATCCAGAGGTCTGCTGGCAAGAGTAGAATTCCAGAAGATTGTTGAAAGAAGGTCCGAGAAATCAGACATTAAGTGTATATGGCATGGTGATTTAGTTCTGCATGTGAAGTGGTAATGATGATAACCTGTTGCTCTTGAACAGAGATGCCTTGCTGGTGATCCAGTGGAACATCCGTGCCTTCATGGGGGTCAAGAATTGGCCCTGGATGAAGCTGTACTTCAAGATTAAACCTCTGCTGAGATCTGCAGAGGCAGAGAAGGAGATGGCCAACATGAAGGAAGAATTCCTGAAGCTGAAAGAGGCTTACGCAAAGTCTGAAGCCCGTAGGAAGGAACTGGAGGAGAAAATGGTTTCTCTTCTCCAAGAGAAGAACGATCTACAGCTTCAAGTCCAGGCTGTGAGTCTTTAGACAGGAAAAATGTAATTTGACAGTTTAATGCACATATTTGTTGTGTGTAATGCACTTTAGTTGATCACATCATAAACAGTATTTATTTTTTCAATTCAGGAGCAAGACAATCTGGCAGATGCAGAGGAAAGATGTGAAGGGCTGATCAAAAACAAAATTCAGATGGAGGCAAAAGCCAAGGAGCTCACAGAGAGGCTGGAGGATGAGGAGGAGATGAACTCAGAACTCACAGCAAAGAAGAGGAAGTTGGAGGATGAGTGTTCTGAGTTAAAGAAGGACATTGATGACTTGGAGCTTACTTTGGCCAAAGTGGAGAAGGAGAAGCATGCCACTGAGAACAAGGTACGACTAGTAATCGGCCATTTCTGTTTGTCTTAATATTACGTTCATGACTGAGCTTTGTTTTCCTTGATTTGCAGGTGAAGAACCTGGTCGAGGAGATGGCGGCTCTGGATGAAATCATTGCCAAGTTAACCAAGGAAAAGAAAGCCTTACAGGAGGCTCATCAGCAAACACTGGATGATCTGCAGAGTGAAGAAGACAAAGTCAACTCTCTGACCAAGGCCAAAGTCAAGCTGGAACAGCAAGTGGATGATGTACGTACTTACACGCATGCTGTCTCCATATTTAATTTTTTTTTTTTTTTTTTTAATTATGACCGTCTCGGTTGATATTCTCCAGCTTGAGGGTTCTCTGGAACAAGAGAAGAAGGTGCGAATGGATCTTGAGAGAGCAAAGAGGAAGCTGGAGGGAGATCTGAAATTGACCCAGGAGAGCCTCATGGATGTGGAGAATGACAAACAACAACTTGAAGAGCATCTGAAAAAGTGATCAGTCCATATTTACACCTGTATTTCCCCTGGTGCAGATATGCAATGACACTCATACTGATATACAGTTGTCAATTTCCCCATTTTTAACACAGGAAAGACTTTGAACTCAATCAGTTGAATAACCGAATAGAGGACGAGCAGGCCATTTCCATTCAGCTTCAAAAGAAACTGAAAGAACTTCAGGTAATGAAGAACTCACATTTAAGGCTTCAAGGTTGATAAAGTCAATAGTAAGAGTGACTCTATCATTTTGGCTCAACAGGCTCGCATTGAGGAGCTCGAGGAAGAGCTTGAGGCAGAGCGAGCTGCAAGAGCCAAGGTGGAGAAGCAAAGAGCAGATTTGGCCAGAGAGCTGGAGGAGATCAGTGAGAGGCTGGAGGAGGCTGGTGGAGCAACATCTGCCCAGATTGAGATGAACAAGAAGAGGGAGGCCGAGTTCCAGAAGCTCCGCAGAGACCTTGAAGAGGCCACTCTGCAGCATGAATCCACTGCTGCCACACTCAGGAAGAAACAAGCTGACAGCGTCTCTGACCTGGGAGAGCAGATAGACAACCTGCAGAGAGTCAAACAGAAACTGGAGAAGGAAAAGAGTGAGCTCAGACTGGAGCTGGACGATGTCGTCTCCAATATGGAACATATCGTGAAGACAAAGGTGAGCCGAATTTGCAGACCATTTGCAGACATCGCAGAGATGTGAAAGTGTACAAAAGAGTATATGCGTTGATGTGATTCATTTCGTTTTAGACAACTCTAGAGAAGACGTGCAGGACCATGGAGGATCAGATGAATGAGTACAAGACCAAGTTTGAAGAAGCTCAGCGCTACATCAATGATTTCAATATGCAAAAAGCAAAACTTCAAACAGAGAACGGTAGGTTTTTATCCTCTTGATAGTTGGAATTTTCTATGATTAAAAGCTGCTTCAAAATCTTAAAAAGGAGGAAAAATGTGTCTCTAGATACAATTTCTATTAATATTTATAACTTGGTTTTCTGGGCAATAACATTCTGTTTTTCCCAAATATTAGGTGAGTTCTTAAGGCAACTGGAGGAGAAAGATTCCCTTGTGTCTCAACTCACACGAGGAAAGATGTCCTACACTCAACAAGTTGAAGACCTGAAAAGACAACTGGAAGAAGAGACCAAGGTAAAAAAAAACAAATGAGTACCACACCGACAGTAATCTTTATCTGATGCACGTTACGGCATCACTCGTATGAATGTGTTTCATCAGGCAAAGAGCGCTCTGGCCCATGCAGTGCAGTCTTCTCGCCACGACTGTGACCTTCTCAGAGAGCAGTATGAGGAGGAGCAGGAGGCCAAGGGTGAACTGCAGCGCGGCATGTCCAAGGCCAACTCTGAGGTGGCTCAGTGGAGAACTAAATACGAAACTGATGCCATCCAGAGGACCGAGGAGCTGGAGGAGGCCAAGTAAGACAGTTTGAGATCCAGATCCATGATTTAACAAAGATATTTTACTTCGTCTAGCAGGTCAGCTTTTTGTTTGTGTTATGTTCCGTCTTATAAAATATAAGACGAACAAAAAGTTTGTCTGTTAGACGACTCAGCAGCCAGTCATAGTTGGTTATTGCAATGACTAACAGCTCAGCCACAGCTGCAGGAACATTAAACCGTGTGAATGATGGATTTCTTAAGGAAGAAGCTGGCTCAGCGTCTGCAGGATGCTGAGGAAGCTGTCGAAGCAGTGAACGCTAAATGTTCCTCTCTGGAGAAGACCAAACACAGGCTGCAGAATGAGATTGAAGATCTCATGGTGGATGTGGAGAGGTCTAATGCTGCTGCTGCTGCTCTGGACAAGAAGCAAAGGAACTTTGACAAGGTAGAGCACTTCAAAAAAGCACATTTTGAAGCTGCCTAGTACAACTTCAGAAGTCTTCTAGGGACCTTGACTGACACACTAAGGCACAGGTGTCAAACTGCCACTCCGTGGGCCATATGAGGCCCCCCAATCGATTACATGCGGCCCCCGTTTAATATTATGTTATAATGAAAACGTGGCCCACGACCACCTTGTTAGCAATGTTAGCAAAGTTTTTGCGGATTCAAAACTGCGTGACCATGGCAACCCATTCGCCACGATACAGGAAGTGTCCTATAACTTCAGCATAGATCGAGTTCCACCTTATTTCCTGAAACTTGTTGGGAAGACCATGGCCTCAACTCAACAGGAAGTCGGCCTTTTCGAATTTTGGCGTCCATTTTGGCGATTTGCTAATCTATGTATGTAAGTCTATTTACATTCCTACAAATCTATGTACGTTACTACAAATCTATGTAGGAGTAATGTTAGCAAAGTTGTCGAAAAGGTTTTGCGAAATTCAAAACAGCGTGACCATGGCAACCCTTGGCGAATTTCGACCATTCGCCACGATACAGGAAGTTCCCCATAACTTTGGCATAGATTGACTTCCACCGAATTTCCCGAAACTTGGCGGGAAGACCATGGCCTCAACTCATCAGGAAGTTGGCCTTTTTGAATGTTGGTGTCCATTTTGGCGATTTGCACCCTACGTAAATGAGCGAGACACAAGTTGTCGAAAGTTGTTTTTTTCCCCACTTTTTGTTCTCTAGGCTGGCCCCCTATTGACCACACTAGACGTTCATTGGCCCCCAGGTCATTTGACTTTGACACCCCTGCACTAAGGGTTGAGGCTTATTTCTCAAAATGGTAGCATGAAGATTGCATATGGAACATCAATTTCTGTCCATTTATGTAGCACATGTCCCCATGACCAATGGTCCTTCTATTCATTTTAGATCCTGTCTGAGTGGAAACAGAAGTATGAGGAGTCTCAGTGTGAGCTGGAGAGCTCTCAGAAGGAAGCCAGGGCTCTGAGCACTGAGCTCTTCAAACTGAAGAACTCCTACGAAGAAGCTCTGGATCATCTGGAGACCATGAAGAGAGAGAACAAGAACCTACAGGGTAAGATCTTCTGCCAGCTTGTGTTCAGGTTTGCAACGTTTATTGAGATGCTATGCTGATCGCCCTGCTTGGAATATTACAGAGGAGATATCTGACCTCACTGAACAACTCGGTGAGGGCGGTAAGAGCATCCATGAGCTGGAGAAAATGCGCAAACAACTAGAACAGGAGAAGAATGAGATCCAGTCTGCTCTTGAAGAAGCTGAGGTACAGGACTTCTTCACTGAGTGATATATTGTTATGAAGCAAATCCGTCCGCTGTTGTGTTAAACTTGACCCTCTTGTCCACCAGGCGTCTCTGGAGCACGAAGAGGGGAAGATTCTCAGAGCCCAACTCGAGTTCAATCAAATTAAAGCCGACATTGAGCGCAAACTGTCCGAGAAAGATGAGGAGATGGAACAGAGCAAGAGGAACCTGCAGAGGACCATCGACACCCTGCAGAGCTCTCTGGAGGCCGAGTGTCGCAGCAGGAATGAGGCCCTGCGTATCAAGAAGAAGATGGAGGGAGACCTCAATGAGATGGAGATCCAGCTGAGTCAAGCCAACAGGCAGGCAGCTGAGGCCCAGAAACAACTGAAATCTGTCCATGCACATTTGAAGGTAAAGTAAACGATGAGTTTAACCTTTCATTTTAGCTGCCGTCTTTCATACGGTGTTTTTATAACCATTGGGTGTTGAAAACCTTACAGGATGCTCAGCTCCAGCTTGATGACTCCATGAGAGCCAATGAAGACATGAAGGAAAACATGGCCATTATCGAGAGGCGCAACACCCTGCTCCAGGCTGAACTGGAAGAACTGAGGGCTGCTCTGGAGCAAACTGAGAGAAGCCGCAAACTTGCTGAGCAAGAGCTGCTGGATGTTAGCGAGAGGGTGCAGCTACTGCACTCGCAGGTGAGACCTAATCGCTTTATTACTATTTCTACTATTTTACTAAAGTGTGCTGATGCACCTTTACTTATGTTTGTGCTTGTATTGCAGAACACTGGTCTGATAAACCAGAAGAAGAAGCTGGAGGCTGACGCTTCCCAGCTTCAGACAGAAGTAGAAGACGCCGTGCAGGAGTGCAGAAACGCTGAAGAGAAGGCCAAGAAGGCCATCACTGATGCTGCCATGATGGCAGAGGAGCTGAAGAAAGAGCAGGACACCAGCGCTCACCTGGAGCGTATGAAGAAGAATATGGAGCAAACCATCAAAGACCTGCAGCACCGTCTGGACGAAGCGGAGCAGATCGCCCTAAAGGGAGGCAAGAAGCAGGTGCAGAAGCTGGAGGCCAGGGTGAGTAAAACAAGAGTTTACAACCAGCACACGTTTCCTTAAACCTGGAATAGACGACTTTTCCTCCTAAAATCTGTCATTGTGATATTCAAAATGTTCTCACGATTTGCCACATTTCATAGATGCATCATGTGCAGATTAACATACATTTATGAATGCATGAATTTCCTCATGTTCCAGGTGAGGGAGCTGGAGGCTGAGGTGGAGTCAGAGCAGAAGAAGAGCAGCGAAGCTGTGAAGGGAATGCGTAAATATGAAAGACGCATTAAGGAGCTCACGTATCAGGTCAGTTCTACGTTTCTTTACCAACAATCCAGCCCAGCAGTGACCTCCTCTGAATGCTCCCAAGTGAACACGTGAGTGTCTTTTTTCCTGTTCCTTTGGTTTATACAGACCGAGGAAGACCGCAAGAATGTCGCGCGTCTGCAGGATCTGGTCGACAAACTGCAGCTGAAAGTCAAAGCCTACAAGAGATCGGCTGAGGAAGCTGTGAGTGTGAACTCTGTGTGTTGTTCCTCTGTGTGCACTTTAAAACAGTTTGAGGAGAACTGTTAGTTTCTATCACTTAGGTAGACCCTAAAAAAGAGTTTAGTGAGATGTCAAAATTTGACAACAAAAGTCATAGTTGAGTAAGACGTCCAAAATTTGACAAAAAATGTCATACTTTATTTTTTTTCCCCCATTTTCTTCCCCCGAAAAATCCAAAAAAGTTTGTTTTTCCAATTATTATTTTTTTAATACTGTAAAAACGTCATACTATACTGTCGTCCAAAATTTGACAATTTGTCAGAAAAAATGTTAACATTTTTTTAGAAAAACATTTTTAACAATCTTTAAGAAAAAAAAGTTAAAAAAAAAGAAAAAAATGTTTTAACAATTTTTTTGAAAATTTTTTTTAACAATTTTTTAGAGAAAAAATTTCCTCATCCAAAATTTGACAAAAATATCATACTATACCATGTCGTCCAAAATGTGACTTTTTTTAAAGAGAAATTTTTTGGTCCAAATTTTTTCTAATAGTTTTTTTTTTCCAAAATGTTTTTTTTCCATTTTTAATTTTTTTTTAATACTGTGATTAACCAATGTTAGACGGAAAAAAAATTCATACTATACTATGTCGTACAAAATGTGTCAATTTTTTTGAATTTTTTTTCCTCATCCAAAATTTGACAAAAACGTCATACTATACTATGTCATCCAAAATGTGACAATATTTTGAAAAAAAATGTTTGGTTGAAAATTTGAGAAAAACGTCATACTAAACTATGTCGTCCAAAATGTGACTTTTTTTTTAAAGATTATCCAAAATCCCAAAAATTTTTGTTTTAATATTTATTTATTTTTATTTTTTTTTAAATACTGTGATTTAACCATTGTCAGACGGAAAGGGACTCGAGCCCACTCTCTCTGGTAGTTGTGTAGCAGTCGTCGTAATAGTAGTGTGTCATCTTGTGTTTTTGTTGACTCTCGCAGGAGGAGCAGGCCAACACTCACCTGACCAAGTTCCGTAAACTGCAGCACGAGCTGGACGAGGCCGAGGAACGAGCCGACATCGCAGAGTCTCAGGTCAACAAGATGCGCGCCAAGAGCCGTGACGTGGGCGCAAAGGTGAGAAGCTTCCTCTCAACGTATTTCTTTCACTTCAGAGTCATCATTTCAAGTCACATTCTGTGTTTTTTTTTTTTTTTTTATAGGAGTAAATTAATCAAACCAGTCTGGGTACAGATCATTTTTATTTTAATATATAAAAGGTTTCATGAAAAGACATCAGAAGACAGGAATTAATCTGTATCCAGACTCAAAGCAGGGTCTGCATGTTTAATTGTGATATATATATCTCCATATAATATCTTCATTGGATTCGTTATTTTGATAATGCTGTGGAAGCACCAATTAAATACAATGTTAAAATAATATTCATAGATTTAAAACAATTATAATCAAATGGTTCAATTGAAAAATATATAAATAAATGAATGAATATCCCACAAAAGGCCTTTGTTTTTATTAGCTCAAATGTAACTGTTTTGGAAAAACAAACCTTCAGTTTTAACTGTAACAAACAGAGGGAATTAGAAAGAAGACACTCACACAAAGAACAGGCTTGAGCTTTAATGTAGAAAAGCTTTGCTCTTTATTTTCTCTTTAACGTCACATGACCTGGTCAAGTGAAAAAAAAGGTCAATTTGTGACAATATTTCTTTTTGTAGTACTCCCGTTGGTCTCCTGTCTCATAATCCCTTCTCCTTGTCCACTCTCTTATCACAGAAAGGACTCGACGAGGAGTGAAACACACAGACCGCCACCAAGTGGAGCTTTTGGGGAGGCACCTGTGCTGTAGTCCCCCCTTTGTCCCCAGAGTAACTGTAGAATAAAGCAAAGGGCAATTCAGTCGTGCAGTGTCTTCTTCGTTTGTTTCAATCAAGAAAAATGCAAAACGGACAGAAGGATTTTTAAAAAATGGTAATTTTAAGTAATTTTATCCACTTCACAAAAGCTGAGAGATAAAATCTGTGATTTGAACGGTAAAATTTGACAAAAAACGCCATACGTAGTCCAAAATTTGACCATTTTTTGGGGAAAAAAAATGTGTCCAAAAATTTAAAGAAAAGTCATACTATACCATGTGGTCCAAAATTTGACAATTAAAAAATAAAAAGAAATTTGACAAAAACGTCATACTATAAGATGTTGTCCAAAATATGAACAAAAAAAATGTATATTCTTATTTTTGTCCAAAATTGGACAAAAACCTCATACTCTTGTATGTCGTCCAAAATTTGTCAAAAACGTCATACTATAATATGTCGTCCCAAATATGAAAAAATATATTCTATTGTTTTTTTGTCCAAAATTGGACAAAAACGTCATAGTATACTATGTCGTCCAAAATTGACAATTTTTTTTGAAAAAAAATTTTTGGTCTGAAATTTGAAATAAACGTCAGACGTCGTCCGAAATTTGACCAAAACGTCATACTATACTATACTATGTTGTCCAACTTTGACAACTTTTGAGAAAAAAATGTTTAGGTCAAAATTTGGAAAAAACGTCATACTATAGTGTGCCGTTGATGAATTTTTTTTTTGGTCCAAACTTGACAGAAATGTCATAGGTCTGTATGTCGTCCTGAAAGCTTCCAAAAACTCAGCTGGCCTAATGGATAAGGAGCTGGACTCCTGTGCCACAGTTTCAAAAAAAATGTCATTCTATACAATGTTGTCCAAAATCAGACAATAAAAAAAAACCAAAACATTTTAGTCCAAAATGTGATCAAAACGTCATGCTGTACTATGTCATCGACCTCAATGTGAAACTACACTATTTCGTCCAAAATCACAATCTTTTTGAAAAAAAAGATTTTGTTCCAACATTTGACAAAAACACCATACTATACTACTTTGTCCTAAATCTGACAATTTTTTTGAAAAAAAATATTTTTGTCCAAAATTTGACAAAAACGACATACTGTACTATGTCGTCGACCTCAATGTCATACTACACTACTTGTCCTAAATCTGACCATTTTTTTGAAAAAAATAATTTTGGTCCAAAAACGACATACTATACTATGTCGTCCAAAATCGAAACTTTTTTTTTTACATTTTTTTTTTAGCCCAAAATGTGACCAAAACGTCATACTATACTATGTCGTCGACCTCAATGTCATACTACACTACTTCGTCCTAAATCTGACAATTTTTTTGAAAAAACATTTTTGGTCCAAAATTTGACAAAAACGACATACTATACTATGTCGTCCAAAATTGGAAGAAAAAAAAATTGGGTTTTTTTGGGCCCAAAATGTGACCAAAATGTCTTACTATACTATGTTGTCGACCTCAATGTCATACTACACTACTTCGACCTAAATCAGACCATTTTTTTGAAAAAACATTGTTGGTCCAAAATTTGACAAAAACGACATACTTTACTATGTCGTCCAAAAAAGAAACATTTTTTTTTAGTCTAAAATATGACCAAAACATCATACTATACTATGTAGTCGACCTCAATGCCATACTACACTATTTTGTCCAAAATCTGACCATTTTCTTGAAAAAAAAAATTTGGTCCAAAATTTGACAAAAACATCATACTACTACACTATGTCGTTCAAAATTAGACTTTTTTTTTAGTCCAAATTTGACAGAAACGTTATACGTCTGTATGTCGTCCTGGAAGCATTCCAAAACTCAGGTGGCCTAATGGATAAGGAGCTGGACTCCTGTGCCACAGATTTGGGTTCGAGTCCCATCTGTGGTGAATGTCATCGAGATGAGGTAGAGTAAGGCAATCAAACAGATGTCATACCATACCATGTTGTCCAAAATCAGACATATTAAAAAAAACAAGACATTTATTTAGTCCATAATGTGACCAAAACGTCACACTATACTATGTCGTCGACCTCAATGTCATACTACACTACTTGTCCTAAATCTGACCATTTTTTTGAAAAAAAGAATTTTGGTCCAAAATTTGACAAAAACAACATACTATACTATGTCGTCCAAAATCGAAACTTTTTTTTTTAAAACATTTTTTAGCCCAAAATGTGACCAAAACATCATACTATACTATGTCGTCCACCTCAATGTCATACTACACTACTTCGTCCAAAATCTGACCATTTTTTTGAAAAAACATTTTGGTCCAAAATTTGACAAAAACGACATACTATACTATGTCGTCCAAAAATTGGAAGAAAATGTTTTGGTTTTTTTGGGCCCAAAATGTGCCCAAAACGTCTTACTATACTATGTTGTTGACCTCAATGTCATACTACACTATTTCGTCCAAAATCTGACAATTTTTCTAAAAAAAAACTTTTGGTCCAAAATTTGACAAAAAAGACATACTATACTATGTCGTCCAAAATAGGAAAAAAATGTTTGTTTGTTTTTTTGGCCCAAAATGTGCCCAAAACGTCTTACTATACTATGTTGTTGACCTCAATGTCATACTACACTATTTCGTCCAAAATCTGACAATTTTTCTGAAAAAAACTTTTGGTCCAAAATTTGACAAAAAAGACATACTATACTATGTCGTCCAAATTTGGAAAAAAACGTTTGTTTGTTTTTTTGGCCCAAAATGTGACCAAAACGTCTTACTATACTATGTCATCGATCTCAATGTCATGCTACACTATTTCGTCCAAAATCTGACAATTTTTTTGGAAAAAAATGTTGGTCCAATATTTGACAAAAAACGACATACTATACTATGTCGTCCAAATTTGGAAAAAAACGTTTGTTTGTTTTTTTGGCCCAAAATGTGCCCAAAACGTCTTACTATACTATGTTGTTGACCTCAATGTCATACTACACTATTTCGTCCAAAATCTGACAATTTTTCTAAAAAAAAACTTTTGGTCCAAAATTTGACAAAAAAGACATACTATACTATGTCGTCCAAAATAGGAAAAAAATGTTTCTTTGTTTTTTTGGTCCAAAATGTGACCAAAACGTCATACTATACTATGTTGTCGACCTCAATGTCATACTACACTATTTCGTCCAAAATCTGACCATTTTTTTGAAAAAAAAATGTTGGTCCAATATTTGACAAAAAAGACATACTATACTATGTCGTCCAAAAGAGGAAATGTATTTTGAATTTCTTTTTTTTACCTCAAAATGTGACTACAACGTCATACTATACTATGTCATCGACCTCAATGTCATACTACACTATTTCGTCCAAAATCTGACCATTTTTTTGAAAAAAAAAGTGTTGGTCCAAAATTTGACAAAAAAGACATACTATATACTATGTCGTCCAAAATAGGAAAAAAATGTTTCTTTGTTTTTTTGGTCCAAAATGTGACCAAAACGTCATACTATACTATGTTGTCGACCTCAATGTCATACTACACTATTTCGTCCAAAATCTGACCATTTTTTTGAAAAAAAAATGTTGGTCCAATATTTGACAAAAAAGACATACTATACTATCCATCCATCCATTATCTACCGCTTTTTCCTCCACCAGAGGGTCACGGGGGGTGCTGTGCCTATCTCAGCAGACATTGGGCGATAGGCGGGGTACGCCCTGGACAGCTCGCCAGTCCACCGCAGGGCCACACAGAGACAAACAACCATTCACTCACACACCCACACCCACGGTCAATTTAGAGTGACCAATTCACCTAATCCCCATATCGCATGTTTTTGGACTGTGGGAGGAAGCCGGAGAACCCGGAGAAAACCCACGCACACACGGGGAGAACATGCAAACTCCTTGCAGAAAGGCCCTTGTTCCGGAGTTGTCCCAAACGGGGCTCGAACCCAGGAACCCGGGTCTTCTTGCTGCAAAGGCAAGAGTGCTTACCACTACACCAACCGTGGGCCCCATACTATACTATGTCGTCCAAATTTGGAAAAAAATGTTTGTTTGTTTTTTTGGCCCAAAATGTGACCAAAACGTCTTACTATACTATGTCATCGATCTCAATGTCATGCTACACTATTTCGTCCAAAATCTGACAATTTTTTTGGAAATAAAAATGTTGGTCCAAAATTTGACAAAAACGACATACTATACTATGTCGTCCAAAAGAGGAAATGTATTTTGAATTTCTTTTTTTACCTCAAAATGTGACTACAACGTCATACTATACTATGTCATCGATCTCAATGTCATGCTACACTATTTCGTCCAAAATCTGACCATTTTTTTGAAAAAAAAATGTTGGTCCAAAATTTGAAAAAAACGTCATACTATACTATGTCGTCCAAAATAGGAAAAAAAATAAAGGAGGAAAAGAGAAGAAAAAGAGGAAAAAAGAGGGGAAATATCACCATCTCGTCAACATAATAACGTATTTCCAGCTGTTTGAACAAAATTTAGGATTTTTTTATATTTTGAAGTGTTTTAGATTTGCCTAGGCCGGGATTCGAACCGTCAACTGTGGAGGGCAGTCACACTGTAACTGGGCAACAAATCAAAATGCAAATAAATCATCCAAATAACTGGTTTCAAGATTTGTACTTTACAGAAATTCTTAGTTACAATCTGCATATGAAGATAATTTTGTTATTCTTTGATAAATGCAGAAAGTTTTCTTGTATTCCACCTTACTGTTATTTCATGTTGTGATCACATCATTAAAACACCCACTTGTTTGACTGGTGGACAAAAGAAACAAAGACATATATATTTTTAAAGATTTATTTAGAACAGACCACAAAAAGTGCAACAAATAGAACAAAAATAGAGTTTTCACACAACTATTTACAGTAAACACACTCAAATAAACGACATTGGGGCAACAACTAAACTAAACTTTACAATGAAATCAACTATTTACAATAAATATAGAGAGTAATACAAGTAAAATAATACAAGTTATCAACCATAAAAACAAAAATTCACAGCAAAGACAACACAATAATACTCTGATAAATCTATTTCAAACTATTTACAATATAACTACTACAACTATAAATACTATAACTATTTATCAGGATTGGATAAAATCATCCAGAGGACAATGCACTCTGCCACGGTACTGACTGTGTCCAGTGTCAGCAGAAGTGAGCACACTGTTTACAGGTGTTTGCCTCCACTGTTCTCCTGTACGGCCTCTTTAAAGTAGTCCCTGTCTCCTCTGTAGTGCTGGACTCACTAGTTTGTGGGCTGGTGCCCTGAACTGGAGGAGGAAGGACGACTTGAACCAGACCCAGAGTTTGCCCTGTCACTGTGAACAACTGAGGCAGCTGCAACATGAGCCACACCGAATCTTGACTTTGTAAACTGAAGAGAGCATAAAAGCAGAGTCATGAGAGGACTTTGTCGTCAAACTAACCTTCAGTGAATAAAATGTCAAATATTCATTGTCAATCCATCAGTCAGTAACTGTAACTTTTACCATTGCCAAACTCAAGTGCCGCTTCCCCACAGTCTGCTGAGAAGGACCTGCTGCATGCTGTGGCCCCACTGTGCCCTAGAGAGGTCCGTGGCAGAGTACATACAATCAGAAATTAGTTTGTGTACTTATACACACACACCTCAATGTAATATTATAATATTTCGTCAAAAATCTGAAATTTAAAAAAAAAAAAAATGTTGGTAAAATTTTTGGAAAAAACGTCATATGATACTATGTTGTCCAAAATTAGACAATTTAAAAAAAATATTTTTTTTTGGTCCAAAATGTGACCAAAACGTCATGCTATACTATGTTGTCGACCTCAATGTCATACTACACTATTTGGTCCAAAATCTGACAATTTTTTTGAAAAAAAACTTTGGGTCCAAAATTTGACAAAAAAGACATACTATACTATGTCGTCCAAAATAGGAAAAAAATGTTTGTTTGTTTTTTTGGTCCAAAATTTGACAAAAACCTCATACTATACTATGTTGTCTAAATTGGACAATTTAAAAAAAAAAAAACATTTTGGTCCAAATTTGACAGAAATGTCATAGGTCTGTATGTCGGCCTAATGGATAAGGAGCTGGACTCCTGTGCCACAGATTGTGGGTTTGAGTCCCATAGGTGGTGAATGTCATTGAGATGAGGTAGAGTAAGGCAATCAAACAAATGTCATACCATACCATGTTGTCCAAAATCAGACATATTAAAAAAAACAAAACATTTCTTTAGTCCATAATGTGACCAAAACGTCACACTATACTATGTCATCGACCTCAATGTCATACTACACTATTTAACTAGGTAGAGTAAGGCAATCAAAAAAAGTCATACAATACCATGTTGTCCAAAATTAGACAATTTAAAAAAGGAAACAGTTTTTTTAGTCCAAAACGTCATACTATACTATGTCGTCGACCTCAATGTCATACTAACCCACGTCCAAAATCTGACCATTTTTTTTAAAAATAAAATGTTGGTCCAAACTTTGAAAAAAACGCCATACTATACTATGTCGTCCAAAATCGGGCAATTTAAAAAAATAATAATAATTTTTTAGTCCAAAATGTGACTTATACGTCATACCAGGTATACTATACTATGTCGTCGACCTCAACTACACTATTTCATCCAAAATCTGACTTTTTTTTTGAAAAAAATTTTTGTCCAAAATTTGAAAAAAGGTCATACTATACTATGTCGTCCAAAATCGTACAAGTAAAAAAAAAATGTTTTTGTCCAAAACTATACTATGTCGTCCAACATTTTTACAAAAAAATGTTTTGGTTAAAAATTTGATAAAAATGCCATACTATACTATGTCGTCCAAAATTTGAAAATTTCTTGTTAAAAAGTTTTTCTGGTCTACAATTTGACAAAAACGTCATACGTTGTATGTCATCCAAAATGTGACAATTTTTTGAACATTTTTTTTTTTACCATCCACGCTCTAATAACGACAAAACTACAAAAGCTCTGAAACAGTTTCCTGAAATGCAAACAACAAAATATTGGCCTTACCTTCGGGGTAAGTCTGCGTGGCTGTGACTCAGAGAAGGAGATGAAATTCAGGGATGGGGGAAAGCAACACAGGGCACAGACGGAGGTTTCCACAGGGGTTTGAGACAGCTGCGAATGAGAATGAGTCCAACAATGTGAAAGCAAATTCTGATCAACCCAGAAACGGTCCAATGGAACATTGCTCAGCACCAAGGAAACACAAATTGCCATTTGTCTTTTCAGCAACAACCATCTGTAATGTAGTGCGTTCTACTCATGTTCTATGAACAGACAGACAAACAGCTAACAAGGCTAATTCACACCACAGCTCTGCAACGGCAAATACTTTTACTTCCAAGACGGAATAAAACGTGATTTCTGCGTGTATTTCAGTGTTGTGCACCTGTTCCCCCTTCATCCATCATGACATCACGCTGTTCGGCTATAACGGTGTCCTCGGGAGTCTGCCCTTCTCAATCAGAGAGAAAAAAAATCCAGCCAAGAATTTCACAGGGTTATCTTTGTCCTCAAGGCCAAAGGAAAGGGAATAATGCCATGAGGACACCATGAGACAAAGGGCGTACACCTCGCCGGGCAGAACAGTGGAGAGCCAACTTAGCTCTCGATTGACAACAGCTGCTCACTTGACCACGAGTGACCTTTGCTGAACTTGATCTTTTCAGAGCGATCTTAGCGCTAACGGTCAAACATTGTTCTCAAGGTGCAGATGTGTCCGTAAGTAACACAGTCGTATTAAATCATTACTCTGCAGACACGGTGAATTGTAAACAGGAATTTAAATGGATCACATTCACACCCTATATAACATCAAATCATTATCGTGAGCAGTAAGAGAGACAAACATATTGATGCTATGAAACTGCATTTAACAGATTTAACTTCAAGAAGACAGTGGCTAACAAAGTACTTATTAGTATATATTTCATATGAATCAAACAGGGAGGTCATTTGATACGGAGCCTGTCCCTGATCCCCCACCTCTTGCCCTCCCCTTTCTCTGTAACATGTATTGTCCTCGCCTTGTTTGTCACAAGGTGACAGCAACAAATAGCAGCGGTGCATCTTTCCCCAATTAGGAGAATGCTTTTTTAAAATGTGCAACCTTTCTCCGAGAAGAAATTCACTCCATATTTGGTGGATTAACGACCTTTATTAAGGGAGGGAGGGCTGCAGTCGGACACAGGGCCGGACACTTCTCTTGATTGAAGGTTGAGAGTCAAAAGGTAAGTAAAACATTTACGCATATGAAGTAGAAATGGATGGAAATCTCCATGAGATACTTTTCATTTGTTTTTGGTGTAAGTAAGTTTTTAGTATTTAGAGATTTTATTTTGCTGGTGGTGAGGGATGTTTTATTGTTTGGTTTGAATAGTGAGAGCCCAACTGACATTATTCTTCGCTGTAGTCCGACCCACCCAAGGTAAACGCCACTTTTCATTCCATTTGAACTAATCATGACTAAAGCCCCCTTATTTTAAGATTTTGATTACTGAAGTTGGAATTGAATGACTGTGGCATCTCATGATTTTAAGGCCAAGGTCATTTTCATACTGAAAGGATTTGACATGGTTTGGCTTCCTATACTAATTCTTGAATAATTAACCGCTGTACATATTATTGTTGGATTTAGGCAAGCATTTATGTAAGACATCATATTATGAAAACACTGAGAGCTCATTTCCATACCGTATTTCTGTCTGTGCTATTCATCTTTATGTCCATGACAGTTACAGTATATCTTCCATATGTGCTTATTTTTGACAGGTTGAAACATGGGGGATGCTGTCATGGCAGAATTTGGGCCTGCTGCCCCTTTTCTCAGGAAGTCAGATAAGGAGCGTCTGGAAGCCCAGACTCGTATATTTGACATGAAGAAGGAGTGCTTTGTTCCCGACACTGAGAAAGAGTATGTCAAAGCTACCATCACCAGCAGAGACGGTGACAAAGTCACCGCTAACACTGAATTTGGGAAGGTAAATAAAGTTTAGATAGACAAAAACCCAAAGGACTGGCAGTTGGTGATTGGTTTTGCTCACATTTCTTATTTTCTTTTGTAGACCGTGACAGTGAAGGAGTGTGACGTCCACCCTCAGAATCCGCCAAAGTTTGATAAAATTGAAGACATGGCCATGTTCACTTTCCTCCATGAGCCCGCTGTGCTGTTTAACCTCAAAGAGCGTTACGCAGCATGGATGATCTATGTAAGATACAGATGCTTCATCTGTAACTTTGTTCACTTTCCATCACTCAGTGTCTAAAAACCCTATTTTACCACGATAGACCTACTCTGGCCTCTTCTGTGTGACTGTCAACCCCTACAAGGGGCTGCCAGTCTACAACCAAGAAGTGGTTGTTGCCTACAGAGGAAAGAAGAGGAGTGAAGCTCCTCCTCACATCTTCTCCATCTCTGACAACGCCTACCAGTACATGCTGTCAGGTACGTAATCCGTTTAATACTTCACGTTCTTCTCAATTTCCATTATGCCATTTTTAACTGGACGTTTCTCTCAACGACAGACAGAGAAAACCAGTCAATCCTTATCACGTAAGTCACACAGCAAACTAAGATCTTCTCAGTGTTTCAGGACGATCAGCCTTTGACTAAAACTCACTGTCTCTTTTCGACCCAGTGGAGAATCCGGTGCTGGAAAGACTGTCAACACCAAACGTGTCATCCAGTACTTTGCCAGCATTGCAGCTGCCCCAGGTCTAAAGAAAGATGCTGCCTCAGAAAAGAAGGTCTGTACAGAGAGTTGAAGTATCACAGTCTAATAATGCAAATCAGTGGTTCTCATACACCTAGGACCTCCTGAGACAACATTGAGCTCTTGAAGAAACACCATTATCCCTACAAAGTTAAAACACAGTGGTGTAAATAGGCTGAGCTAAGTGAGCCATGGACATTTCCCAATAAGATAATTTGGTGGTACACGTACCAGAACTTATGAACCATGGATGTAAATAATCTATAAAACCTAAAACTGATTTTCTCACTTTACACATTTGAAAACAAACCTAAAGTTGTGTCTTCAACAAAACAGGGAACCCTAGAGGACCAGATTATCCAGGCTAACCCAGCTCTGGAGGCCTTTGGTAATGCCAAGACCATCAGGAATGACAACTCCTCTAGATTTGTGAGTACCTGTGTGATCACAAATAGTTCTTCATTCGTAAAGTGACAAAATCGACGTCACATAAACCTAACCTGTTCATCTCTTAGGGAAAATTCATCCGCATTCATTTTGACAACAGAGGAAAGCTGGCATCTGCCGACATTGAAACTTGTAAGTGCCAAATAGTGCACATACCCATCAGCTTTACACAGCACCACAGAACAACCGTGTCTTTCCCCCCCGATAGACCTTCTGGAGAAGTCTCGTGTGACCTACCAGCTTAAAGCTGAGAGAGACTACCACATTTTCTACCAGATCTTGTCTCAGATAAAGCCTGAACTTCTGGGTGAGTGTGACATACACGTGTCTGTAACTGTGTATCATGAATAAACACTAACTACGTTGATAAATCTCTTTAAAGAAATGATGCTCATCACCAACAACCCCTATGACTACGCCTTCATCTCCCAAGGAGAGACAACTGTTACTTCTATCAATGATTCTGAGGAGCTCATGGCCACAGATGTGAGCTTAGTCTTAAAATCTCACTCAACTCCTTATTCATAAGTCAACGTCGAATTGCCAGAGATGTTATTTTAATCATATTTTATCCAATGCAGGAAGCATTTGATGTGCTGGGCTTCACTCAAGAAGAGAAGAACAGTATTTACAAACTGGTTGGAGCCATCATGCACTATGGCAACATGAAGTTTAAGCAGAAACAGCGAGAGGAACAGGCTGAGGCTGATGGCACTGAAGGTAAGAGACTGAACAAAAAGACGTGACTTTTTAGATGACCTTGAAATTAACACCACAACTTCTTAACAGATGCTGACAAAGCAGCGTATCTGATGGGCCTGAACTCTGCCGACCTCATCAAAGGTCTCTGTCACCCAAGAGTCAAAGTAGGAAACGAGTGGGTCACCAAGGGACAGAACGTCGCCCAGGTGAGAGAATATCAATTTTCTAACTAACTAAATAAATAAATAAAGATGGATTTATTGACTCTTATTTACTTCCTTGTCATAGGTGAACTATGCTATTGGTGCACTGTCTAAGTCAGTGTACGAAAGGATGTTCCTGTGGATGGTCTTCAGAATCAACAATTCCCTGGACACCAAACAGCCTCGCCAGTACTTCATCGGTGTACTGGACATCGCTGGGTTTGAAATCTTTGAAGTGAGCTCCAAAAAAACCCCCCCAAAAATATGTGTGAAGTTTAGTTTGGTTTAAATGATCAAACCTCAAACTGGGGACTATTTCATTACAGTTCAACACCTTTGAGCAGCTGTGCATCAACTTCACCAATGAAAAACTGCAACAGTTTTTCAACCACCACATGTTTGTGCTGGAGCAGGAAGAGTACAAGAAAGAGGGCATTGAATGGACTTTCATTGATTTTGGTATGGATTTGCAGGCCTGTATTGACCTCATTGAGAAGGTGAGAGACGACAACATGAAAAACCCCACAAAACAAAACAAAAATTTCCCAAACTAATTCATACTTTGTCTCTTCAGCCCATGGGTATCATGTCCATCCTTGAAGAGGAGTGCATGTTCCCCAAAGCCTCTGATGCTACTTTTAAAGCTAAGCTCTATGACAACCATCTGGGCAAATCTGCCAACTTCCAAAAGCCCAGAATTGTCAAAGGGAAACCAGAGGCCCATTTTGCCCTGATGCACTATGCTGGAACTGTTGATTACAATATCAATAACTGGCTGGTGAAGAACAAGGACCCTCTGAATGAGACTGTAGTTACCCTGTACCAGAAGTCGAATCTTAAGCTGCTTTCTGCTCTCTTTGCAAATTACGCTGGATCTGACTCAGGTTTGTAGCATCTTAGCTTCAAAACAATCACCAATGTACAATGTGCAGATAGAGAATCTTTATACTAAGTCAGATTTTTCTATATGTGTTGTTGTTGTTTCTCTTCCGTGTCTCTGCTGCTCATTGTCTTCAGTGTCTCCTATTTAGCCCAGGAAGGTGGTGGGAAGGGCAAAGGTAGCAAGAAGAAAGGTTCATCTTTCCAAACTGTATCAGCCCTTCACAGGGTAAGATCAACATAGATCGTATTGATTTTATACTTGTGACACATTAATTGTGACATATTCAGAAGACACAGGTGTTTGGCAAACCCTTCGGTCCTCTCTTGCGCTCACAGGAAAACCTGAACAAGCTGATGACCAACTTGAGGTCTACTCACCCTCACTTTGTGCGCTGCATCATCCCCAACGAGACCAAGACTCCTGGGGCCATGGAGAATCCCCTGGTGATGCACCAGTTGCGCTGTAACGGTGTGCTGGAGGGCATCAGGATCTGCAGGAAAGGTTTCCCCAACAGGATCCTCTACGGAGATTTCAAACAGAGGTTTGCAGATGGGTGAAAAAATGATAGCAGCGAATGCCAAAGCATACATTTCCCTGGGAGAACACAAATGCAAATGTTAAAAACAGTGGAGTCTAACATTCTCTTTATGTGTGATAGTTATTTTTGACAGTCCATACAACATGAAACACAACTATAGCAATCTTTGTTCACTTTTACACAGATACCGTATTCTGAACCCAAATGCTATCCCTGAGGGACAGTTCATCGATAACAAGAAAGCTTCGGAGAAGCTACTGGGATCCTTGGATATAGACCATAGTCAGTATAAATTGGGACACACCAAGGTATTGCTGAAATACATATCTACATACAGAGTACAAAGCATATTTATTATTGCTTCAGTTCATACAGGCTTTGACAGGCACATAGTTCAGATATTTCCGTGTCTGCAAAAAATTCAGGTATTCTTCAAAGCTGGACTGCTCGGTCTGCTGGAGGAGATGCGAGATGACCGTTTAGCTCTCATCATCACCAGGCTGCAGGCAAGATCCCGAGGTGTTCTGGCAAGAATTGAATTCCAGAAGATTGTTGAACGCAGGTAAATATGAATTATATTCAAAAAGCAACATTGTTCAACTGGAACCTCTCTGCCAAAAACAGCATTAAAATATGACAATGTCATCCACAGGGATTCACTGCTTGTGATCCAGTGGAACATCCGTGCCTTCATGGGGGTCAAGAATTGGCCCTGGATGAAGATGTACTTTAAAATCAAGCCCCTGCTGAAGTCAGCAGAGACTGAGAAGGAGATGGCCAACATGAAAGAAGAGTTCACCAAACTGAAAGAGGCTTACGCAAAATCGGAAGCCCGTAGGAAGGAACTTGAAGAAAAAATGGTTTCTCTTCTCCAAGAGAAGAATGACCTGCAGCTCCAAGTTCAGGCTGTATGTTCACAATCTGTCACTGTCAGCAATACTAAATATATCAACATTAAACAGAGACAGTTGTGGTGTAAAGCTGTGCCTTTTTAACAACAGGAGCAAGACAATCTTGGTGATGCTGAAGAAAGATGTGAGGGTCTGATCAAGAGTAAGATTCAGCTGGAGGCAAAAATCAAAGAGTTGACTGAAAGGCTGGATGATGAGGAGGAGATGAACGCTGATCTGACTGCCAAGAAGAGGAAGCTGGAGGATGAGTGCTCTGAGTTAAAGAAAGACATTGATGACTTAGAGTTAACTCTGGCTAAAGTGGAAAAAGAGAAGCATGCCACTGAGAACAAGGTACCACAAACACCAATCACAGCAAAATGATGGTGTCCAAATATATTCTGCATTGAGTTGTTTTTAACTAGAAATGTCCTCTGACCACAGGTAAAGAACCTGACTGAGGAGATGGCGGCGCTGGATGAAATCATTGCCAAGTTAACCAAGGAAAAGAAAGCCTTACAGGAGGCTCATCAGCAAACACTGGATGATCTGCAGAGTGAAGAAGACAAAGTCAACACTCTGACCAAGGCCAAAGTCAAGCTGGAACAGCAAGTGGATGATGTGAGAATGTAGTCAATGACCATTTGGTGGCATGGTTACAAAACAGTAAGATAAAGAAAATTTATACAAACGCAATAAATATTGTCATCCACAGCTTGAAGGATCTCTGGAACAAGAGAAGAAAATACGTATGGATCTTGAGAGAGCAAAGCGAAAGCTTGAAGGAGACCTGAAGCTAGCACACGAGAGTATCATGGATCTAGAAAATGATAAACAGCAACTTGAAGAGCGGCTGAAAAAGTAAAACATCCACTAATAGATACTACACAAAGTGTCGTCTGCTACAAACTGATGATGCAGTTAACTGTTTTTCTTTATCCACAGGAAAGATTTTGAAATAAACCAACTCAATAGCAAAATAGAAGATGAACAAATAATAAGTGCCCAGCTCCAGAAAAAATTGAAGGAGCTGCAGGTAATGTTCAATAATGAGAAAACAAATTAACTCCTACAATATCATCTGCAACTTGTAGCCTAGTAGATAAAGCTAAACAAACTAAATTTTGGCTCAACAGGCTCGCATTGAAGAGCTTGAGGAAGAGCTGGAGGCAGAGCGAGCTGCAAGAGCCAAGGTGGAGAAGCAGAGAGCAGACTTGGCCAGAGAGCTGGAGGAGATCAGTGAGAGGCTGGAGGAGGCTGGTGGAGCAACATCTGCCCAGATTGAGATGAACAAGAAGAGGGAGGCCGAGTTCCAGAAACTGCGCAGAGACCTTGAAGAGGCCACTCTGCAGCATGAATCCACTGCTGCCACACTCAGGAAGAAACAAGCTGACAGCGTCGCTGACCTGGGAGAGCAGATAGACAACCTGCAGAGAGTCAAGCAGAAACTGGAGAAGGAAAAGAGTGAGCTCAGACTGGAGCTGGACGATGTCGTCTCCAATATGGAACATATTGTGAAGACAAAGGTAAAATACACTAAACTTTTCTACTAAATGTAGTTTTGAGTTTACACCTCTCCTGTGAGCCAGGTGTTATATTGTCTTCTCTTTTCAGAATAACTTGGAGAAGATGAACAGGTCTCTGGAAGATCAGATGAATGAATATAAAACAAAGGCAGAAGAAGGACACCGTGTCATCAATGACTTCACCATGCAGAAAGCCAAACTTCAAACTGAAAATGGTATGCGTTTGATTTGAACTTGAAAATTACCTTCCCTTTGGACGGGATATGTCCTCATTTCATCCTTTCTTCAAAATTAGGTGAACTTTCAAGGCAGGTTGAGGAAAAAGACTCTTTGGTGTCTCAGCTCACCAGAGGAAAACAGTCCTACTCTCAACAAATTGAAGACCTTAAAAGACAACTGGAGGAGGAAGTCAAGGTAGTAAAGGAAGTTTTTACAACCTTATGGTACAGAGTAAATGAGCATGAGGAATTTATGTGTTATTAATTTTTAGGCCAAGAATGCTTTAGCTCATGCAGTGCAGTCTTCTCGCCACGACTGTGACCTTCTCAGAGAGCAGTATGAGGAGGAGCAGGAGGCCAAGGGTGAACTGCAGCGTGGCATGTCCAAGGCCAACTCTGAGGTGGCTCAGTGGAGAACTAAGTACGAAACTGATGCCATCCAGAGGACCGAGGAGCTGGAGGAGGCCAAGTGAGTAAAACACATCATACTTTGGTACAGTTTACGAGGATATAATGTTGATTGGATTGTGCTGCACTCCAGAAAAAAGCTGGCTCAGCGTCTGCAGGATGCTGAGGAAGCTGTTGAAGCAGTGAATGCTAAATGTTCCTCTCTGGAGAAGACCAAACACAGGCTGCAGAATGAGATTGAAGATCTCATGGTGGATGTGGAGAGGTCTAATGCTGCTGCTGCTGTTCTGGACAAGAAGCAAAGGAACTTTGACAAGGTATAATTTAAAATACACATAGCAAAGTCTCCCTTTTCAATAAAGACTTGGGAAATAATTATACGCATACACATATTTCAGGTCTTGTCAGAATGGAAACAGAAGTATGAGGAGTCTCAGTCAGAGCTTGAAAGCTCTCAAAAGGAAGCCAGGTCTTTGAGCACTGAGCTCTTCAAACTGAAGAACTCCTATGAAGAAGCTCTTGAACATCTGGAGACCATGAAGAGAGAGAACAAGAACCTGCAGGGTAAGAGAAAGAGTTTGAAATCTATTTATTGTGGCTCAACCAATAATTGTGTTTAATGTTGTGTCTTAGAGGAAATATCTGACCTCACTGAACAAATTGGTGAGGGAGGAAAAACTATTCATGAGCTTGAGAAGATTCGTAAACAACTGGAACAAGAGAAGTCAGACATACAGACAGCTCTGGAGGAGGCAGAGGTATAATGAAAATTCTGATGTCTATGAAGTGCAACTTTTAGTCATCATATGTGTATTTTGACATTATTTTCTGTCATCTTAGGCCTCTCTGGAGCATGAGGAAGGAAAGATTCTCAGAGCCCAGCTGGAGTTCAATCAGGTCAAAGCTGACATTGAGCGCAAACTGTCTGAAAAAGATGAAGAGATGGAGCAAGCGAAGAGAAACCAACAGCGAACCGTGGACACTCTTCAGAGCTCTCTTGAGGCAGAGACTCGCAGCAGGAACGAGGCCCTGCGTATCAAGAAGAAGATGGAGGGAGACCTCAATGAGATGGAGATCCAGCTGAGTCAAGCCAACAGGCAGGCAGCTGAGGCCCAGAAACAACTGAAATCTGTTCATGCACATTTGAAGGTTTGAACGAGCTTGATTCAATACAGATTTGATGCTACTGCCTTTAGAAAACATCATTCAAAATCAAGTCTTGTGGGTTTTCATCTTACAGGATGTTCAGCTCCAGCTTGATGAGTCTATGCGAGCTAATGACGATATGAAGGAAAACATGGCCATCATTGAGAGGCGCAACACCCTGCTCCAGGCTGAACTGGAAGAACTGAGGGCTGCTCTGGAGCAAACTGAGAGAAGTCGCAAACATGCTGAGCAAGAGCTGATGGATGTTAGCGAGAGGGTGCAGCTACTGCACTCACAGGTAAAATGCAGTGGCCATCCATATTTTCCTGCATGTTTGATTCACAACCTGTTTTCCACTGAAAAATATACATTCTTATGCAACACTAGAACACCAGCCTGATAAACCAGAAGAAGAAGCTGGAGGCTGACACTTCCCAGCTTCAGACAGAAGTAGAAGACGCTGTGCAGGAGTGCAGAAACGCTGAAGAGAAGGCCAAGAAGGCCATCACTGATGCTGCCATGATGGCAGAGGAGCTGAAGAAAGAGCAGGACACCAGCGCTCACCTGGAGCGTATGAAGAAGAACATGGAGCAAACCATCAAAGACCTGCAGCACCGTCTGGACGAAGCTGAGCAGATCGCTATGAAGGGAGGCAAGAAGCAGGTGCAGAAGCTGGAGGCCAGGGTGAGTAAAACTCAGTTATTTGGTGTTTGCCATATTTTAAATACTGTAACATAAATATCTGGTATCTCATTTGGTCTAATAAATAAATGCTGACCGTTGTTGTTCTTACATCCTGCAGGTCAAGGAACTTGAAAACGAAGTGGAAAGCGAACAGAAAAAAGCCAGTGATGCTATTAAGGGAGTAAGAAAGTATGAAAGACGTATAAAGGAGCTAACTTATCAGGTAAAATACAATCTTTAACCAACTTTGTTATGCTATTAAAAGTATATTCAGAGTCAGTATATACTTATGATTATGATTCTTATTGTAATTTCATGTTTTGCTTATTAGACTGAGGAAGACCGTAAGAATCTGGCACGTCTTCAAGACTTGGTGGACAAGCTGCAGCTGAAGGTCAAATCCTACAAGAGAAGCACAGAGGAGGCTGTAAGTGCTACACATTTTAAATACCGACTTCCAACTGAACATGAAAACAATGTGGGCGGACGTAAAACATCGGTGTCGTTTCTGCTTCATAGGAGGAACAGGCCAACACTCATCTCACCAAGTTCCGCAAGATTCAACACGAGCTCGATGAAGCCGAAGAGAGAGCTGACATCGCCGAGTCTCAAGTCAACAAGCTACGCGCTAAGAGCAGAGATGTGGGGTCAAAGGTTGGTCCAAATGTATTGTACATGAAGTCAAATGTGTTAACTTTGGAAACATCCGAGCAGACACATTGGCAAATGACCTGACATTTTTAACTTTACTTTATTTGCTTTGTATAGAACAATACTTGCTATTTTGATGTGACAGTCATCAGATTAATATCACAAAACACTGGCAACAACTCATTATTTTTGTTTTTTTTCCCTTCTTTTTTACAGAAAGGACTTGAGGGAGAGTGAAGTTCCTTCAAACCTACCTACCTGAGACACTGGCTGCTTATGTAATGGTGTCTCCCTAAGTTTGTCTTTTTAGTTCAGTAGTTTTGTAGCCGTCTTGGTTACACTAATAAACAATGATCAAACAAATGAAAGCGCTGTCTTTGCAATTGTATGTTCTTGTGTTATTGAAGAGATGTAAAAACACTGAGGAGGACTTCATGGATTCAGGGGGACAAAAAAACTACTTCACTAAATACTGCTAAATTGACTATTCATTCACACTTAACCAAAGTATAAAGGAAAACGTATGTAAGTGTATTTCATATAATACAATAGATAACTTCCAGATATTTATTTCTGATGAAAGAAAATATAAAACAAGACATAAATGATGGTCAAGTCAATTGAATTCCAAATAATTCAGACCCCAAATGAAAAGATGCATGAATGTGAACAATATTAAAATATTTGTTACCTCAATAAATTCCATGAAAACAAAGTGAAATAGTGATATTTGACAACACAAAGCTCTGTGTCTTAAAGCAATTCAGACAATAATTTTTTTCCTTAACCATATTTTATCCTTCCCCGTATGAATCATGTGTGGTATTTCACTTCAAGTTGCCAAGGTAACTCTGTTACATGAACAGCAGAGGGCGCTCCAGTCTGTCCTGTTTAAGCTACCTTTAAACAGAACACACTTGACATGCTCATATCACCCATGGTATTACATACATAACATTGCTTTTCTATGGAAATAAGAAGGGTTACAACCTTTTCTCTTATAACTCCAAATCAACACACTCTTTGTCAAAATTAACTGAAACAATTGTAAAATTGTGAAAAGACAAAGTCCTTACTTATTTCTCCACTGAAAAAATAACACAGGGTAATATAACGCTGTTATATTTACAAAGAACTCACTTGTTTCCATCATGTATTATTGAACTCATTTCTGTTC
Source organism: Microchirus variegatus (assembly GCF_963457635.1). Classification (NCBI taxonomy): domain Eukaryota; kingdom Metazoa; phylum Chordata; class Actinopteri; order Pleuronectiformes; family Soleidae; genus Microchirus; species Microchirus variegatus. The sequence goes on from NC_139806.1 coordinate 3,167,709, forward strand.
TGTGATATAACGCGTTGTATTTTTGAATTTATATTTGTGCAGAAACACCATGAATAAATGGTAAAAGTGAAAATGACGATACTTACGATACCCTATTGTGATGTTATCTTCCCATTTAAAACTAATTTTTACCAGAAGTTTTACTCAGAAAATTGGACATAATTCCGTGGTGAGGTTCACTTTTGCATACATTAAATCAAATTAGTAAGAATTACAAAGTAAAAGCCACCAACCTTTGAATCAGCAGTGTGGTCTTTCTGTCTGCAGTAATATACATGCTCCTTTCAGTGCCAGTTGAGGGAGGGACATTTGAAACAGAATGAAGACGACAGAGAATCTGGACTTTGAGGTGCCGTCCTCCAAGGCACCTAAGAGAATCAAGACATTATGGCAAAATTAGATTGGATTATTTTTCCACACATTATAAGTGATTATAATAACATGAAACATGTCAACTGTACCGTTCTAACACTTTGCCACGTCCTGATCTTTGCCTCATCAGGAGACAAGTGTCCGCAAAGAAGTCCATCGTCTGAATGAACGGAGAGAAGACGAGGCAAGAGACCAATCGACTTCTGCAAGCCTGTGCCGAAACACAACACCCCCTTAGAAGTGACCTTTACGATGTGACAAAGAACTCATCGTAACAATAGCTTTGTTGGCTCCAGTTTCAAACTTAAGTGAGGCAAGGTGCCTCACACCTTCCCTTATGGATCGGAGGGATTGTAAAAGTCAAAGACACAAGGACTGTAGACAGCTGGGAATGAGACCTTTAATGGACAACGGAGCCTGAAATAGACTGAGGGATAAGTAAAGAAGATGAGAGTTGTAGTGTTGCTGGTTGCCTAAGTGGCTAATGAGCTTTGTATAATTTAATGAGCACCAATTTGTTTCACTTTACCTGGGCTTAATTCCTCAAACAGACCAGGGAAGTAATAACACGATTACACGACTCATTTCCTTCACAGTCACTGACATTTGAGCTGTTAGGTCGCAAATTGTACTATTTTCTATAGACTAATTCAGCGCAACCTTGTACACAACACTACACAGTATACAGAGTACAGTAAGTGGGGTCTGACGGGGCTTATCACCTGTTGCCGTTGGTCAACGGAAAAACAAAAACCTTCCCTGACCACCAGCGTCACAAGCTGTCCCCAAAGGAACCCGGCAGGAATTTCACAAGTTATCTTTGTCCTCAAGGATACATAGAAGAAAACAATGCCTTGTCAACTGGATCAGGCCAAGGGCACTTGCAGCAGCCATGTTTCGAACAGAAGTGTGAAGTGCAGGTCACAGCACTTTGACAGTGTTTCAGGGCACAAGCATTGGATATGTATGTAAGGGGATCACGCAAACACAAACCGGTGACTTTCCTTCTCTTCATTTTATGTCATTGTTGTCATTAAATATTTAATGGTAAAAATATTTTTTGAGGGGATGGCCCCTATAGATCTTTTTTTTACTTAATCTTTTGTAGCTTAATGGACAAAACGACTCCTCTGTTATTGGCACCAAAAGTTCCCATTGCAGACATGTGTTGTTGGGCTTTTTTGCAACTATGTCATCCACGATGTTCTGACCATCACACGTATCATCGAAAAGTTAAGTGTCAGGGTCAGGGTTCTTCTTATGTTTAACAGCAGGTGGCGCTAAAGCCACTGTGGTAAAAACACTGTGGTGTACTACAGTATATGTTGCTTTTTGAATGTACTAATGGTTTAAGTTTCAACACGATGCACATTTTCAATGACATTACAGTCATTAGTAGCAAATTTCAAATCAGTCGAGCCGAGTAGGAGAAGCTGTTCTTTGCACTGAAATGATGTTAATAGTAAAATTTACCTGATGAGTTAAAGCTCAAGACTTTTGTGTCAAAAAAACAATAATCCTTGCCTTTCTTTGCCATCTCATAGGTCTAGTAAGACTTTTTTTTTCCACACACAAAGCCTTAAACAATACGTTGGATACTCTTCAATTAAGGGTTGAGCACCAACTGTTTGCTGGATTTATAGCTAAAAACACATTTTGTGTTCCCACTAGCCACGCAGCAGGTTTTTACGCCTAGCCCGAGACAGACAAGGCCCTCGCCTCGCTTTGATCTGTATGTATGTTACCTAGCCAGAAGTATGTTTGCATGAATCGCACCCAACTCATCGGGCAAAGCCAGTCGTAAATTATTGGCGGTCACACGTTATGAAATATAAAGATATCAAAAGTTCTGTAAAAGAAACCACCCACTCGTCTTCAGATTGGTTAGTTCATCTAGTTAAGCAGTAGGTGGCGCAAACTTTTAAGTCAGGGCCACCATAGAAGGATAAGAGGGTGCAAACACAGGTTATAAATAAAGCGTCAAGTGAGATCAAACCATCGCAATCGACAAAACCCTTATGACATTTCAGTCATTTCTGAATATCATCCTTTGTTTACTTATTTGCTTTTACCATTTAGTGGTAAAGGCATAATTTATCCTCCCTCAAGGATAAAAAGGTTTCTTATCCTTTAACACACATTTGTTTCCAAACCAGAAAATTTCATCCGTTTGACCCGATTTACAACCAATATAACGGATGGAGTTTGACACTTGTTCAGTACAGAGTCGTGCCCTGGTCCAGCTCTTCAAGTCGAGCAACATGTATTTGTGTAACATGAACTTCAGCTTGAATGTGGAGACTCTCAACACTTTCTAAAGAAAAGGAAACAACGCCACGTGTCCAGTGTTGGACTGGTGCGTGTAGATCTTACTGTTGCCAGTGGTGAGTGATAATAAAAGAGATCTCACAGCTGTGACCTTGGCCCCGTCTTGCTTTACAGCAGACAACAGCTGCAGCTCTTCATTGTCTCTCTTGAAATGTATTTCACGCCCCGTCACTTGTCGCATGATTGTTGAAGTACGGAGCTGTGGACGTTTGATGTCCCATAAATCCTGCTCGTCGACTTGCCTCCTTAATATAGCAAGAGTACAATAGCACAGGCAGGTCTGTGATACAAATACGGTGAATATATCATCAAATACACATAGAAAATGTAATTCCTCTATAGATTTTTTAGTGTCAAGGCAAAAGTGAGACAATAATCTGGCTTTAATTTAAAGTTTTGTCACTTGTTGATGTTGTATAATATGACAAAGGCCGATATTTGAATTTAAATATTAAGAATTTTGATGAATTTAAAGTGAATCAAGTATTATTATAACCCACTTTGCTCCCGATAACTCTGTCTAAATCTGAAAAGGACAGACGAGGATAACTTGATGGACTGCAGCCTGTCCCTGCTCCCTCACTTTCTGCCTCCTCCCTTTCTTTTGTCATGGTCCAGAGTGACAGTGTCCACAAGGTGAGAGCAGCACAAATAGCAGCACTGGGCTCGACCCAATTTGGAGAATGCTTTTTGTGATAGGCAATCTGGATGCCATTTCCCTGAAATTCAACCCCATATTTGGGATCACGAACAGCCTTTATTAATGGGGAGGCAGCGCGGTGGCAGCCACTGGTTCCATCAATTCAGCTGACGCAGGTTGACAGTCAGAGGTAAGAAAAAGCCACTTGAACTGCTGCATCATAAGATGTTTCAGACTCTTAAGTTACTCTTAACTATATTTAGACGGTGCTTCCCATTACGTTAACCCTCACCATAACCTTAGTAATGTGGTGAGAAGAACTATTTGATCACTGTTCCTTTTTTAAATGATTTTGTTCGTATTATCTTATTCAAACAATGACGTAATACGGTATTTGTTTGTTTTCTTGTCTTCCTCAGATACATAGCACGAATCCCAAGTTCCTGTGGAGTGAAACGCATCAGGTAAAATTCTACAAAAACGACACATCACACTGTATGTGATGAAGTAGTCCATATGTGATTCTGCTGTTTTTGGTTGCCAGTATTTTATGATATAGAAGTGGGTTTTCTGTCATGAAAAGGTGAGACACACATTACTGAGGTGACTTACGCTTAAGCATAAGAGATTTAAATCATTCCCAGAGACAAATAATACAACCACACCTCGGGCCCAGAGAGATCGTAGCAGATTTCTTTTGTGTCCCCAAATAAATTTGCTGAATTTTTTTGAACCTTTTACTGAAGAATTATTAATAACACATGCATGAAATTAAGTTGTGACTCTTTTGACAAGCATACCTGTTGGAAATGGTTAGTTGATTTATTTAAATAATAGAAGGTGTTACAGAATTGAAAATAAACTATATTATATTAGGCACCAAATTGGTTTGTCTATATTTTACAGTGAAAAGTGGGGCCCTATATAAGATTTTGGGGGTCATAGCATGTGGATTTTTGTTATAATATTGCAATATAGCCCGTGTTTATGCGTCTTTTTTATTTTTTTTTAACAAAATCTGTCATAAAGACAGTAATCATTTACTCTTCAAAGGTGGAGAAATGGGGGATGCTCTCATGGCCGAATTTGGGCCTGCTGCCTCTTATCTCAGGAAGTCGGATAAGGAGCGTTTGGAGGCCCAGACTCGTATATTTGACATGAAGAAGGAATGTTTTGTCCCTGACGCTGAGGTCGAGTACGTCAAGGCTTCCGTAACTAATCGCGATGGTGACAAAGTCACCGTTAACACGGAATTTGGAAAGGTGTGTAAATCGTATATCATCAGTTAAGTTTAAAGTTTACACTTAAACAAGTCTGGACCCTTGTTTAACAGTTGCAATATCCTTCTACAGACCGTGACAGTGAAGGAGTGTGACGTCCACCCTCAGAACCCGCCAAAGTTTGATAAAATTGAAGACATGGCCATGTTCACTTTCCTCCATGAGCCCGCTGTGCTGTTTAACCTCAAAGAGCGTTACGCAGCATGGATGATCTATGTAAGATACAGATGCTTCATCTGTAACTTTGTTCACTTTCCATCACTCAGTGTCTAAAAACCCTATTTTACCACGATAGACCTACTCTGGCCTCTTCTGTGTGACTGTCAACCCCTACAAGGGGCTGCCAGTCTATAACAAAGAAGTGGTTGTTGCCTACAGAGGGAAGAAGAGGAGTGAAGCTCCTCCTCACATCTTCTCCATCTCTGACAACGCCTACCAGTACATGCTGTCAGGTACGTAATCCGTTTAATCCTTCACGCTCTTCTCAATTTCCATTATGCCATTTTTAACTGGACGTTTCTCTCAACGACAGACAGAGAAAACCAGTCAATCCTTATCACGTAAGTCACACAGCAAACTAAGATCTTCTCAGGACGATCAGCTTTTGACTAAAACTCTCCGTCTCTTTTCCACCCAGTGGAGAATCCGGTGCTGGAAAGACTGTCAACACCAAACGTGTCATTCAGTATTTTGCCAGCATTGCAGCTGCCCCAGGTCTAAAGAAAGACGCTGCATCAGAAAAGAAGGTACGCACGACATATGTTCTGATCAAGTATATAAAAAAAAGATGTCAATAGTATAATATATATTTTTAAAGGTATTGCCTATTATTATCAAAACCAGGGAACCCTGGAGGATCAAATCATCCAGGCTAACCCAGCTCTGGAGGCCTTTGGTAACGCCAAGACGATCAGGAATGATAACTCCTCTAGATTTGTGAGTATTGTAGTGTGGTTACGTCATGACCAATTTTGTTGTTGTTTTGTTTTTGTTTTTTAAATTTCAATGAACACTATTTTTCATCTTAGGGTAAATTTATCAGAATTCATTTTGACAACCGAGGAAAGTTGGCCTCTGCTGACATTGAGACTTGTAAGTGTGAATACATTTGTTCCCTTCATTTACTTTCCCATGTTTAGACTTTGAGCCTCTTGACCTGCATGTCTTTGTTTTGATCTGTTTATTTCGGGCATGTCAGTAAGATCAATCATCATCACACATCCTCTCAGTTTAATTCATACACATGGTCCAAAGGGAAAGCGGGAGAAGCAAAAACTTGTCTTGTCCTGCCCGATACATTGTTATCATCAAACTACAGTTTTGAACACTTTTGTGCATAATCCTACAAACTTCACCAAAAATAGATGCAGTTAAGGTGCCACGCCTGTAGAACAGGCTCCCACTCACCATTTCATTATTATTATCATTACTACAACACAATAACATAAATGATATTTCTAATAGACCTTCTGGAGAAGTCTCGTGTGACCTACCAGCTTAAAGCTGAGAGGGACTACCACATTTTCTACCAGATCTTGTCTCAGGCAAGGCCTGAACTTCTGGGTGAGTGTGACATACACATGGCTCTAACTGTGTCAAACACTGTATCATGAATAAATAATATCTACTTCTGTTTAATCTCTTTGTAGAAATGCTGCTCATCACCAACAACCCCTATGACTATGCCTTCATCTCTCAAGGAGAAACAACTGTAGCTTCCATCAATGATGCTGAGGAGCTGAAGGCCACTGATGTGAGCAAACAATGTTGAGTCAAAGAACAAATAATGACGAAATAAGACATCAAAATGACATTGCCGTATGTCTATTTCAATTAGGATGCCTTTGATGTGCTGGGCTTCACTCAAGAAGAGAAGAACGGTATTTACAAACTGACTGGAGCCATCATGCACTATGGCAACATGAAGTTTAAGCAGAAGCAGCGAGAGGAACAGGCTGAGGCTGATGGCACTGAGAGTATGACATTCAATAGTGATTTGGCACAACTCTGGAGTCAGTTTAAAAGACAGAGCTGTAGGACTTACATGTCGTCACTTCCTCAGATGCTGACAAAGTTGCGTATCTGATGGGCCTGAACTCTGCCGACCTCATCAAAGGTCTCTGTCACCCAAGAGTCAAAGTAGGAAATGAGTGGGTCACCAAGGGGCAGAACGTCGCCCAGGTACTGTGTACAAGAAGATGTTTATATGGTAGATTAATTTAACTTCAAAAAAGGTTACGTTTTAAAGATATTTAACTTTTTGCCCAAAGGTGTACTATGCTGTTGGTGCACTGTCAAAGTCAGTGTATGAGAAAATGTTCCTGTGGATGGTCGTGAGAATCAACAATTCCCTGGACACCAAACAGCCTCGCCAGTACTTCATTGGTGTACTGGACATCGCTGGGTTTGAAATCTTTGATGTGAGTGGAATGAAATCCAAAAATCATGAACGTTACCGACAGCCTTCATTGAGTTAATGCTAACTGTTGATGTCCCAACAGTTCAACACCTTTGAGCAGATGTGCATCAACTTCACCAATGAAAAACTGCAACAGTTTTTCAACCACCACATGTTTGTGCTGGAGCAGGAAGAGTACAAGAAAGAGGGCATTGAATGGACTTTCATTGATTTTGGTATGGATTTGCAGGCCTGTATTGACCTCATTGAGAAGGTGAGAGATGACGACATGAAAAACCACAAGAATAAAATACTTTCTTTTCCAAACTAATTCATACTTTGTCTCTTCAGCCCATGGGTATCATGTCCATCCTTGAAGAGGAGTGCATGTTCCCCAAAGCCTCCGATGCTACTTTTAAAGCTAAGCTCTATGACAACCATCTGGGCAAATCTGGCAACTTCCAAAAGCCCAGAGTTATCAAAGGGAGACCAGAGGCCCACTTCTCATTGGTTCACTATGCTGGTACTGTTGATTACAACATCAATAACTGGCTGGTGAAGAACAAGGACCCCCTGAATGAGACTGTAGTTACCCTTTTCCAGAAGTCTAACATGAAAATTTTAGGCATCCTTTTTGCTGGGTATTCGGGGGCTGATTCAGGTATGTTGAAATGAATGAGTAACCAGGAATAACTGTTGAGTTTTCTGATTATAGCATTTAACAAAATTATTTTTTTATTTAGGCCAGGACGGTGGTGGGAAGGGCAAAGGTAGCAAGAAGAAAGGTTCATCCTTCCAGACTGTATCAGCTTTGCACAGGGTAAAATGCCTTTTTCTTTCATTTACACTTTTAAAAACCACAACTCACAAATAACATGATTTGTATTGCACAAGGATATTGTAAAACTACATTGACAGTTTATGAAAACACACAACATCTAAAACATGTGGACAGCTATGACAGAATTCTATCGGTTGATTTAATAGCTTGGACATACATTTGCAGGAGAATCTGAACAAGCTGATGACCAACTTGAGGTCTACTCACCCTCACTTTGTGCGCTGCATCATCCCCAACGAGACAAAGACTCCTGGGGCCATGGAGAATCCCCTGGTGATGCACCAGCTGCGCTGTAACGGTGTGCTGGAGGGCATCAGGATCTGCAGGAAAGGTTTCCCCAACAGGATCCTCTACGGAGATTTCAAACAGAGGTTTGCATGTGACAAACAACTCACAGTTACACCTTACAATGAAAATCATTTTGTTGAAATTAGTATGTCTCTATTTTCATAATATGACCAATGTGTTTTTTTATTTGTGTCAAAGATACCGTATTTTGAACCCCAATGCCATTCCCGAGGGACAGTTCATTGACAACAAGAAGGCTGCAGAGAAACTGTTGGGTTCTCTGGATATTGACCACAGCCAGTACAAATTGGGGCACACCAAGGTCAGTGTGTTTAATGCTTCAAAGATCAGGAGAAAATCAATTTTGTGTAACAGACTGACCATTGACCATTGGTATGGATAGATAGACTTACTTGGATATTGTATGGCTATATATGATAATAAGTATTTCTGTTGAATCTTACTCCATTAAAAAGGTGTTCTTCAAAGCTGGACTGCTGGGTCAGCTAGAGGAGATGCGAGATGACCGGCTTGCACTCATTATTACTGGTATTCAAGCCCGGTCACGAGGTCTTCTGGCAAGAATTGAATTCCAGAAGATTGTTGAACGCAGGTAAATATGTCAAATGAATTATATTCAAGAAGTAGCTTTTCTATCTGTACTTGAAACAGATGAATATAGGAGTGCACGGACAGAGGTGGAAATTGATTTGAGTGTAGTGAAAATGGCAGTCTATGCAACCATTGATCAACTGGATCCTTTCTGCCAAAAACAGTGTCATTAAAATATGACAATTTCATCGACAGGGATTCACTGCTTGTGATCCAGTGGAACATCCGTGCCTTCATGGGGGTCAAGAATTGGCCCTGGATGAAGATGTACTTTAAAATCAAGCCCCTGCTGAAGTCAGCAGAGTCTGAGAAGGAGATGGCCAACATGAAGGAAGAGTTCACCAAACTGAAAGAGGCTTACGCAAAATCGGAAGCCCGTAGGAAGGAACTTGAAGAAAAAATGGTTTCTCTTCTCCAAGAGAAGAATGACCTGCAGCTCCAAGTTCAGGCTGTATGTTCACAATCTGTCACTGTCAGCAATACTAAATATATCAACATTAAACAGAGACAGTTGTGGTGTAAAGCTGTGCCTTTTTAACAACAGGAGCAAGACAATCTTGGTGATGCTGAAGAAAGATGTGAGGGTCTGATCAAGAGTAAGATTCAGCTGGAGGCAAAAATCAAAGAGTTGACTGAAAGGCTGGATGATGAGGAGGAGATGAACGCTGATCTGACTGCCAAGAAGAGGAAGCTGGAGGATGAGTGCTCTGAGTTGAAGAAAGACATTGATGACTTAGAGTTAACTCTGGCTAAAGTGGAAAAAGAGAAGCATGCCACTGAGAACAAGGTACCACAAACACCAATCACAGCAAAATGATGGTGTCCAAATATATTCTGCATTGAGTTGTTTTTAACTAGAAATGACCTCTGACCACAGGTAAAGAACCTGACTGAGGAGATGGCGGCGCTGGATGAAATCATTGCCAAGTTAACCAAGGAAAAGAAAGCCTTACAGGAGGCTCATCAGCAAACACTGGATGATCTGCAGAGTGAAGAAGACAAAGTCAACACTCTGACCAAGGCCAAAGTCAAGCTGGAACAGCAAGTGGATGATGTGAGAATGTAGTCAATGACCATTTGGTGGCATGGTAACAGTAAGATAAAGAAAATGTATACAAACGCAATAAATATTGTCATCCACAGCTTGAAGGATCTCTGGAACAAGAGAAGAAAATACGTATGGATCTTGAGAGAGCAAAGCGAAAGCTTGAAGGAGACCTGAAGCTAGCACACGAGAGTATCATGGATCTAGAAAATGATAAACAGCAACTTGAAGAGCGGCTGAAAAAGTAAAACATCCACTTATAGATACTACACAAAGTGTCGTCTGCTACAAACTGATGATGCAGTTAACTGTTTTTCTTTATCCACAGGAAAGATTTTGAAATAAACCAACTCAATAGCAAAATAGAAGATGAACAAATAATAAGTGCCCAGCTCCAGAAAAAATTGAAGGAGCTGCAGGTAATGTTCAATAATAAGAAAACAAATTAACTCCTACAATATCATCTGCAACTTGTAGTCTAGTAGATAAAGCTAAACTTAATTTTGGCTCAACAGGCTCGCATTGAAGAGCTTGAGGAAGAGCTGGAGGCAGAGCGAGCTGCAAGAGCCAAGGTGGAGAAGCAGAGAGCAGACTTGGCCAGAGAGCTGGAGGAGATCAGTGAGAGGCTGGAGGAGGCTGGTGGAGCAACATCTGCCCAGATTGAGATGAACAAGAAGAGGGAGGCCGAGTTCCAGAAACTGCGCAGAGACCTTGAAGAGGCCACTCTGCAGCATGAATCCACTGCTGCCACACTCAGGAAGAAACAAGCTGACAGCGTCGCTGACCTGGGAGAGCAGATAGACAACCTGCAGAGAGTCAAGCAGAAACTGGAGAAGGAAAAGAGTGAGCTCAGACTGGAGCTGGACGATGTCGTCTCCAATATGGAACATATTGTGAAGACAAAGGTAAAATACACTAAACTTTTCTACTAAATGTAGTTTTGAGTTTACACCTCTCCTGTGAGCCAGGTGTTATATTGTCTCCTCAGAATAACTTGGAGAAGATGAACAGGTCTCTGGAAGATCAGATGAATGAATATAAAACAAAGGCAGAAGAAGGACACCGTGTCATCAATGACTTCACCATGCAGAAAGCCAAACTTCAAACTGAAAATGGTATGCGTTTGATTTGAACTTGAAAATTACCTTCCCTTTGGACGGGATATGTCCTCATTTCATCCTTTCTTCAAAATTAGGTGAACTTTCAAGGCAGGTTGAGGAAAAAGACTCTTTGGTGTCTCAGCTCACCAGAGGAAAACAGTCCTACTCTCAACAAATTGAAGACCTTAAAAGACAACTGGAGGAGGAAGTCAAGGTAGTAAAGGAAGTTTTTACAACCTTATGGAGTAAATATGGAGTATGTACATGAGGAATTAATGTGTTATTCTTTTATAGGCCAAGAATGCTTTAGCTCATGCAGTGCAGTCTTCTCGCCATGACTGTGACCTTCTCAGAGAGCAGTATGAGGAGGAGCAGGAGGCCAAGGGTGAACTGCAGCGTGGCATGTCCAAGGCCAACTCTGAGGTGGCTGTGTGGAGAACTAAGTACGAAACTGATGCCATCCAGAGGACCGAGGAGCTGGAGGAGGCCAAGTGAGTAAAACACATCATACTTTGGTACAGTTTACAAGGATATAATGTTGATTGGATTGTGCTGCACTCCAGAAAAAAGCTGGCTCAGCGTCTGCAGGATGCTGAGGAAGCTGTTGAAGCAGTGAACGCTAAATGTTCCTCTCTGGAGAAGACCAAACACAGGCTGCAGAATGAGATTGAAGATCTCATGGTGGATGTGGAGAGGTCTAATGCTGCTGCTGCTGCTCTGGACAAGAAGCAAAGGAACTTTGACAAGGTAAAGTACTTCAAAAAAGATTTTGTTAATGGTGCAGTGTCTCAACCACTGGATTGGCCAACATTCAACCTGCCACTTTCTAGTGGATGTGCAACTTCTAAGTACATTTTGAAGCTGCTAGTACAACTTCAGAAGTCTTCTAGGGAACTTGACTGAAACAGTTCCAGTTGAGGCTTATTTCTCAAAAAAGGTAGCAAGAAGATTACAAATGGAACAGAAAATATGCATGTGGTGGCTTTACCAATGGAGACTGTCAATTTCCGTCCACATGCCAACGGTTTTTCCATTCTTTTTAGATCCTGTCTGAGTGGAAACAGAAGTATGAGGAGTCTCAGTCAGAGCTTGAAAGCTCTCAAAAGGAAGCCAGGTCTTTGAGCACTGAGCTCTTCAAACTGAAGAACTCCTATGAAGAAGCTCTTGAACATCTGGAGACCATGAAGAGAGAGAACAAGAACCTGCAGGGTAAGAGAATGAGTTTGAAACTCTTTTGCACCCAAAAAATGTTCTCATGGCTCAACCAATAATTATATACAATGTCTGAAACCTCATCAAGACAATAATTGTGTTTAATGTTGTGTCTTAGAGGAAATATCTGACCTCACTGAACAAATTGGTGAGGGAGGAAAAAGTATTCACGAGCTTGAGAAGATTCGTAAACAACTGGAACAAGAGAAGTCAGACATACAGACAGCTCTGGAGGAGGCAGAGGTATAATGTAAATTCTGATGTCTATGAAGTGCAACTTTTAGTTATCGACTTTTAGTTATTGACATTATTTTCTGTCATCTTAGGCCTCTCTGGAGCATGAGGAAGGAAAGATTCTCAGAGCCCAGCTGGAGTTCAATCAGGTCAAAGCTGACATTGAGCGCAAACTGTCTGAAAAAGATGAAGAGATGGAGCAAGCGAAGAGAAACCAACAGCGAACCGTGGACACTCTTCAGAGCTCTCTTGAGGCGGAGACTCGCAGCAGGAACGAGGCCCTGCGTATCAAGAAGAAGATGGAGGGAGACCTCAATGAGATGGAGATCCAGCTGAGTCAAGCCAACAGGCAGGCAGCTGAGGCCCAGAAACAACTGAAATCTGTTCATGCACATTTGAAGGTATACACTCGTGAAGGAAAAACAAACTTCTGATGGTTTTACCTCTCCTTTACAATTTGCTTGACTATACATGTCCAAATTCACAGGATGCTCAGCTCCAGCTTGATGAGTCTATGCGAGCTAATGACGATATGAAGGAAAACATGGCCATTATTGAGAGGCGCAACACCCTGCTCCAGGCTGAAGTGGAAGAACTGAGGGCTGCTATGGAGCAAACTGAGAGAAGTCGCAAACTTGCTGAGCAAGAGCTGATGGATGTTAGCGAGAGGGTGCAGCTACTGCACTCACAGGTAAAATACAGTGGCCATCCATATTTTCCTGCATGTTTGATTCACAACCTTTATATACCTATTATATTCTTATGCGACACCAGAACACCAGCCTGATAAACCAGAAGAAGAAGCTGGAGACTGACACTTCCCAGCTTCAGACAGAAGTAGAAGACGCTGTGCAGGAGTGCAGAAACGCTGAAGAGAAGGCCAAGAAGGCCATCACTGATGCTGCCATGATGGCAGAGGAGCTGAAGAAAGAGCAGGACACCAGCGCTCATCTGGAGCGTATGAAGAAGAACATGGAGCAAACCATCAAAGACCTGCAGCACCGTCTGGACGAAGCTGAGCAGATCGCTATGAAGGGGGGCAAGAAGCAGGTGCAGAAGCTGGAGGCCAGGGTAAGAACCTATCGTTTACCAGAAATAGACATGACATCCAAAAAAAACAGACAAACTCGACTCTCATTGTTATTTCTTCACCAGATCAAAGAACTGGAAAATGAACTTGATTGTGAACAAAGAAAGTCCAGCGATTCTATCAAGGGAATACGTAAATATGAGCGGCGAATCAAAGACTTGACCTATCAGGTAAGTGTGAGTGCTTTGGTAAATTTGTGGAATACTGGGAGAGTAATTACTGAGCAAATTTTAAATTATTTTTGGCCTTCTGCGTTTTTTAGACGGAGGAGGATCGGAAGAACCTCGCCCGTCTGCAAGATTTGGTGGACAAGCTGCAGCTTAAGGTCAAATCTTACAAGAGATCTGCAGAGGAGGCTGTAAGTACTCACTATTTTGGTCTCTGAACACGGGCTCTTTTGTTGTTATGGAGCGGCAGTAAGGAGGGTGTCATGTGTCCGTTTCATAGGAGGAACAGGCCAACACTCATCTCACCAAGTTCCGCAAGAGTCAACACGAGCTCGACGAAGCTGAAGAGAGAGCTGACATCGCCGAGTCTCAAGTCAACAAGCTACGCGCTAAGAGCCGTGACGTGGGATCAAAGGTCAGTTATTTGAGGTTATATCAGGTCAGAAAAAGAGAATACAAACAGAACGCTTCACTACATGACATAACAATGTGCTACCAGCAGGTGGCGGCAATAAACAAACAAGTCTGAGTGTACATTTATTCATGATATTAACTTTGGGGTCTTTTCTCCACTACACTATCTGTTGTGGGACGTTTAACGAGCATAGCGTTAATGTAAAAAATAAACTCATATGCCCAAGAGTTGTGGTAACATTTTTCTTTCTCTTTCTTCAGAAAGGACACGATGAGGAGTAGAGCTTGTGGACTGGAGTCTGGAGTTTCTGAGGCGCCTCATGTCTCCCTATGCATGTCGATTGTTCAGTAGAATAAAATGAATCTGCATCTCAAATTTGTGTCGTGTCATTGTTCTCATGGCGTGGCTGTCTATTCAAAGAAAATATTTTTCTTTGTCTGTTAATACAAATGAATGAAACCACAAACGTATTAATTAATCCAACACAACGGCTTTAGAGAGGTTGGCTTTGAAATGAAATGGACGATTTAATGTCCCGTGTGACACTCAAATTGGCTGTCTCAAAAACAATGTCAAAGCTTAGAGGGGACTGAACTTTCTCTGTTTCAGCACCGAAAATTGTGGGATGAGCTTCCGTTCCACACTTCTTGTTTTTAAATCTCATTTAAACAGTTTTATGTCAGTGTTTTAGCTTCGTTTCTTTCTTCTTCTGAATGTTTCTTTTATGCGTAACTTATGTATTGTTCAACTTTTTTAGTCCTCTTATTGTTGATATTTTCCCCACTTTGGTCCGCCCTGTGGTTTAAAAGTGTGCTTTATAAATAAGACTGGATTGGATTGGATAAACATTGACGTTTTGCAATGGCTATGTACAATGAGGAGATATGGGTAGTTTTGGCTACATTGTGAATCACTCGTGGTTAATAATTTGGCTAATTTGGGTTGGTTTCAATATATTGTATTGCAGTGGTTCTCAAATTTTTTATACCGAGTACCACCTGAGAAAAACACCATTATCACCAACGTTAAAACACAGTGGTGTAAACAGGCCAGGAGGCTGTGTTGTACTTGGGTGTTCACTTCAACATGACTGTCGGAAATGAAAGGTTTGAACACTAGAGGTCAGCGTCACGTTATGTTTCTATTATAAGACACAGACCATATACTGGTGACAGTACTGTCACCTCTATCTTGGATAATCAATTGCTTTCACGCTCCTTCAACGCCTCATGCCATCGACCACATTGTGCACGGAAGAGTTCACCATGAGCCGACCCAGTCGGGAAAAAGCTGAATATGTATATCTACATATACTGTAGATATATATGTACATATCATACTAAGACATAGTCATGCAATGAGTTCTTGCAGACTTACCTGTTGTAACATAGTACTTCTGTGTATCCAATGCAGTCTGTTGTCCTTTCACAATTAAAGCCTGTGATTTTAAGAAAGGAAAAGAAAAACAAGAAATATGAAGGCAACTGAGAAATATGTAGATATGTAGTAAATGATGAATTAAAGTCATACAAATTTTAAATTCAATATAAAACACGTATTACTACTACTACTACTACAACTAATAATAATAATAATAATGCTTTGGGAAAATAAATGCAGACAAACTTTAAAATCAATTTCCCCCATCATTTTGAATCTGTTAATAGGATCCAGGCAGAATTTATCAAACTTTTGATCAATTCAAAAGTACAACTTTTCTTTAACGGGAAACACATAGTTTAGGCCTCACTTCTCTTTCAAATAACACAGTTACATCTTCATAATCTACTCCTCTTGTTGAAGATAACATACAGTTGCACGTAGTAAAGCATGAGACATAAAATCTTTCACAAACTACATGAACATTTTTAGCAAGATTCATTAAAATATGGATTCAAACCCTACCTTACTGTCCTGTTTTGTCAATGGTGCGTCTTCATCAGCAGACAAACGTCTACTGGAACTGAGACTAACGCACGCAAACGCACCAGCCACCGACTAATTCATTGTCTGAATGGACGCCAGCAGAAATAGCAAGACGAGAGAAGGCCACACAGAGGCCGGGTTACAACACTTAGCGCCTCCTCAAGCGACCTTCAGAAAATAACAAGCATTCTAACAATAGCAGCCTCATCTGAAACCTCTGCTAAGCTCAGATGTCAGACTTGAGAGGGCCAAGGTGCCTCGCGCCATCCCTTGAGTGGAACAAGCGATTGCACAAGTCAGAGGTACAAGGACTGACGGCAGCTGGGAATGAGGGCCTCTGACGATGCCTGGAATAGACTACGGCTGTGTAAAGGAAGGAGTTTAGAATCTTGGTGTAAAAGGTGAAAACACCGTCAACATTATTCTGTACGTACGAATGACAATAGAGACAGCAAGGTCCACTGAGGTACTAGCATTTCAGGGCCTGCCTGGTCTATGGTGGAGTGTTTTTCATGGAGGCCACCAAAGTAGATCAACTCAAAAGTTCCCTAATGGTCTACTGAGTACTTCCTATTTCAGTGAACTGACAGCTTCCTCTATAAAATAACTTTAACAAGCGCACATTAGGGAGAATAAACATTTCTTTATATACAGTAATTGAGAACAGATCTACGTTACAAAGCTTCTTCAAAGACCTGTGTAGAGTATGTTCAGGTAGTACTTCCTTCTGTCATGTTCATACACTCTACTAAGTAGAACCATATAAGGTTCTCCGGCTTGTCCTCATAGGAGAACCCGTTTTGGCTCCAGGTGGAACCTTTAACCCATTGGTTCTCAAAGTGCGGCCCGGGGGCCAATGGCGGCCCGCAGAAACATTTCTGGCGGCCCCACAATGAATTACAGTTGATAGTTTTAATCCAGGAGCTACTAAGCTTGTTAAATGTTTATTGGACATTACTGGATACAGACCAATAAGTGTAAACAAAAATACTGGGTATTTACCTGGTTTCTATATGGTGAATTTTAGTGTATTATTGTGTTATAAGCTGGTAATAAGCAGGTAGCTACAGCCCCCAATTACTAGCTATTTACCCAGTAAATATATGGTAACAGAAATGTGTTACTTGGTATTAACCTGTAATTAGAAGGTAAGAACAATGGCCAAAATACTGGGTAATTACCCAGTAAATTATAAAGCGTTATATTATATATTATATATTATATTAATGCTTAAATTACATTATATTAACGCTTATATTACTTAACGCTAAACTGTAGAACTGCAATCTGGTCATTAAAATTATTACAAATGGGATTTCTTTCTGTTTTTATCCTTTGGCGGCCCTCAGTCCAATGTTGGGTTCCTAAATTGGCCCTCAGGTATCAAAACTTTGAGAACCCCTGCTTTAACCCTTTTGGAGGGTTCCACCAAGAACCCTTAAAAAACCCTTTATTTAGGAAAGGGGTTTTTAAAGGGTTCTCTGGATCAAAATCGTTCTGGAACCATTAGTGTTACCAATAACCCTTAAAAACCCTTTTTCAGAACCTCAGCCCTTGTAGAATGACCCTTTTGGAACCCTTGTTTCCAAGAGTGTGAGACCTATACACGGATGTCGCCTGTATGAAAGGCAGATAATATAGATTTATTTAGTGTCATACAGATGATAAACAGCGGTTGGTCTGCGTTACCCAAAGATGTTTTTGTGCAAATACTATGAGTACAAACTATCTCGATAAGTTATACATAACACGGTATCAAACGCGATACAGTTTTAAATCTTATAAACACCTCTCTTTTGTTTCCGAAAGGTCTGGCAAATGTGTATTTTCAATGTGAATACTTTCTCTCTGGGACTGTGAGTGGTCATTCGCTGCTACTGATCACCTGTTGCCGCTCCTCTCCGTGTCGAGACCCCTTGTTCCCCCAGTGGTGCGTCATCGGCGCTGTTCCCGAGCTGCTCCTCTGAATCGTCAGTGCCGTGGCAGCCGGCAGCCGGAATTTCACAGGTTATCTTTGTTCACAAGGATACAGGCTGTGCCAGACGACGGTACAAGGACAGGGAGGGGACAGGGAAAAAGAAATAAATAAATAAAACCTTCCGACACTTGAACCGCTCATGTAGGAATCACACAAACACAATCAAAATCAATAATACACACTCTGTTGGAAGTGTTTTAAATTTTCTACCTTACTTTTTTCATATCATACATAGAAACGAGCTTAATACTGATTTATCTTCTGCTACGGACCTCGGGTTTTAGGTGGATAATGGCTTCAAAATCTAAATAATTAAATTTTTCTTTGAGTTTCACGCAAGCCTCTTATATTTTTAGACAAGGGCCACCATCGTACTGGAGAAAGTTAGCTAAAAGTTAGCCAAATACAAGAACATTATGACATCATGAGAGGAGACAAGACAACAATTACGCACCCTTAGAACATTATAAATATATATCCTCCAGTATCATCTACACTCTTTTTGGTTGAGGTTCTACCTGGAACCATTTGCTTCTGAAGAAAGGGTTTTTCAAGGGTTCTTGGTAACACTAATGGTTCCAGTGTGAACCATTTTGATCCAGAGAACCCTTTAAAACCCATTTCCTGAATAAAGGGTTTTAAAAGTGTTCTTGGTGGAACCCTCCGAAAGGGTTCCAACTGGAGCCAAAAAGGGTTCTCCTATGAGCACAAGCCAAAGAACCTTATATGGTATATGGTTCTACTGAGCACTTTGTGAGTGTTAAAGAGTATGCGTCCACCAGTGATTTCCATGTTTCCCATTCATCGTCTATGTAAACAGGTCATTCAGGTCATGAAGCGTTGCACTATAAGATTTAGGGTGTCGCGTTATTTACACAAAGTTGTAGTCCAGACTACTTTAGGCAAATCAGAGGCATTTGATCAAACTCACTGCCACAGACTCTCTCAGAAAATGCTCTAAAGCTGCAGCTGCAAAAGTCTGTGCGACTAAAAAGGCTCATTTCACTGCTCTTTGACACAATTTGCACTTTTTACACAATTGAAAGGGTTAAACACAACATGTTTGTCACTCCCTGGAAGGAGTCACTGTCAGACAAACCTCCCCTTTTCAAACAGCTGCTTTGTTTTTGCTCACATATCCTGGTTCCTGCCCTCTCGGATGTGCAGTTTGAAGACGGAAGGAGCCTCGATGTGGTGAAGCGCCGGAGCAGACAGGCTCAAACCAGTTCTGCTTCTGGGAAAGTGAAACTAAGAAAGTAATTATTACTGAGAGGTGAAAATGGCGCAGCAAGAACATCAGCTGGACCGAGACAGAATCTGTTGTTCCATCTGTTTGGATCCACTGAAGGATCCAGTGGCTCTTTCCTGTGGACACAACTACTGCATGAACTGTATTAACAACCACTGGGACACAGAGGACGGGAAGATGGTCTACAGCTGCCCTCAGTGTAGAGAGACCTTCACACCGAGGCCGAAACTGATGAAAAACACCATGTTGGAAGATTTAGTAGAGGAGGTGAAGAAGACCGGACTCCAAGCTGCTCCCGCCGATCACTGCTACGCTGGAGCAGAAGATGTGGCCTGTGACGTCTGCACAGCGAGGAAACTGAAAGCTCTTAAGTCCTGTTTGGTTTGTTTGGCCTCTTACTGTGAGGAACACCTCCAGCCTCATTATCAATCACCTCCGTTAAAAAAACACAACCTGCTGGAGCCGTCCAGGAAGCTGAAGGAGAACATCTGCCCTCGTCACTATGAGGTGATGAAGATGTTCTGCCGCACGGATCGGCGGTGCATCTGTTATCTCTGCTCTGTGGAACAACACAAAGGCCACGACATAGTCTCAGCTGCAGCGGAGAGGACGCAGAGGCAGAACGAGCTGGGGCTGAGCGTGAAAGAAATCCAGCAGAGACTCGTGGACAGAGACGTCGACGTGACGGTGCTCGAACAGCAGGTGAGGGCCGTCGATCGTTCTGCGGACGAAGCAGTGAAGGACAGCGAGAAGCTCGTCAATGAGGCGATGCACCTCCTGCAGAGAAGAAGCTCCGATGCGACGCACCAGATCAGATCCCAACAGAAAACTGAAGTGAGTCGAGTCAGAGGTCTTCAGCAGGAGCTGCGGCAGGAGATCGCGGCGCTGAAGAGGAGAGAAGATGAACTGAAGCAGCTCTCGCTCACACAGGACCACAACCAGTTTCTCCTCAACTACCACTCACTGTCAGCACTCAGTCCTTCTACACTCTCGTCCAGCATCGATGTCTGTCCTACGAGATACTTTGAGGACGCGACAGCAGCCGTGTCAAAGGTCATGGGTCGACTACAGGACGTCCTGACTGAGGCGTGGCCTCGCAACTCAGCGACGGAGTCTCGAGTGGACGTTTTTTTGCCGCCGCCACCACCACCACCTGAGCCAAAGACCAGAGCTGAATTCTTCAGATATTCACAGGAAATCACACTGGATCCAAACACAGCAATCTGTTACTATCTGAGGGAAACAGAAAAGTAAAAGTCACGAAAGAAGAACAGTCTTATTCTAGTCGACCAGACAGATTCACCGATGTGTGTCAGGTCCTGAGCAGAGAGAGTCTGACTGGACGTCGCTACTGGGAGGTTGAGTGGAGAGGAAGGGTCGGCGTCGCGGTCACATACAAGAACGTCAGCAGGACGGGAGACTCAGACCAATGTGTATTTGGATTCAGCGGACAAATCCTGGGCATTCTACTGTTTACTCAACCGTTGCTACCTGGCTCACAACAGAATCAGCACTAAAGTCTCAAATAATTTGTCTTCCAGGGTTGGCGTGTACCTGGATCACAATGCAGGTACTCTGTCCTTCTACAGCGTCTCTGACACCATGATTCTCCTCCACAGAGTCCACACCACGTTCACTCAGCCTCTCTACGCTGGAGTCCGTCTTTATTATTATTATCCTGGAGTCACGGCCGAGTTCTGTAAACTGAAATAGTCTGTAGCAGTGAGTTTAAATCTTTAACATCTCCGGTTACATTTCTGAAATGACCTGTTTGGTGGGTACTTTGGTGTCTTGTCATGACTTGGATGAATATTTGTCTTTGTTGTTTCTGTTCCACGAAACGAGCCTGAACAAATAAGATTCTGTGATGTTTTATCAAACACTTATCAACATTTTTTTAAGGTTTTAATAGGTAAATAAAAGATTAATAATCACCAGATTTTTTGATTATGAAAATAATTGTTAGTTGCAGCTTTACACTTAACATTTGTTTGTTTTAAAAGAACTAACATTGTTGTTGTTGCTTCTCTAAAACAAAGGCACAAATAAGATTCTGTGATGTTTTATCAAACTGCAATGATCACAATCAATGAGGAGATGATTTATTATTTTTTCATATGTAGGGTGTGTGCAGATAAACATATAAAAACAAGAGTTTGTTTATCCTCTTGAGTATCCTGAATACTACTATTACTACTAATATTATAATAATAATAATAATAATGATAATAATAATAATAACACTTTACAATGCTAAATTATAACACTTTCTATGTCACTACAAAACTATACAAACACGAGGTAATATGGGCTAGCAGTGTCAAATGTTCATTCATGTCATACTATTAAGAAAATAATTTACACTTTAGGTGGAAAATCATGTGATAAGTTTAAAAACGTTAATATAGCCTACTGTATTTGCCGCTGCTAAAGCTAATGTTAGCATCACTGTCATTCATACCTTTACTTTGACTTTGTTAGCATGCTAACTAGCGAGCACCAGCCGAGTCAACACAGCCCTCTCATCTCTCTTTAGTTCCCCCCCTTTTTTGCTCTCCCCTCCGCAGACATTTTATTTAAAATTATATAATAACGAAACACACCTGTTCATAGTTAAATTTAAGGCTCTACCTGAGAAAAGGGACCGTTTCCTGGCAGCCATTTTGACAACAAGCCACAGTAGCTATAGCAGGAATAGGTGTAAACGGCTACGTTAAGCTAACTCTGTCCTGAGTCAGTGACACATTTCCTGCTAAAACATGTTAGAAATAGCCGATTATTAACATTTAACACAGTTTATATGATGGCGATAATGTAGACTACCCATTACATCGTTTTATGAAATTGTTAATTGTAATTATATGTCATAGAATGCACATTATTTCCTCTATAACTCAGTCACATCATATGTTTACATAGAGGCATGCAAACAAATGCATTTTACCACAGTAAACAATACACATATTGTAATAATACACATTAGTAATACGGAAATCAAATTATTTGAGATTAGCAATAAAATAGATTTATATAGCAGACAGTATTAACACAATAGTGAGATTGAGGTTGACTTGAGAATGCAAGAAAAGTTATAATACTAGTACTAGATTAAAATGACACATTAGTCTGAATGGTGCTTTTTTTTTTTTTTAAATGTAATAATAATAATATAGCCAGGCCATGATTACTCCTGGTTATTACACTATAAGAGTGACCCTGTGTGATTTTCAAACAAAAAAAACAACAAAAATAAAAATAAATAATTTAAACGTCTCTGCCAGATCTATTGAATTTCCATTGTTTTCTTAATCAAGTCAGGCCATGATTTTCAAACAAAAAAAACAACAAAAATAAAAATAAATAATTTAAACGTCTCTGCCAGATCTATTGAATTTCCATTGTTTTCTTAATCAAGTCTGTAATCAACATCAACAAGTTATATCTCTATCAACCAGGTGTCGTATATAAAGAAAATGTATATATTATCAGATAAAAAGTGGAATAAATACATAGCAATGACACGACCCGATCCTTTGCTCATCTTTTTTTTTTATTATTTCATGATTAATATTCACATCACAGGTTAACAATTAATCACAAGGAACATCTCTTTCATACCAAATATTCAGAATTGCAGGGAGAGATGAGCTCTATCTAAACAGGACGGATGCTTCTAACAATCAGCAGTTTGCGTGTGTGTTTGTTTGTTTGTTTGTTGTCGTCTGCATGCTCTGGCTATGGTGTTGTGCCCTATACGGTTACAGTACGTCACACTACAGCGGATCCATCCGTTTGTGTCCGTATTTGTCAAATGTAGCTGAAACAAGCACAGATACAAATATACAAAAGAAATACTGTGACAGATCAATACAGCTGAAACAGAACTCTAGATTCTTCTTATTTTATTTTTTTTTTTTTGTTGGAATGTCGATTTTCACCGGTCTTAGCCGCAGAGAAACAGAGAAATCTACTTTTCGATGCTGTGATGCTGACAAAACCGTCTGTAGGGTGTGGGACACAGATAGGAGCTCCAGGGACATATCTACCAACACTGTCCTTCATTATTATTATTATTATTATTATTATTATTATTATTTAAATTGGATGCTCAAATTTACATTTTGATCCACAATTTAGCAATACATTTTGTTTTGGGTCCAAAACTTTCCCCCCCAAGGTTGCACTACTTCAGTCCCGTGTTGGCAGGTATGTGGAGATGTCTACGCCGGAGCCGTCTAATACAGAACATTACTTTACACCACATGCCAAAAAATTACGTCCCGTTAACCGTGTCATCTAACTGGGAAGGTGGTGGGCAGAAGAAAAAAGGGGGGGTCTGCTGGTGTGTGTCCACTGTCGCCTCGAGTACGTGTCACACCCAACAACGTCTGAAAATCTAACACACACACACACACACACACCCAGCACTATGAATCTGATAAAAAGCATGACAGTATCTTTTAAAACAGAACAGAGACAGACCTCGTCCGTGAATTCATAATCTTGCATCTTTGATACACATCCTTTTTTTTTTTTTTAAACATTCTTGAAGCTTCAGCAGCCCTTTTTCGTAGCAGAAACAAAAGGCAGACTGAAAAAATATTACTATTTTTTTTCCCTTTTTATGCTTTTCACTACCATTATTATTCACCTTAAAGATTTACAGGTTTAAGCTCATTTGTCGGTATCCAGTAGGTGTGAGGGGGGGGGAATAGATTCACTTTAACTTCAAAAATCGATAAAAAAAATTAATAAAATTACACAAATCACCAATTTGTGTTATTTGTGTACAGTTTATTTTTGTAACTACTGGGAGAAAAGGGCAGCTAGCCTAAGCTTTTATTTATGCATGTTTTGTTTTTTTTGTACAGAACTGTATTGTTTTGATGCCATAATTTGCCTTAACACACTTTGCATTCCAATATATGCATATATGCATATACATTTTTGAATCGAGAATCGTATGAATCGAATCGTGACCCTAAGAATCGGAATAGAATCGAATGGTGAGCCACCCAAAGACTCACATCCCTAGTATCCAGTAAACCTGTTAGGAAGTTTGTATTTTAATTTATTTTTAATTTATTCTGGAATGATGAATCATTGTCGTAACTACAATGAATGATTATTTTTCACATTTTTGTTTGACGCTAAATTTGCTTGTAAACAAAGGGTCAGTGTGACGTACTAGTGGTTAACACTGTGGACTTTTGGCGAATGTTTATTTGACTAAATCTGGTTATTGACTTTACGCCTCACTTTACTTCTGGTTACAATCTTAAAAAATAAGAGTTCCAAAAGGGTTCTTCTACAAGTTCTGAGGTTCTACCTGGAACCATTTGCTTCTGAAAAGCCTTTTCCTGAAGAAAGGGTTTTCCAAGGGTTCTTGGTAACACTAATGGTTCCAGTAAGAACCATTTTGATCCAGAGAACCCTTTAAAACCCCTTTACTGAATAAAGGGTTTTAAAAGGGTTCTTGGTGGAACCTTTATAATAAGGTTCTACCTGGAGCCAAAAAGGGTTCTCCCATGAGGACAAGCTGAAGAACCTTATATGGTTCTACTTAGCACTTTTATTTCCAAAAGTGTAGTGGAAGTTTCGGTATTCTAGGTTAAAACTGTGGAATCAAGACTTTTTGCGAATGTTTATCTGAGTAAATCTGGTCATTGACTCAATGCCTGACTTACGATTGAATCTTAAACCTAATCCTATAATCTGAAATGATATGAACTCTTACCATTAAAGCAGCTTTGTTTCACGAAAGTAAGCAACCAGTCAACGGAGACTTTGCTGTCGAACCATCAATACCAGCGGCACAGCACCATGAACCAAAGCACCACTGAAACCCATGAGCCGGACCAAGGGGGGGGGGGGGTTACCAGTGTGTCACAGTCCACTGAGCGTCCAACACACACCAATAACTCTAACTGGTCTCTATCTCTATGCACACAAACCACTGCCTACCATCTACTGAAGACTTTTCCATCCCTTTTGTTCCTCTACTCTTTGACGATTAATGTGGACATTTTCACACATGATTCACGCACTCACATCGCGTGACTTGCAATGTTTCACTGTTAGGCAACTCATGAGAACGACGATATTAAATAGGGGCAACTTTTATATCACGGGAGTGCATCTGGACTGTATTCAAAGTGCACACAGGACTTTTAAGGAAGGGGGGGGGGCGACGGGGACGGGGACTGTACATAATCCATATAGATTAAATAGCTGTAAAGTTCCAGACACAATAGAATAATATAACGTGGCCACCAAAGCTAGTTTGAATGAGAACAGCAGCGTGTAAATCAACGCATGTCGATTCAAGGTTTCCTCGATCTGCTTTCGTTGGTTGACAGGTGTCAGTCGGAGCCAGACTATCAGTGTTCCAGAGGCTAAGCGGCGCCCTCTACAGGATGGATGCAGTTGCAACACGTCACACATCTGACGGGTAAGGAGACGCATCACCAACGCGTCGCCAATCCTTCATAGTTTCAATGGAGATCATCTTAATGCATAGAGTTGCGGCGGAGTGGACAGTAAGATGGCTGCTTTGACTCTTTCTTCTTTTCCTGTTTTGTTTTTTTGTACCAGTGCGACACATCACAACGCTTCTGGTCTACAAATCAAAGTCACATCACAGTGTCATTTTCGTAGAATCTGAAGTTCCAAAACTAGGCCAATCCTGAAATAATACTAAACGGACTTTAGAATCGTACCTTCTCCCCAAATCCATTTTAGACATTTAACAAGTGAAAGAAACAAGCAAAAAATAACATTCCCTTCTTCTACAAAGTTAGTTCCCCCATTTAACTGTTCATTTTGCGAAGATTTTGAATCGTTCAAACGAAAGAACGTCCAGGCAGGACAGGAAATCCTGCCGCATTCATCACATTTTCAACTTGAACGGAGATCATTTATTTCATACGTTTTTTTTGTATATCCCGTCGTACAAACAAACAAAACAAAATCAACAACAACAAAAAATGCATCGACGAAAGCTGTGTATGTACACTACGGTGAAACTGACAGTGAAATACTGTATTATGCCAAAGAGATTGATAACTAGAAACTGCTGTGCAGCTGTCACTTAGCGTGGCTAAGCTGGTGGTAGCATTTAATAAGTTCTACTAAATAAATTAAAAAGTATAATCATTTACAAGCTGGAAATCAAATTCCGACATCAGCTCTTCCTGGATGTGGCTCTTCTAACGCATCAAACCTCAGCGGTCACTCTCTGTCCGTGAATCACGGAGTATGAGCAGGTGCCGTCGGGCGTTCTCGAATACGATCGCCGTATATTGCTGTCAACACCGTTGGAGTAAAACGAGACATGACGAGACGAGAACGAAGCCGACACTATGACTACGGCGGGAACGACACAGCGACACACAACCCAATCGATGTTTCAAACAACGTCAGCCAAACGTCGACCACCGAAACGCACGATAAAGAGTTGGTTTCATTCTTACGATAGATAAACACTGTGAATGAACCATACCACGCTTGCATTTCAGGCTGCTGCTTTGTGTAGTGTGTGGGAAAACTCTGATTCAAACCTATCGTTGATAGGTTAGCAGATCCCCGTATCACTTCAAAGGGCTTTTTTCGAGGGTTAAGACTTAGTTTTAAGGGTTAGGACAAGGGGCCGTGTATGTGCTGTACAAGAACTGTGTGTGTACTTGTATTTGCTATGCTCTTACGAACATTTCCTGGCATAGACGATGACCTCGTCGGGGCCAGAAATCCTCAAGGAGACTCAGATCTGGTCCTAATGCAGCATGGTTAAATTTAGGGGTGAGTTGGACAGTGGTCAGGTTAAGGTTATGGTTTAGGTTCGGGATAATGCTTTGTTTAAGCTGTCGTAATGAGTGTACAGGACAGGGAGTGTATCTGTCTATAGATATGTGCTTACTTTTCTGCATGTGTGTCTGTGGAAGGACTTGAGCCTCCCCAAATGACCTGGATGTGCCACATCAGTCCGTCTGTCCGTCTCCATAACAGACTATAAATACGACCGCAGAACTCAGCGCGATTGCCGGGGCTCCTCCACTCACTGGGGACGGACAAATTCATGACTGTATCACTGACAGAGACGGTGTTTTTGTGTGTTGAGGTGGGTGATTGTGCTGTGGCAAAAACAGACATGTGAGTGAATTAACAGGTTTTTACAGAGAAACACTATAGCAGGTTTGTAAGTGTTAAGACTTTTTCTTTTTTAAAAAGCTGCTGACAGTGAAATCCTTTGGTTAAAACGCGTGTTAAATCGACAGCTGTCACAGAACTCGGGGTTTCCGACGGTAACACTACACTCCTACGTACGCGGTGGAGGTGTCAGCTGTAACACTGCAAGTGGCAGAAGTTGAGAAATTCAGTATTTCCAAGATCAGATCACAATTCGCAAAATATTTCATCATCACAGACACTCGTTCAAACACTGACCAAAACAGAGTTCTTGGACAAAGGCTGTTCTCTCCCTCCACACCAGAGACACAATGCGCCAAAATGGCAAACAACACTGCTTTAGCAACATTAGCAGCTTTTGCTACAAAGTCAGTCGTGCTAACACTGCTCCGCTAACTTCCGGTAGCCTCCTCCAGCACCAAGCGCCAGACATGCCCGCTGTCAAACATTGAAGCCATACATACATACATACAGTAGGTGTAAGTGCAGAGTAAATCTAAGTGAAACTTTTTCATCGTGTCCCACAACATTTTACCCGATGCCCAAGTTTGTCAAGTGATGTCAGGCGGAGGGAGGGGAATGCTAACAGGAACAGGAAGTTAGCCAAAAGACGACCTCACTGACAGCAGCTTTAATATAAGGTGCTTTTTGTCGTTTAAATATATGTTTAAATAGAGCCAAACTGAACAGTAACATCCACAGTAGTTTGGACCGATACCCTGATGTATGAACAAAAATGAAAATACTTATACGAATTAAAGCCCTGTCACAAGCAGAAAGTGGCACAATAATAATAATAATTAGTCCCTCAGATACAGGGACTAGCTACTCACAGGACGACCTGGTGATCTTACACCGCAGCAGGCTAACTCATCGTTAATATTGAACTAGTGCGAGTCTCTGAAACCTTCTCTGGTTTAGCTAGCTTCATCGCTGATAGCAGTGCTAGCCGAACGACGACGAAACGCCGCTTTCGTGTCTGCAAAAACTTCTCTTTTTTTTCCTTTTACCCGTCGAAATGGAAGGTTTGAATGAACGTGGATGAATATAAATAAGAAGATACGAAAGCTTTCACCATATCGGACTCTTGAGCTTTCTCATCCCTCAAATGTCAGCGCGGTTTCAAAGGCTTGCCGTCGGTCAACAGAACAAATTCATGGGTCAACTTTCGTTTAAGTAAAATGCAAATATATTTTTGCATTTTACTTCTTTAACCCACATGAGATAAACCACCAATTACCAATTTAAGTAACTAGAACTTTTTTTTACCTTGGAGAGACCTTTAAAAAGCAGCTAGTGCTTCAACAAGAAAAGTGCTACATACAGTACAATTCTAACTGTGCCTCAGGGCTCCCGTATTTCTTGATTAAAAGGCGCAGCTCGCAGTTTAACTCCAAGATTTAACACTATAATGACAAAGTGTTAGAATCACTCCCACAGCTTGAGTCTGCGTTCGCCGCGTCAAGGTCAAACGCTGTCATCTCACGCTGTCATTTCAGCCTCGCACAAAAAATATTTGGCTGCAGTATCCAATTACTGTGCTCACTGCCAAGTCCATTTCGAGCCAAGGCCTATCCAGAAACGTAATAGATGCCCTCTCCCTTTCACGCCAAACCACCCTCATGATTATCCTGCACTAATCACAAAATCATCGGGCTCCTTTTGTGGCTTTTTTTCCTCCTCAGCACCTGAATACATGCTTTCGTGGGGGAAATAAACCCGACATCCCTCCACTCTCTCCATGCACATCGTATCTTCTCTGTTCTGCATAAGCATTACTTCAATTCATCTAGAGGAGACAAACCGGTGCGATGATACCAACATCAGAATTGGGAGATAATACCTAATTGATCTATAATGAGACATCGTGCAGTGCTGCAGATGCTGTAGATTTAGATAATTGCTGGCTGCCTGGGAGGCTGGAATGTGTTGATTTGAAGCAGACTTGACAAGCAAGCCTCAGCCTGGTTAGTGCGGTCTAAAGCGGAATGGGCATGGAGTGGGAATGGGAATGGCGGAGGGGCAATAACGCCGAAAGTGGTAAAGTGGTATTTTGCAAGACGTGTTTGGGCCACGGGTAGAAATGTTTAAGACGTCAAAGTTAAGACTCATTCGTGGAAATATTTTGTGAAAAACTAGTTAATACATCATAATGATTATGATGGTGTGGGGTTTATTGCGATCGGGTTGTTAGAATTGAGGTTAAAGTCAGTGCTCACAAGGTGTTTTTTTTTTTTTTTGTTATCGGTTGAGTGGGAAACCCCACACAGAGAAAACACACAAACGGCAGAATCTCTGTTACAGGAAAGGCCAAAGGTCAGCCCGGGGATGTTGAGAGGTCAAGGTCGGGGAGCGGGGGGCTCGCAGGCGGACCCCAGAGAAACACTGAGAGTTGATCGGTCAGTTTGTCGCTGTGGTGGGCAAAGATGAAGGGGAAGGGGCGGGGCCAGAGGGAAGTGACTGCGCTGTGGTAGGTTGGTTGGTTGGTCTGTTGATCGGCAGGTTCGACAAACGCAAGTGCGTGTCCCACCAGGTCACTGGGACTCAATCTGTGGAGGGGAGCACAACACAAGGGGGGGTAGAGGTAGTGGAAATGTACTGGTGAGGAACAGGTTTTACGTGAACACTCACTGTTTCTGTTGCATTAACACTAAAGCACGTTCATCAGCGAGATGAAGCCTGGAAACCGTACGAGGAGGCAGAAGTCTGGTGTCTCTGAACTCAGAAGCCAGCTGCAGCGACTGCGGGGATAAATTTAACCTCCAAGAAGCCATTGATCTTAACTCTGCAGATCCTCTTCATAATTAAATTTTGTCACAAAGCATCTGCTCACCTTCTCTTTTACCCCCCCCCCCCCTCCAGACATGGTGCAGACACTGCATCAGCTGCACACAATATCTACTTTATAACTTAGCACAACATAAATGATCTACGGTCATTTTACACCCTTTTTAAACCATGACGCCATTTCAAGACATGATTCTCCATCTGGCACAAATAATCTTCTAAACAAACAACTTCAAATCTGGTCTAGTAACACCTGGAAAAACAATAATACCTAATAAAGCTAATTTGGAATCAGTTACTTTGCTTTCTGTCTAATTGTTGTGTTTTAACATGTACGTGTTGTGTTTTATTTACACCCACTTGTCTCAGTGATGCGTTTGTCTATGCTCAGGGTCTCCCTCAGTCCGTCTCCCCCAAAAGGAGTGGGCGTGGCCTCCTTCGCCCCGTTCTCCTTAGCAACACCTCCAGGTGCCGTTGCCTTAGCAACGTCTGCTGGTGCTGTTGCCGGAGCGCCGCTTGGGGGTGAAGACGTCTTCTTCTCTGCTTTCTCCTCCTGCAAAAGCCAAATATAGACACACACACACACACACACACACACACACACACACACACACACACACACACACACACACACACACACACAGAGAGAGAGACAAAGACAACCATGCTTCAGTTTAGTTGTTGTTTGTTTTTTTGGAAGCACACCATCTAGTGGTGACAGTCAGTAAAAAAGCACAATGAGTCAGCAGACCTTGTGTCCGTTGGTCTGCTCGTTGCCCGGTCCCACGTTGTCCATGGATCCAATCTTAGACTTTGCCTTAATGTTGAGCTTATGGGTCTCAATCTTCACGTCGCCACCGCCTGGAGGTGGAGACAAGAACAACAGGATGTAATGAGATGGAAAAAGACGAGCGTGTGTGAAGGAGGGAGGGGGGAGAAGAGAGGCGACTACTGAGTCTGACCTGGCCTGTATTTGATGTTGTCCTTGGAGCCACATTTGGAGGTGACCTTGCTCACATCAACCTTCTTGCTCTGGATCTGCACCTGGACAGAGAGGGGGATCAAAATGCAGCCTCTGTTTTCTCACTCGCTGTATCGTCGCACAACGTAGAACTACGACGAAATAAGACGACGTGACGTGACACAAACATTAACCCCCTCCTCAAAGCTGGATCCTCCCCGACTCTGACCTGCTCTACTCTACTTATTCTTGTTTTCTCAGGGCTGGTGGACGACGCACCGTTTATGCTGAGAAAATCAGGGACAGGCTGTAATTGGAGGAAGGAGCGAGCAGCAGCCGGTTGTTAGGCTGTTGTCACGTCGCGAGAGTGCGTGTTCAAGATCACAGCGAGAAAAGGTGTGACAGCTGTGGGCATTAGTGGACTCTGAGAAACGCTTTCCGCGATCCTTCCTGTGATAAACTCGGTCAGATTCATGACAAACAGGACGACCTAAAACCCACTTTTACTATCAAGCACATATATATTGTCGTGAACAGAAATGGGCTCTGTCAAGCAAAACTATCAGACCCGCCTGAGGGAGCGTTTGTGTGTATACAGCAGCAGAGCAAGGGCGGGTGGAAACTGCTGAACTTTACGGAATTAGATTTGCGTCAATGTCATCAAACAACACATCTTGTTTGATTGGAATGTCGCCGCGACTTGAGTTTTAATTGTTAATTCCATAACAATTCACTTCCTGTGTTTGAGGCATGCAAATGACATCTAAACACAGGTACAACTGGGAAACACACACACACACCCACACACACACACACACACAGAGAGTCACTCTACATTTGAAAAACAAGTTTCAAATGTGAGTGATTTGACATTTCAAACTGAGGAAACATAAAAAATAATCTGCTGATCCCTCGACGTCAAACAAAGCGCGATTGCTCCACACTATACTATACTATGAATATTGATTGAACTTATTTTACGTCATCATTTTGTCAACGTATGCACACACATGCAAAGTCAGTGGGCTCACTCTTAAGAGGATTAACCTTTAGTTGTTTTGTTTAATTAATGACTGTGAGATTAGCCCGGATTAAGACGGTGCAGGACTGTGCGGCGACTATAACGACACATTTCAATGTAAATATATCTGAAGAGATGACGTCATGCACGGATAAACACACTAATGATGTACAGTATATTCCTGTGTGTGCGCGTCGATCTTTTGTGGAGAACCAAAATGTGTCACAGGAAGTTTAACAGATAATGAGATTCCCGTTTGATCCGATTGTATTTTTTTGTTTTAAGTTGGACTCATCGGTCGAGAACAAGGCGACTCTTGCATGAAATATGACTAGTGCTGGAACAGAGTCGGGGCCTCCAGCTCCGGCGGTACTCACATTGCCACCTCCGGGGACGTGTTTGATATTGTCTTTGGAGCCACAGCGAGACGTGATATGGCTGAAGTCCAGCTTTTTGTGCACTATCTGAACCTAAAGAGAGGCAACGCAGGAGCACAGACGAGAGAGAGGAAGAAAGGAAGGAAGGAAGGAAGGAAGGAAGGAAGGAAGACGTAACAGGAAAACAGACATGAGCGGTGAAAACAGAGCAGCCTTGTTCTGTAAATATGGATCAATTTGAATTTGCTGCACAATGAGTCCAGTGAATGTATTGTGCATCGTTTCATCGCTGCATAGAGAATAAAAACAACAAATTGTGGTTCGAAAATGATTCCACGACAGAATTATACGCTGATTTGGCAACAAAAGACGACACTGGGTGAATAAAAACAGAGCAATCGCGTTAACACACAGACATTTAAGAGGTAGTTCAGGTTTTATGAGGCGTTGTATGAAGTATGGACTCATGCTTAAGTCAACCGTGTCATTGCTGCTTTATCTCATCATAATGTTTGTGTTGCTTTGTAAACCAGTCACTCCCTGCACCAAAGTCCAGAGAGAACATCTGCGATTTTACGTCACAGCACACAGGTGTTAATAAGTTGTGCTGTGATGTGCTCCTTGTGAGCTAAAAAGGCAGATTTTTTTCTTTGGTGCGAGAGAGTGAACACAAATTTAATTTTCGGGGCTGACATAATGCAGCGAACACGTTCACATGTACGCACACATACTGCGCTACTGTGTCAGAAACCTCATACAACCACACTTCAAAAAAACGACCTGAACTATCCCTTTAAATTAATCAAGCACAGAAGGAAAAACCCTGGGAAGTGACAGCAGCTCATGCAAACATGCTGTAGGAAAGCACGGCAGCTTCCTGTAAGCTAGAAATACAGGACAGTGGAGGAGAGAAGATCAAGTGGACAGTTAGTTTTGCAGAGAACGGTCCATTATCTGTTCAGTGACGTGGACTTGATCGTGAAGTTGAACAGGAAGACAGGAAGTTGGACAAGTTGACAATGAGACCTGAGGAAATCACGCATGCTAGTTTTTTACGCAACTATTCTTCTTAGGGCGCTACATTGTCGTCGAACCTTAACCACATTCAAAGTCTTGGCCTTAAACTTGTCCAGTTCAACAGAAATGAGGTTCTGAGGTCTGATGAGGACCAGGTTATGGTCCACATGAGGACTACTGGTCCTAAAAAGGTCTGTTTTTATGCAAGAAAAGGCCCCAAATACAGTAAACACAAACTTGTTTTTTTGTTAGCTGTGTTAGCTACTTTAGCGCCGTTAGCACGCCTACAGTCGAACTGTTTATTAAAGGAAAAGAGCAGCGCTACAAATAACCAGCGTACCCGTGTACTGCGTATGTGTGCCTCTGTTTTTTAAAGTTTAGCGTTACTTTAGAGACTCATTTTAACAAATCGGTAGTCACGTTTAACATGACGTCCTGCGGTTATGTGCATCGCTAACGTGCCCAGCCCTATATATTTTTATATCTCAGTGAGGACACATCGTAGACTAAATTAATTCCCCGTCCTCCTGACCCAAACCATAACCATCACAACTGACGGCGCTTTTCCACGACACAGTTCCAGCACGACTAAAATGTGACGTCAACAGACTGCCGGCCGCCGAGCGCGACGTCCAACACAATCAGGAATCAAAGCGAACAAATGCCGAACTGTCGATCAGTTCTTAAAAGACTTAAAAATCCTGAACACGTGCGTTTAATCTCCAACATTTAGCAAAGGGAAATGTCTAAAATCTCTAAAGTCATGGAGGCTTTACAAGTCACTCCTTTCACTCGTGTGTTTGCGTCGCGTATCAAACAAAGTCAGTTTCATGCAGCCGCGCTATGGTGACTCCGCCCACGTTGAGGGGGTAACAATAGTCATGGAAAACGATACCTAACCGAGTCGAGTCAAGCCATGCTGGAATTGTATAGTGGGGAAAAAGTGCCTAACCCTAAAACCTGGTCTTAACCCCCATTAAATTTGCTGTGCCCAGACAAAAATGTCCCCACAAAAAGACGTTTTTACGTTTTTTTGGACTCCACAAAGATATAAACACACACAGAGCTGAGACACTTTCCTTCATCACCTCTGTGTCTTGACGCAGGTAGCACCAGCAATGGATGACTCACAGCAGTAATATTCAATACGTAACATGTGCACACATACACGTTTGCGTGTGTGTGTGTAAAGCAACAATGAACACAGGTGAATATATGACAATAACAGTCAAGTCAGAGAGCTGCAGATACACAACCATGGATGTGCTCATATGAAACGGACCAACGTTGAGAATCCTGCGGTGGACAAGTATTGTATAAAGTACCTTCGGGAAGTACTTTACGTATCAAAAGTCATTTTCTGACATTAAATGTACTTAAGTTTTAGAAGTAAAAGTATTAAATAAATTGTGCCATTGTGGCTCAGTGGTAGGAGGTTGACCCTGCTCATCTATATGCAACCCTGCATACAGCACATGTTTATGTTGTCTTCTTTCAGTGTCGGCGTCATTTGTTATTGTTGTGCTTCAGGGGAAAAAAAAGTCATTAAGGTCAAGGGTCGTCAGTTTGCCTGTGCGACTCAGTGACGTCGACGCCTGCCGCTTCGATCTGTTCGATTTCCTACGAGGAAAATCGAAACCCACTGGGGTTTGTTTCCCTTTAGAAATATACAGAAGTGTAGATAACGAGCTGACGGTGAAATCAGACGAGGGGGATGTAGTCTGGCCTTCGACATTACACGAAGCTCATCGTACGCGACACGACACCACACTTAGATCGGACAAAAAAGCCAATTTTGCCACGCAATTACACTCGCTGAATGTGTCCGTGATTTCGCTCCATGATACTCGCTCGCCTGATGATAATGTAATTACTCGTGGCCACAGTGACCATTGTTCAGCAAAGGTTAAGTGAGATTACGGCACCGGAAAACATACGATAGCACTGCGAATGTGCCGGCGCCAGGCTGATTTTCTCTTGTGTTTCACTTCTCTTCTCGAGTCTCGACGTGAGGAAGGTGTTTCTGTCTGGAAACCTCCAAAACTGCGATAAATGTACCGACACGAGTCTCAGAAAGTGAGCCGTCTCAGAACGTAAAATAATCACAGTTTCTGTCAGCCGTCAAGATAGTTTGTCAACGATGATCAGTACATGATTTGGCAGTGTAAACATCTGTTGTCTTTTGTCAGTTTTCCTATCGTTTTCACCTAAAGGGTGACGGGATGTTAGTGATGTGACACCTTATTAGCAGATTTTTCCCTTTTGTGCGTTTCACTTTTCTTCAAAACGTCAATAACCCTGCGACTGACGGCGATGTCGACTGTCAGGAAGTCAGCGTGATCTTGATCCGCACATTACCTTCTCAGTCAGCTTTTCTATCGTTTTCACCTAAAGAGTGACGGGACGTTAGCGACGGGAAGTGTACGTCGTTCTATTTCTGCAGACTCAGGATCTGACACCTTATTAGCAGTTTTTTTCGCTTTTCTTCGTAACGTCGATAAACCTGCGACTGAGGAGTCTTGATGTCACACTTTAAACAACGCGTGTCTCACGAGGGTTGCAAATACACGGATCAGCTGAGTTGACGGGGACGTAGAAGGTGTAGGTGGTGAATGCAGAGAAAGTAGACGACGGCGGACTTACTTTGGCCTTGGCGGCAGTGGCAGCGGCGCTGCTGGGGTCTGATGTCTTGTTGTTCTGGGTGGAGGAGACCTGGGGAGATAACCAACCACCACCCCTGGTTAATACAGCCTCAAAACAAAGCACATACCACAACACAGCGGGGGTGGAGCGGTGACGATGACTCGAAATGTGGGGGGAAAACAAAATATGGATGGACAAAATCGACTTTTTACTCCCAAGTACAGGAGATAAAACATGCCATGTTGACTTCCGCACTCATTGCTACGCCACAATGAGACATTCCTGGAGCTGTTGTCTCACGGAGCTTCGCTTTGTCCCTAAAAAACGCGAAGGTGCAGGCTTCAATACAATAGTATCTAGAAGAGCGAAGTCTGCGAAGTGTTCCATTCTTGGCTGCAGGGTGCAGCACAGAGTTCTACACAAACTTTCAGCCTCAGAGGATTTACATTTTATATATGAAGGCAATGTGCCAGCTAGGGTCAGCAAATGCTGAATGCTGTTAGCTGCCGCTAGCCTTAGCGACACTGACGTAGTTTCCTGTGTCTCATTTGCATATTTTAAGAGACAGGCGCTCAAAAGCGAGCGTTCTGAACAGGGCTGTTTTGGCAGTCAAACTCTTATGTAACATGAAGCCAAACTTAAAGGCTAAAATAAAGGCTTTGGTTTGAGCTCCGACAAAAACAAACAAAAAACATCGTTATTGTTCGTTATTTTAACACATAAATCTTACAAAACCACAGAGAATAATATGCTGATGATGTTGGACTGTTAATGAATTAATAGAACCTGCCATAATTGAGGACAAGGTTAACGGCGCTAAAGGAGCTAACGCAGCTACAGCTAACGGAGCTAACTGGTAAACGGCGCCTGGACTCCGGTGCCGTGGCATGAAAAACTGTGCAACTTTAGAGACTCATTTTAACAACAGGGAGTCAGGTAAACATGACGTAACGCGCGTCTTTTTCCAGTCAGTCGTCATGGAAACATGTCAACGCCGGTAGCTTTAGCCAGGAGCGTGCAAGTAATGCTAAACTTTAAAAACAGCGGCACACATACGCAGTACACAAGTACGCTGGTTATTTATAGCGCTGCTCTTTTCCTTTAATAAACAGACGGCTCCAGTTCGACTGTAAACGCATCATGCGTTAATGTGCGTTAATGTGCGTTAACGTGGACGCCGTATACACCTAGAAATGAATTAGATATTGCAAATATTTAAAGGTGCTTTGTGTAACAAGAGCGTTAACTTTAGCATTATATTATTGTTATTCTTTAAACTCTTTGAACAGGTCTGGATGTTAGTCCTTTAAATTAAAATTAAATCAGGTTTTGCAAATATATAGCAGGATATATAAGATATATTAGTTCTCAGCCAAAATAAACCAGGATGTGATTTTTCTAGCTTAACCGCACTTAAAAAACAAAAAAAAACAAAAAAAAAACTATCCCTTTAAACTGAATCTTAAATGGCCTGAATCGTAATAAAAGTCATTTTGATGCTGAGTCACAGGCAGGTGGTGACTGACAGACAGACAGACATGGACAGACTGTGTTGACAAATGTCAGGTATGAATGGACGTGATGTTTGTGATTCACAGTGACAACAGCGACACTTCCCTGAGGGACGAGTGAGGAAACTCAGACAGCACCACAGCGTGGTCTCTGAGCAGAGCCGTACCATTTTATTACAACAGGGGTTCCAAAAAGTTCATTTCGGGTACATAAAGTCTTGCATAAAAAACTTCTTCATTGTTTGTTTCCCCAACTTTGTTTGTGCGACTCTGAAGGCTCTTTAAGACAAACGCTGCGAGCTGAATCAGTAAGTAGACATAAATAGAGCTCGCTCTTAAAATAGGGTGCAACAGTAAAGAAAAAGGTTTTGTATACGTCTTTGTCTCCGTGTGTGATTTTTGCATAGTCTGCATATTGTTAAATCACAATGTGTGTGTGTGTGTGTGTGTGTGTGTGTGTATGTGCGTTAAAAGCCAAACTTGTGAACGTCTTTGTTTACAGAGGACACCCTCTCAAGACTCATTCTTTATTACGTTTGTGCAGCTACGACAGACACACACACACACACACACACACACACACACACAGTATCGCAGACTGTGACGCAGCATGTGCCGAGGACGCAGGCGACGATGTAAAAGCTTAGAGGACGTGGAATTTGCTTGTGCATTAGTCAGAGGAGCAAGAAAACAAGAAAAGCTGTTAAGTCTATGATGATGATGATGATGAGGAGGAGGAGGAGGAGGAGGAGGAGGAGGAGGAGGAGGAGAGAGTCATGGTGGAAGATCAGGACTATTGATTTTCATATTTCATCAGTGTGATTAAGACGTTTTCTTTACTGTTTTTAAAGAGGTTTTAAGATTTTTTTTTTCAGCTAATAAAAGTGAATATGTTCTGGTTTCTTTGCTCCGTATAACAAAATAAATCATTGAAACTGGACAAAAACGAGACATTTGAGAACTCTGATCAACATTTTCTGGACCGATTCACTAACTAATAATCATGAGTTGCAGTATACGTGCTTCAGATGCTACGAACGTGACAGAAACTGACAAAAAGGTTAAAGTTGACTGATCTAATAAACAATGAGTGAATTTATCAATTATTTTGATAATGGATGGATAAATGAATCAGTTTGAGGTTTGTTTTAAACAAATAAATAACATGATTTAAGATTTTTGTGAATTTCTATGCTTAAAACTGAATAAATGCCAGGTTTGAGAAAAACACTGATCAACATTTTTACAACCTTTTATGACATATGTATGGACCACACTATAATCTATAGGTGAATTGATGATGAAAATAATTGAAAATAGCCCTAAATGTAAGGTTTTTGTATGAAAATGCATAATACATTAAGATTGTTATATATTTTGTTGAATAGTGTACTTGTTCAGTATCTTGCCATCGTTAAAGCGCAACCGGACTGTTGCATTTCTCTATATTCAGACCTTTTATTAACTTTCCTGCAGTCGGTCCAAACATCAGCTGCTGCCAGGATGTGAAAGCACATCACCCTCCCGAGTCTGAGCCGCTCTTCACCGGCTCCCCTGTTTGGTTTTAGAATTCAATTTAAGACCATGGGAGATTGCTTTCAAGCGCTCTAAATGGTCCTCTCTTATATCACAGAGCGTATATTCACCGTCTCTCACCTCGCGGGTCTATCTGACGACAAATCTCTGTCTCTTTTGTGTCCAACGATCGCAACAAAAACTACAAAAGGAAAGTTTTGCGTTTGGGAAAATTGGCCAATTTCGAGGCCCATTGGATGAGCCTAATCTAGACTAACTGGTTTATTCTTTTCCACCATAATCTGGACTTCAAGTGTTTAGGTTACTGTACACTCTAGAAAATAAAATTTAAATGGATTTATAACAGTTCAATGTCTCAGAAAGAGTTCTCTGTATACTCTATGATAAAAGTGCTAAGTAGAACCCTATAAGGTTACCAAGACCTCTTGAAAAACCCTTTCTTCTGGAAAGGGTTTGTCAGAAGCAAATGGTTCCAGGTAGAACCTGAGCCCTTGTAGAAGGACCCTTTTGGAACCCTTATTTTTAAGAGTGTAGACAAAAATCTCAAATTAATTGTCCTTTGAAATGGAAGAGAAGACTCCCATCATGACTAATAAGAAGTCCAAACATCCGTCTTTCCCGGCAGCGATTATTTACGCCAGAAAAGATGCACAGCTTCTTCTGGATCTACACGAGGTTGAAAGGTCCAGGGAAAGAACCCCAGGAGAGATCCTTGCTCAGAATCCCTGCAAACGTTTCCTCGTATGATAAAGGTGACGGCTCTGTATTGATTGGTCTGCGACTCGTCCCTCTGAGACAACAAATAGACTCAATTCACGGCAGAAACAGAACTGGCCACCCGGAGCATGACAGGGTCACAAGCCTGTACCAGACTGGGCGTGTACTTCACGGATGAACTCGCAGTCTTATCGAGAACATCGCCACTCGTTTTCCCGCCCGTCTGGCGACCGGAGCCTGAGGTACTGACGATTTCTCAAATGTGTATTCACTTCTGCGGTGACCTTCAGCGGACCGATGTCCGCCGCCTTCACGCCGTCTGGACGCTGACATTCTCGGTCACGTCAGGTCGCTGTTCGGGTCCTCCTCACCCGTCACGCCAGTGCACACGATATCGCCGACTGTGCTTCGTCAACCACGACTTTACTCGCAGACGTCACTGTGGTCGTGAGTGCAGCCCTAACCCCCCCCCCCCACCACCACCACCCAACTCAGTGAATCTTCTTTCAAAAGAATTTTTAGAGATTACCATCGAGATAGAAAATCAACATCAACTGCATCCACTTAGCATTTTTACAAACACACGCCACAGAGCCTGATTGGACGTTAATTGCTCACTGAGCTCCCTCTGTCGAGGCATCTGGAGGCGTTTTTCCCCCGAAATACGAAAGCGTCAGTCCGAAGGAAAGGCATCAGAAGTGAAATGACACAAAGAAATCCTTGATAATAACGACGATAATGATCCATGTGTTGTTATTCTCAGTTAGCATTGGTTAAGCTATATTACTGCCTTCATTTTAGAGCTGAAACAATTCAGCGATTATTAATCGATGACTAAATTAATCGTCAACTATTTTGACTTTTAGCTTCTTAAGTGTGAATATTTTCTTCGTTTCTTTGCTCCACATAATCGTTAGTTGCAGCTCTACTTAATTTTTCTCCATCTTCCCTTTCCCTTTTTCCACTTAGCTCAATAACTGATATGAGTGATATGTTACACCCGTTATTTTTAGCTGTGTTTCCATCGTTTGGTTTGGTTTGATTTGGTAGGTATTTTTTGTGTGTTTCCATTAGGAATAGTTCCAAAATAACCAGCCCCTACCCTTCCATTTTTTAAGTCTGGATTTAGTCAGTAGGTAATTAGTTGACATGTTGACAGGTTCATCACTGTGCTGCATTATTCATGATTATAAATGAATGATATATTCACTCTCAGTTCTGTCCTACCTTTCCTCCGCCGGGCTGATACTTGATGTTGTCTATGGAGCCGATCTTGGAGCGGACGTTCTTCAGGTCAGGCGTCGGGGCGTTGATGGGACGCGGGGTCCGATTGGCGCGCGGCACCGGCGGCTTCTTCTCCAGTGGGACCTGCTTCGGCACGGGGGGTTTGGTAAGGACGCGGCGGCGGTGAGCGCTGGAGTCCCCGTTGGTGGAGGGAGTCGGAGTCGCGGGAGTGGTGGAGGAGGCCGGGCGTGGACGAGCTAGATAGGAAACATGAAAAATGTGCATTTTAAAATTAGCGCTGGGGAAGTTCACGCGTAACGGCGGTTAACCGCGTTTCCTTGACGACTGACCGGAAAGAAGACGCGCTACGTCATGTTTACGTGACTCCCGAGTGTTAAAATTAGTCTTTAAAAAAAATAAATCCTGATCTTCAAAAATTCATTAAAATTATTCCTTAAGAGATATGCAAATATTTTTAACAGATCCTTGTTCAGGGCGATACCGACTACTATGATGGTCAATTTCAAGTCATTCCGAGATACTTTTTGTTTTTGAGAAGAAACTCAGCTCTCTGTCAAAGTGCATCAGGGCAAAGGATCATTTCCTGATCTTCAAAAATTCATTAGAATTATTCCTGAAGAGGTTTGCAAATATTTTCAATAGATCCTTATTCAGGGTGACGCCGACTATAATGAAGGTCAATTTCAAGTAATTCCGAGATACTTTTTGTTTTAGAGAAGAAACTCAGCTCACTGTCAAAGTGCATCAGGGCAAATGGATAATTTCCTGATCTTCAAAAATTCATTAAAATTATTCCTTAAGAGATAAGCAAATATTTTCAACAGATCCTTATTCAGGGTGACGCTGACTATTACGATGGTCAATTTCAAGTCATTCCGAGATACTTTTTGTTTTTGAGACTAAACTCAGCTTTCTGTCAAAGTGCATCAGGGCAAATGGATCATTTCCTGATTTTCAAAAATTCATTAAAATTATTTCTTAAGAAGTTTGCAAATATTTTCAACAGATCGTTGTTCAGGGTTACGCTGACTATTACTCTTTAAAAACAGAGGCACACGCGCTGCTCTTTTCATTTACCAAACAGACCGCTCCAGTTCGACTGTAGGTGCGCCAATGGCGCTAAAAGAGCTAAGAAAAACTGCATGACTTTAGAGACTCATTTTAACAACAGGGAGTCACGTAAACATGATGTCACACGCGTCTTGTTCCAGTCAGTCGTCATGGAAACATGTTAACGCTGGTAGTTTTAGCCAGGAGCGTGCAAGAAATGCTTAACAGAGGCACACATACAGAGTACACAGGAACGCTGGTTACTTGTAGTGCTGCTCTTTTCGTTTCATAAACAGACCGCTCCAGTTTGACTGTAGACACGCTAACGGCGCTAAAGGAGCTGACGCAGCTAACTGGTAAACGGTGCTGCAGCACGTAAACATGACGTCGCGCGCGTCTTTTTCTGGTCAGTCTTCATGGAAACACGTCAGGCGTTAATGTTGACGCCGTTAAAGCACTAATTTTAATATAACATGGACAAAGTAAACATCTTTTGAGGCTTGCTGAAATTACCCAAAAATGAGTTCTCCATGGGTATTAAGCTGTAACACGCACATTTATGGCGACAACCTCTTGTTTTTCAACATCTTTGTCGTTTCTCTGAGTTTGTTACCTGGAGTCTTGGGTTTCTTGGCTTCTCCTGGCGTCTTGCTCTCAGCCTTGTCATTCTTGTTTGCTGCGTAGGAAAAGACGGTAGTTTGTGAACACGAGCCATTTCTGTACAGAGCTTTTCTTTCCACATAAATAGAAAGACACCAATAATGGGAAAAACACAACAATAAAAACTCGTATAACACATAAACTATTGATTTACTATGTCGTGTATGCCGCAGCAGACAAACACACATATTTTAATTACACCTAGCCTTTAAAGCTGCACTAATCAATATTTTTTATATTACGACTGACTCCGCTTTCGTGACCTTTAACCTGTTTTTAACGCTTTTACAGCACAATGACTGGTTTGTTCTCTTTCGCTTTCGCCAGCAGCTATTTTTAGCATGGACAAAAAAAAAAGAAAAAAGAGATTTGTCTTGAAATGGTTGACAATCCAAAGCCAGAGTCCTGCAAGAAAAAATCCTTTGTTAGACATTGTGTGTGCGCGACACGTTCCTGATAGGACTGTACGGGAGAGTCAAGTTCTGTCTGGCAAGAGTTTTATCGAAGAGTGACAGTCAAAAAATACTACTACGAAGTGGCTAAATGAACCATTTTCTCTGCGGATGCTAAACTAAAATGCACAAAGAGAAAAATAAACGGCCCGTTTGACTAACAGCTCAGACTGAGTCATGGTTCCCTCACATGGAGAGGTGAGATGCTGCCTGTGATGTGATAAAAATACCAGCCTGGTGTCGTCAAAAGCCGGAGATTGAGTCTGATAAGGGGGTAAAGATATGGTAGCAATTCAGCTATCTTGTTGAGTGAATTCTTCTAGCGACTGAAGAGAGTTCAGGTACTGTTCGGTTGGGGGTGGGGGGGGGGGGGTCACACACCTGCAATTGCAATTACTATGATCCAGTCAACGCTGTGGAGTGGAGATAACTGTCACACTGGTCTGCTGAAGAAGATGGGCAGACACACGGGCGATGGAGAGAAGTGATGATGGCAGACGTGTCTGTGTCTGTAAATACGTGTGCACATACCGGCGGCTTTGCTCGCAGAGGAGGAGCCGTTCTTATTGGCAGGTGCGCGTGGCGTGGGCGTGGCCTTTGGACCGGGTGGGCGTTTCTCAGCCGTACCATTTTCTGGAGTCTGGGAATCAGAAGAGCGCAGATAGGGCACGTTAAAGGAAAACACTGCAGCTGAGTTGTTAGCGCGTGTTCAATCATGCAGTCGTGCAAACCGTGACAGAGAGGGAAGACGGTGAAAGACGGGGAAAAGGAAAACAAAATGACTTCAGATCCTCATATCACAAGAGCGACAGCGAATGTGTCAAAAATATTGCTCGTTGCAGTTTTCCGTGAGCCAAAGCCATCTATTAACGGCGTCTAATGACCCATGCCCGGAGGACCAATGTCACAAGAGCCAAACTGGAAAGACAGCTGGCTCTGGGTGGACTGTAGATGCCGCGCTTTCAAGAGCATCTTCTGTCCTAGCTCTTAGCCTAACCCCACCCCCTACCCTGCACTTGCATCCACTTCGACACTCTCACCCTCTATCAGTCCACTGTTCCGATCGAGTTCTTTCCAAGACTTCTTCTATGTACACTACCGTTCAAAAGTCACTTAGAAATGTCCTTATTTTTGAAGGAAAAGCACTTTTTTTTCAATGAATATAAACTAGAAATATAATTAAATGAA
The DNA here is from genome assembly GCF_963457635.1 of Microchirus variegatus. Taxonomy (NCBI): domain Eukaryota; kingdom Metazoa; phylum Chordata; class Actinopteri; order Pleuronectiformes; family Soleidae; genus Microchirus; species Microchirus variegatus. The sequence goes on from NC_139806.1 coordinate 3,212,233, forward strand.
TCAGAAATACACTCTATACATTTTGAATGTGGTAAACGACTATTCTAGCTGCAAACGTCTGGTTTTTAATGGAATATGTACATAGGTGTATAGAGGCCCATTTCCAGTGTTCTAATGGTACATTGTGTTTGCTAATCACGTTAGAAGGCTATTGGATGATTAGAAAACCGTTGTGCAATGACGTTAGCACAGCTGAAAACAATTTTGCTGGTTCTTTGACGAAAGGGCAAAAATTATTATTTTGAATAAAGTAACGTAAAGTAAAGTATCTCTAAAGTAACGCTAAACTTAAAAAACAGAGGCACACATACGCAGTACACAGGTACGCTGGTTATTTGTAGCGCTGCTCTTTTCCTTTGATAAACGGACCGCTCCAGTCCCACTGTAGGCGCGCTAACTGGTGCTAAAAGGAGCTAATGCAGCTAACGGCGCTAACTGGTAAACGGTGCCTGGACTCCGGTGTCGCGGCACGTAAACATGACGTCATTCGCCCATTTTTCTGGTCAGTCGCCACGGAAACATGTCATGCGTTAACGCACGTTAACCTTTTGCACAGCACTATGGTAGTGTAGCGGGACCGTATCTATGTTCCCCGGGTCCTATGTTCCCCGCTTTGTATGTGACCGGGGAACATAGGACCCTTTCTCTAACCCTAATCCTAACCCTACCCTTTTTCAAAAAAAGGGTCCTATGTTCCCCTGTCACATACAAAGTGGACCTTTTTTGGGAAAAACGGGGAACATAGGACCCGGGGAACATAGGTACGACCCCAGTGTAGCTTATGGATAAAAGCGTCTGTTAAATGCTTAAAGATAAATGTGGACTACGGAGAAGACATAACCCGGGGATCATGTCTGAAAACAGCAACTGGGAGCGATGACTAAAATACGCAGACAGAAACACCTTTGCTATGACTATAAATACCAAGTCCCAATGGGACGCACCGCCAAGATCTTGTGGGATGGACGAGCACCTGCTGATGAACAAACCACAGTCACAGTGGCAGATAACAACAAGCAGAACAGTTCAGATCAGTGACCTGTGTGGAAATCCCAGCTGAGGGCAACATGACACAGAAGGAGGGTGAAGGAACATCTGGGACAGATATGGAAGTCCATGTAGGTGACATCAGAGTCCAGATATCTCTGCTGTCCTCAGAATTTGTATTTAATGTTAGTATATCATACGAGGAGGGGGGGTATACTCACCTTGGCAGATGCCATTGGCGGTCGCTTGGCAGCATTGGGTGTGGTCTGCTTGGGTACTGGGCTTTTTTTATTGGCTGAGGTGGGGGTGGGGGAGGGGCGTTTGGTCGAGGTGGCCTCACCATTGGTGGAGAGGGTGGATGGGCGGGGTTTGGTGGCTTTTGGTTTGGCTGGACCCATGTCAGGCTGGCGGTTATGGAAATAATCGCGTGTCACAGAAACAGCAAAATTAAAGAAAGAAAGGAAAAGAGTGGGAGTTGGACAGACAGAGCAGAGATACATGTAGGTAGAGGAAAAAAAGCAGAGGTGAAATCACTGATTGCAATGACAGCGTGGTATGACAGCTCGGCCTGCAACCATTATGGCAACAGGCCATTAATACAGCACTGGAAAACAATTTATGAAATGCTCACGAGCAGCAAATCAGAACAGGACAAGCCTCAAATGCGACAATGAGGGCTAAAGGTAGAGATTGATATGGCAATCATACACAAAAACACAAATCAACAGAGGTTGGTCAGAACCTCGGTTGGTGAAAGACTAAAAACATGAAATAAAATGTACTTTAAAGAACAGAACGTGACATCAGTGTTGTTGAATTATGTTCCAGTTTAGAGGGAAATAGATTATAAAGCATGACACATACACTACCATTCAAAAGTTTGGGGTCACTTAAAAATGTCCTTATTTTTGAAGGAAAATCACTTTTTTTCAATGAATATAACATTAAATGAATCCGAAATACACTCTATATACATTTTTAATGTGGTAAACGACTATTCTAGCTGCAAACGTCGGTTTATTATATAACGGTTTTAACATAGGTGTATAGAGGCCCATTTCCATTAGTGTTTGCTAATGGCGTTAGAAGGCTATTGGATGACCCTTGAAAACCCTTGTGCAATGATGTTAGCACAGCTGAAAACAGTTTTATTTTGAATAAAAATCCTTATTTCTAATCTTGTCAATGTCTAGACTATATTTCCTATTTTTCAACTCTTTTGATGAATAAAAGTGTGACTTTTAATGGAAAACGCAACAAAAATGGTATTGTTGTGACGCCAAACTTTTGAACCAGGAGCCTGACTTGCAGGTGACACCTCTGAACTTCTCAAAATGGAAATGTTGGCAGCCAAATTGCAATTCCAGTGGCATCAAAATGGGAATCTTGTGGGTGACGTTGCCACAGGAGTTGTACTGAGAAATAACTTCTGCCTCCTAAGTGTTTAAATCTCAGCCGGTCTAGTGAGATGTTTATATTCTGACAGAGGAGAGTTAACCGGCGTGACCCTGAGGTGACAGGACTGTTCCTCTCACTTTCCCCGGAGAGTGTTTCAGTATTCTGTGGTTGTGCGTGACCCACCTTGCTCTTGCCGTCAGGGCTCGGCAGAGTTTTGCTGCCATTGCCTGTCAGCGGCTTGGCGGCGCCTTTCCCTCCCTTCTCCTCCTCCTTCTTCTTCTCCGCCGGCTTCTTCTCGTCGTCTTTGTTGGTTTTCTCGGGCTTGTCCACCTTCTCCGGCTTCTCGTTGGCCGCGTTCTTCTCCACGTTCATCTTCTCCGTCTTCTCCTCGTCTTTGAGGATCTCGTCAGACTTCTGGTTCTTGTCGGCCGCGTTGTCTTTCTTCTGCTGCTGCTCGTCTTTGTCCTTCTTGTCAAAGGCGTCCATCTTTTCCGTCTTGCCGGACATGATGTCCGTCTTCTCCTGCTTGTCCTTGTTGTCAGACTTCACTGCAAGAGGGAGAGAATCACATTGTCAATATTTTGTTTCTGTCAATGAATTAATGAATTATTAATCGATTAATGGATGGGTTAGATGGATGGATGCAAGGAAAAACTGATTTTATCCACTTAATAACAGACTCCCCAATATTACTAATACTAGATTTAATCTATGACACATTAGATCTACTTTATCTTGGCGTCACACAGCCTTTTCCAACTGGAAACTTTGTAAACCGCTAATTCTTCCACAGCCAAGTCCTTTCACCAAAATCTGCGTTTTTTTGGCTCTTGGGTCAACTTTTCCCTCCTTTAATGAGTATTTGTTACTTAGGTAAATCCAAAGGAACAATTTTAAAGCAGTGGAACCATATAACTCCATGGTTATGGTTAGTCGTGATATAAAAATGGCTGATTTTCTCTGTGGATTCTGGAGCAAAAACATTGAGTTTCTTGTTGGAAAAACGCTGTCTAGCAGTGAGCTAAAGGGGCAAACGTATACTAAAAATAGCTAGCTCACTAGAGTCTTTTGCAGTACAGGTTCTGGGGGATTCTACTTTTCTTTTAGTTTCACCCAGTTTGAGTGTGAACCGACTTACGTCACTGACGAACGACCTTGACCTGATTCTATCACACTGGATAGTGGAGTGGTTTTCTAATCTGACAGCCACATCCTGTCATCACATCATCATGTCAGATCGCCACCGTATCATATTTGACATGAAGTAAACCCCCGTCCTACTAAAAAACAGTTCTGACATAGTTAGCACTTGATAAAGCTGTAGCAGCTCTTTAACCATTTAGCGGTTGGTTCTGCAGCTGCAGGCTCTATTGATTCACCAGTCACCGCTCTGTCTATTTCTCCTGGATTCAGCTGGAAGTGGTATGAAAACAACTACTTGAGAGTTCAAAGAGGTCGAGATCTTGCTTTACCAGAGACTAGGCCTGATTAATCGAGTAATCGTTTGGTAATGTCGATCAGTATTTTATTCAAAGCTGGAGATGACTGATTTTTGAGATGTTCTCAAATGTCTTGTTTTTGTCCACAAACCAAAACTATTCCCTGTAAATGGTTTCTTTGTTATATGAAACAAAGACACCAGAAAACATTCACATTTAAGAAGCTTGTTCTAATTCTTCAAACAAACAAACACTCAAAACTGACAAATTATCTATTATTAATCTCTTACGCACGTCTGCAAGATACTTGGCAGTGTACGTAGACAACATCACGCAGAGCAGAGAAACCCAACAATTCACACAATAAGCAAACACTAGAGGCATCAGTGGAGAGAAAAAACTCCCTTTTAACAGAAGTAGAAATCTCTGACGGAACCAGGTTCATAGAAGTGCGGCCATGTGCCTAGACAGGTTGGGGTGAAATGAAAAATGTGGGACAGAAAGGACAAGAGGGAGATGAGGTAGATAACAACTGTGTCAGGTTATAAGCTTATACAGGACAGATCTGAGTCAGTGATGACATGTTTATTTAACTACTATATTTATAATTAGCGCAAACCCACAATGGAATTACTCATCACTCACTTAAATTGATATTAGGTATTTCTCTCGGATCACTCTCTGCATAAAGAATCCTCTTAAATCAACACTTAATGACTTTTCTTACCCATTCTGATGCTCAGTGGGTCGTTTTGACCACGTCTACGTGACTAAAATTTGATTAGCTGATAAAATATTTGCATTCACAAGCAGCTGAATGCGTGTGCCTAATAAAGTGGCCGATGCAGGTAATTCAGTCTGAATTCAGTGGCTGCCTCCTTTTCAGGGGAAAGACTACTTAGGAGACCAGGGCAGGTGCTCTTTTGCTGGCTGCACGGACCCCCAGAGGATAAACTGAAATGAGATCGTCTGGTTTATGGGCGGGAGGGATTTCCCTATCGCATTACGTACAGCCGTCGCCTAGCAACACAAGCTGCAGCCGGACACGGCGCGGATCACTCACGCCGCATTTGTTTGCTTCCCAGATTTCAAATTTCACATACTTTGTCGTCATCGGCCGTTATCTCCTTTTTTTTAAACAAAACAATTAGATTTTTAGTGCGCAATAAATCGCGGAAACAACCGCGCGCTGGGTACTTTGCCGCCCGCGAACGGAAGGAAACATTTATCTGGCGCATTTGCAGGAGCCCACGTATTAGGACAGCTTTTTATTGGACAGGGAAGTCTCTTCTTTGCCGTGTTCTCCCTACATACAGAGCTAAGTGGCCTCATTTACAGTAGTTTTTTTTAACAAACAGATTAATCGATTATGAAAATAATCCTGTGTTGCAGCTCTAATTAAAATATATACTATATTGTGTGGTTGTCTTTCCTGGGTCTGTTTTCATGAGCTTTCTTGACACTATTTGCATTTTAAAATTTCTTTTTTTGGGAAGCATTTCAAGGGTCAAAGGTCAGGGCGTGTTATACGCTCCGCAGACGACGGCTTCCGGGAGGCTTTGGGAGAAATAAACAGATCAAGCCGATGTAAATGCAGATGTATCAGTTACTGCAGCGGCTGCACAAAACTCTCACGCACACACACACCGACGCCGACATGCTTCATGAATTTTAATATCCATGATTGTGAGATTGTTGGGAAGTGTTTGGGTCCTGTCTAAATTTTTACTATCTGACAGCGAGATGATTTACACAGCACCAAGGAAACTGCAAAGTAGACTCTCTCTCTCTCTCTCTTTTTGTTGTTGTTGTTGCACTTTTCAGGTCGAGTATTTCCGTCAGCAAACAGAAATCGTTATCTTCTCTGGTCCAATATGATTCAAATTCCAAGCAGCGGCAGGTCCAGCTTCATCATCTCCTGCCTGCCTGCTTTGTCATGTCCATCTCACCGGGTCAGACCTTTGGATTTAAGGCCTTGTCCACTAGATTTGTTTGGTTTGCTTTAAGATAACTTTTATTTTCTTTCTTTATTTCACCTGGCTTTGGTCATTCTGTGATTATATACACGACCGTTCAAAAGTTTGGGGTCACCTATACAATTTTTTAGTGTTTTCCATTAAAAGTCAGACTTTTATTCATCAAAAGAGTTGCAAAATGAATAAAAAATATAGTCAAGACATTGACAAGATTAGAAATAATTTAATAATAATAAATAATTTGATTTTTATTCAAAATAATAATTTTGCCCTTTCGTCAAAGAACCAGCAAAACTGTTTTCAGCTGTGCTAACATCATTGCACAAGGGTTTTCTAATCATCCAATAGCCTTTTAACGCCATTAGCAAACACAATGTTCCATTAGAACACTGGAAGTGGGCCTCTATACACCTATGTACATATTCCATCAAAAACCAGACGTTTGAAGCTAGAAACATAGAAATAAGGACATTTCTAAGTGACCCCAAACTTTTGAACGGTAGTGTACATTGTCAAGCCAACTTTATCTCCAGAGCACATTTAAAAACATCCAAGGTTGACCAAAGTGCTTTACAGCAACATAAAAGGCATAAAACATAAAAAAATATTGATATAACAGTAAAATAGTAACATAATAAAAGAGTAAAATGGTAAATAGAAGTGTCCGGGTTGGCTATTCTTATCCTGAAGTGAAGGCAGAGTAGATGAGGCGGGTCTTTAAAAGTGATTTAAAATGGTCAGTGGTCAGGGGCAGATTTCATTTCCATGGCTAAATCTTTCCAAAGATTCAGGGCAGCGACAGAAAAGTGCTGGTGCCAAACCATCGAGAGCTTTGACGACCAACCATAAAGTTTCAAAAATCTATCCTTAAAACCTCTAGTGTTACAGCGCCACTTACAGGCTGGGCATATGTACCACAGCGGAAACATTTTTGTCCCATTTCCGTGCGGACATGGCCTCAGATCAGCAAACAACAGCTCATCTCTGAAAAAGCAGGAAGCAGGAAAACCTTAAATCAGGAAGCAGGAAAACCTTAAATCCTGCTCGCTGATCTGTCTCTCTCTGCCCCGCCGCACATCACTTAACCCACAACAATCATCCTCTGCTTAAATCACATCATCGTCCCGTTACACAACGACCAAATCCTTCCTCTGCTCTGGTGCTTTTAACCTCAAAAGCCTAAAATCATTGTTGCGCTGATGAGGAAAAGCTTTTCTTGGACTAAAGCATCGGTTTGGTCAAATTCTCACTTTCCTCCACCTGCTGCTGACAGTTTGGTGAGAGCATGACAGCTTTTTTACAAAACTCCTCTTCTAACATGCAGGCTTTCCTGGGTCAGATTGGACAAAGTTAGTTTTCCTGTCGGTCAGATTGATTCAAAACTTTCATGAACTGTAAAATGGAGCGTGTTTATAACAAATATGTTTTATATCTTATTTCCCATCTACACCTGCTATTTTGCACCACTGTATATTAGAACTCCACCCCTACAAGATCACCCAATATGACTCATCCAATGTGTAACTGCTGGCTGTGACAACAGATGATCCATGTAGTGACGCGCCGCAGAAACAGGGAGTGAACCCGCACGTAAATTAGAGCATAACTAACACAGACATGAAGCTTGTGCAAGGATATTTCGCCTGCAGGCTGCCTTCACACACACACACACACACACACACACACACACACACACACACACACACACACACACACACACACACACACACACACACACACACTTAAAGAACACTTGATGTATGTCCTTCCTACAGTAGATCAATGTTGTATTGTTGTTAAAAAATAGTAAGGAAAACATTCAGAGTCAGAAAATATTCCCCCTTTCAGGAATTTCAGGAACTATTTTGATAATCGATGAATCGCTGTGAATCTTTTTTACATGATTAAAACAAGATTTCTGATTCTTTTAGCTTCTTAAATGTGAATATTTTCTGGTTAAAAACCGAATCATTTTGTGGACAAAACAAGACGTTCGAGAACATCGTCATTTCCAGTTTTGACAAACACTGACTTTCTGACATTTTATGGACCAAACGATTCATCGAGAAAATAAACGAATAATTAGTTGCAGCTCCAATATATATATTTATATATACACACACACAAAGTCACATTCTAACTAACTAACTAACTAACTAACAGGTTTTCCTACACTCTTAGAAATAAGGGTTCCAAAAGGGTCCTTCTACAAGGGCTGAGGTTCTCCCTGGAACCATTTGCTTCACACACTCTGTTGGAAGTGTTTTGATTTTCTACCTTACTTTTTTTCATATCATACACAGCTACTAGCTTAATACTACTTTATCTTCTGCTACGGACATTACGCCCGTAAATCATTCCCTCAGGTTTTAGGTGGATAATGGTTTCAAAATCGAAATAATTTGATTTTTCTTTGAGTTTCATGCAAGCATTTTATATTTTAGACAAGGGCCACCATCGTACTGGAGAAAGTTAGCTAAAAGTTAGCAAAAAGAGGAAGCAGAACATTATTACATAATGAGAGGAGACAAGACAACAATTACGGACCTTTAGAACATACATTAAATATCCACCAGTATTATCTACACTCTTAGAAATAAGGGTTCCAAAAGGGTCCTTCGACAAGGGCTGAGGTTCGAACTGGAACCATTTGCTTCACACACTCTGTTGGAAGTGTTTTGATTTTCTACCTTACTTTTTGTCATATCATACACAGCTACTAGCTTAATACTACTTTATCTTCTGCTACGGACGTTACGCCCGTAAATCATTCCCTCAGGTTTTAGGTGGATAATGGTTTCAAAATCGAAATAATTTGATTTTTCTTTGAGTTTCATGCAAGCATTTTATATTTTAGACAAGGGCCACCATCGTACTGGAGAAAGTTAGCTAAAAGTTAGCAAAAAGAGGAAGCGGAAAATTATTACATAATGAGAGGAGACAAGACAACAATTACGGACCTTTAGAACATACATTAAATATCCACCAGTATTATCTACACTCTTAGAAATAAGGGTTCCAAAAGGGTCCTTCGACAAAGGCTGAGGTTCTAACTGGAACCATTTGCTTCTGAAAAAGCCTTTCCTGAAGAAAAGGATTTTCAAGGGTTCTTGGTAACACTAATGGTTCCAGTAAGAACCACTTTGATCCAGAGAACCCTTTAAAACTCCTCTCCTGAATAAAGGGTTTCAAAAGGGTTCTTGGTGGAACCCTCCAAAAGGGTTCCAGGTTCTACCCGGAGCCAAGAAGGGTTCTCCTTTGAGGACAAGCCGAAGAACCTTATAGGGTTCTACTTAGCACCTTTAATTTCTAAGAGTGTACTTGACGCCTCACTTTCTAAGTGACGTCCACTCATTTGCCGCGTACTTTATAGTCTATTTTCCTCTATATGGGAACAACATTTACAAAAAATGGACACTGCGGTCTATTGAAGAAGGCCCGAAAACTAGCGATTGAGACCATAGACTCCTCAGAAATAAATGGACTGAACAAAACAAAGTGGGAAATATAGAAGCCCCTTTTCCCATAGACATCCATTCTAATGCCCCCTGGTGTCTAACCCTGACCTTCACTCTCGCTCCACAGAAACATCATCTAAGTAGAAGAATAACACTCGACTGAAGGTAGCTGTATTATCATTGTTAGAGGCGTCTGCGATAGCTGTGTTCATCTTTGTGCGTATGCATGTGTGTGTGTGTGTGTGTCATTGTGCAGCTGCGATCTATTTTGGTGCTAAATAAAGAAAAAGAAAAAAAAAACACACGCTAGCTACTGACAGTGAGTCTGTGGGAGCACGGATCTTTAAAAAAAAAAAAAAAAAAAAATCAGTTGAAGTTCCAGTCACGCACACACATTCACACACACACACACACATACATCTGTGTGCGCTCACACATGCGACGCTAGAAATAGCTGCTCTATATTTGAATGAGTGCAGTCAGAGTCGATGTCTAATCAATGTCCCAGCTTTTCTTCATTCGACGGCCGTCTAAAGAAACAGAGCGCACGGCTCGGCGGAAGACAAACGGCGAGATGAAGAGATAAACACAGAGTGCACAGGGAACAGAGGTGATAGACGACATCACAATGAGGAATTAACTTTGTTATCAGGAGCCACGCATTCAGTGAATAATGGAAATCAGCGCCCGTTCAATGACGTTCCATGATCCTCTGCTATCTATCCTCACACTGTATTTATCCTTTACGTCACCGTTTCCCAGAATAGTGCAAACTGTCGGTCGACAATAAAAGTCCTTAGATGTCGTGGTGATGCCCGAGTGACATTTGTGCGGTTAAAGGAAATACGGATGACAACGATCTGCAAACGCTGCACGGCAAAAAACGCCGTTTTGCTCCACGATCGATTTCACCTTATTAGATCTCCTCTTAGAGGAGGAAACGGCGATTTAACAGACTTTAACCTTTGAGATAATGAACGCTTTCCCTTTTCCTAAACCTCGTTCGGTCCATTTTGAGTCCAAGCTAAAGTGTGATTTTATCATCGGATCAGCTGAGCAACACAAGGCACAGAGGTCATTGTCGTGCACCACAGCATGGACGTAGGGATGGAGGCATCTGAGGGAAAACTAACTGGCTGTGTAGATTAGTCTTGATAAAGACCTCATAGACAATCAGACGGGACGGGAGGAGCGGGTGAAAAGGATGAAACAACAACAACAACAACACTAGGCAACGTGTCCAACCCAAGGTGCATTATGTAATAACTCATAAAATCCTCCTAATATGTCACAGAGACTCAGGAATAATGTTCATATAACAAACTGTACTCACCAACAACAACAGTACAGACAAAATATTTGCATTAAAAAAAAATATTTTGCAGACTGCAAATCATGTTTATGTTTTGAAATCATGTTTTGGCATCATGTGGCGCCACCTACCGCCGTCTACCAATCATTGCAGTCAGTAGAGTCACAGCTGCAGAGCAACCACGGGTTGCCGGTTACGTCAGAAAATGAAACCTAAAAGACCTCGGTATTTCGAATTGGAATGTAGTAACCGTTTTTGGCCACATTCTTACATATGGCACCTTTAAGTGCCAAAAACGAAGGCAACTGGACCTCTGTTTGAGTTTCTCACATCCAAACCAAAAATCAGAACTGAAGAAGACTTTTGGACGGGAGGAGAAACGTCTTCAGAAACCCAACAGAAGTCCTGTAGCCTTTGTTTTCAGCACTTCAGGACTACTATGACCTGGGTGAGTTGTTCAAAAATGGGTAAAAATAAAAGACTGTAATATCGGTATTGGTAGATTGGTATTGGTAGAGCGGCTGAGCCAATCACAGTGAAGTGTAACAGGTCAACAAGGTTCTCCAGGAAAAAAAAAGAAAGAAAGGGAACACACAACAACTCGCACAATGTGTTGGACAGAAGAGTCATTATGGAGGGGGATTAATGAGGTCCTGCAGTACAGGCAGAACACTGAGTACTAACACACCAGGCCAAAGTGTATGTGTGTGTGTGTGTTGTCCGGTGAGTTAATAAAAGGTGGATGCACAGTGACACGGCACTCTGACGTGGCACTTTCCAACTTGGAGGTTGCACATTTATCAAGGGTGACCTGCTGCTGCTGCTGCTGCTGCTGCTGCTGCTGCTGCTGCCTTCACAGTTCTGCCGGGTATTAGAGAACCGAAGGAGAAGCTTTTTATAGTAGAGTATAAAGATATAAGATATATATATATATATATATATATATTTCTTTTTTTAACCGTATTAAAAGCTGAAAAATAGGTGATTAACTAGGGTTTCATCCCAGGGATGGTGAAATACAACCGTAGTAGTCAGTTGCTGTTTTAGAGACATGGAGATATGTTCTGGTGGAACTGTACTTCCTGTCACAGAAAGTGCTAAAATCTACAAATCACTCCAGGTTTCTTTAACTTCTGCGTGTTGATGAGGTTGTTAGCGAAAAACAGACATTTAATTTACACTTGCACACAAGTGGTGTTGTGGTGCAGACATTACCACCTACAGTAAAGACCGGAGACGCTCTCGCTCTTCCAAGTTGAAATCGGTATCTTCCTATTTTTAGTAGAAGCAAAGCTGTTTCCACACTCTGCTCCCCATGACACCCATTAAACATTGCCTCAGAGTCGATGCAGGGATTTTGAAAAAGGCTACGGCAGCTCCAAATGTCTTCTATTGAGTAGGTTCTGATTGGTTGAGTGGTTTTTCAATGGGCATGAAGGCCATCCTTGGGTATAGAACGGAAATCCACAACTATATCAACGATAAAGTTAGTTCTGGCTGGCGAATGTACCACAGACACAGGAAGAAGACTCTTACCTGTCGCGCCCAGTTGTTTATCCCGGTTGCTGTTCACAGACTGTCCTGCAGGGGCCGGAACAGCAAGTAAAAAGTTGGTCTCGCAGCTCCCGTTGTGCCTCTTGGGGGGCGGGGACGAAGGCAAAACAGGCGACGTCATCAACTGAGACGACATCATTGTTGCCACGGCAGCGGCGGCTTCAGCGCTGTCCATGAGCGTGAACGAGCGGCGGACGGCTACGTGTGGGTACGGCGCCCTCGGCGGACACGCTGGACCCATCACGTTAAAATCTGGCGGCGCGTTGGGCGTCATCAGTGGCAGGCCTCCGACAGTGGTGGGGTACGTTCCAGCCATTACCATGGGAACAGACAGGTGTGAGCAGTCGGACATCGCACGTCTCACTGTGGTTCGCTGTGGTAATTCGCTGCCTTGGCTAGGTTTAGTCCCCGTAGCACATTTCCCATCATTAGCACGACTTAAACCCAGGTCATGGATTGTGACCCGACTGTCCACGCTGTCCCTATTAGGTGAAAAATCTGCCCCAATCCCCTTCTTATCAGCGAAGCTTAAACGTTCTTCCTCCATAGCACTCTTCACTCCGACATTAACATCCGCTCTGTGAGCTGAGGCTGGTGCTTGGCCTGTGGGCCCTGCAGTGGCAGCTGCTTTACCCCCCGTCAGGTCAGCAGCAGGAGGAGCAGCAGGTTCAGAATCAACACTTTGCTTTCCTAAAGATGGCTTCGGGGTTTGATTTCCGAGAAGGCTCCCGCATTTAGCGTTGTCCACTTTATTTTCTAGACTTGAACTGGTATCTCCGGTCAAGCGAGGGCTCAGGGTGTTTTTCTCTCCAGGAGTAGGATGGGGGCGCTGTCCTTGTGAAGCCACCCGATACCCTTGGATGTATAATCCATCTTTGCCCGGATCACTTTGTCCAATGTTTGGGTTTGTGGTAGACTTACAGTCCAGCGCAGACGACTCGGGATGCGATCTCCCAGGTGAAATAGAGGGGGAGGGTAACGAAGATGAAGGGGAGGAGTAAGAGGACAGGGGGCTGCTCGGGCTCTGTCCCGCACTCCCTAATAACACCCCTGCCCCTCCCAGCCTGTGTCCGTCCTCCCTCAGCCTCCCCCTTCTCGACCCGTCGTCCTCTATCTTCAGCGCCGGCGCGTTGGCGCTCTGAGCGTCCGGCGATCTGCCCTCCGTCCTGCTTCTCCCCGACGTCGCCTCATCCTCCGCTGAAGTCGTTTTGGAGCCCACTGGGGTGTCGTCGGCGGGAAGTTGCCCTCCCGGTGCCATCTGGCCTTGGCAGTGCCAGTCGCCGAGCTGGACAGAGGACGCGCCGGAAGGTGACGGGGACGAGGAGGCCAGTGCCGCAGGGATGTTGGCAGCAGAGAGAGCATTGGGAGGTTTGTGCTGCTGCTGTTGATGTCCACTGGAAGGTTGTCCGTAGCCGCTGCCACCACTGATAACACCAGGCTGCTGCCAGGGCGAGCCAGACAGGAAGGACATTCTGTTGCTGTGTTGTCAAAAGAAAAATCCTCTTGTTTTGCTCTTTTTTTCTGGCTTTGTCACTTTCTTTTCCCTGGCGGATCTTCCTTCAGTTTGTCCTCATGTCTTCTGCTCCTGCAAGTGTCTCGCTCCTCGGCGTCCAAACTCTCGCAAAGTAGAGGAAGCTGTAAGTCCCGTCTCTTACGTGATTTTACGCCAGAGTTGTGTGTGTGTGTGTAACTATGCAAATGTGTGTTTACCGGCGAAGTGAGAGCGAGTGTGTGTGTGTCTGTTCATCTCTGTTTCTCTCTGAGCACTGCACGGATCAGCTGTGAGGCTAAATTGCACCTTGCTCTCCCTCCCTCTCCTTTTCTTTCTCTCTCTCTCTCTCTCTGACATCACAGTCACGTGACAGCAGACGGCATATTCCCTCATTCGCAGGGTGAAAAAAAAAAAACGTCTAGCCCTCGGTGACAACACGTGCACAGGCTCGCACACGAGAACCGCACACGCTCGTGCACAATGCACAGCGCGTCCGTGCACGAGCGCGGCACAAACAGATCGCTGCCTGTCACAGTTACTCATCGGCCGTATGACAGCCACTGCCCACAGTGAGAGACAAACAGAGAGATGAGTGAGACCGGACTGAAGTCCTCCATCATCATCATCATCATCATCATCATCATCATCGTCGTGACTTTCAATGACCACCAAAAAAATATATATTTCCAGGCTATAATTAATCACGAAAAGCGACGCTGCGTGCCCTCAACGATGCATTTTCACACTCAAGTCCAGAGTTCACCCACTTACCGTAAATTATCACGCTTGATTTGGCTGATTACATTGTTTGGTAAATGTGCAGTGCAGTTTTTTTTTTTTTTTTGCGTTGACTCTAGAGCTGTAACTAACGATTATTCTCGTAATCAATTAATCTGTCGATTATTTTCTCGATTAATCGATGAATCGTTTGGTCAGAAAATGTCAGAAAATGTTAAAAAACGTTGATCAGTGTTTGTCAAAGCTGATAATGACGATGTTCTCGAAAGGCTTGTTTTGTCCACAAACCAAAATTATTCAGTTTTAATGATTTCTTTGTTATATGAAGCGAAGAAACCAAGAAAATATTAACATTTAAGAAGCAAAAACAATCAGAAATCTTGTTTTTAATCATGAAAAAAGCTTCAAACAGATTATCGATTATGAAAATAGTTGGCGATTAATTTAGTAATCGATTAATAATCGATTCATCGATTAATCATTTCAGCTCTAGTTGACTCCATTTTCAAATGAAGGAGCTACGGGTGTCTCTTTGCACAAATGATTATTGCATAATTGAAGGCAACGACAGCAGAGAGAATAGAAGCCAAGACGAGGTGAGTCAGAAAGCTCCCGAACACGCACACACGCCATTTGGCAAAAAATATGTTTGTTCATCTTTTCGTTAAAAAATAAATAAAATAAAAAAAATGGACAAGAACTCCAACATCCGTCTAAAATAATGAGAAATAATGGTTTCGTTGCGCTCAAATTCAAATTTCAGGGAAAACCGCTGCGGTGTAATTTCCCTAATGTGACACGGGAAAGTGTTTAACGTGCAGAAAAGAGAAGCAGTTATGCTTCACAAAGGTGAACAAAGCTAGCTCGATTGCCAAGTAGCAGCAGCAGCAGCACCTGCGATAAAGGAGAGCTTTATAATTAGCAGTTTGATATGTGGGTTTTTGAAAGCAACGCACGGCAGATAACGGCTAGAGTGAGGCGCACTACGGCTGTTAGAGTCTGGAAACTCCCTCGACGTACTCCAAAAAACAGAAAGCACACAACCGCCAAAAGGTGAACACGGCTTTTGTGTGTAACAATTTCAAAGGGTTGCCTAAGAGCATTAGCCGAGGATCTCCTTACAAGTGAACCAATCACAAAACCCTGGCACGCTGGAGGCGGGGTTTAACGTGATGACGACAGAGACCGTTTGCGTCCATTTTAACCCTCTCTTATGACCATCATGATGATCAGGCCGTCTGGATTTATTTTCATGGTCTCTGCAGGTTTCAAATTTAAGACTTTTTAAGACCATAATGAATACAATTTAAGACCCATTTCAAATCCATACTGGCAAAAAAGTGCAAAAGACATGAAGGAAAATTGTCGAACTTGCACTTAACCATCTTATGCAAGCAATTCAGCTTAGCGTAGGGCTTTCATTAAGTTTTCTTCGCTGCTATGCTATGCTGTAACACACCGCGGCACGCGCACAACACACTAGCTAGTGGTGCTCGATATATTCTCTGCAGGCAGCACAGGTGGCCTACTTTAGTTCCGTGTTGTAGTTATGTTATCGCATCCTCAAAACTACAAACATTTCAAAATGAGGCTGAAGTCTCTGCATGTTTTAAATAAAAACAACAACGTGAATAGATTTTTATTAGACCTTTCAAAATTCGTTTTATGAGATTTTAGGAGAATTTAAGGCCTTAAATTCAAATTCAAGATAACTTTCACTTTCAATATCTAGCAGTTATTCAACCATTACTGAGAAGCTGTGTCCGTCTTCTACCACTTTATCCTCAACATCGTGCAGGGCGAAAGACGGAGTCACACCATGGACAGATCGCCAGAGTACAGTTTTGAATTTTCTTGATAACACAAACGGTCTAGGACTTACGGGTAATGAGACGTACGCATGCCAAATCCTGTCAGCGACAAGTTACATTTTCAACATTTAATGGACCTGTCAAAACCTCGATCGATCGAGAAAATAATCGTCTTTACTGCTTTACGAGGGCTATGCGGCTTGAACAAGGGTCTATTTTTGGTTCTGTAAGGAAAACCTGTCCCAGTTTATGCAAATGTGGACTGTGAATGTTTTAGCCTTGTGCACAGGTGCCACACTTGGCAAGCGACACTACTTTCTGGAGTAAGAAAGATGGCGAAATCACACATAGTCGAGAAGACGCATAGACGCAATGGTAGCATACTCAACACACAACGTACAAAGAACCTTCAACCTATGAAGTATATTAAAGGTGACATAGAGTGGTCCTGTTGCACATAAATGTTAGCTATGGAGGTCTACTTACATATATTAACTTGTTTTTATGGTCAAAAACCTCCTAGTTGCTGCTTCATAAACAAGGTAATGACGCAGATACACACCAAAAAAACAGCGTTAATAGGAACTTCCGGTCTAGTTCCACTTTAAGTATTTAGAACATATATATTGGTATATTAGAACGGAATCTTATAAAACAGCAATCCCGGGCCGCGTTCCAATTGTCTGAGCGAGTTGAATGGACGCTGGCTCGTACACTCGCGGTCGCAAGGACGCCGAAATGGAGCTGGGTGATCATTAATGTTGTCAGCTATGCACCTGTGCTTTGACTGCTGTGGTAGATCAAACATGTCTGCTGCTGTGAAGACCGTCTGTCTTTGTTCCGCACGCGTCCAGAGCAGAATTAAAGGAGGCTCGTGAGTCCGTCAGTCTCACTGTGCACCATTAGCTTCGCAACACCGGTTATTACGGCAATTGCTGCCATTTGCGCCGGTTCTCTCCCCAAAACATTTCCCCTCAACTTCAGCCTCAGTTGAGGCTGTTGTGCAGGACGTGGCTAACTGCTCCTAATCGGCACGTAATCGGCGCTGGCTAAGTGTGAAGTATTGCTCCAGTGCCTTCCTGACATGCAGCAGACCACAATCTCATTTCCAGTATGCTGTTTGGTCCAAGTCTGCGAAGACTCAAGCTCACATCAAACAAATCAGAGGACAGGATGAGGGGAGAGAAGACGGAGATCACAGACAGCACTGCTACAAGGAAAGTTCACAGGTCGACCCGGTCGGACATAATACTGAGCTAAATTAAGCCCGATCTCCGTTACAACGGGGGCGTCTTTCCACCACGCTCGCGACCAAAGAAATCGCCTCTAATTGTTCCACGTTGCTCATTTCACGACGTCGATCGCGGCGGCGTTGCCACCGCAGCGCACGCCGTGGTTAATATCTCCAGCCACCTGGAGTAGTCAGGTGTCAGCGAGGCCGATACGGGGGTCACGCCCTCGCTTTACCAAACACGACCTTAAACAAATGAAAAATATTGGCGTCTTGCTGAGGTTTTCCCCTCTCTCTCTCTCTGTGTGTCTGTGACAGTTAACTGTCTCCCACCGAAGCCCTCAGCGACCCCACGTCCTGTCAAGCCTGAGTGAAAATGAAAGAGCTTTATTACATAAGCCTCCGTAAACAATTTGTCTACTGTAGCCGCCGCCGAGAGGGAGGGAGGGAGGGAGGGAGGGAGGGGAAGAGGAAGGAAAACATTAGACAGTTGTTTAGATGCAACAGGCTGGGAAAAACTGTGTTTCTATCAAAAAAAAAAACTTTAAATATGTACACACATATATATATTTATTGAAAAGTACATATTTGGTGAAACAGATATCGTTAAACTAATAAAAATGCTCTTTAAAAAATCCATTGAGCAGTTTTTCTCGTATATATATATATATATGTAGCTTGTTAGCCTAATAGCATAGCTGCATAAGTCATTTTTTTTGGTAATTGTGATATCGGCCTAACTTCACTTCAAATGAAAACGTTCAAATATGACTTAGTCAACTTTGCTATTAGGCTAACGATATATACAAATATATATACACATATATGTATATATATATAAAAAGCTTGTAATATTTTGATTCCACGTTTTCGCGATTCGTAGATTTATTTAGCATCATATATATGTTATTACTGTGAAATATGGATCGTTCCATTACAAAACAAGCACTTTTATTTTGAAATTCTGCGGAATATGATCATGAATCTCTCGACTGATAACATGATGACCTGATATTGTGTTATAATTTTAAGCTCATATTGAGTTTTTCCACACACTTTTTTTGAGGCCCCTTCTTTTTACGACATTGTTTAAATATTGCAGTTCTGCAGTAACTTTCGGACAAGTTTGACGATTATAAATCGGAGCGTGGCGAATACGTCTCCGTGAAGTGACACTGTACACATCTCGACCAATAATAATTTTTTTTTTGGCAATTTGGCGACTAACGAGCTCGACCACAGAGAGCGGTCTGCGTGGGAGGAGCTCGCACTTTAGTGATGTCTAAATGCAGCAGCAGCAGCAGCAGCAGCAGCAGCAGCAGCAGAAAACAACAACAACAACAACAACAAATCAAAGTCAAAGGATACATAAATATATGAATAAAGGCTGGATTGGTATCGGAGTGTTTTCATACACGCGCAACACAAAGTTCTCCTTTTTCAAGGTCACACAGTGTTGAACATCAGCATGAGATGGAGGAAAGAGGATCAGCTGATTACCCATGCTGCTGGGCCGAGAGAGGGAGGGGGGAGTTGTAGGTGAGGGGAGGGGGGGGGGGGGGGGAGTGAAGGAGGGAGGGAGGGGGGGAGGGGGGATCTTGTCAGAGCGATTCTATTTTTATTCTTCAACCTCGCCGACTGTCACACCCAGTCCACCTCTCCTCCATCCCTCCATCTCTCACTCGCTGGAGTCTTTTTGTTTCCACGGCAACCGCCTCCCAAGTCTCCCTGACGACGCCTCCGTTACTCCAACCCCCCCCCCCCCCATAATAACCCCTTGCAGTGATGATTACGACGCCAGTGACACGCAGAGTCTATAGGAAGGAGAGAGGGAGCGGTGTCACATAGCAAAGTAATAAAAAGAGGGAGAGAGGGAGGGAGACAGAGGAATGCAGGAATGGAGGAAGATGTGAGATGAAGATGATGATGAGGGGCAACAGATGAAGGGAAGAGTGATGGAGGAAAGAGGAGCAGAGCAAAGACGGAAAAGTCGAGAGGGAAGTAAGAGAGGAGGAAGGAAGGTAAATGATGAAATGATCAGAGTAGAAGTAAAGTGGAAACAGAGGTAAAAAGAATTGGGGTAAAACAAAAGAGAAAAGGAGGACACTGTAGCCCACTTTACTTTACACCACTTTGATCTGGTGTGCGTGGTTTGATCCGAGATCATAGAAAAAGGTTTTTTGCCAGAACCAAGAACACAGATTAATCCGTTCAGGGTTCCATCAAATTCAAGGACTTTCAAGGACTAATCCCCTCAAATTCAAGGAGCGAATGTGCCGACACGGCTTAACGTGGAAGGGGACGGACAACTTATGAGAGCCACTTTCGCCCCGTGGCGTCCACTTTTATTGATTTGCGGCACTGATTGTCCTTGAGATCTCGGGTCAAAGTCAGACTTTGTCGTAATTTTCTTTCCCGGGAATCAACGTCGTCATTTGCTCTCGCTCTCTTGATTAACTTTACTCGCTCACTGTTCTGCACAACACCTGCTAGGAATTATGACGTAGACCTAGTCGTCTATACACGTCAACCCTAAATATCAACTTCACAACTTTGCACAAAATTCAAGCACTTTCAATGACCCGTGTCTATTTATTGAAAAACTTTCAAGGACCATGAAATCGTTTTTCCAAATTCACAATTTTTACCCTACGAATGCAAGGAACGTCTGTCTGTTTCGCTCGACAGACTTCAAACTTTACTGATGACTTTCTACGGACACCAAGTTTGGATAAGAAATGCAAGAGATAGTTTGGTTCCAATGCGACAGACAGTATATAACATTACAAAAGCCACTTCTGCCCTCATCCCACACAGTGCAGCACCAACTATCCGTTCCACTCATCTGTCTGGTAATAGCAAGACTGGGAATCAGGGAAAAAAAAAAGAGTCCAAAAAGTGACAATAATTATACGATAGAGACGGTAAAAGGCTGTGACAGCCGCAGACGTCAGAAGTCTTCAAAGTAAAGTGCAGGATGTCTTTTGAAGACCTAATGTTGGACTCAGTCATGGAGAAACATCAAGCTTTCAAAAGGCTTTAACGTACAGCACTTAATTAACCCACCATGAGTCCATATAGTAGCTTCATCGCATGCAGGTCAATTATACAAGCGCAACCACACACACTGGGGGGGGTTTCCATCATCCTGCTAAAGATAGAGCTGACTACAGTCTTTATATCACAGTATCAGGAGAAACTGCAGCTTTTAACAACAAACCAAAATTGACCTTCTGCTATTATTTGATTTAATTTAAAAGGATTTTTATGTCATCCATTGTCAACACTAATCAATTTAAAATCACCTTTTAAATAAAAAAAAAATCACTGTATATCACTGTATATAAAAATATTCTCCCTCAGTCAGGTCTGATAGTTTTGCTTGACAGAGGACAAAGCATGATAAATACGGCTTTATAACTCCATTAGACAGCACTATTTCAATGGAAAGCGATGTTTGTAAACCGCTCACTCTTCCGTACCAAAGTCCATAGAATAAATCTGTGTTTTTACCTCATGGGCACATAGGAGGTACAGGTCAAGTGTTGCCTTATTTTGTACGTTTGTGCCACTTAGGTCAATCAGAACAAATGATTTTGAAAGCCGAAGTCACCGGATAACACATTTAAACTTATACTGTTACAGAGGCTTCAGAGGACCAATAACTCCTGTGTGATGTGATATAATGCAATATGGTTGATTTTCTCTATGGAGTTTGTTTGGTGTGGGGGAGAGCGCAGTTCATATATAGTTCTATATGTTGCAACTCTCCCAACAGACACTTGATGGAGCCAGAGAGCAAAGCTAAGCCGTTCACGTTCACATTCACGCTGCAGCACGGTTACTCATCTGCAGTGTCACGCAGGCAACCACAACA
Source organism: Microchirus variegatus (assembly GCF_963457635.1). Lineage (NCBI taxonomy): Eukaryota > Metazoa > Chordata > Actinopteri > Pleuronectiformes > Soleidae > Microchirus > Microchirus variegatus. The sequence continues at coordinate 3,233,506 of NC_139806.1, forward strand.
ACATGCCAGTCCGCGGTGTTTATCTCAATGTATATTAATGTGTGTGTCGGTGGCTCAGTGTCGAGGACAAAAGCAGGTCAGTGTGTGTGTGTGTGTGTGTGTGTGTGTGTGTGTGTGTGTGTGTGTGTGTGTGTGTGTGTGTGTGTGTGTGTGTGTGTGTGTGTGTGTGTGTGTGTGTGTGTGTGTGAGAGAGAGAGAGGGATTTGTATTGTCAAGTACAAAATCCATTAGACAGCTTATTTTTGCTCTATTTTTACAAGCGACACAGATGCAAAGTTCTCTGGCGAAGCAGCTGCAGGCGGCCGCCGTTATTGTATTTGAGAGAAGTGACGTAAAAATGGACAGACGAGATAATTACTTAGGAGGAGGAAAAAAAAGACAAACTATACACAGACAGAAGTGAAGTCATCACGACTCAGCCGAAGCCAACAACCCTCCACGTCTGCCGAGATCTTACTTTTAATCTACAGCAAACACAACACACTCATGTACTGTGACACGCTGTGATACGTCTGTGTGTGAGAGAGTGAAAAACTACATTCAGCGATCTGCAAAGCCTGGAAACACAATCAACCGGCTGCTGAGTTTCCAACCCTTTCAAAAAATTCAAAAACATGCTCCACTGGCAGCATTGTGTACTTGAATAAACGCCACAATCTGCTGTTTTCACCGTGTTATTTTCCACAAGAATGAGGTTTTATGTGAGTTTCTCTCACCGTATTCTGCATATTTGAATCATCCTCTCAGCAAATGTGATAATGACGCATTCAATCACAGGAAATACAATGAAAACACACAAACTGTAAACAAGAGAGACATCGTCTTACCTGTTGTTGTTGGGTTTTTTTGGGGGGGGGGGTTACGTCGTCGATGGCATGAAGCAGAAAAAAAAGGGTGGAAAAAAAGAGTTTAATGTCAGAAAAAGAATGTTTCCTGTAAGTTAGACAACATTTAGTATTTACCACACATCTTCATTAATGTTAAGTATAAGTCACTGCTTCTTCAGAGTCAGACCAAGAACTAGACAGTTGTTCTAATTGAGCTGTTCTGTCAAAAAAAAATTGAGCATTTAAAATGTTTATAATCGACATCAACTCCTCACAAAGCCTGAACTGAATGGAACTCAGCCCTCCTTCATCTGATTGTTTACACCTGAGCTCGTCTGACCTTCAAAGAGTCTGTAAAACCACAGCACTCCCGGAGATTATTTCATTTTTCATTTAGGATTTTAAAATAAGACTCAGATTTAAAGGGGAACAAAAAACACCAGTTTCTCCTCGACTCTGTTTTTGAAAGACCAAGGTCACAAGTGTTTCCAAATTTACCTTCTGTGACATTGATCAATTATTTTGTAAAATGTCCATGGAAAAAAACAACTGATATTTTTTCTTACAGAGCTTCATTCAAGGACTACTTTTCACATTGTTTATTTTTAATCTTAACGTCTTTTACAACTTCCCTTATTTCGCTGCACGAAGTTGACAAAGTGCTTATCCTGTGTTTTAAGCTGACAGGAATGTATGTGTGAACCAAACAACACTCATGATATGAAACACTGCGGCAAGCGCACACACACACACACACACACACACACACACACACACACACACACACACACAGTAAAGCTGAAGCAGCAGGTGAAGTATTAATATTGCTGTGATCACGGCCACAGATAACACAGAGGCAGACACCAAATCACAATCAGTTCAGCCTCGCTGTTTTGTTAATACAGGGCCCGATTAGCACTTTGTTATCTCACGATCACGCCAGCAGCTGAGAAACGAGACATACACCTGGACACCAAGAGGTTGTCGAGAGGTTTCAGATCAATTTCCTGGAAATATCTTAAGAATCGTAATCGCAATAAAAAGCAGAACTGAATCTACTGATTTGTTTTGTTGGGCCTTGGTTATAACAGATACAGACAGGAATGGATTAAGCACCAAGCAGACAAAGAGCCATGCATGCAGGTTTGACAAATCACAGCTGCAATCCCAGCCCACAATCCCTTTATGTTCAAATTAGCCCCATGTTATTCATTATCTTCCCTGTAGTTCACCAACCTTCCAATGGGGGGAGCTGTGGCGACGAGGACTCCAGGTGTGCAGGGAGAGAGGGAGGGGCCGTGGGGGTGATGGGCGGAGCTGAGCTAAGGCAAGTGGCTACACTCGTGAGGGGAGCGTCGTAAGACGAGGTGGGAGGGGCTGGAGCGGTGCCAAGGGGCGGGGCTGAAGTGGCTGCCGGGACAAAAGGTTTGGCGTTGACATTGAGGGCGGAGCCGACTGCAGCCGGAGTAGGGAGTGGGGGGTTCTTGGATACAGAAAAGGCGTCTGAAGTGGGGGTGGACTTGGTCAAGGAGGGGGTGTTGGTGATCGGGGTGGTGGTCTGGGAGTCGGGGGTGGAGCACTGAGGGGTCTGCAGGACCGAGTCAAGGAAAGAAAAGGTTTGCGAAACTGGACTCAGATTTTCTCCCGTCAACAACGCGAGACTAGCGCCTGCATCCCCGGCCGAGCCACTCTTGGCGGTCGTGGCGCCGGCCGTGACGCCAGCGCCGGCTCCAGGTTTGCTGGCTGAAACTTCATTTGCCTTTGGCGTGTCTGGGAAATCGTCTACACACATGGGCTCGTAGGAGCGCTGAGACAAATCTGTTGCGAGGCTAGCGTGGGAATGGTTTGTGAAACTCGTGGGTATTTGTGCAGAGGTCAACACGGGGCCGGGGCTGGAGTTGGGACCAGGCGTAGCCCAGGTAGGAGCGATCGAAGCCGGGGTAGGAGATATCGGTTGCTGTGGTGCGCCCCACTCCTCTGGAAGTCTTGCGCGGGTCTTGGTCTTCTTGCCTTTTACTCTTCCCCCAACTCCACTCTCCCTGATCTCCCACTCCCAGTTGTCCTCGTCCTCGTCCTCCTCCTCTTCGTTGTCCACTCCCCCCTGCCCGGCCTTCTCCGACTGGCTGACGTTCTTCTCCTGGCTGCCCAAGAAGTCGTAGACCTCGTCGTGACTCTTCCTCCTCTTCTTGCGCCGCCTCTGCTCGCCACCTACTCTCTCGGTGCTGTCTTCAGAGGCCGAGGACGAGGGACTGATGTCATCGATTGAGCCGCTTGGAGAGAGGACAGGAGCTGCCGAGGGGGTGGGGGGGGGGAGGGTTTTATAAGAGGAGGAACCAATCACATACTGTGTCAGAAAAATCAGCTGCCAAAAAGCCACCAGACTGTGGTTACTATAGTTAGTCATCTCATTTCATGATGAATTTGGTCTACATTGTTTGTGGTAGGTTAGTTTCGTTGCAGGAAATAGGCTATAGCTGTACTTCCTGTATACACGGCATTGGTTTGGAAGAGGGGGATATTGTAGAGTGACCAATAACTCGGGACAGTTCAACTGGTTAGTGATGCACTATTTTGGAGGGATGCCATATGATGTTGAACAATTAGTGTTCAGGCATCCATTTGTTCTCCATCGAGTTTGGGATCAGGGTTCTTTGGACAGGACTTGTAAAAAGCCAGGTTAATCCAGGGCCTTGAACGGTTTGTACATGTAAACCATTAAGAGATTTAACTATTTTTCATTAAGGGAAACCAGAAGGGTCTATATACAGTATGTGGCTAGGTGGTAAGTGGGTGCTAATCAGTAGTAGTTAGGTTTAACACCCTTTCATGGTGCCACTTGTTTTCCCTGCAGATATAAAAGGCACATACGAGAATAAATTCAAGTCTGGTCTTGAGAAATATGTTGTTATTAAAGTCATGTTAAGAAAACGTAAAAGACAAGCTCTGTGACTAACACACATACAGTATAACGCACGGCCATCGAAGCAACAAGCTTTGGCTTTTATTCTAAAAGCTAAGAGTGAACATGCATTCTTTGGAAAATCAAGGCCTGTGTGGAATTTGGAGACTTCTACAGTGGCCTTCAGGTAGCATAAAACACAAAAAGCTTTGCTGGAGCCAGTGTTTGATTCCAGCCATCTTTGCATATACGGCTTATGCATACAGTCAAACAGGTATAAATAATACTCAATCTATTCCAGCCATAGTAACCATAGTCTGTTTGCTTTAGATTTCCTTTTGGCACAATTGGGATGTATGTGATGGTGCCTGCTTTTATAAAGACTGTGCATCGAACCAGTTCACCCATTATTATCTACGACTACGGTTCAGTAAAAACTACGAAGCGCATCATCATAACTTTACATCAGCACCGGGCACCAGGTGCTTGGGGATGTGATTTATCGACGTATTTATCTGCTCAGCTGTGCCGAGGCTTCAATGAACTCTTACCGTCCATTTGTGATACACGACTGATATGTGAATTTGCCAAATGGTTGCAGCAACTTCGCAGAACAACAAGTGCATCGTATGTCAATACCAGTAATATTGGTAAAATGGGAAGAAAACACCATCTGCACATATAAATGCTATATTTTCAATATATTTTCATCCAGAAAAAAAATCTGGAATTGAATGGGCTTTAAGCCAGCCAAACAAGAAATAAATGGTATCATCATCATCATCATCTTCTTCTGCCAGGATGCTGAGCTGGACTTGTAGAGAGCAGGTACACAAAGCAATGCAAGAAAAGCACAACAATGTATGCACTTTAAGCACTTTTTCGAAATGCATGCATGCAGGAATAAAAATAAACGCATGCAGGTCGGAAACATCGGCTCATTTTGTCACATGCACAAACGGGGCAACTGAGCACATGCCACTTTTAACAGACAAAACATTTGTTCAGCTTGCACTTATTTGGTCGCCCTCTGTTGTCTCCTCGTGTTCCTTTCTCCTCTAGAGCCTCGTTTCTAAATTGATGCTGAAAAAGCAGCTCATCAGCTCAAAAATGACGGGAGATGGAAACAAAAAACAGTGCGTTCCCCTCTAAATCTGTCACTTTGTCTCCTCATTTCTAAATGAGAGACTATCTCCTCCACTAGCTTTAAACAAATGAAAGAAAAAAAGAGGCAAGTCCAGGGCATTATCATCAATATTTAATTTGATAAGGTGTTAATCTGAAGTATGGAAAACTGCCCAAGGAATAACCAGGCACCCGAACACACAGAGGTGTCATCAGTGTCCTAGTGAAGTATAATAGATACGTATAGTCCCATAAAACAGCCTTTAGCTATGAAGCCAGAGCTCAATTTTTGATTTTATCAAGGTTGAACCACTTTTGCCTCTGTTAGAGAAGCTATAAGTGTTGTTTATGTTGTTGTTCACACACCGACCTATTACAGCTATTACTTACTCAAGCAGCTGTTGATTTTATCAGCATTAATAATTCATGATAAAAGGCTGTGGCCTGTTTTTCCTCTTCAGTAACTATTGACTGCATGAAAAATGTGTAACCACACACAGATTACTACGCTCGAGTCCTGTACGCGAGCGCATCCAGGTTTTTGTGTTCAAAACATAAAGCCACATGGAACACACAGAGGTGGAACAGATCCACCAACCCAACCCATGTTTAAAAAAAAGCTAGAAAATGCTGCCCCCTGCTGGTGAAAGCTGCTCCTACATGAATTCTGTTCTACTATCACCAAATGCCTATGTTGCCCAAGGCCTAAAAAAGAGATAAGCAACCCATTTACGGTTTAATTAAGTTGAAAGGAGATCTATGTAAGATATGACCCGACTTTCAATTTGTCTCAGAGCTCCAACTCTGATGAGATTTTGTCTCGAGCTGTTTCTGGAGCTCCTGACTTACACCCCCCCCCCCCCACTGCGCAGCACGATGCACAGCTGCATTCACACAGACATTTGGTTGTTCTGCATTAAAAGCAAAGAGGCAAAAGGCAGGAAGTAAAAGCTTGAAAGCACGTCCTTGCACGTATGTGATCAGCTTTGACGGGGTAGCCGGGTTGTGTTGCAGCAAACATGTTTGTTGATCAATGCTATTGCTCTGCATTAGCCCACTATTCCCTGTCAAATAAATAAATGATAGCACAGCGAGCAAATGTCTGTGCAAACGCAGGCTGATACATGCAATTAAACCCTGTTTTTTATGTCTTTTAAATACCTGCAGAATAATCTGTGGAGTAGATTCCTGGGCCAATGGAGGAAAATGGATCACTGGTCTTAAATGGACTGCTTCCACTGGTGTTCGTGGTGGTTTTGTTCTCCACACCAAACAGGCCTGAAGTCTTCTGGGTGTCCATAGCTGAACCGATCCCAGATTGGCTGAAAGGGTTCGAGCTCATGCTGGTCTGGAACGGTGGCAGCCCGGACCCCATAGTCCCTCCCAGAGCAGACTGAGCGAAGCCTGATGGATGGAGACAAAACAGGGAGTTACATAATCAACAGAAAACGGCCTTTGCTCTCTTTGTCATAGCAGGAATGCAGACAAGGTTGAGGAAAAATAATTTACAAAGTCTCAGTTTCCCAAAAAATAAACAGGCTTTAAAAAAAAATGCAATTCGATTATACTAAACTGGCTTCATTGGCATTAACAAACAACATTGTTGCCATTTTATGTACAGTACATTATTTCAAATGATATATTTAACGTGTCGATTGATGTGTCAAACATATAGTTATGCATTATCTGTACTACAGATATAGTATACACAATATTATCATCCTATACTACCATAATCAGCACCAGACTACTTTTTTACTGCCATTTCAAACACCTGCTGTTGCAATTTCCAAATTATTTTTTAATGAATTTTATGCATTTGTTTTTCATTAACATTAACAAAGCTGGTGACACGTCATCCCTTGGCTAACTAGCTCCAGTCTGTGTTTTTAACTTTAACTTTTTAAACAGTTCACAATCATCTTCATGCTAGCTTACCTGCCAGGTAAAAGTTTAGCTAACTTTAGCTACAGTGTTTTCTTTAGCTAACTTTAGCTACAGTCTGTTTTTTTAACAGGGCTTTTGTGTTTCATTAACAAAGCAGGTGATTATTTATGTTCATACTCATGTACAGTTTTGCTAACTTTAGCTTAAGTCTGTGTTTTTAACTTTAACGTTTCAGACAGTCCATTGTCATCCTCATGCTAGCTTACCTGCCAGGTGAAAGTTTGGCTAACTTTAGCCATAGTTGTTTTTGTTGTTGTTGTTGTTGTTGTTTATTGGGCGTTTGTGTTTCATTAACAAAGCAGGTCACATCGATCTTCATGCTAGCTTACCCCACAAACATTTGGCGCTTATATATTTGAAGAAAGCACAGCGGTTAGCTAGCCGCACAGCGGTTAGCTAGCCGCACAGCGGTTAGCTAGCCGCACAGCGGTTAGCTAGCCGCACAGCGGTTAGCTAGCCGCACAGCGGTTAGCTAGCCGCACAGCGGTTAGCTAGCCGCACAGCGGTTAGCTAGCCGCACAGCGGTTAGCTAGCCGCACAGCGGTTAGCTAGCCGCACAGCGGTTAGCTAGCCGCACAGCGGTTAGCTAGCCGCACAGCGGTTAGCTAGCCGCACAGCGGTTAGCTAGCCGCACAGCGGTTAGCTAGCCGCACAGCGGTTAGCTAGCCGCACAGCGGTTAGCTAGCCGCACAGCGGTTAGCTAGCCGCACAGCGGTTAGCTAGCCGCACAGCGGTTAGCTAGCCGCACAGCGGTTAGCTAGCCGCACAGCGGTTAGCTAGCCGCACAGCGGTTAGCTAGCCGCACAGCGGTTAGCTAGCCGCACAGCGGTTAGCTAGCCGCACAGCGGTTAGCTAGCCGCACAGCGGTTAGCTAGCCGCACAGCGGTTAGCTAGCCGCACAGCGGTTAGCTAGCCGCACAGCGGTTAGCTAGCCGCACAGCGGTTAGCTAGCCGCACAGCGGTTAGCTAGCCGCACAGCGGTTAGCTAGCCGCAGATTTCGGCTCCAACACACCAGCGGCTCGTTGTTCACCGCGTCCGACACGGAGGCTCTGGTCTCCGGGTGGACGCCGGTCAGCTGAGCGGCCAACCATTACGTTTACTTGGTTACCGTGTCGATGAATCTGAATTGGCTAATCCTAATTTATTTTTATTTTAGTTGAAGGGCTTGGGCACCGCGTTGCATTCTGGGACGTGGCAGCCACGTTGATGGCTTCGCGAATGTAAACAAACAGCAAGTGAACGAGGAGAAGAAGCAGAGTTGGGAGAAAGAAAATAACTTAATTAAGAAAAAAGATGTAATTAATGTAATTAACCAAATAACTTATCATTGTTTTATTTCAACAGTTATTTATTTTAAAGTCCTTATTTATTGTTTTATTTAAAATATTATTATATAAAACACAATATTATGTTGTGTCTATTTTGTACCATATGTGTTAATGGAGTAATATATATATATATATATATATATATATATATATATATATATATAGTATTTTCATGAGTACTTTTACTTCTACTTGAGTTATTATTATCTTAAAGTAACAGTACTTTTACTTGAGTACATTTTTTGGCTACACTAACTACCCACCTCTGTCCGTTAGTGTGAATGTTCTTTGTTGTATTTCCAAGAATATTCTTCATATTAAAAGCCATGTTTTCCCGTATGCCATATATATTATGAGTCGTGTAATTATTACCAACTCTACATGTTTTTGAATGTCTTCCCGTGTCATTCATATCCCAATATCCCTGCCATAGCTGGTCTTTTTTTTTAGCTGGGCTTTTTTTTTTTATGAGCCCATTTGTTGTAGCCGGCTGCTGAATCATGATTTATTACGACAGACTGTGGTGAGAAATGAACTCCCTTGTGTGGAACAGCGGTGTTCTATATAGTGACTTCCCCCGCATAAAATATCACATTTGTTCATTGTGGCCTAGTATCAGAGAAGGACTGGTATAGAAAAGGGGGGGGGGGAGACCATGTGGTGAAAAACAAGCTCTCCAATCCATTCTCACCAGACAGGTTGCCAGAAGTGAAGGAAGGTTGTCCTGGTTTGTCTTGGTATCCGCCTGATGACATCATCGACGACATAATCCCCGGACCTGAGGCGAACAGAACAATCATGACACGCAGCTTTTCGTATATAATTCTGCCACAACCGACATCAAATGTAATCGTCCAATCTGGAGCGATTGTGACTCGAGCTGCAAAGTAAATTGTTTGGTCAATTCAAGTTCAGAAAATTGGGAAAAAAATATTGATTAGTGTTTGAAAAAAACAACCACCTCAAACCCAGACAGGCTGTGCAGCGAGAGGTGCAATGCTGCCCCCTACTGGAGAAAAAAGTTTCTGTCCAAATTTCTTCAAATATGGATATTCAAATCTTTTTATTTTTACTTACAGATTAAAAATAAAGTTGCATGAAAATTATCATGATTCTCACGACTCATAAACTGAATTCATAACCCCAGATGATGTAAGATGTTCCTGCGTCTATTATAGGTAACCTATTATCATTATGCAGCTTCTTTTATTACTGTAGAATATACTGTTGTTTCTTTTCTTTTTGTGTTTAATAACGGTAATTAACATATTCCCTGCTCTTCCAGAGGGATCATTGAAGGGTCTTTGATTATGGAGGAGGGAGATCGGTTTTCTGGGTCACAGACAAGAGCGAGGGAGGGAGGGATGGAGGGAGGACGCATAAATTAACAGAATGGAAAGCTCCCACGGACACGACTCCGTGTCACTCCTCTCACTCGTACAGATTTTGGTTTTTCAGCGTCGTAAGTTCCTCCACCGTTTGTCCAAAGCGCCCTGGACTTCAGGCCACAGCGAACACTCAGCGTCACAGTCACCACATTTCCATGGGTGCTAATCTCATATCTCTTCATTTAAATGATGCTCAGAGGCGATTGTTGGAATTATTGATCAGAAATATCGCCTGCAATTTCTCCACATGAAATATTAATCGTATATGCGGTCAATAACCACAGCTGTGAGATTTAAAGGTCACATAGAGTGGTCCTGTTGCACTTATATGTTAGTTATGGAGGTCTACTTACATATATTAACTTGTTTTTATGCTCAAAAACCTCCTAGTTGCTGTAAACGAGCCGTTTTCGCCGTTGTGAAACACCTCCACAACGGAAGTTATTCTTCTTCTGCGGTTCAATGTAACTATTACGGGATTTTCAGTGATCTCGTTGAGCCCCGAGATTACAATAAAACACAGCGTTCTCAGCAGTGGCTGAACTGTTTGTTTAGAACCGTCAGGGCTTCATAAACAAGGTAATGACGCAGATACACACCAAAAAAACAGCGTTAATAGGAACTTCCGGTCTAGTTCCACTTTAAGACAATAAAAGTAATTGTCCTGTAAAATATAACGGGGTTAAATGCAAGTACAGTGCAAGAGTAAACACACATAATTATGGCATTAACACGCCCAGATTATACATCCAGACAATGGAGAATACAATCTGTATTATGTTCTTTCCAGTATGGATGTCTCTGTCCGTGGTCCTGAAAGTCTGTTGGGGAACAGATCGACCCAGATTCGTTCACATTTTCTGGAATCATAATTAGCGTACGCTGTGTGACGTTGAAGGAAAGCGACAGATGTGTTGTGCTGTGGTTTCTGACAGCCATTATGACAATAAAAAAAACAAGCTGTATAGATGCTCTAATATCTGCAATAACAGGCACATCCCATGGGCCACTCAGTACATGAATGATGCAGATCCTCACTGGCATCCTCTGCGACTGCTGCTTTTAAACAATCTTAATCATTTAACTCTTAACTATGTGTCTACATTTAGGATTTTTATTCTAATTTATCAGCTTTCGGAGTCATTGTGGTGGTTTTTTATGTTCCTGAAATGTGCTGTGCTGATTTCACAGTCTGCTGTCCCTGAAAGAAGATGCTATATTTCTATTTCACTTTCCTGCCAAACTTCTACATTTGAACATTCTATAAAAAACGTGAATGTTTTATCGACAGACATTTTCGGGTGATGCTTATTCAGCAAAAATGTGACAGGCTGACGACGGTGAAATACTACACGGCACATCCCTGCTGGGATCCACTGTTTCTCTGCCATCCATCGTGTTTAAGCAAGAACGTGAACGAGAAGTGCGTTTGTATTCTGTCAACGACCTTCAGCGGCACAAAGGTCATTTTGACCTTCGAGTTACTTCAGATTATGTGCACAGACATGTCCAAAAAAACACTAACTGCTTGTGTTTTTATGGCTACAAGTCGCTGCAGCTCTACTGTTTGTGTGTCTCAGTCTCTGAGGTCGTGAAGTGGAAGCAGGTGAAGCAAAATCAAAGCCGATGTGTGGGACTATTTTGAGCAAATGAGTTACTAAATCATTTACCGTTCTCCGTCTAATGCATTTCTATTCATAGTAGCTTTATGTGTTTTCAGTGGGCGGCTGGAAGTCAGTGCGTCTGAGCTTGAATGCATGGACATTTTTTATTTCACAGTTATCCCAGACGATTACATTTGCTCTAAAACACACATAAATCACTTTACAGAATCATGTAGCTGTAAGTCACTGCACGTCTAGCAACTGATTTAACTGATTAATAATCAAATTCAGCTCCTGAAAATGTAAATATGTTCCGGTTCCTTTGCTTCTATGCGACACTAAACTGAATACATTGTCATTTTGAGGTTTGAGAAACACATGTAATAAATATTTTTCCATAACTCCTGACATTTATCCAGCAGGTCACTCACAGTGTCTCACAGGCTTTTTTCACAGCCTCACTTTCAAATGACCTAAATCCTGTTGCGGTGCAGTGGTAGAGCACAGACTCAGATCCTCCTGAGGCTCCACCTTTGGCCCCTTTTTTTTTAGTGTAAAAGCTCATCACTTGTGAGTCAGTGGGTGTAATTTCAGTGTGGACTGATATGAAAACATACTGAGGGTGAGAAAACATCTGCTCCACTGTGTCGACATGATGATCCAGCCTTCAGGCCAGTCTCCACTGCTCCACACCAGTGTTTTAAAATAGGTGTGTGTGTGTGTGTGTGTGTGTGTGTGTGTGTGTGTGTGTGTGTGTGTGTGTGTGTGTGTGTGTGTGTGTGTGTGTGTGTGTGTGTGTGTGTGTGTGTGTGTGTGTGTGTGTGTGTGTGTACCTGTTATTGGTGATCATCATCATAGCAGTGGTGCACTGGCATCAACAACTACTGCATGTGACAGGATAAGACAGGCATGTGGTTCACATGCAACTGAGACGTGCCATCTTTGTTCAGTGTCATTTTGTCATATATATATATATATATATACATACATAGATAGAGTGCTTTTTAGACCACCACCCAGAGCCACAGCTGCCCTAAATTAACAGCTTTAGTAATTATCAAGATCATATTTTATGGTTCTGTCATCAACAGTATATGTTTATGTTTTTAATGCTAAAACATGATTTAGAGCTGCAACTAAAATAATGTTCATAATCGATTCATCTGTCGATTGTTTTCTCGATCGACCGAGTAATCGTTTGGTCCATAAAATGTCAGAAAACGTGTTTAAAATCAGTGTTTTTCAAACCTCTTCAAACGTCTTGTTTTTGTCCACAAACCAAAACGATTCAGTTTAATAATGATTTCTTTGTGATGCGGAGCAAAGAAACTGAGAACATGTTCACATGTAAGAAGCTGAAATGTTGTTTTAATCATGAAAAAATTATTATTTCTTGATTAAGATGTCAAACTGTAGTTATTTACTTGCACTCCTGAAAAGAAAAATTAGTTGAATGTTCTGCTTGATTAATTTCTGACGTCTCTGGCTCAAATTCAGATATAAAAAGGTGAATTCAGTTTGTTATTTGCCAAATGAATACTAATAACATTTTCAGTTTTTTTTCAATAAAAAAAAAAAAGAAGTTCATAAATTTGTTTATAAATACTGATTTATGACATTTTATTAGTTTTATTACTCTCTACATTGTACATAATAAGTGCTGGGCACGGTAACTGCGTCAACATTAATGTACATTAACGCATGACGCGTTTCCATGACGACTGACCGGAAAAAGACGCCTGTGTGGTGTCATGTTTACGTGCCGCGGCACAGGAGTTCAGGCACCGTTTACCAGTTAGCTCCGTTAGCTCCTTTAGTGCCGTTAGCTCGCCTACAGTCAAATTGGAGCGAAAAGAGCAGCGCAACAAATAGACAGCGTATGTGCGCCTCTGTTTTTTAAGTTGAGCGTTACTTTAGAGACTCATTTTAACGATCGGGGAGTCACGTAAACATGATGTCATATGCGCGTCTTTTCCCGGTCAGTCGTCATGGAAACGCGCCATGCGTTAACTTGCAAATGAAGACATGAAAACCATTCTTCACATTCTCTTTCAGGGTTAAGACCTGGTTTTAGGGTTGGGGGAAAGAACCCTTAGTTGCTGCTGATGGCTGTTCCATCAGCGTAAGAACGGATATCACATATTTGCTACAGAAAGAGCGCTGCATGTAGATCCGCCGTATGAATGTGTGAGTGAATGCTTATGAATGGGTGGAAGCTTTGAAAGACACATGAGGACGTACCGCTCTTGGTGTCCTTTCCATCGACTAAGGGTCGGTAATCACTCTTGGTGACCGTCTCGCCCACTTTATCGTCATATTTCTCTTTCTCCAGCGAGGCCATGAAGTCTCTCTTCAGCAGGGCCTCAGCGGGGGCCCCGCCTGGGACCCCACCTCCACCTCCACCTCCACCTCCACCTCCGCCCAGAGCATCTCGCAGGCTCAGGTCCATAGTCCCGTTACTGCGGAGGAATAGGTGAGAAACGGTTCAGGTGATCGGTCAAACCTTCATGACTCTGTGTCACATTTTCATTTGAATATAAACGCAAATCTTGTGCGTTGTGTTTTATTGACAAAGCTGTGAAACAAAAATCCTGCTGTAGCCGACACTAACGCAGCAAAATCCCTGAACACACTTTCCTTTCACCCTGTCCCCGGTTTGTTTATCCCTCCATCCATCCACAGAGCGAACAAGCTGTCATTGTCTAGTAACTGCACAAAACACCCCCCCCCCACACACACACACACACACACACACACACACACACTGACTCCCACAATATGCACTCAATAATTTAATCTAGCTCGTTTTATTTAATCTTCAATAAGGAAAAAAAAATCCAACGTAACCACCACGCTACTATAGAATATAATACACAAACAATAACAATGATATATAACTGTGTCGGAAAGACAGAAAGAGAAGGAGGTGATGCTGAGGAGGAGGAGGAGGAGGAGGAGGAGTTGGACAGCTGTTGGTCTCTGTGGGATTAAAAGGCCATTTCTGGACCCACAATCCCCCGCGCCAACATCCAGCAGGCCTCCCTCTCTTAGTAATAATCTCATTCTCCAAAACACTTCTCACACACACGTGCATGTACCTCTGTCTCCGTGAGGACATGACCAGTACCCCCTACGTCCCCTATGGAATGGAACGGGGTCTACCTATGTTCCCCGGGTCCTGTGTTCCCCGTTTTTCCCAAAAAAGGTCCACTTTGTATGTGACAGGGGAACATAGGACCCTTTTTTGGAAAAAGGGTAGGGTCCCCGGTCACATACAAAAGCAGGGAACATAGGACCTGGGGAACATAGGACCCGGGGAACATAGGACCCGGGGAACATAGGACCCGGGGATCATCCCAACACACAGTTAAGGAGAAACCAGTGCTAATCTACAGTTTTAAGTGAAGAAACGTCATGTCAATCACGTGTCAAACTCAAGGCCCGGGGGCCAGATGTGGCCCGCCACATCATTTTATGTGGCCCGCGAGGTCTATGATGCTTTAAGGCGTGTGTTAACTGTAAGTTCCCCTCGTTGAGGGAAGTGGTATTGGGACACCACTACACAAATTAGCGCAGTGAACGTAACGAAAGTGCCAACCTCGACACGTTGACAGTTCTACCGGTGGAGCGTGCTACTAGTTTCATTCAGGAAAAATGCCGGCGGAACAGCTGTTCCGTCAACGCCGGTTTTTCCTCCGTCCTCGTAAACGCTGTATCACAAATGTGATTAAAATCTGACAAGTCCAGGGTATTCGTGTTCAAGTGAACGCTGGTACACACATCCAAACATTGACAGAACTACCCAGATGTAGCAGAGCTAGCTAGCGGCTCTTTGCCGGGTGCTTCGAGAGCGTTTGCCCGTCATGCAGCTCTGCGTGGCGGGCGTGCTCTCTCGGGGCACTCGGCGGGTAGCAGCTCGCTAGGGGACCGTATCTATGTTCCCCGGGTCCTATGTTCCCCAGGTCCTATGTTCCCCAGGTCCTATGTTCCCCAGGTCCTATGTTCCCCGCTTTGTATGTGACCGGGGAACATAGGACCCTTTCTCTAATCCTAATCCTAACCCTACCCTTTTTCAAAAAAAGGGTCCTATGTTCCCCTGTCACATACAAAGTGGACCTTTTTTGGGAAAAACGGGGAACATAGGACCCAGGGAACATAGGTACGACCCCCTCGCTAGCTTGTTAGCTAGCTGCTTTCATAAATCGTCACTTATTTTCTGACATTAGCGTTCAAAGGTCAACGGTCCTCTGGATGTTTATCAAACCAACGTATTCCAACACGTTACGCGCTTATGTGCGAAAATATATTACAACGAAAATGTTCCTAGGTAGATGTGGCCGCCATCTTTCTTGAAAAAATATCAGCCGGCTCGCTGAATTCGCAAAGCATCATGGGTAATTCCATCTTCCACTGCTCACTACATTTTGAAGGTTGATTATAAGGGGAAAATCGCATTTGCCCTTACTCCACCCTACACATGAACGCGCAAAATGTAGGGTTAGGGGAGGTATTGAGAAATTTTGAGGCATTAGTTACATTTATTCTGTCTACAGTTACATCTGGACCTTTGAGGGCAACCGTTATCCTGACGTGGCCCTCAGTGAAAATGAGTTTGACACACCCCTGCTCTAAATTATAAAGAACTGTAAAGACATTTTTGCTGTGTGAGACCATGCTGTGGGGCTTTGTTTTCAGGAAATGACAACCATTTTAAACACTGAACAGACAAATTTTAACGTCATCTGTATCTTATGGAGAAAAACTACTCCCGTCCCAGAAGGACTGTACTGGTGAGAAGGCTGACACACACACACTGGGGGATGAATGAGTAGCACATTTAAGTTAAGAGCTTAACATCCAGACAGCTTTGAATGAGTCTGAGAGTCCATTAGCGAGTCGAGAGTCAGTCCAATCTGTTTAAAACGGGAGGGCACTTCCCTCTTGATTTTCTGCTTTTTCTTGTCTGCTTTCATTTTGTTAATAAAACCGGCAACAACAAGACACACACACACACATACACATACACACACACAAAATAGTCTGATGCCAGGGTTACAATGCAATAATGGGATGTGATGGGCACGAGATTATATTCTAGTGATGACATCGCATTAACACGATCCCTCTCATCGCTTTAACACTGATAACAAACTATATTTATTTCTGATTGATTGGATCGAATGTGGCACCAGGATCCTGTCATGACTGCCCACCCTGTTGTCATGGTGACTCAGCAGTTCCTCACTCTCCCACACACACACACACACACACACACACACACACACACACACACACACACACACACACACACACATTCTTGTACTTGCTGACAAAGTGAGGACCAGCATTTTCACTTTATAAATCAACACAATTACAAATATCTACTTCATAAATGACATCTACAAAGAACTACTGGTTGTAGTACCATAAAATGTCTGCAGGTGGAGCCCCAGAGCATAAAGGGCTGGAAAACTTTTTCGATTTTTTTTTCTTGTTGTAATTTTTGGTCCAAAATTTTACAAAAATGTCCTACAATACTATGTCGTCCAAAATTTGAAAAAAAAAATTGACCCAAAATTTGACAAAAACGTCATACTATACTATGTCGTCCAAAATTAGATTTTTTTTTTTTTGACAAATTGAGTATAGCATGTTATAGCAACTTCAGGAAGTGATTTCAATGAAAACAAAGTGAGAACCGGCCAAAATGTCCTCACTCCGTAAAAATTACCTCACTTTGTTGGTTAAAAACCCTCACTGGTCCTCAGTATGCCGCAAGTACAAGAAAACACACACACACACACACACACACTGAGGACCAGCATTTCCACTTTTATAAATCAACACAATTACAAATATCTACTTCATGAATGACATCTATAAAGAACTACTGGGTGCAGTACCATAAAATGTCCGCAGGTGGAACCGGGTTTTGTACCAAATTGAGGACCTTAGTTAAAAACAGACCATAGCATGTTTACGACCTAAGGATTTATTTTCAGTGAAAACAAAGTGAGGACCGGCAAAAATGTCCTCACTTCGCAAAAATGACCTCACTTTGTTGGTTAAAAAACCCTCACTGGTCCTCAGTATGCCACAAGTACAAGAACACACACACACGTTTGCACAGCCATTCTTCATAAGACACTGCACTCACTTCCATTCATCCTGACCTTAACCTCAACCAGTTTAATGTCTGACCACAATTCAAATCTTAGCTTCTTGGAAACTTCTGCCTCATTAGGACCAGGTTTTGGTCTCCACGGTCCTAAAGAGGCAACAAATACAAGAACACACACACACACCCCCCCCCCCCCCCACACACACACACCCACACACACACATGCAGTGCCTCTGATGGACAGCAGGTCAGATCACCACTGACACATCATCATACATGTACTGTGTATGCACATATATACACTGATGTTGTCTCTACAGATACAAATCAGGACACGTGGAACTTCATGTTTAAAGGTCAAGTGAGTAAGATGCAGGTGAAATGAGAGTACAAAATAACTCTACTGGTATTTTTGTTTGTTTTTGAGAGTACAATAACAGTCACCGTCATTCCTAACGGTTGAATAACTGCCAGATAATGAAAGTGAAAGTGAAAGGAAGCAGGAATAACTCACTCATTGAACATTTCTACAGCCATAAACTCTAAATAAACTCAGGCGACCTGATTATCGTGACGCTCACAACACGGTTAATGGTCAAACTAGACACCGTTTGAGCACTAATGCTAACTGAAGGCCACGCGCGCCACACACCTTCTCCTTCATATTTGAAAGAGAAGGTTATGGGGTGCAGTTTTCTGATGATTGATTGGTTGAAAGATCAATGATGTGGTCTGATGATGGGATGGATGGATGGATGGATGGATGGATGGATGGATGGCATGACAGGCATTCACTCACATAGCATGTTTGCAT
Source organism: Microchirus variegatus (assembly GCF_963457635.1). Classification (NCBI taxonomy): domain Eukaryota; kingdom Metazoa; phylum Chordata; class Actinopteri; order Pleuronectiformes; family Soleidae; genus Microchirus; species Microchirus variegatus. The sequence goes on from NC_139806.1 coordinate 3,251,560, forward strand.
GTTGCAATCAGGAAATGTTCTGATCTCCCTCAGGTTTGAATGTGTTTTAATAATTAAAACAAGACTAGATAGATAGATAGATAGATAGATAGATAGATAGATAGATATATAGATAGATAGATAGATAGATAGATAGATAGATAGATAGATAGATAGATAGATAGCAGTGTATTCTCTTAGCTAGCAATGTCTTCTCTTAGCTAACTTTAAGCTAACATGTAATAGATAGATCGATAGCTCGATAGATAGATTGCTTGCTAGCAGATTGATAGATGCTTGCTAGCAGATAGATAGATAGATAGATAGATAGATAGATAGATAGATAGATAGATAGATAGATAGATAGATAGATAGATAAGATAGATAGATAGATAGATAGATAGATAGATAGATAGATAGATAGATAGATAGAAGCAGTAGACTAAGCAGAAAAAGGACACACAAACAAAGAGTGTGACCTCTTCAACTCGGCGAGACACAACAGAGCGAACACACAAAGCATCACAGCCATGTCTCACATTCCTGTCGACACCCACAGACTTCCCCAAGAACATGACAGGTGGAATTTTTGAGGGGAAAATGCAGCCTTGTGCACCTCAGTGGCGGATATATATGTGTGTGTGTGTGTGTGTGTGTGCGTTTTATGTAACGCTGCAGCCATGTGTCTTGGCTGAAAATATCTCGGCGTTGCATCATCGCTGTGGGATTCAGGACACACATGCTACGACGACGCTTGCTCTTCTAAACTTCTAACGGCAGCAGCGCGTCGGTAAAGTGATGGACCGGTTTTATCCATGAATCCAAAGTGCATTCATCATCCACACGACCACAGATACTAACACACACACACACACACACACACACACACACACACACACAGAGAGAGAGAGTGAGAGAAAGAGGAAGACGTGAGCATTGATGGAACAATGTGTGCTAATCCACAAAGAGACAGAGGATGCAGTGTGTGTGTGTGTGTGTGTGTGTGTACAGTGGACAAGTGGGGGGTGGGGTATCACTGTATAATAGCAGACTTAGTCCCTATTATGGATGGAACGGTATTGTAAATTTCGCAGTTTTGCGAAGAGGCAACGACGGTAACCTTCTTCCCGGGTGCTCCCATCATCCTTTGCGCTCAACTCGTTGCCCCTGGAGACCCCGTTATAATGAAAATGGTGGACACAGGAAGACGGAGAAGACGGCTTCCACGTCGAAACGATGGATCCTATACAACTTCTTTTGAATCTGACAAATAAATATGGTTCCAGGTAGAACCTCAGCCCTTGTAGAGAGACCCTTTTAGAACCCTTATTTCTAAGAGTGTACTCACTGCTAGACCTGTGTTGACCTACATGTGAAGTAGGGGTAGAAGTAAAACAAGGAGCCATTTCGTCGCAGCAAAAAAGAATCCAGCCAGACAGAAAGACTTTAAAGTGTCTCAAAGAAGTGTTCACAGCCCCACGACCCCGTAACAGCACTTAAGGCTTCATTTTAATTGAAAAACACATCAATTCTTCTCAAGATACACCTGCCGTCCACACGACTCAGGCAATTTAGAGCTCAGTAGCGATCGTTGAAAATGATGGCGCAGTTTTTAAATCGGCTATGACGCGACTATCAGAAGAAAATGCTTAGCATTAATAAGAAAAAAAGCGAGCAACAATGACAGAGGACAGACTCAACCATTCACCAACATGAATCTATAGCTTAAGACCTACAGCCGGCTCGTCTACACTCCTCTAGTCATGGACGAGAAACGTAACCCCTAACCGCCAATTACATCCAACCACTAGGGGGTGCCGGTCCTGAAAGTCATACTATATATATTCCCAATATCCAGTCCCAAGCCAGAAAGGAAGAAAGAAATCTGACATTAAAAAATAAATACATCTAAAATAAAACAACACAGAGAGAAGAAACATCTATTATGGCGACCCCTACAGGAGAAGACAAACTCTTTTGAGATTCTCAAAAAATCGCAATAAATATCGTACCATAGAGACTCTCAAAATATCGTACCATAGACTCTAAAAATATCGCAATAAATATTGTACCAGACTCTCAAAATATCATAATAAATATTCTCAAAATATCGCAACAAATATTGTAAAATAGAGACTGTCAAAATATCGTAATAAATATTGTACCATAGACTCTCAAAATATCGTAAATAAATATTCTCAAAATATCGCAGACAAATATTGTACCATAGATTCTCAAAATATCGCGATAAATATCGTCCCATAGAGACTGTCAAAATATCGTAATAAATATCATACTATAGAGACTCTCAAAATATCGTAATATTCTCAAAATATCGTAATAAATATTGTACCATAGACTCTCAAAATATGGCAATAAATATTGTACCATAGAGACTGTCAAAATATCTCAATAAATGTCGTACCATAGAAACTCTTAAAATATCGTAATAAATATTCTTAAAATATCGTTATAAATATCGTACCATAGACTCTCAAAATATGGCAATAAATATTGTACCATAGAGACTGTCAAAATATCGCAATAAATATCGTACCATAGACTCTCAAAATATAGTAATAAATATTCTCAAAATATCGTAATAAATATCATACCATAGAGACTCTCAAAATATCGTAATATTCTCAAAATATCGTAATAAATATCGTACCATAGACTCTCAAAATATGGCAATAAATATTGTACCATAGAGACTGTCAAAATATCGCAATAAATATCGTACCATAGAGACTCTCAAAATATCGTAATAAATATTCTCAAAATATCGTAATAAATATCGTACCATAGACTCTCAAAATATCGCAATAAATATTGTACCATAGAGACTGTCAAAATATCGCAATAAATATCGTACCATGGACTCTGAAAGTATCGCAATAAATAGTGTACCATAGAGACTCTCAAAATATCGTAATAAATATTGTGCCATAGAGACTCTCAAAATATCGTAATAAATACTACTATCACAATTGCGTGATAAAAAACTTGGATGCTATCACAAGACCGCAATACAGGTCATACCACAACATTATCGCAATACACATTGTACAGTAAATACTTTTAAAATATGGTGGTTATAAATATCGCACTGTGGCTACGAGCACAATATCGCAATAAACATCGTAACGCGAGTGCCATCAGAATATTGTAATAAATAATCGTACAGTGGACACGATGCGATCATCGCACATACTGGACCTTGGACGGTGTCACAATAATGTTCCAAAGAAGAATATTGACTATTGAGTTTGACATGGTAACTTCTCAGGTTCTGTGTCTATAGAACCTTTATATCATTGGTTCTCAAAGTGCGGCCCCGGGGGCCAATGTCAGCCCGCAGAAACATTTCTGGTGGCCCCCGCAGTCAATTACAGTTGATAGTTTTAATCCAGGAGCGCCTAAGCTTGTTAAATGTTTATTGGACATTACTGGATACAGACCAATAAGTGTAAACAAAAATACTGGGTATTTACCTGGTTTCTATATGGTGAATTTTAGTGTATTATTGTTTTATAAGCTGGTAATAAGCAGGTAGCTACAGCCCCCAATTACTAGCTATTTACCCAGTAAATATATGGTAACAGAAATGTGTTACTTGGTATTAACCTGTAATTAGAAGGTAAAATAGGCCAAAATACTGGGTAATTACCCAGTAAATTATAAAGCGTTATTATATTAATGCTTAAAGGTGCATTATGTAAAGCAACTGGCCATAAAATCCTCCTAATATGTCACAGAGACTCAGGAATAATGTTCATATAACAAACTGAACTCACCAACAACAACAGTACAGACAAATTATTTTGCATTAAAACATTTTTTTTTGCAGACTGCAAATCATGTTTATGTTTTGAAATCACGTTTTGGCATGTGGCGCCACCTACCGCCGTCTACCAATCATTGCAGTCGGTAGAGTCGCAGCTGCCGAGCAACCACGGGTTGCCAGTTACGTCAGAAAGCGAAACATAAAAGACCTCTGTGTTTTGAATTTGAATGTAGTAACCGTTTTTGGCCACATTCTTACATATGGCGCCTTTAAATTACATTATATTAACGCTTATATTACTTAAAGGTGAAGTAAGTAGTTTATAGTGCCATCCAGAGGAGAGGCTGAAATTTACAACAAAGACCTGCTCCTCTGCTCACCCCCTCCCTTCCCTGAGCGCTATGGTATCCTCAGCTGGTCAAATGTCGTCCTCGTCGTCTTTCTCCGTGTCAGCAGATGAGGTTCGTGAGGTGAGGGAGAGGGCGAGCTACCGCGGCCGTAGCAGACGAAGCGGAGAGAGTGGAGGCGGGACTTCAGCTACAAGTAAAGAGACGCTTGATTTGTTCTCTCGCGTTTGTCCTTACAGGCTCCGGTAGAAACATGGCGTCTCGCTGCTAACAGTGGCTATGCAACCGCGACCATGTTATTTTACATGACTTTTTGAAACACTACGAAAATGAAACAAAAACTATTATACAGTGACTAGACAATGCAGGAGCACATAATATGTATAAAAAAGTGGATTTTGGGTTATATAAACCCATAAATACTACACAGTGTCCCTTTAACGCTAAACTGTAGAACTGCAATCTGGTCATTAAAATTATTACAAATGGGATTTCTTTCATTTTTTTTTTTCCTTTGGCGACACTCAGTCCAACGTTGGGTTCCTAAATTGGCCCTCAGGTATCAAAACTTTGAGAACCCCTGCTTTATATAAAGAGGAGGAGAGAGAGAGGGTGGGGGGGAGGCCTTTATATAACGAGGGAGGCCTCGAGGCTGTGGACCTGCAGCCACTGACCAAACCTTTTAACGACGACGACGACGAGCCATCGTCATCATCAATGTCACAGGTCACTGTAGGTCACTAAGTGACTTATTATCAGCGCCACACTGTGGTCACCGCTGGCGTCTGAGAGGACTCATGTTGGTCCCTGTGGGACTCAGGAAGTGAACCAGGCTGACTGCGGCACCAACACAACAAAGAGACACGAATCCACAGACCTCTGCATGAGACACAGACCCCAACCTCCCCCCCAGCCCCCCAATCATCCTCTCATCCCCCTCTTCCACCCCCCATTCCTCACCCCCCCACACGCCCACCATCCTCTATCATCACAGGCCCACGTCCACGCAGCAGCAGCAGCAGCAGCAGCACAGGCCCACGTCCACGTCCACGCAGCACAATAAACACACTATCATCGCCCCCCATTTTGCCCCATTCATAAACGATGGAGAGGCGCGTCCTGTCGTGGCGCATAGCGCGAGGATACCGCGGCCGGCGGTAATCGCGCGGTGACACATCATAAATGTGATATAATGTAGCCGCTACTCACCGTTTGGCTGCGTCCCGTTCCGCTCACTGAGTGTGCGTGTGTGTGTGTGTTTAGTTCAGTGTGTGTGTGTGTGTGTGACAGTCAGAGAAAGTGATGGTGAAGGGAAAAAAGATTTCTCTCTCTCTCTCTCTCTCTCTCTCCACCAGCAGACTGTGGTACCAAGAGCCGGACACAGGCCACGCCCCCTCAACAGCCGGCTCAGCCAATCACAAGCAAGGGAGCAACAACAAAAAGAAAGAAAGAGGAGAACAGTAAAAAAATATTTCTATTTACATATTTACACATATTTAAGGTACTTTAACGACTGTTAAATATATTTGTAAATATGTAAATAGATTTTTTTTTTTTACTGTTATCCTCTTTCTTTCTTTTTGTTGCTCCCCTTTCTCATATTATCTCATATGTTTTTTTGTTATTTTGAATATTTTCAGTTTGGCCCTAATACTCATATTATCATATAAGTACATTTTATATCATAAAATATTAGGGCCAAAAATGAATGAAAATATAAAATAAATAAATAACTGAGAACAAAGTGCTAATAATATGAGAAAGGGGAGCAACAGAAAGAAAGAAAGAGAACAGTAAAACATATTTATATTTACATAATTTACAAATATTGAAACAGTCTTGTATAAAGTACCTTAAAGGAATACTCAAGTATAAATACAACTTTTTATAATACTACTTAAAAAAACTAAACTTCTAATCGTATATGACATGTACTGTACTACATAATTTTATGATATAAAAATGTACTTGTATGATAGAGTATTAGGGCCAAACTGAACATATATATAAAAACAAAATAATTGAGAATAAAGTCATAATATTATGAGAAAGGGGAGAAACAAAAAGAAAGAAAGAAAGAGAACAGTAAAAAGTATTTATATTTACATATTTACAAATATTTAAACAGTCTTGTATAAAGTGCTTTAAAGAAATACTCTGTAAAAATATAACCTTTTATAATACTACTTAATAAAGTAAAAGTCTAATAGTATATCAAGTAGTTTTATGATATGCAAAGTACTTATATGATAGAGTATTAGGGCCAAACTGAAAATATATATATATATTTTTAAAAAAAAGAGAGAATAAAGTCGTAATAATATGAGAAAAAAGTTGTAATATTACGTGAAAAAATGTAACAGTAACGAACATTGTAACATCGCAACTGTATAAATCAATAAAACAAGGAAAACGAAAACACAAAATAGTCATAATAATACAAATAATATTTAAAATGTGTCCTTTATATGAACCTCAGGGTCACCGCGTAAATTAATAGTAGCATTTTGTAAAATATTCAAATACTAATACTACACAAAAGTAAACAAAATAATCAAAATACTTGCATTGCATTTCAAAATAAAAGCCCTCTACTAAACATTGCACATTTAGGTCTTGCGCTGTGGGAAAAAAATAAAATACTATACTTTTAATGCAGATACAGACAAAAAGTGTGTGTTTGTGGGGGTTGGTGGGGATAACAAAGAAAATTAAAATAAATGACTTATAAATGACTTAACCCCGACATTGAGCGACTGATACATGGAGCAGGATTGGATGACTGAGTGACTGAGTGACTGCTGAAGAGGCAGCGCTTTCTATAGGATTATAAGGGATTATAGTTCCCATTTGACTTGGTGGTGGTGGGGGGGGGGGGGGGGGGGTTTGCTGTAATCTCTCAAATATCACAGAGTGTGTAAACACGAGCACATAAACACAGTAAACACAGAAAAAAACGACAGATGTCCGTTATATTTCCTAAGATTCTTGGTTGCGTGTCAGCTGCTGCTGCTCAGATCATCACATGTAAACAAAACTGTATATAAAGAATATATGTATATATCAGAATCACTGGAGGATGGAGAATGTTCTTTAACTGACTGTAAATAATGACAATAAAAATCATAATAGAAGATACAGTTAAACCATGATAATGATATATATGATATGATATATAATATATGATATGATATGAGTTGTTTCTGTGCTCTTTTTAATGTAGATATAATATAAAGGTCATTGATATTCAATTTAAGATTAAGACAGGGGATCAGGTTCAGCACAAAAACGACGAATGTCAGAAAATATTTTGTAAAATTTTGTTCAGTAACATTCATTTCAGACACAATGCCTGATTAAAAAAAAAATAATAAAAAAAAAAAAAATGCAAAGAAATGGGCTGAGATTTGAGTTAAGGGAGAGGAGGGGGTGGAGAGAAGTGCAGGGGGCGTGGCCTAGGTCCTCCGTGAGACGAGGAGTCTGGTACGAAGACAGCCAATGGCCCAACTGACCAGAGGGGGCAGTAGAGACACAAATTTTTTATCACAACATATCATTTCAATACTAGAATTACCTCCATGTTTTGCATATGGCACTCGACTCAATTTTCAATCATTTCAAAATAAAAGTGTTTGTGTTGATACATTTAAAGAAAAAAAAGAAAAGGAAAAAAAGCGGGCCATGAGTTTGAGTACTCATGGCCCACTAGAAAGTACAAAAGTAAACTTTCATCTCAGCAGTTTGGGTTTGTGTCTCATCAGCAGCAACAGCTCATGATGACTCAGGGGGGCGTGGCTTCATGTGCACTGTCATTATTTTCATACAGAGGTTTGGTCCCTGGGGCGCTACTTTGTCACAACCTTTAAAGAACTTTTTCTCTTTTGGCCTTTCACCCTGTATGTGAATGAATAATGAATGAATGAATGATCAACAATGCCACGAAACCCACCGCGTATGAAACACATCGCCTACCGCAGCTTTAAGTCAAATGTCGGACGACCACGTGGTCGCTCGCGCTCCCTAACGACGCTGAGACATAGTATAGTATGACTTTTTTTGTCAAATTTTGGACCCAATTTTTTTTTTTAAATTTGGACAATTTTTTTTTTTTTCAAATTTTGGACAAAAAATTTTTTTTTCAATTTTTTTTTTTACTTTTGGACGACATTGTATAGTATGACGTTTTTGTAAAATTTTGGGTCCAATTTTTTTTGTCAAATTTTGGACCACATTTTTTTTTTTTAATTTTGGACCAAATTTTTTTTTTTTTAATTTTGGACCAAATTTTTTTCTTCAAATTTTTTTTTACATTTTTGGACGACATAGTATAGTATGACGTTTTTTGTCAAATTTTGGGTCAAATTTTTTTTGTCAAATTTTGGACCAATTTTTTTTTTCCAAAATTGTTTCAACTTTTGGATGACATAGTATAGTATGACGTTTTTGTCTAATTTTGGACCAAAATAAATTAATAAATAGATAAATAATCGAAAAAGTTTTCCAGCCCTTTTTGTTCTGGGGCTCCACCTGCAGACATGTTATGGTACTGCAACCAGTAGTTCTTTGTAGATGTCATTCATGAAGTAGATATTTGTAATTGTGTTGATTTATAAAGTGGAAATGCTGGTCCTCACTTTGTCAGCAACCCAGTCCTCAGTATGCAGCAAGTACAAGAATGTGTGTGTGTGTGTGTGTACGGAGAAGGAGATTTGAAAGAGTTTTAATGTTTTCAGGAGGATTGGGGGCAAAGCTGCACAGGGGGTGTCTGGGTTAGACGGATAGAAAGATGAGGGAGTGAAGAAATGAAGATATTATAGTCGTATATATATATATATATATATATATATATATATATATAAAGTACCTAAAGGGATACTTGAGTAAAAATACATAATTACTTAAGTTAAAAGTAAACTTCAAGTATATGACAACTACTGTCCTTAAGTATCAAAAAGTCATTTTCTAAGTTTTAAAAGTAAAAGCATTGAGCCACGGTGGGTCAGTGGTAGGGGCGAGTTGTCGTTCATCTGGAAAGGTTGTGGGTTCAATTCCTGTCTGTGTAATGTGTCCTTGAGCAAATAGCTGTAGTGGAGTAAAAGTTAAAGATGCTATATGCTATAATATAAAATAACAACGCAAAAGTACAGAGACGGGAATGTTGTACAACACTGACCTTTGACCTTTAACCTCTGACGTCTGATGACATTCCTGCCTTCACTGCAACATGGAACAAACATTATATATATATATATATATATTATATATATATAATTTATATGTACATTTACATAAAAACAACAGATTTAATGAGGTGAAATTGTGCCACGGTGGAGAATCCATCACTTCTACTCATCACAGACCTGTTACACACTCACTCTCTGACATCTTCATGCTGCATGCTGTGTGGTGTGTCCACAGTCCTACAGCGACATCTACTGGTGAGGGAGAGTAACATCAGAGCCATATATTATACTGTATGGTCTTACCGACACTATTATAACGTCACAGGCTATTTTAAGCCTACTGTTGTATTATTATTACAATACAACACGTGTTCATCACAAACATGTACATGTAAATGCAAATTCAGTAAACTATAAAGACACATTTCAAATAGATGCTGAAAAATGTCAGACAATAACATTTAAACAAATGCATTTTTTTTTCTCCTATAAACTTCTGACAACCAGTGAATTATATGTAAGTAAATAAAAAAATCATTAATAAGACAGAACATTCAGATTCTGCCTAGTCGGCTTCATTTGTGTTACTTTGGTGAATCATGACAAAGAATTCCAAAACACAGAAAGTCACAGAATAACACGTTGAAACGTCCCGGTGATGGAGGCAGCAGAGAGCAACGGGTCAACGACTCCTGTGTCCTGTGAGTCAAACAATGTACCATTAGAACACTGGAAATGGGCCTCTATACACATATGTACATGCTCCATTAAAAACCAGACGTTTGCAGCTACAATAGTCGTTTACCACATTTACAATGTATAGAGTGTGTAATAAGGACAAAAAACCTAAAAAAAATTCTCATTTTTTTTTTCTCAAAATTTTTTTTTCCTTGAAAATTTTAATTTCTCAATTTTTCCCCTCATATTTTTTTTTTCAAATTTTTTCCAAAATGTTTTTTTTTTCCTCAAAATATTACATTTTCTTCTCTCAAAATGTTATTTTTTTTCCAAATTTTTTTTTTTTTCTCCAAATATAATTTTCTTATCTCAAAATGTTAATCATTTTCACAGATTTATTTTCCAAAAAGATCAAAAAAAATTTTTTCTCCAAATGTAATTTTCTGATCACAAAATGTTAATTTTTTTCCAAATTTTTTTTTTTTTCTCCAAATATAATTTTCTTATCTCAAAATGTTAATCATTTTCACAGATTTATTTTCCAAAAAGATCAAAAAAAAATTTTTCTCCAAATGTAATTTTCTGATCACAAAATGTTAATTTTTTTCCTCACAATTTTTTATTTCTTTCTCAAAATGTGTTTTATTAATTGAAAATTACCACATTAACAATGTATAGAGTGTCTTCTGATTCATTTAACGTTATATTCATTGAAAAAATAGTGCTTTTCCTTAAAAAATAAGGACATTTCTAAGTGAACGGTAGTGTATCTCTATCCTAAAGTGCTTTTATATCCACAATCTTCTGTACCTTCCATTCTTCTCATCTAATCCATCTGTTTTTGTGTTTGTTTTTTAATCACAAAAACTGCAGTAACGTCAGTGGCTCGTTCCTTCCTTCGCTGCATCTTAAAGTCTGGATTTCTTTCATCGTCCCATTCATGGTGTTTCCTCTCAGTCTGTGTTTGTGTCGCTCAAGTTCATTGTCGGACAAAGTCCAGTCGTCGCTCTTTTGCTTTTTCACTCCACTTCTCCTGCATGTAAACGCAGACGGACGTGAGGGTGACAAATGTAAAATTTCCTCTTTTGCTTCGACGGTGACGGGGGGGAAATGTACGAATGTGTGTGCCATTGTGTGAGCGGCAGCACTGTACACCCACATGCACTTTAGACGGAGCAAAGACAGCACATTAGAGCAGAGACTTCAAAGATTCTGGAGCAAAGAAAAACACGGATACAGGAAACTTTCATTTTGAATGTGCCTTTTTTCCCCGAATAAAAACAAAATAGTTCTTTGTCGGGAAGCGGGAAAACATCAAATAACTTGAAATCACTTTTATTTCATTTCTTTATTGTCATTTTTTGCTTTACTTTAGATTTTTGTGTTGCATTTAGCTTCTTTCCCCATTATCTTATCATATTATTATTAGTGTTGATACAGCCAGAGGATAGAGTTTATGTTTTCTCTTCATGTCAGCTTATATTTAAAATCATTTCTTTTATGTGTAAATGTCAGTAGAAGAAAATCCAGTGTGTGTGAAATGTGTTTTTTTAGGTCTCAATTACAAGTTAAAGCTCTTATTCAATCAAAAATAATGTAACCCGGCTCAGAATTCACAAAATTGACATAATGTTGTGTTGTGAAAATAGAGCTTAAACCTCAAGAAAATATTAATATAACATAAGTCAGGTAAAAAGTTTATAAATGGTCTATGTAACAAAAAAACATAATAATAATAATAAAATAATAATAATAATAATAATAAAAACATATGATGTGTTTGTGTGAAAATACAATAAGTGTTTTGACCTTTTGACCCCTTGATGCATGCACGCATGCACGCACGCAGAATAAAGTCTGTAATGATTTCATCATGTATCAGGAAATCCTAACGCGGCTATACAAACACACTGAGAGGCTCCATAAAGTTTTCCCCACAGTAACCCAAACCGTCTGCCTCTCCTCTCCTTCTTGTATCGCTTTCTCCGCCATTCGACCTCATATCCTTTGACCTTTGAACCTTTGTTGGAGCGCGGGGTCACTTTCTGTCTGTCACCTTTGTTCCTCAAACAGTCACATGGTCAGGTAAAGTGATATCGTTCCTCAGTGAGACACTGACAACTGTCCCTGCACCGTATTTGAAAGTGTTCTTTTAAAACCACAGCATCGCTTTCAGAACTGTCCTCGTACCATACACACACATTTATCTCATAATTATGACTTTTTTTTCCTCATAATTTCGACTTGTTATCTCATAATTTCAACTTTATCTTATAATTTAAACTTTTTATCTCATAATTTAACTTTTTATCTCATAATTTCAACTTTTGATCTCATAATTATGACTTTTTATTTCATAATGTCGACTTTTTATCTCATAATTGCGACATTTATCTCACAATTTCGACTTTTTATCTCATAATTTCAACTTTTAATCTCATAAATTTTTACTTTTATCTCATAATTTAAACTTTTTATCACATAATTAGGACATTTTATCTAATAACTTGGACGATTAAACTTATAATTTTGACTATTTAATCTTATAATTGGGACTTTTTATCTCCTAATTTCAACTTTTTTTTTATCTCATAATTTTGACTTTTTATCTCATAATTATGTTTTTTTTTTTTATATATATATATCTACGATACAATCCAAAAATACATGCTTCGCTATACACAGAGTGAATTTTTTTTTAAATAAATATCAAGAAAAGCATTTTAGCCGAGTCATGTTTGGGCTGTTTAGTTCAATATGTGTCGCACAGTTGTAGAGTTATGTGATTTGAAATGACTCAGCACAAATGTGTTGTTCACAGATGGTCTACAGTGACTGTCTGAATGGAACTCTATGGGTCCGATACTGAAACTGATACCAAAACCTTAAGTATCTACCGATTTTATTCCGATACAGTGCTCTTTTTTGACAAGTCGCCCCCTCCTGGTGGCAATTCAATATATTTTTACTTCAGAACAATAAAATAATACTGCATGGTCTATGGACACAACGGCTCGAGCAGAGGCTTGTGCGTGTCTGGATCAGATACTACAACATTTAAAGTTGTTTTTGGCCAACAGTGTGAATAAATAAAATTTTTCCCTCCACAGATTTGTCCTCACTCTGCCTAGACATGACAGGGCCTCACACACTTCCTCTGTGTGTGTGTGTGTGTGGGGGGGGGGGGGGGGGGCTGTGAGTCCTAACACCTTCAGACAGAGGCAGGATATTGATGTCAACTTCATTTTTGAGGCAAAATAAAGTGACACCATTGATAAGGAAATCTAGTTTTTGCTTTGCTACGAAGTTTGTTAACGTTCCGCGTCGTTTTTTCCATCTGCGTATTTAGCGACTTAAAAGGACGGAAGGAAATGTCCGCACGAGTGAGATCCATCTACACTACCGTAACTTAAAAATGTCCTTATTTTTGAAGGAAAAACACTTTTTTTTTTCAATGAATATAACATTAAATGAATCATAAATACACTCTATACATTGTTAATGTGGTAAACGACTATTCTAGCTGCAAACGTCTGCTTTTTAATGGAATATGTACATAGGTGTATAGAGGCCCATTTCCAGTGTTCTAATGGTACATTGTGTTTGCTAATGGTGTTAGAAGACTATTGGATGATTAGAAAACCCTTGAAAACCCCTAATGCAATGACATAAAATTATGAAGAAAAATCATTATTTCTAATCTCGTCGATGTCTTGGCTATATTTTCTATTCATTTTGCAACTCTTTTGATGAATAAAAGTCTGACTTTTAATGGAAAACAAACAAAAACTGCGTAGGTGACCCCAAACTTTTGAACGGTAGTGCAGCTGTATTCACCTAAACCAGGGGTCTGCAACCTGCGACTCTAGAGCCACATGTGGCTCCTCAAGCCTTCTGTTGTGGCTCCTTTGTATAGTAATTTTGAATAAAAAAGTTTATTTTTATTAAATTCAAGTGAACACCTAATATTTAGGAATCAAGGTGATAAAATGTGCATTTTGTGCAGCAAATCCAATGTCCTGTCCATCTTTGGACCCACATATTTACTGCATCTGTACTATACTCCAAATATTGCATTATCTATTTAGGTGAGTTACTTTTTAATTTACACGAACAATGGAATTCTGTTTTATTCCAAAGTATTGTTTTTCCTCCACTTTATAAAATGTTGGCTATATACAGCAATGCAATGTGAACAGTTTTATTTTTGTAGTTCTTAATGCAACAAACTCATTATTTTGTATGTAGTATATCTGTATAAAAAGTTATATGTCATATAATCTTAATTTTATGGGTCAAATAGGTTTTGCAACTCCAGATTAATTTTATTTGGTTGGAGAGGGGACAAAAATGGCTCTATTAATGGTAAAGGTTGCAGAACCCTGACCTAAACCCATTCCCGTGTGTACGGGTCCATATTCTACGGCAATAAAAACCATTATTTTAGCAGTATATTCAATTTACTGTCAATAAATCCTCCTAAAAAAAACAAGCAACAGATCACCTGTTTGATAATTCCACCTAAAAATACGTCAAAAATAAATGTAACCTGGGAGGAAAATGTGTTCCTTTGAAATGCAGTTTAGTAACAGGTAACATGAAGTGAAGTGACAGGTGAACTGAACACAGGTCTTAATATATACTGCAGTTTTCTCGCTATACCACACAATCTCCCCGCTCCATTGTTTGTGCGCGGCAGACGTTTACCTCCATTACCTCGGGCCGCGGTGTTTACCTCCGCACTCCGGGGTTCTACCAGAATAACCCGTCACTCAGCAGCCGCCATTCATCCGCTTCCTCCAATAGCGTGACTCTCGTGGGCGGGGGGAACGGCCCCGCTGCATTAAAACAGGATAGGATGAGGAAAACAAGATGTGACAGCGGGAGGAGGAGGAGGAGGAGGAGGAGGAGGAGGAGGAGGAGGAGGAGGAGGGCTGCACACAAAAGACAGGAAACACAGAGACATGGGGACAGAGATGGAGGCAGCGATAGAGAGAGAGTATAGGGCTGGAATGAGCAAAGTGTGGAGGACGGAGAAGAAGGGAGTGAGGAAACTGGAAAAGAGAGAGAGAGACGAATAGGGAAGCAGAAAAATAATAGAATAAAGACGTAGCCAAAATCATCCCCTCCTTTAGCTTTGAAGTCCACTTTTAGACGCAAAGCGGTTTGTTGTGATTATGATATAACTTGATAAAAACGCTCGCTGTGCGTGCGGCGGCAGACGAAGTGAGGAAAGTTTTCTAATAACACAGTTTTTGAACGGTTAGTCATGGAGACTGACAGACGCAGCTTTGATCTCCTGCTTTTGATTTGGTGGCGTTTTCTTTGAGTATTTCAGCAATCGCCAGAAAATATTACGCACGTGTTGGGACTCAAAGGCCTGAACTCTTTCGTTCGAAGGTCGCTCGATTTTATTGATTTTTCCTTTACGTGTTGCAAACTATATTCATAATAATCTACACGACCGTTAAAACAATTTGTTTGTGTTTTCCATTAAAAGTCAGACTTTTATTCATCAAAAGAGATGCAAAATGAATAGAAAATACAGTCAAAACATTGGCAAAATTAGAAATAATGATTTTTATTCATATTTTTATGTGCCAACATCATTGCACAAGGGTTTTCAAGGGTTTTCTAATCATCCAATAGCCTTCTAACGCCATTAGCAAACACAATGTACCATTAGAACCATACCATTAGTTTTCAGCTGTGCTAACATCTTCGCACAAGGGTTTTCTAATCATATTTTTGACCTATCTTTAGGTGGAATTATCAAACGGATGATCTGTTGCTTGCTTTTTTAGCAGGATTTATCGACAGTAAATTGAATATACTGCTAAAATAATGCGTTTTTGTTGCCGCAGAATAAGGACCCGTACACATGGAAATGGGTTTAGGTGAATACAGCTGCACTAATGTTCAAAAGTTTGGGGTCACCTATGCAATTTTGTTGTGTTTTCCATTAAAAGTCAGACTTTTATTCATCAAAAGAGTTGCAAAATGAATAGAAAATATAGTCGAGACATTGACAAGATTAGAACTAATGATTTTTATGTGCCAACGTCATTGCACAAGGGTTTTCAAGGGTTTTCTAATCATCCAATAGTCTTCTAACGCGATTAGCAAACACAATGTACCATTAGAACACTGGAAATGGGCCTCTATACACCCATGTACATATTCCATTAAAAACCAGACGTTTGCAGCTAGAATAGTCGTTTACCACATTAACAATGTATAGAGTGGATTTGTGATTTATTTAATGTTATAGTCATCGGAGAAAAAAAGTGATTTTTCTTCAAATCCTTCAATTTTTGTGATCGCATCATTTCTGATGGGCTAAAAAAGTAAGAAAGAAAAACAATGTTTATTAGGTGATTTAAAACAAACAAACAAACAAAAAATGTGTGGGGTCGCCATTTTGCCACCATTTCTGGCGATTTTGCAGATTTCGCACCATTTTCCCCCTTTCACCACAACCTATCTTGGAATATGCCTGCACATCTTTGAGTCTTGTTCTGTCAGAGACGTCTTCCTGTTTCTCTCCACTGATGCCTAGTGTTTGCTCATTGTGTGAACTGTTTCTCTTCTCTCTATAAAGTGTATAATTCTTTAATTTCTGCACAAAGATAATCTATGTTGCGATTTGGCGCAACACAAATAAATTGAACTGAAATTGTATTGAATTTAATTATTCAGTATATTCTGATTTCTAGGGTGGCTACAGGAGGATATGCTACAATACAAGATACAATACAGTCTATTATATAAAGCCTGCATTGATTAGTTTTTTAATGTATGAATGTTAAATGCATTGATTATTCAAGTTCTACTTTCCACCGTTTATCACGTGTAAATGTATGTGTTATTATATCCGCGAGAAACGCGCGCGGATATTATGGAATCGGTCTCGCGCGTATGCGTCCGCAGATTTTAGCCGTTAACGCGATAACTGTAAAGGCGTTTGAGATTAAATGCTCTTTTTTTTTTTTATGGGTCACATACCCCGTGTAGATGATCCCTATTGATTTTGAGCTGTCTACCATTATTATTAATTAGTTAATTAATTAATTAATTAATTAATTAATGATATAAAAACCATATTTTCGCCTGTATCTTCCAAAGTATTGCAGGTATTGGCTTCAAATTTTGCATGGGCATCACATACCACCTGAGAATTATCCCTATCTTTGTAGCTTTATTATTAATTAGCAAATTAATTTATTATGCTAAAAACACATTTTGGGCTTTATCTTCCAGACTGATGGAGATATTGCCTTCAAATGTTGTACAATGATTCATGTAACAACTATCTACAAGTACAATCATTATTACTTTGGCTATGATTGGTAATAGTTACATAATAAGTTAACTGGTTAACTTATTAGTGAACACAGAAAAAATAGTTAAGGCATATTTTCTTTATTATTGAGCTCATTTGGACACATTGAGGATATCATGGGTTTATTTAGCACTTATTCATAATATTTATTACAATATAATATAAATGTATTAATTATCATATAAAAAATAGTTAAGCCTCCATTTCTTTATTAATGCATTCAATGGAAAGTTTGAACATATTGTAGCTTTTTCATGAAATTGAATAAACAGTGTATGCTTTTATTGACATTTGGACACTTTGAAGATATGGCAGGTGTGGTTAGCATTTTAATATTCATAATATTTAACAAGGTATAATAGGTTAACTAGTTTTATTAAAAACTAGAGAGAAATGTATGAGTTCAGGTATTCTGTGTTCAATATGGAGTTTATATGGATACTTTGAACATGTATAAAGTGTAGTCAGCATTATATCATAATATTTAACAGTTATTTTGTTGTATTTATGAATAATTAATTAAAAAGTTAGTGGCAGGTGCGAGTGCGTATACTTTGGGTATATTGGAAAGTTGAGGATTGGACAAGTTCGCGGATATACCCCTTGCTGTCGGCCCCGACAGTGTAGGCTAGTTATATTTTAACATTGGGAATACTTTTCAATGCACTAGCTGAGATAAGTCGACAATTGAAGGGTTATATTCTGCAACCAATGAGTGAAACTTAGGATACCTCAGAGAGTCATAGGATACTGCGGAGGGATCAAACATGATTAAAGTTGAAATATTAAAATGTTTATTTTAATATGAACAGCTGCGGAAGGTACCGTATAACGTGACAGTTGAAGAGGTGACGGTTGTTTTGGTTTAAGGGGCTTCTCGGACTCGCCGCGTACCATTCATCGAGTTTCCAGCTGCTGCTGCAGCAGAAACCACTACAGCGCAAACCGCAGTAGCTGCTCGACACCAAACGGCAGCTGCTGGAGCGTTTAGCGGCCGAGGGGAAGAAAGTGTGGACCACCACGCCCCTTTTCCACCTACGGTCCCAGCTCGCCTCGACTCAACCCGGTTCAGGTTAGTTTTCCACTACAAAAATAGTACCGTCTCAACGTGGGCAGAGTCATTACTGCGGGCTGCATGAAACTGTCGCGACTTTGTTTTCCATGCATTTTCCATGCATTTCCCTGATAATTGTTGGAGATCAACCCACATTTTAACCCAAGGATTGTTAAATCTTTTTAACTGAGCTACAGTTCGGAAACTGTGCGGCTTGATTCTTGTGTCGGTCGTCTCTTCCTGTGACGACACACTCTGACCAATCAGTGGCCGGCAGCCTGGCGATGTCGAGCATGGTATCGCCTCAGCTAGCTTGTAAAGTACCCGGTACCAGGCTAATAAACGACATGAAATAACCGTGCCGAGACGAATCAAGTCGAATCGAGCAGGTGGAAAAGCTCTATAAAACATTATGTCAACTACTGAATATTGTTTTGTTTACTGTAAAAAGGTCAATTTAAACCTACTCTGAGAAATACCACCAGCAAACATGGGGGGGCAGTATAGAGTACACTTAGAAATAAGGGTTCAAAAAGGGTCCTTCTACAAGGGCTGAGGTTCTAGCTGGAACCATTTGCTTCTGAAAAACCCTGTCCTGAAGAAAGGGTTTTTCAAGGGTTCTTGGTAACACTAATGGTTCCAGTAAGAACCATTTAGATCCAGAGAAACCTTTTAAACCCCTTTCCTGAATAAAGGTGTTTTAAAAGGGTTCTTGGTGGAACCTTCCAAAAGGGTTCTCCCATTAGGACAAGCCTAAGAACCTTATATGGTTCTACTTAGCACTTTTATTTCTAAGAGTGTAGTTATAGGTAAGATGTTAGGAAAACGAGGAAGAAGTTCAGTACAACACTGTCTATATAACCCAAACAATCACGGCTCTAAAGTGCCTCATCAGGACCAGGTTTTGGTCTCCATGAGGACTACTGGTCCTGACAATGTCATTGTTTATGCCAGAAAAAAAAGTCACGAAGAAGTAACACAGGCCGCGAGATAAGGCCGTGGGATTTCCCCCCCCCCAAACCAGGAGAAACTGTGCAGCTTCACACACACACACACCACAAACAACAGTGTGTTGTGTGTTTGTAGGATGCTGCTCGGATTGTTTGTGGCTACAGAGGGAAACCAAACCCAGGACAAACAGAGCCACCGCTCACGAACAGCTGACGTCACGGCGACTCATTCGCCACAGTGCAACACGGCCACGGAACCTATATAAGTTGAAGGTCATGGGTTCGATTCCCACTATAGTTTACATACCGATGTGTCCTAATTGGTCCTAAAAAGACACTTAACCCCACTTCACCCATGCTGAAAAGTATGAATGGTTGCATGGCAAAACTGTTAGCTTTGAGTGGTCAACACTAGACTAGAAAAGCACTAAAAATACAGACCATAAAAGTGACATTTACAGTTTGAAAGGACAAAACAAAAGTGAAAGTGGTGTTATTTTAAAAATGGGCAAATCCTCACCCCCAAAGCGTTTAAAAAGCACGAGTTTAGCTTGGCTAATTTCTGATTTGTGCTAAGACAAGATAAGAACATACTGAAATGACAAATTTGGATTTCTGATCAAATTTATCTTCAAATTTCCAACTAAAAGACCAATTATAGAACTCTAATTTAATTAATCGCTATGTGGCTGATTAAATCAATAATTGGTCATCTTTTCCCTAGTGTTTTACATCACAAGTCTGTCTAAGAGTGCACCCGCTTTTAATATTTAAAATATATAGTTTGTCGTCACCAAAAATACAACGTTATTATGCATTGTAAATTTGTAAAGTGAGTTAATAATAATAATTAATGTGAGCTGTGAGGACCGAGTATAACGGTTAAAAATGACAATTTGTTTCATTCTAAAATTAATATTGAGTTTAATTCAAAATGTGTTTTGCACAACTGTGATTTCTTTTTTCTCACTCTATCACAGATTCAAATTATTAGAGTATATATATATATATATATATATATATATATATATATATATATATATATATATACACACACTCATATATACACAAAGGAAACTGAGGTATTAAATGGCAGACGTCGGAGACGCAGAGGACTCATGTCTCGTTGTCCTGCCGTTCACAAATTGTCTATTTTGAAGTAATTCCTCAGCCTATTAGTGTGCAAATGGTTAAAAGTTAATACTATCTTGCATTAAAAATAAAAACATTTCATACATCAACGTCATTTAAAACCTGTAGCGACTCCTGAAATGAGCAGGTTTGTCTGCGTCGGACGCTCAGACCCATGGTGTTAATGTCTAAATAAACAGAAAACCTGTGACTGTGTGCTTTGTGTTTGTAACGTCCCCAATGACGGGAAAAGAAAACAAGAGGGAAAACACTGATACATGACGAGAGGAACGTGAGTGTGTGTGTGTGTGTGTGTGTGTGTACCTCTCACAGGAAAACAGCTTTTTTGGAGCTTTTTTCTTCCTCCACGTTCCACATTCTTAGCATAAGCTGTTAAGAAAACAAGGATAAAACGATTAAAAACACAAAATATAAGAAAATTCAATGTAATATAATTATTATAATGAATTGAGTGGTTTTATTCAATATATACCGATTGCATAAAGTCAAGATTAGGACTTATTTTAATGGCGATATTATCGATAATGTAAAATTTGCTTAATTTTACTTTTTTTTTTTTTATGTACCATTTGTAGTGTGGCCTTGTAATATAATATAATATAATATAATATAACATAATACAATATAATACAATATATTCAGTTACTGTTATTAGATGTTCTATAAATCTCTGTTAATCTTTTCTGAAGAAATAATTAATGAATGACTGAATTAATAATTAAAGTTTATGCACGAACACACACACACACACACACACACACAATATATGTATAACAGTTTCTTCAACATTTACTGGGACAAAAAAAACAATTATTTCTATAATTATTCTGATATTCTGATATTTGCATCAATAATGATTGATACTCAGCATTATATATAATATAATATAATGTTATGTAATATAATATAATATATAATATAAGCTGATGGTTGGTGGTGCAGCAGCGGGCGGGTCCAGGTCCTCATCACATCAATGTGGGAGGTGCAGAACTTCTTAAAACAGAAAAGTCAGAGGCGAGAGAACAAGTCTAGAGGAGCAGGTCTGTTCTGAGCTGAGCTGGACTAAGCTGGACTGGACTGGTCTGGACTACACTCAGTGGACTAACACCAACATCTGTCTGAGGATGAAACAGCAGCAAACAACTGCTGCAGCTGCGTGACGACCATGTTTCTCTCCGGTGTCTCCAACGTCAGCGTGGTGAGTTTAAAAAAAGAAACACTACTTTACTTGACTTCATTATAGTTCAGTGGACTTTTTTAAAAGCGTAAGGGGATTGCATAATCTCACACTTTCAGGCATCATTTATTTTAAAGACACCATACAATCCATGTAATCCCTTGACATTATCATTTAGTGGCACCACGGTTTAGTTTCAGCAAAGCATTTTTATGTTGTTTATGTTCTTTAATCTGTGAAAAACAAAGGTTTAGAGAAGTCTGGCTTGTTGTAAAATTCTAAAATGAAAAATGACATACTGTAGAACAGAAAATAACTACACTACAGTCGTATACCAAAATGGTATTCTGTAGTTTTATTATTCTAATAATAATAATAATAATCAATTTAACGACATGGGAGTTCTGGGGTTACAGCAGCAATATATATAATAATAAAAAGCTGTATTATTAATTATTTTGCAGCTTCATTACATGTCATTGTCGACAGTGTGGGGGAAAGTTTAATTACGGGCAATTAAATTACACTTTACCTTATTGTATAGGATAGGATTACTATGTAATCCTATCTATATATTACGATGTTTTTTTTTTATTGATTTATATAATTTTTTAAATATATATATATAATATTGTTATTGTTTTTGTGTGCAAAGCAACTCTTGGAACAAACGTGAAGGAATTTACGAAAATCAGTGAAGCAGCCGCGCGAGCTCCTCATCACGTGCACGTGCGTGAAGCGTAATCAGCGTGAACGAGAATCAGCCGTGAACGAACGAGTGGCTTTAAATGAACGTAAAAAAACACAGCGGCCATTTTGACCGTTTTGATAGCGCACAGGTGTAAAAAAAATTAATTTATAACTAAATAAATAATTAAATAATTTAAGGTAGTAATTGGTGGTGTTTGTGTGTGTGTGTGCGGGGTTGGTTGTCATGGCAACGAAGACACCGTGACCGTGGCATTTTGTGTGACACCGTGACTCGGCGGTTTGTTAGCGTTGACGCAGCATGTCCGTGTCCGTGTCCATGTCGGCGGAAGAGACAGGACAAACGGACGCCGTCTTCACGCAGCTACAGCGGGGGGACATGTTTGTGGACACAGTAGGTGTCTCCACACAGCTGCCTTCACCGTGTGTGTGTGTGTGTGTGTGTGTGTGTCCTCCAAAGTGCCGCATTAGCATGTAGCATGTAGCATGTAGCGTCATACATACACCTGTAAAAACAACCCGTACTTTTTGTGTGTGTGTTTTTAAAAAAAGAAATACGTCACCTTTTTTACTTTTCATGAATGGGCCTCGTGAACAAAACCCCCTACTCTTACATTTTATGATTAAAAAAAACCCCGTAACACTCAAAAAAGTATATATTTATGTGTGTGTACGTACGTGGTCGGATTGTTTTAACTGTGACACCCACCCACACGCACACGTACAGGGCTCTTCCGGGCCGGATGAGATGTTCGAGGATGACTCGTACTCTCCGTCCTCCCTGTCCTCGTCGTCCTCCTCCTCCGTCCACGCCGTGTCCTCCTGTCTCCAGGGGAAAGCCCTGTGCACCTCCTGCGGCCTGGAGATCATGGACCGGTACCTGCTCAAGGTAAAGTAAAGTCAACTTAATGACGTCACTGCACCTTTTTCCAATTAGTTTAAAAAATCTTCTACGTTTAAACGTTTCAAAATTATTGGCAGTAGTGACTCATCTTAACAGAAATAATGTGACTTAAATCATACAAATAAATAATAGTATCCATAGAATGAAGTATTAAAGGGATTGTTTTTTACAGGAAATGCACAATAATTAAAGTAGTTCCAACAAACAATTGAACAATTGTGTAATCTTCTCCCTACAGTATTGTTTTATGCATTTTGGTAACTTTCTAATTATTAACAAGATTTTTTTTTAACTGTTGTAACACACTACTTCATTGACTATGTGTAGTATTGAAGTGTTTAATTATTTATTTATGATTATATTATGTATTTTTCAGTTCTTAGGGCAATTTTAATGAATTATTATGATAATTTCCTATAGTCGACCTCTGACACTTTTGCTGCTTTCAGGATCAGTCTGGGATCAAACAAGTGTAATCTAATCTAATCTGGAATCATGTTGCCGGTGATTGTTACCAGTTTTTATTTTTTTCCGGCGTGGCCATCTATTGTCCCACTATTATCATTACATCATATTACCAGTATTATTATTATTATTATTATTATTACTATTTGCTGTTGACAGTGTTGTTAGTTATTCAGTTTAACCCTAGAACACTATCGCTCAAATTCAAAACACCATCACTAACACCAGGTGATTTTTAACCCGAGATAAACACACCCAATAAAAAGTACTTATCAAAACATGACAGTACATGACAAAATTTGAGTAGTGTTCTTTTATTTTAAACTGTGCCACGTCTAATAAAATGAAAGAAAAGCATCACGAGGGGACCATATAAAAATGCTCCAAAAATACTGGAAAATTAGGAATTTGGGAACAAAAATTTGGAAAAAAACAAAAAACAATGAAGATGAAAACTTGGTTTTCATTAAAATCACATACATTTATTTGCTCGGGTGAAAACCACCCGGCAATGGTGTTCTAGGGTTAAAGGGCCATTTCACCCCAAAAATTACTTGCTTACTAAAAAAGTAAACTATTATACCATAGAGAAATGTGTCATTGATCACCAGACCACACCATTTCCACAATAGAGGAAGCTGGGATTGTAAAAACTTTACAAAAAGTCAACGTCAAAGTCACTTCCTTTTAAGAAAATAAAAGCCCTACACTACTCTGAAAAAAATCTGTTAAATAAATTTTTAAAAAAAGATCAAATTTAGTCCAACTGTAATAGCATGTGAATTAAACAAACATCTTAATGATTTTAAATGGGGGAGAAAAAAAATGGTTGAAACCGGCCTTTTAATTTGAAATACTTCACTCATTCCCTCATTGGCAAATCAAGGGAAACGGAGAATAAAAGTGCAAAGACAAATCACGTGAGAAAAGACTGAAACATACTGATCAATCTCAAAATAAAGTCGCATTAGATAACCGTGTACATGCTGACTTGAGTGTTGGAGCAGAAAATGACATGAAAACATGTTCCTCTTTCCCGCTCAGGTGAACAACTTGTGCTGGCATGTGCGCTGCCTCTCCTGCAGCGTGTGCAAGACGTCGCTGGGGCGTCACGTGAGCTGCTACATCAAAGATAAACAGGTTTTCTGCAAACTCGACTACTTCAGGTAAGTTGCGTGGTAACGCCGTCCTGAAATTCATACACGGATGAATTGGGGGTCGCGCTGGTGTCCGTTCGTAATGTTTTGTGCTACTTTATCGTCTGTTTAGCTGTGCATGAGAACATAATGTGCACAGTGTACATCATTGTTGTGTTGAAGAAGAGCTGAAAAGTCTTTGGGTTTTTAAATTAAAGTTATAGGCAGCATATATATGTGTCAAAGTGTAGACTGCTATTGCCAGAGGCGATTCTAGAGTCTGTAGGGGCCCGACGCAAAAATTCACAGGGGGCCCTTCCAACCAGTGTTCATCACAATTATGTTATAAATTTTTTTTTTTTTTTTTCGAAATGAATGACATAACATGGAAAAACCTTGGAATTAAAAAGTATGTGAAAATATAAATGTAAAGGACAATAAAATACTGTAAATGGCTTTTAAAAACCTATATAAACTTAGTAAAAAAAAAAACATTACACTGTAAAGCAGGGGTTCTCAAAGTTTTGATACCTGAGGGCCAATTTAGGAACCCAACATTGGACTGAGGGCCACCAAAGGAAGAAAAACGAAAAAAAACAAAAACTGAAAGAAATCCCATTTGTAATAACTTTAATGACCAGATTGCAGTTCTACAGTTTAGCGTTAAGTAATATAAGCGTTAATATAATGTAATTTAAGCATTAATATAATAACACTTCATAATTTACTAGGTAATTACCCAGTATTTTGGCCATTGTTCGTACCTTACCAAGTACCAATACCAAGTAACACATTCATGTTACCATATATTTACTGGGTAAATAGCTAGTAATTGGGGGCTGTAGCTACCTGCTTATTACCAGCTTATAACCCAATAATACACTAAAATTCACCATATAGAAACCAGGTAAATACCCAGTATTTTTGTTTACACTTATTGGTCTGTATCCAGTAATGTCCAATAAACATTTAACAAGCTTAGTCGCTCCTGGATTAAAACTATCAACTGTAATTCATTGCGGGGCCGCCAGAAATGTTTCTGTGGGCCGCTATTGGCCCCCGGGGCGCACTTTGAGAATCAATGCTGTAAAGAACCCACATTATAAAACAGTATAAATATATAGAACAATAAAATACTGTAAATAACTGAAAAAAACACATATAAACTGAGTAAAAAACATTTGCATTACACTGTAAATAATCCTCTTTATTTTCCAACTTGCAGAACGATAACTTCACACAGGCTAAAGTGAGCTGGGGCCCCTCTGGCTATTGCTAGTTTTTCCCTATGTAAACTTCAGCTGCTCCATTTTCTAATGTACGTCATTTCCGGGATTCGTTGCTCCTTGGATCTCATGCTCCTCCTTCTCCGGGTCTTGTCCAGGAGGTATGGCACGCGCTGCGCTCGCTGCGGCCGCAACATCCACTCGAGCGACTGGGTGCGTCGGGCGCGAGGCAGCACCTTCCACCTGGCCTGTTTCTCCTGCACCTCGTGCAAGCGTCAGCTGTCCACGGGGGAGGAGTGCGGGCTCCTGGAGAACAGGGTCTTCTGCCGGCCGCACTACGACATCATGATGGAGAACATCAAGCGCGCTAAGGAGAGCGGTGAGTCGAAGGGTTTGGAATTAAAGGGGGGGGATTTCGCTTAGTCCCGTTTCCAAAGGAAGGAGGGCGGCCTCCTCCTGTCACAGAATGTGAAAAGTGTGGTCTTGTCTCGTCTCGTCTTTAAAGAGCAACCAAGAACGGAGGACGAGGCAAACAAAGACGAGTCCAGTACCCCGTCTAGACCTGCAAAGAGGGCCAGGACCAGCTTCAACGTTGACCAGTTACAGGTAGGATGTGGAAAAACTCAAACGGGGCTCCAGTAGCTCGGGAAAACGCCTAAAACATGAAGGGTTAGCGGGTCAGCCGGCAACCAGGATTGAGAATCTCTAGACGAGACGACGCGTAAATGGCCGCAATGTGTCGGAGAACTTGAAGAAGAAGATGATGACCTCAGAAGAGACTGAGACTGGGTTTTGTGGTGAACACTCGGCAAAGAATTAACATTACACTGCTTCATTGCTAATGTGACAATTAGCCTTCCAGTGACAACGGCGCTATCGTAACCCTGGATTTCCACTGGACGTGGAACGGCCTCGGAACGGCAGCGGAACGGCAGCGGAACGGTGCCTTGGGAGCCAGTGGTATTCAGGGAAGATCGCGCGATAATCTTGAACGGACGCGAGTTCGCGAGATCCAGCGATAGACTGTGTGTATAAAGTAAACAACAACAACAACAGCTTCTTTTCATTCCCAGATGTGGAAGAACTGTTGATCTGGTGTCATAAATTATTTTATGTTTCTGCACTTCAACAATCAGTCTCTCGTTGTACATTATGACTCTCAGAGACGCTCTGATTAATTGACTGTTGACCTGGCAGCACCGGTCACGACGTAATGTTGATGTGAAGTTGTGACAGGCTTTATGACCTGCGTATTGTGTTTTATTTTGAAAGGGGGGCAGAAGTGTTTTACTTTGATTCTGTGTCGGACTTCCTGTCTTGTGCGATCTGCTTCGTTGAAATTTACGAGGTTCAGCAGCGGCAACGGAAAAAATAGAACTGATTCCTATCGAAAGCGCTGCTGCGCGGCGAGCCACTTCTGGGACGCTGCCGTTCCGCGTCCGTTCCGCGTCCAGTGGAAATCCAGGGTTAGTAGTGGTAGACTCCAATCCGTTTGTTTCCCCTCCAGGAATAATGGAATAATCTCGTCTATATCGGTCAATCTATGGGGATTAAAAGTGTGAATCAGTGAACTCTGACATGTTGAATCCAGCACTGCGATGTCTGGAGATCTGAACAATTGTTCTACTCTACGCTACAGACCATTTCCTTTTTTAGGTTTCCTTACAATTCTTCTTTCGGCCACAGCGGATGCTAGTGGTGCTAAATATGTTGTAAAATGAATTTCGTTAGACTCCCATCAACTGTCTCTCTCCGTCCGTCCAGGTAATGCAAGCCCAGTTCATCAAAGACAACAATCCAGATGCTCAGACTCTTCAGAGACTGGCAGAGAGAACCGGTCTGAGCCGCAGAGTCATTCAGGTGAATCGAGTCTGTTGTCGACTTTGTTGCGGGAATAAGACCACGTACAAAGCGCAGTAAAAACACACAGTAATCCACATTTCCCCCACCATTTCCTCCTCAGGTTTGGTTTCAGAACTGCCGAGCTCGCCAAAAGAAACACGTCAGTCCGAGTTCTATGCCGTCGACCGTGATGGCGTCGCTTGCTCCCGGTCAGCTGACGCCGCCGCTGATGGAGGACTTTCAATACACAACCTTTATTTCTCCGGACACGCCACTCCTCACCACACTGACTTATATGGACGGTAAGCACTAGGGCTGTAAAGTCAAAGTCGACCGGTCGACTAATTGGTCGACACGCTCTGGCTCGACCAAAATTGTGTCTGATAGGGGTGTTTTAGAGCAGGTAACGGCCTGTCTTCAGAGAACACCCCCCTTGTTTTCCACTATTTTGGTTTAGTCCAGCCCAGTGGGTTGTTGTCGCTCCGTGGCTCATGAGCGACAGACAGACAGATTAGCGTAGCCATAAATTAGACGTGAATTTTGAGCCTTTCGTTTAAGGCTACAGTCGGTCCTCCTGTCGCATCCATGCCAAAGACATCACAGACACTTTTCGAAACGGAGCAATACCACCAGAAATCGTGGGGGGGCAGTATGGCGTAAATAGTCGGGAAAATGACCAAGAAGAGTCTAAAACTAAAAACTAATATTTCCCAACAATGGGACCTTCAGCTTTGTATCCAATGCAATAAAATAACCTCTTCGTGTTTTTTGACGCCTGCGACTTCTTACTCGTCGCTGCCCTCTAGAGGAAGTCTTGCGTAAGCATCCATACCAATGCAAAAGACGCACAGAGGGGAAAATTTGTATAAATTATTTTCAATGTAGATGTGCATGGTAGATGGAGCCTGAGCTAATAGGGAAAATTGCCGCAAATAGCGTCTTACTAACTGGAAATCTTTGTTTATTCATAAGTTGTTTATTATCTTCTTCCCCAGTTCAAACTCCAGACGCACTTCTGCCGCAGCCGCTCGTGTCGCATTCCCTGACGGAGCTGCCCGTGAGCCACGCCTGACTTCTAGGAGGAGGAACAAAGTCATTACTCTTTGTTTATATATATAAAAAGAAGAAGAAACTACATAGGTTGTTTATTAACGCTGAGCGAACAAGCAGCAAACGATCAATTTAATTTCCACTGCCTAACGTGTGAGTAAACACTTTAAAAAAAAAGAAAGAAAGAAAGAAAGAAAAGGAAATATGTGACTGTTAAGTCCCAGAATTAATTTCATTCAATCACACAGGGATTCACAGGTGAGAGAGATATTTTTGAAAATGTCTAATGAAATATTGATATTTGTGAAATGGAACTTATGTAAGACAAACTAATGTGTATGTTATGAATCTAATTTATTTGGGGGACATATGAGATATGGCACTTTTTTTTTTTTTAAATGATGTAAAATGTCTTTGGTTTTCTGCAAAAAAAAAAAAGTATATATTTTTTTCTATGTAACTGAGATATCAGTTTGTCATTTACAAATAATGGAATCGAAAAGGTTTCGGTGTGTAAAGACTACTAGGAAATACATTGTTTGGTTATACTGTGTATTAAAACCACTGGAGATGGTACATTGATGGACAAAATGGTCTCATCCTTTCTGTCTTATTGATAAACATGTACAGTGAAATAGATAGTATTGTAAAAATACAACAGACAAGTACCCCATCTAGTGGACGAGTGCGGTAAGACATCATACAAATGGTCTTATTGGGAGTTATGAAGGCAGTGAACACAATTTAAAAAAAACAATATAACAAATAAAAATAGATAATCACAAATAACACATACTTTGTGACAAAAAATTGTTTATCGATAAAGATAAACGTTTTGTTCTTGTAAAACATAAAATATATCGTAACAGTTTTGTTACTCTTAAGTGTCAATAAAAAACGTCAGAGTTGTTATATAATTATGCAAATTTGCACAAGAAAATTAAAATTAAAATGTGGGAAAAATGTGGTGTCGGACGATGCGATGACGTAATGCATGCGTTTATTTTGAAAAGCACGCAGACCGGAAGTGACGCGTGACATTTGGCATGCGCATATTATCGAGGAAGAAGAAAAGCACCAGTGTTTAAGTCACGGCACAAAATTTGTAAACATCAGCGAGCAGAGCGACGTGAGTGCGTCGTTAGGATGGAAATATAAAGGTAAAAACTCGCCTTTACTGTGTTTACTATTTTTACTTTTATTTTAATTTTTTTTTACCAGATATTTGTCACTGCTAAATATAGCAGCGCATGCCGTGTCGGAAGTGGTAACGTTAACTTAGTTCGGGTTAGCATTACAGTTTATGACACGGCTACTCCAGTGGCCACACGGTAACCGGGGTAATCCGCGAATCGGCACATAACGGCTTCATTTATTCCGTATATTCTGCTATTACTCGGCCGATTAAATGAACTCCTGGCGTTTTTCGTTCCGTAATTAAATCTCCGTAATCGGACTCGCCTGTGGAGTCTTAGCCTCCGGGCTAACGACAGCTCCTAGCTATACCCAACACCCAAATATGGAATAAACCTGTTATGCTTACTCCCGTGTTTCACTCAGTCTGCGCACAGACATGTCGATCTTTCATTTTAGCCAATAATCTTCCTCCAGGAAATACGCACGAATCCCTGTATTATCTAACTCTTTCCACACTTTTGGAAATCGTGCTAACATCCATGTAGTAACAGGTTAGCAGCACACGCCGTTCATCTGCTAAAATTGATAACTTCTTGTACAGTTTTTTTTCACGACAGTAAACGTTGCTTTACTGCCTCCTCTGACATGAAACGATACCGATACCGATGTCACACATTCAAATATCAGTCATTTTAGATTAGGGGTCTCAAACCCAAATGACCTGGGGACAATAACAATAATATTTATGATGATATTTCACATGATTTCAAAATAAAAGCATTTGTATCGATATGGCACGACACATAGTTCACACTAAACACACGTATTTATAATGAATCTATACAGAAATAAGTCATAACTTGAGGGTAGGATTTATGTATTGTGTCAGACATGTCCGACACCAAACCAGTATCAGACAATATCGATACTGAGTATAGTATCAGCTGATATCTAATTATTGTGATATTATCGCACATAGTGGTTTTTATAAAAAAAGAATAAGAAAAAAGCCCATAAAATTAGTTGATTGTGTGAAGAGGAAATATCGCTTAAATTGAACATGCACGTTCATAACTGCTATTAAAGTATGATTTATATTGTGTTTGTATTTTTATTTTAATACTCTGCATTTGTGTGTTTGTGTGTGTTCGTAAAGGCTTGTTTATTTTTGTGTTGATGGTGAGCATTGTTAAAACTGCCGTATGATTGGTATTTGCCAATAGTTTGCCACTTTATCTTGCCATTAGACAGCCACAAAAGACTGGAAATTGGGTGTGTTGTTTAGTTCAATGTAAACTGCTCACTTTCTGAAAAATCCTTATTCGTATTTACCTAAGTGACACACATTTACCAAATAAAGCAGCAGAGGAGTGAGGTTAAGTTGCAGACATTCACATCACAGCTCAGTACGCGAACCTTACTATTAATTATTAACATTTTAAGGCAAGGCAGTTTTATTTATAGTGCACTTTTCACACACAAAGGCAGATTCAAGGTGCTCTACGGGAACAGTAAAAACAACAAACCACATTTGAGAACAACACTGAGACATAATTGTGAGAAATCAATGTAAAGGTAGAAATTGTAATCCATAACAAATTGGTAAGAAGTGCAGGAGATAGTTAGCAAACGTTTAGGAAGATAAAAACCTAAAAAGGTTAAATAATAAGTCCGTGAATAAAGTTCAAAAGTAGGATTTTGATTCAAATAAATTAATACAATACATTTTAAAAAGTTCTTAATAAAAATCTATGAGAAACGGTAAAGCACAAACGCCACCATAGTCTCCAAAACAAAGTGTCAATTACAAATCAAATTAATAAAGACAGTCTGACGGTGTCGGAACGTTGCACAGGCGTGCCTGAAATGAATAAGTGGCCGTAAACAAATGCAATGTCCTAGATAAATTACTAGAAATGAAGTAGGTGGCAGGGTTGGGTGGGGTTCTGGCAGGCACCAGTACAAACCAAGAACAAGTTGTTATTGTGACAGGAAATCAGAGTTTCTAATCACACCACATGAGTTTGTTTCCCCTCAAGGAATGTGAGCGTAAAACTGTAAAATGACTCTGAAACCTTGTTGTGCCATTTCCTTTGTTGTCCTTCTAGGTTCACCTGAAGGTGTGGGACTTAACTCTGTTCATCAGTGCATGGAATCAAAGCCAATGCGCAGGTAGGTGTGGAAGAATGTGGGTTTGATCCTTGCTTATGGTTCTTTGTTGTTTTTATAACATGGATTTTTAAATCAGGTTAAATTCTCAACCAACGTCTTCCTCAACCCTCTCCGTGCTGCTGGTTACAGCGACATGACCAACCCCTGCTCACACAGTTTCCCTTGAAGACTAGTTTTCCACCAGGAATCCCTCACATTCCCAGCCCCCTCCCCTCCATAAGACTGGGTGGGTCTGACCACAGCTCTGCTCTGGCTTTTAACTGAAGCCTGTGGTCAGTGTCTGACCTCTGACAGGTTAATGGTCTGATAGTGAGGTAGGTGACGGGATGACGCCAAGCAGAAATTCTAAGCTTCTAATAGGCTGAGAAACCTAAGTTTGGGGAAATAAACAGTGAGGGGGGGGGGGGGGAGTTGAACCAAAAAACTCAGGCGAATGAATGACGAAATGTACTTGTTTGACAGGAAACGGACAACTTAATAGGGACTAGAGTGTTCAGACCTGACCTAAAGTTACAGCCACACAGCTGACTAGTCCTCTCTCAGGTGGTTGTAGCCTTTAATTATGTTAGAACAAATGCCAACAGTTATCGCTTCATCCAAGAGGGAGTGACTACTGTCCCCAAGAACACACGTACGCACAGATGCGGTCAAGTCACACACCTCATAAGTTATCACCGGCAATTTGGAGAATAATAAAACCTCAAACTCGCTATAAAAGGCCATCGGTTCTTCTTAATTAAGTCTTGTTGAACCCTTGTTGTCCTGTCGTGAATAGTAAATGAGTCATATGTCACTTTAAGGCAAAAAGCGATTGCATGGAGGAAACTCGACAAGATTAGATGTGACCAAGTTTATGCTGTTGCGCTCGATGATGATGCGCTCGATGCTCAAATAATTGACAATATCCACGGCCACCAGCGTACGCCAAGACACCACTGGAATGGACATCACCAGTCGCTGCACTCTGGGGGACCCCAACAAACTCCCTGAAGGGGTCCCCCAGCCTGCGCGCATGCCCTACGTCTCGGACAAACACCCGCGGCAGACCCTGGAGGTGATCAACCTGCTGAGGAAACACCGCGAGCTCTGCGACGTGGTGCTGGTGGTGGGGGCCAAGAAGATCTATGCTCACCGCGTGATCCTGTCCGCCTGCAGCCCCTATTTCAGGTATTTTATTAGAGTTGAATCTGCAGCCAGCTGAGAAGCGCTGGCTGTAATTGTATTACATCTCGTGATTTACGTCGATTTTACTTCGTCGTTCACAGGGCGATGTTTACTGGGGAGCTGGCAGAGAGCAGGCAGACTGAGGTGGTTATCCGGGACATCGACGAGAGAGCCATGGAGCTGCTCATCGACTTTGCCTACACCTCGCAGGTAACGACGACAGTGCCGTTAGAAGTGTGTTATTCATGTTTTTCATTGGCGTGAAGCAGGGGCGCATGATTCCAAGAATGGATTAACCCGTTTGAAGCTTTTGTTCACGATTAAAACAAGATTTCTGATTGTTTTAGCTTCTTAAATGTGAATATTTTCTGGTTTCTTTGCTCCACATAATAAATAAATCATTAAAACTGAATCATTCAAAAACAAGACATTCAAGAACATCGTCATTTCGACGTTTTTACATTTTCTGACATTTTATGGACGATTGATAGAGAAAATAATGGTTATTTGCAGCTCTACTGTGTTCCTTGTGCACGTCAGCTCAATGGTGAACCCCATAAGGAGTCTCTGATATCCTGTCTGATATATTCTCCCAGGTGACTGTAGAGGAGGGGAACGTGCAAACACTTCTTCCCGCAGCCTGCCTCCTGCAGCTGGCTGAGATCCAGGAGGCCTGTTGCGAGTTCCTCAAGAGGCAGCTGGATCCTTCCAACTGTCTGGGCATCAGGGCTTTCGCTGACACGCACTCCTGCCGCGAGCTGCTCCGCATTGCAGACAAGTTCACGCAGCACAATTTTCAAGAGGTAAGAGCGCAGGCGACGTACGCGAGCAATTGTCCGTTAGTGGGTTAAATTCCTACAAGTGGGCACGACCCTTTGCGAAAAGGATGCGGGTAAATGCAAACGGCACAAAAGGGGGAAATAGTGAACAAAAAAGGGAAATGGTTATGAAAACAGTCGGCAGTCACATCCACGGGCAGGATTAAAAAAAACAATAAGCTGATAGTAGTCGATGGAGAAAATGGAACCATTTCAATTTGAGCTACTTCAAAATGACTATAAGAAGCATACTTTTGACAAGCCATTTAAGTTTATGTTTTTTAGTTATATTTTCACATCCATCCCGTGACTGTTCCATCTCTCTTCCGTGTGCGTCTCAGGTCATGGAAAGTGAAGAGTTCATGCTGCTGCCAGCCAACCAGCTCATCGACATCATCTCCAGTGACGAGCTGAACGTGCGGAGCGAGGAGCAGGTTTTCAACGCCGTGATGGCCTGGGTGAAATACAGCATCCAGGAACGCAGGCCGCAGCTGCCGCAGGTTTGTCTTAGTGGAGTTTAGTGTATTTGTATATGAAAAACACACCATTTATAGTCATTTTTGACATCACACAAAACCATTTGGGCGGAATTAAATTGGCCTCGTGTGTCGTGCAGGTCCTGCAGCATGTACGCCTGCCGCTGCTCAGTCCCAAGTTCCTGGTCGGCACCGTGGGTTCAGATCCGCTCATCAAGAGTGACGAGGAGTGCAGGTGGGTGCCGCTTTAGAGCCAGGACTAATGCGATTCTGGAGATCATAAGCTCGATGATTTTCCTGACATGCTGTTCCCGACGCTTCAGAGACCTGGTCGATGAGGCGAAGAATTACCTGCTGCTGCCACAGGAGAGGCCACTGATGCAGGGCCCGAGGACACGGCCGAGGAAACCCATCCGCTGTGGAGAGGTTCTTTTTGCAGGTCGGTATCCTCGGGCGCGAAAAAAGTTCCAACGACGAGTATCTCGTCCACTGTGTCAACAGCGTTTCCCTCTTCTCATTTGTCCTGCAGTCGGTGGATGGTGCAGCGGCGACGCCATATCCAGCGTGGAGCGCTACGATCCTCAGACCAACGAGTGGCGGATGGTGGCGTCGATGAGCAAGCGGCGGTGTGGAGTCGGCGTCAGCGTCCTGGACGACTTGCTGTACGCGGTTGGAGGTCACGACGGCTCGTCGTATCTCAACTCTGTGGAGAGGTGAGGGCTTGAACGCCTGCTGCTCGCCGGTCTTTACTTGGATTTAATGAATTAAGCCCGATTTATACTCCTCTGCGTCGTCTCCGACTGCACAAAATATTTTTTAAGTGTCCATCACTCCGTAAAGGGACAACGGAGACGGCAAGAGCTGCGATTGGTCCTCAGGACAGTGCCGGCTCACAGTGAGCACCGAGCGTCCACAGAGGCGGAGCTGATCACCGCCGACAACGTCGCTGCCAAACTATAAATACGTCATATCTTAACACACACAGCACATGTTTAGACTCTAAATGGCCAATTTCTTGCCTCAAATTATCTTAAAACTGCGTTCCGTGACACAGAAAAGTGAGAAATGGCTACTGTTTCAACAACAACAGTCTTTCTCTCCCGGACGCCATTGCTCACTGCAGCCAAAAGCACAACAACCTTGCGCAGCGACCCCTACTGATCGGGCGGGAAGTTGCAGCGCGTATCCGTCCACGACGCAGAAGTATGAAGGCTCGAGGCGTCTCCGTGGTTACGCAGTCAGATAACGCATTACAGAGTTTTTTCTGTCTTTTATCCAGATATGATCCTAAGACAAATCAGTGGAGCAGTGACGTGGCTCCGACGAGCACGTGTCGCACCAGTGTGGGCGTGGCCGTCCTGGGTGGTTACCTGTACGCCGTAGGAGGTCAGGACGGGGTTTCCTGCCTCAACATTGTGGAAAGGTACTGGATACATAGCTCTTACTGTGTTGTCAGTTTCAGTGTCTCCACGTGTTCTTCCAAGTGTAAATAATGAAAGTTCCATCCTTCCCGTTCCTCAGATATGATCCAAAGGAGAACAAATGGACTCGTGTGGCCTCCATGAGCACCAGACGACTGGGTGTCGCTGTGGCTGTGCTCGGTGGGTTTCTTTACGCAGTGGGAGGGTCGGATGGAACGTCACCGTTAAACACAGGTCTGGTATTTATTCATGAGGATTAAAATTGGTCTGGTGGTACTGGGTTCTCACGTTCTCTTCTCTGCTGATAGTGGAGCGCTACAACCCTCAGGAGAACCGCTGGCACACCGTGTCCCCGATGGGGACCAGGAGGAAGCACCTGGGCTGCGCCGTCTACCAGGACATGATTTACTCTGTCGGAGGGAGGGACGACACCACGGAGCTGAGCAGTGCAGAGCGGTACAACCCCAGGACCAACCAGTGGTCTCCTGTGGTGGCTATGACCTCCAGGCGGAGCGGGGTGAGTGTGTGTGTGTTTGAAACGCAACGTGTGCGGTAATCGCTCAAGTTTTTGGCCTGACTTTTTTTTTTCTCCAGGTTTTTGCGTTCGGTGCGAATGCACCATAACATGCTTTTTTGCAAAATTATTATTATTTTTGTAATCCGATTACTCAAGCAATAATCGGTAGAATACTTGATTACAAAAATCAATAGCTGCAGCCCTAGTAAGCTACATTAAATCAGCTAACATCAATGTTTACGTTAGCATGTGCTGGAAGCGTTAGCAACTGGATGCTATCGGCTCAGATGCTGAATCATTGATTACGTGCTGTTGTGGTTACGCCAGTTGTAGTTTACATTTCACGGGATGTTTCGCTCTCCGTCTCCGCCTCTGCGGTGTGCGTCTGCTAAAACGGTCCGTGTGCAACGATGATCGCTGCGCTGAACAGGCCGCGCGCGATAGGAATTAAAGGAGTACTCTCTCGAGTCACAGTTGCAGCCCTACTTTAATTTGTGTGCCACGCTGAAGTGTTGTCATGCTTGCAGGTGGGCTTGGCTGTGGTTAACGGTCAGCTGATGGCAGTCGGAGGCTTTGACGGGACGACGTATCTTAAAACTATAGAAGTCTACGACCCTGACGCCAACACGTGGAGGTACGAAGGATTTTCATTTCTCTCTCCCTCTCCCTTTTTCAGCTTCTTAAATGTGAACGTTTCTGTCTTCTGACATTTGACTCTCCCTCTCCCAGGTTGTACGGAGGAATGAACTACCGTCGGCTAGGTGGAGGGGTGGGCGTCATAAAAATGACTCATTGTGAATCCCACATATGGTAACAACACCACCACCCACCACCACCTCCTCCACCGCACTCTACACTCACTCACTCACTTCTCATCACATTGCAACAGATGCCTCTTTTCTGCAACTCTCGTGCCTCCAGAAGAGACGCTGTCAAATGATGCGAGGATGAGAGGAAAGTGTGTGTGTGTGTGGAGGGACACAACTCGAGAGGGTAAAGAGGGTCAAACACCTGCTTCCTCCCCTCTATTTCCACTCTAAAGTGAGTGACTCTGGTCGTCTTCGTCCGACTGCGATCAGCGTGAAGTGGGCCCGAGTACCATTCTTCAGCTTCCCGGGAGAGGGCGGTCCTTGTCCCGTGACCTCAGTTTTACCGGTCGCCGACATTTGAACGGAACAACAAAATTCTATGTCCAAAAAAACAGCATCAGGTCACTGGAAAGAGGGCTTTTTTTTTCCCATCGTCTCCAAAATCCTTTCTCCACTGCGGCTGCTGCGTCTCGTGTGTAGCATCGAAGAGTAGAAAATGGACAGGTAGTTTCCCCCGCCTCTGTCTTCACACTTAACTGTTGATGAATGGGACTGCTGCACTTTACAGAAGGCTACTGTAGCTGTTTGTTACATATATTTGTTTTTTATGTTATTTCAGTTCAAATGGTCACAGTGTGGTTAAAAGGATTGTTTCTGCTGTTGAGATTTGGACACACAAGACTGCGCCGTTTGCTTTCCCTTCACTTAGAACGTGGTCGGCTCAGTGAAAACACATTTTAGCCTCTTAACCTGAAAGTTTACCTAATTTAATCTCGTCTAAAGACATCATAGGAATATGTTTGCTGCTTTATTTCTCCATTAAAACAGCTTTATGTTGCTCTGTATATCGCCACACCAAACTCCATAGAGAAAGTCAGCGTTTTTAGCTTGTGGCGACAAATAAGGGGATTTAAAACGTGACGTAAAATCATTTAATTCTTTTATGGACTTTGGTGTACGGTTTATGAAGTGGCGTTTTTTTAATTGCAGTGGAAAACATATACTTATTACATTATAGGCCTGAGGAAAGAGTAGATTTTATTAGGTGGGCATTTTGTCGGTGGCTATATCTGTTTAACTTCATACAATCACACTAAAAACTATACTGTTAAGGTGTCAAAATCGGCGTCAGCTGGAAAAAAGAGAAACCGTAGGCGGCGCATAAACTCATATGACTCCGGTTCATTGTTGACTCCCGTGATGAATCCTCACATCATAGTATTTTTGTTGTGTGTGGCTTTAACGTCTCCTCAAAGGGACGTGTTACTCTGTGAAAAATACGTCCACACACTCGGGGGCTTAAAGTGAATAAGCTTGTCACGCCGTCTGTTTAGGAACATTGGAAAATGCCCTCGTTTTGTTGGGTGTTTTTCGAGCTCATGTTGGACAATCAAACACTTCACAAACTCAGTTTGAAGCATACAGAGGATTCAAAGTCACACATGCACACACACATATTCTTGTACTTCTTGCGGCATACTGAGGACCAGATAAAAGTGCTGATAAATTGAGGACCAGAATTTCCACTTTATAAATCAACACAATTACAAATGTCTACTTCATGAATGACATCTATAAAAAAAAAAAACTACTGGGTACAGTACCATAAAATGTCTGCAGGTGGAGCCCCAGAGCAAAAAGTGTGAAACACCAGGACTGGAAAACGGGTTTTTGTACCATAGCATGCATAACACCAGTATAGCGTGTTTACAACCTAAGGAAGTGATTTGAATGAATGAAAACAAAGTGAAGACCGGCCAAAATGTCATCACTTTGTAAAAATGACCTCACTTTGTTGGTTAAAAACCCTCACTGGTCCTCAGAATGCTGCAAGTACAAGAACACACACGCACACACACTGTTTATTGCCAGTTTAACCTCAAAAGTGGATGAAAATTGGAACTTGTAGGAGCTTAAAAGGACAACACTATATTTTATTTTTTTTGCTTTCAACAAATCCATCGAGAAGACCAAAACCAACAAGCTGTTTTAATGTCAGTCAATCCTTCACATGTTCCCGCTTAGTAACTCCCCACTTTATCACTCCATTGTTGAGACGTTCATTTAAAAGAAAGAAAGAAAAACAGGTCACAAATGTGCCTTTTTATTTAAGTTTAAAGAATATACTGTAAATACAGGATAAACCAGAATTCACGGGATAGATGGAGATAGTTTTTTTCTTTTCTTGGAACTTGTTCATGGTAAAAGAGGAAAGAAAATGCACAATATAACCAGACATTTAAAGCTGCTGTTGGTGACATTAAATGCATGGAATTCTGGTTTCTGATCAGATAAAGTGTTGTGGATTTAGATTTACAGTCGCCACAGAAGGATTTAAAAATCACTCCCTAATTTTGACAAAAATACATCACTTTTCTTGTTTCCATAGATAAAAAAGTGTCAGATTGAAATAGAAAACGGAGGAATGTTGCGTTTACTTCTTCGGTTCCGTAGCGGCTTTGGTAACAAAAGACAATTAAATCCACCTGTTTTACACGTCTCCCTGCGACAGATTAAAGCACTGACGAGCGAAGAAACAAGCAACGTCCAATGTAGCAAATCGCACACGCGTGTCGCACACCACAGCTCATCACGTATAAATCACAACTGTAGATACGTTAGCGAAGTCACGGCTGCATCAGGAGTGACTTTTGTAACGCCACCAGATGGTGCAGCGGTGCCCCCGGCTGGGCACTAAGATAAGGTGCAGCGGTGACGTATATGGACGACGGCGGAGTTCCCGATTGTGTAGCCGAGGTCAGATCAATGTGAAACGGACACACTTTGAGTTGACGGTGGATTGGGTTTTTTTTTCGGTTAATCTCATAATTTATTGCACTGTGATTGGAAAATGTATTTTTAGATTTTGTCTTTTTTTTTTTTTTGTTTGTTTTCTTAGTTGTGTTTCATAAGGGTGTTGAACTGTCCAGATATGTGAGGGGGGGGTAAAAGTCTAAAGTGATAATCAACATTTCAGACGTGAAAGTGAGTTTATACGAGATACTTTCACCTGTTGATCTGAACGTAAGCCAGAGTTAGATTTCTCTTCTCTCTCTCTGTGTGTTTTTTTTTTATTTGCAGTAACAAAAGTTGATATTCACTTGAAATGTACAATCGGACCATTTCAAATGTCTTGCAAAGTGATAGAAAACGCATAACCCCCCGTATGCCTTTGTTGAACAAACTTTCCACTGCCACAGAATTATGAGGGATATCGCAGTCTTTTAAAGCTGCTGTCGGCGATATCTCCGACCCTGAGACTCAAGAGAATATAGAGCGATTTAACTCAAAGACTTCACTGACAGCAGCTTTAAGAGCGTTGTATACGATGGGATTTATCTTGTGGCCGATATTTTTTTTTTTACAAAAATGTGAACTTTTTCATGGTCTTTGTCATTCTTACTGCGTTTTTTTTCCAAAAGGATACACGTTGTTTTCAACACACTGCAATCGATCTTCAGTCTACATTTGTTTCCCCCCCCCCATCAACAACGTTTTGTTATGCATTTTATAAAAGTTAACAGACTCAGGCTGCCCATTGACTGTATTTGGCTCCTGCAGCCAGAACAGCTGACATTCAAATATCGCCACGGTTGTGATCTCTGGTGCGAGGTTCTCGTGAATGGAGCGGCGGCCGTCTCTCTCAGCTGTGATCACTACATCGGCTCTGGAACATGTTCACTATGACGAGAATTAAAACTTTTTTCCCTGGGAAAAACAAAACAAAACAAACAAACGCGTCTGTGTCCGTTTGTACGACAGAGAAATGCTTTTACATTCAGCTCCGACTCCCCTTATTTATTCTGCAAAAAAAGGAATATACACCGTGCAGCCTCCTCAGAACCTAATATTGTAATTTCCAGGACTATTCAGCTTTTTCCCAGCACATTCAGATTAAAGTGCAGAATATGCGAAATAGAAAGCTAATAAAACACACAATGCTGCATGAATTCGGCAATTTACTCATCCTCAACTAGTCTTTGTAAGTTATGATTTTTTTTAAAAATGAGAGGAAACATGATGTAACTGTACCACACAAGCCGCAAAAGAATGCCAAACCTAGAATTGGTAGTTTCGTGGCGATAACAATTAAAATATCGAATAATAAAGTTGTTGAATAACTACGAACATGGTGTAAATTAGTTAATGAGGTTTTTCACTGCTGGGGAGATGAATGTCAATTAAAAATGGCTCATCTATGGAGTAGAAATGTGAAATAATAATTGAACAAAGTGCCTTTTTGACCGAGAAAGGCTGAAAAGTGTATTTTTTCGCTCATGTAGATGAACGACAACAAATCCCAGAATGCACTGCGCTAGCTATCCCACAAGCCCGCTGCTACGGCCCTTAGGCCACGCCCACTGCAAACGTACACACAACACATTCGCGTGACGAAATCATTGGCAAATCCAACTTTTAAACTCCTCGCGTGTTTTTTTTTCTATCGTCATGGTGCAGAACTGCTTCGTCTTGGGATGTAAATCTCAGACAAAGAAAGGATCAAAAGTGAGTTTTCACAAAGTGCCGCTGAAAAACCCGGAGCGGTGCAAACAGTGGCTGCGGGCTATAAAACACCCGTATTTCGGAGAGGACACGGCCAAGGAGAGACTGCGAAACCAGAGGATTTGCAGTCTCCATTTCAAGCAGGACGATTTCGAACTAAACGTCTTGGGAATGAAAAGAATCGCCCTGAGAGAAACCGCAGTTCCATCAGTATTCACTGACCCACACGAACAACAGCCCGGACCATCTGAGCGCATGCGCGTAGAGGTAAAACATTCAACGTTTGTCTTCACGCAGCGGCCATTACGGTGTGTTTACATCTAACTTTACTAATTTCAGACTCTAGTTACGTCTACTGCTGCGTTAATGTCGGCAGAAGACCCGAATACCAGTCGGTTTGTTTTTTAGGACCTATGTGAACAGGGGAAGATTATCATGGAACACAACACATTCAATTTCCGTTTCCGCTCGGCCAAATTTCACCGGCGGTGAAATCGAATTTTTAAAAACCATATTTCTGGCGAAAACGAATTAAATCAATAACTATTTATTCATTTTATTTTATTTTTTTTACATTTTGACACCGTAGTGTAATGTTGGAATGTTGTAAACGGACGCGTTGTAAACAGCGTAGCGCGCAGATGGTGTTTGTTTACGTTGTTCTGGTTTGTTGTTGATGTTATGTAGTCCGTTTGTATCCGTTTTTTTAATAGTTATACAGCAAGTGTTATTGTGTTGTAGTTTAGCTTGTGTGTGTCAGGCTAGTTCGCAGGGTTTAGCACTAGCTAAAGCGTTTGTTGTTGTTTACGTTTAGCTTTGAGCTAACATGGGTCGACAGTGTGTCGTCCGCGGCTGCAGAAACAACACAACGCTGCACTATTTCCCGGTCGACGACGACATGAGGCGTAAGTGGCTCGTTGCGCTGGCTCTGCCCGACGGTATCAACACCAAAGCCGGAGTTTGCAATCTGCACTTCCCCCCGGAGAGCTTCTCCAATCGTCTGGAGGTGGACATGGGATTCATGAAAGTGCTCAAGCTGAAGACAGACGCGGTGCCAATAGCTGCTGCTGCTCCCCCTGTACGTCCGAGAGTAGCTCGGCTAGCGCGGCCCCTGTCCCCGGCACATCCACGCCTCATAGCGGTTAGTGTGCATGGGCTATCGCTGTCATTATTGCCGAATAAAATTACTGAATAGCTTAACTTAGGTCCACAAACATAAGCCCTGAACACACAGAGCTGATATGACTTGATGTCAGTCATTTTGATGGCGATACTTTACATAGTAATATAAAGAGACAGCCATCAGGAACACGATAAACAAGCTGAGACTCATCTGCCTAGCCTGGTCGAGGTAGGAGAGAGATAGTAGTGAAAGGAAGAGAAGGGGAAAACATAAACGTGGATGAAATACAGGGCTGCAGCGAACGATTGTCTTCGTAAACAATTAATCTGTCATTATTTTCTCCATTAATCGAGTAATTGTTTGGTCCATTAAATGTCAGAAAATGTCGATCGGTGTTTCTCAAATGTCTTGTTTTCTTGTCCTAAACCCAACGATGATTTCTTTGTTACGCGGAGCAAAGAAACTGGAAAATATTCACATTTAAGAAGCTCAAAAACTTATATTGAGTCCTGAAAAACACTCGGACCGATTAATCGATGATCAAAAATAGTTGGCGATTCATTTGGTAATCGATTAATAATCGACCAATCGCGTAACTGTTGAAAATTATGACTCCAAAACCGGTGCACGTTATTTTTTTCAGCCCAAGCCGACGAGAGATATTGGATGCCAGACGACGCAAGTCCTCAACACCAAACATGCTTTTAATCAGGTCGACATCAAGCCTCACAGGAGAAGCAAAGGTGAGTCATCGTCATATAGACTGAATGTGAGACACAGTCTGAAAGAGACGTTTGCTCTTGTGCACTGTGATAGTGTCACAAGGCATTGCAACACAAATAGAGTGGATTTACTTGGAAATGACTCGTCTATGTATATATATGTATATATATATATATACATATATATATGGTTTCTCTGCAAAACACTTGCTGAACTCACTCAGAGCTCCATACTTCTTGTGTGACTTCTCGGTTTGCGTACGCCGCGATGTTGGCAGGAAAAAATCTCCTGACCTGATCAATCCAGACCTGCAGCCTTATTGCATCAACCTAAACGTTCTCATAAACTGCATGTAAAGATATTTCAGTGATTTGGCGTCTGTGACGACACAGTCGACGTCCGCAGATTCGCAGCTTCCTGGTCGACATTCAAGAGGAAACTTGAGGGAAAAATGTGCTTCTTTTAATTTCCTTTTTCAAAAACAATAAATGTGTCAGTGTCTCAAAATACAGGCCATAAATTGTACTTAATTAGCATCGCAACTGGTGCTACCACAGCTTAAAGTGATAGTTCGGAATTTTGGACATAAGACCTATTTTCCAACTCGGCCGGTGTGATGGAGACGTCTGGAGACGTTTTCGAGAAATTTCATTCAGTTCTTCTAGTTGCCGAGTTCGCTGGTGCTTTGGCTAGCGCAAGTCAATGATACAAGTTAGCATGGCATTTGAAACACTCATAGCGACTCCACAGTGCACCCGAGGCAAATCAATTGTAACGGCAGACTATCGATGTACATATCTGTGTTGATAGAATAATATGTGAAACAAAACTAACTAATTTTTGAGGGACTGCTTTCTCAGCAGCAGCGGAATCAGTCCGCCGCTGCCATAGCCTAACAGGAAGTATGACGCGCTGCTGCTGCTGAGACATAAATCCTTCAAATTGCAAGGTTGGTTTTATTTCAAACATTCTATCAACACAGATATGTACACCGATAGTCTGCCGTTACAATTGAT
Source organism: Microchirus variegatus (assembly GCF_963457635.1). Taxonomy (NCBI): domain Eukaryota; kingdom Metazoa; phylum Chordata; class Actinopteri; order Pleuronectiformes; family Soleidae; genus Microchirus; species Microchirus variegatus. The sequence continues at coordinate 3,296,419 of NC_139806.1, forward strand.
TTGCCTCGGGTGCACTGTGGAGTCGGTATGAGTGTTTTTTTAATTCCATGCTAGCAGGTAATATTGACTTGCGCTAGCCATAGCACCAGCGAACTCGGCAACTAGAAGAACTGAATGGAATTTCTTGAAAACGTCTCCAGACGTCTCCATCACACCGGCTGAGTTGGAAAACAGGTCTTATGTCCAAAATTCTGATCTATCCCTTTAATGTGTTGTTGCTTGTTTCAAAGTCTTAATATGGTAGAATCTGTTGTTTTTGCACAGCTACGGAGGCCCGACCTTCTTACAGCGACGTGTCGTGCGACACGGGCAATTCTGTGGGTCTCGAGGTCAATTTCGAGGACGACCCAGAGTCGAGTTTCACTCCGAAGTGCGAGGTTTTTGCGGACGACTCCACGGACAACACTGTGGACCGCGCCAGGTAAATTTTAAGTTTATTTGTTTAGTTTAGAGCAGGGGTTCTCAAAGTTTTGATACCTGAGGGCCAATTTAGGAACCCAACATTGGACTGAGGGCCGCCACAGGGAAAAGAAAGGGAAAAAAACCAGAAAGAAATCCCATTTGTAATCATTTTAATGACCAGATTGCAGTTCTACAGTTTAGCGTTAAGTAATATAAGCATTAATATAATAACGCTTTATAATTTACTGGGTAATTACCCAGTAGTTTGGCCATTGTTCTTACCTTCTAATTACAGGTTAATACCAAGTAACACATTTCTGTTACCATATATTTACTGGGTAAATAGCTAGTAATTGGGGGCTGTAGCTACCTGCTTATTACCAGCTTATAACCCAATAATACACTAAAATTCACCATATAGAAACCAGGTAAATACTCAGTATTTTTGTTTACACTTATTGGTCTGTATCCAGTAATGTCCAATAAACATTTAACAAGCTTAATAACTCCTGGATTAAAACTATCAACTGTAATTCATTGTGGGGCCACCAGAAATGTTTCTGCGGGCCGCCATTGGCCCCCGGGGCTGCACTTTGAGAACCAATGGTTTAGAGCCATATCTATGCTGAATAATAGTCTATAATGGTATTTTTCTTTTATCAAGTCCCTCAAGCGAGACGTCGCCAAAAAAACTTGTGGTGTACGAGGACAGTCTGTTGGAGCTCTTCAGAACGTGTCCAGTTTGCAGCAGGAGCTGTTTGATTACCAAAACAGTCACGGGCACGTTCCTGCAGCTGAAGCAGACGTGTGCTCACTGCCAGTACACGCACCAGTGGTCCAGCCGGCCGACGGCGAGCGACGCTGCAGCCGGGAACCTGCGGCTCAGTGCGGCGGCTCAGATATCCGAGGTGAGAAAGACCACGTTTGGAATCGGTTCTGGTTTTTTTGAGACTTGTTTTGAGCGTTTCGCGGTTTGTCGTTTCAGGTCCTGGTCGCCTTTAAGATCCAAGGAATCTCTGAAACGGCGTTCCAGAAACACCAAAGAAAGTGTTTGAGCAACTCTGCAGAATAAATGTGTTATATTAACATTAGCCGTTTCCTATATGTGCTTATACACCAACTGTTGTGCAATAAAAGTACTTTTCTAGGATTTCCTAGACTGAGCGCTGGTTCCTTCCTCTCCTACTCAGAGCTCTCAAAAAGTATTGAAACAGCTGGAGTCAAAGAGCAATTAGACAATCATTATACAAACACGTCAAATAAAGAAGATATTATTACTATTATTAATATTTAAGTTGATTTGCGTCCATGATGCTGAAGTTGGCATCGCAGTCGGCAGTTAAGGGGAACCAATTGTGCCCCTAACTTTTTCAAATAAAATAACGGGTTTATTAGTGTCATAGTGTGTCTGAAAATACAATAAGTCTTTACATAAACCCACTTAAATATCAGTAAAGTGTAAAAGTGTTTCCAGAATAACCTTGACGTTCTCTTTTTGTTAAATGGGTTTTCAGTAGTTTTCAGTCGATTGGTACACAGTGTTTCTGTAACTATTTACATGAACAACAATCAAGAATTAGAACGAGACAGAGACGTCCAAGAAGGAAAATGGTGATTTTTGTTTTAGTTTGTAGAGCACATTTAACATCGTTCAGGATTTTAGAAACGGTAGAAGTTCAGTCTAAACAACATGAATTTAAGTCAAACTTAAATGGGAGCTGCTTGGTGAAAGAAACGGCAGCAGCTGTGGTTGGTGCATGTCATAAATAAAAATAAAATGTCATAGTTATGAGATAAAAAGTCATAATTGTGAGATTAAAAAGTCAAAATGATGAGATAAAATGTCATAATTATGAGATAAAAAAGTCAAAATCATGAAATAAAAAGTCAAAATTGAGATAAAAAAAGTCATAATTATGAGATAAAAAGTCGAAATTATGAGATAAAATATAATTATGAGATAAAAAAGTTGAAATAGGATTAAAAAGTCAAAATTATGAGATAAAAAGTAATTTTTTTTAGAAGTTAAGTCTAAACAATATGAATTTGTCAAACTTAAATGGGAGCTGCTTGGTGAAGGAAACAGCAGCAGCTGTGGTTGGTGCATGTAGACATGTAAGTCAGGCAGCTTCCACAAAATAGTGTTATTGGTGCTTTTGGTTCCCGTCGGGTTTTAAGAGCGTCTGAGATCCCAGAGTTCAACGCCGTCTTTTTAAAAGCGACATCACCCTCTGATTTCCCACGACGACGGCTGAGGACACGAGCGCACGTTCATCACAGCTGATGCAATTACAGACCCTTAACCTGGTGAACGAGTGATAAATCCGCTCAATCAGATCTTTGGTCTGTGCTGTGTCTCAACAGGTCGAGTCAACAGTCAAAGGGATGTGACGGCTTTTACGGGGAAGAAACCACTTATCAAAAGGCTCAGCTCATAAAATCAATTAAACCGTAAAATGTTTTCCGCTCGACGTCGAAGTCAGACGACCTTTTTTCAGAAAATCAGTGATTTTTACACCACGGCACAGGAGCTGTTGATCCACAGCTGCCTCCAATAGTGAGTCCAAATGTGTTGTTTCTTTGAGTTTGGTGTTTAAAATCATTGGTTTAGTTTAACCTGAGAGTTTACCGAACAAGGCGGCAGGAGACCAGCAGAGAGATAAAAACGATGATTTTCTCGATTGGATTTGGTTGGTTTTTAAACAAACTTTAGTTTACAGTCAGATTATCCTGTGTGACAGCGAGATATACAATATTCATTATATAAGTTATTTTACGCCCACATGCCAAAGGTCCACCACTGAATTACACTGAGTTATAATGAAAACATGACCTATGACCTTTATCTTCCTTAGAAACACACCAGAGGCGATAGAATATAATAGAATATAAGCAATGTATGTTTCAACATAATACATTTTTGGTCATTTAATACATTAAATCATATGTATATAAGCTTGTTTAGTGTTTTAATTACAGTTGTCCAAACTTTCGCCCTTTAGACTAGACTAGATGTTCATTGGCCTCCAGGTCATTTGAACTAATGGCAAAATTGTGAGATAAAAAGACATAATTATGAGATAAAAAGTCGAATGATGAGATAAAAAGTCGAAATTATGAGATAAAAAGACATAATTATGAGATAAAGTTGAATTTATGAAATTAAAAGTCGAAATTATGAGATAAAAAGTCATCATTATCAGATTGAAATTATGAGGTTTTTTTTCTTTTAATTATGAGATTAAAAATCATATGAGATAAAGGTCGAAATTATGGGATGAAAAGTGGAAATTGTGAGATAAAACATAATTATCAGATTAAAAGTTGAAATTATGATATAAAATGTTTTTAATTATGAGAGTAAAAATCATGAGATAAAAAGTCGATTTATGAGATAAAAAGTTATAATTGTGAGATAAAAGTCATAATTATGAGATAACAATTTTTTAATTATGAGAGTAAAACTCATATGAGATAAAAGTCGAAATTATGAGATTAAAAGTTGAAATTGTGAAATAAAAAGTCATAATTATGAGATAAAGTCGAAATTATGAGATAGTCGAATTTATGAAATTAAAAGTCGAAATTATGAGATAAAAAGTCATAATTATCAGATAAAACGTTGAAATTATGAGATGAAAACTCGAAATTATGAGATAAAAGTCATAATTATGAGATAATTTTTTAATTATGAGAGTAAAAATCATATGAGATAAAGGTCGAAATTATGAGATGAAAAGTCAAAATTATGATAAAAAGTCGAAATTATCAGATAAAAGTTTTTTTAATTATGAGAGTAAGTCATAATTATGAGATAAAAAAGTCGAAATGATGAGATAAAAAGTTGAAATGATGAGATAAAAAGTCGAAATTATGAGATAAAAAGTCATAATTATGAGATAAAAAGTCATAATTATCAGATAAAAAGTAGAAATTATGAGATAAAAAGTTGACATTTTGAGATGAAAAGTCATAATTATGAGATAAAAATTGGAAATTATGAGATAAGAAGTCAATTATGAGATAAAAAAGGTCTAAATTATGAGATAAAAAGTCAAAAAAATATTTATTATATTAAATTAATTAATAAAAAGCTTCCAACACTACATTATTATGGATCTGGTGTGTTTTAACCCTTTTTACGGATGCTATAATGATATGAGAACATATTGCCGCGTTCTTTCCCGCCAAAATGGTGTGTTTTTACAAACTTTAAAGTAGTATGAGGACGTTCTAGTGTGTTTTAACCCTGCAATACTGGGTTTTCATTGATCTTTACAGTGTTAAGAGCACATTCTGGTATGTAAACCTACCAACAACTGTGCATCTTCGTGGTTTTAGTAGTAGTGTGTTTTGAGGACAAGGTGGTTGTATATTGGGAAAACACGTTGAAGGTATGAGAACGTCTATAGAGAACAGTTATCGCTTATGAAGTTGGACAAAAAAAATCCTCCAATTTTCACTCGGCGTCTGCGACGCACGATAACAACCACCCTAACCCAACAACTTCCTAATTGTGAAGAAAATCTCCAGTGGCAGGAGGAGCAGCTTCACAGAGCGCGCTGTAGACCACACGGCACAGGAAGTGGCGCTAAAATATTAATTAACCTCCGAGTAATATTCTATTACATCTGACACATATGACAAAGTAAATAAAAGATGTGGCCCCGCCGCCGCCGCCGTCGTTCTCTGCCTCTCGCGGAATTAAACAGGCTTGTTGCACGTTCACGAAGACGACAACCTGGAGCAGAGGGGCTAACGCGAGCGAGACGCGCGGCTGTGGAATTTTCACGGAATCATGACGCTTAAAGCGGAACTAGACCGGAATGTTTTTGTTGGTGTGTATCTGCGTCATTACCTTGTTTATGAAGCCCTGAAGGTTCTAAACAAACAGTTCAGCCACAGCTGAGAACGCTGTGTTTTATTGTAATCTCGGGCTCAACGAGATCACTGAAAATCCCGTAATAGTTACGTAAACAGCAGTTCTCCTGAACAGCCGATCGCCCTGCTCCGGGCACTAGTCCGGGCACATCCGGTTGCGTACATTGAACCGCAGAAGAAGAATAACGTCCGTTGTGGAGGTGTTTCACGAGCGACAGTGTCTTCTGACTCTGGGTCTGACTCCGGGTCAAAGGTCGTCAAAGGGACTGCGGCGGGGAGTCGTGAAGAAGCTATTTTTAAACACTGTTAAAACAATGTTTTGATAATGAGGAGCAGTGCATCCGCCGTTCCAGAGGGGGGCGCTGCGCTTCTGAGAACGGATGTGCTGGATAGTACTGGCCAATCACAAGACTCTGTCTTCTGGGGGTGAAAGTTCACTCTGAAATCTCGCAGCAGAAAAACACTGTCAGAAAAGAGGATTTCTATCGGCTCGTTTACAGCAACTAGGAGGTTTTTGACCATTAAAACAAGTTAATAAATGTAAGTAGACCTCCATAACTAACATTTATGTGCAACAGGACCACTCTATGTCACCTTTAAAATAGACGGCGTTTACCCGCTCGCAGGTGTCGTCTGTTATCCGCGGTAAACACAAGGCGGACGATTTAATGTGGCTGCAAATGTCAGGAAGTCCCTCGTCGTGTGACGTGATGTAGGCGAAGGTGTGCAGACGGAAAGACGGCTGTGTGTCTGTCACTGTGGTCCTTTCATTCTATCAGAAATACACTGTACATATACGGAGAAATTTAGCTTTGGGCCAGACGTGTTATGCTAGCCTCGAAATCTAGACGCACCCTAGCGGTAGCAAATTTAATTTCTGCCGGTTTTTAAAACATGTAGTACTGTGTGTTTCAGGATAACTGTGTTGTATTAAGGCCATGTGTAAAAAAAAAACGAAAAAACACAAACAAATGAAACAACGAAAGAAAATAAATAAATAAAACAGTATTAAATCTGAGATTAAAGTTAGAATTATGAGGGGAAAAAAAGGGTGAGAATTCTGGCTTTAATCTCAGAATTCTGAGTAAAAAAGAAGTCAGAAATCTGAGATTAAAGTCCAAATTCTGAGATTTTTTTTTGAGGAACTATGAGGAAAAAAAAGGTGAGAATTCTCGCTTTAATCTCAGAATTTTGAGTTTAAAGTCCGAATTCTGAAGAAAAAAAAGTCAGAAATCTGAGATTAAAGTCAGAAATCTGAGATTAAAGTTAGAATTCTGAGGAAAAAAGGTCAGAATTCTAAGATTAAAGTCAAAATTCTGAGCAAAAAAAAGTCAGAATCCTGCCTTTAATCTCAGAATTATATGAGGGAAAAAAAGGACTGAAATATGAGAAAAATTTCCAATTCTAAGAAAAAGAAATCTGAGAATAAAGTCCAAATTTTGAGGAAAACTAGTCAGAAATATAAGAAAACAACACAATATCACATTCTAAACACACACACACACATAATGTGCCTCAATATAACAATCTGTTTATGCCAATATTTCAAATACGTCTCCACAAAAAGCTGCCTCACAACTTTAATGACAGTATATCTGTGACGACTGCTGCGTCTGCTTGTTGTCTTCCACATCACCAGAGTGTGGCAGCGTTGCTCCACAGCAGCCTCACCTCTCACCCTCTTATCTCTGTGATGCTCTGACCATTAACTGGGACAGGGTGACATTAAGTAATTAAAGGTTAAATACTTTACATTACATGATATACGACTGGAGGTGTGTTTAACGCTTTTAAACACTGCACTCATGTGGTGGCGCCATGTGGGATTATTGTGAAAGGAGAATAAGGTTTCCCCCATTTTTCATCACAGTGCACGAGCGAGAACAATCACAATCCTGGATGTGGTTCTTTTGTGGTTAAAATAAGCAGAAACTAGAGTGGTGATAGGCGACGACTACTAATGCAACAACGATTACTAACGCAATGAAGGCCACTTTGGACATGTGGTGTGCAGCAGTGACCTTGGAAAGTAGGTCAAGGTCACCAATCTTCGAACTTATTCAAGATACTTGTAAGAGGCATCCACAGTGCCAGTTTGGCAGCAATACAATAAATATTTGTCAAGTTATCGCGTTGACAAGGTTGAAAAGTGCTGTTTTTTTGGCTATTTTTCAAGTTTCAAGTGCAGCTGTGACCTTAAAAAGTAGGTCAAGGTCACCCATCTTCGAACCTGTCCAAGATACTTGTAAGAGGCATCCACAGTGCCAGTTTGACATCAATATGTCGAATATTTGTCAAGTTATCGCGTCGACGAGCTCGTAAAGTACCGTTTACGCATTTCTCACGTTTCCCCGGAAAAAAAAAATGCGTAAAAATTCACGGAAAATTAAAAAAAAAGGTTTTAGGACAAAAACGAAAAAAAACCGCCTGGAGATATTCACCCACTCAACAATCCTGCAAAACGTGAAGGACGTACGCGCACAGGAAGGTATTCATTTTAGTCCGGACGGACGGAACGGTGCGAACGCTATATGCTTAAAAAGTAGATATTAAAGGGTTAAAAAACAGGAAGTGTATTTCTGAAGTACCCACAAGAGGTAGCTCGCGTACAGCTGTCGCCACGCGTACCGCAGTTTGAGAACCACGGCTGCACTGTTAACGTAACATGGTGTAGATTTGAATGCGTGATCCTTGGATCAAGTGGTCATAGAATCAGTCATGTGCACAGTCACACAACGACCACACGTTTGAAACAAACCCCCGAACTATCGCTTCAGGAAACAGAGCACGGCGTGTATGACTGTGTACGTTAGAGTCTAAAGACAAAGGAATAGTGCAAATGTGTTTGTGTTTCTTATCTGACTCCATCCTCCTCCTCCTCCTCCACAGTGTTCTCTGCCTGTGGGCTCACACTGAGCGTGGAGCTACAACAGGACACCAGACTTCAACAGAAAGATAGCCCAGATTATCTAATCTCATCTGACCACCATCATCCAGTCACAGAATACAGATATATATATATGTACACAGAACAGTGTCCGAGAAGAGTTTCCACTCTTCCGTTCTAATTAGGTTAAAAATCATATTTTCATGTTACAGCAGCGTGAGTAGAGCAGAGCAGAGCAGAGCTCCTCGTCAAAAGCCAGGCTGATTAATTAAGATCCTAGAAATTGAAATGTGAGGAATTAACCGACAGATTAAGGATTAAGGCACTGACCTGATGTCCAAATGAAAGGTTTCACTGTCTTCAAAAAAGTTTAGTTTGATTTTTAAAACAAATAAACATGTTTCACATCAGAACACAGTTATATCTGTGGTTTAAATTGAAACCTTACATTAATAGATGAGAGGATAGAGCTTGGAAGAGGATTAGGGTCATGTGTGTACTTAGTCAGACTGGAGTCGGATATGACGCGTTTCTGCTCATGCACCAAAAATTTCCACAGCTCGATCCTTCCTTCCTTCCTTCCTTCCTCCGACCTACCTTCCTTCCTTCTAATCCGATTCGGCCCATATCATAAACAAATTACACGGCTGCTTCATGTCACGTGACCACCAGGGGGCCCCCATAGGGTATTTCATATCTTTTTTTGAACTTCTTCTTCTCTACATATATACATATAAGTATATACACATACATATACATATATATATATATACACATACATATATGTATATATATATGTACATACATATACACATACATATATATACATATACATACACATACACATACATATATAAACATATACACATACATATATATAAAATACATATATATATATACACATACATATATATACATATATATATACACATACATATACACATACATATATATACACATACATATATATACATATATATATACACATACATATATATACATATATATATACACATACATGTATATACATACATATATATACATATACATATACACATCTCAACTCAACTCAACTTTATTTATAGAGCGCTTTAGGCAGCTATAGCTGGTACAAAGTGCTTAACAGTACAATAAATAAAACATGGCACATAAAACATAAAACTATAAAAAATAACAACGTTTAAACAAATAAAAAACAATAAAACTATAAAACAATAAAAATGTTTAAACAATGAAAACAATAAAACACTAAAACAAGAGCAGAGTCTCATGCTGAGTTGAACGCAGAAATATATATACATATATATATACACATACATATATATACACATATATACAGTATACATATATATACACGTATAAACATGTACATATACGTGTATATATATATATACATATATACACATATATATATATATATATACAATATGTACAAGGACAGGGGTGATCGCTCCCAAATCTTGGAATGGTTTTTCCCACTTCTTATGAGGCCTCATCACTTCCTGTTGTTTTTGAGTCTCTCTTAAAAACTCATGTCCTCACCAACAGTTCTGCCTCCACCATTAAATTCAAATGTATTTTCTATATTTGGACATTTCTTTTTTTTTTTTTTTTTTTTTGGCTTACAGTTGCTATAGAAATAAAGTTTAATTTGATTCGGTTTCACCGCTGATGTAAACACAACCCATCATTTTTTGCCGTCGCTGCAGCTTTTGCTGTCGTTTGTTTCCTCGCGAATCCCGATAATAACTGCGATCGCTGCATAATTACAACACGAGCAAAAGCTAAAAGTTGTGCGCGCGAGCTCAGGTGATCTCGACCCTAAAAGCCTCCAGCGAAAAACAGCTTCTCACTCCACTTTCACTTCTTTTTACACATGTGGCGATGAGCAGAAGTCAAATCTCAACTTTATTTAGGAAGTGGAGAAACACTTCTGCTTTCACAGTTTCTGTGCTGCTGCTGCTGTTGTGCTTTAAGTGAATCATTACGCTCTCCTTCAGACGCTCTCTTTATCTGCAGAGGAACAAATTATCTGATATTATCATAAATACAGTATATCCTAAAAGAGACCATACATCACTGGACCCGCAGCGGTGCCTCTTTATTTTCGCCGTATTGGCCAGGCGCCGAATTTTGATCAAATGGAAATCTCTAAACTAAAGCTTCTCCCACATTCTCTCTCTCTCTCTCTTTGTGGATAAAAGAAGAGGTTATTTGTGTCAAACTGAAGCAGATTAGGTTCATGCTGAAGGGAATTCAATCACACGTGGGGGGGACCCTTCCTCGAATACTCAAAGAGAACTGGACTCCTCCATGTGTCTACGACTGAAGCCCAATTTATACTCCTGCGTAAAGTGCTCTGCGTAGGTTACGCAGAGGACTCTGCGTAACCTACGCAGAGCCTGTCGAGGAGCCTCTGAGTCGTCTCCGACTGCACGAAATATTTTTTAAGTGTCCGTCACTCCGTCAAGGCACAACGGAGACGGCAAGAGCTGCGATTGGTCCTCAGGACAGGCCAAGCGAAGCTGCTCTGTGCCGGCTCACAGTGAGGACCGAGCGTCCACAGAGGGCGGAGCTTATCACCGCCGACTTCGTCGCTGCCGAACTGTAAATTCGTCATATCTTAACACACACGGCACATGTTTAGACTCTAAATGGACAATTTCTCGCCTCAAATGATCTTTAAACTGCGTTCAGTGACACAGAAAAGTGAGAAACGGCCGCTGTTTCAACAACAACAGTCTTTCTCTCTCGGATGCCATTGCTCACTGTAGCCAAAAGCACAACAACCTTGCGCAGCGACCCCTACTGATCGGGAGGGAAATTGCAGCGCCTATCCGTCACCACGACGCAGAAGTATAAAGGCTCGAGTCGTCTCCGTGGTGACGCAGACGGATAACGCATTACGCAGTCGGGGAAGTATAATGTGGCCTTGAGTTTAATGCACTAAAACAACAATGATGTGTCGCCAGAAATTAAGCAAAACGTGTTAAATCCATCAATCAAACTTGGCCCCGAAGTGAGAAAGAAAGATAAAGTCACTCACGCAACAGGTCCTGAGTCTTTAATAAACTCGATGATGGACGAGCGAAGCTGGGGCTGAAATGGCGCCGTCGAGGGATTGATGACACGGCTTTTACTGTAAGTACGATTAAAGAGATTAAAAATGCGCACACGCCGGGCGGCGTGTTTGAGGGGTTTTATGGAGTGAGCGAACGCTAATGACGTGACGCTGAAGTGAAGAATGGGGCTGTGGAAGAAGGAGACGACGGAGGGGTGTTGTAGATCAGGAGCTGCAGGGTGAAAAAACAACAACTTTAAAGGGTCTTTTCAGGGTTAAGACCTGGTTTTAGGGTTAAGGTTTAGGGTTAGGCACTGAGTTGTGATGGTAAAGGCATTGTTTCCCCAACCCTGGTCCTCAGGGAACTCTGCCCTGCCATGTTTTAGATGTTGCCCTGCTCCAAAAACACCTGATTCAGATGAAACATTACATTACACACAAAAAAAAAAATCACAAAAGTTGATTTTTTTGGGACAAAAGTTGAAACATTAATAAAAATTTTTTTTTTTTTTTTACTAAAGTTGGACATTACATTTTTTTGGCACAAAAGTTGAAACATGAATTAAAAAAAAAAACAAAAAAAAAAAACTAAAGTTTTTTTTTGGGGGGGGGGGACAAAAGTTGAAATATAATTTTTTTGAAAAAAAATTAACTAAAGTTGAGAAATTAAATTTTTTGGACTAAAGTTGAAATATAATTTTTGGGGGAATTTTTTTTTTTTTCAGAAATATAATGTTTCAACTTTTGTCCATTTTTGTCAATTTATTTTTATTTTTTTTAAGTACAGTTTCAACTTTTGTAAAAAAAAAAAAAATCTAAAATGTAATGTTTCAACCTTTGTTTAAATTTTTTTTTCCAAAAAGATCATGTTTCAACTTTTTTTTTTTTCAAAAATGTAATGTTTTTGGAGCAGGGCAACATCTAAAGCATGGCAGGGCAGTGTTCCCTGAGGACCAGGGTTGGGAAACACTGGGTTAAGGGTTAGGGTAAGGGGCTAGGGAATGCATTATGCCAACCATGTGTCCTCACTAAGGCATAAAAACCAGTTTGTGTGGAACCAAGCACAAAGACCAACCTTGTCAGGGCCAGCAGTCTTCGTGGAGACCAAAACCTGGTCCCGAGAGAGGGAGAGAACCTCATTTCTGATGAACTGGTTCATTTTAGTTGGAGTTTAGGGTTAAGGGTTAGGGTTAAGGGATTAAGTGATTATGGTTAAGGTTCAGAATAAGTCTTAGTTTAGGCCAGGGGAACCATGAAGCAGTGGTAGAAGATGGATGGATCGTGGATGGAAAAGCAGAGGAAAAACCCTCGGGACTTCTGCGGAACGAACGACCGTCCAATAAACAGACGAGATTCGCCAGCAGATTCAGATTCTCAGTACGGTAATTCCTAAAATGGCTGAATAACTGCCGTTCCATAGATATGGAAAGTAAAAGTTATCCTGGACAAAGTTATCTTTTTGACCATTCTACGGCCATAAACTCAAAGATTCCCGGAATTCCCGAAATTAAGAAAAAACTCTGCCTTACTTTCACACCTGGAGTCAGATATCGTTAGCTTAATAGCATAGTTGACTGAGTCATATTTGAACGTTTTTTCCGAAAACAGGAAAAAAACAAATTCTTTAGTAAAAGTTATCTTGGACAACGTTATCTTTTAAACAAGTCTACAACCATAACCTCAAAGATTCCCGGGGGCCAATGGTCCCAAATTAAGAAAAGAAACTGCCTTTGATACCTGGAGTCAGATATCGTTAGCAAAGTTGTCTACATCATTTTGAACGTTTTCAGAAAACAGGAAAAAAATATATTTTTTAGCAGGTAACAGATATCACAATTACCAAAAAAATGACTTAGGCAATTATGCTATTAGGCTAACGATATAACATCATAAAAGGTGAACACAGACTGTCCCTGGCTATAAATAACACTGCTATTATTAATAAAGCTAACTTTGGACATGCCCTGTTTTAGGCTGTCCTAAGAAGAACAGAACCCCTCTTTCCAAAACCATCCGTCGAACAGAAGAAGAACGGACGAGCGTGATGATCTGAGGTGATGTGGAAGATGAATGTTACCGGAGCGGAGAATCTAATAATGACTCTGCAGTAAGTAAGTAACAGAGTAACAGAGTAAATGGCTATAACGCTGATTGATGGCTGCTGCTGTATTGAATATTGGCTTTTCCCGCTGGCATCATACAGTGTCGCTGTCGGCCTGCGCGGCACACGTAATGAAAACTGATGACTAATTAGACCTGAGGGAAAAGAAGACACGCATTGAGTGGAGGTGTGAAATAAATTCATTCTTTAAAGAGAGAGAGATTTGGTTCGATCGTAGCTGGCGTGTGAGAGAGATGTTACAGATACACACATACATATACATAAAATCAATCAAAACGACAAAATAGCAACCTAACAACACAATAAAAACTACAACGTTAACGTGTGACGAGAAAAAGACTCTTGCGACGTCATGTTTTCGTGCCGCGGCACCTGGAGTACAGGCACCGTTGACCATGCACCGTTAGCTGCATTAGCTTCTATAGCGCGCCTACAGGCGAACTGGAGCGGTCTGTTTTTTAAACGATTAAAGAGCAGCGCTACGAATAACCAGCGTACCTGTGTAACTGCGTATGTGTGCCACTGTTTTTAAAGTTTAGCGTTACTTCAGAGACTCATTTTGACAATCGGGAGTCACGTAAACATGACGTCACGAGCGAAAAAAATCAATCAAAACGGCAAAAATAGCAACCTAGTAACATAATAAAAACGGTGTCAACGTTAACACACGTTAACGCGTGACGACAAAAAGACGCTTGTGATGTCATGTTTATGTGCCGTGGCACCGGAGTCAAGTCACCGTTTACCAGTTAGCGCGGTTAGCTGCATTAGCTCCTTTAGTGCCGTTAGGGCGCCTACAGTCGAACTGGAGCGGTCTGTTTATTAAAGGAAAAGAGCAGCGCAACAAATAACCAGCGTACCTGTGTAACTGCGTATGTGTGCCACTGTTTTAGAAGTTTAGCGTTACTTTAGAGACTCATTTTAACAATCGGGAGTCACGTAAACATGACGTCACGAGCGTAAAAATCAATCAAATCGGCAAAAATAGCAACCTAGTAACATAATAAAAACGGTGTCAACGTTAACACACGTTAACGGGTGACGGATTTCTGCGTCCACATCAGACCTGGTGAAAATTTACGCCTGAAAGTGGTTCGGTGAACGTGCGTCGAAAAATTGGAAATGGGAGGGGCAAATAACCGCTCCGCCCCCCCAAAACTGGTTTCTAACGTACGCGAACGAAATTCGGTAGGCGAGTCCATTAGGTTGGGGCGGTCAAAAAAAAGGTATAAAACCAACAGGAAAGCCGCCATTTTGGATTGAACGGTCACTATTTGGCACCAATGGAGACACAAGTAAAAACTCGGGAAGAGACGATGTCAGACGAGCAGTACGTTAATAAAATAACATGAATGGAATGAATTAGGAAGAAACAATAGAAGAGGATAATTTTTACCTACAAGAATAATAAATACATGAAGAAATAAATCATTAATCTCCCTCTTAATGCAGCTATGAGACTTGAATTAAACGTACAGTAAAAAAATCCAAACTATTTTTCGCCGCCTGTCATTTTTTCTTAAAGGCGCCATATGTAAGAATGTGGCCAAAAACGGTTACTACACTCAAATTCAAAATACCGAGGTCTTTTAGGTTTGGTTTTCTGCGCCATTGTAGCTCAGACGTATCTGGCAACCCGTGGTTGCTCGGCAGCTGAGACTCTACTGACTGCAATTATTGGTAGACGGCGGTAGGTGGCGCCACATGACGCCAAAACATGATTTCAAAACATAAACATGATTTGCGGTCTGCAAAATATTAGGAGGATTTTATGGCCAGTTGCTTTAGATTTATTACATAATGCACCTTTAAAGTTTTCTAAATTGAAACCCGTTGACTTGTAACACATTTCACATCACTCCACAGAACAACCTTGGCTGCATATTTGAAAAAGGGCGATTAATTTTGGATTAACAAGAGCTCAGTTGGAATCTCTCACCCCCGAAGCCTGGCTTTCACTTTGTTACCTTGAAACACAGCGAGTTAGAAAAAAAAAAAAAAAATCACAACCAAACTCTCAAATTGAAGGAAAGTGGGAATTCATGTTAATCACACACACACACACGTGTCCCTGAAAGCAGCCACAAATCAAAAACTAGGACAATGTACTAAAAAATAAATAATAAAAATTCACAAGTTGCTTGTTAAATCTTTAGAGAATAAGACTCCACATGTTGAGCGTTAGAGAATCCGTGGGCGAGCCAGCCTTCAAGATCTGATGAATAAGTCATTCTGTGTCAAATCAAAAAAACAGGATTTGAGAGGAATAAAGTTGCAGTATTACGGAATTAGAAAAACTATGACAAACTTTTACACCAAACTTACAATATATACAATAATAATAATATATATTAATATATGTTTTTTATCTATACAGTACCTCAAAGTAACACACAGATAAATAAAAGGTAATAAAACATCAGATGAAAATGTGTGGTTATCCTGTGGTACTTCCTGTTTTACTTCCTACTTCCTGTCTTCGTCGGGTTTCCCGAATAATTGCACGTACGATAACTTGACTTATGTGTATTTATAGATGCTCTGTTATGGACGCTTCAATGTTACGCATTTGGCGCCACCTACTGCCGTCTACCGATCATTGCAGTCAGTAGAGTCTCAGCTGCCGAGCAACCACGGGTTGCCAGTTACGTCAGGAAACGAAACCTAAAAGACCTCGGTATTTTGAATTTGACTGCAGTAACCGTTTTTGGCCACATTCTTACATATGGCGCCTTTAAAGAAATAAAAGTGTCTCAGCGTAATGGACTATAAATGTGTGGATGAAAAACCTCATTGCTCTTCATTCTCCCTCAGGTCCACTCAGTATAATGGCAGACAGTGATGAGCTGAGGGAAGCGAGCTAAAATGACAGTGCGTTTGTGACATGATGGGATGTAACAATGTCAATCAGACTTCTTCGCTTTTCAAGAGCCACGCGAACCCGACGCCTCCTCCTGAACGACACTTGTGGACAGAACGGAACGGAACGAAAGGAACGGAACGCTCACGTCAGCGTAAGCAACAAGAGGACGCTCTTAACATCTCACAGACCTGCCATTAACGTCCGTCTTCTGCGTCTCACGTTATTCAAGTGACCAGTGAATATGGGTCATTATTAGGGTGAATTCCAATTCCTTGCTTAACCCTCAATCTCAAAAATGTGCGCTCTCTCTAGTGCAACTGCTGTCCCGATTTTCAGAAAAATTAAGTTGAGGGGCAAGTTGAAGGGCTGTATCGCCCTCAATATTGAGATTTTCCAAGACCACCCTTGGGAGCAAAGGCTACCCAGAATGCATTGCATGTTTTGACATAACAAAGATGACGCCGATCGCCGAAAGCGATCGTTTGCTATGGTTTACCCTTCAATAAGCCGTGGTGTGTTGACTTGACAAACGGATCGTAATAAATAATCCTGACGTAAATGTGTTCTTCTTCTTCTTCTTTTTTGGAGTTGACAGACTGGACGCAGCTTTCGCGTTATTCTGCCCCCTACAGTCTGAAGACGTATCTGCATTTAAGGGGTGTCCCATTTCTAAGTGACAAAATAACCCTCAACACTTGGTTTTGAAGGTTAGTTAAGATTAAGGGTTGAGCTTGAGGGTTAAGATAGGAATTGGAATTGGCCCTGGTGGTTTGAGCTGATCGAATAGCAACAGTCGATACTGATTATTTAGCGTCCGTGGCTGCAGGAAACTTCTCAGAGAGGATTCTGTAAGTAAAGAAGTTCCTCAGGGACCCTCGGGAAGTTTCTTCAAAGGAAGTGAAAGCCCCGACTTCACTGTCACTTCAGCAAGAAGCAGAGCTTCAGCAGTGCCTTGATGTCTCCCATGCTGGATAGTAAAGAAAACCCAAAAGCATTATATATATATATATATATATATATATATATATATATTTATACACTTTCTACACACAGAGAACAGTATAGTGTCTTCTTCTTTGCTCACGGTGCAACAGTTTGGTTTGTGTTGCGATGTCTGTGTTTTGGTTTGGGTTTGTTTGGCCCAGTGGTTTCTCAAACTTTTTAATACCAACAGCACCGCATGGGAAAATATGGAGACTATGGAGCGACATGAAAACACAGTATATAATATGGACTTTTCACAGAAGGAAAAAGGCAGATTT
Source organism: Microchirus variegatus (assembly GCF_963457635.1). Classification (NCBI taxonomy): domain Eukaryota; kingdom Metazoa; phylum Chordata; class Actinopteri; order Pleuronectiformes; family Soleidae; genus Microchirus; species Microchirus variegatus. Next base: position 3,313,897 of record NC_139806.1, read on the forward strand.
ATTCCAAATAAGATAACTTGCTCTCTTATATAGCGAAATTAGACGAGCGATAACGTGATTCTAATTATTATGATTTAATTATGGCCCGAGCACCAATGCCAGGGGGCCCGAAACGGCTCCTACCACAGTTTGAGAACGATGGGTTTAACTGATTATGGGGAAATTAGCGGAGGAAAAACGACTTTGATTTTCCTCTTGTTTGCAGGAATAACTCTCCTCTGTCACTGCAGCTCCACTCTGTTTGTCCCTATATTGCGAAAATTACATTTTCAATTCATATGGGAAAAACAACACAGTCCTTTGTTTTTCTTCTTCCATCACAGACGTCTTCTCTGTAATTGTGCATCACAATTCACTGCCACATAAACTCAGCCTGTAGATGAATTCACTCGTGTTCAGTTCCTCTCCGTCAGGTACACATCGTGTTTTTGTCGTCGCCGTCTGGTGAGAGGTGAGACTCCGCAGGTGGTGTTTTTTTTCTTTCTTTTTCTAAATTTGTCGAGTCCAACACGTTGTCGTACGCGAAACGACATCTCCGGGGAGAGAGCGATAATAAACTCTGTGCAAAGTTGTTTTGTTGCGAAACTGTAAAAACTGTGACTTACAAGTGCTTTGCATGATACGAAGAATCCTTAAAATAAACACAGAGTTTGCAAGATGATAACAGGGTTGACTGTTTAACTCTCTGCTGAGAAGCTTAACTGTAGAGAAACAGCGCTGGTGTTGCCTGACACAGAACAGAATAAAGTCGTATTCACATCAGCTCCTTCTAAGTCGAGTTCTAGTTGGTTTGCCTCGCAAAGTCCGGTTCGTTTTGGGGAGGTGTGAACGCGCAACCGAACTCTGATCTGATCTGCACCAAAGAAGCAAACTCTGGTCTCAAATGCAGGAAGTGGACTACAAGCAGGGCATTGTGGGTAAACACAACCAGAACTTCCAAACCTTGGTCTGAGGCTTGGTCCTTGCCTTGGTCCGAGACTTGGTCTGCAGCGTGGTCCTAGCCTTGGTACGAGCATTGGTGCGAAGCTTGGTGCGAAGCTTGGTCCGAGCCTTGGTCCGAGCCATCGTCCTAGCCTTGGTCCGAGCCTTGGTCCGAGCCTTGGTCCTAGCCTTGGTCCGAGCCTTGGTCCGAGCCTTGGTCCTAGCCTTGGTCCTAGCCTTGGCCCGAGCCTTGGCCCGAGCCTTGGTCCTAGCCTTGGTCTGAGCCTTGGAACTTGCCTTGGTCCTCGGCTTGGTCCTAGCCTTGGTCTGAGCCTTAGTCCGAGGCTTGGTCCGAGACTTGAAACTGCAAGGCTAATTCCGCACCTCTTAGACCCACCCATAGGGGGATGGGACCACATTCCCAGAATGTAAACAGTGTCCGCCATCTTTGCTAACAGTTACGCCAACAGGACCAAGTGTCACTGATGGGCATATAACTCTATGGAAACTGAGGTTGGGAAGCACAATTTTTCAAAAAATTCTAGCCGTATTCTAGTAACACAAAGCTAAATGCAAAGTCTGGCGGAGGTGATTAGGTGTGAATTCGACTTTAGTCACACACTGGTATCTGTATCCATAGCAGTATTGGAAAAAAAAGTCAGCGGCGATGAAACAACACTTCTTCGCTCACCCTGCAGCGACTGAGACTGCAACAACAAGCTCAGGTGAAGTAACAACAGTCTTTGGACGCTCTCTACAGCAGCAGCTTCTGCTCTCGGCTATACTGCAGTTCTACTTGAGAGAGAGTGACTGAAAAGTTTTTTTTTTTTCTTTCCCTGGCAGCTTAGGGAACTTTCTGTCAGCGCTTCAATTATTAGCCATAGGCAACATTTCATATGCTATTTGTTGTTGTTGGGAGATAAGGAGGCAGAGTCAGAGGAACTCAACAAGGAGCTGATGGACCGAGGCCTCGTCCACATGGAGACGCAACTTTACCCATACGATCTTCTACTTCTTTTTCGGTCTTAAAGAAAGTTTGCCATAAACACTGGCATTAAAATTGCGATCAGATGGAGTGCCTGACCAGGACTGACTGAGGACGGATTGTTATCCGATCTACCAAAACCACTTCTGGAGGCGGTCGGAACACGATGCGTCTGCTCCACCAAAGAGCATCGCTAACGTGAAAGTGGCGACAAAACCGCTCAGTCTCCTCTGCTTTCGTCGGGTTTTACCGCTTGGCAAAGACGACGACTTCCTCTGTTTTCCGGAAAAACAAAAGATGAGTCCATACAATAGCGTGACTTCATGTGCGGCTAACGTTGTTGCACAGGATGTGACGCTGTAGTCTGCTGCTGGAAATCTTTGCAGAAGAAGAAGGAGAGGGGGAGGGAACATAAGAGGCGGATGACGATGATCCATGGATGTATTATATTGCCTTCATTTATTCACATTTCATATCGTATGGTTCCCTGACAGCAGCACTGTTCCCGAGACGCCACATGACCACGCTATGCTGTGCTCTTACACAGCTGTGACTTTTTCTGGCCTTTCGGAAGATTTCATAAATATAAAACTCCATGAATTAAAAATATAGGACATAAGGTCTATACAACCCTACGTCCATGTCCTGTGGACACTTTGACAGGCGCCTCTTTTACTATTGTGGTCAATGGCAAAATTGCTTTTTGGGCCGCATGAGTACTTTTTGTTGTAGTACCACGAGCGGCCACCATGACAAAATTGTCTTCAAGGCAGATGGGGGGCGGCGCTCTATCCAGTATATTATTATATTATATTATAACGCATCCATGCTACGATCGGATAGCAATCGGATCCTGACACAATGCTAGTACCAGGTGTCTGATCATAGAAAACGCATTCTAACGCCAAAACAACTCTACATGCTGCAGTATATGCCAGGCCTGTATGTGGCGCTGTAATGCTGCCAGAGAAATACACCAAAAATGAGGAAGATTGGAACACTCTGGTTTTCCTTATTGGGTAAAAAAACAAAACCATACACATTTTTTTTTACAGATTCAGACAACCTGAGGCCATGAGATCCAGACACCAAACTACTAATAGATGAGTTCTGGTGTATTTTATTTTATTAAAGAGGAGCCCAGTTCTGTCTAGGGCTTAGTTTCCCCCCCCGTCTGTATCACTGTCACATAATAATACACACACTCTAACAACAACATCCCACTGTAGGAGTGAAATGATGAGATGAGATGGAGGACAAGGTCGTCCTGATGCACTTCCATCAAAGCCAGTCAGAGTTTTTACGGCTTCGACCTTTGGTCTTAGCCTTAGTCGAAAACCCGGTGACACAGTTTCAGCCTCAGTGAGTGAGTGAGTGAGTGGACGGCATAAATAGCAATAAAAAAAAAAAAATTAAGCTGACCCAAAAACACAATGTAGGTTCTGACTTAGCCGTCCTACACTGACAAAGACGTTATCTTACCCACTGGCTATAGTTTCACACGTTCTTCCTGGGTAAAATAAAGTGGGCCGAAACCTGGGAGATCACTCACCTGTCATGTGACCGTGTGATCAATGAATTCAACCTTTTTTTTCCCTCCAGCAAACGAAGACAGTCGTAGAAGAAGAAGGGGAAATTAAGTTCTTCTTCCTCTCGCGTGAAAACTAGGGCTGGGGAATTTAACCGCAACTCAAGACTCAATGGTGAAACAAGGCAATGCTACGATAAAAATATACCTGCCACCGTTCACCGAGCTGCTGCTGCTGCTGCTGCTGCTGCTGGGAGGAAAGTCAACAATGCCAAAAATGAAACCTTTGGAAACCTTTCAAAACAAGACACACTACCACAAATTAACCTGCTTCAAATACAACTGGAAAAAAACATCTTTGCAAAAGCCCTGGACTGCACTCAGAAGCAGAATGTCCAATTTTGAGATAAATCTACTTCTACTTCTACTTGTTTCTTTTCATCATGCTAGTAGAAATTAAAATCATTTGGGGGAGAAAAATATGATGTTTAATCACTTTTAATATATATTTTCTTTCATAGTTTGGTGAGCACACATTTTTAGCCAACTTTGCTGCCATGTCATCATCGTTCAAAGGAGTCTCTACATACAAGTCATTCACTATAATGTTGGGGGGGGGGGGGGGGGGGTCTTTCACAGCTGCCATTTTGGCTCTGAATGAGTAATGTTATGCACCGTTTGCCTCGTCTCGTCTCGTCGCTGTCACTATAATTGTTGTTTGTGTCTATTCCTGGTCGCTGCCGGCTGTGCTTCAATTAGCCCCTCGAGGGATAATAAAGACAAACTTTGAACTCTGAATTGACCAATCTCGCTCTTCCTTCCATTGACTGGTGCCCAGAGAAATGTTACGGTATGCTAGACCTAACCCCAACCCGACGCCCAACGCAGGCTATTCTCGTACAAATCTTGACGTCGTGTTGAGACAAACCGAGCAGAAAAATTCATGTCGTGGGGGGAGGGGGCACACGGCTGTCTTGCTAGTAGCTTGCTAGTAGCTAGCAAGAAGACTCGGGTTCGAGCCCCGGTTGGAACAAGCGCCTTTTTGCATGGAGTTTTGTGTTGCGTGGGTTTTCTCCAGCTTCCTCCCATCGTCCAAAAACATCCAATATGGGGATTAGGTCAACTGGACACTCTAAATTGACCGTAGGTGTGACAGTGACGGACTGTCCATGGTGTGACCACCGCCTGTGGAGGATAAAGAGGTAGAAAATGGATGGATGGATGTTGCGTCGCGTTCCATGATGGAAACAAAGCTATAAGTCAAATAATCCTCCACCCTAAAGCTTTACTTAATGATGTTATTTAGTTTTTTTTCCCCCTCTCGCTCAGAGGATGAGGTCGAACATGGACGGAAACGCAGCTTGCAATTAACACTGAAGGAAAGTGGATGCTTGATTCCGACCAAAGTCAATGACAAAAGTTCAAAACAGCAAAGCCAAAGGAGTGCGGGGCTGCCAACATGGCTGCACGTACGGCGTGCAAAAATCTGCTCTGTTGGACAAAGTAATTATAGTAATGTCCTACAAGAGGGCAGCAGTGGGTGTGCACGCGCACACGCATGCACGCACATACACACGCACACACACACATACACACCTGTCAGTCTTTATCTCGCAATGAATTTTCAATGAATTACAAAGAGTTGTTGCTTATTTCCCCCTTTCGCTCCCCACACAACGCTGCTGCCAGCAGTTTAATAACACACACACACAAACACACACTTTCACACACATGCACACACACACACTGATGGAGGCAGCATTGAATTCAGTGTGGGGACCAGATGGAGGTACACTTTGAAATCCAAGCTTTGAAGCGAGGACAGGAACATCGATCGACTGCCAGACACGGTGTTAGAAATCCATCTTTAAGGGAAAAGTTCAGCTCTTTTTAAAGTGTTTTTGTGTGTGTGTGTGTGTGTGTGTGTGTGTGGAAAAAGGAAAAACATCAAATGCAGAATATCTTAACAATACGTTCAACATGTTGTGGCAAACATGGCAACACCAGACCAGAAACTCAAAAAATATGTTGTGTCTTTTCAATTTTCCCAATGGACTTTGGTGCGGGAGATTGAGTGCCGTCACAGGAAGAGGCACGCACGAGCATGAGAATCAAGCCGAACAATGCCGAACTTTAGATCAATTAAAAACACTGAACAATCCTTAAAAACCTGGGTCGATCTCCAACAATTACCAGGGAAATGTCTAAAATCTCAGTATTTTACAGTGGAGTCTGGTGTATTTAGCGACAGCGCCGTGTCAGAGTTTTACAGCGTGCATCGCTCCGACAGCTGACGTTATTGATGGCTGACATTGCGGCGAAGTCAAATATCTTTATTTATAGCCGCTGCTCCGAACAATTCCACTGATTGACACGCGTCTCAATGCTGCTGCTGCGGATCAACGCCATCAATTCTGTTTATTCTAAGTTCAGGGGGGTGTGGAGGTTATTGATAGGACAGCGAGATTCAGCGGACAATGCTCGTGTGTACAGACTCCATGTACTTAGAGTACAATATAAACCTTTTTTTTTCGGTTTTACAGTTTGAGATTAAATGTCCATGACAACCAAGCTATAGACCAAAGATTAAGACAAACAAATAAATCAATAAAAAGGCTCAAAATATATGTTGATGTGCTTCAAATGAAACGTGTGCGTGTGATTGAAATTGATTTTTAAAGGTTGGATTTATCCATAAAACACTGATAAGACAGAACTGACAGAATGGTGATTTTTTTTTTAGTACCTGCTCTGGCGAGGAGGTTCCAAGCGAAAATGAGTCGATACTAAAACATGACATGGACAGACTTCCGGCCACTGATTGGTCAGAGAGTGTTGTCACATGAGCGCGACGTCCGACACAAGGATCGAAAACAAACAAACGGCAAGAGCGTGACATACATGTGTGTATGAGAAAAACTTATCATTTTCATTATCAGTCAGCTCACTGTCAAAGTGCATCAGGGCAAATGGATCATTTCCTGATTTTCAAAAATTCATCAAAAATATTCCTTAAGAGGTTTGCAAATATTTTGAATGGATCCTTGTTCAGGGTGATGTTGACTATTATTACAGAAATGTTCAAGTCATTTCAAGTGACCTCACTGTCAAAGTGCATCAGGGCAAATAGATAATTTCTTCAATTTCAAAAATTCCTTAAAATTATTCTGTAAGAGGTTGGCAAATATTTTGAATGGATCCTTGTTCAGGGTGATGTTGACTATTATTACAGAAATGTTCAAGTCATTTCAAGTGACCTCACTGTCAAAGTGCATCAGGGCAAATAGATAATTTCTTCAATTTCAAAAATTCCTTAAAATTATTCTGTAAGAGGTTGGCAAATATTTTGAATGGATCCTTGTTCAGGGTGATGTTGACTATTATTACAGAAATGTTCAAGTCATTTCAAGATACCTCAGAAACGAGGTTCTGCCTCATTCCGACCAGGTTTTGGTCTTCGTGAGGACAAAACTGGCCCTGACAATGCCACTGCTTATCTCAAGAAAAAGGTACTAAATAAAAGTACACACACTAAAAACCCCAAGATAACAACGGCCTCAAACTGTGTTTTCACAATAAAACAACTTCAATAGTCCTCCAACTCATGTCCTCACAGATTTGTGCAGAGAAGTACAGTAATATTATTGTAATGTTGACGTTTTTCAGCTTTTCATTTGAAGTTTGCATCGACTCAAAGAAGTTCTAGGAAAAAAAAAAGGCGAGTGGTGGAGGAAACCGATTCAATCTCAGCTCATTTCAAACACAGAAAATGAATCAAATTGTTGGAAGCCGCCGTCTTCTCTCTCCTCTCTCTCTCTCTTTTACCGACGTGGACATTTTTCATGACTCATCTGCTCCTCTCTCCTGCAGCGCTGCCACGCTCTGCTTCACACCGACACAGACACAGTATGTGGGCACTGGCTCGATTTAAAGCAAATTAGGAAATAATGGAAGAGAGAAGAAGAACAAGTAGAAGAAAAAAAGGTCAGAGGAACACCTGTAGTACTGGAGCGAGGAGATGTGCAGTCCTTTTTGTTATTGAAAACTCACTTTGATTTAAATAATCGCACGGTGCTGATTAAAAGAGGCAAAGATTCTCGTGTCTTTTTTGGAGAAAGTCAGCTCACTGTCAAAGTGCATCAGGGCAAATGGATCATTTCCTGAAATTCAAAAATTCATTAAAATTATTCCTTAAGAGGTTTGCAAATATTTTCAACGGTTCCTTGTTCAGGGCAAAGTCGACTATTATGATGGTAAATTTCAAGTCATTCTGAGATACTTTTTGTTTTTGAGACTAAACTCAGCTCACTGTCAAAGTGCATCAGGGCAAATGGATCATTTCCTGATTTTCAAAAATTCATCAAAAATATTCCTTAAAAGGTTTGCAAATATTTTCAACAGATCCTTGTTCAGGGCGATGCCGACTATTATGATGGTAAATTTCAAGTCATTCCGAGATACTTTTTGTTTTTGAGAAGAAACTCAGCTCACTGTCAAAGTGCATCAGGGCAAATGCATAATTTCCAGAATTTCAAAAAATCATTAAAATTAAATAAAATCGATCTAAGGTTTTGAATTGCGGTTAGGTTAAGGTTAGGGTTAGGCATCAACCTGGTGATGGTTGTAGGGATTGAGCTTCGTTGAGTTTAGGGCTGTCCAGATGAATGAAAGTAAAATGAAAATGGTTAAAAAGTGAACTCCCACACTGTAAAAGCAACTTTTAAAACACTTTCTGGACGCTTCTTGGCACATTCCAACTTACACGTACGTGTTACAATAACAACAACCTCACAAAACTATGACGGCAACTGTTAAAGAGACTTGCCTCAATGAAATAAAAACGCTTAATTAAGATTAATGGCAGCCATAGCTGCAGTTGATTCTCCTGTTTAGGCATGCACCAAGGTTTTTCTTTTATATAACTAAACATATGCACACACACACACACACACCATAATATGCAGAGCACCAGAATACAAACAGTGTAAGTATGCACGTTACACTGGGTGAGCCATTTCAAAATGTGAGTTATGTGCAGTCATTTTTCATAATTTTCCCTCTCAGAATCACATTACCATTCAGCATAATAACATTTCCTCCACCAGTGTGTTGCTGTAGCACATAAACACACACAGAGGAAAGCAGCAGGCCATAACAATCAAAGACATGAACATTCTCCTTGCTCTGTAGCCGAGGAGAACTGCAGTGTCAGCAGATAAACTCGTGTCACACTGCGTTCACCTCTCCACTGGACTCTTTTTCCCACCACCACCAAAGTTGTTTTCACTCGCACTCATAAATCTCAATTTAAATGCTCGCTTGTGTGAGTAGCTGCTGAACACCATGCACAAAAACAGGGCGTCACGCGGCGGCGAACACGCGGACAGGACGCGGCCACGGCGTCGCAGCGTTTACGAGTCGACTCGTCCCAAAAAAAAGGGGAAGGAGTTTTGTGAGAAAAACAAAAAATGTCAAGTCGACTTCCTCCGCTGCCCGCGGTTACGCAACTGCAGCTCACGCACTCCCGTGTGTGGAAACCGGAGCTCACCGCTAATGATCGGCTCCAGAGCAAAGTTAAATTATTTCCTTAAATGATTCCGCACCGGTTATTATTTGCTCGAAAAGACAATCACTTTTGAGACTGAACTCATTTTGAAGAGCAACGTTAATGCGATGAAGCAACACCGGTGGGGACGGAGCGTCTGCAGTAACTCACTTTGTGTGTGTGTGTGTGTGTGCAGAGGCGATTCTAGAGTCTGTAGGGGCCCTAGGCAAAAATTCCCAAGGGGGCCCTTCCTTCCAACCAGTGTTCATCACCATTATGTTACGAATAATCTGACACCAACGAAACATGTATGAGTTCAAAATATTTTTTTTTCAAAATGAATGAAATAACATGGAAAAACCTTGTAATTAAAAAGTATGTGAAACTATGACTGTAAAGAACAATAAAATACTGTAAATAGCTTTTAAAAAAACTATATACACTTAGTAAAAACACAATAAAACACTGTAAATAACTGAAAAAAATATATAAACTGAGTAAAAAAAGATATGCATTACACTGTAAATAATCCTCTTCATTTTCCAACTGCAGAACGATAACTTCACACAGGTTAAAGTGAGGTGGGGCCCCTTTAGGGAGGTTTCCTACTGAGATGTGGTCACTGCACATTTCAGTAAAAACAGCTCTCAGGCTCCGAGTGTCAGGGGGGGCCCCCTATCAGCTTGGGGGCCCCAAGCAGTTGCCTGCCTTGCCTGTTCACAAGCTGCGCCCCTGACAGCATCCTTAAATCAACCCTGATTCCTCAATCCTCTCAATTGCATCCTGATGCAATCTGCAGTTTCACCATTAGATGTCACTAAGTCTTACACACCTGTGGAGCTCAGGTAGTAATGACTACTACTAAAGTGCCATTTCGTAGCATTATCACAACATATATATATATATGTATATATATATATATACGTGTATTTATATATATACATATATATGTATATATATATATGTATATACATATGTATATATACATATATATGTATATACATATGTATATATACATATACATATGTATATATATAGACATATGTATATACATATGTATATATACATATATATATGATATGATATGTATATATGTGTATGTGTATATATATACATATATATATGTATATATATATGTATATACATATATATATATATACATATATATACATATATACATACATATATATACATATATATATATAAACATATATATACATATATACGTATATATACATATATACATACATATATACATATATACATATATATAAACATATATATAAACATATATATACATATATATATACATATATATATACATATATATATACATATATATACATATATATACATATATATATACATACATATATATATACATATATATATGCATATACATATATATATATATATATATACATATATACATATATATATACATATATACATATATATATATATATACATATATACATATATATATATATATACATATATACATATATATATATACATATATATATATATGTATTTATATCAACTGCAAACCACTTCTGAATCGTGTTTCTCTTCGTCCTAAGGTTAACCGGTGCATCCTTGAAAACGCGACGCGCAGACAAACTGCACTTGAATCGAGTTCCGTACGAGCACGGTCGCTCCTCTGAATTACAGTTCAGCTGTCTCTTCTGCAGAGCAGATGATTAAAATACTCTTCCTGCCTGCAGATTACAGCTGTGTGTGTGTGTGTGTGTGTGTGTGTGTGTGTGTGTGTGTGTGTGTGTGTGTGTGTGTGTGTGTGTGTGTCGGCCCCCCGTCCAAGAATCTCTGCGACGACCAATTTCCATTTAAATTCCTGCGTTGACACAAACAGGGATTGCCGTGACCTTCCGCAACGATTGGTCCGGGGCATCGTCGTCTCCACGCGTCTCCTAATTAGGATTGGAGTTAATCCCCCGTCAGCCTCGTCCCCCCGCTGCATATTTTCCCCCCCTGCGAGAGCTGACCTCTGTCAAAGATAAGGAGCACACCTTTCCTTGTCCTGCTCTGTTCCGGGCGAAGACTTCTGAGCCGAGGTGATAAACCTCGGCGACTGAGGAGAGTTTTTGTTTGACGCTCAGCCTTCGTTTCTTCCCGTCTCTCAGTCAATCAGCAGCTAATTAAGAATCACGCTGCTTCTCTCTGCTCCTCTGACACTTTTTTCCCTCCATCTCCCTGGGAGAATATTGTGGAACTTGTGGCTTCACTAAGCACTTAATTACCTGTACACCTGCTGATTCATGCAAGTGTTCTATCAGCCAGCTGTGTCGTAGCAAAAAAAAATAATCATGCAAAGGTCAGAGGATTCATTTAATGTTCACGTCAAAAAACTTCCACACAATGTGGAAAAAGTCTGTTGTTTTTAATCAGAACGGAGAGAAAAACTAAAAAACCCTGATAGTAAAAGTCCATCCGGAAAATGACAGATTTTACATGAGCACACAGGTGTTGTTGATCCATCAGTGACTTCAAATGTGTTATTTTACACACCTCATTGTTTGGAATCCTGCGGTCAGATTAACCCAAACCACACATACTTCTAAAATAAGATCACCAATAAGAGCAGCAGCTCCCTGCACGCTTAAAAAAATGTGAATTTTCTCAATGGACTTTTTTGCCAGAGAGAAAATGGTTTACAAACTGCAGTAAAGGCAACGTCTACTGGCAAAAGACAGAGCAGGAAATAGTGCATTAGCGCTAATGAATGTATCAGTACGATGGAAAAAACAGGACAATGTTTTAGTTTTAGTTCTGTATGGAAGAGTTAAACTTAGCCTTGATAATACAAATATCCTCAAAGTCGAAATCATGAGATAAAAAAGCCATAATTGTGAGATAAAAAGCCAATTATGAGATTGAAAGTCAAAATTATGAGATAAAGACATAATTATGAGATAAAAAGACATAATTATGAGATAAAAAGTCATAAATATGAGATAAAAAGTCATAATTATGAGAGAAAAAGTCATAAATATGAGATAAAAAGTCATAATTATGAGAGAAAAAGTCATAATTATGAGATAAAAATTCATAATTATGAGAAAAAAGTCAATTATGAGATAAAAAAAGGCAAAATTCTAACCACGACTTCCTTCCCATCAATGATCTACAGTTACTTAAAGGAGGCTCTGGTGTCATTATCTGTTACGTAAATATAACGACAAACTCCCGTTAGTTTGAGATGACAAACACACTTTTATCATTTCAAACTAACTGGAGTTTGTCAAACATGTGACACATCAGTCACACCCATGATTTCTGCTGCTGCGTCACAGACGACAGCTCGTGTGTTTTGCTGTAAGGAAAATCTGAAGAGGTCACAGCTGCAGACGTTTGCCGCCTCGCTCTCGTCAGACAGACGTGAGCGTGCTGCTGTTGCTCGGTGAGCGAGAAGCATCTGCCGCTAATGTGACAACATCAATAGTCGCGTCGTGTTACAACTCAAATATCAAAAATGTCCAAAACTTAACTTCAAGACATTTGGATGAAAATATTCTTCTTATTCAAACTGCTCCTGTGTGGCAACTAATCTCCATTAATGTGACATAGACTTTATCAAGTGGTATTTTTCAGCGCTAACGCACTGAAACTCTGTCCAATAACGACATCTTCATGATGTGATCGTCCCAGGCGGAACCAGAGCAGATGGAGATATATTCAAATATATTAAGTTTTTTTTTTTTTTTTTGTATACAACTGCATACAGACTCTAACGTAGGCAGTCGCTTCTTCCAGCATCTCAGAACGTTAAGACATTTACATAAAGCATCTTCTTCACACCATCAACCGTTTATAGCCTGCATATGAATTTTTTATTTTATTTTTTTTAAATTTCCACTACAACTGTTCAAGATCAGCGTACATGTCGGATTTTTTTTGGCATTAAAATGCAGTAGCAAGAGTCACCGACGTTGGGCTTTTCTGCGAGGTGTGCTAGTTTCGCCTCATGTTGTCATGGAAACCTCCCCAAACCCTCTTTAATATTCAGTGTATCCTCATTATCATCATACCTTTTATTATCCATTTCAAGTGCAAAAACACATTTTGTGTTCCTTACACCTGCATACAAGTACAGGATTAAAGGCACTACGTTACGTTACTACGTTCAAATTCAAAATACCGAGGTCTTTTAGGTTTTTCGTTTTATGACGTAACTGGCAACCGGTGGTTGCTCGGCATCTGAGACTCTACTGACTGCAGTGATTGGTGTTTGTTTTTTTCTCAAATATATATTTGTCCAAAATCTGTCATTAAAGACATCGCCACAAACTGGTCTGGTTCTCTGAAACTGTAGTTTGAAAATAGCCTTTTTCCCCCATGGGATAAAGGTAGCTGCAACTTAAAGGTCCGTTGTATAATATTATTAAGTGTGTCATTGCTTAAAAGTGTACATTTTTTGATGCTGTAGAACTATCTTTATCTTTAAAGGTGCCATATGTAAGAATGTGGCCAAAACTGTTACTACATTCAAATTCAAAAATACCGAGGTCTTTTAGGCTTCGTTTTCTGACCTAACTGGCAACCCGTGGTTTGCTCGCCAGCTGAGACTCTACTGACTGCAGTGATTGGTAGACGGCGGTAGGTGGCGCCACATGACGCCAAAACACGATTTCAAAACATAAACATGATTTGCAGTCTGCAAAATATGTTTTTTTAATGCAAATATTTTGTCTGTACTGTTGTTGTTGGTGAGTTCAGTTTGTTATATGAACATTATTCCTGAGTCTCTGTGACATATTAGGAGGATTTAACGACCAGTTGCTTTAGATTTATTACATAATGCACCTTTAACTTAGCTAACAAAACTGCCCTTCACTGGTTAAACTCTGCCCGACAACATTGCAACGTGGCAGCTTGAAGACGGCTATAGCCGCAGCGGGGGGGGTGGGTTCCTGCAGAACCATTGCAAACCCCCTGTATGTTGAGGTTCTGCCTGAGTGACTTAGAAACTCCTCAGCTGTGTGGGAACAGCTGTCCGTTAAGTTTCCTGGACGACGACAACAACAACAACAAAAAGACCCGAACTTCGTGATTTAGACCATAAACTTGCCACATAACACACATTCTCACAGTGAGCCGCAAACATCCTTTTCTTTTCCCACTCAGTCATGGCAATCAGCCAACCCTTCCTCGCTGACTGTTTATCCTCCCTTATTCATTATTATATATTTTTGGTGTCCAACCTTTTTTTTTAAAAAAGCTGAAGGGCAACAATATTTTTTTTTTTGGCAGCTTGAGCTGTTTGCATCCCAAAAGCATGCGCTTGTTTCTTCACCTGCAGGAGAAACGCTGCCGCAGCAGCAGCAAACGCCTCCACTGCACACTGATCGTACTCGAAGCAGAATATTAGCTGTAGGGCTAACGATGACAAATACAATAATACAAATAATATAAAATGAAATGAAAAAGAGAGCAGGAGAAGTTGTCAATGTGCCCCCTCCTTGGTGCACTTCATCAGGGTGAGAAGAGGATGAGACTGGAGAGATAAGAAAAGGGTAGGGTGGTGTGGGAGTTCTCTGCTGACGTTAAACCCCATCGATGATGAAAAAGAACCTGTCATGGGTGGGATGGCTTTAGCTTTATTCCCAGCATGCTTTACACCGAGAGCGTGGACATCCTGAGACAACCAAACACGGCCCGATCCCATAGCCGTCGACTCAAAAGAAAACTGAACTGGCTAAGCCCCACACCAGAATCATGGAAATGCTGATTTAAGAACTTCTAACGATGATTACCAACTTCACTCTCCAGTGCACAGCCTGGAAATTATTATTAAAAGAAGGCGAAAAGAAGAATCGTCACGTTCAGAATCATCTAGTCACGAGTTCCATTTACATCGGGAACGCAGAAATCGGAACTGGGAGTGACATCGGCTACGAGTCGGAAACAACATGCGTGTCCACACATAGAAACTGATCAGTACAACCGATTTACCTGGAAACAAACAAGACAGAAGTGCTGAAATCCTATGTTGGGTTGCTGAGGTTGACCCAAGTTTGGGAAAGTCCCAAGTCCTGACTTTAAATGGAATGCACCATTATGGTCAGGGATTTCATCTGCCTTTGATCTTTGCTACCCAGTAATTCCAATGTGAAAATGTGCCTTTAATTATTCGTCTTCTTGCCAAGGTTTTTCAAACCAAACTAGTCCCCGTAGCTTTGAGGAAAACCACGCCATCATCACCACACATCATCATAACGTTTGGTTCGGAATGGTTTGGTGTGTTACAGCCGCGCTAAGAATGCGAGTAACCATGGCGAACGATGAAATCACTGCGCTGTTGTTGGACAAAGATCAAAGGCAGATGTTGCCCCGGCAACTCGTGGATTAATCAGCAGGTGTGTTCAAAATGTAGTATTTTGTTTTCTGCCAAATTTTGCTCCAAAAATGCTGTCTTACGTCACAGCAAGGAGGTTGCTGGTTCAAATCCCGGTCCGTGGGTTTTCTCCAGCTACTCCGGTTACCTCCCACATGTCCAAAAACATGCTGTGATTGACTGATCACTGTAAATTGCCCATAGGTGAGTGAACGATTATTTGTCTTAGCATCTCGCGTGAGGTTGACGCTAAAGAAACTGAGCTGTGTGAAGTTGTTTATCACCGTTCTTCGGGTGACAAAGAACTTCAGGTGTTCACCTGTGCAGAGCCAGGCACGTCGTGTCAGAGGGTCAGATTACATTCAGACAAAAGATGAAAGCCATCAATACACCTGCCATCAAAGACAAAGTAGAACTGATGCGAGGAGAAAAACTGTGATTAACTGTGTGGAGAGCAGCGTCACGCCTCGCAGCGATGCACCATTACAGATGCCACTCACACTTAAGCAGCAACAGCCCGTCGCTGAAAACCACCAACGATGTGTCATCAAATTCATCAGCCGTGTGGCACGCCAAGGCTTCTGACCAAGTGGAAAAGATGGATCATAACACGAGCAACGTGACTGTGACAAATCCAGCCGCAGTGTGGCAATCCGCCGCTGTTCACCACGAACAAATGGACCGCAGGCCGCCTTACGCCATCCACTACAAGAAAGACGTATTCAGGAGTCACAACAAGGCCAGGGACGACGTCCACGACATGATGTGGGAGCCGTATCCGGCCGACTACTTCAAATCGACCAGATGCCTCACATCGAGCAAACCCGTCAGGAGCTGCCTGCGTCCTTCCTGGAGGCGCCGGGTTGGACCGTATCCTGGTTTCGTTAAGCGTGTCAATTTTGCGGATCGGGTGGAGGTCATGTACTACATACCCACTGAAGACCATTAAAGCCACCAGAGGGTTGTCCACACTGCCGGGAAATATACCAAGGGCTTGTGCCGTGGGGAGTAAAAGCAAAGGTGGTGAGACTGAGCTCCAGGAGATTCAGGGGCCAACATCTGAGATCTTTGTCTTGAAGAAGAGGAGCAGCTAAGATGACGACGCACAGAACAACACCAACTCCCAGGTGAAAGACCAGAGAACTATAGAACAATGTCGTAATTGTGTTGAAGGTCACATAGAGTGGTCCTGTTGCACATATATGTTAGTTATGGAGGTCTACTTACATACATTAACTTGTTTTTATGGTCAAAAACCTCCTAGTTGCTGTAAATGAGCCGATAGAAATCCTCTTTTCTGAGGGTGTTTCCCAGCCGTGAGATTTGAGACTCAACTCTCTCACCCAGAAGACAGAGTCTTGTGATTGGCCAGTACCCGGAAATGACATATTCAGCACACCCGCTCTCAGCAGCGCAGCTCCCCCCTCTGGAACGGTGGATGCACTGCTACTCATTATCAAAACATTGTTTTAACAGTGTTTAAAAATAGCTTTGTCACGACTCGCCGCCGCAACGGACGTTATTCCTCTTCTGCGGTTCAATGTATGCAACTGGATGTGCCCGGACTAGTGCCCGGAGCAGGAGGATCTGCTGTTCCGGAGAACCGGTGTTTACGTAACCGGACCGGGTTTTTTATTCAACACAGCGTTCTCAGCAGTGGCTGAACTGTTTGTTTAGAACCTTCAGGGCTTTTTAAACGAGGTAATGTCGCAGATACGCACTAAAAAACAGCGTTAATTGAAACTTCCGGTCTAGGTCCGCTTTAAGTCTTTAAATATAACTTAATGTACACAATATGGTCAAGAGTATTTGGCCACACCAAAGCAGGCCTCCCTTATCTCCAATGAAGGACAATATTCATGCTTGAAAGTACCAAGACTTTTTGGGACCATGCTTATGCTTCCAACTTTGTGGCAACAGTTTGAGGAAGGCATGACGGTGTCCCAGTGCACAAAGCAAGGACTAATACGACATGGTTTGACTTTTGAGTTAACTCTCAGACCTAAACCATGAAAGAACTCGACTTGCCTGACCTCACAAATGCTGGACAGAATGAGGAATAGAAACACTTGAAAGTCCTGAGGAAAGAAGAGCAGAAGCTGTTACAGCCGCAAAAGGTGGATCGACTCCATATCAAAGTCCTGAAGGTGTATTTGAACACCTGTTAAGTATTGAATTCACATCAGTCAATGAGGCCCCTTATCTCCAATGAAGGACCATCTTCATGCTTGAACGTACCAAGACATTTTTGGACAATGCTAAAGCTTCCAGTTTGAGGAAGACCTGTTTTCCATTCCAACAAGACTGTTAGCCCTAACCCTAGCCCTAACCCTAACTCTAACCCATGGAAGAACCCGACTTGCCTGACCTCACAAATGCTCTACAGAACGAGGAATAGAAACACTTTAAAGTCCTGAGGAAAGAACAGCAGAAGCTGTTACAGCCGCAAAAGGTGGATCAACTCCATACTAAAGTCCTGTATGTGTATTTAAATATGTCATTACAGTCATTGTGGGTGTTACGGTCAGGCTTCCCGATGCTTTTGTCCATATAGTGCATGTTCTTGCATTTTTTTTTCAATATATATAATTTGTTTTTCCTGTCTCATAATAAAGCCCCCACATACTTTTTTATGCATTATAAGTATGAGTATTGTCTGTCCACACGTGTGTGTTCATGCATATAGGTTGAGGTGTGTGTGTGTGTGTGTGATGTAGAGCAGCATTAGCCAGCGTGTCAGACATTGCTCGAGGCTGAGTGTGGATTTAGAGACAGCTTAATGAACACTGTAATTTCACTCTCTGCGCCGTCAGCAGCGCTCCCCACTTGTCTCGACTGTCAGAGTGACAGTGCGACCTACACACTGTACTCCCTCCCTGCAAACTTTTAATCTCAGTTTTTATGGCCGCAGACATCCCTCTTATCCCCGACTTAATATGCTAAACCCTTCATTGTGCATTATTCACCTCCTGAATAATGGATGTTCCTGCTTCAATTCTATGGCGCATACTGCACTGGAGTCACCAACAAAGCCCCCCCCCCCCCCCCCGTTTAAATGCATTACGGCTTCATTACGTGGCAAAACTGTTGACATGACAGTGACCCAGCACCGACAGAACAACAGCAAACACGTCGCCTTTAACTTTAACGGATAATTAGTATTGTTGCGGCTCTCAAAGCAGCAATGCTAACTTTTGGTTGCAGTCTTTGTCGATGCCATCCTTCACCTGGAAACAGGCTCTATCCAGCAATACTATCAGACCTGACTGAGGGAACAACCTGCAACTGTGATTTGTTTACGGACTTTACCAACAATTTATTAGCGCCCAAAGTAGCTTATACACATATATTTTATGGCGGTTTCACAAATAACGTGTCTGGTGGTCGACTTTTCCTGAAAGGACTGCGATTAGCACAAGTGCCAACGACAATAATGTTTACCAATTCAGAGCCAAGTCACGAAGACAACACAGTCGACTGCACAAAACCAGACACTAACATGGCTTTCTAGCCCTCCCCCAAACAGATTATTCCATTTTCAGTTATGCACATTAACATCCATTAAGCAGAGCATGGAATTACAAGGTACTGCCGGGATTTGAACCCAGGATCTACTGTTTACAAGACAGGTGCTTTGACCAGCTAAGCCACAGAACCTCCTTCTTGACAACCAGTATCAAACAAAGCCACTGCAGAGAGACACTACCGCTCAAATGTTTGGGGTCACTTAGAAATGTCCTTATTTTTGAAGGAAAAACACCTTTTCTTAATGAATATAACGTTAAATGAATCATAAATACACTCCATACATTGTTAATATGGTAAACGACTATTCTAGCTGCAAACGTCTGGTTTTTAATGGAATATGTACATAGGTGTATAGAGGCCCATGTGTTCTAATGGTACATTGTGTTTGCTAATCGCGTTAGAAGGCTATTGGATGATTAGAAAACCCTTGTGCAATGATGTTAGCACAGCTGAAAACAGTTTTATTTTGAATAAAAAACATTATTTCTAATCTCATCAATGTCTCGACTATATTTTCTATTCATTTTGCAACTATTTTGATGAATAAAATCCTAACTTTTAATGGAAAACACAAACAAAATTGCATAGGGGGACCCCAAACTTTTAACCATTAGTGTAATATCGGGTAAAAGTAGACAGTAGCCTACAGATGACTCATTAGCAGGACCTTGACAACTGCTAAAGACAAGTGAACTCTCATTTTGAACACCAACATCAGAGGCGTCGCTAGCAACCAAGCTCTGATTGGCCGACGCCATCCGTCAATCAAACTGGTGTCCACTGATATGTGCCTTAACTTGTTGTTTACGTTCCTCTAAATTGGAACATCATTGACAAAACTGACATTATGGACTATCGAAGAAGACTTAAAATTGGTGCTGAAGTCGTTTAACTCTACACGAAGGCTCATCTTCCCATAAACTTCCATTCAAATAGAGTTTTTTCGCCCCCTGGTGGCTATATTCAATGTTTTATTTTTTTTTAACTTCTGTATTGGCTTCCTCTGACAAACCTGACAAAGACTCTGTCCATGTTTTTCTATGCGTTCTATGGATCTGTATTTTTGTCAGGACTCTGAAGTCACAGATAAGACGCGGCGCTAAAGCGACAAACACAGTCGTCCGCGTTGCCAAGATTTTGATTTAGATTCTTGGGGAGTTGCTTCTCGTCAAGTCTGCTGTGGTGGAAGCTAAGGTGTGTTGACAAGCGGGAGGTTAAAAACACCCGCTCAGCATTCACATCTGCTCTTTGTTTAGATTGAGATGATACAGGCTCTGTGTCTGAGGCGTAAATATACAATATACTACTATATACTATTGGTTTGGACATGTTTTTGTTGTTGCTGCAGAATGTAAATCTGACTGATACTGGATAGCATCAGCGTGACAATGCATATATGATGTTATTAGAGTCAAATTGTATTTGGAGAGCGGAATATAGCGATAGGAAAATGACACGAGAGACAAAATGTGTTTGTCGCTTTCTTTTTACCGGTGTACGACAGTGATATTGAACGCAAAGTGTTGTCTGAATACATTTAGCGACAACAAGTCCACTCTCCCCTCCCACACACCACCTCCTCCTTTGTTTATTTATTTAAAGGAATACTTCACGATTAGCATTTAGCTTTGTATTACTAGGATAGGGGTAGTATTTTTGAAAAATTGTGCTTCCCAACCTCAGTTAACCCCTGAGTCGAAACTGCAACGCTAATACCACACGTTTTAGATCGATCGTAAGGAGACGGGACCTTCTGGCGGACAGTGTCCACTATCTTTGCTAATAGTTACGCTAACAGGACCAAGTGTCACTGGTGGCTACATAACAAAGAAAAGAATGAAGCTAGTTCTCAACTCACCGCCAGCGACGCTTGGTCCTGTTAGCGCAACTGTTAGCAAAGATGGCGGACGCGGTTTACATTCTGGGAATGAGGTCCGGTCCACTTTTAGACCCACTCGTAAGTGGACAGGACCTCATTCCCGTATTAAAGAAAACAATTAAGCTAGTTCTCAACTCACCACCAGTGACACTTGGTCCTGTTAGCGTAACTATTAGCAAAGATGGCCGACACTGTTTTCATTCTGGGAATGAATAGAAGGTTGGGAAGCATCATTTTTCAAAAATACTACCCCTATTCTAGTGATACAAAGCTAAATGCTAATCGGTGAAGTATTCCTTTAAGGACATGCAGTTTCAGTGATCCTGCAACACTATTATATATTTCTGCCCTCTGGTTTAGTTTAGGGCTACGTTTTGAAGTGTGGTTAGGTTAAGGTTAGTTAGGTTAGTTATAGGTTGTCATGGTTAAGGTTAAGGATAAGGATAAGGGTTGAGTCCACAACAGGATAGCTGCCCAAACGTGTGTGTGTGTATACATTTATCACAACACTATAAGTGAAAATACTTTAAATACATTTGATCTCTGGTGGCTGGCTCTTGTACGTTCACTTTCTTCCTCTATTTTTGTTTGATTTTTGAGTTTAATGCTTCCAGCCTGTGTGTGTGTGTGTGTGTGTGTCAATCCTCTGCTTAATAATAAACTAAGACAGATGGGGGGCACTTGAAAAGTTTTACTGTTGTAAAAGTTTTTTGTGTTTGCCGTGTTCCTTTTAGAAGAAGAAGAAAATGAAACGGAGAGGAGTTCTTATTTTGCTTTTGGCCGATATATAATCACTTTATCTCGTTTCTGGTACGACGAGTCAGCTGCGCTTTTAAGAGCCGAAGTGCGGAGCGTGGATTGGGCGAATTACCGACTATATTCGCCGAAGACGAGAACAGAGAAAAGTGCAAGGTTTGCAGTTTGGCTTTCACACAGGTGGAGAAGGAATCAGCGATGAGGCTGAACACACGGTTTTCTCTGGGTGTCGAACCAGACGAACCAAATTAGCACAAGCTGACGGGTAAAAGTGGCAGCAAAAAGAAGGACAAAAACAGAGGGTGAGACAGTGAGAGAGACACACCACATAAGGGAAGAGAAACTGCAAAAATGGGGAAGAAACTTAAGTTTAGTTTGGAACACAGTCACCCCAACACCCTGGGGCTAAATGCTGCACATCTGCAACTGGACTCTGAACGTTCTGAGCAACGTTCGTCAGAAACAAACACACACACACACACCGCCCTCCACTGTCACCCTGGACACTGAATTTTCATTTACAACACCAGAATGACAACATAAAACAGCACGTTAACGCACATTAACGCCTGGCGCTTTTCCACGACGACTGACCGGAAAAAGACGCGCGCGACGTCATGTTTACGTGACTCCCGCTTGTTAAAATGAGTCTCTAAAGTAACGCTAAACTTTAAAAACAGAGGAGCACGTACGCAGTACACAGGTGCGCTGGTTACTGCTCCAGTTCGACTGTAGGCGCGCTAACTGCGCTAAAGGAGCTAACACAGCTAATGGAGCCAACTGGTAAACAGTAGACCAGGCACTGTT